>NC_080619.1:0-1200000 GCF_027887145.1 Ammospiza caudacuta
AAGGCAAATCAGCCAGGAATTAGGCATGTCCCCAAGGAAAAAGCTGTGGAGGCAGGCATGTTGTGGTACTTTTGCGCTCTTCTTGGCTAGTCCTTCGCAGCTGCTGTGTTCTTGGAACTCAGGGCTTTCTGGTTAATAGAACCCTTACCCTAGGCGTAACTCAAACCTTAACCCTAGGAAGGAAAATCAGCCTATGGTTCGGGATGGTCTCATGGAAATATCAGTGGTGGCAGCCAAGTTGCGTCACTTTTGCGCTCCCCTTGGGATGCCTTTTGCAGCTGCAGTGTGCCTGGAGCCCAGGGCTTCCTGGTTTTAAAAGTCCTAGGCCTAAGCCTAACAGTAACCCTAGGAAGGTAAATCAGCCGGGTATTAGGGTTCTTCCTAAGGGAAAAGCCGTGAAAGCAGCCATGTTGTGGCACTTCTGCACTCCCTTTGGGATGCCTTTGGCAGATGAAGTAAGCCTGGAACTCAGGGCTTCCTGGTAAAAAAAATTCAAGCCCTAGGCTGAACCCTAACCCTAACCCTAGGCAGATAAATCAGCCCAGGTATAGGGATGGTGCCAAGGAAAAAGCTGTGAAAGCTGCCATGTTGTTGCACTTTTGTACTCCCCTTGGGATGCCTTGAACAGCTGCAGTGTGCCTGGAGCTAAGGGCTTCCTAGTTTCAAAAATCCTAGCCCTAGGCCTAAGCCTAACAGTAACCCTGGGAAAGTAAATCAGCCTGATGTTAGGCTTCTTGCCAAGGAAAAAGCCGTGAAAGCAGCCATGTTGTGGCACTTCTGCACTCCCTTTGGGATGCCTTTGGCAGATGAAGTAAGCCTGGAACTCAGGGCTTCCTGGTTAAAGAAATCCAAGCCCTAGGCTGAACCCTAACCCTAACCCTAGGCAGATAAATCAGCCTAGGTATAGGGATGGTGCCAAGGAAAAAGCTGTGAAAGCTGCCATGTTGTTGCACTTTTGTACTCCCCTTGGGATGCCTTGAACAGCTGCAGTGTGCCTGGAGCTAAGGGCTTCCTAGTTTCAAAAATCCTAGCCCTAGGCCTAAGCCTAACAGTAACCCTGGGAAAGTAAATCAGCCTGATGTTAGGCTTCTTGCCAAGGAAAAAGCCGTGAAAGCAGCCATGTTGTGGCACTTTTGCACTCCCTTTTGGATGCCTTTCACAGCTCCAGTGTGCCTGGAACTCAGGGCTTCCTGATTTTAAAAATCCTAGCCCTAGGCCGAACCCCAACCCTAAGACGAGAAAGGCAAATCAGCCAGGAATTAGGCATGTCCCCAAGGAAAAAGCTGTGGAGGCAGGCATGTTGTGGTACTTTTGCGCTCTTCTTGGCTAGTCCTTCGCAGCTGCTGTGTTCTTGGAACTCAGGGCTTGCTGGTTAATAGAACCCTTACCCTAGGCGTAACTCAAACCTTAACCCTAGGAAGGAAAATCAGCCTATGGTTCGGGATGGTCTCATGGAAATATCAGTGGTGGCAGCCAAGTTGCGTCACTTTTGCGCTCTCCTTGGGATGCCTTTTGCAGCTGCAGTGTGCCTGGAGCCCAGGGCTTCCTGGTTTTAAAAGTCCTAGGCCTAAGCCTAACAGTAACCCTAGGAAGGTAAATCAGCCGGGTATTAGGGTTCTTCCTAAGGGAAAAGCCATGAAAGCAGCCATGTTGTGGCACTTCTGCACTCCCTTTGGGATGCCTTTGGCAGATGAAGTAAGCCTGGAACTCAGGGCTTCCTGGTTAAAGAAATCCAAGCCCTAGGCTGAACCCTAACCCTAACCCTAGGCAGATAAATCAGCCTAGGTATAGGGATGGTGCCAAGGAAAAAGCTGTGAAAGCTGCCATGTTGTTGCACTTTTGTACTCCCCTTGGGATGCCTTGAACAGCTGCAGTGTGCCTGGAGCTAAGGGCTTCCTAGTTTTAAAAATCCTAGCCCTAGGCCTAAGCCTAATAGTAACCTGGGAAGGTAAGTCAGCCTGGTGTTAGGCGTCTTGCCAAGGAACAAGCCGTGAAAGCAGCCATGTTGTGGCACTTCTGCACTCCCTTTTGGATGCCTTTCACAGCTCCAGTGTGCCTGGAACTCAGGGCTTCCTGCTTTTAAAAATCCTAGCCCTAGGCCGAACCCCAACCCTATGACGAGAAAGGCAAATCAGCCAGGAATTAGGCATGTCCCCAAGGAAAAAGCTGTGGAGGCAGGCATGTTGTGGTACTTTTGCGCTCTTCTTGGCTAGTCCTTCGCAGCTGCTGTGTTCTTGGAACTCAGGGCTTTCTGGTTAATAGAACCCTTACCCTAGGCGTAACTCAAACCTTAACCCTAGGAAGGAAAATCAGCCTATGGTTCGGGATGGTCTCATGGAAATATCAGTGGTGGCAGCCAAGTTGCGTCACTTTTGCGCTCTCCTTGGGATGCCTTTTGCAGCTGCAGTGTGCCTGGAGCCCAGGGCTTCCTGGTTTTAAAAGTCCTAGGCCTAAGCCTAACAGTAACCCTAGGAAGGTAAATCAGCCGGGTATTAGGGTTCTTCCTAAGGGAAAAGCCGTGAAAGCAGCCATGTTGTGGCACTTCTGCACTCCCTTTGGGATGCCTTTGGCAGATGAAGTAAGCCTGGAACTCAGGGCTTCCTGGTTAAAGAAATCCAAGCCCTAGGCTGAACCCTAACCCTAACCCTAGGCAGATAAATCAGCCTAGGTATAGGGATGGTGCCAAGGAAAAAGCTGTGAAAGCTGCCATGTTGTTGCACTTTTGTACTCCCCTTGGGATGCCTTGAACAGCTGCAGTGTGCCTGGAGCTAAGGGCTTTCTAGTTTTAAAAATCCTAGCCCTAGGCCTAAGCCTAATAGTAACCCTGGGAAGGTAAGTCAGCCTGGTGTTAGGCGTCTTGCCAAGGAACAAGCCGTGAAAGCAGCCATGTTGTGGCACTTCTGCACTCCCTTTTGGATGCCTTTCACAGCTCCAGTGTGCCTGGAACTCAGGGCTTCCTGATTTTAAAAATCCTAGCCCTAGGCCGAACCCCAACCCTATGACGAGAAAGGCAAATCAGCCAGGAATTAGGCATGTCCCCAAGGAAAAAGCTGTGGAGGCAGGCATGTTGTGGTACTTTTGCGCTCTTCTTGGCTAGTCCTTCGCAGCTGCTGTGTTCTTGGAACTCAGGGCTTTCTGGTTAATAGAACCCTTACCCTAGGCGTAACTCAAACCTTAACCCTAGGAAGGAAAATCAGCCTATGGTTCGGGATGGTCTCATGGAAATATCAGTGGTGGCAGCCAAGTTGCGTCACTTTTGCGCTCCCCTTGGGATGCCTTTCGCAGCTGCAGTGTGCCTGGAGCCCAGGGCTTCCTGGTTTTAAAAGTCCTAGGCCTAAGCCTAACAGTAACCCTAGGAAGGTAAATCAGCCGGGTATTAGGGTTCTTCCTAAGGGAAAAGCCGTGAAAGCAGCCATGTTGTGGCACTTCTGCACTCCCTTTGGGATGCCTTTGGCAGATGAAGTAAGCCTGGAACTCAGGGCTTCCTGGTAAAAAAAATTCAAGCCCTAGGCTGAACCCTAACCCTAACCCTAGGCAGATAAATCAGCCCAGGTATAGGGATGGTGCCAAGGAAAAAGCTGTGAAAGCTGCCATGTTGTTGCACTTTTGTACTCCCCTTGGGATGCCTTGAACAGCTGCAGTGTGCCTGGAGCTAAGGGCTTCCTAGTTTCAAAAATCCTAGCCCTAGGCCTAAGCCTAACAGTAACCCTGGGAAAGTAAATCAGCCTGATGTTAGGCTTCTTGCCAAGGAAAAAGCCGTGAAAGCAGCCATGTTGTGGCACTTCTTCACTCCCTTTGGGATGCCTTTGGCAGATGAAGTAAGCCTGGAACTCAGGGCTTCCTGGTTAAAGAAATCCAAGCCCTAGGCTGAACCCTAACCCTAACCCTAGGCAGATAAATCAGCCTAGGTATAGGGATGGTGCCAAGGAAAAAGCTGTGAAAGCTGCCATGTTGTTGCACTTTTGTACTCCCCTTGGGATGCCTTGAACAGCTGCAGTGTGCCTGGAGCCCAGGGCTTCCTAGTTTCAAAAATCCTAGCCCTAGGCCTAAGCCTAACAGTAACCCTGGGAAAGTAAATCAGCCTGATGTTAGGCTTCTTGCCAAGGAAAAAGCCGTGAAAGCAGCCATGTTGTGGCACTTTTGCACTCCCTTTTGGATGCCTTTCACAGCTCCAGTGTGCCTGGAACTCAGGGCTTCCTGATTTTAAAAACCCTAGCCCTAGGCCGAACCCCAACCCTAAGACGAGAAAGGCAAATCAGCCAGGAATTAGGCATGTCCCCAAGGAAAAAGCTGTGGAGGCAGGCATGTTGTGGTACTTTTGCGCTCTTCTTGGCTAGTCCTTCGCAGCTGCTGTGTTCTTGGAACTCAGGGCTTTCTGGTTAATAGAACCCTTACCCTAGGCGTAACTCAAACCTTAACCCTAGGAAGGAAAATCAGCCTATGGTTCGGGATGGTCTCATGGAAATATCAGTGGTGGCAGCCAAGTTGCGTCACTTTTGCGCTCCCCTTGGGATGCCTTTTGCAGCTGCAGTGTGCCTGGAGCCCAGGGCTTCCTGGTTTTAAAAGTCCTAGGCCTAAGCCTAACAGTAACCCTAGGAAGGTAAATCAGCCGGGTATTAGGGTTCTTCCTAAGGGAAAAGCCGTGAAAGCAGCCATGTTGTGGCACTTCTGCACTCCCTTTGGGATGCCTTTGGCAGATGAAGTAAGCCTGGAACTCAGGGCTTCCTGGTTAAAGAAATTCAAGCCCTAGGCTGAACCCTAACCCTAACCCTAGGCAGATAAATCAGCCTAGGTATAGGGATGGTGCCAAGGAAAAAGCTGTGAAAGCTGCCATGTTGTTGCACTTTTGTACTCCCCTTGGGATGCCTTGAACAGCTGCAGTGTGCCTGGAGCTAAGGGCTTCCTAGTTTTAAAAATCCTAGCCCTAGGCCTAAGCCTAATAGTAACCCTGGGAAGGTAAGTCAGCCTGGTGTTAGGCGTCTTGCCAAGGAACAAGCCGTGAAAGCAGCCATGTTGTGGCACTTCTGCACTCCCTTTTGGATGCCTTTCACAGCTCCAGTGTGCCTGGAACTCAGGGCTTCCTGCTTTTAAAAATCCTAGCCCTAGGCCGAACCCCAACCCTAAGACGAGAAAGGCAAATCAGCCAGGAATTAGGCATGTCCCCAAGGAAAAAGCTGTGGAGGCAGGCATGTTGTGGTACTTTTGCGCTCTTCTTGGCTAGTCCTTCGCAGCTGCTGTGTTCTTGGAACTCAGGGCTTTCTGGTTAATAGAACCCTTACCCTAGGCGTAACTCAAACCTTAACCCTAGGAAGGAAAATCAGCCTATGGTTCGGGATGGTCTCATGGAAATATCAGTGGTGGCAGCCAAGTTGCGTCACTTTTGCGCTCCCCTTGGGATGCCTTTCGCAGCTGCAGTGTGCCTGGAGCCCAGGGCTTCCTGGTTTTAAAAGTCCTAGGCCTAAGCCTAACAGTAACCCTAGGAAGGTAAATCAGCCGGGTATTAGGGTTCTTCCTAAGGGAAAAGCCGTGAAAGCAGCCATGTTGTGGCACTTCTGCACTCCCTTTGGGATGCCTTTGGCAGATGAAGTAAGCCTGGAACTCAGGGCTTCCTGGTAAAAAAAATTCAAGCCCTAGGCTGAACCCTAACCCTAACCCTAGGCAGATAAATCAGCCCAGGTATAGGGATGGTGCCAAGGAAAAAGCTGTGAAAGCTGCCATGTTGTTGCACTTTTGTACTCCCCTTGGGATGCCTTGAACAGCTGCAGTGTGCCTGGAGCTAAGGGCTTCCTAGTTTCAAAAATCCTAGCCCTAGGCCTAAGCCTAACAGTAACCCTGGGAAAGTAAATCAGCCTGATGTTAGGCTTCTTGCCAAGGAAAAAGCCGTGAAAGCAGCCATGTTGTGGCACTTCTGCACTCCCTTTGGGATGCCTTTGGCAGATGAAGTAAGCCTGGAACTCAGGGCTTCCTGGTTAAAGAAATCCAAGCCCTAGGCTGAACCCTAACCCTAACCCTAGGCAGATAAATCAGCCTAGGTATAGGGATGGTGCCAAGGAAAAAGCTGTGAAAGCTGCCATGTTGTTGCACTTTTGTACTCCCCTTGGGATGCCTTGAACAGCTGCAGTGTGCCTGGAGCTAAGGGCTTCCTAGTTTCAAAAATCCTAGCCCTAGGCCTAAGCCTAACAGTAACCCTGGGAAAGTAAATCAGCCTGATGTTAGGCTTCTTGCCAAGGAAAAAGCCGTGAAAGCAGCCATGTTGTGGCACTTTTGCACTCCCTTTTGGATGCCTTTCACAGCTGCAGTGTGCCTGGAACTCAGGGCTTCCTGATTTTAAAAATCCTAGCCCTAGGCCGAACCCCAACCCTAAGACGAGAAAGGCAAATCAGCCAGGAATTAGGCATGTCCCCAAGGAAAAAGCTGTGGAGGCAGGCATGTTGTGGTACTTTTGCGCTCTTCTTGGCTAGTCCTTCGCAGCTGCTGTGTTCTTGGAACTCAGGGCTTGCTGGTTAATAGAACCCTTACCCTAGGCGTAACTCAAACCTTAACCCTAGGAAGGAAAATCAGCCTATGGTTCGGGATGGTCTCATGGAAATATCAGTGGTGGCAGCCAAGTTGCGTCACTTTTGCGCTCTCCTTGGGATGCCTTTTGCAGCTGCAGTGTGCCTGGAGCCCAGGGCTTCCTGGTTTTAAAAGTCCTAGGCCTAAGCCTAACAGTAACCCTAGGAAGGTAAATCAGCCGGGTATTAGGGTTCTTCCTAAGGGAAAAGCCGTGAAAGCAGCCATGTTGTGGCACTTCTGCACTCCCTTTGGGATGCCTTTGGCAGATGAAGTAAGCCTGGAACTCAGGGCTTCCTGGTTAAAGAAATTCAAGCCCTAGGCTGAACCCTAACCCTAACCCTAGGCAGATAAATCAGCCTAGGTATAGGGATGGTGCCAAGGAAAAAGCTGTGAAAGCTGCCATGTTGTTGCACTTTTGTACTCCCCTTGGGATGCCTTGAACAGCTGCAGTGTGCCTGGAGCTAAGGGCTTCCTAGTTTTAAAAATCCTAGCCCTAGGCCTAAGCCTAATAGTAACCCTGGGAAGGGAAATCAGCCTGGTGTTAGGCGTCTTGCCAAGGAACAAGCCGTGAAAGCAGCCATGTTGTGGCACTTCTGCACTCCCTTTTGGATGCCTTTCACAGCTCCAGTGTGCCTGGAACTCAGGGCTTCCTGCTTTTAAAAATCCTAGCCCTAGGCCGAACCCCAACCCTATGACGAGAAAGGCAAATCAGCCAGGAATTAGGCATGTCCCCAAGGAAAAAGCTGTGGAGGCAGGCATGTTGTGGTACTTTTGCGCTCTTCTTGGCTAGTCCTTCGCAGCTGCTGTGTTCTTGGAACTCAGGGCTTTCTGGTTAATAGAACCCTTACCCTAGGCGTAACTCAAACCTTAACCCTAGGAAGGAAAATCAGCCTATGGTTCGGGATGGTCTCATGGAAATATCAGTGGTGGCAGCCAAGTTGCGTCACTTTTGCGCTCCCCTTGGGATGCCTTTTGCAGCTGCAGTGTGCCTGGAGCCCAGGGCTTCCTGGTTTTAAAAGTCCTAGGCCTAAGCCTAACAGTAACCCTAGGAAGGTAAATCAGCCGGGTATTAGGGTTCTTCCTAAGGGAAAAGCCGTGAAAGCAGCCATGTTGTGGCACTTCTGCACTCCCTTTGGGATGCCTTTGGCAGATGAAGTAAGCCTGGAACTCAGGGCTTCCTGGTAAAAAAAATTCAAGCCCTAGGCTGAACCCTAACCCTAACCCTAGGCAGATAAATCAGCCCAGGTATAGGGATGGTGCCAAGGAAAAAGCTGTGAAAGCTGCCATGTTGTTGCACTTTTGTACTCCCCTTGGGATGCCTTGAACAGCTGCAGTGTGCCTGGAGCTAAGGGCTTCCTAGTTTCAAAAATCCTAGCCCTAGGCCTAAGCCTAATAGTAACCCTGGGAAGGTAAGTCAGCCTGGTGTTAGGCGTCTTGCCAAGGAACAAGCCGTGAAAGCAGCCATGTTGTGGCACTTCTGCACTCCCTTTTGGATGCCTTTCACAGCTCCAGTGTGCCTGGAACTCAGGGCTTCCTGCTTTTAAAAATCCTAGCCCTAGGCCGAACCCCAACCCTAAGACGAGAAAGGCAAATCAGCCAGGAATTAGGCATGTCCCCAAGGAAAAAGCTGTGGAGGCAGGCATGTTGTGGTACTTTTGCGCTCTTCTTGGCTAGTCCTTCGCAGCTGCTGTGTTCTTGGAACTCAGGGCTTTCTGGTTAATAGAACCCTTCCCCTAGGCGTAACTCAAACCTTAACCCTAGGAAGGAAAATCAGCCTATGGTTCGGGATGGTCTCATGGAAATATCAGTGGTGGCAGCCAAGTTGCGTCACTTTTGCGCTCCCCTTGGGATGCCTTTCGCAGCTGCAGTGTGCCTGGAGCCCAGGGCTTCCTGGTTTTAAAAGTCCTAGGCCTAAGCCTAACAGTAACCCTAGGAAGGTAAATCAGCCGGGTATTAGGGTTCTTCCTAAGGGAAAAGCCGTGAAAGCAGCCATGTTGTGGCACTTCTGCACTCCCTTTGGGATGCCTTTGGCAGATGAAGTAAGCCTGGAACTCAGGGCTTCCTGGTAAAAAAAATTCAAGCCCTAGGCTGAACCCTAACCCTAACCCTAGGCAGATAAATCAGCCCAGGTATAGGGATGGTGCCAAGGAAAAAGCTGTGAAAGCTGCCATGTTGTTGCACTTTTGTACTCCCCTTGGGATGCCTTGAACAGCTGCAGTGTGCCTGGAGCTAAGGGCTTCCTAGTTTCAAAAATCCTAGCCCTAGGCCTAAGCCTAACAGTAACCCTGGGAAAGTAAATCAGCCTGATGTTAGGCTTCTTGCCAAGGAAAAAGCCGTGAAAGCAGCCATGTTGTGGCACTTCTGCACTCCCTTTGGGATGCCTTTGGCAGATGAAGTAAGCCTGGAACTCAGGGCTTCCTGGTTAAAGAAATCCAAGCCCTAGGCTGAACCCTAACCCTAACCCTAGGCAGATAAATCAGCCTAGGTATAGGGATGGTGCCAAGGAAAAAGCTGTGAAAGCTGCCATGTTGTTGCACTTTTGTACTCCCCTTGGGATGCCTTGAACAGCTGCAGTGTGCCTGGAGCTAAGGGCTTCCTAGTTTCAAAAATCCTAGCCCTAGGCCTAAGCCTAACAGTAACCCTGGGAAAGTAAATCAGCCTGATGTTAGGCTTCTTGCCAAGGAAAAAGCCGTGAAAGCAGCCATGTTGTGGCACTTTTGCACTCCCTTTTGGATGCCTTTCACAGCTCCAGTGTGCCTGGAACTCAGGGCTTCCTGATTTTAAAAATCCTAGCCCTAGGCCGAACCCCAACCCTAAGACGAGAAAGGCAAATCAGCCAGGAATTAGGCATGTCCCCAAGGAAAAAGCTGTGGAGGCAGGCATGTTGTGGTACTTTTGCGCTCTTCTTGGCTAGTCCTTCGCAGCTGCTGTGTTCTTGGAACTCAGGGCTTGCTGGTTAATAGAACCCTTACCCTAGGCGTAACTCAAACCTTAACCCTAGGAAGGAAAATCAGCCTATGGTTCGGGATGGTCTCATGGAAATATCAGTGGTGGCAGCCAAGTTGCGTCACTTTTGCGCTCTCCTTGGGATGCCTTTTGCAGCTGCAGTGTGCCTGGAGCCCAGGGCTTCCTGGTTTTAAAAGTCCTAGGCCTAAGCCTAACAGTAACCCTAGGAAGGTAAATCAGCCGGGTATTAGGGTTCTTCCTAAGGGAAAAGCCGTGAAAGCAGCCATGTTGTGGCACTTCTGCACTCCCTTTGGGATGCCTTTGGCAGATGAAGTAAGCCTGGAACTCAGGGCTTCCTGGTTAAAGAAATTCAAGCCCTAGGCTGAACCCTAACCCTAACCCTAGGCAGATAAATCAGCCTAGGTATAGGGATGGTGCCAAGGAAAAAGCTGTGAAAGCTGCCATGTTGTTGCACTTTTGTACTCCCCTTGGGATGCCTTGAACAGCTGCAGTGTGCCTGGAGCTAAGGGCTTCCTAGTTTTAAAAATCCTAGCCCTAGGCCTAAGCCTAATAGTAACCCTGGGAAGGTATGTCAGCCTGGTGTTAGGCGTCTTGCCAAGGAACAAGCCGTGAAAGCAGCCATGTTGTGGCACTTCTGCACTCCCTTTTGGATGCCTTTCACAGCTCCAGTGTGCCTGGAACTCAGGGCTTCCTGCTTTTAAAAATCCTAGCCCTAGGCCGAACCCCAACCCTATGACGAGAAAGGCAAATCAGCCAGGAATTAGGCATGTCCCCAAGGAAAAAGCTGTGGAGGCAGGCATGTTGTGGTACTTTTGCGCTCTTCTTGGCTAGTCCTTCGCAGCTGCTGTGTTCTTGGAACTCAGGGCTTTCTGGTTAATAGAACCCTTACCCTAGGCGTAACTCAAACCTTAACCCTAGGAAGGAAAATCAGCCTATGGTTCGGGATGATCTCATGGAAATATCAGTGGTGGCAGCCAAGTTGCGTCACTTTTGCGCTCCCCTTGGGATGCCTTTTGCAGCTGCAGTGTGCCTAGAGCCCAGGGCTTCCTGGTTTTAAAAGTCCTAGGCCTAAGCCTAACAGTAACCCTAGGAAGGTAAATCAGCCGGGTATTAGGGTTCTTCCTAAGGGAAAAGCCGTGAAAGCAGCCATGTTGTGGCACTTCTGCACTCCCTTTGGGATGCCTTTGGCAGATGAAGTAAGCCTGGAACTCAGGGCTTCCTGGTAAAAAAAATTCAAGCCCTAGGCTGAACCCTAACCCTAACCCTAGGCAGATAAATCAGCCCAGGTATAGGGATGGTGCCAAGGAAAAAGCTGTGAAAGCTGCCATGTTGTTGCACTTTTGTACTCCCCTTGGGATGCCTTGAACAGCTGCAGTGTGCCTGGAGCTAAGGGCTTCCTAGTTTCAAAAATCCTAGCCCTAGGCCTAAGCCTAACAGTAACCCTGGGAAAGTAAATCAGCCTGATGTTAGGCTTCTTGCCAAGGAAAAAGCCGTGAAAGCAGCCATGTTGTGGCACTTCTGCACTCCCTTTGGGATGCCTTTGGCAGATGAAGTAAGCCTGGAACTCAGGGCTTCCTGGTTAAAGAAATCCAAGCCCTAGGCTGAACCCTAACCCTAACCCTAGGCAGATAAATCAGCCTAGGTATAGGGATGGTGCCAAGGAAAAAGCTGTGAAAGCTGCCATGTTGTTGCACTTTTGTACTCCCCTTGGGATGCCTTGAACAGCTGCAGTGTGCCTGGAGCTAAGGGCTTCCTAGTTTTAAAAATCGTAGCCCTAGGCCTAAGCCTAATAGTAACCCTGGGAAGGTAAGTCAGCCTGGTGTTAGGCGTCTTGCCAAGGAACAAGCCGTGAAAGCAGCCATGTTGTGGCACTTCTGCACTCCCTTTTGGATGCCTTTCACAGCTCCAGTGTGCCTGGAACTCAGGGCTTCCTGCTTTTAAAAATCCTAGCCCTAGGCCGAACCCCAACCCTATGACGAGAAAGGCAAATCAGCCAGGAATTAGGCATGTCCCCAAGGAAAAAGCTGTGGAGGCAGGCATGTTGTGGTACTTTTGCGCTCTTCTTGGCTAGTCCTTCGCAGCTGCTGTGTTCTTGGAACTCAGGGCTTTCTGGTTAATAGAACCCTTACCCTAGGCGTAACTCAAACCTTAACCCTAGGAAGGAAAATCAGCCTATGGTTCGGGATGGTCTCATGGAAATATCAGTGGTGGCAGCCAAGTTGCGTCACTTTTGCGCTCCCCTTTGGATGCCTTTCGCAGCTGCAGTGTGCCTGGAGCCCAGGGCTTCCTGGTTTTAAAAGTCCTAGGCCTAAGCCTAACAGTAACCCTAGGAAGGTAAATCAGCCGGGTATTAGGGTTCTTCCTAAGGGAAAAGCCGTGAAAGCAGCCATGTTGTGGCACTTCTGCACTCCCTTTGGGATGCCTTTGGCAGATGAAGTAAGCCTGGAACTCAGGGCTTCCTGGTAAAAAAAATTCAAGCCCTAGGCTGAACCCTAACCCTAACCCTAGGCAGATAAATCAGCCCAGGTATAGGGATGGTGCCAAGGAAAAAGCTGTGAAAGCTGCCATGTTGTTGCACTTTTGTACTCCCCTTGGGATGCCTTGAACAGCTGCAGTGTGCCTGGAGCTAAGGGCTTCCTAGTTTCAAAAATCCTAGCCCTAGGCCTAAGCCTAACAGTAACCCTGGGAAAGTAAATCAGCCTGATGTTAGGCTTCTTGCCAAGGAAAAAGCCGTGAAAGCAGCCATGTTGTGGCACTTCTTCACTCCCTTTGGGATGCCTTTGGCAGATGAAGTAAGCCTGGAACTCAGGGCTTCCTGGTTAAAGAAATCCAAGCCCTAGGCTGAACCCTAACCCTAACCCTAGGCAGATAAATCAGCCTAGGTATAGGGATGGTGCCAAGGAAAAAGCTGTGAAAGCTGCCATGTTGTTGCACTTTTGTACTCCCCTTGGGATGCCTTGAACAGCTGCAGTGTGCCTGGAGCCCAGGGCTTCCTAGTTTCAAAAATCCTAGCCCTAGGCCTAAGCCTAACAGTAACCCTGGGAAAGTAAATCAGCCTGATGTTAGGCTTCTTGCCAAGGAAAAAGCCGTGAAAGCAGCCATGTTGTGGCACTTTTGCACTCCCTTTTGGATGCCTTTCACAGCTCCAGTGTGCCTGGAACTCAGGGCTTCCTGATTTTAAAAATCCTAGCCCTAGGCCGAACCCCAACCCTAAGACGAGAAAGGCAAATCAGCCAGGAATTAGGCATGTCCCCAAGGAAAAAGCTGTGGAGGCAGGCATGTTGTGGTACTTTTGCGCTCTTCTTGGCTAGTCCTTCGCAGCTGCTGTGTTCTTGGAACTCAGGGCTTTCTGGTTAATAGAACCCTTACCCTAGGCGTAACTCAAACCTTAACCCTAGGAAGGAAAATCATCCTATGGTTCGGGATGGTCTCATGGAAATATCAGTGGTGGCAGCCAAGTTGCGTCACTTTTGCGCTCCCCTTGGGATGCCTTTTGCAGCTGCAGTGTGCCTGGAGCCCAGGGCTTCCTGGTTTTAAAAGTCCTAGGCCTAAGCCTAACAGTAACCCTAGGAAGGTAAATCAGCCGGGTATTAGGGTTCTTCCTAAGGGAAAAGCCGTGAAAGCAGCCATGTTGTGGCACTTCTGCACTCCCTTTGGGATGCCTTTGGCAGATGAAGTAAGCCTGGAACTCAGGGCTTCCTGGTTAAAGAAATTCAAGCCCTAGGCTGAACCCTAACCCTAACCCTAGGCAGATAAATCAGCCTAGGTATAGGGATGGTGCCAAGGAAAAAGCTGTGAAAGCTGCCATGTTGTTGCACTTTTGTACTCCCCTTGGGATGCCTTGAACAGCTGCAGTGTGCCTGGAGCTAAGGGCTTCCTAGTTTTAAAAATCCTAGCCCTAGGCCTAAGCCTAATAGTAACCCTGGGAAGGTAAGTCAGCCTGGTGTTAGGCGTCTTGCCAAGGAACAAGCCGTGAAAGCAGCCATGTTGTGGCACTTCTGCACTCCCTTTTGGATGCCTTTCACAGCTCCAGTGTGCCTGGAACTCAGGGCTTCCTGCTTTTAAAAATCCTAGCCCTAGGCCGAACCCCAACCCTAAGACGAGAAAGGCAAATCAGCCAGGAATTAGGCATGTCCCCAAGGAAAAAGCTGTGGAGGCAGGCATGTTGTGGTACTTTTGCGCTCTTCTTGGCTAGTCCTTCGCAGCTGCTGTGTTCTTGGAACTCAGGGCTTTCTGGTTAATAGAACCCTTACCCTAGGCGTAACTCAAACCTTAACCCTAGGAAGGAAAATCAGCCTATGGTTCGGGATGGTCTCATGGAAATATCAGTGGTGGCAGCCAAGTTGCGTCACTTTTGCGCTCCCCTTTGGATGCCTTTCGCAGCTGCAGTGTGCCTGGAGCCCAGGGCTTCCTGGTTTTAAAAGTCCTAGGCCTAAGCCTAACAGTAACCCTAGGAAGGTAAATCAGCCGGGTATTAGGGTTCTTCCTAAGGGAAAAGCCGTGAAAGCAGCCATGTTGTGGCACTTCTGCACTCCCTTTGGGATGCCTTTGGCAGATGAAGTAAGCCTGGAACTCAGGGCTTCCTGGTTAAAGAAATTCAAGCCCTAGGCTGAACCCTAACCCTAACCCTAGGCAGATAAATCAGCCTAGGTATAGGGATGGTGCCAAGGAAAAAGCTGTGAAAGCTGCCATGTTGTTGCACTTTTGTACTCCCCTTGGGATGCCTTGAACAGCTGCAGTGTGCCTGGAGCTAAGGGCTTCCTAGTTTTAAAAATCCTAGCCCTAGGCCTAAGCCTAATAGTAACCCTGGGAAGGTATGTCAGCCTGGTGTTAGGCGTCTTGCCAAGGAACAAGCCGTGAAAGCAGCCATGTTGTGGCACTTCTGCACTCCCTTTTGGATGCCTTTCACAGCTCCAGTGTGCCTGGAACTCAGGGCTTCCTGCTTTTAAAAATCCTAGCCCTAGGCCGAACCCCAACCCTATGACGAGAAAGGCAAATCAGCCAGGAATTAGGCATGTCCCCAAGGAAAAAGCTGTGGAGGCAGGCATGTTGTGGTACTTTTGCGCTCTTCTTGGCTAGTCCTTCGCAGCTGCTGTGTTCTTGGAACTCAGGGCTTTCTGGTTAATAGAACCCTTACCCTAGGCGTAACTCAAACCTTAACCCTAGGAAGGAAAATCAGCCTATGGTTCGGGATGGTCTCATGGAAATATCAGTGGTGGCAGCCAAGTTGCGTCACTTTTGCGCTCCCCTTGGGATGCCTTTTGCAGCTGCAGTGTGCCTGGAGCCCAGGGCTTCCTGGTTTTAAAAGTCCTAGGCCTAAGCCTAACAGTAACCCTAGGAAGGTAAATCAGCCGGGTATTAGGGTTCTTCCTAAGGGAAAAGCCGTGAAAGCAGCCATGTTGTGGCACTTCTGCACTCCCTTTGGGATGCCTTTGGCAGATGAAGTAAGCCTGGAACTCAGGGCTTCCTGGTAAAAAAAATTCAAGCCCTAGGCTGAACCCTAACCCTAACCCTAGGCAGATAAATCAGCCCAGGTATAGGGATGGTGCCAAGGAAAAAGCTGTGAAAGCTGCCATGTTGTTGCACTTTTGTACTCCCCTTGGGATGCCTTGAACAGCTGCAGTGTGCCTGGAGCTAAGGGCTTCCTAGTTTCAAAAATCCTAGCCCTAGGCCTAAGCCTAACAGTAACCCTGGGAAAGTAAATCAGCCTGATGTTAGGCTTCTTGCCAAGGAAAAAGCCGTGAAAGCAGCCATGTTGTGGCACTTCTGCACTCCCTTTGGGATGCCTTTGGAAGATGAAGTAAGCCTGGAACTCAGGGCTTCCTGGTTAAAGAAATCCAAGCCCTAGGCTGAACCCTAACCCTAACCCTAGGCAGATAAATCAGCCTAGGTATAGGGATGGTGCCAAGGAAAAAGCTGTGAAAGCTGCCATGTTGTTGCACTTTTGTACTCCCCTTGGGATGCCTTGAACAGCTGCAGTGTGCCTGGAGCTAAGGGCTTCCTAGTTTCAAAAATCCTAGCCCTAGGCCTAAGCCTAACAGTAACCCTGGGAAAGTAAATCAGCCTGATGTTAGGCTTCTTGCCAAGGAAAAAGCCGTGAAAGCAGCCATGTTGTGGCACTTCTGCACTCCCTTTTGGATGCCTTTCACAGCTCCAGTGTGCCTGGAACTCAGGGCTTCCTGCTTTTAAAAATCCTAGCCCTAGGCCGAACCCCAACCCTATGACGAGAAAGGCAAATCAGCCAGGAATTAGGCATGTCCCCAAGGAAAAAGCTGTGGAGGCAGGCATGTTGTGGTACTTTTGCGCTCTTCTTGGCTAGTCCTTCGCAGCTGCTGTGTTCTTGGAACTCAGGGCTTTCTGGTTAATAGAACCCTTACCCTAGGCGTAACTCAAACTTAACCCTAGGAAGGAAAATCAGCCTATGGTTCGGGATGGTCTCATGGAAATATCAGTGGTGGCAGCCAAGTTGCGTCACTTTTGCGCTCTCCTTGGGATGCCTTTTGCAGCTGCAGTGTGCCTGGAGCCCAGGGCTTCCTGGTTTTAAAAGTCCTAGGCCTAAGCCTAACAGTAACCCTAGGAAGGTAAATCAGCCGGGTATTAGGGTTCTTCCTAAGGGAAAAGCCGTGAAAGCAGCCATGTTGTGGCACTTCTGCACTCCCTTTGGGATGCCTTTGGCAGATGAAGTAAGCCTGGAACTCAGGGCTTCCTGGTTAAAGAAATCCAAGCCCTAGGCTGAACCCTAACCCTAACCCTAGGCAGATAAATCAGCCTAGGTATAGGGATGGTGCCAAGGAAAAAGCTGTGAAAGCTGCCATGTTGTTGCACTTTTGTACTCCCCTTGGGATGCCTTGAACAGCTGCAGTGTGCCTGGAGCTAAGGGCTTCCTAGTTTTAAAAATCGTAGCCCTAGGCCTAAGCCTAATAGTAACCCTGGGAAGGTATGTCAGCCTGGTGTTAGGCGTCTTGCCAAGGAACAAGCCGTGAAAGCAGCCATGTTGTGGCACTTCTGCACTCCCTTTTGGATGCCTTTCACAGCTCCAGTGTGCCTGGAACTCAGGGCTTCCTGCTTTTAAAAATCCTAGCCCTAGGCCGAACCCCAACCCTATGACGAGAAAGGCAAATCAGCCAGGAATTAGGCATGTCCCCAAGGAAAAAGCTGTGGAGGCAGGCATGTTGTGGTACTTTTGCGCTCTTCTTGGCTAGTCCTTCGCAGCTGCTGTGTTCTTGGAACTCAGGGCTTTCTGGTTAATAGAACCCTTACCCTAGGCGTAACTCAAACCTTAACCCTAGGAAGGAAAATCAGCCTATGGTTCGGGATGGTCTCATGGAAATATCAGTGGTGGCAGCCAAGTTGCGTCACTTTTGCGCTCCCCTTTGGATGCCTTTCGCAGCTGCAGTGTGCCTGGAGCCCAGGGCTTCCTGGTTTTAAAAGTCCTAGGCCTAAGCCTAACAGTAACCCTAGGAAGGTAAATCAGCCGGGTATTAGGGTTCTTCCTAAGGGAAAAGCCGTGAAAGCAGCCATGTTGTGGCACTTCTGCACTCCCTTTGGGATGCCTTTGGCAGATGAAGTAAGCCTGGAACTCAGGGCTTCCTGGTAAAAAAAATTCAAGCCCTAGGCTGAACCCTAACCCTAACCCTAGGCAGATAAATCAGCCCAGGTATAGGGATGGTGCCAAGGAAAAAGCTGTGAAAGCTGCCATGTTGTTGCACTTTTGTACTCCCCTTGGGATGCCTTGAACAGCTGCAGTGTGCCTGGAGCTAAGGGCTTCCTAGTTTCAAAAATCCTAGCCCTAGGCCTAAGCCTAACAGTAACCCTGGGAAAGTAAATCAGCCTGATGTTAGGCTTCTTGCCAAGGAAAAAGCCGTGAAAGCAGCCATGTTGTGGCACTTCTGCACTCCCTTTGGGATGCCTTTGGCAGATGAAGTAAGCCTGGAACTCAGGGCTTCCTGGTTAAAGAAATCCAAGCCCTAGGCTGAACCCTAACCCTAACCCTAGGCAGATAAATCAGCCTAGGTATAGGGATGGTGCCAAGGAAAAAGCTGTGAAAGCTGCCATGTTGTTGCACTTTTGTACTCCCCTTGGGATGCCTTGAACAGCTGCAGTGTGCCTGGAGCTAAGGGCTTCCTAGTTTCAAAAATCCTAGCCCTAGGCCTAAGCCTAACAGTAACCCTGGGAAAGTAAATCAGCCTGATGTTAGGCTTCTTGCCAAGGAAAAAGCCGTGAAAGCAGCCATGTTGTGGCACTTTTGCACTCCCTTTTGGATGCCTTTCACAGCTCCAGTGTGCCTGGAACTCAGGGCTTCCTGCTTTTAAAAATCCTAGTCCTAGGCCGAACCCCAACCCTAAGACGAGAAAGGCAAATCAGCCAGGAATTAGGCATGTCCCCAAGGAAAAAGCTGTGGAGGCAGGCATGTTGTGGTACTTTTGCGCTCTTCTTGGCTAGTCCTTCGCAGCTGCTGTGTTCTTGGAACTCAGGGCTTTCTGGTTAATAGAACCCTTACCCTAGGCGTAACTCAAACCTTAACCCTAGGAAGGAAAATCAACCTATGGTTCGGGATGGTCTCATGGAAATATCAGTGGTGGCAGCCAAGTTGCGTCACTTCTGCGCTCCCCTTGGGATGCCTTTCACAGCTGCAGTGTGCCTGGAGCCCAGGGCTTCCTGGTTTTAAAAGTCCTAGGCCTAAGCCTAACAGTAACCCTAGGAAGGTAAATCAGCCGGGTATTAGGGTTCTTCCTAAGGGAAAAGCCGTGAAAGCAGCCATGTTGTGGCACTTCTGCACTCCCTTTGGGATGCCTTTGGCAGATGAAGTAAGCCTGGAACTCAGGGCTTCCTGGTTAAAAAAAATTCAAGCCCTAGGCTGAACCCTAACCCTAACCCTAGGCAGATAAATCAGCCTAGGTATAGGGATGGTGCCACGGAAAAAGCTGTGAAAGCTGCCATGTTGTTGCACTTTTGTACTCCCCTTGGGATGCCTTGAACAGCTGCAGTGTGCCTGGAGCTAAGGGCTTCCTAGTTTCAAAAATCCTAGCCCTAGGCCTAAGCCTAACAGTAACCCTGGGAAAGTAAATCAGCCTGATGTTAGGCTTCTTGCCAAGGAAAAAGCCGTGAAAGCAGCCATGTTGTGGCACTTTTGCACTCCCTTTTGGATGCCTTTCACAGCTCCAGTGTGCCTGGAACTCAGGGCTTCCTGATTTTAAAAATCCTAGCCCTAGGCCGAACCCCAACCCTAAGACGAGAAAGGCAAATCAGCCAGGAATTAGGCATGTCCCCAAGGAAAAAGCTGTGGAGGCAGGCATTTTGTGGTACTTTTGCGCTCTTCTTGGCTAGTCCTTCGCAGCTGCTGTGTTCTTGGAACTCAGGGCTTGCTGGTTAATAGAACCCTTACCCTAGGCGTAACTCAAACCTTAACCCTAGGAAGGAAAATCAGCCTATGGTTCGGGATGGTCTCATGGAAATATCAGTGGTGGCAGCCAAGTTGCGTCACTTTTGCGCTCTCCTTGGGATGCCTTTTGCAGCTGCAGTGTGCCTGGAGCCCAGGGCTTCCTGGTTTTAAAAGTCCTAGGCCTAAGCCTAACAGTAACCCTAGGAAGGTAAATCAGCCGGGTATTAGGGTTCTTCCTAAGGGAAAAGCCGTGAAAGCAGCCATGTTGTGGCACTTCTGCACTCCCTTTGGGATGCCTTTGGCAGATGAAGTAAGCCTGGAACTCAGGGCTTCCTGGTTAAAGAAATCCAAGCCCTAGGCTGAACCCTAACCCTAACCCTAGGCAGATAAATCAGCCTAGGTATAGGGATGGTGCCAAGGAAAAAGCTGTGAAAGCTGCCATGTTGTTGCACTTTTGTACTCCCCTTGGGATGCCTTGAACAGCTGCAGTGTGCCTGGAGCTAAGGGCTTCCTAGTTTTAAAAATCCTAGCCCTACGCCTAAGCCTAATAGTAACCTTGGGAAGGTATGTCAGCCTGGTGTTAGGCGTCTTGCCAAGGAACAAGCCGTGAAAGCAGCCATGTTGTGGCACTTCTGCACTCCCTTTTGGATGCCTTTCACAGCTCCAGTGTGCCTGGAACTCAGGGCTTCCTGCTTTTAAAAATCCTAGCCCTAGGCCGAACCCCAACCCTATGACGAGAAAGGCAAATCAGCCAGGAATTAGGCATGTCCCCAAGGAAAAAGCTGTGGAGGCAGGCATGTTGTGGTACTTTTGCGCTCTTCTTGGCTAGTCCTTCGCAGCTGCTGTGTTCTTGGAACTCAGGGCTTTCTGGTTAATAGAACCCTTACCCTAGGCGTAACTCAAACCTTAACCCTAGGAAGGAAAATCAGCCTATGGTTCGGGATGGTCTCATGGAAATATCAGTGGTGGCAGCCAAGTTGCGTCACTTTTGCGCTCCCCTTGGGATGCCTTTTGCAGCTGCAGTGTGCCTGGAGCCCAGGGCTTCCTGGTTTTAAAAGTCCTAGGCCTAAGCCTAACAGTAACCCTAGGAAGGTAAATCAGCCGGGTATTAGGGTTCTTCCTAAGGGAAAAGCCGTGAAAGCAGCCATGTTGTGGCACTTCTGCACTCCCTTTGGGATGCCTTTGGCAGATGAAGTAAGCCTGGAACTCAGGGCTTCCTGGTAAAAAAAATTCAAGCCCTAGGCTGAACCCTAACCCTAACCCTAGGCAGATAAATCAGCCCAGGTATAGGGATGGTGCCAAGGAAAAAGCTGTGAAAGCTGCCATGTTGTTGCACTTTTGTACTCCCCTTGGGATGCCTTGAACAGCTGCAGTGTGCCTGGAGCTAAGGGCTTCCTAGTTTCAAAAATCCTAGCCCTAGGCCTAAGCCTAACAGTAACCCTGGGAAAGTAAATCAGCCTGATGTTAGGCTTCTTGCCAAGGAAAAAGCCGTGAAAGCAGCCATGTTGTGGCACTTCTGCACTCCCTTTGGGATGCCTTTGGCAGATGAAGTAAGCCTGGAACTCAGGGCTTCCTGGTTAAAGAAATCCAAGCCCTAGGCTGAACCCTAACCCTAACCCTAGGCAGATAAATCAGCCTAGGTATAGGGATGGTGCCAAGGAAAAAGCTGTGAAAGCTGCCATGTTGTTGCACTTTTGTACTCCCCTTGGGATGCCTTGAACAGCTGCAGTGTGCCTGGAGCTAAGGGCTTCCTAGTTTCAAAAATCCTAGCCCTAGGCCTAAGCCTAACAGTAACCCTGGGAAAGTAAATCAGCCTGATGTTAGGCTTCTTGCCAAGGAAAAAGCCGTGAAAGCAGCCATGTTGTGGCACTTCTGCACTCCCTTTTGGATGCCTTTCACAGCTCCAGTGTGCCTGGAACTCAGGGCTTCCTGCTTTTAAAAATCCTAGCCCTAGGCCGAACCCCAACCCTATGACGAGAAAGGCAAATCAGCCAGGAATTAGGCATGTCCCCAAGGAAAAAGCTGTGGAGGCAGGCATGTTGTGGTACTTTTGCGCTCTTCTTGGCTAGTCCTTCGCAGCTGCTGTGTTCTTGGAACTCAGGGCTTTCTGGTTAATAGAACCCTTACCCTAGGCGTAACTCAAACCTTAACCCTAGGAAGGAAAATCAGCCTATGGTTCGGGATGGTCTCATGGAAATATCAGTGGTGGCAGCCAAGTTGCGTCACTTTTGCGCTCTCCTTGGGATGCCTTTTGCAGCTGCAGTGTGCCTGGAGCCCAGGGCTTCCTGGTTTTAAAAGTCCTAGGCCTAAGCCTAACAGTAACCCTAGGAAGGTAAATCAGCCGGGTATTAGGGTTCTTCCTAAGGGAAAAGCCGTGAAAGCAGCCATGTTGTGGCACTTCTGCACTCCCTTTGGGATGCCTTTGGCAGATGAAGTAAGCCTGGAACTCAGGGCTTCCTGGTTAAAGAAATCCAAGCCCTAGGCTGAACCCTAACCCTAACCCTAGGCAGATAAATCAGCCTAGGTATAGGGATGGTGCCAAGGAAAAAGCTGTGAAAGCTGCCATGTTGTTGCACTTTTGTACTCCCCTTGGGATGCCTTGAACAGCTGCAGTGTGCCTGGAGCTAAGGGCTTCCTAGTTTTAAAAATCGTAGCCCTAGGCCTAAGCCTAATAGTAACCCTGGGAAGGTAAGTCAGCCTGGTGTTAGGCGTCTTGCCAAGGAACAAGCCGTGAAAGCAGCCATGTTGTGGCACTTCTGCACTCCCTTTTGGATGCCTTTCACAGCTCCAGTGTGCCTGGAACTCAGGGCTTCCTGCTTTTAAAAATCCTAGCCCTAGGCCGAACCCCAACCCTATGACGAGAAAGGCAAATCAGCCAGGAATTAGGCATGTCCCCAAGGAAAAAGCTGTGGAGGCAGGCATGTTGTGGTACTTTTGCGCTCTTCTTGGCTAGTCCTTCGCAGCTGCTGTGTTCTTGGAACTCAGGGCTTTCTGGTTAATAGAACCCTTACCCTAGGCGTAACTCAAACCTTAACCCTAGGAAGGAAAATCAGCCTATGGTTCGGGATGGTCTCATGGAAATATCAGTGGTGGCAGCCAAGTTGCGTCACTTTTGCGCTCCCCTTTGGATGCCTTTCGCAGCTGCAGTGTGCCTGGAGCCCAGGGCTTCCTGGTTTTAAAAGTCCTAGGCCTAAGCCTAACAGTAACCCTAGGAAGGTAAATCAGCCGGGTATTAGGGTTCTTCCTAAGGGAAAAGCCGTGAAAGCAGCCATGTTGTGGCACTTCTGCACTCCCTTTGGGATGCCTTTGGCAGATGAAGTAAGCCTGGAACTCAGGGCTTCCTGGTAAAAAAAATTCAAGCCCTAGGCTGAACCCTAACCCTAACCCTAGGCAGATAAATCAGCCCAGGTATAGGGATGGTGCCAAGGAAAAAGCTGTGAAAGCTGCCATGTTGTTGCACTTTTGTACTCCCCTTGGGATGCCTTGAACAGCTGCAGTGTGCCTGGAGCTAAGGGCTTCCTAGTTTCAAAAATCCTAGCCCTAGGCCTAAGCCTAACAGTAACCCTGGGAAAGTAAATCAGCCTGATGTTAGGCTTCTTGCCAAGGAAAAAGCCGTGAAAGCAGCCATGTTGTGGCACTTCTTCACTCCCTTTGGGATGCCTTTGGCAGATGAAGTAAGCCTGGAACTCAGGGCTTCCTGGTTAAAGAAATCCAAGCCCTAGGCTGAACCCTAACCCTAACCCTAGGCAGATAAATCAGCCTAGGTATAGGGATGGTGCCAAGGAAAAAGCTGTGAAAGCTGCCATGTTGTTGCACTTTTGTACTCCCCTTGGGATGCCTTGAACAGCTGCAGTGTGCCTGGAGCCCAGGGCTTCCTAGTTTCAAAAATCCTAGCCCTAGGCCTAAGCCTAACAGTAACCCTGGGAAAGTAAATCAGCCTGATGTTAGGCTTCTTGCCAAGGAAAAAGCCGTGAAAGCAGCCATGTTGTGGCACTTTTGCACTCCCTTTTGGATGCCTTTCACAGCTGCAGTGTGCCTGGAACTCAGGGCTTCCTGATTTTAAAAATCCTAGCCCTAGGCCGAACCCCAACCCTAAGACGAGAAAGGCAAATCAGCCAGGAATTAGGCATGTCCCCAAGGAAAAAGCTGTGGAGGCAGGCATGTTGTGGTACTTTTGCGCTCTTCTTGGCTAGTCCTTCGCAGCTGCTGTGTTCTTGGAACTCAGGGCTTTCTGGTTAATAGAACCCTTACCCTAGGCGTAACTCAAACCTTAACCCTAGGAAGGAAAATCATCCTATGGTTCGGGATGGTCTCATGGAAATATCAGTGGTGGCAGCCAAGTTGCGTCACTTTTGCGCTCCCCTTGGGATGCCTTTTGCAGCTGCAGTGTGCCTGGAGCCCAGGGCTTCCTGGTTTTAAAAGTCCTAGGCCTAAGCCTAACAGTAACCCTAGGAAGGTAAATCAGCCGGGTATTAGGGTTCTTCCTAAGGGAAAAGCCGTGAAAGCAGCCATGTTGTGGCACTTCTGCACTCCCTTTGGGATGCCTTTGGCAGATGAAGTAAGCCTGGAACTCAGGGCTTCCTGGTTAAAGAAATTCAAGCCCTAGGCTGAACCCTAACCCTAACCCTAGGCAGATAAATCAGCCTAGGTATAGGGATGGTGCCAAGGAAAAAGCTGTGAAAGCTGCCATGTTGTTGCACTTTTGTACTCCCCTTGGGATGCCTTGAACAGCTGCAGTGTGCCTGGAGCTAAGGACTTCCTAGTTTTAAAAATCCTAGCCCTAGGCCTAAGCCTAATAGTAACCCTGGGAAGGTAAGTCAGCCTGGTGTTAGGCGTCTTGCCAAGGAACAAGCCGTGAAAGCAGCCATGTTGTGGCACTTCTGCACTCCCTTTTGGATGCCTTTCACAGCTCCAGTGTGCCTGGAACTCAGGGCTTCCTGCTTTTAAAAATCCTAGCCCTAGGCCGAACCCCAACCCTAAGACGAGAAAGGCAAATCAGCCAGGAATTAGGCATGTCCCCAAGGAAAAAGCTGTGGAGGCAGGCATGTTGTGGTACTTTTGCGCTCTTCTTGGCTAGTCCTTCGCAGCTGCTGTGTTCTTGGAACTCAGGGCTTTCTGGTTAATAGAACCCTTACCCTAGGCGTAACTCAAACCTTAACCCTAGGAAGGAAAATCAGCCTATGGTTCGGGATGGTCTCATGGAAATATCAGTGGTGGCAGCCAAGTTGCGTCACTTTTGCGCTCCCCTTTGGATGCCTTTCGCAGCTGCAGTGTGCCTGGAGCCCAGGGCTTCCTGGTTTTAAAAGTCCTAGGCCTAAGCCTAACAGTAACCCTAGGAAGGTAAATCAGCCGGGTATTAGGGTTCTTCCTAAGGGAAAAGCCGTGAAAGCAGCCATGTTGTGGCACTTCTGCACTCCCTTTGGGATGCCTTTGGCAGATGAAGTAAGCCTGGAACTCAGGGCTTCCTGGTAAAAAAAATTCAAGCCCTAGGCTGAACCCTAACCCTAACCCTAGGCAGATAAATCAGCCCAGGTATAGGGATGGTGCCAAGGAAAAAGCTGTGAAAGCTGCCATGTTGTTGCACTTTTGTACTCCCCTTGGGATGCCTTGAACAGCTGCAGTGTGCCTGGAGCTAAGGGCTTCCTAGTTTCAAAAATCCTAGCCCTAGGCCTAAGCCTAACAGTAACCCTGGGAAAGTAAATCAGCCTGATGTTAGGCTTCTTGCCAAGGAAAAAGCCGTGAAAGCAGCCATGTTGTGGCACTTCTGCACTCCCTTTGGGATGCCTTTGGCAGATGAAGTAAGCCTGGAACTCAGGGCTTCCTGGTTAAAGAAATCCAAGCCCTAGGCTGAACCCTAACCCTAACCCTAGGCAGATAAATCAGCCTAGGTATAGGGATGGTGCCAAGGAAAAAGCTGTGAAAGCTGCCATGTTGTTGCACTTTTGTACTCCCCTTGGGATGCCTTGAACAGCTGCAGTGTGCCTGGAGCTAAGGGCTTCCTAGTTTCAAAAATCCTAGCCCTAGGCCTAAGCCTAACAGTAACCCTGGGAAAGTAAATCAGCCTGATGTTAGGCTTCTTGCCAAGGAAAAAGCCGTGAAAGCAGCCATGTTGTGGCACTTTTGCACTCCCTTTTGGATGCCTTTCACAGCTCCAGTGTGCCTGGAACTCAGGGCTTCCTGCTTTTAAAAATCCTAGTCCTAGGCCGAACCCCAACCCTAAGACGAGAAAGGCAAATCAGCCAGGAATTAGGCATGTCCCCAAGGAAAAAGCTGTGGAGGCAGGCATGTTGTGGTACTTTTGCGCTCTTCTTGGCTAGTCCTTCGCAGCTGCTGTGTTCTTGGAACTCAGGGCTTTCTGGTTAATAGAACCCTTACCCTAGGCGTAACTCAAACCTTAACCCTAGGAAGGAAAATCAACCTATGGTTCGGGATGGTCTCATGGAAATATCAGTGGTGGCAGCCAAGTTGCGTCACTTCTGCGCTCCCCTTGGGATGCCTTTCACAGCTGCAGTGTGCCTGGAGCCCAGGGCTTCCTGGTTTTAAAAGTCCTAGGCCTAAGCCTAACAGTAACCCTAGGAAGGTAAATCAGCCGGGTATTAGGGTTCTTCCTAAGGGAAAAGCCGTGAAAGCAGCCATGTTGTGGCACTTCTGCACTCCCTTTGGGATGCCTTTGGCAGATGAAGTAAGCCTGGAACTCAGGGCTTCCTGGTTAAAGAAATTCAAGCCCTAGGCTGAACCCTAACCCTAACCCTAGGCAGATAAATCAGCCTAGGTATAGGGATGGTGCCAAGGAAAAAGCTGTGAAAGCTGCCATGTTGTTGCACTTTTGTACTCCCGTTGGGATGCCTTGAACAGCTGCAGTGTGCCTGGAGCCCAGGGCTTCCTAGTTTTAAAAATCCTAGCCCTAGGCCTAAGCCTAACAGTAACCCTGGGATGGCAAATCAGCCTGGTGTTAGGCTTCTTGCCAAGGAAAAAGCCGTGAAAGCAGCCATGTTGTGGCACTTTTGCACTCCCTTTTGGATGCCTTTCACAGCTCCAGTGTGCCTGGAACTCAGGGCTTCCTGCTTTTAAAAATCCTAGCCCTAGGCCGAACCCCAACCCTAAGACGAGAAAGGCAAATCAGCCAGGAATTAGGCATGTCCCCAAGGAAAAAGCTGTGGAGGCAGGCATGTTGTGGTACTTTTGCGCTCTTCTTGGCTAGTCCTTTGCAGCTGCTGTGTTCTTGGAACTCAGGGCTTTCTGGTTAATAGACCCTTACCCTAGGCGTAACTCAAACCTTAACCCTAGGAAGGAAAATCAACCTATGTTTCGGGATGGTCTCATGGAAATATCAGTGGTGGCAGCCAAGTTGCGTCACTTTTGCGCTCCCCTTGGGATGCCTTTTGCAGCTGCAGTGTGCCTGGAGCCCAGGGCTTCCTGGTTTTAAAAGTCCTAGGCCTAAGCCTAACAGTAACCCTAGGAAGGTAAATCAGCCGGGTATTAGGGCTCTTCCTAAGGGAAAAGCCGTGAAAGCAGCCATGTTGTGGCACTTCTGCACTCCCTTTGGGATGCCTTTGGCAGATGAAGTAAGCCTGGAACTCAGGGCTTCCTGGTTAAAGAAATTCAAGCCCTAGGCTGAACCCTAACCCTAACCCTAGGCAGATAAATCAGCCTAGGTATAGGGATGGTGCCAAGGAAAAAGCTGTGAAAGCTGCCATGTTGTTGCACTTTTGTACTCCCCTTGGGATGCCTTGAACAGCTGCAGTGTGCCTGGAGCCCAGGGCTTCCTAGTTTTAAAAATCCTAGCCCTAGGCCTAAGCCTAATAGTAACCCTGGGAAGGTAAGTCAGCCTGGTGTTAGGCGTCTTGCCAAGGAACAAGCCGTGAAAGCAGCCATGTTGTGGCACTTTTGCAATC
The DNA here is from genome assembly GCF_027887145.1 of Ammospiza caudacuta. NCBI lineage: Eukaryota > Metazoa > Chordata > Aves > Passeriformes > Passerellidae > Ammospiza > Ammospiza caudacuta. The sequence goes on from NC_080619.1 coordinate 26,800, forward strand.
CCTTTTGGATGCCTTTCACAGCTCCAGTGTGCCTGGAACTCAGGGCTTCCTGCTTTTAAAAATCCTAGCCCTAGGCCGAACCCCAACCCTATGACGAGAAAGGCAAATCAGCCAGGAATTAGGCATGTCCCCAAGGAAAAAGCTGTGGAGGCAGGCATGTTGTGGTACTTTTGCGCTCTTCTTGGCTAGTCCTTCGCAGCTGCTGTGTTCTTGGAACTCAGGGCTTTCTGGTTAATAGAACCCTTACCCTAGGCGTAACTCAAACCTTAACCCTAGGAAGGAAAATCAGCCTATGGTTCGGGATGGTCTCATGGAAATATCAGTGGTGGCAGCCAAGTTGCGTCACTTTTGCGCTCCCCTTTGGATGCCTTTCGCAGCTGCAGTGTGCCTGGAGCCCAGGGCTTCCTGGTTTTAAAAGTCCTAGGCCTAAGCCTAACAGTAACCCTAGGAAGGTAAATCAGCCGGGTATTAGGGTTCTTCCTAAGGGAAAAGCCGTGAAAGCAGCCATGTTGTGGCACTTCTGCACTCCCTTTGGGATGCCTTTGGCAGATGAAGTAAGCCTGGAACTCAGGGCTTCCTGGTAAAAAAAATTCAAGCCCTAGGCTGAACCCTAACCCTAACCCTAGGCAGATAAATCAGCCCAGGTATAGGGATGGTGCCAAGGAAAAAGCTGTGAAAGCTGCCATGTTGTTGCACTTTTGTACTCCCCTTGGGATGCCTTTCACAGCTCCAGTGTGCCTGGAACTCAGGGCTTCCTGCTTTTAAAAATCCTAGCCCTAGGCCGAACCCCAACCCTAAGACGAGAAAGGCAAATCAGCCAGGAATTAGGCATGTCCCCAAGGAAAAAGCTGTGGAGGCAGGCATGTTGTGGTACTTTTGCGCTCTTCTTGGCTAGTCCTTCGCAGCTGCTGTGTTCTTGGAACTCAGGGCTTTCTGGTTAATAGAACCCTTACCCTAGGCGTAACTCAAACCTTAACCCTAGGAAGGAAAATCAACCTATGGTTCGGGATGGTCTCATGGAAATATCAGTGGTGGCAGCCAAGTTGCGTCACTTTTGCGCTCCCCTTGGGATGCCTTTCGCAGCTGCAGTGTGCCTGGAGCCCAGGGCTTCCTGGTTTTAAAAGTCCTAGGCCTAAGCCTAACAGTAACCCTAGGAAGGTAAATCAGCCGGGTATTAGGGTTCTTCCTAAGGGAAAAGCCGTGAAAGCAGCCATGTTGTTGCACTTTTGTAGTCCCCTTGGGATGCCTTTCGCAGCTGCAGTGTGCCTGGAGCTAAGGGCTTCCTAGTTTCAAAAATCCTAGCCCTAGGCCTAAGCCTAACAGTAACCCTGGGAAGGTACATCAGCCTGATTTTAGGCTTCTTGCCAAGGAAAAAGCCATGAAACAGCCATGTTGTGGCACTTTTGCACTCCCTTTGGGATGCCTTTGGCAGATGAAGTAAGCCTGGAACTCAGGGCTTCCTGGTTAAAGAAATCCAAGCCCTAGGCTGAACCCTAACCCTAACCCTAGGCAGATAAATCAACCTAGGTATAGGGATGGTGCCAAGGAAAAAGCTGTGAAAGCTGCCATGTTGTTGCACTTTTGTACTCCCCTTGGGATGCCTTGAACAGCTGCAGTGTGCCTGGAGCCCAGGGCTTCCTAGTTTCAAAAATCCTAGCCCTAGGCCTAAGCCTAACAGTAACCCTGGGAAAGTATGTCAGCCTGGTGTTAGGCTTCTTGCCAAGGAAAAAGCCGTGAAAGCAGCCATGTTGTGGCACTTTTGCACTCCCTTTTGGATGCCTTTCACAGCTGCAGTGTGCCTGGAACTCAGGGCTTCCTGATTTTAAAAATCCTAGCCCTAGGCCGAACCCCAACCCTAAGACGAGAAAGGCAAATCAGCCAGGAATTAGGCATGTCCCCAAGGAAAAAGCTGTGGAGGCAGGCATGTTGTGGTACTTTTGCGCTCTTCTTGGCTAGTCCTTCGCAGCTGCTGTGTTCTTGGAACTCAGGGCTTTCTGGTTAATAGACCCTTACCCTAGGCGTAACTCAAACCTTAACCCTAGGAAGGAAAATCAGCCTATGGTTCGGGATGGTCTCATGGAAATATCAGTGGTGGCAGCCAAGTTGCGTCACTTTTGCGCTCCCCTTGGGATGCCTTTCGCAGCTGCAGTGTGCCTGGAGCCCAGGGCTTCCTGGTTTTAAAAGTCCTAGGCCTAAGCCTAACAGTAACCCTAGGAAGGTAAATCAGCCGGGTATTAGGGTTCTTCCTAAGGGAAAAGCCGTGAAAGCAGCCATGTTGTGGCACTTCTGCACTCCCTTTGGGATGCCTTTGGCAGATGAAGTAAGCCTGGAACTCAGGGCTTCCTGGTTAAAGAAATCCAAGCCCTAGGCTGAACCCTAACCCTAACCCTAGGCAGATAAATCAGCCTAGGTATAGGGATGGTGCCAAGGAAAAAGCCGTGAAAGCAGCCATGTTGTGGCACTTTTGCACTCCCTTTTGGATGCCTTTCACAGCTGCAGTGTGCCTGGAACTCAGGGCTTCCTGCTTTTAAAAATCCTGGCCCTAGGCCGAACCGCAACCCTAAGACGAGAAAGGCAAATCAGCCAGGAATTAGGCATGTCCCCAAGGAAAAAGCTGTGGAGGCAGGCATGTTGTGGTACTTTTGCGCTCTTCTTGGCTAGTCCTTCGCAGCTGCTGTGTTCTTGGAACTCAGGGCTTTCTGGTTAATAGACCCTTACCCTAGGCGTAACTCAAACCTTAACCCTAGGAAGGAAAATCAACCTATGGTTCGGGATGGTCTCATGGAAATATCAGTGGTGGCAGCCAAGTTGCGTCACTTTTGCGCTCCCCTTGGGATGCCTTTTGCAGCTGCAGTGTGCCTGGAGCCCAGGGCTTCCTGGTTTTAAAAGTCCTAGGCCTAAGCCTAACAGTAACCCTAGGAAGGTAAATCAGCCGGGTATTAGGGTTCTTCCTAAGGGAAAAGCCGTGAAAGCAGCCATGTTGTGGCACTTCTGCACTCCCTTTGGGATGCCTTTGGCAGATGAAGTAAGCCTGGAACTCAGGGCTTCCTGGTTAAAGAAATTCAAGCCCTAGGCTGAACCCTAACCCTAACCCTAGGCAGATAAATCAGCCTAGGTATAGGGATGGTGCCAAGGAAAAAGCTGTGAAAGCTGCCATGTTGTTGCACTTTTGTACTCCCCTTGGGATGCCTTGAACAGCTGCAGTGTGCCTGGAGCTAAGGGCTTTCTAGTTTTAAAAATCCTAGCCCTAGGCCTAAGCCTAATAGTAACCCTGGGAAGGTAAGTCAGCCTGGTGTTAGGCGTCTTGCCAAGGAACAAGCCGTGAAAGCAGCCATGTTGTGGCACTTTTGCAATCCCTTTGGGATGCCTTTGGCAGATGAAGTAAGCCTGGAACTCAGGGCTTCCTGGTTAAAGAAATCCAAGCCCTAGGCTGAACCCTAACCCTAACCCTAGGCAGATAAATCAGCCTAGGTATAGGGATGGTGCCAAGGAAAAAGCTGTGAAAGCTGCCATGTTGTTGCACTTTTGTACTCCCCTTGGGATGCCTTGAACAGCTGCAGTGTGCCTGGAGCTAAGGGCTTCCTAGTTTCAAAAATCCTAGCCCTAGGCCTAAGCCTAACAGTAACCCTGGGAAGGTAAATCAGCCTGATGTTAGGCTTCTTGCCAAGGAAAAAGCCGTGAAAGCAGCCATGTTGTGGCACTTCTGCACTCCCTTTGGGATGCCTTTGGCAGATGAAGTAAGCCTGGAACTCAGGGCTTCCTGGTTAAAGAAATCCAAGCCCTAGGCTGAACCCTAACCCTAACCCTAGGCAGATAAATCAGCCTAGGTATAGGGATGGTGCCAAGGAAAAAGCTGTGAAAGCTGCCATGTTGTTGCACTTTTGTACTCCCCTTGGGATGCCTTGAACAGCTGCAGTGTGCCTGGAGCTAAGGGCTTCCTAGTTTCAAAAATCCTAGCCCTAGGCCTAAGCCTAACAGTAACCCTGGGAAAGTAAATCAGCCTGATGTTAGGCTTCTTGCCAAGGAAAAAGCCGTGAAACAGCCATGTTGTGGCACTTTTGCACTCCCTTTTGGATGCCTTTCACAGCTCCAGTGTGCCTGGAACTCAGGGCTTCCTGATTTTAAAAATCCTAGCCCTAGGCCGAACCCCAACCCTAAGACGAGAAAGGCAAATCAGCCAGGAATTAGGCATGTCCCCAAGGAAAAAGCTGTGGAGGCAGGCATGTTGTGGTACTTTTGCGCTCTTCTTGGCTAGTCCTTCGCAGCTGCTGTGTTCTTGGAACTCAGGGCTTTCTGGTTAATAGACCCTTCCCCTAGGCGTAACTCAAACCTTAACCCTAGGAAGGAAAATCAGCCTATGGTTCGGGATGGTCTCATGGAAATATCAGTGGTGGCAGCCAAGTTGCGTCACTTTTGCGCTCCCCTTGGGATGCCTTTCGCAGCTGCAGTGTGCCTGGAGCCCAGGGCTTCCTGGTTTTAAAAGTCCTAGGCCTAAGCCTAACAGTAACCCTAGGAAGGTAAATCAGCCGGGTATTAGGGTTCTTCCTAAGGGAAAAGCCGTGAAAGCAGCCATGTTGTGGCACTTCTGCACTCCCTTTGGGATGCCTTTGGCAGATGAAGTAAGCCTGGAACTCAGGGCTTCCTGGTTAAAGAAATCCAAGCCCTAGGCTGAACCCTAACCCTAACCCTAGGCAGATAAATCAGCCTAGGTATAGGGATGGTGCCAAGGAAAAAGCTGTGAAAGCTGCCATGTTGTTGCACTTTTGTACTCCCCTTGGGATGCCTTGAACAGCTGCAGTGTGCCTGGAGCCCAGGGCTTCCTAGTTTCAAAAATCCTAGCCCTAGGCCTAAGCCTAACAGTAACCCTGGGAAAGTATGTCAGCCTGGTGTTAGGCTTCTTGCCAAGGAAAAAGCCGTGAAAGCAGCCATGTTGTGGCACTTTTGCACTCCCTTTTGGATGCCTTTCACAGCTGCAGTGTGCCTGGAACTCAGGGCTTCCTGATTTTAAAAATCCTAGCCCTAGGCCGAACCCCAACCCTAAGACGAGAAAGGCAAATCAGCCAGGAATTAGGCATGTCCCCAAGGAAAAAGCTGTGGAGGCAGGCATGTTGTGGTACTTTTGCGCTCTTCTTGGCTAGTCCTTCGCAGCTGCTGTGTTCTTGGAACTCAGGGCTTTCTGGTTAATAGACCCTTACCCTAGGCGTAAATCAAACCTTAACCGTAGGAAGGAAAATCAGCCTATGGTTCGGGATGGTCTCATGGAAATATCAGTGGTGGCAGCCAAGTTGCGTCACTTTTGCGCTCCCCTTGGGATGCCTTTCGCAGCTGCAGTGTGCCTGGAGCCCAGGGCTTCCTGGTTTTAAAAGTCCTAGGCCTAAGCCTAACAGTAACCCTAGGAAGGTAAATCAGCCGGGTATTAGGGTTCTTCCTAAGGGAAAAGCCGTGAAAGCAGCCATGTTGTGGCACTTCTGCACTCCCTTTGGGATGCCTTTGGCAGATGAAGTAAGCCTGGAACTCAGGGCTTCCTGGTTAAAGAAATCCAAGCCCTAGGCTGAACCCTAACCCTAGGCAGATAAATCAGCCTAGGTATAGGGATGGTGCCAAGGAAAAAGCCGTGAAAGCTGCCATGTTGTTGCACTTTTGTACTCCCCTTGGGATGCCTTGAACAGCTGCAGTGTGCCTGGAGCTAAGGGCTTCCTAGTTTCAAAAATCCTAGCCCTAGGCCTAAGCCTAACAGTAACCCTGGGAAAGTATGTCAGCCTGGTGTTAGGCTTCTTGCCAAGGAAAAAGCCGTGAAAGCAGCCATGTTGTGGCACTTCTGCACTCCCTTTGGGATGCCTTTGGCAGATGAAGTAAGCCTGGAACTCAGGGCTTCCTGGTTAAAGAAATCCAAGCCCTAGGCTGAACCCTAACCCTAACCCTAGGCAGATAAATCAGCCTAGGTATAGGGATGGTGCCAAGGAAAAAGCTGTGAAAGCTGCCATGTTGTTGCACTTTTGTACTCCCCTTGGGATGCCTTGAACAGCTGCAGTGTGCCTGGAGCTAAGGGCTTCCTAGTTTCAAAAATCCTAGCCCTAGGCCTAAGCCTAACAGTAACCCTGGGAAAGTAAATCAGCCTGGTGTTAGGCTTCTTGCCAAGGAAAAAGCCGTGAAAGCAGCCATGTTGTGGCACTTTTGCACTCCCTTTTGGATGCCTTTCACAGCTCCAGTGTGCCTGGAACTCAGGGCTTCCTGCTTTTAAAAATCCTAGCCCTAGGCCGAACCCCAACCCTAAGACGAGAAAGGCAAATCAGCCAGGAATTAGGCATGTCCCCAAGGAAAAAGCTGTGGAGGCAGGCATGTTGTGGTACTTTTGCGCTCTTCTTGGCTAGTCCTTCGCAGCTGCTGTGTTCTTGGAACTCAGGGCTTTCTGGTTAATAGAACCCTTACCCTAGGCGTAACTCAAACCTTAACCCTAGGAAGGAAAATCAGCCTATGGTTCGGGATGGTCTCATGGAAATATCAGTGGTGGCAGCCAAGTTGCGTCACTTTTGCGCTCCCCTTGGGATGCCTTTCGCAGCTGCAGTGTGCCTGGAGCCCAGGGCTTCCTGGTTTTAAAAGTCCTAGGCCTAAGCCTAACAGTAACCCTAGGAAGGTAAATCAGCCGGGTATTAGGGTTCTTCCTAAGGGAAAAGCCGTGAAAGCAGCCATGTTGTGGCACTTCTGCACTCCCTTTGGGATGCCTTTGGCAGATGAAGTAAGCCTGGAACTCAGGGCTTCCTGGTTAAAGAAATCCAAGCCCTAGGCTGAACCCTAACCCTAACCCTAGGCAGATAAATCAGCCTAGGTATAGGGATGGTGCCAAGGAAAAAGCTGTGAAAGCTGCCATGTTGTTGCACTTTTGTACTCCCCTTGGGATGCCTTGAACAGCTGCAGTGTGCCTGGAGCTAAGGGCTTCCTAGTTTCAAAAATCCTAGCCCTAGGCCTAAGCCTAACAGTAACCCTGGGAAAGTAAATCAGCCTGATGTTAGGCTTCTTGCCAAGGAAAAAGCCGTGAAACAGCCATGTTGTGGCACTTTTGCACTCCCTTTTGGATGCCTTTCACAGCTCCAGTGTGCCTGGAACTCAGGGCTTCCTGATTTTAAAAATCCTAGCCCTAGGCCGAACCCCAACCCTAAGACGAGAAAGGCAAATCAGCCAGGAATTAGGCATGTCCCCAAGGAAAAAGCTGTGGAGGCAGGCATGTTGTGCTACTTTTGCGCTCTTCTTGGCTAGTCCTTCGCAGCTGCTGTGTTCTTGGAACTCAGGGCTTGCTGGTTAATAGAACCCTTACCCTAGGCGTAACTCAAACCTTAACCCTAGGAAGGAAAATCAGCCTATGGTTCGGGATGGTCTCATGGAAATATCAGTGGTGGCAGCCAAGTTGCGTCACTTTTGCGCTCCCCTTGGGATGCCTTTCGCAGCTGCAGTGTGCCTGGAGCCCAGGGCTTCCTGGTTTTAAAAGTCCTAGGCCTAAGCCTAACAGTAACCCTAGGAAGGTAAATCAGCCGGGTATTAGGGTTCTTCCTAAGGGAAAAGCCGTGAAAGCAGCCATGTTGTGGCACTTCTGCACTCCCTTTGGGATGCCTTTGGCAGATGAAGTAAGCCTGGAACTCAGGGCTTCCTGGTTAAAGAAATCCAAGCCCTAGGCTGAACCCTAACCCTAACCCTAGGCAGATAAATCAACCTAGGTATAGGGATGGTGCCAAGGAAAAAGCTGTGAAAGCTGCCATGTTGTTGCACTTTTGTACTCCCCTTGGGATGCCTTGAACAGCTGCAGTGTGCCTGGAGCCCAGGGCTTCCTAGTTTCAAAAATCCTAGCCCTAGGCCTAAGCCTAACAGTAACCCTGGGAAAGTATGTCAGCCTGGTGTTAGGCTTCTTGCCAAGGAAAAAGCCGTGAAAGCAGCCATGTTGTGGCACTTTTGCACTCCCTTTTGGATGCCTTTCACAGCTCCAGTGTGCCTGGAACTCAGGGCTTCCTGATTTTAAAAATCCTAGCCCTAGGCCGAACCCCAACCCTAAGACGAGAAAGGCAAATCAGCCAGGAATTAGGCATGTCCCCAAGGAAAAAGCTGTGGAGGCAGGCATGTTGTGGTACTTTTGCGCTCTTCTTGGCTAGTCCTTCGCAGCTGCTGTGTTCTTGGAACTCAGGGCTTTCTGGTTAATAGACCCTTACCCTAGGCGTAACTCAAACCTTAACCCTAGGAAGGAAAATCAGCCTATGGTTCGGGATGGTCTCATGGAAATATCAGTGGTGGCAGCCAAGTTGCGTCACTTTTGCGCTCCCCTTGGGATGCCTTTCGCAGCTGCAGTGTGCCTGGAGCCCAGGGCTTCCTGGTTTTAAAAGTCCTAGGCCTAAGCCTAACAGTAACCCTAGGAAGGTAAATCAGCCGGGTATTAGGGTTCTTCCTAAGGGAAAAGCCGTGAAAGCAGCCATGTTGTGGCACTTCTGCACTCCCTTTGGGATGCCTTTGGCAGATGAAGTAAGCCTGGAACTCAGGGCTTCCTGGTTAAAGAAATCCAAGCCCTAGGCTGAACCCTAACCCTAACCCTAGGCAGATAAATCAGCCTAGGTATAGGGATGGTGTCAAGGAAAAGCTGTGAAAGCTGCCATGTTGTTGCACTTTTGTACTCCCCTTGGGATGCCTTGAACAGCTGCAGTGTGCCTGGAGCCCAGGGCTTCCTAGTTTCAAAAATCCTAGCCCTAGGCCTAAGCCTAACAGTAACCCTGGGAAAGTATGTCAGCCTGGTGTTAGGCTTCTTGCCAAGGAAAAAGCCGTGAAAGCAGCCATGTTGTGGCACTTCTGCACTCCCTTTGGGATGCCTTTGGCAGATGAAGTAAGCCTGGAACTCAGGGCTTCCTGGTTAAAGAAATCCAAGCCCTAGGCTGAACCCTAACCCTAACCCTAGGCAGATAAATCAGCCTAGGTATAGGGATGGTGCCAAGGAAAAAGCTGTGAAAGCTGCCATGTTGTTGCACTTTTGTACTCCCCTTGGGATGCCTTGAACAGCTGCAGTGTGCCTGGAGCTAAGGGCTTCCTAGTTTCAAAAATCCTAGCCCTAGGCCTAAGCCTAACAGTAACCCTGGGAAAGTAAATCAGCCTGATGTTAGGCTTCTTGCCAAGGAAAAAGCCGTGAAACAGCCATGTTGTGGCACTTTTGCACTCCCTTTGGGATGCCTTTGGCAGATGAAGTAAGCCTGGAACTCAGGGCTTCCTGGTTAAAGAAATCCAAGCCCTAGGCTGAACCCTAACCCTAACCCTAGGCAGATAAATCAGCCTAGGTATAGGGATGGTGCCAAGGAAAAAGCTGTGAAAGCTGCCATGTTGCTGCACTTTTGTACTCCCCTTGGGATGCCTTGAACAGCTGCAGTGTGCCTGGAGCTAAGGGCTTCCTAGTGTTAAAAATCCTAGCCCTAGGCCTAAGCCTAACAGTAACCCTGGGAAGGTAAATCAGCCTGGTGTTAGGCGTCTTGCCAAGGAAAAAGCCGTGAAAGCAGCCATGTTGTGGCACTTTTGCACTCCCTTTTGGATGCCTTTCACAGGTCCAGTGTGCCTGGAACTCAGGGCTTCCTGCTTTTAAAAATCCTAGCCCTAGGCCGAACCCCAACCCTAAGACGAGAAAGGCAAATCAGCCAGGAATTAGGCATGTCCCCAAGGAAAAAGCTGTGGAGGCAGGCATGTTGTGGTACTTTTGCGCTCTTCTTGGGTAGTCCTTCGCAGCTGCTGTGTTCTTAGAACTCAGGGCTTTCCGGTTAATAGACCCTTACCCTAGGCGTAACTCAAACCTTAACCCTAGGAAGGAAAATCAGCTTATGGTTCGGGATGGTCTCTAGGAAATATCAGTGGTGGCAGCCAAGTTGCGTCACTTTTGCGCTCCCCTTGGGATGCCTTTCGCAGCTGCAGTGTGCCTGGAGCCCAGGGCTTCCTGGTTTTAAAAGTCCTAGGCCTAAGCCTAACAGTAACCCTAGGAAGGTAAATCAGCCGGGTATTAGGGTTCTTCCTAAGGGAAAAGCCGTGAAAGCAGCCATGTTGTGGCACTTCTGCACTCCCTTTGGGATGCCTTTGGCAGATGAAGTAAGCCTGGAACTCAGGGCTTCCTGGTTAAAAAAATCCAAGCCCTAGGCTGAACCCTAACCCTAACCCTAGGCAGATAAATCAGCCTAGGTATAGGGATGGTGCCAAGGAAAAAGCTGTGAAAGCTGCCATGTTGTTGCACTTTTGTACTCCCCTTGGGATGCCTTGAACAGCTGCAGTGTGCCTGGAGCCCAGGGCTTCCTAGTTTTAAAAATCCTAGCCCTAGGCCTAAGCCTAACAGTAACCCTGGGAAGGTAAATCAGCCTGGTGTTAGGCGTCTTGCCAAGGAAAAAGCCGTGAAAGCAGCCATGTTGTGGCACTTTTGCACTCCCTTTTGGATGCCTTTCACAGCTCCAGTGTGCCTGGAACTCAGGGCTTCCTGATTTTAAAAATCCTAGCCCTAGGCCGAACCCCAACCCTAAGACGAGAAAGGCAAATCAGCCAGGAATTAGGCATGTCCCCAAGGAAAAAGCTGTGGAGGCAGGCATGTTGTGGTACTTTTGCGCTCTTCTTGGCTAGTCCTTCGCAGCTGCTGTGTTCTTGGAACTCAGGGCTTTCTGGTTAATAGACCCTTACCCTAGGCGTAACTCAAACCTTAACCGTAGGAAGGAAAATCAGCCTATGGTTCGGGATGGTCTCATGGAAATATCAGTGGTGGCAGCCAAGTTGCGTCACTTTTGCGCTCCCCTTGGGATGCCTTTCGCAGCTGCAGTGTGCCTGGAGCCCAGGGCTTCCTGGTTTTAAAAGTCCTAGGCCTAAGCCTAACAGTAACCCTAGGAAGGTAAATCAGCCGGGTATTAGGGTTCTTCCTAAGGGAAAAGCCGTGAAAGCAGCCATGTTGTGGCACTTCTGCACTCCCTTTGGGATGCCTTTGGCAGATGAAGTAAGCCTGGAACTCAGGGCTTCCTGGTTAAAAAAATCCAAGCCCTAGGCTGAACCCTAACCCTAACCCTAGGCAGATAAATCAGCCTAGGTATAGGGATGGTGCCAAGGAAAAAGCTGTGAAAGCTGCCATGTTGTTGCACTTTTGTACTCCCCTTGGGATGCCTTGAACAGCTGCAGTGTGCCTGGAGCCCAGGGCTTCCTAGTTTTAAAAATCCTAGCCCTAGGCCTAAGCCTAACAGTAACCCTGGGAAGGTAAATCAGCCTGGTGTTAGGCGTCTTGCCAAGGAAAAAGCCGTGAAAGCAGCCATGTTGTGGCATTTTTGCACTCCCTTTTGGATGCCTTTCACAGCTCCAGTGTGCCTGGAACTCAGGGCTTCCTGGTTAAAGAAATCCAAGCCCTAGGCTGAACCCTAACCCTAACCCTAGGCAGATAAATCAGCCTAGGTATAGGGATGGTGCCAAGGAAAAAGCTGTGAAAGCTGCCATGTTGTTGCACTTTTGTACTCCCCTTGGGATGCCTTGAACAGCTGCAGTGTGCCTGGAGCTAAGGGCTTCCTAGTTTCAAAAATCCCAGACCTAGGCCTAAGCCTAACAGTAACCCTGGGAAAGTAAATCAGCCTGATGTTAGGCTTCTTGCCAAGGAAAAAGCCGTGAAAGCAGCCATGTTGTGGCACTTCTGCACTCCCTTTGGGATGCCTTTGGCAGATGAAGTAAGCCTGGAACTCAGGGCTTCCTGGTTAAAGAAATCCAAGCCCTAGGCTGAACCCTAACCCTAACCCTAGGCAGATATATCAGCCTAGGTATAGGGATGGTGCCAAGGAAAAAGCTGTGAAAGCTGCCATGTTGTTGCACTTTTGTACTCCCCTTGGGATGCCTTGAACAGCTGCAGTGTGCCTGGAGCTAAGGGCTTCCTAGTTTTAAAAATCCTAGCCCTAGGCCTAAGCCTAACAGTAACCCTGGGAAAGTAAATCAGCCTGATGTTAGGTTTCTTGCCAAGGAAAAAGCCGTGAAACAGCCATGTTGTGGCACTTTTGCACTCCCTTTTGGATGCCTTTCACAGGTCCAGTGTGCCTGGAACTCAGGGCTTCCTGATTTTAAAAATCCTAGCCCTAGGCCGAACCCCAACCCTAAGACGAGAAAGGCAAATCAGCCAGGAATTAGGCATGTCCCCAAGGAAAAAGCTGTGGAGGCAGGCATGTTGTGGTACTTTTGCGCTCTTCTTGGCTAGTCCTTCGCAGCTGCTGTGTTCTTGGAACTCAGGGCTTTCTGGTTAATAGAACCCTTACCCTAGGCGTAACTCAAACCTTAAGCCTAGGAAGGAAAATCAGCCTATGGTTCGGGATGGTCTCATGGAAATATCAGTGGTGGCAGCCAAGTTGCGTCACTTTTGCGCTCCCCTTGGGATGCCTTTTGCAGCTGCAGTGTGCCTGGAGCCCAGGGCTTCCTGGTTTTAAAAGTCCTAGGCCTAAGCCTAACAGTAACCCTAGGAATGTAAATCAGCCGGGTATTAGGGTTCTTCCTAAGGGAAAAGCCGTGAAAGCAGCCATGTTGTGGCACTTCTGCACTCCCTTTGGGATGCCTTTGGCAGATGAAGTAAGCCTGGAACTCAGGGCTTCCTGGTTAAAGAAATTCAAGCCCTAGGCTGAAGCCTAACCCTAACCCTAGGCAGATAAATCAGCCTAGGTATAGGGATGGTGCCAAGGAAAAAGCTGTGAAAGCTGCCATGTTGTTGCACTTTTGTACTCCCCTTGGGATGCCTTGAACAGCTGCAGTGTGCCTGGAGCTAAGGGCTTCCTAGTTTTAAAAATCCTAGCCCTAGGCCTAAGCCTAACAGTAACCCTGGGAAGGTAAATCAGCCTGGTGTTAGGCGTCTTGCCAAGGAAAAAGCCGTGAAAGCAGCCATGTTGTGGCACTTTTGCACTCCCTTTTGGATGCCTTTCACAGCTCCAGTGTGCCTGGAACTCAGGGCTTCCTGCTTTTAAAAATCCTAGCCCTAGGCCGAACCCCAACCCTAAGACGAGAAAGGCAAATCAGCCAGGAATTAGGCATGTCCCCAAGGAAAAAGCTGTGGAGGCAGGCATGTTGTGGTACTTTTGCGCTCTTCTTGGCTAGTCCTTCGCAGCTGCTGTGTTCTTGGAACTCAGGGCTTTCTGGTTAATAGAACCCTTCCCCTAGGCGTAACTCAAACCTTAACCCTAGGAAGGAAAATCAACCTATGGTTCGGGATGGTCTCATGGAAATATCAGTGGTGGCAGCCAAGTTGCGTCACTTTTGCGCTCCCCTTGGGATGCCTTTCGCAGCTGCAGTGTGCCTGGAGCCCAGGGCTTCCTGGTTTTAAAAGTCCTAGGCCTAAGCCTAACAGTAACCCTAGGAAGGTAAATCAGCCGGGTATTAGGGTTCTTCCTAAGGGAAAAGCCGTGAAAGCAGCCATGTTGTGGCACTTCTGCACTCCCTTTGGGATGCCTTTGGCAGATGAAGTAAGCCTGGAACTCAGGGCTTCCTGGTAAAAAAAATTCAAGCCCTAGGCTGAACCCTAACCCTAACCCTAGGCAGATAAATCAGCCTAGGTATAGGGATGGTGCCAAGGAAAAAGCTGTGAAAGCTGCCATGTTGCTGCACTTTTGTACTCCCCTTGGGATGCCTTGAACAGCTGCAGTGTGCCTGGAGCCCAGGGCTTCCTAGTTTCAAAAATCCTAGCCCTAGGCCTAAGCCTAACAGTAACCCTGGGAAGGTAAATCAGCCTGATGTTAGGCTTCTTGCCAAGGAAAAAGCCGTGAAAGCAGCCATGTTGTGGCACTTCTGCACTCCCTTTGGGATGCCTTTGGCAGATGAAGTAAGCCTGGAACTCAGGGCTTCCTGGTTAAAGAAATCCAAGCCCTAGGCTGAACCCTAACCCTAACCCTAGGCAGATAAATCAGCCTAGGTATAGGGATGGTGCCAAGGAAAAAGCTGTGAAAGCTGCCATGTTGTTGCACTTTTGTACTCCCCTTGGGATGCCTTGAACAGCTGCAGTGTGCCTGGAGCTAAGGGCTTCCTAGTTTCAAAAATCCTAGCCCTAGGCCTAAGCCTAACAGTAACCCTGGGAAAGTAAATCAGCCTGGTGTTAGGCTTCTTGCCAAGGAAAAAGCTGTGAAAGCTGCCATGTTGTTGCACTTTTGTACTCCCCTTGGGATGCCTTGAACAGCTGCAGTGTGCCTGGAGCCCAGGGCTTCCTAGTTTCAAAAATCCTAGCCCTAGGCCTAAGCCTAACAGTAACCCTGGGAAAGTATGTCAGCCTGGTGTTAGGCTTCTTGCCAAGGAAAAAGCCGTGAAAGCAGCCATGTTGTGGCACTTTTGCACTCCCTTTTGGATGCCTTTCACAGCTCCAGTGTGCCTGGAACTCAGGGCTTCCTGATTTTAAAAATCCTAGCCCTAGGCCGAACCCCAACCCTAAGACGAGAAAGGCAAATCAGCCAGGAATTAGGCATGTCCCCAAGGAAAAAGCTGTGGAGGCAGGCATGTTGTGGTACTTTTGCGCTCTTCTTGGCTAGTCCTTCGCAGCTGCTGTGTTCTTGGAACTCAGGGCTTTCTGGTTAATAGACCCTTACCCTAGGCGTAACTCAAACCTTAACCCTAGGAAGGAAAATCAACCTATGTTTCGGGATGGTCTCATGGAAATATCAGTGGTGGCAGCCAAGTTGCGTCACTTTTGCGCTCCCCTTGGGATGCCTTTCGCAGCTGCAGTGTGCCTGGAGCCCAGGGCTTCCTGGTTTTAAAAGTCCTAGGCCTAAGCCTAACAGTAACCCTAGGAAGGTAAATCAGCCGGGTATTAGGGTTCTTCCTAAGGGAAAAGCCGTGAAAGCAGCCATGTTGTGGCACTTCTGCACTCCCTTTGGGATGCCTTTGGCAGATGAAGTAAGCCTGGAACTCAGGGCTTCCTGGTTAAAGAAATCCAAGCCCTAGGCTGAACCCTAACCCTAACCCTAGGCAGATAAATCAGCCTAGGTATAGGGATGGTGTCAAGGAAAAGCTGTGAAAGCTGCCATGTTGTTGCACTTTTGTACTCCCCTTGGGATGCCTTGAACAGCTGCAGTGTGCCTGGAGCTAAGGGCTTCCTAGTTTCAAAAATCCTAGCCCTAGGCCTAAGCCTAACAGTAACCCTGGGAAAGTATGTCAGCCTGGTGTTAGGCTTCTTGCCAAGGAAAAAGCCGTGAAAGCAGCCATGTTGTGGCACTTCTGCACTCCCTTTGGGATGCCTTTGGCAGATGAAGTAAGCCTGGAACTCAGGGCTTCCTGGTTAAAGAAATCCAAGCCCTAGGCTGAACCCTAACCCTAACCCTAGGCAGATAAATCAGCCTAGGTATAGGGATGGTGCCAAGGAAAAAGCTGTGAAAGCTGCCATGTTGTTGCACTTTTGTACTCCCCTTGGGATGCCTTGAACAGCTGCAGTGTGCCTGGAGCTAAGGGCTTCCTAGTTTCAAAAATCCTAGCCCTAGGCCTAAGCCTAACAGTAACCCTGGGAAAGTAAATCAGCCTGATGTTAGGCTTCTTGCCAAGGAAAAAGCCGTGAAACAGCCATGTTGTGGCACTTTTGCACTCCCTTTGGGATGCCTTTGGCAGATGAAGTAAGCCTGGAACTCAGGGCTTCCTGGTTAAAGAAATCCAAGCCCTAGGCTGAACCCTAACCCTAACCCTAGGCAGATAAATCAGCCTAGGTATAGGGATGGTGCCAAGGAAAAAGCTGTGAAAGCTGCCATGTTGCTGCACTTTTGTACTCCCCTTGGGATGCCTTGAACAGCTGCAGTGTGCCTGGAGCTAAGGGCTTCCTAGTGTTAAAAATCCTAGCCCTAGGCCTAAGCCTAACAGTAACCCTGGGAAGGTAAATCAGCCTGGTGTTAGGCGTCTTGCCAAGGAAAAAGCCGTGAAAGCAGCCATGTTGTGGCACTTTTGCACTCCCTTTTGGATGCCTTTCACAGGTCCAGTGTGCCTGGAACTCAGGGCTTCCTGCTTTTAAAAATCCTAGCCCTAGGCCGAACCCCAACCCTAAGACGAGAAAGGCAAATCAGCCAGGAATTAGGCATGTCCCCAAGGAAAAAGCTGTGGAGGCAGGCATGTTGTGGTACTTTTGCGCTCTTCTTGGGTAGTCCTTCGCAGCTGCTGTGTTCTTAGAACTCAGGGCTTTCCGGTTAATAGACCCTTACCCTAGGCGTAACTCAAACCTTAACCCTAGGAAGGAAAATCAGCTTATGGTTCGGGATGGTCTCTAGGAAATATCAGTGGTGGCAGCCAAGTTGCGTCACTTTTGCGCTCCCCTTGGGATGCCTTTCGCAGCTGCAGTGTGCCTGGAGCCCAGGGCTTCCTGGTTTTAAAAGTCCTAGGCCTAAGCCTAACAGTAACCCTAGGAAGGTAAATCAGCCGGGTATTAGGGTTCTTCCTAAGGGAAAAGCCGTGAAAGCAGCCATGTTGTGGCACTTCTGCACTCCCTTTGGGATGCCTTTGGCAGATGAAGTAAGCCTGGAACTCAGGGCTTCCTGGTTAAAAAAATCCAAGCCCTAGGCTGAACCCTAACCCTAACCCTAGGCAGATAAATCAGCCTAGGTATAGGGATGGTGCCAAGGAAAAAGCTGTGAAAGCTGCCATGTTGTTGCACTTTTGTACTCCCCTTGGGATGCCTTGAACAGCTGCAGTGTGCCTGGAGCCCAGGGCTTCCTAGTTTTAAAAATCCTAGCCCTAGGCCTAAGCCTAACAGTAACCCTGGGAAGGTAAATCAGCCTGGTGTTAGGCGTCTTGCCAAGGATAAAGCCGTGAAAGCAGCCATGTTGTGGCACTTTTGCACTCCCTTTTGGATGCCTTTCACAGCTCCAGTGTGCCTGGAACTCAGGGCTTCCTGATTTTAAAAATCCTAGCCCTAGGCCGAACCCCAACCCTAAGACGAGAAAGGCAAATCAGCCAGGAATTAGGCATGTCCCCAAGGAAAAAGCTGTGGAGGCAGGCATGTTGTGGTACTTTTGCGCTCTTCTTGGCTAGTCCTTCGCAGCTGCTGTGTTCTTGGAACTCAGGGCTTTCTGGTTAATAGACCCTTACCCTAGGCGTAACTCAAACCTTAACCGTAGGAAGGAAAATCAGCCTATGGTTCGGGATGGTCTCATGGAAATATCAGTGGTGGCAGCCAAGTTGCGTCACTTTTGCGCTCCCCTTGGGATGCCTTTTGCAGCTGCAGTGTGCCTGGAGCCCAGGGCTTCCTGGTTTTAAAAGTCCTAGGCCTAAGCCTAACAGTAACCCTAGGAAGGTAAATCAGCCGGGTATTAGGGTTCTTCCTAAGGGAAAAGCCGTGAAAGCAGCCATGTTGTGGCACTTCTGCACTCCCTTTGGGATGCCTTTGGCAGATGAAGTAAGCCTGGAACTCAGGGCTTCCTGGTTAAAAAAATCCAAGCCCTAGGCTGAACCCTAACCCTAACCCTAGGCAGATAAATCAGCCTAGGTATAGGGATGGTGCCAAGGAAAAAGCTGTGAAAGCTGCCATGTTGTTGCACTTTTGTACTCCCCTTGGGATGCCTTGAACAGCTGCAGTGTGCCTGGAGCCCAGGGCTTCCTAGTTTTAAAAATCCTAGCCCTAGGCCTAAGCCTAACAGTAACCCTGGGAAGGTAAATCAGCCTGGTGTTAGGCGTCTTGCCAAGGAAAAAGCCGTGAAAGCAGCCATGTTGTGGCATTTTTGCACTCCCTTTTGGATGCCTTTCACAGCTCCAGTGTGCCTGGAACTCAGGGCTTCCTGGTTAAAGAAATCCAAGCCCTAGGCTGAACCCTAACCCTAACCCTAGGCAGATAAATCAGCCTAGGTATAGGGATGGTGCCAAGGAAAAAGCTGTGAAAGCTGCCATGTTGTTGCACTTTTGTACTCCCCTTGGGATGCCTTGAACAGCTGCAGTGTGCCTGGAGCTAAGGGCTTCCTAGTTTCAAAAATCCCAGACCTAGGCCTAAGCCTAACAGTAACCCTGGGAAAGTAAATCAGCCTGATGTTAGGCTTCTTGCCAAGGAAAAAGCCGTGAAAGCAGCCATGTTGTGGCACTTCTGCACTCCCTTTGGGATGCCTTTGGCAGATGAAGTAAGCCTGGAACTCAGGGCTTCCTGGTTAAAGAAATCCAAGCCCTAGGCTGAACCCTAACCCTAACCCTAGGCAGATATATCAGCCTAGGTATAGGGATGGTGCCAAGGAAAAAGCTGTGAAAGCTGCCATGTTGTTGCACTTTTGTACTCCCCTTGGGATGCCTTGAACAGCTGCAGTGTGCCTGGAGCTAAGGGCTTCCTAGTTTTAAAAATCCTAGCCCTAGGCCTAAGCCTAACAGTAACCCTGGGAAAGTAAATCAGCCTGATGTTAGGTTTCTTGCCAAGGAAAAAGCCGTGAAACAGCCATGTTGTGGCACTTTTGCACTCCCTTTTGGATGCCTTTCACAGGTCCAGTGTGCCTGGAACTCAGGGCTTCCTGATTTTAAAAATCCTAGCCCTAGGCCGAACCCCAACCCTAAGACGAGAAAGGCAAATCAGCCAGGAATTAGGCATGTCCCCAAGGAAAAAGCTGTGGAGGCAGGCATGTTGTGGTACTTTTGCGCTCTTCTTGGCTAGTCCTTCGCAGCTGCTGTGTTCTTGGAACTCAGGGCTTTCTGGTTAATAGAACCCTTACCCTAGGCGTAACTCAAACCTTAAGCCTAGGAAGGAAAATCAGCCTATGGTTCGGGATGGTCTCATGGAAATATCAGTGGTGGCAGCCAAGTTGCGTCACTTTTGCGCTCCCCTTGGGATGCCTTTTGCAGCTGCAGTGTGCCTGGAGCCCAGGGCTTCCTGGTTTTAAAAGTCCTAGGCCTAAGCCTAACAGTAACCCTAGGAATGTAAATCAGCCGGGTATTAGGGTTCTTCCTAAGGGAAAAGCCGTGAAAGCAGCCATGTTGTGGCACTTCTGCACTCCCTTTGGGATGCCTTTGGCAGATGAAGTAAGCCTGGAACTCAGGGCTTCCTGGTTAAAGAAATTCAAGCCCTAGGCTGAAGCCTAACCCTAACCCTAGGCAGATAAATCAGCCTAGGTATAGGGATGGTGCCAAGGAAAAAGCTGTGAAAGCTGCCATGTTGTTGCACTTTTGTACTCCCCTTGGGATGCCTTGAACAGCTGCAGTGTGCCTGGAGCTAAGGGCTTCCTAGTTTTAAAAATCCTAGCCCTAGGCCTAAGCCTAACAGTAACCCTGGGAAGGTAAATCAGCCTGGTGTTAGGCGTCTTGCCAAGGAAAAAGCCGTGAAAGCAGCCATGTTGTGGCACTTTTGCACTCCCTTTTGGATGCCTTTCACAGCTCCAGTGTGCCTGGAACTCAGGGCTTCCTGCTTTTAAAAATCCTAGCCCTAGGCCGAACCCCAACCCTAAGACGAGAAAGGCAAATCAGCCAGGAATTAGGCATGTCCCCAAGGAAAAAGCTGTGGAGGCAGGCATGTTGTGGTACTTTTGCGCTCTTCTTGGCTAGTCCTTCGCAGCTGCTGTGTTCTTGGAACTCAGGGCTTTCTGGTTAATAGAACCCTTCCCCTAGGCGTAACTCAAACCTTAACCCTAGGAAGGAAAATCAACCTATGGTTCGGGATGGTCTCATGGAAATATCAGTGGTGGCAGCCAAGTTGCGTCACTTTTGCGCTCCCCTTGGGATGCCTTTCGCAGCTGCAGTGTGCCTGGAGCCCAGGGCTTCCTGGTTTTAAAAGTCCTAGGCCTAAGCCTAACAGTAACCCTAGGAAGGTAAATCAGCCGGGTATTAGGGTTCTTCCTAAGGGAAAAGCCGTGAAAGCAGCCATGTTGTGGCACTTCTGCACTCCCTTTGGGATGCCTTTGGCAGATGAAGTAAGCCTGGAACTCAGGGCTTCCTGGTAAAAAAAATTCAAGCCCTAGGCTGAACCCTAACCCTAACCCTAGGCAGATAAATCAGCCTAGGTATAGGGATGGTGCCAAGGAAAAAGCTGTGAAAGCTGCCATGTTGCTGCACTTTTGTACTCCCCTTGGGATGCCTTGAACAGCTGCAGTGTGCCTGGAGCCCAGGGCTTCCTAGTTTCAAAAATCCTAGCCCTAGGCCTAAGCCTAACAGTAACCCTGGGAAGGTAAATCAGCCTGATGTTAGGCTTCTTGCCAAGGAAAAAGCCGTGAAAGCAGCCATGTTGTGGCACTTCTGCACTCCCTTTGGGATGCCTTTGGCAGATGAAGTAAGCCTGGAACTCAGGGCTTCCTGGTTAAAGAAATCCAAGCCCTAGGCTGAACCCTAACCCTAACCCTAGGCAGATAAATCAGCCTAGGTATAGGGATGGTGCCAAGGAAAAAGCTGTGAAAGCTGCCATGTTGTTGCACTTTTGTACTCCCCTTGGGATGCCTTGAACAGCTGCAGTGTGCCTGGAGCTAAGGGCTTCCTAGTTTCAAAAATCCTAGCCCTAGGCCTAAGCCTAACAGTAACCCTGGGAAAGTAAATCAGCCTGGTGTTAGGCTTCTTGCCAAGGAAAAAGCTGTGAAAGCTGCCATGTTGTTGCACTTTTGTACTCCCCTTGGGATGCCTTGAACAGCTGCAGTGTGCCTGGAGCCCAGGGCTTCCTAGTTTCAAAAATCCTAGCCCTAGGCCTAAGCCTAACAGTAACCCTGGGAAAGTATGTCAGCCTGGTGTTAGGCTTCTTGCCAAGGAAAAAGCCGTGAAAGCAGCCATGTTGTGGCACTTTTGCACTCCCTTTTGGATGCCTTTCACAGCTCCAGTGTGCCTGGAACTCAGGGCTTCCTGATTTTAAAAATCCTAGCCCTAGGCCGAACCCCAACCCTAAGACGAGAAAGGCAAATCAGCCAGGAATTAGGCATGTCCCCAAGGAAAAAGCTGTGGAGGCAGGCATGTTGTGGTACTTTTGCGCTCTTCTTGGCTAGTCCTTCGCAGCTGCTGTGTTCTTGGAACTCAGGGCTTTCTGGTTAATAGACCCTTACCCTAGGCGTAACTCAAACCTTAACCCTAGGAAGGAAAATCAACCTATGTTTCGGGATGGTCTCATGGAAATATCAGTGGTGGCAGCCAAGTTGCGTCACTTTTGCGCTCCCCTTGGGATGCCTTTCGCAGCTGCAGTGTGCCTGGAGCCCAGGGCTTCCTGGTTTTAAAAGTCCTAGGCCTAAGCCTAACAGTAACCCTAGGAAGGTAAATCAGCCGGGTATTAGGGTTCTTCCTAAGGGAAAAGCCGTGAAAGTGTAGGGGCCTGAATATATGTATTGTTATAAAGGAGTCCTTGTGAATATATATATATGTAGTGAGAGTCCTATGTATTAGATAGGTGGGTCCTGTTGCTCTGGATGAGCTACAGCTGTGGGATCCTTGGTTGGGTAGCAGCTGTAGCTCATGAAGGCCTCTGGGATAAAAGGGGGTTGGGTCGAGAGCCCAGAAGGAGCCCCTATGGAAGCCATGAGGAACTGTGCTGCAGAGAGGAGCTGCATAATAGGACCAGCAAGAAGGTATGGACTTTAAGATGGGACTCCAGAAATATGAAATACAATAAGATAACAACAACAATAATGTAGGGGCCTGAATATATGTATTAGGTATGGACTCCCCTGGACAGCCGAGAGCTGTGGCAGCCGGAGAGCTGGGACAGTGGAATATAGGACAGCCGAGAGCTGTGGCAGCCTGAGAGCTGGGACAGATGAAGATAGGACAGCTGAGAGCTGTGGCAGCCTGAGAGCTGGGACAGATATGGATATTGTAACTGTGTAATGGAGAAATTGTTAAAAGAAAAGGGGGGAAATGTAGGGGCCTGAATATATGTATTAGGTATGGAATCCCCCGGACAGCCGAGAGCTGTGGCAGCTGGAGAGCTGGGACAGTGGAAGATAGGACAGCCGAGAGCTGTGGCAGCCTGGGAGCTGGGACAGATATGGATATTGTAACTGTGTAATTGAGAAATTGTTAAAAGAAAAGGGGGGAAATGTAGGGGCCTGAATATATGTATTGTTATAAAGGAGTCCTTGTGAATATATATATGTAGTGAGAGTCCTATGTATTAGATAGGTGGGTCCTGTTGCTCTGGATGAGCTACAGCTGTGGGATCCTTGGTTGGGTAGCAGCTGTAGCTCATGAAGGCCTCTGGGATAAAAGGGGGTTGGGTCGAGAGCCCAGGAGGAGCCCCTATGGAAGCCATGAGGAACTGTGCTGCAGAGAGGAGCTGCATAATAGGACCAGCAAGAAGGTATGGACTTTAAGATGGGACTCCAGAAATATGAAATACAATAAGATAACAACAACATGAAAGCAGCCATGTTGTGGCACTTCTGCACTCCCTTTGGGATGCCTTTGGCAGATGAAGTAAGCCTGGAACTCAGGGCTTCCTGGTTAAAGAAATTCAAGCCCTAGGCTGAACCCTAACCCTAACCCTAGGCAGATAAATCAGCCTAGGTATAGGGATGGTTCCAAGGAAAAAGCTGTGAAAGCTGCCATGTTGTTGCACTTTTGTACTCCCCTTGGGATGCCTTGAACAGCTGCAGTGTGCCTGGAGCTAAGGGCTTCCTAGTTTTAAAAATCCTAGCCCTAGGCCTAAGCCTAACAGTAACCCTGGGAAGGTAAGTCAGCCTGGTGTTAGGCGTCTTGCCAAGGAAAAAGGTGTGAAAGCAGCCATGTTGTGGCACTTCTGCACTCCCTTTGGGATGCCTTTGGCAGATGAAGTAAGCCTGGAACTCAGGGCTTCCTGGTTAAAGAAATCCAAGCCCTAGGCTGAACCCTAACCCTAACCCTAGGCAGATAAATCAGCCTAGGTATAGGGATGGTGCCAAGGAAAAAGCTGTGAAAGCTGCCATGTTGTTGCACTTTTGTACTCACCTTGGGATGCCTTGAACAGCTGCAGTGTGCCTGGAGCCCAGGGCTTCCTAGTTTCAAAAATCCTAGCCCTAGGCCTAAGCCTAACAGTAACCCTGGGAAAGTAAATCAGCCTGATGTTAGGCTTCTTGCCAAGGAAAAAGCCGTGAAAGCAGCCATGTTGTGGCACTTCTGCACTCCCTTGGGATGCCTTTGGCAGATGAAGTAAGCCTGGAACTCAGGGCTTCCTGGTTAAAGAAATCCAAGCCCTAGGCTGAACCCTAACCCTAACCCTAGGCAGATAAATCAGCCTAGGTATAGGGATGGTGCCAAGGAAAAAGCTGTGAAAGCTGCCATGTTGTTGCACTTTTGTACTCCCCTTGGGATGCCTTGAACAGCTGCAGTGTGCCTGGAGCTAAGGGCTTCCTAGTTTCAAAAATCCTAGCCCTAGGCCTAAGCCTAACAGTAACCCTGGGAAAGTAAATCAGCCTGGTGTTAGGCTTCTTGCCAAGGAAAAAGCTGTGAAAGCTGCCATGTTGTTGCACTTTTGTACTCCCCTTGGGATGCCTTGAACAGCTGCAGTGTGCCTGGAGCCCAGGGCTTCCTAGTTTCAAAAATCCTAGCCCTAGGCCTAAGCCTAACAGTAACCCTGGGAAAGTATGTCAGCCTGGTGTTAGGCTTCTTGCCAAGGAAAAAGCCGTGAAAGCAGCCATGTTGTGGCACTTTTGCACTCCCTTTTGGATGCCTTTCACAGCTCCAGTGTGACTGGAACTCAGGGCTTCCTGATTTTAAAAATCCTAGCCCTAGGCCGAACCCCAACCCTAAGACGAGAAAGGCAAATCAGCCAGGAATTAGGCATGTCCCCAAGGAAAAAGCTGTGGAGGCAGGCATGTTGTGGTACTTTTGCGCTCTTCTTGGCTAGTCCTTCGCAGCTGCTGTGTTCTTGGAACTCAGGGCTTTCTGGTTAATAGACCCTTACCCTAGGCGTAACTCAAACCTTAACCCTAGGAAGGAAAATCAACCTATGTTTCGGGATGGTCTCATGGAAATATCAGTGGTGGCAGCCAAGTTGCGTCACTTTTGCGCTCCCCTTGGGATGCCTTTCGCAGCTGCAGTGTGCCTGGAGCCCAGGGCTTCCTGGTTTTAAAAGTCCTAGGCCTAAGCCTAACAGTAACCCTAGGAAGGTAAATCAGCCGGGTATTAGGGTTCTTCCTAAGGGAAAAGCCGTGAAAGTGTAGGGGCCTGAATATATGTATTGTTATAAAGGAGTCCTTGTGAATATATATATATGTAGTGAGAGTCCTATGTATTAGATAGGTGGGTCCTGTTGCTCTGGATGAGCTACAGCTGTGGGATCCTTGGTTGGGTAGCAGCTGTAGCTCATGAAGGCCTCTGGGATAAAAGGGGGTTGGGTCGAGAGCCCAGAAGGAGCCCCTATGGAAGCCATGAGGAACTGTGCTGCAGAGAGGAGCTGCATAATAGGACCAGCAAGAAGGTATGGACTTTAAGATGGGACTCCAGAAATATGAAATACAATAAGATAACAACAACAATAATGTAGGGGCCTGAATATATGTATTAGGTATGGAATCCCCCGGACAGCCGAGAGCTGTGGCAGCCGGAGAGCTGGGACAGTGGAATATAGGACAGCCGAGAGCTGTGGCAGCCTGAGAGCTGGGACAGATGAAGATAGGACAGCTGAGAGCTGTGGCAGCCTGAGAGCTGGGACAGATATGGATATTGTAACTGTGTAATGGAGAAATTGTTAAAAGAAAAGGGGGGAAATGTAGGGGCCTGAATATATGTATTAGGTATGGAATCCCCCGGACAGCCGAGAGCTGTGGCAGCTGGAGAGCTGGGACAGTGGAAGATAGGACAGCCGAGAGCTGTGGCAGCCTGGGAGCTGGGACAGATATGGATATTGTAACTGTGTAATTGAGAAATTGTTAAAAGAAAAGGGGGGAAATGTAGGGGCCTGAATATATGTATTGTTATAAAGGAGTCCTTGTGAATATATATATGTAGTGAGAGTCCTATGTATTAGATAGGTGGGTCCTGTTGCTCTGGATGAGCTACAGCTGTGGGATCCTTGGTTGGGTAGCAGCTGTAGCTCATGAAGGCCTCTGGGATAAAAGGGGGTTGGGTCGAGAGCCCAGGAGGAGCCCCTATGGAAGCCATGAGGAACTGTGCTGCAGAGAGGAGCTGCATAATAGGACCAGCAAGAAGGTATGGACTTTAAGATGGGACTCCAGAAATATGAAATACAATAAGATAACAACAACATGAAAGCAGCCATGTTGTGGCACTTCTGCACTCCCTTTGGGATGCCTTTGGCAGATGAAGTAAGCCTGGAACTCAGGGCTTCCTGGTTAAAGAAATTCAAGCCCTAGGCTGAACCCTAACCCTAACCCTAGGCAGATAAATCAGCCTAGGTATAGGGATGGTGCCAAGGAAAAAGCTGTGAAAGCTGCCATGTTGTTGCACTTTTGTACTCCCCTTGGGATGCCTTGAACAGCTGCAGTGTGCCTGGAGCTAAGGGCTTCCTAGTTTTAAAAATCCTAGCCCTAGGCCTAAGCCTAACAGTAACCCTGGGAAGGTAAGTCAGCCTGGTGTTAGGCGTCTTGCCAAGGAAAAAGGCGTGAAAGCAGCCATGTTGTGGCACTTCTGCACTCCCTTTGGGATGCCTTTGGCAGATGAAGTAAGCCTGGAACTCAGGGCTTCCTGGTTAAAGAAATCCAAGCCCTAGGCTGAACCCTAACCCTAACCCTAGGCAGATAAATCAGCCTAGGTATAGGGATGGTGCCAAGGAAAAAGCTGTGAAAGCAGCCATGTTGTGGCACTTTTGCACTCCCTTTTGGATGCCTTTCACAGCTCCAGTGTGCCTGGAACTCAGGGCTTCCTGATTTTAAAAATCCTAGCCCTAGGCCGAACCCCAACCCTAAGACGAGAAAGGCAAATCAGCCAGGAATTAGGCATGTCCCCAAGGAAAAAGCTGTGGAGGCAGGCATGTTGTGGTACTTTTGCGCTCTTCTTGGCTAGTCCTTCGCAGCTGCTGTGTTCTTGGAACTCAGGGCTTTCTGGTTAATAGACCCTTACCCTAGGCGTAACTCAAACCTTAACCCTAGGAAGGAAAATCAGCCTATGGTTCGGGATGGTCTCATGGAAATATCAGTGGTGGCAGCCAAGTTGCGTCACTTTTGCGCTCCCCTTGGGATGCCTTTTGCAGCTGCAGTGTGCCTGGAGCCCAGGGCTTCCTGGTTTTAAAAGTCCTAGGCCTAAGCCTAACAGTAACCCTAGGAAGGTAAATCAGCCGGGTATTAGGGTTCTTCCTAAGGGAAAAGCCGTGAAAGTGTAGGGGCCTGAATATATGTATTGTTATAAAGGAGTCCTTGTGAATATATATATATGTAGTGAGAGTCCTATGTATTAGATAGGTGGGTCCTGTTGCTCTGGATGAGCTACAGCTGTGGGATCCTTGGTTGGGTAGCAGCTGTAGCTCATGAAGGCCTCTGGGATAAAAGGGGGTTGGGTCGAGAGCCCAGAAGGAGCCCCTATGGAAGCCATGAGGAACTGTGCTGCAGAGAGGAGCTGCATAATAGGACCAGCAAGAAGGTATGGACTTTAAGATGGGACTCCAGAAATATGAAATACAATAAGATAACAACAACAATAATGTAGGGGCCTGAATATATGTATTAGGTATGGAATCCCCCGGACAGCCGAGAGCTGTGGCAGCCGGAGAGCTGGGACAGTGGAATATAGGACAGCCGAGAGCTGTGGCAGCCTGAGAGCTGGGACAGATGAAGATAGGACAGCTGAGAGCTGTGGCAGCCTGAGAGCTGGGACAGATATGGATATTGTAACTGTGTAATGGAGAAATTGTTAAAAGAAAAGGGGGGAAATGTAGGGGCCTGAATATATGTATTAGGTATGGAATCCCCCGGACAGCCGAGAGCTGTGGCAGCTGGAGAGCTGGGACAGTGGAAGATAGGACAGCCGAGAGCTGTGGCAGCCTGGGAGCTGGGACAGATATGGATATTGTAACTGTGTAATTGAGAAATTGTTAAAAGAAAAGGGGGGAAATGTAGGGGCCTGAATATATGTATTGTTATAAAGGAGTCCTTGTGAATATATATATGTAGTGAGAGTCCTATGTATTAGATAGGTGGGTCCTGTTGCTCTGGATGAGCTACAGCTGTGGGATCCTTGGTTGGGTAGCAGCTGTAGCTCATGAAGGCCTCTGGGATAAAAGGGGGTTGGGTCGAGAGCCCAGGAGGAGCCCCTATGGAAGCCATGAGGAACTGTGCTGCAGAGAGGAGCTGCATAATAGGACCAGCAAGAAGGTATGGACTTTAAGATGGGACTCCAGAAATATGAAATACAATAAGATAACAACAACATGAAAGCAGCCATGTTGTGGCACTTCTGCACTCCCTTTGGGATGCCTTTGGCAGATGAAGTAAGCCTGGAACTCAGGGCTTCCTGGTTAAAGAAATCTCAGCCCTAGGCTGAACCCTAACCCTAACCCTAGGCAGATAAATCAGCCTAGGTATAGGGATGGTGCCAAGGAAAAAGCTGTGAAAGCTGCCATGTTGTTGCACTTTTGTACTCCCCTTGGGATGCCTTGAACAGCTGCAGTGTGCCTGGAGCTAAGGGCTTCCTAGTTTCAAAAATCCTAGCCCTAGGCCTAAGCCTAACAGTAACCCTGGGAAGGTAAGTCAGCCTGGTGTTAGGCGTCTTGCCAAGGAAAAAGGCGTGAAAGCAGCCATGTTGTGGCACTTCTGCACTCCCTTTGGGATGCCTTTGGCAGATGAAGTAAGCCTGGAACTCAGGGCTTCCTGGTTAAAGAAATCCAAGCCCTAGGCTGAACCCTAACCCTAACCCTAGGCAGATAAATCAGCCTAGGTATAGGGATGGTGCCAAGGAAAAAGCTGTGAAAGCTGCCATGTTGTTGCACTTTTGTACTCCCCTTGGGATGCCTTGAACAGCTGCAGTGTGCCTGGAGCTAAGGGCTTCCTAGTTTCAAAAATCCTAGCCCTAGGCCTAAGCCTAACAGTAACCCTGGGAAAGTAAATCAGCCTGATGTTAGGCTTCTTGCCAAGGAAAAAGCCGTGAAAGCAGCCATGTTGTGGCACTTCTGCACTCCCTTGGGATGCCTTTGGCAGATGAAGTAAGCCTGGAACTCAGGGCTTCCTGGTTAAAGAAATCCAAGCCCTAGGCTGAACCCTAACCCTAACCCTAGGCAGATAAATCAGCCCAGGTATAGGGATGGTGCCAAGGAAAAAGCTGTGAAAGCTGCCATGTTGTTGCACTATTGTACTCCCCTTGGGATGCCTTGAACAGCTGCAGTGTGCCTGGAGCTAAGGGCTTCCTAGTTTCAAAAATCCTAGCCCTAGGCCTAAGCCTAACAGTAACCCTGGGAAAGTAAATCAGCCTGGTGTTAGGCTTCTTGCCAAGGAAAAAGCTGTGAAAGCTGCCATGTTGTTGCACTTTTGTACTCCCCTTGGGATGCCTTGAACAGCTGCAGTGTGCCTGGAGCTAAGGGCTTCCTAGTTTTAAAAATCCTAGCCCTAGGCCTAAGCCTAACAGTAACCCTGGGAAGGTAAATCAGCCTGGTGTTAGGCGTCTTGCCAAGGAAAAAGCCGTGAAAGCAGCCATGTTGTGGCACTTTTGCACTCCCTTTTGGATGCCTTTCACAGCTCCAGTGTGCCTGGAACTCAGGGCTTCCTGATTTTAAAAATCCTAGCCCTAGGCCGAACCCCAACCCTAAGACGAGAAAGGCAAATCAGCCAGGAATTAGGCATGTCCCCAAGGAAAAAGCTGTGGAGGCAGGCATGTTGTGGTACTTTTGCGCTCTTCTTGGCTAGTCCTTCGCAGCTGCTGTGTTCTTGGAACTCAGGGCTTTCTGGTTAATAGACCCTTACCCTAGGCGTAACTCAAACCTTAACCCTAGGAAGGAAAATCAGCCTATGGTTCGGGATGGTCTCATGGAAATATCAGTGGTGGCAGCCAAGTTGCGTCACTTTTGCGCTCCCCTTGGGATGCCTTTTGCAGCTGCAGTGTGCCTGGAGCCCAGGGCTTCCTGGTTTTAAAAGTCCTAGGCCTAAGCCTAACAGTAACCCTAGGAAGGTAAATCAGCCGGGTATTAGGGTTCTTCCTAAGGGAAAAGCCGTGAAAGCAGCCATGTTGTGGCACTTCTGCACTCCCTTTGGGATGCCTTTGGCAGATGAAGTAAGCCTGGAACTCAGGGCTTCCTGGTTAAAAAAATCCAAGCCCTAGGCTGAACCCTAACCCTAACCCTAGGCAGATAAATCAGCCTAGGTATAGGGATGGTGCCAAGGAAAAAGCTGTGAAAGCTGCCATGTTGTTGCACTTTTGTACTCCCCTTGGGATGCCTTGAACAGCTGCAGTGTGCCTGGAGCCCAGGGCTTCCTAGTTTTAAAAATCCTAGCCCTAGGCCTAAGCCTAACAGTAACCCTGGGAAGGTAAATCAGCCTGGTGTTAGGCGTCTTGCCAAGGAAAAAGCCGTGAAAGCAGCCATGTTGTGGCATTTTTGCACTCCCTTTTGGATGCCTTTCACAGCTCCAGTGTGCCTGGAACTCAGGGCTTCCTGGTTAAAGAAATCCAAGCCCTAGGCTGAACCCTAACCCTAACCCTAGGCAGATAAATCAGCCTAGGTATAGGGATGGTGCCAAGGAAAAAGCTGTGAAAGCTGCCATGTTGTTGCACTTTTGTACTCCCCTTGGGATGCCTTGAACAGCTGCAGTGTGCCTGGAGCTAAGGGCTTCCTAGTTTCAAAAATCCCAGCCCTAGGCCTAAGCCTAACAGTAACCCTGGGAAAGTAAATCAGCCTGATGTTAGGCTTCTTGCCAAGGAAAAAGCCGTGAAAGCAGCCATGTTGTGGCACTTCTGCACTCCCTTTGGGATGCCTTTGGCAGATGAAGTAAGCCTGGAACTCAGGGCTTCCTTGTTAAAGAAATCCAAGCCCTAGGCTGAACCCTAACCCTAACCCTAGGCAGATATATCAGCCTAGGTATAGGGATGGTGCCAAGGAAAAAGCTGTGAAAGCTGCCATGTTGTTGCACTTTTGTACTCCCCTTGGGATGCCTTGAACAGCTGCAGTGTGCCTGGAGCTAAGGGCTTCCTAGTTTTAAAAATCCTAGCCCTAGGCCTAAGCCTAACAGTAACCCTGGGAAAGTAAATCAGCCTGATGTTAGGTTTCTTGCCAAGGAAAAAGCCGTGAAAGCAGCCATGTTGTGGCACTTTTGCACTCCCTTTTGGATGCCTTTCACAGGTCCAGTGTGCCTGGAACTCAGGGCTTCCTGATTTTAAAAATCCTAGCCCTAGGCCGAACCCCAACCCTAAGACGAGAAAGGCAAATCAGCCAGGAATTAGGCATGTCCCCAAGGAAAAAGCTGTGGAGGCAGGCATGTTGTGGTACTTTTGCGCTCTTCTTGGCTAGTCCTTCGCAGCTGCTGTGTTCTTGGAACTCAGGGCTTTCTGGTTAATAGAACCCTTACCCTAGGCGTAACTCAAACCTTAACCCTAGGAAGGAAAATCAGCCTATGGTTCGGGATGGTCTCATGGAAATATCAGTGGTGGCAGCCAAGTTGCGTCACTTTTGCGCTCCCCTTGGGATGCCTTTCGCAGCTGCAGTGTGCCTGGAGCCCAGGGCTTCCTGGTTTTAAAAGTCCTAGGCCTAAGCCTAACAGTAACCCTAGGAAGGTAAATCAGCCGGGTATTAGGGTTCTTCCTAAGGGAAAAGCCGTGAAAGCAGCCATGTTGTGGCACTTCTGCACTCCCTTTGGGATGCCTTTGGCAGATGAAGTAAGCCTGGAACTCAGGGCTTCCTGGTTAAAGAAATTCAAGCCCTAGGCTGAACCCTAACCCTAACCCTAGGCAGATAAATCAGCCTAGGTATAGGGATGGTGCCAAGGAAAAAGCTGTGAAAGCTGCCATGTTGTTGCACTTTTGTACTCCCCTTGGGATGCCTTGAACAGCTGCAGTGTGCCTGGAGCTAAGGGCTTCCTAGTTTTAAAAATCCTAGCCCTAGGCCTAAGCCTAACAGTAACCCTGGGAAGGTAAATCAGCCTGGTGTTAGGCGTCTTGCCAAGGAAAAAGCCGTGAAAGCAGCCATGTTGTGGCACTTTTGCACTCCCTTTTGGATGCCTTTCACAGCTCCAGTGTGCCTGGAACTCAGGGCTTCCTGCTTTTAAAAATCCTAGCCCTAGGCCGAACCCCAACCCTAAGACGAGAAAGGCAAATCAGCCAGGAATTAGGCATGTCCCCAAGGAAAAAGCTGTGGAGGCAGGCATGTTGTGGTACTTTTGCGCTCTTCTTGGCTAGTCCTTCGCAGCTGCTGTGTTCTTGGAACTCAGGGCTTTCTGGTTAATAGAACCCTTACCCTAGGCGTAACTCAAACCTTAACCCTAGGAAGGAAAATCAACCTATGGTTCGGGATGCTCTCATGGAAATATCAGTGGTGGCAGCCAAGTTGCGTCACTTTTGCGCTCCCCTTGGGATGCCTTTCGCAGCTGCAGTGTGCCTGGAGCCCAGGGCTTCCTGGTTTTAAAAGTCCTAGGCCTAAGCCTAACAGTAACCCTAGGAAGGTAAATCAGCCGGGTATTAGGGTTCTTCCTAAGGGAAAAGCCGTGAAAGCAGCCATGTTGTGGCACTTCTGCACTCCCTTTGGGATGCCTTTGGCAGATGAAGTAAGCCTGGAACTCAGGGCTTCCTGGTTAAAAAAATTCAAGCCCTAGGCTGAACCCTAACCCTAACCCTAGGCAGATAAATCAGCCTAGGTATAGGGATGGTGCCAAGGAAAAAGCTGTGAAAGCTGCCATGTTGTTGCACTTTTGTACTCCCCTTGGGATGCCTTGAACAGCTGCAGTGTGCCTGGAGCTAAGGGCTTCCTAGTTTCAAAAATCCTAGCCCTAGGCCTAAGCCTAACAGTAACCCTGGGAAAGTAAATCAGCCTGATGTTAGGCTTCTTGCCAAGGAAAAAGCCGTGAAAGCAGCCATGTTGTGGCACTTCTGCACTCCCTTGGGATGCCTTTGGCAGATGAAGTAAGCCTGGAACTCAGGGCTTCCTGGTTAAAGAAATCCAAGCCCTAGGCTGAACCCTAACCCTAACCCTAGGCAGATAAATCAGCCTAGGTATAGGGATGGTGCCAAGGAAAAAGCTGTGAAAGCTGCCATGTTGTTGCACTTTTGTACTCCCCTTGGGATGCCTTGAACAGCTGCAGTGTGCCTGGAGCTAAGGGCTTCCTAGTTTCAAAAATCCTAGCCCTAGGCCTAAGCCTAACAGTAACCCTGGGAAAGTAAATCAGCCTGGTGTTAGGCTTCTTGCCAAGGAAAAAGCTGTGAAAGCTGCCATGTTGTTGCACTTTTGTACTCCCCTTGGGATGCCTTGAACAGCTGCAGTGTGCCTGGAGCCCAGGGCTTCCTAGTTTCAAAAATCCTAGCCCTAGGCCTAAGCCTAACAGTAACCCTGGGAAAGTATGTCAGCCTGGTGTTAGGCTTCTTGCCAAGGAAAAAGCCGTGAAAGCAGCCATGTTGTGGCACTTTTGCACTCCCTTTTGGATGCCTTTCACAGCTCCAGTGTGCCTGGAACTCAGGGCTTCCTGATTTTAAAAATCCTAGCCCTAGGCCGAACCCCAACCCTAAGACGAGAAAGGCAAATCAGCCAGGAATTAGGCATGTCCCCAAGGAAAAAGCTGTGGAGGCAGGCATGTTGTGGTACTTTTGCGCTCTTCTTGGCTAGTCCTTCGCAGCTGCTGTGTTCTTGGAACTCAGGGCTTTCTGGTTAATAGAACCCTTACCCTAGGCGTAACTCAAACCTTAACCCTAGGAAGGAAAATCAACCTATGGTTCGGGATGCTCTCATGGAAATATCAGTGGTGGCAGCCAAGTTGCGTCACTTTTGCGCTCCCCTTGGGATGCCTTTCGCAGCTGCAGTGTGCCTGGAGCCCAGGGCTTCCTGGTTTTAAAAGTCCTAGGCCTAAGCCTAACAGTAACCCTAGGAAGGTAAATCAGCCGGGTATTAGGGTTCTTCCTAAGGGAAAAGCCGTGAAAGTGTAGGGGCCTGAATATATGTATTGTTATAAAGGAGTCCTTGTGAATATATATATATGTAGTGAGAGTCCTATGTATTAGATAGGTGGGTCCTGTTGCTCTGGATGAGCTACAGCTGTGGGATCCTTGGTTGGGTAGCAGCTGTAGCTCATGAAGGCCTCTGGGATAAAAGGGGGTTGGGTCGAGAGCCCAGAAGGAGCCCCTATGGAAGCCATGAGGAACTGTGCTGCAGAGAGGAGCTGCATAATAGGACCAGCAAGAAGGTATGGACTTTAAGATGGGACTCCAGAAATATGAAATACAATAAGATAACAACAACAATAATGTAGGGGCCTGAATATATGTATTAGGTATGGAATCCCCCGGACAGCCGAGAGCTGTGGCAGCCGGAGAGCTGGGACAGTGGAATATAGGACAGCCGAGAGCTGTGGCAGCCTGAGAGCTGGGACAGATGAAGATAGGACAGCTGAGAGCTGTGGCAGCCTGAGAGCTGGGACAGATATGGATATTGTAACTGTGTAATGGAGAAATTGTTAAAAGAAAAGGGGGGAAATGTAGGGGCCTGAATATATGTATTAGGTATGGAATCCCCCGGACAGCCGAGAGCTGTGGCAGCTGGAGAGCTGGGACAGTGGAAGATAGGACAGCCGAGAGCTGTGGCAGCCTGGGAGCTGGGACAGATATGGATATTGTAACTGTGTAATTGAGAAATTGTTAAAAGAAAAGGGGGGAAATGTAGGGGCCTGAATATATGTATTGTTATAAAGGAGTCCTTGTGAATATATATATGTAGTGAGAGTCCTATGTATTAGATAGGTGGGTCCTGTTGCTCTGGATGAGCTACAGCTGTGGGATCCTTGGTTGGGTAGCAGCTGTAGCTCATGAAGGCCTCTGGGATAAAAGGGGGTTGGGTCGAGAGCCCAGGAGGAGCCCCTATGGAAGCCATGAGGAACTGTGCTGCAGAGAGGAGCTGCATAATAGGACCAGCAAGAAGGTATGGACTTTAAGATGGGACTCCAGAAATATGAAATACAATAAGATAACAACAACATGAAAGCAGCCATGTTGTGGCACTTCTGCACTCCCTTTGGGATGCCTTTGGCAGATGAAGTAAGCCTGGAACTCAGGGCTTCCTGGTTAAAGAAATTCAAGCCCTAGGCTGAACCCTAACCCTAACCCTAGGCAGATAAATCAGCCTAGGTATAGGGATGGTGCCAAGGAAAAAGCTGTGAAAGCTGCCATGTTGTTGCACTTTTGTACTCCCCTTGGGATGCCTTGAACAGCTGCAGTGTGCCTGGAGCTAAGGGCTTCCTAGTTTTAAAAATCCTAGCCCTAGGCCTAAGCCTAACAGTAACCCTGGGAAGGTAAGTCAGCCTGGTGTTAGGCGTCTTGCCAAGGAAAAAGGCGTGAAAGCAGCCATGTTGTGGCACTTCTGCACTCCCTTTGGGATGCCTTTGGCAGATGAAGTAAGCCTGGAACTCAGGGCTTCCTGGTTAAAGAAATCCAAGCCCTAGGCTGAACCCTAACCCTAACCCTAGGCAGATAAATCAGCCTAGGTATAGGGATGGTGCCAAGGAAAAAGCTGTGAAAGCTGCCATGTTGTTGCACTTTTGTACTCCCCTTGGGATGCCTTGAACAGCTGCAGTGTGCCTGGAGCTAAGGGCTTCCTAGTTTCAAAAATCCTAGCCCTAGGCCTAAGCCTAACAGTAACCCTGGGAAAGTAAATCAGCCTGGTGTTAGGCTTCTTGCCAAGGAAAAAGCTGTGAAAGCTGCCATGTTGTTGCACTTTTGTACTCCCCTTGGGATGCCTTGAACAGCTGCAGTGTGCCTGGAGCCCAGGGCTTCCTAGTTTCAAAAATCCTAGCCCTAGGCCTAAGCCTAACAGTAACCCTGGGAAAGTATGTCAGCCTGGTGTTAGGCTTCTTGCCAAGGAAAAAGCTGTGAAAGCAGCCATGTTGTGGCACTTTTGCACTCCCTTTTGGATGCCTTTCACAGCTCCAGTGTGCCTGGAACTCAGGGCTTCCTGATTTTAAAAATCCTAGCCCTAGGCCGAACCCCAACCCTAAGACGAGAAAGGCAAATCAGCCAGGAATTAGGCATGTCCCCAAGGAAAAAGCTGTGGAGGCAGGCATGTTGTGCTACTTTTGCGCTCTTCTTGGGTAGTCCTTCGCAGCTGCTGTGTTCTTGGAACTCAGGGCTTTCTGGTTAATAGACCCTTACCCTAGGCGTAACTCAAACCTTAACCCTAGGAAGGAAAATCAACCTATGTTTCGGGATGGTCTCATGGAAATATCAGTGGTGGCAGCCAAGTTGCGTCACTTTTGCGCTCCCCTTGGGATGCCTTTCGCAGCTGCAGTGTGCCTGGAGCCCAGGGCTTCCTGGTTTTAAAAGTCCTAGGCCTAAGCCTAACAGTAACCCTAGGAAGGTAAATCAGCCGGGTATTAGGGTTCTTCCTAAGGGAAAAGCCGTGAAAGTGTAGGGGCCTGAATATATGTATTGTTATAAAGGAGTCCTTGTGAATATATATATATGTAGTGAGAGTCCTATGTATTAGATAGGTGGGTCCTGTTGCTCTGGATGAGCTACAGCTGTGGGATCCTTGGTTGGGTAGCAGCTGTAGCTCATGAAGGCCTCTGGGATAAAAGGGGGTTGGGTCGAGAGCCCAGAAGGAGCCCCTATGGAAGCCATGAGGAACTGTGCTGCAGAGAGGAGCTGCATAATAGGACCAGCAAGAAGGTATGGACTTTAAGATGGGACTCCAGAAATATGAAATACAATAAGATAACAACAACAATTGGTGACCGCGACGTGATAAAGAACATGCAGCCAAGGAGAAGGTATGGACTCCCCTGGACAGCCGAGAGCTGTGGCAGCCGGAGAGCTGGGACAGTGGAAGATAGGACAGCTGAGAGCTGTGGCAGCCTGAGAGCTGGGACAGATATGGATATTGTAACTGTGTAATTGAGAAATTGTTAAAAGAAAAGGGGGGAAATGTAGGGGCCTGAATATATGTATTAGGTATGGAATCCCCCGGACAGCTGAGAGCTGTGGCAGCCGGAGAGCTGGGACAGTGGAAGATAGGACAGCCGAGAGCTGTGGCAGCCTGGGAGCTGGGACAGATATGGATATTGTAACTGTGTAATTGAGAAATTGTTAAAAGAAAAGGGGGGAAATGTAGGGGCCTGAATATATGTATTGTTATAAAGGAGTCCTTGTGAATATATATATATGTAGTGAGAGTCCTATGTATTAGATAGGTGGGTCCTGTTGCTCTGGATGAGCTACAGCTGTGGGATCCTTGGTTGGGTAGCAGCTGTAGCTCATGAAGGCCTCTGGGATAAAAGGGGGTTGGGTCGAGAGCCCAGAAGGAGCCCCTATGGAAGCCATGAGGAACTGTGCTGCAGAGAGGAGCTGCATAATAGGACCAGCAAGAAGGTATGGACTTTAAGATGGGACTCCAGAAATATGAAATACAATAAGATAACAACAACAATAATGTAGGGGCCTGAATATATGTATTAGGTATGGAATCCCCCGGACAGCCGAGAGCTGTGGCAGCCGGAGAGCTGGGACAGTGGAATATAGGACAGCCGAGAGCTGTGGCAGCCTGAGAGCTGGGACAGATGAAGATAGGACAGCTGAGAGCTGTGGCAGCCTGAGAGCTGGGACAGATATGGATATTGTAACTGTGTAATGGAGAAATTGTTAAAAGAAAAGGGGGGAAATGTAGGGGCCTGAATATATGTATTAGGTATGGAATCCCCCGGACAGCCGAGAGCTGTGGCAGCTGGAGAGCTGGGACAGTGGAAGATAGGACAGCCGAGAGCTGTGGCAGCCTGGGAGCTGGGACAGATATGGATATTGTAACTGTGTAATTGAGAAATTGTTAAAAGAAAAGGGGGGAAATGTAGGGGCCTGAATATATGTATTGTTATAAAGGAGTCCTTGTGAATATATATATATGTAGTGAGAGTCCTATGTATTAGATAGGTGGGTCCTGTTGCTCTGGATGAGCTACAGCTGTGGGATCCTTGGTTGGGTAGCAGCTGTAGCTCATGAAGGCCTCTGGGATAAAAGGGGGTTGGGTCGAGAGCCCAGGAGGAGCCCCTATGGAAGCCATGAGGAACTGTGCTGCAGAGAGGAGCTGCATAATAGGACCAGCAAGAAGGTATGGACTTTAAGATGGGACTCCAGAAATATGAAATACAATAAGATAACAACAACATGAAAGCAGCCATGTTGTGGCACTTCTGCACTCCCTTTGGGATGCCTTTGGCAGATGAAGTAAGCCTGGAACTCAGGGCTTCCTGGTTAAAGAAATTCAAGCCCTAGGCTGAACCCTAACCCTAACCCTAGGCAGATAAATCAGCCTAGGTATAGGGATGGTGCCAAGGAAAAAGCTGTGAAAGCTGCCATGTTGTTGCACTTTTGTACTCCCCTTGGGATGCCTTGAACAGCTGCAGTGTGCCTGGAGCTAAGGGCTTCCTAGTTTTAAAAATCCTAGCCCTAGGCCTAAGCCTAACAGTAACCCTGGGAAGGTAAGTCAGCCTGGTGTTAGGCGTCTTGCCAAGGAAAAAGGCGTGAAAGCAGCCATGTTGTGGCACTTCTGCACTCCCTTTGGGATGCCTTTGGCAGATGAAGTAAGCCTGGAACTCAGGGCTTCCTGGTTAAAGAAATCCAAGCCCTAGGCTGAACCCTAACCCTAACCCTAGGCAGATAAATCAGCCTAGGTATAGGGATGGTGCCAAGGAAAAAGCTGTGAAAGCTGCCATGTTGTTGCACTTTTGTACTCCCCTTGGGATGCCTTGAACAGCTGCAGTGTGCCTGGAGCTAAGGGCTTCCTAGTTTCAAAAATCCTAGCCCTAGGCCTAAGCCTAACAGTAACCCTGGGAAAGTAAATCAGCCTGGTGTTAGGCTTCTTGCCAAGGAAAAAGCTGTGAAAGCTGCCATGTTGTTGCACTTTTGTACTCCCCTTGGGATGCCTTGAACAGCTGCAGTGTGCCTGGAGCCCAGGGCTTCCTAGTTTCAAAAATCCTAGCCCTAGGCCTAAGCCTAACAGTAACCCTGGGAAAGTATGTCAGCCTGGTGTTAGGCTTCTTGCCAAGGAAAAAGCCGTGAAAGCAGCCATGTTGTGGCACTTTTGCACTCCCTTTTGGATGCCTTTCACAGCTCCAGTGTGCCTGGAACTCAGGGCTTCCTGATTTTAAAAATCCTAGCCCTAG
This sequence comes from Ammospiza caudacuta, assembly GCF_027887145.1. Taxonomy (NCBI): domain Eukaryota; kingdom Metazoa; phylum Chordata; class Aves; order Passeriformes; family Passerellidae; genus Ammospiza; species Ammospiza caudacuta. Next base: position 64,884 of record NC_080619.1, read on the forward strand.
GCCGAACCCCAACCCTAAGACGAGAAAGGCAAATCAGCCAGGAATTAGGCATGTCCCCAAGGAAAAAGCTGTGGAGGCAGGCATGTTGTGGTACTTTTGCGCTCTTCTTGGCTAGTCCTTCGCAGCTGCTGTGTTCTTGGAACTCAGGGCTTTCTGGTTAATAGACCCTTACCCTAGGCGTAACTCAAACCTTAACCCTAGGAAGGAAAATCAACCTATGGTTCGGGATGGTCTCATGGAAATATCAGTGGTGGCAGCCAAGTTGCGTCACTTTTGCGCTCCCCTTGGGATGCCTTTCGCAGCTGCAGTGTGCCTGGAGCCCAGGGCTTCCTGGTTTTAAAAGTCCTAGGCCTAAGCCTAACAGTAACCCTAGGAAGGTAAATCAGCCGGGTATTAGGGTTCTTCCTAAGGGAAAAGCCGTGAAAGTGTAGGGGCCTGAATATATGTATTGTTATAAAGGAGTCCTTGTGAATATATATATATGTAGTGAGAGTCCTATGTATTAGATAGGTGGGTCCTGTTGCTCTGGATGAGCTACAGCTGTGGGATCCTTGGTTGGGTAGCAGCTGTAGCTCATGAAGGCCTCTGGGATAAAAGGGGGTTGGGTCGAGAGCCCAGAAGGAGCCCCTATGGAAGCCATGAGGAACTGTGCTGCAGAGAGGAGCTGCATAATAGGACCAGCAAGAAGGTATGGACTTTAAGATGGGACTCCAGAAATATGAAATACAATAAGATAACAACAACAATTGGTGACCGCGACGTGATAAAGAACATGCAGCCAAGGAGAAGGTATGGACTCCCCTGGACAGCCGAGAGCTGTGGCAGCCGGAGAGCTGGGACAGTGGAAGATAGGACAGCTGAGAGCTGTGGCAGCCTGAGAGCTGGGACAGATATGGATATTGTAACTGTGTAATTGAGAAATTGTTAAAAGAAAAGGGGGGAAATGTAGGGGCCTGAATATATGTATTGTTATAAAGGAGTCCTTGTGAATATATATATGTAGTGAGAGTCCTATGTATTAGATAGGTGGGTCCTGTTGCTCTGGATGAGCTACAGCTGTGGGATCCTTGGTTGGGTAGCAGCTGTAGCTCATGAAGGCCTCTGGGATAAAAGGGGGTTGGGTCGAGAGCCCAGGAGGAGCCCCTATGGAAGCCATGAGGAACTGTGCTGCAGAGAGGAGCTGCATAATAGGACCAGCAAGAAGGTATGGACTTTAAGATGGGACTCCAGAAATATGAAATACAATAAGATAACAACAACATGAAAGCAGCCATGTTGTGGCACTTCTGCACTCCCTTTGGGATGCCTTTGGCAGATGAAGTAAGCCTGGAACTCAGGGCTTCCTGGTTAAAGAAATTCAAGCCCTAGGCTGAACCCTAACCCTAACCCTAGGCAGATAAATCAGCCTAGGTATAGGGATGGTGCCAAGGAAAAAGCTGTGAAAGCTGCCATGTTGTTGCACTTTTGTACTCCCCTTGGGATGCCTTGAACAGCTGCAGTGTGCCTGGAGCTAAGGGCTTCCTAGTTTTAAAAATCCTAGCCCTAGGCCTAAGCCTAACAGTAACCCTGGGAAGGTAAGTCAGCCTGGTGTTAGGCGTCTTGCCAAGGAAAAAGGCGTGAAAGCAGCCATGTTGTGGCACTTCTGCACTCCCTTTGGGATGCCTTTGGCAGATGAAGTAAGCCTGGAACTCAGGGCTTCCTGGTTAAAGAAATCCAAGCCCTAGGCTGAACCCTAACCCTAACCCTAGGCAGATAAATCAGCCTAGGTATAGGGATGGTGCCAAGGAAAAAGCTGTGAAAGCTGCCATGTTGTTGCACTTTTGTACTCCCCTTGGGATGCCTTGAACAGCTGCAGTGTGCCTGGAGCTAAGGGCTTCCTAGTTTCAAAAATCCTAGCCCTAGGCCTAAGCCTAACAGTAACCCTGGGAAAGTAAATCAGCCTGGTGTTAGGCTTCTTGCCAAGGAAAAAGCTGTGAAAGCTGCCATGTTGTTGCACTTTTGTACTCCCCTTGGGATGCCTTGAACAGCTGCAGTGTGCCTGGAGCCCAGGGCTTCCTAGTTTCAAAAATCCTAGCCCTAGGCCTAAGCCTAACAGTAACCCTGGGAAAGTATGTCAGCCTGGTGTTAGGCTTCTTGCCAAGGAAAAAGCTGTGAAAGCAGCCATGTTGTGGCACTTTTGCACTCCCTTTTGGATGCCTTTCACAGCTCCAGTGTGCCTGGAACTCAGGGCTTCCTGATTTTAAAAATCCTAGCCCTAGGCCGAACCCCAACCCTAAGACGAGAAAGGCAAATCAGCCAGGAATTAGGCATGTCCCCAAGGAAAAAGCTGTGGAGGCAGGCATGTTGTGCTACTTTTGCGCTCTTCTTGGGTAGTCCTTCGCAGCTGCTGTGTTCTTGGAACTCAGGGCTTTCTGGTTAATAGACCCTTACCCTAGGCGTAACTCAAACCTTAACCCTAGGAAGGAAAATCAACCTATGTTTCGGGATGGTCTCATGGAAATATCAGTGGTGGCAGCCAAGTTGCGTCACTTTTGCGCTCCCCTTGGGATGCCTTTTGCAGCTGCAGTGTGCCTGGAGCCCAGGGCTTCCTGGTTTTAAAAGTCCTAGGCCTAAGCCTAACAGTAACCCTAGGAAGGTAAATCAGCCGGGTATTAGGGTTCTTCCTAAGGGAAAAGCCGTGAAAGTGTAGGGGCCTGAATATATGTATTGTTATAAAGGAGTCCTTGTGAATATATATATATGTAGTGAGAGTCCTATGTATTAGATAGGTGGGTCCTGTTGCTCTGGATGAGCTACAGCTGTGGGATCCTTGGTTGGGTAGCAGCTGTAGCTCATGAAGGCCTCTGGGATAAAAGGGGGTTGGGTCGAGAGCCCAGAAGGAGCCCCTATGGAAGCCATGAGGAACTGTGCTGCAGAGAGGAGCTGCATAATAGGACCAGCAAGAAGGTATGGACTTTAAGATGGGACTCCAGAAATATGAAATACAATAAGATAACAACAACAATTGGTGACCGCGACGTGATAAAGAACATGCAGCCAAGGAGAAGGTATGGACTCCCCTGGACAGCCGAGAGCTGTGGCAGCCGGAGAGCTGGGACAGTGGAAGATAGGACAGCTGAGAGCTGTGGCAGCCTGAGAGCTGGGACAGATATGGATATTGTAACTGTGTAATTGAGAAATTGTTAAAAGAAAAGGGGGGAAATGTAGGGGCCTGAATATATGTATTAGGTATGGAATCCCCCGGACAGCTGAGAGCTGTGGCAGCCGGAGAGCTGGGACAGTGGAAGATAGGACAGCCGAGAGCTGTGGCAGCCTGGGAGCTGGGACAGATATGGATATTGTAACTGTGTAATTGAGAAATTGTTAAAAGAAAAGGGGGGAAATGTAGGGGCCTGAATATATGTATTGTTATAAAGGAGTCCTTGTGAATATATATATATGTAGTGAGAGTCCTATGTATTAGATAGGTGGGTCCTGTTGCTCTGGATGGGCTACAGCTGTGGGATCCTTGGTTGGGTAGCAGCTGTAGCTCATGAAGGCCTCTGGGATAAAAGGGGGTTGGGTCGAGAGCCCAGAAGGAGCCCCTATGGAAGCCATGAGGAACTGTGCTGCAGAGAGGAGCTGCATAATAGGACCAGCAAGAAGGTATGGACTTTAAGATGGGACTCCAGAAATATGAAATACAATAAGATAACAACAACAATAATGTAGGGGCCTGAATATATGTATTAGGTATGGAATCCCCCGGACAGCCGAGAGCTGTGGCAGCCGGAGAGCTGGGACAGTGGAATATAGGACAGCCGAGAGCTGTGGCAGCCTGAGAGCTGGGACAGATGAAGATAGGACAGCTGAGAGCTGTGGCAGCCTGAGAGCTGGGACAGATATGGATATTGTAACTGTGTAATGGAGAAATTGTTAAAAGAAAAGGGGGGAAATGTAGGGGCCTGAATATATGTATTAGGTATGGAATCCCCCGGACAGCCGAGAGCTGTGGCAGCTGGAGAGCTGGGACAGTGGAAGATAGGACAGCCGAGAGCTGTGGCAGCCTGGGAGCTGGGACAGATATGGATATTGTAACTGTGTAATTGAGAAATTGTTAAAAGAAAAGGGGGGAAATGTAGGGGCCTGAATATATGTATTGTTATAAAGGAGTCCTTGTGAATATATATATATGTAGTGAGAGTCCTATGTATTAGATAGGTGGGTCCTGTTGCTCTGGATGAGCTACAGCTGTGGGATCCTTGGTTGGGTAGCAGCTGTAGCTCATGAAGGCCTCTGGGATAAAAGGGGGTTGGGTCGAGAGCCCAGGAGGAGCCCCTATGGAAGCCATGAGGAACTGTGCTGCAGAGAGGAGCTGCATAATAGGACCAGCAAGAAGGTATGGACTTTAAGATGGGACTCCAGAAATATGAAATACAATAAGATAACAACAACATGAAAGCAGCCATGTTGTGGCACTTCTGCACTCCCTTTGGGATGCCTTTGGCAGATGAAGTAAGCCTGGAACTCAGGGCTTCCTGGTTAAAGAAATTCAAGCCCTAGGCTGAACCCTAACCCTAACCCTAGGCAGATAAATCAGCCTAGGTATAGGGATGGTGCCAAGGAAAAAGCTGTGAAAGCTGCCATGTTGTTGCACTTTTGTACTCCCCTTGGGATGCCTTGAACAGCTGCAGTGTGCCTGGAGCTAAGGGCTTCCTAGTTTTAAAAATCCTAGCCCTAGGCCTAAGCCTAACAGTAACCCTGGGAAGGTAAGTCAGCCTGGTGTTAGGCGTCTTGCCAAGGAAAAAGGCGTGAAAGCAGCCATGTTGTGGCACTTCTGCACTCCCTTTGGGATGCCTTTGGCAGATGAAGTAAGCCTGGAACTCAGGGCTTCCTGGTTAAAGAAATCCAAGCCCTAGGCTGAACCCTAACCCTAACCCTAGGCAGATAAATCAGCCTAGGTATAGGGATGGTGCCAAGGAAAAAGCTGTGAAAGCTGCCATGTTGTTGCACTTTTGTACTCCCCTTGGGATGCCTTGAACAGCTGCAGTGTGCCTGGAGCTAAGGGCTTCCTAGTTTCAAAAATCCTAGCCCTAGGCCTAAGCCTAACAGTAACCCTGGGAAAGTAAATCAGCCTGATGTTAGGCTTCTTGCCAAGGAAAAAGGCATGAAAGCAGCCATGTTGTGGCACTTCTGCACTCCCTTGGGATGCCTTTGGCAGATGAAGTAAGCCTGGAACTCAGGGCTTCCTGGTTAAAGAAATCCAAGCCCTAGGCTGAACCCTAACCCTAACCCTAGGCAGATAAATCAGCCTAGGTATAGGGATGGTGCCAAGGAAAAAGCTGTGAAAGCTGCCATGTTGTTGCACTTTTGTACTCCCCTTGGGATGCCTTGAACAGCTGCAGTGTGCCTGGAGCTAAGGGCTTCCTAGTTTCAAAAATCCTAGCCCTAGGCCTAAGCCTAACAGTAACCCTGGGAAAGTAAATCAGCCTGGTGTTAGGCTTCTTGCCAAGGAAAAAGCTGTGAAAGCTGCCATGTTGTTGCACTTTTGTACTCCCCTTGGGATGCCTTGAACAGCTGCAGTGTGCCTGGAGCCCAGGGCTTCCTAGTTTCAAAAATCCTAGCCCTAGGCCTAAGCCTAACAGTAACCCTGGGAAAGTATGTCAGCCTGGTGTTAGGCTTCTTGCCAAGGAAAAAGCTGTGAAAGCAGCCATGTTGTGGCACTTTTGCACTCCCTTTTGGATGCCTTTCACAGCTCCAGTGTGCCTGGAACTCAGGGCTTCCTGATTTTAAAAATCCTAGCCCTAGGCCGAACCCCAACCCTAAGACGAGAAAGGCAAATCAGCCAGGAATTAGGCATGTCCCCAAGGAAAAAGCTGTGGAGGCAGGCATGTTGTGCTACTTTTGCGCTCTTCTTGGGTAGTCCTTCGCAGCTGCTGTGTTCTTGGAACTCAGGGCTTTCTGGTTAATAGACCCTTACCCTAGGCGTAACTCAAACCTTAACCCTAGGAAGGAAAATCAACCTATGTTTCGGGATGGTCTCATGGAAATATCAGTGGTGGCAGCCAAGTTGCGTCACTTTTGCGCTCCCCTTGGGATGCCTTTCGCAGCTGCAGTGTGCCTGGAGCCCAGGGCTTCCTGGTTTTAAAAGTCCTAGGCCTAAGCCTAACAGTAACCCTAGGAAGGTAAATCAGCCGGGTATTAGGGTTCTTCCTAAGGGAAAAGCCGTGAAAGTGTAGGGGCCTGAATATATGTATTGTTATAAAGGAGTCCTTGTGAATATATATATATGTAGTGAGAGTCCTATGTATTAGATAGGTGGGTCCTGTTGCTCTGGATGAGCTACAGCTGTGGGATCCTTGGTTGGGTAGCAGCTGTAGCTCATGAAGGCCTCTGGGATAAAAGGGGGTTGGGTCGAGAGCCCAGAAGGAGCCCCTATGGAAGCCATGAGGAACTGTGCTGCAGAGAGGAGCTGCATAATAGGACCAGCAAGAAGGTATGGACTTTAAGATGGGACTCCAGAAATATGAAATACAATAAGATAACAACAACAATTGGTGACCGCGACGTGATAAAGAACATGCAGCCAAGGAGAAGGTATGGACTCCCCTGGACAGCCGAGAGCTGTGGCAGCCGGAGAGCTGGGACAGTGGAAGATAGGACAGCTGAGAGCTGTGGCAGCCTGAGAGCTGGGACAGATATGGATATTGTAACTGTGTAATTGAGAAATTGTTAAAAGAAAAGGGGGGAAATGTAGGGGCCTGAATATATGTATTAGGTATGGAATCCCCCGGACAGCTGAGAGCTGTGGCAGCCGGAGAGCTGGGACAGTGGAAGATAGGACAGCCGAGAGCTGTGGCAGCCTGGGAGCTGGGACAGATATGGATATTGTAACTGTGTAATTGAGAAATTGTTAAAAGAAAAGGGGGGAAATGTAGGGGCCTGAATATATGTATTGTTATAAAGGAGTCCTTGTGAATATATATATATGTAGTGAGAGTCCTATGTATTAGATAGGTGGGTCCTGTTGCTCTGGATGAGCTACAGCTGTGGGATCCTTGGTTGGGTAGCAGCTGTAGCTCATGAAGGCCTCTGGGATAAAAGGGGGTTGGGTCGAGAGCCCAGAAGGAGCCCCTATGGAAGCCATGAGGAACTGTGCTGCAGAGAGGAGCTGCATAATAGGACCAGCAAGAAGGTATGGACTTTAAGATGGGACTCCAGAAATATGAAATACAATAAGATAACAACAACAATAATGTAGGGGCCTGAATATATGTATTAGGTATGGAATCCCCCGGACAGCCGAGAGCTGTGGCAGCCGGAGAGCTGGGACAGTGGAATATAGGACAGCCGAGAGCTGTGGCAGCCTGAGAGCTGGGACAGATGAAGATAGGACAGCTGAGAGCTGTGGCAGCCTGAGAGCTGGGACAGATATGGATATTGTAACTGTGTAATGGAGAAATTGTTAAAAGAAAAGGGGGGAAATGTAGGGGCCTGAATATATGTATTAGGTATGGAATCCCCCGGACAGCCGAGAGCTGTGGCAGCTGGAGAGCTGGGACAGTGGAAGATAGGACAGCCGAGAGCTGTGGCAGCCTGGGAGCTGGGACAGATATGGATATTGTAACTGTGTAATTGAGAAATTGTTAAAAGAAAAGGGGGGAAATGTAGGGGCCTGAATATATGTATTGTTATAAAGGAGTCCTTGTGAATATATATATATGTAGTGAGAGTCCTATGTATTAGATAGGTGGGTCCTGTTGCTCTGGATGAGCTACAGCTGTGGGATCCTTGGTTGGGTAGCAGCTGTAGCTCATGAAGGCCTCTGGGATAAAAGGGGGTTGGGTCGAGAGCCCAGGAGGAGCCCCTATGGAAGCCATGAGGAACTGTGCTGCAGAGAGGAGCTGCATAATAGGACCAGCAAGAAGGTATGGACTTTAAGATGGGACTCCAGAAATATGAAATACAATAAGATAACAACAACATGAAAGCAGCCATGTTGTGGCACTTCTGCACTCCCTTTGGGATGCCTTTGGCAGATGAAGTAAGCCTGGAACTCAGGGCTTCCTGGTTAAAGAAATTCAAGCCCTAGGCTGAACCCTAACCCTAACCCTAGGCAGATAAATCAGCCTAGGTATAGGGATGGTGCCAAGGAAAAAGCTGTGAAAGCTGCCATGTTGTTGCACTTTTGTACTCCCCTTGGGATGCCTTGAACAGCTGCAGTGTGCCTGGAGCTAAGGGCTTCCTAGTTTTAAAAATCCTAGCCCTAGGCCTAAGCCTAACAGTAACCCTGGGAAGGTAAGTCAGCCTGGTGTTAGGCGTCTTGCCAAGGAAAAAGGCGTGAAAGCAGCCATGTTGTGGCACTTCTGCACTCCCTTTGGGATGCCTTTGGCAGATGAAGTAAGCCTGGAACTCAGGGCTTCCTGGTTAAAGAAATCCAAGCCCTAGGCTGAACCCTAACCCTAACCCTAGGCAGATAAATCAGCCTAGGTATAGGGATGGTGCCAAGGAAAAAGCTGTGAAAGCTGCCATGTTGTTGCACTTTTGTACTCCCCTTGGGATGCCTTGAACAGCTGCAGTGTGCCTGGAGCTAAGGGCTTCCTAGTTTCAAAAATCCTAGCCCTAGGCCTAAGCCTAACAGTAACCCTGGGAAAGTAAATCAGCCTGGTGTTAGGCTTCTTGCCAAGGAAAAAGCTGTGAAAGCTGCCATGTTGTTGCACTTTTGTACTCCCCTTGGGATGCCTTGAACAGCTGCAGTGTGCCTGGAGCCCAGGGCTTCCTAGTTTCAAAAATCCTAGCCCTAGGCCTAAGCCTAACAGTAACCCTGGGAAAGTATGTCAGCCTGGTGTTAGGCTTCTTGCCAAGGAAAAAGCCGTGAAAGCAGCCATGTTGTGGCACTTTTGCACTCCCTTTTGGATGCCTTTCACAGCTCCAGTGTGCCTGGAACTCAGGGCTTCCTGATTTTAAAAATCCTAGCCCTAGGCCGAACCCCAACCCTAAGACGAGAAAGGCAAATCAGCCAGGAATTAGGCATGTCCCCAAGGAAAAAGCTGTGGAGGCAGGCATGTTGTGGTACTTTTGCGCTCTTCTTGGCTAGTCCTTCGCAGCTGCTGTGTTCTTGGAACTCAGGGCTTTCTGGTTAATAGACCCTTACCCTAGGCGTAACTCAAACCTTAACCCTAGGAAGGAAAATCAACCTATGGTTCGGGATGGTCTCATGGAAATATCAGTGGTGGCAGCCAAGTTGCGTCACTTTTGCGCTCCCCTTGGGATGCCTTTCGCAGCTGCAGTGTGCCTGGAGCCCAGGGCTTCCTGGTTTTAAAAGTCCTAGGCCTAAGCCTAACAGTAACCCTAGGAAGGTAAATCAGCCGGGTATTAGGGTTCTTCCTAAGGGAAAAGCCGTGAAAGTGTAGGGGCCTGAATATATGTATTGTTATAAAGGAGTCCTTGTGAATATATATATATGTAGTGAGAGTCCTATGTATTAGATAGGTGGGTCCTGTTGCTCTGGATGAGCTACAGCTGTGGGATCCTTGGTTGGGTAGCAGCTGTAGCTCATGAAGGCCTCTGGGATAAAAGGGGGTTGGGTCGAGAGCCCAGAAGGAGCCCCTATGGAAGCCATGAGGAACTGTGCTGCAGAGAGGAGCTGCATAATAGGACCAGCAAGAAGGTATGGACTTTAAGATGGGACTCCAGAAATATGAAATACAATAAGATAACAACAACAATTGGTGACCGCGACGTGATAAAGAACATGCAGCCAAGGAGAAGGTATGGACTCCCCTGGACAGCCGAGAGCTGTGGCAGCCGGAGAGCTGGGACAGTGGAAGATAGGACAGCTGAGAGCTGTGGCAGCCTGAGAGCTGGGACAGATATGGATATTGTAACTGTGTAATTGAGAAATTGTTAAAAGAAAAGGGGGGAAATGTAGGGGCCTGAATATATGTATTGTTATAAAGGAGTCCTTGTGAATATATATATGTAGTGAGAGTCCTATGTATTAGATAGGTGGGTCCTGTTGCTCTGGATGAGCTACAGCTGTGGGATCCTTGGTTGGGTAGCAGCTGTAGCTCATGAAGGCCTCTGGGATAAAAGGGGGTTGGGTCGAGAGCCCAGGAGGAGCCCCTATGGAAGCCATGAGGAACTGTGCTGCAGAGAGGAGCTGCATAATAGGACCAGCAAGAAGGTATGGACTTTAAGATGGGACTCCAGAAATATGAAATACAATAAGATAACAACAACATGAAAGCAGCCATGTTGTGGCACTTCTGCACTCCCTTTGGGATGCCTTTGGCAGATGAAGTAAGCCTGGAACTCAGGGCTTCCTGGTTAAAGAAATTCAAGCCCTAGGCTGAACCCTAACCCTAACCCTAGGCAGATAAATCAGCCTAGGTATAGGGATGGTGCCAAGGAAAAAGCTGTGAAAGCTGCCATGTTGTTGCACTTTTGTACTCCCCTTGGGATGCCTTGAACAGCTGCAGTGTGCCTGGAGCTAAGGGCTTCCTAGTTTTAAAAATCCTAGCCCTAGGCCTAAGCCTAACAGTAACCCTGGGAAGGTAAGTCAGCCTGGTGTTAGGCGTCTTGCCAAGGAAAAAGGCGTGAAAGCAGCCATGTTGTGGCACTTCTGCACTCCCTTTGGGATGCCTTTGGCAGATGAAGTAAGCCTGGAACTCAGGGCTTCCTGGTTAAAGAAATCCAAGCCCTAGGCTGAACCCTAACCCTAACCCTAGGCAGATAAATCAGCCTAGGTATAGGGATGGTGCCAAGGAAAAAGCTGTGAAAGCTGCCATGTTGTTGCACTTTTGTACTCCCCTTGGGATGCCTTGAACAGCTGCAGTGTGCCTGGAGCTAAGGGCTTCCTAGTTTCAAAAATCCTAGCCCTAGGCCTAAGCCTAACAGTAACCCTGGGAAAGTAAATCAGCCTGGTGTTAGGCTTCTTGCCAAGGAAAAAGCTGTGAAAGCTGCCATGTTGTTGCACTTTTGTACTCCCCTTGGGATGCCTTGAACAGCTGCAGTGTGCCTGGAGCCCAGGGCTTCCTAGTTTCAAAAATCCTAGCCCTAGGCCTAAGCCTAACAGTAACCCTGGGAAAGTATGTCAGCCTGGTGTTAGGCTTCTTGCCAAGGAAAAAGCTGTGAAAGCAGCCATGTTGTGGCACTTTTGCACTCCCTTTTGGATGCCTTTCACAGCTCCAGTGTGCCTGGAACTCAGGGCTTCCTGATTTTAAAAATCCTAGCCCTAGGCCGAACCCCAACCCTAAGACGAGGAAGGCAAATCAGCCAGGAATTAGGCATGTCCCCAAGGAAAAAGCTGTGGAGGCAGGCATGTTGTGCTACTTTTGCGCTCTTCTTGGGTAGTCCTTCGCAGCTGCTGTGTTCTTGGAACTCAGGGCTTTCTGGTTAATAGACCCTTACCCTAGGCGTAACTCAAACCTTAACCCTAGGAAGGAAAATCAACCTATGTTTCGGGATGGTCTCATGGAAATATCAGTGGTGGCAGCCAAGTTGCGTCACTTTTGCGCTCCCCTTGGGATGCCTTTTGCAGCTGCAGTGTGCCTGGAGCCCAGGGCTTCCTGGTTTTAAAAGTCCTAGGCCTAAGCCTAACAGTAACCCTAGGAAGGTAAATCAGCCGGGTATTAGGGTTCTTCCTAAGGGAAAAGCCGTGAAAGTGTAGGGGCCTGAATATATGTATTGTTATAAAGGAGTCCTTGTGAATATATATATATGTAGTGAGAGTCCTATGTATTAGATAGGTGGGTCCTGTTGCTCTGGATGAGCTACAGCTGTGGGATCCTTGGTTGGGTAGCAGCTGTAGCTCATGAAGGCCTCTGGGATAAAAGGGGGTTGGGTCGAGAGCCCAGAAGGAGCCCCTATGGAAGCCATGAGGAACTGTGCTGCAGAGAGGAGCTGCATAATAGGACCAGCAAGAAGGTATGGACTTTAAGATGGGACTCCAGAAATATGAAATACAATAAGATAACAACAACAATTGGTGACCGCGACGTGATAAAGAACATGCAGCCAAGGAGAAGGTATGGACTCCCCTGGACAGCCGAGAGCTGTGGCAGCCGGAGAGCTGGGACAGTGGAAGATAGGACAGCTGAGAGCTGTGGCAGCCTGAGAGCTGGGACAGATATGGATATTGTAACTGTGTAATTGAGAAATTGTTAAAAGAAAAGGGGGGAAATGTAGGGGCCTGAATATATGTATTAGGTATGGAATCCCCCGGACAGCTGAGAGCTGTGGCAGCCGGAGAGCTGGGACAGTGGAAGATAGGACAGCCGAGAGCTGTGGCAGCCTGGGAGCTGGGACAGATATGGATATTGTAACTGTGTAATTGAGAAATTGTTAAAAGAAAAGGGGGGAAATGTAGGGGCCTGAATATATGTATTGTTATAAAGGAGTCCTTGTGAATATATATATATGTAGTGAGAGTCCTATGTATTAGATAGGTGGGTCCTGTTGCTCTGGATGGGCTACAGCTGTGGGATCCTTGGTTGGGTAGCAGCTGTAGCTCATGAAGGCCTCTGGGATAAAAGGGGGTTGGGTCGAGAGCCCAGAAGGAGCCCCTATGGAAGCCATGAGGAACTGTGCTGCAGAGAGGAGCTGCATAATAGGACCAGCAAGAAGGTATGGACTTTAAGATGGGACTCCAGAAATATGAAATACAATAAGATAACAACAACAATAATGTAGGGGCCTGAATATATGTATTAGGTATGGAATCCCCCGGACAGCCGAGAGCTGTGGCAGCCGGAGAGCTGGGACAGTGGAATATAGGACAGCCGAGAGCTGTGGCAGCCTGAGAGCTGGGACAGATGAAGATAGGACAGCTGAGAGCTGTGGCAGCCTGAGAGCTGGGACAGATATGGATATTGTAACTGTGTAATGGAGAAATTGTTAAAAGAAAAGGGGGGAAATGTAGGGGCCTGAATATATGTATTAGGTATGGAATCCCCCGGACAGCCGAGAGCTGTGGCAGCTGGAGAGCTGGGACAGTGGAAGATAGGACAGCCGAGAGCTGTGGCAGCCTGGGAGCTGGGACAGATATGGATATTGTAACTGTGTAATTGAGAAATTGTTAAAAGAAAAGGGGGGAAATGTAGGGGCCTGAATATATGTATTGTTATAAAGGAGTCCTTGTGAATATATATATATGTAGTGAGAGTCCTATGTATTAGATAGGTGGGTCCTGTTGCTCTGGATGAGCTACAGCTGTGGGATCCTTGGTTGGGTAGCAGCTGTAGCTCATGAAGGCCTCTGGGATAAAAGGGGGTTGGGTCGAGAGCCCAGGAGGAGCCCCTATGGAAGCCATGAGGAACTGTGCTGCAGAGAGGAGCTGCATAATAGGACCAGCAAGAAGGTATGGACTTTAAGATGGGACTCCAGAAATATGAAATACAATAAGATAACAACAACATGAAAGCAGCCATGTTGTGGCACTTCTGCACTCCCTTTGGGATGCCTTTGGCAGATGAAGTAAGCCTGGAACTCAGGGCTTCCTGGTTAAAGAAATTCAAGCCCTAGGCTGAACCCTAACCCTAACCCTAGGCAGATAAATCAGCCTAGGTATAGGGATGGTGCCAAGGAAAAAGCTGTGAAAGCTGCCATGTTGTTGCACTTTTGTACTCCCCTTGGGATGCCTTGAACAGCTGCAGTGTGCCTGGAGCTAAGGGCTTCCTAGTTTTAAAAATCCTAGCCCTAGGCCTAAGCCTAACAGTAACCCTGGGAAGGTAAGTCAGCCTGGTGTTAGGCGTCTTGCCAAGGAAAAAGGCGTGAAAGCAGCCATGTTGTGGCACTTCTGCACTCCCTTTGGGATGCCTTTGGCAGATGAAGTAAGCCTGGAACTCAGGGCTTCCTGGTTAAAGAAATCCAAGCCCTAGGCTGAACCCTAACCCTAACCCTAGGCAGATAAATCAGCCTAGGTATAGGGATGGTGCCAAGGAAAAAGCTGTGAAAGCTGCCATGTTGTTGCACTTTTGTACTCCCCTTGGGATGCCTTGAACAGCTGCAGTGTGCCTGGAGCTAAGGGCTTCCTAGTTTCAAAAATCCTAGCCCTAGGCCTAAGCCTAACAGTAACCCTGGGAAAGTAAATCAGCCTGATGTTAGGCTTCTTGCCAAGGAAAAAGGCATGAAAGCAGCCATGTTGTGGCACTTCTGCACTCCCTTGGGATGCCTTTGGCAGATGAAGTAAGCCTGGAACTCAGGGCTTCCTGGTTAAAGAAATCCAAGCCCTAGGCTGAACCCTAACCCTAACCCTAGGCAGATAAATCAGCCTAGGTATAGGGATGGTGCCAAGGAAAAAGCTGTGAAAGCTGCCATGTTGTTGCACTTTTGTACTCCCCTTGGGATGCCTTGAACAGCTGCAGTGTGCCTGGAGCTAAGGGCTTCCTAGTTTCAAAAATCCTAGCCCTAGGCCTAAGCCTAACAGTAACCCTGGGAAAGTAAATCAGCCTGGTGTTAGGCTTCTTGCCAAGGAAAAAGCTGTGAAAGCTGCCATGTTGTTGCACTTTTGTACTCCCCTTGGGATGCCTTGAACAGCTGCAGTGTGCCTGGAGCCCAGGGCTTCCTAGTTTCAAAAATCCTAGCCCTAGGCCTAAGCCTAACAGTAACCCTGGGAAAGTATGTCAGCCTGGTGTTAGGCTTCTTGCCAAGGAAAAAGCTGTGAAAGCAGCCATGTTGTGGCACTTTTGCACTCCCTTTTGGATGCCTTTCACAGCTCCAGTGTGCCTGGAACTCAGGGCTTCCTGATTTTAAAAATCCTAGCCCTAGGCCGAACCCCAACCCTAAGACGAGAAAGGCAAATCAGCCAGGAATTAGGCATGTCCCCAAGGAAAAAGCTGTGGAGGCAGGCATGTTGTGGTACTTTTGCGCTCTTCTTGGCTAGTCCTTCGCAGCTGCTGTGTTCTTGGAACTCAGGGCTTTCTGGTTAATAGACCCTTACCCTAGGCGTAACTCAAACCTTAACCCTAGGAAGGAAAATCAACCTATGTTTCGGGATGGTCTCATGGAAATATCAGTGGTGGCAGCCAAGTTGCGTCACTTTTGCGCTCCCCTTGGGATGCCTTTCGCAGCTGCAGTGTGCCTGGAGCCCAGGGCTTCCTGGTTTTAAAAGTCCTAGGCCTAAGCCTAACAGTAACCCTAGGAAGGTAAATCAGCCGGGTATTAGGGTTCTTCCTAAGGGAAAAGCCGTGAAAGTGTAGGGGCCTGAATATATGTATTGTTATAAAGGAGTCCTTGTGAATATATATATATGTAGTGAGAGTCCTATGTATTAGATAGGTGGGTCCTGTTGCTCTGGATGAGCTACAGCTGTGGGATCCTTGGTTGGGTAGCAGCTGTAGCTCATGAAGGCCTCTGGGATAAAAGGGGGTTGGGTCGAGAGCCCAGAAGGAGCCCCTATGGAAGCCATGAGGAACTGTGCTGCAGAGAGGAGCTGCATAATAGGACCAGCAAGAAGGTATGGACTTTAAGATGGGACTCCAGAAATATGAAATACAATAAGATAACAACAACAATAATGTAGGGGCCTGAATATATGTATTAGGTATGGAATCCCCCGGACAGCCGAGAGCTGTGGCAGCCGGAGAGCTGGGACAGTGGAATATAGGACAGCCGAGAGCTGTGGCAGCCTGAGAGCTGGGACAGATGAAGATAGGACAGCTGAGAGCTGTGGCAGCCTGAGAGCTGGGACAGATATGGATATTGTAACTGTGTAATGGAGAAATTGTTAAAAGAAAAGGGGGGAAATGTAGGGGCCTGAATATATGTATTAGGTATGGAATCCCCCGGACAGCCGAGAGCTGTGGCAGCTGGAGAGCTGGGACAGTGGAAGATAGGACAGCCGAGAGCTGTGGCAGCCTGGGAGCTGGGACAGATATGGATATTGTAACTGTGTAATTGAGAAATTGTTAAAAGAAAAGGGGGGAAATGTAGGGGCCTGAATATATGTATTGTTATAAAGGAGTCCTTGTGAATATATATATGTAGTGAGAGTCCTATGTATTAGATAGGTGGGTCCTGTTGCTCTGGATGAGCTACAGCTGTGGGATCCTTGGTTGGGTAGCAGCTGTAGCTCATGAAGGCCTCTGGGATAAAAGGGGGTTGGGTCGAGAGCCCAGGAGGAGCCCCTATGGAAGCCATGAGGAACTGTGCTGCAGAGAGGAGCTGCATAATAGGACCAGCAAGAAGGTATGGACTTTAAGATGGGACTCCAGAAATATGAAATACAATAAGATAACAACAACATGAAAGCAGCCATGTTGTGGCACTTCTGCACTCCCTTTGGGATGCCTTTGGCAGATGAAGTAAGCCTGGAACTCAGGGCTTCCTGGTTAAAGAAATTCAAGCCCTAGGCTGAACCCTAACCCTAACCCTAGGCAGATAAATCAGCCTAGGTATAGGGATGGTGCCAAGGAAAAAGCTGTGAAAGCTGCCATGTTGTTGCACTTTTGTACTCCCCTTGGGATGCCTTGAACAGCTGCAGTGTGCCTGGAGCTAAGGGCTTCCTAGTTTTAAAAATCCTAGCCCTAGGCCTAAGCCTAACAGTAACCCTGGGAAGGTAAGTCAGCCTGGTGTTAGGCGTCTTGCCAAGGAAAAAGGCGTGAAAGCAGCCATGTTGTGGCACTTCTGCACTCCCTTTGGGATGCCTTTGGCAGATGAAGTAAGCCTGGAACTCAGGGCTTCCTGGTTAAAGAAATCCAAGCCCTAGGCTGAACCCTAACCCTAACCCTAGGCAGATAAATCAGCCTAGGTATAGGGATGGTGCCAAGGAAAAAGCTGTGAAAGCTGCCATGTTGTTGCACTTTTGTACTCCCCTTGGGATGCCTTGAACAGCTGCAGTGTGCCTGGAGCTAAGGGCTTCCTAGTTTCAAAAATCCTAGCCCTAGGCCTAAGCCTAACAGTAACCCTGGGAAAGTAAATCAGCCTGATGTTAGGCTTCTTGCCAAGGAAAAAGCCGTGAAAGCAGCCATGTTGTGGCACTTCTGCACTCCCTTGGGATGCCTTTGGCAGATGAAGTAAGCCTGGAACTCAGGGCTTCCTGGTTAAAGAAATCCAAGCCCTAGGCTGAACCCTAACCCTAACCCTAGGCAGATAAATCAGCCTAGGTATAGGGATGGTGCCAAGGAAAAAGCTGTGAAAGCTGCCATGTTGTTGCACTTTTGTACTCCCCTTGGGATGCCTTGAACAGCTGCAGTGTGCCTGGAGCTAAGGGCTTCCTAGTTTCAAAAATCCTAGCCCTAGGCCTAAGCCTAACAGTAACCCTGGGAAAGTAAATCAGCCTGGTGTTAGGCTTCTTGCCAAGGAAAAAGCTGTGAAAGCTGCCATGTTGTTGCACTTTTGTACTCCCTTTTGGATGCCTTGAACAGCTGCAGTGTGCCTGGAGCCCAGGGCTTCCTAGTTTCAAAAATCCTAGCCCTAGGCCTAAGCCTAACAGTAACCCTGGGAAAGTATGTCAGCCTGGTGTTAGGCTTCTTGCCAAGGAAAAAGCTGTGAAAGCAGCCATGTTGTGGCACTTTTGCACTCCCTTTTGGATGCCTTTCACAGCTCCAGTGTGCCTGGAACTCAGGGCTTCCTGCTTTTAAAAATCCTAGCCCTAGGCCGAACCCCAACCCTAAGACGAGAAAGGCAAATCAGCCAGGAATTAGGCATGTCCCCAAGGAAAAAGCTGTGGAGGCAGGCATGTTGTGCTACTTTTGCGCTCTTCTTGGCTAGTCCTTCGCAGCTGCTGTGTTCTTGGAACTCAGGGCTTTCTGGTTAATAGACCCTTACCCTAGGCGTAACTCAAACCTTAACCCTAGGAAGGAAAATCAACCTATGTTTCGGGATGGTCTCATGGAAATATCAGTGGTGGCAGCCAAGTTGCGTCACTTTTGCGCTCCCCTTGGGATGCCTTTCGCAGCTGCAGTGTGCCTGGAGCCCAGGGCTTCCTGGTTTTAAAAGTCCTAGGCCTAAGCCTAACAGTAACCCTAGGAAGGTAAATCAGCCGGGTATTAGGGTTCTTCCTAAGGGAAAAGCCGTGAAAGTGTAGGGGCCTGAATATATGTATTGTTATAAAGGAGTCCTTGTGAATATATATATATGTAGTGAGAGTCCTATGTATTAGATAGGTGGGTCCTGTTGCTCTGGATGAGCTACAGCTGTGGGATCCTTGGTTGGGTAGCAGCTGTAGCTCATGAAGGCCTCTGGGATAAAAGGGGGTTGGGTCGAGAGCCCAGAAGGAGCCCCTATGGAAGCCATGAGGAACTGTGCTGCAGAGAGGAGCTGCATAATAGGACCAGCAAGAAGGTATGGACTTTAAGATGGGACTCCAGAAATATGAAATACAATAAGATAACAACAACAATTGGTGACCGCGACGTGATAAAGAACATGCAGCCAAGGAGAAGGTATGGACTCCACTGGACAGCCGAGAGCTGTGGCAGCCGGAGAGCTGGGACAGTGGAAGATAGGACAGCTGAGAGCTGTGGCAGCCTGAGAGCTGGGACAGATATGGATATTGTAACTGTGTAATTGAGAAATTGTTAAAAGAAAAGGGGGGAAATGTAGGGGCCTGAATATATGTATTAGGTATGGAATCCCCCGGACAGCTGAGAGCTGTGGCAGCCGGAGAGCTGGGACAGTGGAAGATAGGACAGCCGAGAGCTGTGGCAGCCTGGGAGCTGGGACAGATATGGATATTGTAACTGTGTAATTGAGAAATTGTTAAAAGAAAAGGGGGGAAATGTAGGGGCCTGAATATATGTATTGTTATAAAGGAGTCCTTGTGAATATATATATATGTAGTGAGAGTCCTATGTATTAGATAGGTGGGTCCTGTTGCTCTGGATGAGCTACAGCTGTGGGATCCTTGGTTGGGTAGCAGCTGTAGCTCATGAAGGCCTCTGGGATAAAAGGGGGTTGGGTCGAGAGCCCAGAAGGAGCCCCTATGGAAGCCATGAGGAACTGTGCTGCAGAGAGGAGCTGCATAATAGGACCAGCAAGAAGGTATGGACTTTAAGATGGGACTCCAGAAATATGAAATACAATAAGATAACAACAACAATAATGTAGGGGCCTGAATATATGTATTAGGTATGGAATCCCCCGGACAGCCGAGAGCTGTGGCAGCCGGAGAGCTGGGACAGTGGAATATAGGACAGCCGAGAGCTGTGGCAGCCTGAGAGCTGGGACAGATGAAGATAGGACAGCTGAGAGCTGTGGCAGCCTGAGAGCTGGGACAGATATGGATATTGTAACTGTGTAATGGAGAAATTGTTAAAAGAAAAGGGGGGAAATGTAGGGGCCTGAATATATGTATTAGGTATGGAATCCCCCGGACAGCCGAGAGCTGTGGCAGCTGGAGAGCTGGGACAGTGGAAGATAGGACAGCCGAGAGCTGTGGCAGCCTGGGAGCTGGGACAGATATGGATATTGTAACTGTGTAATTGAGAAATTGTTAAAAGAAAAGGGGGGAAATGTAGGGGCCTGAATATATGTATTGTTATAAAGGAGTCCTTGTGAATATATATATGTAGTGAGAGTCCTATGTATTAGATAGGTGGGTCCTGTTGCTCTGGATGAGCTACAGCTGTGGGATCCTTGGTTGGGTAGCAGCTGTAGCTCATGAAGGCCTCTGGGATAAAAGGGGGTTGGGTCGAGAGCCCAGGAGGAGCCCCTATGGAAGCCATGAGGAACTGTGCTGCAGAGAGGAGCTGCATAATAGGACCAGCAAGAAGGTATGGACTTTAAGATGGGACTCCAGAAATATGAAATACAATAAGATAACAACAACATGAAAGCAGCCATGTTGTGGCACTTCTGCACTCCCTTTGGGATGCCTTTGGCAGATGAAGTAAGCCTGGAACTCAGGGCTTCCTGGTTAAAGAAATTCAAGCCCTAGGCTGAACCCTAACCCTAACCCTAGGCAGATAAATCAGCCTAGGTATAGGGATGGTGCCAAGGAAAAAGCTGTGAAAGCTGCCATGTTGTTGCACTTTTGTACTCCCCTTGGGATGCCTTGAACAGCTGCAGTGTGCCTGGAGCTAAGGGCTTCCTAGTTTTAAAAATCCTAGCCCTAGGCCTAAGCCTAACAGTAACCCTGGGAAGGTAAGTCAGCCTGGTGTTAGGCGTCTTGCCAAGGAAAAAGGCGTGAAAGCAGCCATGTTGTGGCACTTCTGCACTCCCTTTGGGATGCCTTTGGCAGATGAAGTAAGCCTGGAACTCAGGGCTTCCTGGTTAAAGAAATCCAAGCCCTAGGCTGAACCCTAACCCTAACCTTAGGCAGATAAATCAGCCTAGGTATAGGGATGGTGCCAAGGAAAAAGCTGTGAAAGCTGCCATGTTGTTGCACTTTTGTACTCCCCTTGGGATGCCTTGAACAGCTGCAGTGTGCCTGGAGCTAAGGGCTTCCTAGTTTCAAAAATCCTAGCCCTAGGCCTAAGCCTAACAGTAACCCTGGGAAAGTAAATCAGCCTGATGTTAGGCTTCTTGCCAAGGAAAAAGCCGTGAAAGCAGCCATGTTGTGGCACTTTTGCACTCCCTTTTGGATGCCTTTCACAGCTCCAGTGTGCCTGGAACTCAGGGCTTCCTGCTTTTAAAAATCCTAGCCCTAGGCCGAACCCCAACCCTAAGACGAGAAAGGCAAATCAGCCAGGAATTAGGCATGTCCCCAAGGAAAAAGCTGTGGAGGCAGGCATGTTGTGGTACTTTTGCGCTCTTCTTGGCTAGTCCTTCGCAGCTGCTGTGTTCTTGGAACTCAGGGCTTTCTGGTTAATAGAACCCTTACCCTAGGCGTAACTCAAACCTTAACCCTAGGAAGGAAAATCAGCCTATGGTTCGGGATGGTCTCATGGAAATATCAGTGGTGGCAGCCAAGTTGCGTCACTTTTGCGCTCCCCTTGGGATGCCTTTTGCAGCTGCAGTGTGCCTGGAGCCCAGGGCTTCCTGGTTTTAAAAGTCCTAGGCCTAAGCCTAACAGTAACCCTAGGAAGGTAAATCAGCCGGGTATTAGGGTTCTTCCTAAGGGAAAAGCCGTGAAAGCAGCCATGTTGTGGCACTTCTGCACTCCCTTTGGGATGCCTTTGGCAGATGAAGTAAGCCTGGAACTCAGGGCTTCCTGGTTAAAGAAATCCAAGCCCTAGGCTGAACCCTAACCCTAACCCTAGGCAGATAAATCAGCCTAGGTATAGGGATGGTGCCAAGGAAAAAGCTGTGAAAGCTGCCATGTTGTTGCACTTTTGTACTCCCCTTGGGATGCCTTGAACAGCTGCAGTGTGCCTGGAGCCCAGGGCTTCCTAGTTTCAAAAATCCTAGCCCTAGGCCTAAGCCTAACAGTAACCCTGGGAAAGTAAATCAGCCTGATGTTAGGTTTCTTGCCAAGGAAAAAGCCGTGAAAGCAGCCATGTTGTGGCACTTTTGCACTCCCTTTTGGATGCCTTTCACAGCTCCAGTGTGCCTGGAACTCAGGGCTTCCTGATTTTAAAAATCCTAGCCCTAGGCCGAACCCCAACCCTAAGACGAGAAAGGCAAATCAGCCAGGAATTAGGCATGTCCCCAAGGAAAAAGCTGTGGAGGCAGGCATGTTGTGGTACTTTTGCGCTCTTCTTGGCTAGTCCTTCGCAGCTGCTGTGTTCTTGGAACTCAGGGCTTTCTGGTTAATAGAACCCTTACCCTAGGCGTAACTCAAACCTTAACCCTAGGAAGGAAAATCAGCCTATGGTTCGGGATGGTCTCATGGAAATATCAGTGGTGGCAGCCAAGTTGCGTCACTTTTGCGCTCCCCTTGGGATGCCTTTTGCAGCTGCAGTGTGCCTGGAGCCCAGGGCTTCCTGGTTTTAAAAGTCCTAGGCCTAAGCCTAACAGTAACCCTAGGAAGGTAAATCAGCCGGGTATTAGGGTTCTTCCTAAGGGAAAAGCCGTGAAAGCAGCCATGTTGTGGCACTTCTGCACTCCCTTTGGGATGCCTTTGGCAGATGAAGTAAGCCTGGAACTCAGGGCTTCCTGGTTAAAAAAATCCAAGCCCTAGGCTGAACCCTAACCCTAACCCTAGGCAGATAAATCAGCCTAGGTATAGGGATGGTGCCAAGGAAAAAGCTGTGAAAGCTGCCATGTTGTTGCACTTTTGTACTCCCCTTGGGATGCCTTGAACAGCTGCAGTGTGCCTGGAGCCCAGGGCTTCCTAGTTTTAAAAATCCTAGCCCTAGGCCTAAGCCTAACAGTAACCCTTGGAAGGCAAATCAGCCTGGTGTTAGGCTTCTTGCCAAGGAAAAAGCCGTGAAAGCAGCCATGTTGTGGCACTTTTGCACTCCCTTTTGGATGCCTTTCACAGCTGCAGGGTGCCTGGAACTCAGGGCTTCCTGATTTTAAAAATCCTAGCCCTAGGCCGAACCCCAACCCTAAGACGAGAAAGGCAAATCAGCCAGGAATTAGGCATGTCCCCAAGGAAAAAGCTGTGGAGGCAGCCAAGTTGCGTCACTTTTGCGCTCCCCTTGGGATGCCTTTCGCAGCTGCAGTGTGCCTGGAGCCCAGGGCTTCCTGGTTTTAAAAGTCCTAGGCCTAAGCCTAACAGTAACCCTAGGAAGGTAAATCAGCCGGGTATTAGGGTTCTTCCTAAGGGAAAAGCCGTGAAAGCAGCCATGTTGTGGCACTTCTGCACTCCCTTTGGGATGCCTTTGGCAGATGAAGTAAGCCTGGAACTCAGGGCTTCCTGGTTAAAGAAACCCAAGCCCTAGGCTGAAACCTAACTTTATTTCCAGGAAGGAAAATCAGCCTAAGTATAGGGATCGTGCAACCTCTAGAACACGATGGGAGTTGTTTTCTGCGCTGGCACGGTTTTTCATAGCCAGACAGAGTGGAAAAGCTTTCGTCTAAGATGTAGACGAGAAGAGACGCTAAAGAAGAAGGTACAATGCTCTCCGGAGCTAAGAGCTGCTCCCGGGCCTCTTTCGGCAGAAGCCGCTGTAAGGAGAGCACAGTGAGCGGCACAATCGTCTTTGCGCGAAGAAGCCGCTTTTTCGCCTTCGGGAGCCGGAGAGAGTGGCACCTTCGGACAGGTGAAGAAGAAAGCCGTACAACACTGGGATTGTGTGCGCAGCTTGCCATCTGATAGAAAACAGTACATTTGCACTCTTCTGACTTTTCCAATCACATGAACATTCGATTGGAAGCTGTTTTGGACAAGTTTCGTTCCCTTCTTCCATAACACTCGGCACACCTCGGTGCTAGGTCTAGAACACGATAGTAGGTGTTTCAGTGCTGGCAAAGTTTTTCCTCGCCAGACATAGCGGAAATGCTTTTTGCTAAGATGTAGACGAGAAGAGACGCTAAAGACGAAGGTACGATGCTCTCCGGAGCTAAGAGCCGCTCCCGGGCGTCTTTCGGCAGTAGCCGCGCTTAGGAGAGCAGAGTGAGCGGCACATTCGTCTTTGCGCGAAGAAGCCGCTTTTTCGCCTCCGGGAGCCGGAGAGAGTGGCACCTTCGGACAGGTGAAGAAGGAAGCTGTACAACACTGGGATTCTGTGCGCAGCTTGCCAACTGACAGGAAATAGTACCTTTGCACTTTCCTGACTTTTCCAATCACATGAACATTCGATTGGAAGCTGTTTTGGACAAGTTTCTTTCCCTTCTTCCGAAACACTCGGCACACCTCCGAGGAACGTCTAGAACACGTTAGGAGATGTTTTCTGTGCTGGCAAAGTTTTTCCGCGACAGACATAGTGGAAAAGCTTTTTGCTAAGCTGTAGACGAGAAGAGACGCTAAAGACGAAGGTACGATGCCCTCCGGAGCTAAGAGCCGCTTCCGGGCCTCTTTCGGCAGTAGCCGCGCTTAGGAGAGCAGAGTGAGCGGCACAATCGTCTTTGCGCGAAGAAGCCGCTTTTTCGCCTCCGGGAGCCGGAGAGAGTGGCACCTTCGGACAGGTGAAGAAGGAAGCTGTACAACACTGGGATTGTGTGCGCAGCTTGCCAACTGATAGGAAATAGTACCTTTGCACTTTCCTGACTTTTCCAATAATATGAACATTCGATTGGAAGCTGTTTTGGACAAGTTTCTTTCCCTTCTTCCGAAACACTCGGCACACCTCCGTGCAACGTCTAGAGCACGATAGGAGGTGTTTTCAGTGCTGGCAAAGTTTTTCCTAGGAAATCATAGTGGAAAAGTTTTCTGCTAAGATGTAGAGGAGAAGAGACGCTAAAGACGAAGGTACGATGCTCTCCGGAGCTAAGCGCCGCTCCCGGGCCTCTTTCGGCAGAAGCCGCGCTATGGAGAGCACAGTGAGCGGCACAATCGTCTTTGCGCGAAGAAGCCACTTCTTCGCCTCGGGCAGCCGGAGAGAGCGGCAGCTTCGGAAAGGTGAAGAATGAAGCTGTACAGCACTGGGATTGTGTGCCCAGCTTGCCAACTTCTCGATCACGATGGGTGATGTTTTCTAAGCTGTCACGGTTTTTCCTAGATAGACATAGTGGAAAAGCTTTTTGCTAAGATGTAGACCAAAAGACGCTAAAGACGAAGTTACGATACTCTCCGGAGCTAAGTGCCGCTCCCGGGCTTCTTTTAGCAGAAGCCGCGCTAAGAGAGCACAGTGAGCGGCACAATCGTCTTTGCGCGAAGAAGCCGCTTCTTCGCCTCCGCCAGCCGGAGAGAGCGGCACCTTCGGAAAGGTGAAGAAGGAAGCTGTACAACACTGGGATTGTGTGCGCAGCTTGCCACCTGATAGAAAACAGTACCTTTGCACTCTCCTGATTTTCCAATCACATGAACATTCGATTGGAAGCTGTTTTGGACAACTTTTCTTTTCTTCATGTCAAACACTTGGAAGACCTCCGTGCAACGTCCAGAACACGATGGGAGATGTTTTCTGTGCTGGCACAGTTTTTCCTCACCAGACATAGTTGAAAAGCTTTTTGCTAAGATGTAGACGAGAAGAGACGCTAAAGACGAAGGTACGATGCTCTCCGGAGCTAAGAGCCGCTCCCGGGCCTCTTTCGGCAGAAGCCGCCCTATGGAGAGCACAGTGAGCGGCACAATCGTCTTTGCGCGAAGAAGCCGCTTCTTCGCCTCCGGGAGCCGGAGAGAGCGGCACCTTCGGACAGGTGAAGAAGGAAGCTGTACAACACTGGGATTCTGTGCGCAGCTTGCCACCTGATAGAAAACAGTAGCTTTGCCCTCTCCTGACTTTTCCAAACACATGAACATTCGATTGGAAGCTCTTTTGGACAACTTTTCTTTTCTTCCAGCCAAACACTTTCCAGGCCTCCGTGCAACTTCTCGGTCACGATGGGAGTTGTTTTCTTTGTTGGCATGGTTTTTCCTAGCAGACATAGTGGAAAAGCTTTTTGCTAAGCTGTAGACGAGAAGAGACGCTAAAGACGAAGGTACGATGCTCTCCGGAGCTAAGAGCCGCTCCCGGGCCTCTTTCGGCAGAAGCCGCTCTAAGGAGAGCACAGTGAGCGGCACAATCGTCTTTGCGCGAAGAAGCCGCTTCTTCGGCTCCTTGAGCCGGAGAGAGCGGCAGTTTCGAAAAGGTGAAGAAGGAAGCTGTACAACACTGGGATTCTGTGCCCAGCTTGCCAGATGATAGAAAACAGTACCTTTGCACTCTCCTGACTTTTCCAATCACATGAACATTCGATTGGAAGCTGTTTTGGACAACTTTTCTTCCAGCCAAACCCTTGCCAGACTTCTATGCAACTTCTCGATCACGATGGGAGATGTTTTCTGTGCTGGCACTGTTTTTCCTAGCACGACATAGTGGAAAACCTTTCCTCTAAGATGTAGACGAGAAGAGACGCTAAAGACGAAGGTACGATGCTCTCCGGTGCTAAGAGCCGCTCCCGGGCGTCTATTGGCAAAAGCCGCGCTCAGCACAGCACTGTGAGCAGCACAATCGTCTTTGCGCGAAGAAGCGGCTTCTACTGCTCCAAGAGCCGGAGAGAGCGGCACCTTCGGAAAGGTGAAGAAGGAAGCTGTACAACACTGGGATTTTGTGGGCAGCTCTCCAGCTGATAGAAAACAGTGCCTTTGCACTCTCCTGACTTTTTCAATCACATGAACATTCGATTGGAAGCTGTTTTGGACAACTTTTCTTCCAGCCAAACACTTTACAGACCTCTCTGCAACTTCCCTGTCACGATGGGAGTTGTTTTCTGCGCTGGCACGGTTTTTCATAGCCAGACAGAGTGGAAAATCTTTCTGCTAGGATGTAGACCACAAAAGACGCTAAAGACGAAGGTACGATGCTCTCCGGAGCTAAGAGCCGCTCCCGGGCGTCTTTCGGCAGAAGCCGCGCTAAGGAGAGCACAGTGAGCGGCACAATCGTCTTTGCGCGAAGAAGCCGCTTCTTCGCCTCCGGGAGCCGGAGAGAGCGGCACCTTCGGAAAGGTGAAGAAGGAAGCTGTACAACACTGGGATTGTGTGCGCAGCTTGCCACCTGATAGAAAACAGTACCTCTGCACTCTCCTGCCTTTTCCAATCACATGAACATTCGATTGGAAGCTGTTTTGGAAAACTTTTCTTTTCTTCATGTCAAACACTTGGAAGACCTCCGTGCAACGTCCAGAACACGATGGGAGATGTTTTCTGTGCTGGCACAGTTTTTCCTCACCAGACATAGTGGAAAAGCTTTTTGCTAAGATGTAGACGAGAAGAGACGCTAAAGACGAAGGTACGATGCTCTCCGGAGCTAAGAGCCGCTCCCGGGCCTCTTTCGGCAGAAGCCGCGCTATGGAGAGCACAGTGAGCGGCACAATCGTCTTTGCGCGAAGAAGCCGCTTCTTCGGCTCCTTGAGCCGGAGAGAGCGGCAGTTTCGAAAAGGTGAAGAAGGAAGCTGTACAACACTGGGATTCTGTGCGCAGCTTGCCACCTGATAGAAAACAGTAGCTTTGCCCTCTCCTGACTTTTCCAAACACATGAACATTCGATTGGAAGCTCTTTTGGACAACTTTTCTTTTCTTCCAGCCAAAAACTTTCCAGGCCTCCGTGCAACTTCTCGGTCACGATGGGAGTTGTTTTCTTTGTTGGCATGGTTTTTCCTAGCAGACATAGTGGAAAAGCTTTTTGCTAAGCTGTAGACGAGAAGAGACGCTAAAGACGAAGGTACGATGCTCTCCGGAGCTAAGAGCCGCTCCCGGGCCTCTTTCGGCAGAAGCCGCGCTATGGAGAGCACAGTGAGCGGCACAATCGTCTTTGCGCGAAGAAGCCGCTTCTTCGGCTCCTTGAGCCGGAGAGAGCGGCAGTTTCGAAAAGGTGAAGAAGGAAGCTGTACAACACTGGGATTCTGTGCCCAGCTTGCCAGATGATAGAAAACAGTACCTTTGCACTCTCCTGACTTTTCCAATCACATGAACATTCGATTGGAAGCTGTTTTGGACAACTTTTCTTCCAGCCAAACCCTTGCCAGACTTCTATGCAACTTCTCGATCACGATGGGAGATGTTTTCTGTGCTGGCACTGTTTTTCCTAGCACGACATAGTGGAAAACCTTTCCTCTAAGATGTAGACGAGAAGAGACGCTAAAGACGAAGGTACGATGCTCTCCGGTGCTAAGAGCCGCTCCCGGGCGTCTATTGGCAAAAGCCGCGCTCAGCACAGCACTTTGAGCAGCACAATCGTGTTTGCGCGAAGAAGCGGCTTCTACTGCTCCAAGAGCCGGAGAGAGCGGCACCTTCGGAAAGGTGAAGAAGGAAGCTGTACAACACTGGGATTGTGTGCGCAGCTTGCCACCTGATAGAAAACAGTGCCTTTGCACTCTCCTGACTTTTTCAATCACATGAACATTCGATTGGAAGCTGTTTTGGACAACTTTTCTTCCAGCCAAACACTTTACAGACCTCTCTGCAACTTCCCTGTCACGATGGGAGTTGTTTTCTGCGCTGGCACGGTTTTTCATAGCCAGACAGAGTGGAAAATCTTTCTGCTAGGATGTAGACCACAAAAGACGCTAAAGACGAAGGTACGATGCTCTCCGGAGCTAAGAGCCGCTCCCGGGCGTCTTTCGGCAGAAGCCGCGCTAAGGAGAGCACAGTGAGCGGCACAATCGTCTTTGCGCGAAGAAGCCGCTTCTTCGCCTCCGGGAGCCGGAGAGAGCGGCACCTTCGGAAAGGTGAAGAAGGAAGCTGTACAACACTGGGATTGTGTGCGCAGCTTGCCACCTGATAGAAAACAGTACCTCTGCACTCTCCTGCCTTTTCCAATCACATGAACATTCGATTGGAAGCTGTTTTGGAAAACTTTTCTTTTCTTCATGTCAAACACTTGGAAGACCTCCGTGCAACGTCCAGAACACGATGGGAGATGTTTTCTGTGCTGGCACAGTTTTTCCTCACCAGACATAGTTGAAAAGCTTTTTGCTAAGATGTAGACGAGAAGAGACGCTAAAGACGAAGGTACGATGCTCTCCGGAGCTAAGAGCCGCTCCCGGGCCTCTTTCGGCAGAAGCCGCGCTATGGAGAGCACAGTGAGCGGCACAATCGTCTTTGCGCGAAGAAGCCGCTTCTTCGCCTCCGGGAGCCGGAGAGAGCGGCACCTTCGGACAGGTGAAGAAGGAAGCTGTACAACACTGGGATTGTGTGCGCAGCTTGCCACCTGATAGAAAACAGTAGCTTTGCCCTCTCCTGACTTTTCCAAACACATGAACATTCGATTGGAAGCTCTTTTGGACAACTTTTCTTTTCTTCCAGCCAAACACTTTCCAGGCCTCCGTGCAACTTCTCGGTCACGATGGGAGTTGTTTTCTTTGTTGGCATGGTTTTTCCTAGCAGACATAGTGGAAAAGCTTTTTGCTAAGCTGTAGACGAGAAGAGACGCTAAAGACGAAGGTACGATGCTCTCCGGAGCTAAGAGCCGCTCCCGGGCCTCTTTCGGCAGAAGCCGCGCTATGGAGAGCACAGTGAGCGGCACAATCGTCTTTGCGCGAAGAAGCCGCTTCTTCGGCTCCTTGAGCCGGAGAGAGCGGCAGTTTCGAAAAGGTGAAGAAGGAAGCTGTACAACACTGGGATTCTGTGCCCAGCTTGCCAGATGATAGAAAACAGTACCTTTGCACTCTCCTGACTTTTCCAATCACATGAACATTCGATTGGAAGCTGTTTTGGACAACTTTTCTTCCAGCCAAACCCTTGCCAGACTTCTATGCAACTTCTCGATCACGATGGGAGATGTTTTCTGTGCTGGCACTGTTTTTCCTAGCACGACATAGTGGAAAACCTTTCCTCTAAGATGTAGACGAGAAGAGACGCTAAAGACGAAGGTACGATGCTCTCCGGTGCTAAGAGCCGCTCCCGGGCGTCTATTGGCAAAAGCCGCGCTCAGCACAGCACTTTGAGCAGCACAATCGTGTTTGCGCGAAGAAGCGGCTTCTACTGCTCCAAGAGCCGGAGAGAGCGGCACCTTCGGAAAGGTGAAGAAGGAAGCTGTACAACACTGGGATTGTGTGCGCAGCTTGCCACCTGATAGAAAACAGTGCCTTTGCACTCTCCTGACTTTTTCAATCACATGAACATTCGATTGGAAGCTGTTTTGGACAACTTTTCTTCCAGCCAAACACTTTACAGACCTCTCTGCAACTTCCCTGTCACGATGGGAGTTGTTTTCTGCGCTGGCACGGTTTTTCATAGCCAGACAGAGTGGAAAATCTTTCTGCTAGGATGTAGACCACAAAAGACGCTAAAGACGAAGGTACGATGCTCTCCGGAGCTAAGAGCCGCTCCCGGGCGTCTTTCGGCAGAAGCCGCGCTAAGGAGAGCACAGTGAGCGGCACAATCGTCTTTGCGCGAAGAAGCCGCTTCTTCGCCTCCGGGAGCCGGAGAGAGCGGCACCTTCGGAAAGGTGAAGAAGGAAGCTGTACAACACTGGGATTGTGTGCGCAGCTTGCCACCTGATAGAAAACAGTACCTCTGCACTCTCCTGCCTTTTCCAATCACATGAACATTCGATTGGAAGCTGTTTTGGACAACTTTTCTTTTCTTCATGTCAAACACTTGGAAGACCTCCGTGCAACGTCCAGAACACGATGGGAGATGTTTTCTGTGCTGGCACAGTTTTTCCTCACCAGACATAGTTGAAAAGCTTTTTGCTAAGATGTAGACGAGAAGAGACGCTAAAGACGAAGGTACGATGCTCTCCGGAGCTAAGAGCCGCTCCCGGGCCTCTTTCGGCAGAAGCCGCGCTATGGAGAGCACAGTGAGCGGCACAATCGTCTTTGCGCGAAGAAGCCGCTTCTTCGCCTCCGGGAGCCGGAGAGAGCGGCACCTTCGGACAGGTGAAGAAGGAAGCTGTACAACACTGGGATTGTGTGCGCAGCTTGCCACCTGATAGAAAACAGTAGCTTTGCCCTCTCCTGACTTTTCCAAACACATGAACATTCGATTGGAAGCTCTTTTGGACAACTTTTCTTCCAGCCAAACACTTTACAGACCTCTCTGCTACTTCCCGGTCACGATGGGTGTGGTTTTCTGTGCTGGCACGGTTTTTCATAGCCAGACATAGTGGAAAAGCTTTCGTCTAAGATGTAGACGAGAAGAGACTGTAAAGACGAAGGTACGATGCTCTCCGGAGCTATGCGCAGCTCTCGGGCGTCGTTCTGCAGAAGCCGCGCTCAGCAGATCACTGTGAGCGGCACAATCGTCTTAGCGCAAAGTAGCGGCTTCTTCTGCTCCAAGAGCCGGACAGAGTGGCAGCTTCGGAAAGGTGAAGAAGGAAGCTGTACAACACTGGGATTTTGTGGGCAGCTCTCCAGCTGATAGAAAACAGTACCTTTGCACTCTCCTGCAAACACATGAACATTCGATTGGAAGCTGTTTTGGACAACTTTTCTTTTCTTCCTGCCAAACACTTGCCCGACTTCTCTGCAACTTCTCGATCACGATGGGTGTTGTTTTCTGTGCCGGCACAGTTTTTCCTAGCCAGACACCGTGGAAAAGCTTTTTGCTAAGATGTAGACGAGAAGAGACGCTAAAGACGAAGGTACGATGCTCTCCGGGGCTAAGCGCCGCTCCTGGTCGTCTTTCTTCAGATGACGCGCTCAGCAGAGCACTGGGAGCGGCACAATCGTCTGTGCGCGAAGAAGCGGCTTCTTCGGCTCCGGGAGCCGGAGAGAGCGGCAACTCCGGAAATGTGAAGAAGGAACCAGCACAACACTGGGATTTTGTGCGCAGCTTGCCAACTGCAAGAAAACAGTAAATTTGCACTCTCCTGATTTTCCAATCATATGAACATTCGATTGGAAGCTGATTTGGACAACTTTTCTTTTCTTCATGCCAAACACTTGGAAGACTTCCGTGCTACGTCTAGAACACGATGGGAGATGTTTTCTGTGCTGGCACAGTTTTTCTTCACCAGACATAGTTGAAAAACTTTTTGCTAAGATGTAGACGAGAAGAGACGCTAAAGACGAAGGTACGATGCTCTCCGGAGCTAAGAGCCGCTCCCGGGCCTCTTTCGGCAGAAGCCGCCCTATGGAGAGCACAGTGAGCGGCACAATCGTCTTTGCGCGAAGAAGCCGCTTCTTCGCCTCCGCGAGCCGGAGACAGCGGCACCTTCGGAAAGGTGAAGAAGGAAGCTGTACAACACTGCGATTGTGTGCGCAGCCTGCCAACCGATAGAAAACAGTATCTTTAAACTCTCCTGACTTTTCCAATCATATGAACATTCGATTGGAAGCTGTTTTGGACAACTTTTCTTTTCTTCATGCCAAACACTTGGAAGACCTCCGTGCAACGTCTAGAACACGATAGGAGATGTTTTCTGTTCTGGAAAAGTTTTTCCTAGGCAAACATAGTTGAAAAGCTTTTTGTTAAGATGTAGACGAGAAGAGACGCTAAAGACGAAGGTACGATGCTCTACGGAGCTAAGAGCCGCTCCCGGGCCTCTTTCGGCAGAAGCCGCGCTAAGGAGTGCACAGTGAGCGGCACAATCGTCTATGCGCGATGAAGCCGCTTCTTCGCCTCCGGGAGCCGGAGAGAGCGGCACCTTCGGTGAGGTGAAGAAGGAAGCTGTACAACACTGGGATTGTGTGCGCAGCTTGCCAACTGCTAGAAAACAGTACCTTTGCACTCTCCTGACTTTTCCAATCACATGAACATTCGATTGGAAGCTGTTTTGGACAACTTTTCTTTTCTTCATGCCAAACACTTGGAAGACCTCCGTGCAACGTCTAGAACACGATGGGAGATGTTTTCTGTGCTGGCAAAGTTTTTCCTAGGCAAACAGTGGAAAACCTTTTTGCTAAGATGTAGACGAGAAGAGACGCTAAAGACGAAGGTACGACGCTCTCCGGAGCTAAGAGCCGCTCCCGGGCGTCTTTCGGCAAAAGCCTCGCTAAGGAGAGCACAGTGAGCGGCACAATTGTCTTTGCGCGAAGAAGCCGCTTCTTCGCCTCCGGGAGACGGAGACAGCGGGACCATCGGAAAGGTGAAGAAGGAAGCTGTACAACACTGGGATTGTGTGCGCAGCTTGCCAAATTCTAGAAAACAGTACCTTTGCACTCTTCTGACTTTTCCGATCACATGAACATTCGATTGGAAGCTGTTTTGGACAAGTTTCTTTTCGACAAGGAAAAAGCCGTGAAAGCAGCCATGTTGTGGCACTTTTGCACTCCCTTTTGGATGCCTTTCACAGCTCCAGTGTGCCTGGAACTCAGGGCTTCCTGATTTTAAAAATCCTAGCCCTAGGCTGAACCCTAACCCTAACCCTAGGCAGATAAATCAGCCTAGGTATAGGGATGGTGCCAAGGAAAAAGCTGTGAAAGCTGCCATGTTGTTGCACTTTTGTACTCCCCTTGGGATGCCTTGAACAGCTGCAGTGTGCCTGGAGCTAAGGGCTTCCTAGTTTCAAAAATCCTAGCCCTAGGCCTAAGCCTAACAGTAACCCTGGGAAAGTAAATCAGCCTGATGTTAGGCTTCTTGCCAAGGAAAAAGCCGTGAAAGCAGCCATGTTGTGGCACTTTTGCACTCCCTTTGGGATGCCTTTGCCAGATGAAGTAAGCCTGGAACTCAGGGCTTCCTGGTTAAAGAAATCCAAGCCCTAGGCTGAACCCTAACCCTAACCCTAGGCAGATAAATCAGCCTAGGTATAGGGATGGTGCCAAGGAAAAAGCTGTGAAAGCTGCCATGTTGTTGCACTTTTGTACTCCCCTTGGGATGCCTTGAACAGCTGCAGTGTGCCTGGAGCTAAGGGCTTCCTAGTTTCAAAAATCCTAGCCCTAGGCCTAAGCCTAACAGTAACCCTGGGAAAGTAAATCAGCCTGGTGTTAGGCTTCTTGCCAAGGAAAAAGCCGTGAAAGCAGCCATGTTGTGGCACTTTTGCACTCCCTTTTGGATGCCTTTCACAGCTCCAGTGTGCCTGGAACTCAGGGCTTCCTGCTTTTAAAAATCCTAGCCCTAGGCCGAACCCCAACCCTAAGACGAGAAAGGCAAATCAGCCAGGAATTAGGCATGTCCCCAAGGAAAAAGCTGTGGAGGCAGGCATGTTGTGGTACTTTTGCGCTCTTCTTGGGTAGTCCTTCGCAGCTGCTGTGTTCTTAGAACTCAGGGCTTTCCGGTTAATTGACCCTTACCATAGGCGTAACTCAAACCTTAACCCTAGGAAGGAAAATCAGCTTATGGTTCGGGATGGTCTCTAGGAAATATCAGTGGTGGCAGCCAAGTTGCGTCACTTTTGCGCTCCCCTTGGGATGCCTTTTGCAGCTGCAGTGTGCCTGGAGCCCAGGGCTTCCTGGTTTTAAAAGTCCTAGGCCTAAGCCTAACAGTAACCCTAGGAAGGTAAATCAGCCGGGTATTAGGGTTCTTCCTAAGGGAAAAGCCGTTAAAGCAGCCATGTTGTGGCACTTCTGCACTCCCTTTGGGATGCCTTTGGCAGATGAAGTAAGCCTGGAACTCAGGGCTTCCTGGTTAAAAAAATCCAAGCCCTAGGCTGAACCCTAACCCTAACCCTAGGCAGATAAATCAGCCTAGGTATAGGGATGGTGCCAAGGAAAAAGCTGTGAAAGCTGCCATGTTGTTGCACTTTTGTACTCCCCTTGGGATGCCTTGAACAGCTGCAGTGTGCCTGGAGCCCAGGGCTTCCTAGTTTCAAAAATCCTAGCCCTAGGCCTAAGCCTAACAGTAACCCTGGGAAAGTATGTCAGCCTGGTGTTAGGCTTCTTGCCAAGGAAAAAGCCGTGAAAGCAGCCATGTTGTGGCACTTTTGCACTCCCTTTTGGATGCCTTTCACAGCTCCAGTGTGCCTGGAACTCAGGGCTTCCTGATTTTAAAAATCCTAGCCCTAGGCCGAACCCCAACCCTAAGACGAGAAAGGCAAATCAGCCAGGAATTAGGCATGTCCCCAAGGAAAAAGCTGTGGAGGCAGGCATGTTGTGGTACTTTTGCGCTCTTCTTGGCTAGTCCTTCGCAGCTGCTGTGTTCTTGGAACTCAGGGCTTTCTGGTTAATAGACCCTTACCCTAGGCGTAACTCAAACCTTAACCCTAGGAAGGAAAATCAACCTATGTTTCGGGATGGTCTCATGGAAATATCAGTGGTGGCAGCCAAGTTGCGTCACTTTTGCGCTCCCCTTGGGATGCCTTTCGCAGCTGCAGTGTGCCTGGAGCCCAGGGCTTCCTGGTTTTAAAAGTCCTAGGCCTAAGCCTAACAGTAACCCTAGGAAGGTAAATCAGCCGGGTATTAGGGTTCTTCCTAAGGGAAAAGCCGTGAAAGTGTAGGGGCCTGAATATATGTATTGTTATAAAGGAGTCCTTGTGAATATATATATATGTAGTGAGAGTCCTATGTATTAGATAGGTGGGTCCTGTTGCTCTGGATGAGCTACAGCTGTGGGATCCTTGGTTGGGTAGCAGCTGTAGCTCATGAAGGCCTCTGGGATAAAAGGGGGTTGGGTCGAGAGCCCAGAAGGAGCCCCTATGGAAGCCATGAGGAACTGTGCTGCAGAGAGGAGCTGCATAATAGGACCAGCAAGAAGGTATGGACTTTAAGATGGGACTCCAGAAATATGAAATACAATAAGATAACAACAACAATTGGTGACCGCGACGTGATAAAGAACATGCAGCCAAGGAGAAGGTATGGACTCCCCTGGACAGCCGAGAGCTGTGGCAGCCGGAGAGCTGGGACAGTGGAAGATAGGACAGCTGAGAGCTGTGGCAGCCTGAGAGCTGGGACAGATATGGATATTGTAACTGTGTAATTGAGAAATTGTTAAAAGAAAAGGGGGGAAATGTAGGGGCCTGAATATATGTATTAGGTATGGAATCCCCCGGACAGCTGAGAGCTGTGGCAGCCGGAGAGCTGGGACAGTGGAAGATAGGACAGCCGAGAGCTGTGGCAGCCTGGGAGCTGGGACAGATATGGATATTGTAACTGTGTAATTGAGAAATTGTTAAAAGAAAAGGGGGGAAATGTAGGGGCCTGAATATATGTATTGTTATAAAGGAGTCCTTGTGAATATATATATATGTAGTGAGAGTCCTATGTATTAGATAGGTGGGTCCTGTTGCTCTGGATGAGCTACAGCTGTGGGATCCTTGGTTGGGTAGCAGCTGTAGCTCATGAAGGCCTCTGGGATAAAAGGGGGTTGGGTCGAGAGCCCAGAAGGAGCCCCTATGGAAGCCATGAGGAACTGTGCTGCAGAGAGGAGCTGCATAATAGGACCAGCAAGAAGGTATGGACTTTAAGATGGGACTCCAGAAATATGAAATACAATAAGATAACAACAACAATAATGTAGGGGCCTGAATATATGTATTAGGTATGGAATCCCCCGGACAGCCGAGAGCTGTGGCAGCCGGAGAGCTGGGACAGTGGAATATAGGACAGCCGAGAGCTGTGGCAGCCTGAGAGCTGGGACAGATGAAGATAGGACAGCTGAGAGCTGTGGCAGCCTGAGAGCTGGGACAGATATGGATATTGTAACTGTGTAATGGAGAAATTGTTAAAAGAAAAGGGGGGAAATGTAGGGGCCTGAATATATGTATTAGGTATGGAATCCCCCGGACAGCTGAGAGCTGTGGCAGCTGGAGAGCTGGGACAGTGGAAGATAGGACAGCCGAGAGCTGTGGCAGCCTGGGAGCTGGGACAGATATGGATATTGTAACTGTGTAATTGAGAAATTGTTAAAAGAAAAGGGGGGAAATGTAGGGGCCTGAATATATGTATTGTTATAAAGGAGTCCTTGTGAATATATATATGTAGTGAGAGTCCTATGTATTAGATAGGTGGGTCCTGTTGCTCTGGATGAGCTACAGCTGTGGGATCCTTGGTTGGGTAGCAGCTGTAGCTCATGAAGGCCTCTGGGATAAAAGGGGGTTGGGTCGAGAGCCCAGGAGGAGCCCCTATGGAAGCCATGAGGAACTGTGCTGCAGACAGGAGCTGCATAATAGGACCAGCAAGAAGGTATGGACTTTAAGATGGGACTCCAGAAATATGAAATACAATAAGATAACAACAACATGAAAGCAGCCATGTTGTGGCACTTCTGCACTCCCTTTGGGATGCCTTTGGCAGATGAAGTAAGCCTGGAACTCAGGGCTTCCTGGTTAAAGAAATTCAAGCCCTAGGCTGAACCCTAACCCTAACCCTAGGCAGATAAATCAGCCTAGGTATAGGGATGGTGCCAAGGAAAAAGCTGTGAAAGCTGCCATGTTGTTGCACTTTTGTACTCCCCTTGGGATGCCTTGAACAGCTGCAGTGTGCCTGGAGCTAAGGGCTTCCTAGTTTTAAAAATCCTAGCCCTAGGCCTAAGCCTAACAGTAACCCTGGGAAGGTAAGTCAGCCTGGTGTTAGGCGTCTTGCCAAGGAAAAAGGCGTGAAAGCAGCCATGTTGTGGCACTTCTGCACTCCCTTTGGGATGCCTTTGCCAGATGAAGTAAGCCTGGAACTCAGGGCTTCCTGGTTAAAGAAATCCAAGCCCTAGGCTGAACCCTAACCCTAACCCTAGGCAGATAAATCAGCCTAGGTATAGGGATGGTGCCAAGGAAAAAGCTGTGAAAGCTGCCATGTTGTTGCACTTTTGTACTCCCCTTGGGATGCCTTGAACAGCTGCAGTGTGCCTGGAGCTAAGGGCTTCCTAGTTTCAAAAATCCTAGCCCTAGGCCTAAGCCTAACAGTAACCCTGGGAAAGTAAATCAGCCTGGTGTTAGGCTTCTTGCCAAGGAAAAAGCTGTGAAAGCTGCCATGTTGTTGCACTTTTGTACTCCCCTTGGGATGCCTTGAACAGCTGCAGTGTGCCTGGAGCCCAGGGCTTCCTAGTTTCAAAAATCCTAGCCCTAGGCCTAAGCCTAACAGTAACCCTGGGAAAGTATGTCAGCCTGGTGTTAGGCTTCTTGCCAAGGAAAAAGCTGTGAAAGCAGCCATGTTGTGGCACTTTTGCACTCCCTTTTGGATGCCTTTCACAGCTCCAGTGTGCCTGGAACTCAGGGCTTCCTGATTTTAAAAATCCTAGCCCTAGGCCGAACCCCAACCCTAAGACGAGAAAGGCAAATCAGCCAGGAATTAGGCATGTCCCCAAGGAAAAAGCTGTGGAGGCAGGCATGTTGTGGTACTTTTGCGCTCTTCTTGGCTAGTCCTTCGCAGCTGCTGTGTTCTTGGAACTCAGGGCTTTCTGGTTAATAGACCCTTACCCTAGGCGTAACTCAAACCTTAACCCTAGGAAGGAAAATCAACCTATGTTTCGGGATGGTCTCATGGAAATATCAGTGGTGGCAGCCAAGTTGCGTCACTTTTGCGCTCCCCTTGGGATGCCTTTTGCAACTGCAGTGTGCCTGGAGCCCAGGGCTTCCTGGTTTTAAAAGTCCTAGGCCTAAGCCTAACAGTAACCCTAGGAAGGTAAATCAGCCGGGTATTAGGGTTCTTCCTAAGGGAAAAGCCGTGAAAGTGTAGGGGCCTGAATATATGTATTGTTATAAAGGAGTCCTTGTGAATATATATATATGTAGTGAGAGTCCTATGTATTAGATAGGTGGGTCCTGTTGCTCTGGATGAGCTACAGCTGTGGGATCCTTGGTTGGGTAGCAGCTGTAGCTCATGAAGGCCTCTGGGATAAAAGGGGGTTGGGTCGAGAGCCCAGAAGGAGCCCCTATGGAAGCCATGAGGAACTGTGCTGCAGAGAGGAGCTGCATAATAGGACCAGCAAGAAGGTATGGACTTTAAGATGGGACTCCAGAAATATGAAATACAATAAGATAACAACAACAATTGGTGACCGCGACGTGATAAAGAACATGCAGCCAAGGAGAAGGTATGGACTCCCCTGGACAGCCGAGAGCTGTGGCAGCCGGAGAGCTGGGACAGTGGAAGATAGGACAGCTGAGAGCTGTGGCAGCCTGAGAGCTGGGACAGATATGGATATTGTAACTGTGTAATGGAGAAATTGTTAAAAGAAAAGGGGGGAAATGTAGGGGCCTGAATATATGTATTAGGTATGGAATCCCCCGGACAGCTGAGAGCTGTGGCAGCCGGAGAGCTGGGACAGTGGAAGATAGGACAGCCGAGAGCTGTGGCAGCCTGGGAGCTGGGACAGATATGGATATTGTAACTGTGTAATTGAGAAATTGTTAAAAGAAAAGGGGGGAAATGTAGGGGCCTGAATATATGTATTGTTATAAAGGAGTCCTTGTGAATATATATATATGTAGTGAGAGTCCTATGTATTAGATAGGTGGGTCCTGTTGCTCTGGATGAGCTACAGCTGTGGGATCCTTGGTTGGGTAGCAGCTGTAGCTCATGAAGGCCTCTGGGATAAAAGGGGGTTGGGTCGAGAGCCCAGAAGGAGCCCCTATGGAAGCCATGAGGAACTGTGCTGCAGAGAGGAGCTGCATAATAGGACCAGCAAGAAGGTATGGACTTTAAGATGGGACTCCAGAAATATGAAATACAATAAGATAACAACAACAATAATGTAGGGGCCTGAATATATGTATTAGGTATGGAATCCCCCGGACAGCCGAGAGCTGTGGCAGCCGGAGAGCTGGGACAGTGGAATATAGGACAGCCGAGAGCTGTGGCAGCCTGAGAGCTGGGACAGATGAAGATAGGACAGCTGAGAGCTGTGGCAGCCTGAGAGCTGGGACAGATATGGATATTGTAACTGTGTAATGGAGAAATTGTTAAAAGAAAAGGGGGGAAATGTAGGGGCCTGAATATATGTATTAGGTATGGAATCCCCCGGACAGCCGAGAGCTGTGGCAGCTGGAGAGCTGGGACAGTGGAAGATAGGACAGCCGAGAGCTGTGGCAGCCTGGGAGCTGGGACAGATATGGATATTGTAACTGTGTAATTGAGAAATTGTTAAAAGAAAAGGGGGGAAATGTAGGGGCCTGAATATATGTATTGTTATAAAGGAGTCCTTGTGAATATATATATGTAGTGAGAGTCCTATGTATTAGATAGGTGGGTCCTGTTGCTCTGGATGAGCTACAGCTGTGGGATCCTTGGTTGGGTAGCAGCTGTAGCTCATGAAGGCCTCTGGGATAAAAGGGGGTTGGGTCGAGAGCCCAGGAGGAGCCCCTATGGAAGCCATGAGGAACTGTGCTGCAGAGAGGAGCTGCATAATAGGACCAGCAAGAAGGTATGGACTTTAAGATGGGACTCCAGAAATATGAAATACAATAAGATAACAACAACATGAAAGCAGCCATGTTGTGGCACTTCTGCACTCCCTTTGGGATGCCTTTGGCAGATGAAGTAAGCCTGGAACTCAGGGCTTCCTGGTTAAAGAAATTCAAGCCCTAGGCTGAACCCTAACCCTAACCCTAGGCAGATAAATCAGCCTAGGTATAGGGATGGTGCCAAGGAAAAAGCTGTGAAAGCTGCCATGTTGTTGCACTTTTGTACTCCCCTTGGGATGCCTTGAACAGCTGCAGTGTGCCTGGAGCTAAGGGCTTCCTAGTTTTAAAAATCCTAGCCCTAGGCCTAAGCCTAACAGTAACCCTGGGAAGGTAAGTCAGCCTGGTGTTAGGCGTCTTGCCAAGGAAAAAGGCGTGAAAGCAGCCATGTTGTGGCACTTCTGCACTCCCTTTGGGATGCCTTTGGCAGATGAAGTAAGCCTGGAACTCAGGGCTTCCTGGTTAAAGAAATCCAAGCCCTAGGCTGAACCCTAACCCTAACCCTAGGCAGATAAATCAGCCTAGGTATAGGGATGGTGCCAAGGAAAAAGCTGTGAAAGCTGCCATGTTGTTGCACTTTTGTACTCCCCTTGGGATGCCTTGAACAGCTGCAGTGTGCCTGGAGCTAAGGGCTTCCTAGTTTCAAAAATCCTAGCCCTAGGCCTAAGCCTAACAGTAACCCTGGGAAAGTAAATCAGCCTGATGTTAGGCTTCTTGCCAAGGAAAAAGCCGTGAAAGCAGCCATGTTGTGGCACTTCTGCACTCCCTTGGGATGCCTTTGGCAGATGAAGTAAGCCTGGAACTCAGGGCTTCCTGGTTAAAGAAATCCAAGCCCTAGGCTGAACCCTAACCCTAACCCTAGGCAGATAAATCAGCCTAGGTATAGGGATGGTGCCAAGGAAAAAGCTGTGAAAGCTGCCATGTTGTTGCACTTTTGTACTCCCCTTGGGATGCCTTGAACAGCTGCAGTGTGCCTGGAGCTAAGGGCTTCCTAGTTTCAAAAATCCTAGCCCTAGGCCTAAGCCTAACAGTAACCCTGGGAAAGTAAATCAGCCTGATGTTAGGCTTCTTGCCAAGGAAAAAGCCGTGAAAGCAGCCATGTTGTGGCACTTTTGCACTCCCTTTTGGATGCCTTTCACAGCTCCAGTGTGCCTGGAACTCAGGGCTTCCTGCTTTTAAAAATCCTAGCCCTAGGCCGAACCCCAACCCTATGACGAGAAAGGCAAATCAGCCAGGAATTAGGCATGTCCCCAAGGAAAAAGCTGTGGAGGCAGGCATGTTGTGGTACT
Organism: Ammospiza caudacuta; assembly: GCF_027887145.1. Lineage (NCBI taxonomy): Eukaryota > Metazoa > Chordata > Aves > Passeriformes > Passerellidae > Ammospiza > Ammospiza caudacuta. Next base: position 105,715 of record NC_080619.1, read on the forward strand.
TTTGCGCTCTTCTTGGCTAGTCCTTCGCAGCTGCTGTGTTCTTGGAACTCAGGGCTTTCTGGTAAATAGAACCCTTACCCTAGGCGTAACTCAAACCTTAACCCTAGGAAGGAAAATCAGCCTATGGTTCGGGATGGTCTCATGGAAATATCAGTGGTGGCAGCCAAGTTGCGTCACTTTTGCGCTCCCCTTGGGATGCCTTTTGCAGCTGCAGTGTGCCTGGAGCCCAGGGCTTCCTGGTTTTAAAAGTCCTAGGCCTAAGCCTAACAGTAACCCTAGGAAGGTAAATCAGCCGGGTATTAGGGTTCTTCCTAAGGGAAAAGCCGTGAAAGCAGCCATGTTGTGGCACTTCTGCACTCCCTTGGGATGCCTTTGGCAGATGAAGTAAGCCTGGAACTCAGGGCTTCCTGGTTAAAGAAATCCAAGCCCTAGGCTGAACCCTAACCCTAACCCTAGGCAGATAAATCAGCCTAGGTATAGGGATGGTGCCAAGGAAAAAGCTGTGAAAGCTGCCATGTTGTTGCACTTTTGTACTCCCCTTGGGATGCCTTGAACAGCTGCAGTGTGCCTGGAGCTAAGGGCTTCCTAGTTTCAAAAATCCTAGCCCTAGGCCTAAGCCTAACAGTAACCCTGGGAAAGTAAATCAGCCTGGTGTTAGGCTTCTTGCCAAGGAAAAAGCTGTGAAAGCTGCCATGTTGTTGCACTTTTGTACTCCCTTTTGGATGCCTTGAACAGCTGCAGTGTGCCTGGAGCCCAGGGCTTCCTAGTTTCAAAAATCCTAGCCCTAGGCCTAAGCCTAACAGTAACCCTGGGAAAGTATGTCAGCCTGGTGTTAGGCTTCTTGCCAAGGAAAAAGCTGTGAAAGCAGCCATGTTGTGGCACTTTTGCACTCCCTTTTGGATGCCTTTCACAGCTCCAGTGTGCCTGGAACTCAGGGCTTCCTGATTTTAAAAATCCTAGCCCTAGGCCGAACCCCAACCCTAAGACGAGAAAGGCAAATCAGCCAGGAATTAGGCATGTCCCCAAGGAAAAAGCTGTGGAGGCAGGCATGTTGTGGTACTTTTGCGCTCTTCTTGGCTAGTCCTTCGCAGCTGCTGTGTTCTTGGAACTCAGGGCTTTCTGGTTAATAGACCCTTACCCTAGGCGTAACTCAAACCTTAACCCTAGGAAGGAAAATCAACCTATGTTTCGGGATGGTCTCATGGAAATATCAGTGGTGGCAGCCAAGTTGCGTCACTTTTGCGCTCCCCTTGGGATGCCTTTCGCAGCTGCAGTGTGCCTGGAGCCCAGGGCTTCCTGGTTTTAAAAGTCCTAGGCCTAAGCCTAACAGTAACCCTAGGAAGGTAAATCAGCCGGGTATTAGGGTTCTTCCTAAGGGAAAAGCCGTGAAAGTGTAGGGGCCTGAATATATGTATTGTTATAAAGGAGTCCTTGTGAATATATATATATGTAGTGAGAGTCCTATGTATTAGATAGGTGGGTCCTGTTGCTCTGGATGAGCTACAGCTGTGGGATCCTTGGTTGGGTAGCAGCTGTAGCTCATGAAGGCCTCTGGGATAAAAGGGGGTTGGGTCGAGAGCCCAGAAGGAGCCCCTATGGAAGCCATGAGGAACTGTGCTGCAGAGAGGAGCTGCATAATAGGACCAGCAAGAAGGTATGGACTTTAAGATGGGACTCCAGAAATATGAAATACAATAAGATAACAACAACAATTGGTGACCGCGACGTGATAAAGAACATGCAGCCAAGGAGAAGGTATGGACTCCCCTGGACAGCCGAGAGCTGTGGCAGCCGGAGAGCTGGGACAGTTGAAGATAGGACAGCTGAGAGCTGTGGCAGCCTGAGAGCTGGGACAGATATGGATATTGTATCTGTGTAATTGAGAAATTGTTAAAAGAAAAGGGGGGAAATGTAGGGGCCTGAATATATGTATTAGGTATGGAATCCCCCGGACAGCTGAGAGCTGTGGCAGCCGGAGAGCTGGGACAGTGGAAGATAGGACAGCCGAGAGCTGTGGCAGCCTGGGAGCTGGGACAGATATGGATATTGTAACTGTGTAATTGAGAAATTGTTAAAAGAAAAGGGGGGAAATGTAGGGGCCTGAATATATGTATTGTTATAAAGGAGTCCTTGTGAATATATATATATGTAGTGAGAGTCCTATGTATTAGATAGGTGGGTCCTGTTGCTCTGGATGAGCTACAGCTGTGGGATCCTTGGTTGGGTAGCAGCTGTAGCTCATGAAGGCCTCTGGGATAAAAGGGGGTTGGGTCGAGAGCCCAGAAGGAGCCCCTATGGAAGCCATGAGGAACTGTGCTGCAGAGAGGAGCTGCATAATAGGACCAGCAAGAAGGTATGGACTTTAAGATGGGACTCCAGAAATATGAAATACAATAAGATAACAACAACAATAATGTAGGGGCCTGAATATATGTATTAGGTATGGAATCCCCCGGACAGCCGAGAGCTGTGGCAGCCGGAGAGCTGGGACAGTGGAATATAGGACAGCCGAGAGCTGTGGCAGCCTGAGAGCTGGGACAGATGAAGATAGGACAGCTGAGAGCTGTGGCAGCCTGAGAGCTGGGACAGATATGGATATTGTAACTGTGTAATGGAGAAATTGTTAAAAGAAAAGGGGGGAAATGTAGGGGCCTGAATATATGTATTAGGTATGGAATCCCCCGGACAGCCGAGAGCTGTGGCAGCTGGAGAGCTGGGACAGTGGAAGATAGGACAGCCGAGAGCTGTGGCAGCCTGGGAGCTGGGACAGATATGGATATTGTAACTGTGTAATTGAGAAATTGTTAAAAGAAAAGGGGGGAAATGTAGGGGCCTGAATATATGTATTGTTATAAAGGAGTCCTTGTGAATATATATATGTAGTGAGAGTCCTATGTATTAGATAGGTGGGTCCTGTTGCTCTGGATGAGCTACAGCTGTGGGATCCTTGGTTGGGTAGCAGCTGTAGCTCATGAAGGCCTCTGGGATAAAAGGGGGTTGGGTCGAGAGCCCAGGAGGAGCCCCTATGGAAGCCATGAGGAACTGTGCTGCAGAGAGGAGCTGCATAATAGGACCAGCAAGAACGTATGGACTTTAAGATGGGACTCCAGAAATATGAAATACAATAAGATAACAACAACATGAAAGCAGCCATGTTGTGGCACTTCTGCACTCCCTTTGGGATGCCTTTGGCAGATGAAGTAAGCCTGGAACTCAGGGCTTCCTGGTTAAAGAAATTCAAGCCCTAGGCTGAACCCTAACCCTAACCCTAGGCAGATAAATCAGCCTAGGTATAGGGATGGTGCCAAGGAAAAAGCTGTGAAAGCTGCCATGTTGTTGCACTTTTGTACTCCCCTTGGGATGCCTTGAACAGCTGCAGTGTGCCTGGAGCTAAGGGCTTCCTAGTTTTAAAAATCCTAGCCCTAGGCCTAAGCCTAACAGTAACCCTGGGAAGGTAAGTCAGCCTGGTGTTAGGCGTCTTGCCAAGGAAAAAGGCGTGAAAGCAGCCATGTTGTGGCACTTCTGCACTCCCTTTGGGATGCCTTTGGCAGATGAAGTAAGCCTGGAACTCAGGGCTTCCTGGTTAAAGAAATCCAAGCCCTAGGCTGAACCCTAACCCTAACCCTAGGCAGATAAATCAGCCTAGGTATAGGGATGGTGCCAAGGAAAAAGCTGTGAAAGCTGCCATGTTGTTGCACTTTTGTACTCCCCTTGGGATGCCTTGAACAGCTGCAGTGTGCCTGGAGCTAAGGGCTTCCTAGTTTCAAAAATCCTAGCCCTAGGCCTAAGCCTAACAGTAACCCTGGGAAAGTAAATCAGCCTGATGTTAGGCTTCTTGCCAAGGAAAAAGCCGTGAAAGCAGCCATGTTGTGGCACTTTTGCACTCCCTTTTGGATGCCTTTCACAGCTCCAGTGTGCCTGGAACTCAGGGCTTCCTGCTTTTAAAAATCCTAGCCCTAGGCCGAACCCCAACCCTAAGACGAGAAAGGCAAATCAGCCAGGAATTAGGCATGTCCCCAAGGAAAAAGCTGTGGAGGCAGGCATGTTGTGGTACTTTTGCGCTCTTCTTGGCTAGTCCTTCGCAGCTGCTGTGTTCTTGGAACTCAGGGCTTTCTGGTTAATAGAACCCTTACCCTAGGCGTAACTCAAACCTTAACCCTAGGAAGGAAAATCAGCCTATGGTTCGGGATGGTCTCATGGAAATATCAGTGGTGGCAGCCAAGTTGCGTCACTTTTGCGCTCCCCTTGGGATGCCTTTTGCAGCTGCAGTGTGCCTGGAGCCCAGGGCTTCCTGGTTTTAAAAGTCCTAGGCCTAAGCCTAACAGTAACCCTAGGAAGGTAAATCAGCCGGGTATTAGGGTTCTTCCTAAGGGAAAAGCCGTGAAAGCAGCCATGTTGTGGCACTTCTGCACTCCCTTTGGGATGCCTTTGGCAGATGAAGTAAGCCTGGAACTCAGGGCTTCCTGGTTAAAGAAATCCAAGCCCTAGGCTGAACCCTAACCCTAACCCTAGGCAGATAAATCAGCCTAGGTATAGGGATGGTGCCAAGGAAAAAGCTGTGAAAGCTGCCATGTTGTTGCACTTTTGTACTCCCCTTGGGATGCCTTGAACAGCTGCAGTGTGCCTGGAGCCCAGGGCTTCCTAGTTTCAAAAATCCTAGCCCTAGGCCTAAGCCTAACAGTAACCCTGGGAAAGTAAATCAGCCTGATGTTAGGTTTCTTGCCAAGGAAAAAGCCGTGAAAGCAGCCATGTTGTGGCACTTTTGCACTCCCTTTTGGATGCCTTTCACAGCTCCAGTGTGCCTGGAACTCAGGGCTTCCTGATTTTAAAAATCCTAGCCCTAGGCCGAACCCCAACCCTAAGACGAGAAAGGCAAATCAGCCAGGAATTAGGCATGTCCCCAAGGAAAAAGCTGTGGAGGCAGGCATGTTGTGGTACTTTTGCGCTCTTCTTGGCTAGTCCTTCGCAGCTGCTGTGTTCTTGGAACTCAGGGCTTTCTGGTTAATAGAACCCTTACCCTAGGCGTAACTCAAACCTTAACCCTAGGAAGGAAAATCAGCCTATGGTTCGGGATGGTCTCATGGAAATATCAGTGGTGGCAGCCAAGTTGCGTCACTTTTGCGCTCCCCTTGGGATGCCTTTTGCAGCTGCAGTGTGCCTGGAGCCCAGGGCTTCCTGGTTTTAAAAGTCCTAGGCCTAAGCCTAACAGTAACCCTAGGAAGGTAAATCAGCCGGGTATTAGGGTTCTTCCTAAGGGAAAAGCCGTGAAAGCAGCCATGTTGTGGCACTTCTGCACTCCCTTTGGGATGCCTTTGGCAGATGAAGTAAGCCTGGAACTCAGGGCTTCCTGGTTAAAAAAATGCAAGCCCTAGGCTGAACCCTAACCCTAACCCTAGGCAGATAAATCAGCCTAGGTATAGGGATGGTGCCAAGGAAAAAGCTGTGAAAGCTGCCATGTTGTTGCACTTTTGTACTCCCCTTGGGATGCCTTGAACAGCTGCAGTGTGCCTGGAGCCCAGGGCTTCCTAGTTTTAAAAATCCTAGCCCTAGGCCTAAGCCTAACAGTAACCCTTGGAAGGCAAATCAGCCTGGTGTTAGGCTTCTTGCCAAGGAAAAAGCCGTGAAAGCAGCCATGTTGTGGCACTTTTGCACTCCCTTTTGGATGCCTTTCACAGCTGCAGGGTGCCTGGAACTCAGGGCTTCCTGATTTTAAAAATCCTAGCCCTAGGCCGAACCCCAACCCTAAGACGAGAAAGGCAAATCAGCCAGGAATTAGGCATGTCCCCAAGGAAAAAGCTGTGGAGGCAGCCAAGTTGCGTCACTTTTGCGCTCCCCTTGGGATGCCTTTCGCAGCTGCAGTGTGCCTGGAGCCCAGGGCTTCCTGGTTTTAAAAGTCCTAGGCCTAAGCCTAACAGTAACCCTAGGAAGGTAAATCAGCCGGGTATTAGGGTTCTTCCTAAGGGAAAAGCCGTGAAAGCAGCCATGTTGTGGCACTTCTGCACTCCCTTTGGGATGCCTTTGGCAGATGAAGTAAGCCTGGAACTCAGGGCTTCCTGGTTAAAGAAACCCAAGCCCTAGGCTGAAACCTAACTTTATTTCCAGGAAGGAAAATCAGCCTAAGTATAGGGATCGTGCAACCTCTAGAACACGATGGGAGTTGTTTTCTGCGCTGGCACGGTTTTTCATAGCCAGACAGAGTGGAAAAGCTTTCGTCTAAGATGTAGACGAGAAGAGACGCTAAAGAAGAAGGTACAATGCTCTCCGGAGCTAAGAGCTGCTCCCGGGCCTCTTTCGGCAGAAGCCGCTGTATGGAGAGCACAGTGAGCGGCACAATCGTCTTTGCGCGAAGAAGCCGCTTTTTCGCCTTCGGGAGCCGGAGAGAGCGGCACCTTCGGAAAGGTGAAGAAGGAAGCTGTACAACACTGGGATTGTGTGCGCAGCTTGCCACCTGATAGAAAACAGTACCTCTGCACTCTCCTGCCTTTTCCAATCACATGAACATTCGATTGGAAGCTGTTTTGGACAACTTTTCTTTTCTTCATGTCAAACACTTGGAAGACCTCCGTGCAACGTCCAGAACACGATGGGAGATGTTTTCTGTGCTGGCACAGTTTTTCTTCACCAGACATAGTTGAAAAGCTTTTTGCTAAGATGTAGACGAGAAGAGACGCTAAAGACGAAGGTACGATGCTCTCCGGAGCTAAGAGCCGCTCCCGGGCCTCTTTCGGCAGAAGCCGCCCTATGGAGAGCACAGTGAGCGGCACAATCGTCTTTGCGCGAAGAAGCCGCTTCTTCGCCTCCGGGAGCCGGAGAGAGCGGCACCTTCGGACAGGTGAAGAAGGAAGCTGTACAACACTGGGATTGTGTGCGCAGCTTGCCACCTGATAGAAAACAGTAGCTTTGCCCTCTCCTGACTTTTCCAAACACATGAACATTCGATTGGAAGCTCTTTTGGACAACTTTTCTTTTCTTCCAGCCAAACACTTTCCAGGCCTCCGTGCAACTTCTCGGTCACGATGGGAGTTGTTTTCTTTGTTGGCATGGTTTTTCCTAGCAGACATAGTGGAAAAGCTTTCGACTAAAATGTAGACGAGAAGAGACGCTAAAGACGAAGGTACGATGCTCTCCGGAGCTAAGAGCCGCTCCCGGGCCTCTTTCGGCAGAAGCCGCTCTAAGGAGAGCACAGTGAGCGGCACAATCGTCTTTGCGCGAAGAAGCCGCTTCTTCGGCTCCTTGAGCCGGAGAGAGCGGCAGTTTCGAAAAGGTGAAGAAGGAAGCTGTACAACACTGGGATTCTGTGCCCAGCTTGCCAGATGATAGAAAACAGTACCTTTGCACTCTCCTGACTTTTCCAATCACATGAACATTCGATTGGAAGCTGTTTTGGACAACTTTTCTTCCAGCCAAACCCTTGCCAGACTTCTATGCAACTTCTCGATCACGATGGGAGATGTTTTCTGTGCTGGCACTGTTTTTCCTAGCACGACATAGTGGAAAACCTTTCCTCTAAGATGTAGACGAGAAGAGACGCTAAAGACGAAGGTACGATGCTCTCCGGTGCTAAGAGCCGCTCCCGGGCGTCTATTGGCAAAAGCCGCGCTCAGCACAGCACTTTGAGCAGCACAATCGTGTTTGCGCGAAGAAGCGGCTTCTACTGCTCCAAGAGCCGGAGAGAGCGGCACCTTCGGAAAGGTGAAGAAGGAAGCTGTACAACACTGGGATTTTGTGGGCAGCTCTCCAGCTGATAGAAAACAGTGCCTTTGCACTCTCCTGACTTTTTCAATCACATGAACATTCGATTGGAAGCTGTTTTGGACAACTTTTCTTCCAGCCAAACACTTTACAGACCTCTCTGCAACTTCCCTGTCACGATGGGAGTTGTTTTCTGCGCTGGCACGGTTTTTCATAGCCAGACAGAGTGGAAAATCTTTCTGCTAGGATGTAGACCACAAAAGACGCTAAAGACGAAGGTACGATGCTCTCCGGAGCTAAGAGCCGCTCCCGGGCGTCTTTCGGCAGAAGCCGCGCTAAGGAGAGCACAGTGAGCGGCACAATCGTCTTTGCGCGAAGAAGCCGCTTCTTCGCCTCCGGGAGCCGGAGAGAGCGGCACCTTCGGAAAGGTGAAGAAGGAAGCTGTACAACACTGGGATTGTGTGCGCAGCTTGCCACCTGATAGAAAACAGTACCTCTGCACTCTCCTGCCTTTTCCAATCACATGAACATTCGATTGGAAGCTGTTTTGGACAACTTTTCTTTTCTTCATGTCAAACACTTGGAAGACCTCCGTGCAACGTCCAGAACACGATGGGAGATGTTTTCTGTGCTGGCACAGTTTTTCCTCACCAGACATAGTTGAAAAGCTTTTTGCTAAGATGTAGACGAGAAGAGACGCTAAAGACGAAGGTACGATGCTCTCCGGAGCTAAGAGCCGCTCCCGGGCCTCTTTCGGCAGAAGCCGCCCTATGGAGAGCACAGTGAGCGGCACAATCGTCTTTGCGCGAAGAAGCCGCTTCTTCGCCTCCGGGAGCCGGAGAGAGCGGCACCTTCGGACAGGTGAAGAAGGAAGCTGTACAACACTGGGATTGTGTGCGCAGCTTGCCACCTGATAGAAAACAGTAGCTTTGCCCTCTCCTGACTTTTCCAAACACATGAACATTCGATTGGAAGCTCTTTTGGACAACTTTTCTTTTCTTCCAGCCAAACACTTTCCAGGCCTCCGTGCAACTTCTCGGTCACGATGGGAGTTGTTTTCTTTGTTGGCATGGTTTTTCCTAGCAGACATAGTGGAAAAGCTTTTTGCTAAGCTGTAGACGAGAAGAGACGCTAAAGACGAAGGTACGATGCTCTCCGGAGCTAAGAGCCGCTCCCGGGCCTCTTTCGGCAGAAGCCGCGCTATGGAGAGCACAGTGAGCGGCACAATCGTCTTTGCGCGAAGAAGCCGCTTCTTCGGCTCCTTGAGCCGGAGAGAGCGGCAGTTTCGAAAAGGTGAAGAAGGAAGCTGTACAACACTGGGATTCTGTGCCCAGCTTGCCAGATGATAGAAAACAGTACCTTTGCACTCTCCTGACTTTTCCAATCACATGAACATTCGATTGGAAGCTGTTTTGGACAACTTTTCTTCCAGCCAAACCCTTGCCAGACTTCTATGCAACTTCTCGATCACGATGGGAGATGTTTTCTGTGCTGGCACTGTTTTTCCTAGCACGACATAGTGGAAAACCTTTCCTCTAAGATGTAGACGAGAAGAGACGCTAAAGACGAAGGTACGATGCTCTCCGGTGCTAAGAGCCGCTCCCGGGCGTCTATTGGCAAAAGCCGCGCTCAGCACAGCACTTTGAGCAGCACAATCGTGTTTGCGCGAAGAAGCGGCTTCTACTGCTCCAAGAGCCGGAGAGAGCGGCACCTTCGGAAAGGTGAAGAAGGAAGCTGTACAACACTGGGATTGTGTGCGCAGCTTGCCACCTGATAGAAAACAGTGCCTTTGCACTCTCCTGACTTTTTCAATCACATGAACATTCGATTGGAAGCTGTTTTGGACAACTTTTCTTCCAGCCAAACACTTTACAGACCTCTCTGCAACTTCCCTGTCACGATGGGAGTTGTTTTCTGCGCTGGCACGGTTTTTCATAGCCAGACAGAGTGGAAAATCTTTCTGCTAGGATGTAGACCACAAAAGACGCTAAAGACGAAGGTACGATGCTCTCCGGAGCTAAGAGCCGCTCCCGGGCGTCTTTCGGCAGAAGCCGCGCTAAGGAGAGCACAGTGAGCGGCACAATCGTCTTTGCGCGAAGAAGCCGCTTCTTCGCCTCCGGGAGCCGGAGAGAGCGGCACCTTCGGAAAGGTGAAGAAGGAAGCTGTACAACACTGGGATTGTGTGCGCAGCTTGCCACCTGATAGAAAACAGTACCTCTGCACTCTCCTGCCTTTTCCAATCACATGAACATTCGATTGGAAGCTGTTTTGGACAACTTTTCTTTTCTTCATGTCAAACACTTGGAAGACCTCCGTGCAACGTCCAGAACACGATGGGAGATGTTTTCTGTGCTGGCACAGTTTTTCCTCACCAGACATAGTTGAAAAGCTTTTTGCTAAGATGTAGACGAGAAGAGACGCTAAAGACGAAGGTACGATGCTCTCCGGAGCTAAGAGCCGCTCCCGGGCCTCTTTCGGCAGAAGCCGCGCTATGGAGAGCACAGTGAGCGGCACAATCGTCTTTGCGCGAAGAAGCCGCTTCTTCGCCTCCGGGAGCCGGAGAGAGCGGCACCTTCGGACAGGTGAAGAAGGAAGCTGTACAACACTGGGATTGTGTGCGCAGCTTGCCACCTGATAGAAAACAGTAGCTTTGCCCTCTCCTGACTTTTCCAAACACATGAACATTCGATTGGAAGCTCTTTTGGACAACTTTTCTTCCAGCCAAACACTTTACAGACCTCTCTGCTACTTCCCGGTCACGATGGGTGTGGTTTTCTGTGCTGGCACGGTTTTTCATAGCCAGACATAGTGGAAAAGCTTTCGTCTAAGATGTAGACGAGAAGAGACTGTAAAGACGAAGGTACGATGCTCTCCGGAGCTATGCGCAGCTCTCGGGCGTCGTTCTGCAGAAGCCGCGCTCAGCAGATCACTGTGAGCGGCACAATCGTCTTAGCGCAAAGTAGCGGCTTCTTCTGCTCCAAGAGCCGGACAGAGTGGCAGCTTCGGAAAGGTGAAGAAGGAAGCTGTACAACACTGGGATTTTGTGGGCAGCTCTCCAGCTGATAGAAAACAGTACCTTTGCACTCTCCTGCAAACACATGAACATTCGATTGGAAGCTGTTTTGGACAACTTTTCTTTTCTTCCTGCCAAACACTTGCCCGACTTCTCTGCAACTTCTCGATCACGATGGGTGTTGTTTTCTGTGCCGGCACAGTTTTTCCTAGCCAGACACCGTGGAAAAGCTTTTTGCTAAGATGTAGACGAGAAGAGACGCTAAAGACGAAGGTACGATGCTCTCCGGGGCTAAGCGCCGCTCCTGGTCGTCTTTCTTCAGATGACGCGCTCAGCAGAGCACTGGGAGCGGCACAATCGTCTGTGCGCGAAGAAGCCGCTTCTTCGCCTCCGGGAGCCGGAGAGAGCGGCAACTCCGGAAATGTGAAGAAGGAACCAGCACAACACTGGGATTTTGTGCGCAGCTTGCCAACTGCAAGAAAACAGTAAATTTGCACTCTCCTGATTTTCCAATCATATGAACATTCGATTGGAAGCTGATTTGGACAACTTTTCTTTTCTTCATGCCAAACACTTGGAAGACCTCCGTGCTACGTCTAGAACACGATGGGAGATGTTTTCTGTGCTGGCACAGTTTTTCTTCACCAGACATAGTTGAAAAGCTTTTTGCTAAGATGTAGACGAGAAGAGACGCTAAAGACGAAGGTACGATGCTCTCCGGAGCTAAGAGCCGCTCCCGGGCCTCTTTCGGCAGAAGCCGCCCTATGGAGAGCACAGTGAGCGGCACAATCGTCTTTGCGCGAAGAAGCCGCTTCTTCGCCTCCGGGAGCCGGAGAGAGCGGCACCTTCGGACAGGTGAAGAAGAAAGCTGTACAACACTGGGATTGTGTGCGCAGCTTGTTAACTGATTGGAAACAGTACCTTTGCACTTTCCTGACTTTTCCAATCATATGAACATTCGATTGGAAGCTGTTTTGGACAACTTTTCTTTTCTTCCTGCCAAACACTTGGAAGACCTCCGTGCAACGTCTAGAACATGATGGGAGATGTTTTCTGTGCTGGCAAAGTTTTTCCTAGGCAAACATAGTGGAAAAGCTTTCTGCTAAGATGTAGAGGAGAAGAGACGCTAAAGACGAAGGTACGATGCTCTCCGGGGCTAAGAGCCGCTCCCGGGCGTCTTTCGGCAGAAGCCGCGCTCAGCAGAGCACAGTGAGCGGCACAATCGTCTTTGCGCGAAGAAGCCGCTTCTTCGCCTCCGCGAGCCGGAGACAGCGGCACCTTCGGAAAGGTGAAGAAGGAAGCTGTACAACACTGCGATTGTGTGCGCAGCCTGCCAACCGATAGAAAACAGTATCTTTAAACTCTCCTGACTTTTCCAATCATATGAACATTCGATTGGAAGCTGTTTTGGACAACTTTTCTTTTCTTCATGCCAAACACTTGGAAGACCTCCGTGCAACGTCTAGAACACGATGGGAGATGTTTTCTGTGCTGGCAAAGTTTTTCCTAGGCAAACAGTGGAAAACCTTTTTGCTAAGATGTAGACGAGAAGAGACGCTAAAGACGAAGGTACGACGCTCTCCGGAGCTAAGAGCCGCTCCCGGGCGTCTTTCGGCAAAAGCCTCGCTAAGGAGAGCACAGTGAGCGGCACAATTGTCTTTGCGCGAAGAAGCCGCTTCTTCGCCTCCGGGAGACGGAGACAGCGGGACCATCGGAAAGGTGAAGAAGGAAGCTGTACAACACTGGGATTGTGTGCGCAGCTTGCCAAATTCTAGAAAACAGTACCTTTGCACTCTTCTGACTTTTCCGATCACATGAACATTCGATTGGAAGCTGTTTTGGACAAGTTTCTTTTCGACAAGGAAAAAGCCGTGAAAGCAGCCATGTTGTGGCACTTTTGCACTCCCTTTTGGATGCCTTTCACAGCTCCAGTGTGCCTGGAACTCAGGGCTTCCTGATTTTAAAAATCCTAGCCCTAGGCTGAACCCTAACCCTAACCCTAGGCAGATAAATCAGCCTAGGTATAGGGATGGTGCCAAGGAAAAAGCTGTGAAAGCTGCCATGTTGTTGCACTTTTGTACTCCCCTTGGGATGCCTTGAACAGCTGCAGTGTGCCTGGAGCTAAGGGCTTCCTAGTTTCAAAAATCCTAGCCCTAGGCCTAAGCCTAACAGTAACCCTGGGAAAGTAAATCAGCCTGATGTTAGGCTTCTTGCCAAGGAAAAAGCCGTGAAAGCAGCCATGTTGTGGCACTTTTGCACTCCCTTTGGGATGCCTTTGCCAGATGAAGTAAGCCTGGAACTCAGGGCTTCCTGGTTAAAGAAATCCAAGCCCTAGGCTGAACCCTAACCCTAACCCTAGGCAGATAAATCAGCCTAGGTATAGGGATGGTGCCAAGGAAAAAGCTGTGAAAGCTGCCATGTTGCTGCACTTTTGTACTCCCCTTGGGATGCCTTGAACAGCTGCAGTGTGCCTGGAGCTAAGGGCTTCCTAGTGTTAAAAATCCTAGCCCTAGGCCTAAGCCTAACAGTAACCCTGGGAAGGTAAATCAGCCTGGTGTTAGGCGTCTTGCCAAGGAAAAAGCCGTGAAAGCAGCCATGTTGTGGCACTTTTGCACTCCCTTTTGGATGCCTTTCACAGCTCCAGTGTGCCTGGAACTCAGGGCTTCCTGCTTTTAAAAATCCTAGCCCTAGGCCGAACCCCAACCCTAAGACGAGAAAGGCAAATCAGCCAGGAATTAGGCATGTCCCCAAGGAAAAAGCTGTGGAGGCAGGCATGTTGTGGTACTTTTGCGCTCTTCTTGGGTAGTCCTTCGCAGCTGCTGTGTTCTTAGAACTCAGGGCTTTCCGGTTAATTGACCCTTACCATAGGCGTAACTCAAACCTTAACCCTAGGAAGGAAAATCAGCTTATGGTTCGGGATGGTCTCTAGGAAATATCAGTGGTGGCAGCCAAGTTGCGTCACTTTTGCGCTCCCCTTGGGATGCCTTTTGCAGCTGCAGTGTGCCTGGAGCCCAGGGCTTCCTGGTTTTAAAAGTCCTAGGCCTAAGCCTAACAGTAACCCTAGGAAGGTAAATCAGCCGGGTATTAGGGTTCTTCCTAAGGGAAAAGCCGTGAAAGCAGCCATGTTGTGGCACTTCTGCACTCCCTTTGGGATGCCTTTGGCAGATGAAGTAAGCCTGGAACTCAGGGCTTCCTGGTTAAAAAAATCCAAGCCCTAGGCTGAACCCTAACCCTAACCCTAGGCAGATAAATCAGCCTAGGTATAGGGATGGTGCCAAGGAAAATGCTGTGAAAGCTGCCATGTTGTTGCACTTTTGTACTCCCCTTGGGATGCCTTGAACAGCTGCAGTGTGCCTGGAGCCCAGGGCTTCCTAGTTTCAAAAATCCTAGCCCTAGGCCTAAGCCTAACAGTAACCCTGGGAAAGTATGTCAGCCTGGTGTTAGGCTTCTTGCCAAGGAAAAAGCTGTGAAAGCAGCCATGTTGTGGCACTTTTGCACTCCCTTTTGGATGCCTTTCACAGCTCCAGTGTGCCTGGAACTCAGGGCTTCCTGATTTTAAAAATCCTAGCCCTAGGCCGAACCCCAACCCTAAGACGAGAAAGGCAAATCAGCCAGGAATTAGGCATGTCCCCAAGGAAAAAGCTGTGGAGGCAGGCATGTTGTGCTACTTTTGCGCTCTTCTTGGCTAGTCCTTCGCAGCTGCTGTGTTCTTGGAACTCAGGGCTTTCTGGTTAATAGACCCTTACCCTAGGCGTAACTCAAACCTTAACCCTAGGAAGGAAAATCAACCTATGTTTCGGGATGGTCTCATGGAAATATCAGTGGTGGCAGCCAAGTTGCGTCACTTTTGCGCTCCCCTTGGGATGCCTTTCGCAGCTGCAGTGTGCCTGGAGCCCAGGGCTTCCTGGTTTTAAAAGTCCTAGGCCTAAGCCTAACAGTAACCCTAGGAAGGTAAATCAGCCGGGTATTAGGGTTCTTCCTAAGGGAAAAGCCGTGAAAGTGTAGGGGCCTGAATATATGTATTGTTATAAAGGAGTCCTTGTGAATATATATATATGTAGTGAGAGTCCTATGTATTAGATAGGTGGGTCCTGTTGCTCTGGATGAGCTACAGCTGTGGGATCCTTGGTTGGGTAGCAGCTGTAGCTCATGAAGGCCTCTGGGATAAAAGGGGGTTGGGTCGAGAGCCCAGAAGGAGCCCCTATGGAAGCCATGAGGAACTGTGCTGCAGAGAGGAGCTGCATAATAGGACCAGCAAGAAGGTATGGACTTTAAGATGGGACTCCAGAAATATGAAATACAATAAGATAACAACAACAATTGGTGACCGCGACGTGATAAAGAACATGCAGCCAAGGAGAAGGTATGGACTCCCCTGGACAGCCGAGAGCTGTGGCAGCCGGAGAGCTGGGACAGTGGAAGATAGGACAGCTGAGAGCTGTGGCAGCCTGAGAGCTGGGACAGATATGGATATTGTAACTGTGTAATTGAGAAATTGTTAAAAGAAAAGGGGGGAAATGTAGGGGCCTGAATATATGTATTAGGTATGGAATCCCCCGGACAGCTGAGAGCTGTGGCAGCCGGAGAGCTGGGACAGTGGAAGATAGGACAGCCGAGAGCTGTGGCAGCCTGGGAGCTGGGACAGATATGGATATTGTAACTGTGTAATTGAGAAATTGTTAAAAGAAAAGGGGGGAAATGTAGGGGCCTGAATATATGTATTGTTATAAAGGAGTCCTTGTGAATATATATATATGTAGTGAGAGTCCTATGTATTAGATAGGTGGGTCCTGTTGCTCTGGATGAGCTACAGCTGTGGGATCCTTGGTTGGGTAGCAGCTGTAGCTCATGAAGGCCTCTGGGATAAAAGGGGGTTGGGTCGAGAGCCCAGAAGGAGCCCCTATGGAAGCCATGAGGAACTGTGCTGCAGAGAGGAGCTGCATAATAGGACCAGCAAGAAGGTATGGACTTTAAGATGGGACTCCAGAAATATGAAATACAATAAGATAACAACAACAATAATGTAGGGGCCTGAATATATGTATTAGGTATGGAATCCCCCGGACAGCCGAGAGCTGTGGCAGCCGGAGAGCTGGGACAGTGGAATATAGGACAGCCGAGAGCTGTGGCAGCCTGAGAGCTGGGACAGATGAAGATAGGACAGCTGAGAGCTGTGGCAGCCTGAGAGCTGGGACAGATATGGATATTGTAACTGTGTAATGGAGAAATTGTTAAAAGAAAAGGGGGGAAATGTAGGGGCCTGAATATATGTATTAGGTATGGAATCCCCCGGACAGCCGAGAGCTGTGGCAGCTGGAGAGCTGGGACAGTGGAAGATAGGACAGCCGAGAGCTGTGGCAGCCTGGGAGCTGGGACAGATATGGATATTGTAACTGTGTAATTGAGAAATTGTTAAAAGAAAAGGGGGGAAATGTAGGGGCCTGAATATATGTATTGTTATAAAGGAGTCCTTGTGAATATATATATGTAGTGAGAGTCCTATGTATTAGATAGGTGGGTCCTGTTGCTCTGGATGAGCTACAGCTGTGGGATCCTTGGTTGGGTAGCAGCTGTAGCTCATGAAGGCCTCTGGGATAAAAGGGGGTTGGGTCGAGAGCCCAGGAGGAGCCCCTATGGAAGCCATGAGGAACTGTGCTGCAGAGAGGAGCTGCATAATAGGACCAGCAAGAAGGTATGGACTTTAAGATGGGACTCCAGAAATATGAAATACAATAAGATAACAACAACATGAAAGCAGCCATGTTGTGGCACTTCTGCACTCCCTTTGGGATGCCTTTGGCAGATGAAGTAAGCCTGGAACTCAGGGCTTCCTGGTTAAAGAAATTCAAGCCCTAGGCTGAACCCTAACCCTAACCCTAGGCAGATAAATCAGCCTAGGTATAGGGATGGTGCCAAGGAAAAAGCTGTGAAAGCTGCCATGTTGTTGCACTTTTGTACTCCCCTTGGGATGCCTTGAACAGCTGCAGTGTGCCTGGAGCTAAGGGCTTCCTAGTTTTAAAAATCCTAGCCCTAGGCCTAAGCCTAACAGTAACCCTGGGAAGGTAAGTCAGCCTGGTGTTAGGCGTCTTGCCAAGGAAAAAGGCGTGAAAGCAGCCATGTTGTGGCACTTCTGCACTCCCTTTGGGATGCCTTTGGCAGATGAAGTAAGCCTGGAACTCAGGGCTTCCTGGTTAAAGAAATCCAAGCCCTAGGCTGAACCCTAACCCTAACCCTAGGCAGATAAATCAGCCTAGGTATAGGGATGGTGCCAAGGAAAAAGCTGTGAAAGCTGCCATGTTGTTGCACTTTTGTACTCCCCTTGGGATGCCTTGAACAGCTGCAGTGTGCCTGGAGCTAAGGGCTTCCTAGTTTCAAAAATCCTAGCCCTAGGCCTAAGCCTAACAGTAACCCTGGGAAAGTAAATCAGCCTGGTGTTAGGCTTCTTGCCAAGGAAAAAGCTGTGAAAGCTGCCATGTTGTTGCACTTTTGTACTCCCCTTGGGATGCCTTGAACAGCTGCAGTGTGCCTGGAGCCCAGGGCTTCCTACTTTCAAAAATCCTAGCCCTAGGCCTAAGCCTAATAGTAACCCTGGGAAAGTATGTCAGCCTGGTGTTAGGCTTCTTGCCAAGGAAAAAGCTGTGAAAGCAGCCAT
This sequence comes from Ammospiza caudacuta, assembly GCF_027887145.1. Lineage (NCBI taxonomy): Eukaryota > Metazoa > Chordata > Aves > Passeriformes > Passerellidae > Ammospiza > Ammospiza caudacuta. The sequence goes on from NC_080619.1 coordinate 123,072, forward strand.
GTTGTGGCACTTTTGCACTCCCTTTTGGATGCCTTTCACAGCTCCAGTGTGCCTGGAACTCAGGGCTTCCTGATTTTAAAAATCCTAGCCCTAGGCCGAACCCCAACCCTAAGACGAGAAAGGCAAATCAGCCAGGAATTAGGCATGTCCCCAAGGAAAAAGCTGTGGAGGCAGGCATGTTGTGCTACTTTTGCGCTCTTCTTGGGTAGTCCTTCGCAGCTGCTGTGTTCTTGGAACTCAGGGCTTTCTGGTTAATAGACCCTTACCCTAGGCGTAACTCAAACCTTAACCCTAGGAAGGAAAATCAACCTATGTTTCGGGATGGTCTCATGGAAATATCAGTGGTGGCAGCCAAGTTGCGTCACTTTTGCGCTCCCCTTGGGATGCCTTTCGCAGCTGCAGTGTGCCTGGAGCCCAGGGCTTCCTGGTTTTAAAAGTCCTAGGCCTAAGCCTAACAGTAACCCTAGGAAGGTAAATCAGCCGGGTATTAGGGTTCTTCCTAAGGGAAAAGCCGTGAAAGTGTAGGGGCCTGAATATATGTATTGTTATAAAGGAGTCCTTGTGAATATATATATATGTAGTGAGAGTCCTATGTATTAGATAGGTGGGTCCTGTTGCTCTGGATGAGCTACAGCTGTGGGATCCTTGGTTGGGTAGCAGCTGTAGCTCATGAAGGCCTCTGGGATAAAAGGGGGTTGGGTCGAGAGCCCAGAAGGAGCCCCTATGGAAGCCATGAGGAACTGTGCTGCAGAGAGGAGCTGCATAATAGGACCAGCAAGAAGGTATGGACTTTAAGATGGGACTCCAGAAATATGAAATACAATAAGATAACAACAACAATTGGTGACCGCGACGTGATAAAGAACATGCAGCCAAGGAGAAGGTATGGACTCCCCTGGACAGCCGAGAGCTGTGGCAGCCGGAGAGCTGGGACAGTGGAAGATAGGACAGCTGAGAGCTGTGGCAGCCTGAGAGCTGGGACAGATATGGATATTGTAACTGTGTAATTGAGAAATTGTTAAAAGAAAAGGGGGGAAATGTAGGGGCCTGAATATATGTATTAGGTATGGAATCCCCCGGACAGCTGAGAGCTGTGGCAGCCGGAGAGCTGGGACAGTGGAAGATAGGACAGCCGAGAGCTGTGGCAGCCTGGGAGCTGGGACAGATATGGATATTGTAACTGTGTAATTGAGAAATTGTTAAAAGAAAAGGGGGGAAATGTAGGGGCCTGAATATATGTATTGTTATAAAGGAGTCCTTGTGAATATATATATATGTAGTGAGAGTCCTATGTATTAGATAGGTGGGTCCTGTTGCTCTGGATGAGCTACAGCTGTGGGATCCTTGGTTGGGTAGCAGCTGTAGCTCATGAAGGCCTCTGGGATAAAAGGGGGTTGGGTCGAGAGCCCAGAAGGAGCCCCTATGGAAGCCATGAGGAACTGTGCTGCAGAGAGGAGCTGCATAATAGGACCAGCAAGAAGGTATGGACTTTAAGATGGGACTCCAGAAATATGAAATACAATAAGATAACAACAACAATAATGTAGGGGCCTGAATATATGTATTAGGTATGGAATCCCCCGGACAGCCGAGAGCTGTGGCAGCCGGAGAGCTGGGACAGTGGAATATAGGACAGCCGAGAGCTGTGGCAGCCTGAGAGCTGGGACAGATGAAGATAGGACAGCTGAGAGCTGTGGCAGCCTGAGAGCTGGGACAGATATGGATATTGTAACTGTGTAATGGAGAAATTGTTAAAAGAAAAGGGGGGAAATGTAGGGGCCTGAATATATGTATTAGGTATGGAATCCCCCGGACAGCCGAGAGCTGTGGCAGCTGGAGAGCTGGGACAGTGGAAGATAGGACAGCCGAGAGCTGTGGCAGCCTGGGAGCTGGGACAGATATGGATATTGTAACTGTGTAATTGAGAAATTGTTAACAGAAAAGGGGGGAAATGTAGGGGCCTGAATATATGTATTGTTATAAAGGAGTCCTTGTGAATATATATATGTAGTGAGAGTCCTATGTATTAGATAGGTGGGTCCTGTTGCTCTGGATGAGCTACAGCTGTGGGATCCTTGGTTGGGTAGCAGCTGTAGCTCATGAAGGCCTCTGGGATAAAAGGGGGTTGGGTCGAGAGCCCAGGAGGAGCCCCTATGGAAGCCATGAGGAACTGTGCTGCAGAGAGGAGCTGCATAATAGGACCAGCAAGAAGGTATGGACTTTAAGATGGGACTCCAGAAATATGAAATACAATAAGATAACAACAACATGAAAGCAGCCATGTTGTGGCACTTCTGCACTCCCTTTGGGATGCCTTTGGCAGATGAAGTAAGCCTGGAACTCAGGGCTTCCTGGTTAAAGAAATTCAAGCCCTAGGCTGAACCCTAACCCTAACCCTAGGCAGATAAATCAGCCTAGGTATAGGGATGGTGCCAAGGAAAAAGCTGTGAAAGCTGCCATGTTGTTGCACTTTTGTACTCCCCTTGGGATGCCTTGAACAGCTGCAGTGTGCCTGGAGCTAAGGGCTTCCTAGTTTTAAAAATCCTAGCCCTAGGCCTAAGCCTAACAGTAACCCTGGGAAGGTAAGTCAGCCTGGTGTTAGGCGTCTTGCCAAGGAAAAAGGCGTGAAAGCAGCCATGTTGTGGCACTTCTGCACTCCCTTTGGGATGCCTTTGGCAGATGAAGTAAGCCTGGAACTCAGGGCTTCCTGGTTAAAGAAATCCAAGCCCTAGGCTGAACCCTAACCCTAACCCTAGGCAGATAAATCAGCCTAGGTATAGGGATGGTGCCAAGGAAAAAGCTGTGAAAGCTGCCATGTTGTTGCACTTTTGTACTCCCCTTGGGATGCCTTGAACAGCTGCAGTGTGCCTGGAGCTAAGGGCTTCCTAGTTTCAAAAATCCTAGCCCTAGGCCTAAGCCTAACAGTAACCCTGGGAAAGTAAATCAGCCTGATGTTAGGCTTCTTGCCAAGGAAAAAGCCGTGAAAGCAGCCATGTTGTGGCACTTCTGCACTCCCTTGGGATGCCTTTGGCAGATGAAGTAAGCCTGGAACTCAGGGCTTCCTGGTTAAAGAAATCCAAGCCCTAGGCTGAACCCTAACCCTAACCCTAGGCAGATAAATCAGCCTAGGTATAGGGATGGTGCCAAGGAAAAAGCTGTGAAAGCTGCCATGTTGTTGCACTTTTGTACTCCCCTTGGGATGCCTTGAACAGCTGCAGTGTGCCTGGAGCTAAGGGCTTCCTAGTTTCAAAAATCCTAGCCCTAGGCCTAAGCCTAACAGTAACCCTGGGAAAGTAAATCAGCCTGGTGTTAGGCTTCTTGCCAAGGAAAAAGCTGTGAAAGCTGCCATGTTGTTGCACTTTTGTACTCCCCTTGGGATGCCTTTCACAGCTGCAGTGTGCCTGGAGCCCAGGGCTTCCTAGTTTCAAAAATCCTAGCCCTAGGCCTAAGCCTAACAGTAACCCTGGGAAAGTATGTCAGCCTGGTGTTAGGCTTCTTGCCAAGGAAAAAGCCGTGAAAGCAGCCATGTTGTGGCACTTTTGCACTCCCTTTTGGATGCCTTTCACAGCTCCAGTGTGCCTGGAACTCAGGGCTTCCTGATTTTAAAAATCCTAGCCCTAGGCCGAACCCCAACCCTAAGACGAGAAAGGCAAATCAGCCAGGAATTAGGCATGTCCCCAAGGAAAAAGCTGTGGAGGCAGGCATGTTGTGGTACTTTTGCGCTCTTCTTGGCTAGTCCTTCGCAGCTGCTGTGTTCTTGGAACTCAGGGCTTTCTGGTTAATAGACCCTTACCCTAGGCGTAACTCAAACCTTAACCCTAGGAAGGAAAATCAACCTATGTTTCGGGATGGTCTCATGGAAATATCAGTGGTGGCAGCCAAGTTGCGTCACTTTTGCGCTCCCCTTGGGATGCCTTTCGCAGCTGCAGTGTGCCTGGAGCCCAGGGCTTCCTGGTTTTAAAAGTCCTAGGCCTAAGCCTAACAGTAACCCTAGGAAGGTAAATCAGCCGGGTATTAGGGTTCTTCCTAAGGGAAAAGCCGTGAAAGTGTAGGGGCCTGAATATATGTATTGTTATAAAGGAGTCCTTGTGAATATATATATATGTAGTGAGAGTCCTATGTATTAGATAGGTGGGTCCTGTTGCTCTGGATGAGCTACAGCTGTGGGATCCTTGGTTGGGTAGCAGCTGTAGCTCATGAAGGCCTCTGGGATAAAAGGGGGTTGGGTCGAGAGCCCAGAAGGAGCCCCTATGGAAGCCATGAGGAACTGTGCTGCAGAGAGGAGCTGCATAATAGGACCAGCAAGAAGGTATGGACTTTAAGATGGGACTCCAGAAATATGAAATACAATAAGATAACAACAACAATAATGTAGGGGCCTGAATATATGTATTAGGTATGGAATCCCCCGGACAGCCGAGAGCTGTGGCAGCCGGAGAGCTGGGACAGTGGAATATAGGACAGCCGAGAGCTGTGGCAGCCTGAGAGCTGGGACAGATGAAGATAGGACAGCTGAGAGCTGTGGCAGCCTGAGAGCTGGGACAGATATGGATATTGTAACTGTGTAATGGAGAAATTGTTAAAAGAAAAGGGGGGAAATGTAGGGGCCTGAATATATGTATTAGGTATGGAATCCCCCGGACAGCCGAGAGCTGTGGCAGCTGGAGAGCTGGGACAGTGGAAGATAGGACAGCCGAGAGCTGTGGCAGCCTGGGAGCTGGGACAGATATGGATATTGTAACTGTGTAATTGAGAAATTGTTAAAAGAAAAGGGGGGAAATGTAGGGGCCTGAATATATGTATTGTTATAAAGGAGTCCTTGTGAATATATATATGTAGTGAGAGTCCTATGTATTAGATAGGTGGGTCCTGTTGCTCTGGATGAGCTACAGCTGTGGGATCCTTGGTTGGGTAGCAGCTGTAGCTCATGAAGGCCTCTGGGATAAAAGGGGGTTGGGTCGAGAGCCCAGGAGGAGCCCCTATGGAAGCCATGAGGAACTGTGCTGCAGAGAGGAGCTGCATAATAGGACCAGCAAGAAGGTATGGACTTTAAGATGGGACTCCAGAAATATGAAATACAATAAGATAACAACAACATGAAAGCAGCCATGTTGTGGCACTTCTGCACTCCCTTTGGGATGCCTTTGGCAGATGAAGTAAGCCTGGAACTCAGGGCTTCCTGGTTAAAGAAATTCAAGCCCTAGGCTGAACCCTAACCCTAACCCTAGGCAGATAAATCAGCCTAGGTATAGGGATGGTGCCAAGGAAAAAGCTGTGAAAGCTGCCATGTTGTTGCACTTTTGTACTCCCCTTGGGATGCCTTGAACAGCTGCAGTGTGCCTGGAGCTAAGGGCTTCCTAGTTTTAAAAATCCTAGCCCTAGGCCTAAGCCTAACAGTAACCCTGGGAAGGTAAGTCAGCCTGGTGTTAGGCGTCTTGCCAAGGAAAAAGGCGTGAAAGCAGCCATGTTGTGGCACTTCTGCACTCCCTTTGGGATGCCTTTGGCAGATGAAGTAAGCCTGGAACTCAGGGCTTCCTGGTTAAAGAAATCCAAGCCCTAGGCTGAACCCTAACCCTAACCCTAGGCAGATAAATCAGCCTAGGTATAGGGATGGTGCCAAGGAAAAAGCTGTGAAAGCTGCCATGTTGTTGCACTTTTGTACTCCCCTTGGGATGCCTTGAACAGCTGCAGTGTGCCTGGAGCTAAGGGCTTCCTAGTTTCAAAAATCCTAGCCCTAGGCCTAAGCCTAACAGTAACCCTGGGAAAGTAAATCAGCCTGATGTTAGGCTTCTTGCCAAGGAAAAAGCCGTGAAAGCAGCCATGTTGTGGCACTTCTGCACTCCCTTGGGATGCCTTTGGCAGATGAAGTAAGCCTGGAACTCAGGGCTTCCTGGTTAAAGAAATCCAAGCCCTAGGCTGAACCCTAACCCTAACCCTAGGCAGATAAATCAGCCTAGGTATAGGGATGGTGCCAAGGAAAAAGCTGTGAAAGCTGCCATGTTGTTGCACTTTTGTACTCCCCTTGGGATGCCTTGAACAGCTGCAGTGTGCCTGGAGCTAAGGGCTTCCTAGTTTCAAAAATCCTAGCCCTAGGCCTAAGCCTAACAGTAACCCTGGGAAAGTAAATCAGCCTGGTGTTAGGCTTCTTGCCAAGGAAAAAGCTGTGAAAGCTGCCATGTTGTTGCACTTTTGTACTCCCCTTGGGATGCCTTTCACAGCTGCAGTGTGCCTGGAGCCCAGGGCTTCCTAGTTTCAAAAATCCTAGCCCTAGGCCTAAGCCTAACAGTAACCCTGGGAAAGTATGTCAGCCTGGTGTTAGGCTTCTTGCCAAGGAAAAAGCCGTGAAAGCAGCCATGTTGTGGCACTTTTGCACTCCCTTTTGGATGCCTTTCACAGCTCCAGTGTGCCTGGAACTCAGGGCTTCCTGATTTTAAAAATCCTAGCCCTAGGCCGAACCCCAACCCTAAGACGAGAAAGGCAAATCAGCCAGGAATTAGGCATGTCCCCAAGGAAAAAGCTGTGGAGGCAGGCATGTTGTGGTACTTTTGCGCTCTTCTTGGCTAGTCCTTCGCAGCTGCTGTGTTCTTGGAACTCAGGGCTTTCTGGTTAATAGACCCTTACCCTAGGCGTAACTCAAACCTTAACCCTAGGAAGGAAAATCAACCTATGTTTCGGGATGGTCTCATGGAAATATCAGTGGTGGCAGCCAAGTTGCGTCACTTTTGCGCTCCCCTTGGGATGCCTTTCGCAGCTGCAGTGTGCCTGGAGCCCAGGGCTTCCTGGTTTTAAAAGTCCTAGGCCTAAGCCTAACAGTAACCCTAGGAAGGTAAATCAGCCGGGTATTAGGGTTCTTCCTAAGGGAAAAGCCGTGAAAGTGTAGGGGCCTGAATATATGTATTGTTATAAAGGAGTCCTTGTGAATATATATATATGTAGTGAGAGTCCTATGTATTAGATAGGTGGGTCCTGTTGCTCTGGATGAGCTACAGCTGTGGGATCCTTGGTTGGGTAGCAGCTGTAGCTCATGAAGGCCTCTGGGATAAAAGGGGGTTGGGTCGAGAGCCCAGAAGGAGCCCCTATGGAAGCCATGAGGAACTGTGCTGCAGAGAGGAGCTGCATAATAGGACCAGCAAGAAGGTATGGACTTTAAGATGGGACTCCAGAAATATGAAATACAATAAGATAACAACAACAATAATGTAGGGGCCTGAATATATGTATTAGGTATGGAATCCCCCGGACAGCCGAGAGCTGTGGCAGCCGGAGAGCTGGGACAGTGGAATATAGGACAGCCGAGAGCTGTGGCAGCCTGAGAGCTGGGACAGATGAAGATAGGACAGCTGAGAGCTGTGGCAGCCTGAGAGCTGGGACAGATATGGATATTGTAACTGTGTAATGGAGAAATTGTTAAAAGAAAAGGGGGGAAATGTAGGGGCCTGAATATATGTATTAGGTATGGAATCCCCCGGACAGCCGAGAGCTGTGGCAGCTGGAGAGCTGGGACAGTGGAAGATAGGACAGCCGAGAGCTGTGGCAGCCTGGGAGCTGGGACAGATATGGATATTGTAACTGTGTAATTGAGAAATTGTTAAAAGAAAAGGGGGGAAATGTAGGGGCCTGAATATATGTATTGTTATAAAGGAGTCCTTGTGAATATATATATGTAGTGAGAGTCCTATGTATTAGATAGGTGGGTCCTGTTGCTCTGGATGAGCTACAGCTGTGGGATCCTTGGTTGGGTAGCAGCTGTAGCTCATGAAGGCCTCTGGGATAAAAGGGGGTTGGGTCGAGAGCCCAGGAGGAGCCCCTATGGAAGCCATGAGGAACTGTGCTGCAGAGAGGAGCTGCATAATAGGACCAGCAAGAAGGTATGGACTTTAAGATGGGACTCCAGAAATATGAAATACAATAAGATAACAACAACATGAAAGCAGCCATGTTGTGGCACTTCTGCACTCCCTTTGGGATGCCTTTGGCAGATGAAGTAAGCCTGGAACTCAGGGCTTCCTGGTTAAAGAAATTCAAGCCCTAGGCTGAACCCTAACCCTAACCCTAGGCAGATAAATCAGCCTAGGTATAGGGATGGTGCCAAGGAAAAAGCTGTGAAAGCTGCCATGTTGTTGCACTTTTGTACTCCCCTTGGGATGCCTTGAACAGCTGCAGTGTGCCTGGAGCTAAGGGCTTCCTAGTTTTAAAAATCCTAGCCCTAGGCCTAAGCCTAACAGTAACCCTGGGAAGGTAAGTCAGCCTGGTGTTAGGCGTCTTGCCAAGGAAAAAGGCGTGAAAGCAGCCATGTTGTGGCACTTCTGCACTCCCTTTGGGATGCCTTTGGCAGATGAAGTAAGCCTGGAACTCAGGGCTTCCTGGTTAAAGAAATCCAAGCCCTAGGCTGAACCCTAACCCTAACCCTAGGCAGATAAATCAGCCTAGGTATAGGGATGGTGCCAAGGAAAAAGCTGTGAAAGCTGCCATGTTGTTGCACTTTTGTACTCCCCTTGGGATGCCTTGAACAGCTGCAGTGTGCCTGGAGCTAAGGGCTTCCTAGTTTCAAAAATCCTAGCCCTAGGCCTAAGCCTAACAGTAACCCTGGGAAAGTAAATCAGCCTGATGTTAGGCTTCTTGCCAAGGAAAAAGCCGTGAAAGCAGCCATGTTGTGGCACTTCTGCACTCCCTTGGGATGCCTTTGGCAGATGAAGTAAGCCTGGAACTCAGGGCTTCCTGGTTAAAGAAATCCAAGCCCTAGGCTGAACCCTAACCCTAACCCTAGGCAGATAAATCAGCCTAGGTATAGGGATGGTGCCAAGGAAAAAGCTGTGAAAGCTGCCATGTTGTTGCACTTTTGTACTCCCCTTGGGATGCCTTGAACAGCTGCAGTGTGCCTGGAGCTAAGGGCTTCCTAGTTTCAAAAATCCTAGCCCTAGGCCTAAGCCTAACAGTAACCCTGGGAAAGTAAATCAGCCTGGTGTTAGGCTTCTTGCCAAGGAAAAAGCTGTGAAAGCTGCCATGTTGTTGCACTTTTGTACTCCCCTTGGGATGCCTTGAACAGCTGCAGTGTGCCTGGAGCCCAGGGCTTCCTAGTTTCAAAAATCCTAGCCCTAGGCCTAAGCCTAACAGTAACCCTGGGAAAGTATGTCAGCCTGGTGTTAGGCTTCTTGCCAAGGAAAAAGCTGTGAAAGCAGCCATGTTGTGGCACTTTTGCACTCCCTTTTGGATGCCTTTCACAGCTCCAGTGTGCCTGGAACTCAGGGCTTCCTGATTTTAAAAATCCTAGCCCTAGGCCGAACCCCAACCCTAAGACGAGAAAGGCAAATCAGCCAGGAATTAGGCATGTCCCCAAGGAAAAAGCTGTGGAGGCAGGCATGTTGTGCTACTTTTGCGCTCTTCTTGGCTAGTCCTTCGCAGCTGCTGTGTTCTTGGAACTCAGGGCTTTCTGGTTAATAGACCCTTACCCTAGGCGTAACTCAAACCTTAACCCTAGGAAGGAAAATCAACCTATGTTTCGGGATGGTCTCATGGAAATATCAGTGGTGGCAGCCAAGTTGCGTCACTTTTGCGCTCCCCTTGGGATGCCTTTCGCAGCTGCAGTGTGCCTGGAGCCCAGGGCTTCCTGGTTTTAAAAGTCCTAGGCCTAAGCCTAACAGTAACCCTAGGAAGGTAAATCAGCCGGGTATTAGGGTTCTTCCTAAGGGAAAAGCCGTGAAAGTGTAGGGGCCTGAATATATGTATTGTTATAAAGGAGTCCTTGTGAATATATATATATGTAGTGAGAGTCCTATGTATTAGATAGGTGGGTCCTGTTGCTCTGGATGAGCTACAGCTGTGGGATCCTTGGTTGGGTAGCAGCTGTAGCTCATGAAGGCCTCTGGGATAAAAGGGGGTTGGGTCGAGAGCCCAGAAGGAGCCCCTATGGAAGCCATGAGGAACTGTGCTGCAGAGAGGAGCTGCATAATAGGACCAGCAAGAAGGTATGGACTTTAAGATGGGACTCCAGAAATATGAAATACAATAAGATAACAACAACAATTGGTGACCGCGACGTGATAAAGAACATGCAGCCAAGGAGAAGGTATGGACTCCCCTGGACAGCCGAGAGCTGTGGCAGCCGGAGAGCTGGGACAGTGGAAGATAGGACAGCTGAGAGCTGTGGCAGCCTGAGAGCTGGGACAGATATGGATATTGTAACTGTGTAATTGAGAAATTGTTAAAAGAAAAGGGGGGAAATGTAGGGGCCTGAATATATGTATTAGGTATGGAATCCCCCGGACAGCTGAGAGCTGTGGCAGCCGGAGAGCTGGGACAGTGGAAGATAGGACAGCCGAGAGCTGTGGCAGCCTGGGAGCTGGGACAGATATGGATATTGTAACTGTGTAATTGAGAAATTGTTAAAAGAAAAGGGGGGAAATGTAGGGGCCTGAATATATGTATTGTTATAAAGGAGTCCTTGTGAATATATATATATGTAGTGAGAGTCCTATGTATTAGATAGGTGGGTCCTGTTGCTCTGGATGAGCTACAGCTGTGGGATCCTTGGTTGGGTAGCAGCTGTAGCTCATGAAGGCCTCTGGGATAAAAGGGGGTTGGGTCGAGAGCCCAGAAGGAGCCCCTATGGAAGCCATGAGGAACTGTGCTGCAGAGAGGAGCTGCATAATAGGACCAGCAAGAAGGTATGGACTTTAAGATGGGACTCCAGAAATATGAAATACAATAAGATAACAACAACAATAATGTAGGGGCCTGAATATATGTATTAGGTATGGAATCCCCCGGACAGCCGAGAGCTGTGGCAGCCGGAGAGCTGGGACAGTGGAATATAGGACAGCCGAGAGCTGTGGCAGCCTGAGAGCTGGGACAGATGAAGATAGGACAGCTGAGAGCTGTGGCAGCCTGAGAGCTGGGACAGATATGGATATTGTAACTGTGTAATGGAGAAATTGTTAAAAGAAAAGGGGGGAAATGTAGGGGCCTGAATATATGTATTAGGTATGGAATCCCCCGGACAGCCGAGAGCTGTGGCAGCTGGAGAGCTGGGACAGTGGAAGATAGGACAGCCGAGAGCTGTGGCAGCCTGGGAGCTGGGACAGATATGGATATTGTAACTGTGTAATTGAGAAATTGTTAAAAGAAAAGGGGGGAAATGTAGGGGCCTGAATATATGTATTGTTATAAAGGAGTCCTTGTGAATATATATATGTAGTGAGAGTCCTATGTATTAGATAGGTGGGTCCTGTTGCTCTGGATGAGCTACAGCTGTGGGATCCTTGGTTGGGTAGCAGCTGTAGCTCATGAAGGCCTCTGGGATAAAAGGGGGTTGGGTCGAGAGCCCAGGAGGAGCCCCTATGGAAGCCATGAGGAACTGTGCTGCAGAGAGGAGCTGCATAATAGGACCAGCAAGAAGGTATGGACTTTAAGATGGGACTCCAGAAATATGAAATACAATAAGATAACAACAACATGAAAGCAGCCATGTTGTGGCACTTCTGCACTCCCTTTGGGATGCCTTTGGCAGATGAAGTAAGCCTGGAACTCAGGGCTTCCTGGTTAAAGAAATTCAAGCCCTAGGCTGAACCCTAACCCTAACCCTAGGCAGATAAATCAGCCTAGGTATAGGGATGGTGCCAAGGAAAAAGCTGTGAAAGCTGCCATGTTGTTGCACTTTTGTACTCCCCTTGGGATGCCTTGAACAGCTGCAGTGTGCCTGGAGCTAAGGGCTTCCTAGTTTTAAAAATCCTAGCCCTAGGCCTAAGCCTAACAGTAACCCTGGGAAGGTAAGTCAGCCTGGTGTTAGGCGTCTTGCCAAGGAAAAAGGCGTGAAAGCAGCCATGTTGTGGCACTTCTGCACTCCCTTTGGGATGCCTTTGGCAGATGAAGTAAGCCTGGAACTCAGGGCTTCCTGGTTAAAGAAATCCAAGCCCTAGGCTGAACCCTAACCCTAACCTTAGGCAGATAAATCAGCCTAGGTATAGGGATGGTGCCAAGGAAAAAGCTGTGAAAGCTGCCATGTTGTTGCACTTTTGTACTCCCCTTGGGATGCCTTGAACAGCTGCAGTGTGCCTGGAGCTAAGGGCTTCCTAGTTTCAAAAATCCTAGCCCTAGGCCTAAGCCTAACAGTAACCCTGGGAAAGTAAATCAGCCTGATGTTAGGCTTCTTGCCAAGGAAAAAGCCGTGAAAGCAGCCATGTTGTGGCACTTTTGCACTCCCTTTTGGATGCCTTTCACAGCTCCAGTGTGCCTGGAACTCAGGGCTTCCTGCTTTTAAAAATCCTAGCCCTAGGCCGAACCCCAACCCTAAGACGAGAAAGGCAAATCAGCCAGGAATTAGGCATGTCCCCAAGGAAAAAGCTGTGGAGGCAGGCATGTTGTGGTACTTTTGCGCTCTTCTTGGCTAGTCCTTCGCAGCTGCTGTGTTCTTGGAACTCAGGGCTTTCTGGTTAATAGAACCCTTACCCTAGGCGTAACTCAAACCTTAACCCTAGGAAGGAAAATCAGCCTATGGTTCGGGATGGTCTCATGGAAATATCAGTGGTGGCAGCCAAGTTGCGTCACTTTTGCGCTCCCCTTGGGATGCCTTTTGCAGCTGCAGTGTGCCTGGAGCCCAGGGCTTCCTGGTTTTAAAAGTCCTAGGCCTAAGCCTAACAGTAACCCTAGGAAGGTAAATCAGCCGGGTATTAGGGTTCTTCCTAAGGGAAAAGCCGTGAAAGCAGCCATGTTGTGGCACTTCTGCACTCCCTTTGGGATGCCTTTGGCAGATGAAGTAAGCCTGGAACTCAGGGCTTCCTGGTTAAAGAAATCCAAGCCCTAGGCTGAACCCTAACCCTAACCCTAGGCAGATAAATCAGCCTAGGTATAGGGATGGTGCCAAGGAAAAAGCTGTGAAAGCTGCCATGTTGTTGCACTTTTGTACTCCCCTTGGGATGCCTTGAACAGCTGCAGTGTGCCTGGAGCACAGGGCTTCCTAGTTTTAAAAATCCTAGCCCTAGGCCTAAGCCTAACAGTAACCCTGGGAAGGTAAGTCAGCCTGGTGTTAGGCGTCTTGCCAAGGAAAAAGCCGTGAAAGCAGCCATGTTGTGGCACTTTTGCACTCCCTTTTGGATGCCTTTCACAGCTCCAGTGTGCCTGGAACTCAGGGCTTCCTGATTTTAAAAATCCTAGCCCTAGGCCGAACCGCAACCCTATGACGAGAAAGGCAAATCAGCCAGGAATTAGGCATGTCCCCAAGGAAAAAGCTGTGGAGGCAGGCATGTTGTGGTACTTTTGCGCTCTTCTTGGCTAGTCCTTTGCAGCTGCTGTGTTCTTGGAACTCAGGGCTTTCTGGTTAATAGAACCCTTACCCTAGGCGTAACTCAAACCTTAACCCTAGGAAGGAAAATCAACCTATGGTTCGGGATGGTCTCATGGAAATATCAGTGGTGGCAGCCAAGTTGCGTCACTTTTGCGCTGCCCTTGGGATGCCTTTCGCAGCTGCAGTGTGCCTGGAGCCCAGGGCTTCCTGGTTTTAAAAGTCCTAGGCCTAAGCCTAACAGTAACCCTAGGAAGGTAAATCAGCCGGGTATTAGGGTTCTTCCTAAGGGAAAAGCCGTGAAAGCAGCCATGTTGTGGCACTTCTGCACTCCCTTTGGGATGCCTTTGGCAGATGAAGTAAGCCTAGAACTCAGGGCTTCCTGGTTAAAAAAATTCAAGCCCTAGGCTGAACCCTAACCCTAACCCTAGGCAGATAAATCAGCCTAGGTATAGGGATGGTGCCAAGAAAAAAGCTGTGAAAGCTGCCATGTTGTTGCACTTTTGTACTCCCCTTGGGATGCCTTGAACAGCTGCAGTGTGCCTGGAGCTAAGGGCTTCCTAGTTTCAAAAATCCTAGCCCTAGGCCTAAGCCTAACAGTAACCCTGGGAAGGTAAATCAGCCTGATGTTAGGCTTCTTGCCAAGGAAAAAGCCGTGAAAGCAGCCATGTTGTGGCACTTTTGCACTCCCTTTGGGATGCCTTTGGCAGATGAAGTAAGCCTGGAACTCAGGGCTTCCTGGTTAAAGAAATCCAAGCCCTAGGCTGAACCCTAACCCTAACCCTAGGCAGATAAATCAGCCTAGGTATAGGGATGGTGCCAAGGAAAAAGCTGTGAAAGCTGCCATGTTGTTGCACTTTTGTACTCCCCTTGGATGCCTTGAACAGCTGCAGTGTGCCTGGAGCTAAGGGCTTCCTAGTTTCAAAAATCCTAGCCCTAGGCCTAAGCCTAACAGTAACCCTAGGAAGTTAAATCAGCCGGGTATTAGGGTTCTTCCTAAGGGAAAAGCCGTGAAAGCAGCCATGTTGTGGCACTTCTGCACTCCCTTTGGGATGCCTTTGGCAGATGAAGTAAGCCTGGAACTCAGGGCTTCCTGGTTAAAGAAATTCAAGCCCTAGGCTGAACCCTAACCCTAACCCTAGGCAGATAAATCAGCCTAGGTATAGGGATGGTGCCAAGGAAAAAGCTGTGAAAGCTGCCATGTTGTTGCACTTTTGTACTCCCCTTGGGATGCCTTGAACAGCTGCAGTGTGCCTGGAGCTAAGGGCTTCCTAGTTTTAAAAATCCTAGCCCTAGGCCTAAGCCTAACAGTAACCCTGGGAAGGTAAATCAGCCTGGTGTTAGGCGTCTTGCCAAGGAAAAAGCCGTGAAAGCAGCCATGTTGTGGCACTTTTGCACTCCCTTTTGGATGCCTTTCACAGCTCCAGTGTGCCTGGAACTCAGGGCTTCCTGATTTTAAAAATCCTAGCCCTAGGCCGAACCCCAACCCTATGACGAGAAAAGGAAATCAGCCAGGAATTAGGCATGTCCACAAGGAAAAAGCTGTGGAGGCAGGCATGTTGTGGTACTTTTGCGCTCTTCTTGGCTAGTCCTTCGCAGCTGCTGTGTTCTTGGAACTCAGGGCTTTCTGGTTAATAGAGCCCTTACCCTAGGCGTAACTCAAACCTTAACCCTAGGAAGGAAAATCAACCTATGGTTCGGGATGGTCTCATGGAAATATCAGTGGTGGCAGCCAAGTTGCGTCACTTGTGCGCTCCCCTTGGGATGCCTTTCGCAGCTGCAGTGTGCCTGGAGGCCAGGGCTTCCTGGTTTTAAAAGTCCTAGGCCTAAGCCTAACAGTAACCCTAGGAAGGTAAATCAGCCGGGTATTAGGGTTCTTCCTAAGGGAAAAGCCGTGAAAGCAGCCATGTTGTGGCACTTCTGCACTCCCTTTGGGATGCCTTTGGCAGATGAAGTAAGCCTGGAACTCAGGGCTTCCTGGTTAAAAAAATTCAAGCCCTAGGCTGAACCCTAACCCTAACCCTAGGCAGATAAATCAGCCTAGGTATAGGGATGGTGCCAAGGAAAAAGCTGTGAAAGCTGCCATGTTGTTGCACTTTTGTACTCCCCTTGGGATGCCTTGAACAGCTGCAGTGTGCCTGGAGCCAAGGGCTTCCTAGTTTCAAAAATCCTAGCCCTAGGCCTAAGCCTAACAGTAACCCTGGGAAGGTAAACCAGCCTGATGTTAGGCTTCTTGCCAAGGAAAAAGGCGTGAAAGCAGCCATGTTGTGGCACTTCTGCACTCGCTCTGGGATGCCTTTGGCAGATGAAGTAAGCCTGGAACTCAGGGCCTCCTGGTTAAAGAAATCCAAGCCCTAGGCTGAACCCTAACCCTAACCCTAGGCAGATAAATCAGCCTAGGTATAGGGATGGTGCCAAGGAAAAAGCTGTGAAAGCTGCCATGTTGTTGCACTTTTGTACTCCCCTTGGGATGCCTTGAACAGCTGCAGTGTGCCTGGAGCTAAGGGCTTCCTAGTTTCAAAAATCCTAGCCCTAGGCCTAAGCCTAACAGTAACCCTGGGAAAGTAAATCAGCCTGATGTTAGGCTTCTTGCCAAGGAAAAAGCTGTGAAAGCTGCCATGTTGTTGCACTTTTGTACTCCCCTTGGGATGCCTTGAACAGCTGCAGTGTGCCTGGAGCTAAGGGCTTCCTAGTTTCAAAAATCCTAGCCCTAGGCCTAAGCCTAACAGTAACCCTGGGAAAGTAAATCAGCCTGGTGTTAGGCTTCTTGCCAAGGAAAAAGCCGTGAAAGCAGCCATGTTGTGGCACTTTTGCACTCCCTTTTGGATGCCTTTCACAGCTCCAGTGTGCCTGGAACTCAGGGCTTCCTGATTTTAAAAATCCTAGCCCTAGGCCGAACCGCAACCCTATGACGAGAAAGGCAAATCAGCCAGGAATTAGGCATGTCCCCAAGGAAAAAGCTGTGGAGGCAGGCATGTTGTGGTACTTTTGCGCTCTTCTTGGCTAGTCCTTTGCAGCTGCTGTGTTCTTGGAACTCAGGGCTTTCTGGTTAATAGAACCCTTACCCTAGGCGTAACTCAAACCTTAACCCTAGGAAGGAAAATCAACCTATGGTTCGGGATGGTCTCATGGAAATATCAGTGGTGGCAGCCAAGTTGCGTCACTTTTGCGCTGCCCTTGGGATGCCTTTCGCAGCTGCAGTGTGCCTGGAGCCCAGGGCTTCCTGGTTTTAAAAGTCCTAGGCCTAAGCCTAACAGTAACCCTAGGAAGGTAAATCAGCCGGGTATTAGGGTTCTTCCTAAGGGAAAAGCCGTGAAAGCAGCCATGTTGTGGCACTTCTGCACTCCCTTTGGGATGCCTTTGGCAGATGAAGTAAGCCTAGAACTCAGGGCTTCCTGGTTAAAAAAATTCAAGCCCTAGGCTGAACCCTAACCCTAACCCTAGGCAGATAAATCAGCCTAGGTATAGGGATGGTGCCAAGAAAAAAGCTGTGAAAGCTGCCATGTTGTTGCACTTTTGTACTCCCCTTGGGATGCCTTGAACAGCTGCAGTGTGCCTGGAGCTAAGGGCTTCCTAGTTTCAAAAATCCTAGCCCTAGGCCTAAGCCTAACAGTAACCCTGGGAAGGTAAATCAGCCTGATGTTAGGCTTCTTGCCAAGGAAAAAGCCGTGAAAGCAGCCATGTTGTGGCACTTCTGCACTCCCTTTGGGATGCCTTTTGCAGATGAAGTAAGCCTGGAACTCAGGGCTTCCTGGTTAAAGAAATCCAAGCCCTAGGCTGAACCCTAACCCTAACCCTAGGCAGATAAATCAGCCTAGGTATAGGGATGGTGCCAAGGAAAAAGCTGTGAAAGCTGCCATGTTGTTGCACTTTTGTACTCCCCTTGGATGCCTTGAACAGCTGCAGTGTGCCTGGAGCTAAGGGCTTCCTAGTTTCAAAAATCCTAGCCCTAGGCCTAAGCCTAACAGTAACCCTAGGAAGTTAAATCAGCCGGGTATTAGGGTTCTTCCTAAGGGAAAAGCCGTGAAAGCAGCCATGTTGTGGCACTTCTGCACTCCCTTTGGGATGCCTTTGGCAGATGAAGTAAGCCTGGAACTCAGGGCTTCCTGGTTAAAGAAATTCAAGCCCTAGGCTGAACCCTAACCCTAACCCTAGGCAGATAAATCAGCCTAGGTATAGGGATGGTGCCAAGGAAAAAGCTGTGAAAGCTGCCATGTTGTTGCACTTTTGTACTCCCCTTGGGATGCCTTGAACAGCTGCAGTGTGCCTGGAGCTAAGGGCTTCCTAGTTTTAAAAATCCTAGCCCTAGGCCTAAGCCTAACAGTAACCCTGGGAAGGTAAATCAGCCTGGTGTTAGGCGTCTTGCCAAGGAAAAAGCCGTGAAAGCAGCCATGTTGTGGCACTTTTGCACTCCCTTTTGGATGCCTTTCACAGCTCCAGTGTGCCTGGAACTCAGGGCTTCCTGATTTTAAAAATCCTAGCCCTAGGCCGAACCCCAACCCTATGACGAGAAAAGGAAATCAGCCAGGAATTAGGCATGTCCACAAGGAAAAAGCTGTGGAGGCAGGCATGTTGTGGTACTTTTGCGCTCTTCTTGGCTAGTCCTTCGCAGCTGCTGTGTTCTTGGAACTCAGGGCTTTCTGGTTAATAGAGCCCTTACCCTAGGCGTAACTCAAACCTTAACCCTAGGAAGGAAAATCAACCTATGGTTCGGGATGGTCTCATGGAAATATCAGTGGTGGCAGCCAAGTTGCGTCACTTTTGCGCTCCCCTTGGGATGCCTTTCGCAGCTGCAGTGTGCCTGGAGGCCAGGGCTTCCTGGTTTTAAAAGTCCTAGGCCTAAGCCTAACAGTAACCCTAGGAAGGTAAATCAGCCGGGTATTAGGGTTCTTCCTAAGGGAAAAGCCGTGAAAGCAGCCATGTTGTGGCACTTCTGCACTCCCTTTGGGATGCCTTTGGCAGATGAAGTAAGCCTGGAACTCAGGGCTTCCTGGTTAAAAAAATTCAAGCCCTAGGCTGAACCCTAACCCTAACCCTAGGCAGATAAATCAGCCTAGGTATAGGGATGGTGCCAAGGAAAAAGCTGTGAAAGCTGCCATGTTGTTGCACTTTTGTACTCCCCTTGGGATGCCTTGAACAGCTGCAGTGTGCCTGGAGCCAAGGGCTTCCTAGTTTCAAAAATCCTAGCCCTAGGCCTAAGCCTAACAGTAACCCTGGGAAGGTAAACCAGCCTGATGTTAGGCTTCTTGCCAAGGAAAAAGGCGTGAAAGCAGCCATGTTGTGGCACTTCTGCACTCGCTCTGGGATGCCTTTGGCAGATGAAGTAAGCCTGGAACTCAGGGCCTCCTGGTTAAAGAAATCCAAGCCCTAGGCTGAACCCTAACCCTAACCCTAGGCAGATAAATCAGCCTAGGTATAGGGATGGTGCCAAGGAAAAAGCTGTGAAAGCTGCCATGTTGTTGCACTTTTGTACTCCCCTTGGGATGCCTTGAACAGCTGCAGTGTGCCTGGAGCTAAGGGCTTCCTAGTTTCAAAAATCCTAGCCCTAGGCCTAAGCCTAACAGTAACCCTGGGAAAGTAAATCAGCCTGGTGTTAGGCTTCTTGCCAAGGAAAAAGCCGTGAAACAGCCATGTTGTGGCACTTTTGCACTCCCTTTTGGATGCCTTTCACAGCTCCAGTGTGCCTGGAACTCAGGGCTTCCTGATTTTAAAAATCCTAGCCCTAGGCCGAACCCCAACCCTAAGACGAGAAAGGCAAATCAGCCAGGAATTAGGCATGTCCCCAAGGAAAAAGCTGTGGAGGCAGGCATGTTGTGGTACTTTTGCGCTCTTCTTGGCTAGTCCTTCGCAGCTGCTGTGTTCTTGGAACTCAGGGCTTTCTGGTTAATAGAGCCCTTACCCTAGGCGTAACTCAAACCTTAACCCTAGGAAGGGAAATCAGCCTATGGTTCGGGATGCTCTCATGGAAATATCAGTGGTGGCAGCCAAGTTGCGTCACTTTTGCGCTCCCCTTGGGATGCCTTTTGCAGCTGCAGTGTGCCTGGAGCCCAGGGCTTCCTGGTTTTACAAGTCCTAGGCCTAAGCCTAACAGTAACCCTAGGAAGGTAAATCAGCCGGGTATTAGGGTTCTTCCTAAGGGAAAAGCCGTTAAAGCAGCCATGTTGTGGCACTTCTGCACTCCCTTTGGGATGCCTTTGGCAGATGAAGTAAGCCTGGAACTCAGGGCTTCCTGGTTAAAGAAATTCAAGCCCTAGGCTGAACCCTAACCCTAACCCTAGGCAGATAAATCAGCCTAGGTATAGGGATGGTGCCAAGGAAAAAGCTGTGAAAGCTGCCATGTTGTTGCACTTTTGTACTCCCCTTGGGATGCCTTGAACAGCTGCAGTGTGCCTGGAGCTAAGGGCTTCCTAGTTTTAAAAATCCTAGCCCTAGGCCTAAGCCTAACAGTAACCCTGGGAAGGTAAATCAGCCTGGTGTTAGGCGTCTTGCCAAGGAAAAAGCCGTGAAAGCAGCCATGTTGTGGCACTTTTGCACTCCCTTTTGGATGCCTTTGGCAGATGAAGTAAGCCTGGAACTCAGGGCTTCCTGGTTAAAGAAATCCAAGCCCTAGGCTGAACCCTAACCCTAACCCTAGGCAGATAAATCAGCCTAGGTATAGGGATGGTGCCAAGGAAAAAGCTGTGAAAGCTGCCATGTTGTTGCACTTTTGTACTCCCCTTGGGATGCCTTGAACAGCTGCAGTGTGCCTGGAGCTAAGGGCTTCCTAGTTTTAAAAATCCTAGCCCTAGGCCTAAGCCTAACAGTAACCCTGGGAAAGTAAATCAGCCTGATGTTAGGCTTCTTGCCAAGGAAAAAGCTGTGAAAGCTGCCATGTTGTTGCACTTTTGTACTCCCCTTGGGATGCCTTGAACAGCTGCAGTGTGCCTGGAGCTAAGGGCTTCCTAGTTTCAAAAATCCTAGCCCTAGGCCTAAGCCTAACAGTAACCCTGGGAAAGTAAATCAGCCTGGTGTTAGGCTTCTTGCCAAGGAAAAAGCCGTGAAAGCAGCCATGTTGTGGCACTTTTGCACTCCCTTTTGGATGCCTTTCACAGCTCCAGTGTGCCTGGAACTCAGGGCTTCCTGATTTTAAAAATCCTAGCCCTAGGCCGAACCGCAACCCTATGACGAGAAAGGCAAATCAGCCAGGAATTAGGCATGTCCCCAAGGAAAAAGCTGTGGAGGCAGGCATGTTGTGGTACTTTTGCGCTCTTCTTGGCTAGTCCTTTGCAGCTGCTGTGTTCTTGGAACTCAGGGCTTTCTGGTTAATAGAACCCTTACCCTAGGCGTAACTCAAACCTTAACCCTAGGAAGGAAAATCAACCTATGGTTCGGGATGGTCTCATGGAAATATCAGTGGTGGCAGCCAAGTTGCGTCACTTTTGCGCTGCCCTTGGGATGCCTTTCGCAGCTGCAGTGTGCCTGGAGCCCAGGGCTTCCTGGTTTTAAAAGTCCTAGGCCTAAGCCTAACAGTAACCCTAGGAAGGTAAATCAGCCGGGTATTAGGGTTCTTCCTAAGGGAAAAGCCGTGAAAGCAGCCATGTTGTGGCACTTCTGCACTCCCTTTGGGATGCCTTTGGCAGATGAAGTAAGCCTGGAACTCAGGGCTTCCTGGTTAAAAAAATTCAAGCCCTAGGCTGAACCCTAACCCTAACCCTAGGCAGATAAATCAGCCTAGGTATAGGGATGGTGCCAAGAAAAAAGCTGTGAAAGCTGCCATGTTGTTGCACTTTTGTACTCCCCTTGGGATGCCTTGAACAGCTGCAGTGTGCCTGGAGCTAAGGGCTTCCTAGTTTCAAAAATCCTAGCCCTAGGCCTAAGCCTAACAGTAACCCTGGGAAGGTAAATCAGCCTGATGTTAGGCTTCTTGCCAAGGAAAAAGCCGTGAAAGCAGCCATGTTGTGGCACTTTTGCACTCCCTTTGGGATGCCTTTGGCAGATGAAGTAAGCCTGGAACTCAGGGCTTCCTGGTTAAAGAAATCCAAGCCCTAGGCTGAACCCTAACCCTAACCCTAGGCAGATAAATCAGCCTAGGTATAGGGATGGTGCCAATGAAAAAGCTGTGAAAGCTGCCATGTTGTTGCACTTTTGTACTCCCCTTGGATGCCTTGAACAGCTGCAGTGTGCCTGGAGCTAAGGGCTTCCTAGTTTCAAAAATCCTAGCCCTAGGCCTAAGCCTAACAGTAACCCTAGGAAGTTAAATCAGCCGGGTATTAGGGTTCTTCCTAAGGGAAAAGCCGTGAAAGCAGCCATGTTGTGGCACTTCTGCACTCCCTTTGGGATGCCTTTGGCAGATGAAGTAAGCCTGGAACTCAGGGCTTCCTGGTTAAAGAAATTCAAGCCCTAGGCTGAACCCTAACCCTAACCCTAGGCAGATAAATCAGCCTAGGTATAGGGATGGTGCCAAGGAAAAAGCTGTGAAAGCTGCCATGTTGTTGCACTTTTGTACTCCCCTTGGGATGCCTTGAACAGCTGCAGTGTGCCTGGAGCTAAGGGCTTCCTAGTTTTAAAAATCCTAGCCCTAGGCCTAAGCCTAACAGTAACCCTGGGAAGGTAAATCAGCCTGGTGTTAGGCGTCTTGCCAAGGAAAAAGCCGTGAAAGCAGCCATGTTGTGGCACTTTTGCACTCCCTTTTGGATGCCTTTCACAGCTCCAGTGTGCCTGGAACTCAGGGCTTCCTGATTTTAAAAATCCTAGCCCTAGGCCGAACCCCAACCCTATGACGAGAAAAGGAAATCAGCCAGGAATTAGGCATGTCCACAAGGAAAAAGCTGTGGAGGCAGGCATGTTGTGGTACTTTTGCGCTCTTCTTGGCTAGTCCTTCGCAGCTGCTGTGTTCTTGGAACTCAGGGCTTTCTGGTTAATAGAGCCCTTACCCTAGGCGTAACTCAAACCTTAACCCTAGGAAGGAAAATCAACCTATGGTTCGGGATGGTCTCATGGAAATATCAGTGGTGGCAGCCAAGTTGCGTCACTTTTGCGCTCCCCTTGGGATGCCTTTCGCAGCTGCAGTGTGCCTGGAGGCCAGGGCTTCCTGGTTTTAAAAGTCCTAGGCCTAAGCCTAACAGTAACCCTAGGAAGGTAAATCAGCCGGGTATTAGGGTTCTTCCTAAGGGAAAAGCCGTGAAAGCAGCCATGTTGTGGCACTTCTGCACTCCCTTTGGGATGCCTTTGGCAGATGAAGTAAGCCTGGAACTCAGGGCTTCCTGGTTAAAAAAATTCAAGCCCTAGGCTGAACCCTAACCCTAACCCTAGGCAGATAAATCAGCCTAGGTATAGGGATGGTGCCAAGGAAAAAGCTGTGAAAGCTGCCATGTTGTTGCACTTTTGTACTCCCCTTGGGATGCCTTGAACAGCTGCAGTGTGCCTGGAGCCAAGGGCTTCCTAGTTTCAAAAATCCTAGCCCTAGGCCTAAGCCTAACAGTAACCCTGGGAAGGTAAACCAGCCTGATGTTAGGCTTCTTGCCAAGGAAAAAGGCGTGAAAGCAGCCATGTTGTGGCACTTCTGCACTCGCTCTGGGATGCCTTTGGCAGATGAAGTAAGCCTGGAACTCAGGGCCTCCTGGTTAAAGAAATCCAAGCCCTAGGCTGAACCCTAACCCTAACCCTAGGCAGATAAATCAGCCTAGGTATAGGGATGGTGCCAAGGAAAAAGCTGTGAAAGCTGCCATGTTGTTGCACTTTTGTACTCCCCTTGGGATGCCTTGAACAGCTGCAGTGTGCCTGGAGCTAAGGGCTTCCTAGTTTCAAAAATCCTAGCCCTAGGCCTAAGCCTAACAGTAACCCTGGGAAAGTAAATCAGCCTGGTGTTAGGCTTCTTGCCAAGGAAAAAGCCGTGAAACAGCCATGTTGTGGCACTTTTGCACTCCCTTTTGGATGCCTTTCACAGCTCCAGTGTGCCTGGAACTCAGGGCTTCCTGATTTTAAAAATCCTAGCCCTAGGCCGAACCCCAACCCTATGACGAGAAAGGCAAATCAGCCAGGAATTAGGCATGTCCCCAAGGAAAAAGCTGTGGAGGCAGGCATGTTGTGGTACTTTTGCGCTCTTCTTGGCTAGTCCTTCGCAGCTGCTGTGTTCTTGGAACTCAGGGCTTTCTGGTTAATAGAACCCTTACCCTAGGCGTAACTCAAACCTTAACCCTAGGAAGGAAAATCAGCCTATGGTTCGGGATGGTCTCATGGAAATATCAGTGGTGGCAGCCAAGTTGCGTCACTTTTGCGCTCCCCTTGGGATGCCTTTTGCAGCTGCAGTGTGCCTGGAGCCCAGGGCTTCCTGGTTTTAAAAGTCCTAGGCCTAAGCCTAACAGTAACCCTAGGAAGGTAAATCAGCCGGGTATTAGGGTTCTTCCTAAGGGAAAAGCCGTGAAAGCAGCCATGTTGTGGCACTTCTGCGCTCCCTTTGGGATGCCTTTGGCAGATGAAGTAAGCCTGGAACTCAGGGCTTCCTGGTTAAAGAAATTCAAGCCCTAGGCTGAACCCTAACCCTAACCCTAGGCAGATAAATCAGCCTAGGTATAGGGATGGTGCCAAGGAAAAAGCTGTGAAAGCTGCCATGTTGTTGCACTTTTGTACTCCCCTTGGGATGCCTTGAACAGCTGCAGTGTGCCTGGAGCTAAGGGCTTCCTAGTTTTAAAAATCCTAGCCCTAGGCCTAAGCCTAACAGTAACCCTGGGAAGGTAAATCAGCCTGGTGTTAGGCGTCTTGCCAAGGAAAAAGCCGTGAAAGCAGCCATGTTGTGGCACTTTTGCACTCCCTTTTGGATGCCTTTCACAGCTCCAGTGTGCCTGGAACTCAGGGCTTCCTGATTTTAAAAATCCTAGCCCTAGGCCGAACCCCAACCCTATGACGAGAAAGGCAAATCAGCCAGGAATTAGGCATGTCCACAAGGAAAAAGCTGTGGAGGCAGGCATGTTGTGGTACTTTTGCGCTCTTCTTGGCTAGTCCTTCGCAGCTGCTGTGTTCTTGGAACTCAGGGCTTTCTGGTTAATAGAGCCCTTACCCTAGGCGTAACTCAAACCTTAACCCTAGGAAGGAAAATCAACCTATGGTTCGGGATGGTCTCATGGAAATATCAGTGGTGGCAGCCAAGTTGCGTCACTTTTGCGCTCCCCTTGGGATGCCTTTCGCAGCTGCAGTGTGCCTGGAGCCCAGGGCTTCCTGGTTTTAAAAGTCCTAGGCCTAAGCCTAACAGTAACCCTAGGAAGGTAAATCAGCCGGGTATTAGGGTTCTTCCTAAGGGAAAAGCCGTGAAAGCAGCCATGTTGTGGCACTTCTGCACTCCCTTTGGGATGCCTTTGGCAGATGAAGTAAGCCTGGAACTCAGGGCTTCCTGGTAAAAAAAATTCAAGCCCTAGGCTGAACCCTAACCCTAACCATAGGCAGATAAATCAGCCTAGGTATAGGGATGGTGCCAAGGAAAAAGCTGTGAAAGCTGCCATGTTGTTGCACTTTTGTACTCCCCTTGGGAGGCCTTGAACAGCTGCAGTGTGCCTGGAGCTAAGGGCTTCCTAGTTTCAAAAATCCTAGCCCTAGGCCTAAGCCTAACAGTAACCCTGGGAAGGCAAATCAGCCTGATGTTAGGTTTCTTGCCAAGGAAAAAGCCGTGAAAGCAGCCATGTTGTGGCACTTCTGCACTCCCTTTGGGATGCCTTTGGCAGATGAAGTAAGCCTGGAACTCAGGGCTTCCTGGTTAAAGAAATCCAAGCCCTAGGCTGAACCCTAACCCTAGCTCTAGGCAGATAAATCAGCCCAGGTATAGGGATGGTGCCAAGGAAAAAGCTGTGAAAGCTGCCATGTTGTTGCACTTTTGTACTCCCCTTGGGATGCCTTGAACAGCTGCAGTGTGCCTGGAGCTAAGGGCTTCCTAGTTTCAAAAATCCTAGCCCTAGGCCTAAGCCTAACAGTAACCCCGGGAAGGTAAATCAGCCTGGTGTTAGGCTTCTTGCCAAGGAAAAAGCCGTGAAAGCAGCCATGTTGTGGCACTTTTGCACTCCCTTTTGGATGCCTTTCACAACTCCGGTGTGCCTGGAACTCAGGGCTTCCTGCTTTTAAAAATCCTAGCCCTAGGCCGAACCGCAACCCTAAGACGAGAAAGGCAAATCAGCCAGGAATTAGGCATGTCCCCAAGGAAAAAGCTGTGGAGGCAGGCATGTTGTGGTACTTTTGCGCTCTTCTTGGCTAGTCCTTCGCAGCTGCTGTGTTCTTGGAACTCAGGGCTTTCTGGTTAATAGAACCCTTACCCTAGGCGTAACTCAAACCTTAACCCTAGGAAGGAAAATCAGCCTATGGTTCGGGATGGTCTCATGGAAATATCAGTGGTGGCAGCCAAGTTGCGTCACTTTTGCGCTCCCCTTGGGATGCCTTTTGCAGCTGCAGTGTGCCTGGAGCCCAGGGCTTCCTGGTTTTAAAAGTCCTAGGCCTAAGCCTAACAGTAACCCTAGGAAGGTAAATCAGCCGGGTATTAGGGTTCTTCCTAAGGGAAAAGCCGTGAAAGCAGCCATGTTGTGGCACTTCTGCACTCCCTTTGGGATGCCTTTGGCAGATGAAGTAAGCCTGGAACTCAGGGCTTCCTGGTTAAAGAAATCCAAGCCCTAGGCTGAACCCTAACCCTAACCCTAGGCAGATAAATCAGCCTAGGTATAGGGATGGTGCCAAGGAAAAAGCTGTGAAAGCTGCCATGTTGTTGCACTTTTGTACTCCCCTTGGGATGCCTTGAACAGCTGCAGTGTGCCTGGAGCCCAGGGCTTCCTAGTTTCAAAAATCCTAGCCCTAGGCCTAAGCCTAACAGTAACCCTGGGAAAGTAAATCAGCCTGATGTTAGGTTTCTTGCCAAGGAAAAAGCCGTGAAAGCAGCCATGTTGTGGCACTTTTGCACTCCCTTTTGGATGCCTTTCACAGCTGCAGTGTGCCTGGAACTCAGGGCTTCCTGATTTTAAAAATCCTAGCCCTAGGCCGAACCCCAACCCTAAGACGAGAAAGGCAAATCAGCCAGGAATTAGGCATGTCCCCAAGGAAAAAGCTGTGGAGGCAGGCATGTTGTGGTACTTTTGCGCTCTTCTTGGCTAGTCCTTCGCAGCTGCTGTGTTCTTGGAACTCAGGGCTTTCTGGTTAATAGAACCCTTACCCTAGGCGTAACTCAAACCTTAACCCTAGGAAGGAAAATCAGCCTATGGTTCGGGATGCTCTCATGGAAATATCAGTGGTGGCAGCCAAGTTGCGTCACTTTTGCGCTCCCCTTGGGATGCCTTTCGCAGCTGCAGTGTGCCTGGAGCCCAGGGCTTCCTGGTTTTAAAAGTCCTAGGCCTAAGCCTAACAGTAACCCTAGGAAGGTAAATCAGCCGGGTATTAGGGTTCTTCCTAAGGGAAAAGCCGTGAAAGCAGCCATGTTGTGGCACTTCTGCACTCCCTTTGGGATGCCTTTGGCAGATGAAGTAAGCCTGGAACTCAGGGCTTCCTGGTAAAAAAAATTCAAGCCCTAGGCTGAACCCTAACCCTAACCCTAGGCAGATAAATCAGCCTAGGTATAGGGATGGTGCCAAGGAAAAAGCTGTGAAAGCTGCCATGTTGTTGCACTTTTGTACTCCCCTTGGGATGCCTTGAACAGCTGCAGTGTGCCTGGAGCTAAGGGCTTCCTAGTTTCAAAAATCCTAGCCCTAGGCCTAAGCCTAACAGTAACCCTGGGAAAGTAAATCAGCCTGATGTTAGGCTTCTTGCCAAGGAAAAAGCCGTGAAAGCAGCCATGTTGTGGCACTTTTGCACTCCCTTTTGGATGCCTTTCACAGCTCCAGTGTGCCTGGAACTCAGGGCTTCCTGATTTTAAAAATCCTAGCCCTAGGCCGAACCCCAACCCTAAGACGAGAAAGGCAAATCAGCCAGGAATTAGGCATGTCCCCAAGGAAAAAGCTGTGGAGGCAGGCATGTTGTGGTACTTTTGCGCTCTTCTTGGCTAGTCCTTCGCAGCTGCTGTGTTCTTGGAACTCAGGGCTTTCTGGTTAATAGAACCCTTACCCTAGGCGTAACTCAAACCTTAACCCTAGGAAGGAAAATCAGCCTATGGTTCGGGATGGTCTCATGGAAATATCAGTGGTGGCAGCCAAGTTGCGTCACTTTTGCGCTCCCCTTGGGATGCCTTTTGCAGCTGCAGTGTGCCTGGAGCCCAGGGCTTCCTGGTTTTAAAAGTCCTAGGCCTAAGCCTAACAGTAACCCTAGGAAGGTAAATCAGCCGGGTATTAGGGTTCTTCCTAAGGGAAAAGCCGTGAAAGCAGCCATGTTGTGGCACTTCTGCACTCCCTTTGGGATGCCTTTGGCAGATGAAGTAAGCCTGGAACTCAGGGCTTCCTGGTTAAAGAAATCCAAGCCCTAGGCTGAACCCTAACCCTAACCCTAGGCAGATAAATCAGCCTAGGTATAGGGATGGTGCCAAGGAAAAAGCTGTGAAAGCTGCCATGTTGTTGCACTTTTGTACTCCCCTTGGGATGCCTTGAACAGCTGCAGTGTGCCTGGAGCCCAGGGCTTCCTAGTTTCAAAAATCCTAGCCCTAGGCCTAAGCCTAACAGTAACCCTGGGAAGGTAAATCAGCCTGATGTTAGGTTTCTTGCCAAGGAAAAAGCTGTGAAAGCAGCCATGTTGTGGCACTTTTGCACTCCCTTTTGGATGCCTTTCACAGCTCCAGTGTGCCTGGAACTCAGGGCTTCCTGCTTTTAAAAATCCTAGCCCTAGGCCGAACCCCAACCCTAAGACGAGAAAGGCAAATCAGCCAGGAATTAGGCATGTCCCCAAGGAAAAAGCTGTGGAGGCAGGCATGTTGTGGTACTTTTGCGCTCTTCTTGGCTAGTCCTTCGCAGCTGCTGTGTTCTTGGAACTCAGGGCTTTCTGGTTAATAGACCCATACCCTAGGCGTAACTCAAACCTTAACCCTAGGAAGGAAAATCAGCCTATGGTTCGGGATGGTCTCATGGAAATATCAGTGGTGGCAGCCAAGTTGCGTCACTTTTGCGCTCCCCTTGGGATGCCTTTCGCAGCTGCAGTGTGCCTGGAGCCCAGGGCTTCCTGGTTTTAAAAGTCCTAGGCCTAAGCCTAACAGTAACCCTAGGAAGGTAAATCAGCCGGGTATTAGGGTTCTTCCTAAGGGAAAAGCCGTGAAAGCAGCCATGTTGTGGCACTTCTGCACTCCCTTTGGGATGCCTTTGGCAGATGAAGTAAGCCTGGAACTCAGGGCTTCCTGGTTAAAGAAATCCAAGCCCTAGGCTGAACCCTAACCCTAACCCTAGGCAGATAAATCAGCCTAGGTATAGGGATGGTGCCAAGGAAAAAGCTGTGAAAGCTGCCATGTTGTTGCACTTTTGTACTCCCCTTGGGATGCCTTGAACAGCTGCAGTGTGCCTGGAGCTAAGGGCTTCCTAGTTTCAAAAATCCTAGCCCTAGGCCTAAGCCTAACAGTAACCCTGGGAAGGTAAATCAGCCTGGTGTTAGGCTTCTTGCCAAGGAAAAAGCCGTGAAAGCAGCCATGTTGTGGCACTTTTGCACTCCCTTTTGGATGCCTTTCACAGCTCCAGTGTGCCTGGAACTCAGGGCTTCCTGATTTTAAAAATCCTAGCCCTAGGCCGAACCCCAACCCTAAGACGAGAAAGGCAAATCAGCCAGGAATTAGGCATGTCCCCAAGGAAAAAGCTGTGGAGGCAGGCATGTTGTGCTACTTTTGCGCTCTTCTTGGCTAGTCCTTCGCAGCTGCTGTGTTCTTGGAACTCAGGGCTTTCTGGTTAATAGAACCCTTACCCTAGGCGTAACTCAAACCTTAACCCTAGGAAGGAAAATCAGCCTATGGTTCGGGATGGTCTCATGGAAATATCAGTGGTGGCAGCCAAGTTGCGTCACTTTTGCGCTCCCCTTGGGATGCCTTTCGCAGCTGCAGTGTGCCTGGAGCCCAGGGCTTCCTGGTTTTAAAAGTCCTAGGCCTAAGCCTAACAGTAACCCTAGGAAGGTAAATCAGCCGGGTATTAGGGTTCTTCCTAAGGGAAAAGCCGTGAAAGCAGCCATGTTGTGGCACTTCTGCACTCCCTTTGGGATGCCTTTGGCAGATGAAGTAAGCCTGGAACTCAGGGCTTCCTGGTTAAAGAAATCCAAGCCCTAGGCTGAAGCCTAACCCTAACCCTAGGCAGATAAATCAGCCTAGGTATAGGGATGGTGCCAAGGAAAAAGCTGTGAAAGCTGCCATGTTGTTGCACTTTTGTACTCCCCTTGGGATGCCTTGAACAGCTGCAGTGTGCCTGGAGCCCAGGGCTTCCTAGTTTTAAAAATCCTAGCCCTAGGCCTAAGCCTAACAGTAACCCTGGGAAGGTAAATCAGCCTGGTGTTAGGCTTCTTGCCAAGGAAAAAGCCGTGAAAGCAGCCATGTTGTGGCACTTTTGCACTCCCTTTTGGATGCCTTTCACAGCTCCAGTGTGCCTGGAACTCAGGGCTTCCTGATTTTAAAAATCCTAGCCCTAGGCCGAACCCCAACCCTAAGACGAGAAAGGCAAATCAGCCAGGAATTAGGCATGTCCCCAAGGAAAAAGCTGTGGAGGCAGGCATGTTGTGGTACTTTTGCGCTCTTCTTGGCTAGTCCTTCGCAGCTGCTGTGTTCTTGGAACTCAGGGCTTTCTGGTAAATAGAGCCCTTACCCTAGGCGTAACTCAAACCTTAAGCCTAGGAAGGAAAATCAGCCTATGGTTCGGGATGGTGTCATGGAAATATCAGTGGTGGCAGCCAAGTTGCGTCACTTTTGCGCTCCCCTTGGGATGCCTTTCGCAGCTGCAGTGTGCCTGGAGCCCAGGGCTTCCTGGTTTTAAAAGTCCTAGGCCTAAGCCTAACAGTAACCCTAGGAAGGTAAATCAGCCGGGTATTAGGGTTCTTCCTAAGGGAAAAGCCGTGAAAGCAGCCATGTTGTGGCACTTCTGCACTCCCTTTGGGATGCCTTTGGCAGATGAAGTAAGCCTGGAACTCAGGGCTTCCTGGTTAAAGAAATCCAAGCCCTAGGCTGAACCCTAACCCTAACCCTAGGCAGATAAATCAGCCTAGGTATAGGGATGGTGCCAAGGAAAAAGCTGTGAAAGCTGCCATGTTGTTGCACTTTTGTACTCCCCTTGGGATGCCTTGAACAGCTGCAGTGTGCCTGGAGCTAAGGGCTTCCTAGTTTTAAAAATCCTAGCCCTAGGCCTAAGCCTAACAGTAACCCTGGGAAGGTAAATCAGCCTGGTGTTAGGCGTCTTGCCAAGGAAAAAGCCGTGAAAGCAGCCATGTTGTGGCACTTTTGCACTCCCTTTTGGATGCCTTTCACAGCTCCAGTGTGCCTGGAACTCAGGGCTTCCTGATTTTAAAAATCCTAGCCCTAGGCCGAACCCCAACCCTAAGACGAGAAAGGCAAATCAGCCAGGAATTAGGCATGTCCCCAAGGAAAAAGCTGTGGAGGCAGGCATGTTGTGGTACTTTTGCGCTCTTCTTGGCTAGTCCTTCGCAGCTGCTGTGTTCTTGGAACTCAGGGCTTTCTGGTTGATAGAACCTTTACCCTAGGCGTAACTCAAAACTTAACCCTAGGAAGGAAAATCAGCCTATGGTTCGGGATGGTCTCATGGAAATATCAGTGGTGGCAGCCAAGTTGCGTCACTTTTGCGCTCCCCTTGGGATGCCTTTCGCAGCGTCAGTGTGCCTGGAGCCCAGGGCTTCCTGGTTTTAAAAGTCCTAGGCCTAAGCCTAACAGTAACCCTAGGAAGGTAAATCAGCCGGGTATTAGGGTTCTTCCTAAGGGAAAAGCCGTGAAAGCAGCCATGTTGTGGCACTTCTGCACTCCCTTTGGGATGCCTTTGGCAGATGAAGTAAGCCTGGAACTCAGGGCTTCCTGGTTAAAGAAATCCAAGCCCTAGGCTGAACCCTAACCCTAACCCTAGGCAGATAAATCAGCCTAGGTATAGGGATGGTGCCAAGGAAAAAGCTGTGAAAGCTGCCATGTTGTTGCACTTTTGTACTCCCCTTGGGATGCCTTGAACAGCTGCAGTGTGCCTGGAGCTAAGGGCTTCCTAGTTTTAAAAATCCTAGCCCTAGGCCTAAGCCTAACAGTAACCCTGGGAAGGTAAATCAGCCTGCTGTTAGGCTTCTTGCCAAGGAAAAAGCCGTGAAAGCAGCCATGTTGTGGCACTTTTGCACTCCCTTTTGGATGCCTTTCACAGCTCCAGTGTGCCTGGAACTCAGGGCTTCCTGATTTTAAAAATCCTAGCCCTAGGCCGAACCCCAACACTAAGACGAGAAAGGCAAATCAGCCAGGAATTAGGCATGTCCCCAAGGAAAAAGCTGTGGAGGCAGGCATGTTGTGGTACTTTTGCGCTCTTCTTGGCTAGTCCTTCGCAGCTGCTGTGTTCTTGGAACTCAGGGCTTTCTGGTAAATAGAGCCCTTACCCTAGGCGTAACTCAAACCTTAAGCCTAGGAAGGAAAATCAGCCTATGGTTCGGGATGGTGTCATGGAAATATCAGTGGTGGCAGCCAAGTTGCGTCACTTTTGCGCTCCCCTTGGGATGCCTTTCGCAGCTGCAGTGTGCCTGGAGCCCAGGGCTTCCTGGTTTTAAAAGTCCTAGGCCTAAGCCTAACAGTAACCCTAGGAAGGTAAATCAGCCGGGTATTAGGGTTCTTCCTAAGGGAAAAGCCGTGAAAGCAGCCATGTTGTGGCACTTCTGCACTCCCTTTGGGATGCCTTTGGCAGATGAAGTAAGCCTGGAACTCAGGGCTTCCTGGTTAAAGAAATCCAAGCCCTAGGCTGAACCCTAACCCTAACCCTAGGCAGATAAATCAGCCTAGGTATAGGGATGGTGCCAAGGAAAAAGCTGTGAAAGCTGCCATGTTGTTGCACTTTTGTACTCCCCTTGGGATGCCTTGAACAGCTGCAGTGTGCCTGGAGCTAAGGGCTTCCTAGTTTTAAAAATCCTAGCCCTAGGCCTAAGCCTAACAGTAACCCTGGGAAGGTAAATCAGCCTGGTGTTAGGCTTCTTGCCAAGGAAAAAGCCGTGAAAGCAGCCATGTTGTGGCACTTTTGCACTCCCTTTTGGATGCCTTTCACAGCTCCAGTGTGCCTGGAACTCAGGGCTTCCTGATTTTAAAAATCCTAGCCCTAGGCCGAACCCCAACCCTAAGACGAGAAAGGCAAATCAGCCAGGAATTAGGCATGTCCCCAAGGAAAAAGCTGTGGAGGCAGGCATGTTGTGCTACTTTTGCGCTCTTCTTGGGTAGTCCTTCGCAGCTGCTGTGTTCTTGGAACTCAGGGCTTTCTGGTTGATAGAACCTTTACCCTAGGCGTAACTCAAACCTTAACCCTAGGAAGGAAAATCAGCCTATGGTTCGGGATGGTCTCATGGAAATATCAGTGGTGGCAGCCAAGTTGCGTCACTTTTGCGCTCCCCTTGGGATGCCTTTTGCAGCTGCAGTGTGCCTGGAGCCCAGGGCTTCCTGGTTTTAAAAGTCCTAGGCCTAAGCCTAACAGTAACCCTAGGAAGGTAAATCAGCCGGGTATTAGGGTTCTTCCTAAGGGAAAAGCCGTGAAAGCAGCCATGTTGTGGCACTTCTGCACTCCCTTTGGGATGCCTTTGGCAGATGAAGTAAGCCTGGAACTCAGGGCTTCCTGGTTAAAGAAATCCAAGCCCTAGGCTGAACCCTAACCCTAACCCTAGGCAGATAAATCAGCCTAGGTATAGGGATGGTGCCAAGGAAAAAGCTGTGAAAGCTGCCATGTTGTTGCACTTTTGTACTCCCCTTGGGATGCCTTGAACAGCTGCAGTGTGCCTGGAGCTAAGGGCTTCCTAGTTTTAAAAATCCTAGCCCTAGGCCTAAGCCTAACAGTAACCCTGGGAAGGTAAATCAGCCTGCTGTTAGGCTTCTTGCCAAGGAAAAAGGCGTGAAAGCAGCCATGTTGTGGCACTTTTGCACTCCCTTTTGGATGCCTTTCACAGCTCCAGTGTGCCTGGAACTCAGGGCTTCCTGATTTTAAAAATCCTAGCCCTAGGCCGAACCCCAACACTAAGACGAGAAAGGCAAATCAGCCAGGAATTAGGCATGTCCCCAAGGAAAAAGCTGTGGAGGCAGGCATGTTGTGGTACTTTTGCGCTCTTCTTGGCTAGTCCTTCGCAGCTGCTGTGTTCTTGGAACTCAGGGCTTTCTGGTTAATAGAACCCTTACCCTAGGCGTAACTCAAACCTTAACCCTAGGAAGGAAAATCAGCCTATGGTTCGGGATGGTCTCATGGAAATATCAGTGGTGGCAGCCAAGTTGCGTCACTTTTGCGCTCCCCTTGGGATGCCTTTCGCAGCGTCAGTGTGCCTGGAGCCCAGGGCTTCCTGGTTTTAAAAGTCCTAGGCCTAAGCCTAACAGTAACCCTAGGAAGGTAAATCAGCCGGGTATTAGGGATCTTCCTAAGGGAAAAGCCGTGAAAGCAGCCATGTTGTGGCACTTCTGCACTCCCTTTGGGTTGCCTTTGGCAGATGAAGTAAGCCTGGAACTCAGGGCTTCCTGGTTAAAGAAATCCAAGCCCTAGGCTGAACCCTAACCCTAACCCTAGGTAGATAAATCAGCCTAGGTATAGGGATGGTGCCAAGGAAAAAGCTGTGAAAGCTGCCATGTTGTTGCACTTTTGTACTCCCCTTGGGATGCCTTGAACAGCTGCAGTGTGCCTGGAGCTAAGGGCTTCCTAGTTTTAAAAATCCTAGCCCTAGGCCTAAGCCTAACAGTAACCCTGGGAAGGTAAATCAGCCTGGTGTTAGGCTTCTTGCCAAGGAAAAAGACGTGAAAGCAGCCATGTTGTGGCACTTTTGCAGTCCATTTTGGATGCCTTTCGCAGCTGCAGTGTGCCTGGAGCCCAGGGCTTCCTGGTTTTAAAAGTCCTAGGCCTAAGCCTAACAGTAACCCTAGGAAGGTAAATCAGCCGGGTATTAGGGTTCTTCCTAAGGGAAAAGCCGTGAAAGCAGCCATGTTGTGGCACTTCTGCACTCCCTTTGGGATGCCTTTGGCAGATGAAGTAAGCCTGGAACTCAGGGCTTCCTGGTTAAAGAAATCCAAGCCCTAGGCTGAACCCTAACCCTAACCCTAGGCAGATAAATCAGCCTAGGTATAGGGATGGTGCCAAGGAAAAAGCTGTGAAAGCTGCCATGTTGTTGCACTTTTGTACTCCCCTTGGGATGCCTTGAACAGCTGCAGTGTGCCTGGAGCTAAGGGCTTCCTAGTTTTAAAAATCCTAGCCCTAGGCCTAAGCCTAACAGTAACCCTGGGAAGGTAAATCAGCCTGGTGTTAGGCTTCTTGCCAAGGAAAAAGCCGTGAAAGCAGCCATGTTGTGGCACTTTTGCACTCCCTTTTGGATGCCTTTCACAGCTCCAGTGTGCCTGGAACTCAGGGCTTCCTGATTTTAAAAATCCTAGCCCTAGGCCGAACCCCAACCCTAAGACGAGAAAGGCAAATCAGCCAGGAATTAGGCATGTCCCCAAGGAAAAAGCTGTGGAGGCAGGCATGTTGTGGTACTTTTGCGCTCTTCTTGGCTAGTCCTTCGCAGCTGCTGTGTTCTTGGAACTCAGGGCTTTCTGGTTAATAGAACCCTTACCCTAGGCGTAACTCAAACCTTAACCCTAGGAAGGAAAATCAGCCTATGGTTCGGGATGGTCTCATGGAAATATCAGTGGTGGCAGCCAAGTTGCGTCACTTTTGCGCTCCCCTTGGGATGCCTTTCGCAGCTGCAGTGTGCCTGGAGCCCAGGGCTTCCTGGTTTTAAAAGTCCTAGGCCTAAGCCTAACAGTAACCCTAGGAAGGTAAATCAGCCGGGTATTAGGGTTCTTCCTAAGGGAAAAGCCGTGAAAGCAGCCATGTTGTGGCACTTCTGCACTCCCTTTGGGATGCCTTTGGCAGATGAAGTAAGCCTGGAACTCAGGGCTTCCTGGTTAAAGAAATCCAAGCCCTAGGCTGAACCCTAACCCTAACCCTAGGCAGATAAATCAGCCTAGGTATAGGGATGGTGCCAAGGAAAAAGCT
Organism: Ammospiza caudacuta; assembly: GCF_027887145.1. Taxonomy (NCBI): domain Eukaryota; kingdom Metazoa; phylum Chordata; class Aves; order Passeriformes; family Passerellidae; genus Ammospiza; species Ammospiza caudacuta. The sequence goes on from NC_080619.1 coordinate 158,415, forward strand.
GTGAAAGCTGCCATGTTGTTGCACTTTTGTACTCCCCTTGGGATGCCTTGAACAGCTGCAGTGTGCCTGGAGCCCAGGGCTTCCTAGTTTTAAAAATCCTAGCCCTAGGCCTAAGCCTAACAGTAACCCTGGGAAGGTAAATCAGCCTGGTGTTAGGCTTCTTGCCAAGGAAAAAGCCGTGAAAGCAGCCATGTTGTGGCACTTTTGCACTCCCTTTTGGATGCCTTTCACAGCTCCAGTGTGCCTGGAACTCAGGGCTTCCTGATTTTAAAAATCCTAGCCCTAGGCCGAACCCCAACCCTAAGACGAGAAAGGCAAATCAGCCAGGAATTAGGCATGTCCCCAAGGAAAAAGCTGTGGAGGCAGGCATGTTGTGCTACTTTTGCGCTCTTCTTGGCTAGTCCTTCGCAGCTGCTGTGTTCTTGGAACTCAGGGCTTTCTGGTTAATAGAGCCCTTACCCTTGGCGTAACTCAAACCTTAAGCCTAGGAAGGAAAATCAGCCTATGGTTCGGGATGCTCTCATGGAAATATCAGTGGTGGCAGCCAAGTTGCGTCACTTTTGCGCTCCCCTTGGGATGCCTTTCGCAGCCGCAGTGTGCCTGGAGCCCAGGGCTTCCTGGTTTTAAAAGTCCTAGGCCTAAGCCTAACAGTAACCCTAGGAAGGTAAATCAGCCGGGTATTAGGGTTCTTCCTAAGGGAAAAGCCGTGAAAGCAGCCATGTTGTGGCACTTCTGCACTCCCTTTGGGATGCCTTTGGCAGATGAAGTAAGCCTGGAACTCAGGGCTTCCTGGTTAAAGAAATCCAAGCCCTAGGCTGAACCCTAACCCTAACCCTAAGTAGATAAATCAGCCTAGGTATAGGGATGGTGCCAAGGAAAAAGCTGTGAAAGCTGCCATGTTGTTGCACTTTTGTACTCCCCTTGGGATGCCTTGAACAGCTGCAGTGTGCCTGGAGCTAAGGGCTTCCTAGTTTTAAAAATCCTAGCCCTAGGCCTAAGCCTAACAGTAACCCTGGGAAGGTAAATCAGCCTGGTGTTAGGCTTCTTGCCAAGGAAAAAGACGTGAAAGCAGCCATGTTGTGGCACTTTTGCAGTCCATTTTGGATGCCTTTCGCAGCTGCAGTGTGCCTGGAGCCCAGGGCTTCCTGGTTTTAAAAGTCCTAGGCCTAAGCCTAACAGTAACCCTAGGAAGGTAAATCAGCCGGGTATTAGGGTTCTTCCTAAGGGAAAAGCCGTGAAAGCAGCCATGTTGTGGCACTTCTGCACTCCCTTTGGGATGCCTTTGGCAGATGAAGTAAGCCTGGAACTCAGGGCTTCCTGGTTAAAAAAATCCAAGCCCTAGGCTGAACCCTAACCCTAACCCTAGGCAGATAAATCAGCTTAGGTGAAGGGATGGTGCCAAGGAAAAAGCTGTGAAAGCTGCCATGTTGTTGCACTTTTGTACTCCCCTTGGGATGCCTTGAACAGCTGCAGTGTGCCTGGAGCTAAGGGCTTCCTAGTTTCAAAAATCCTAGCCCTAGGCCTAAGCCTAACAGTAACCCTGGGAAGGTAAATCAGCCTGGTGTTAGGCTTCTTGCCAAGGAAAAAGCCGTGAAAGCAGCCATGTTGTGGCACTTTTGCACTCCCTTTTGGATGCCTTTCACAGCTCCAGTGTGCCTGGAACTCAGGGCTTCCTGATTTTAAAAATCCTAGCCCTAGGCCGAACCCCAACCCTATGACGAGAAAGGCAAATCAGCCAGGAATTAGGCATGTCCCCAAGGAAAAAGCTGTGGAGGCAGGCATGTTGTGGTACTTTTGCGCTCTTCTTGGCTAGTCCTTCGCAGCTGCTGTGTTCTTGGAACTCAGGGCTTTCTGGTAAATAGAGCCCTTACCCTAGGCGTAACTCAAACCTTAAGCCTAGGAAGGAAAATCAGCCTATGGTTCGGGATGGTGTCATGGAAATATCAGTGGTGGCAGCCAAGTTGCGTCACTTTTGCGCTCCCCTTGGGATGCCTTTCGCAGCGTCAGTGTGCCTGGAGCCCAGGGCTTCCTGGTTTTAAAATCCTAGGCCTAAGCCTAACAGTAACCCTAGGAAGGTAAATCAGCCGGGTATTAGGGTTCTTCCTAAGGGAAAAGCCGTGAAAGCAGCCATGTTGTGGCACTTCTGCACTCCCTTTGGGTTGCCTTTGGCAGATGAAGTAAGCCTGGAACTCAGGGCTTCCTGGTTAAAGAAATCCAAGCCCTAGGCTGAACCCTAACCCTAACCCTAGGCAGATAAATCAGCCTAGGTATAGGGATGGTGCCAAGGAAAAAGCTGTGAAAGCTGCCATGTTGTTGCACTTTTGTACTCCCCTTGGGATGCCTTGAACAGCTGCAGTGTGCCTGGAGCTAAGGGCTTCCTAGTTTCAAAAATCCTAGCCCTAGGCCTAAGCCTAACAGTAACCCTGGGAAGGTAAATCAGCCTGGTGTTAGGCTTCTTGCCAAGGAAAAAGCCGTGAAAGCAGCCATGTTGTGGCACTTTTGCACTCCCTTTTGGATGCCTTTCACAGCTCCAGTGTGCCTGGAACTCAGGGCTTCCTGATTTTAAAAATCCTAGCCCTAGGCCGAACCCCAACCCTAAGACGAGAAAGGCAAATCAGCCAGGAATTAGGCATGTCCCCAAGGAAAAAGCTGTGGAGGCAGGCATGTTGTGCTACTTTTGCGCTCTTCTTGGCTAGTCCTTCGCAGCTGCTGTGTTCTTGGAACTCAGGGCTTTCTGGTTAATAGAACCCTTACCCTAGGCGTAACTCAAACCTTAAGCCTAGGAAGGAAAATCAGCCTATGGTTCGGGATGGTCTCATGGAAATATCAGTGGTGGCAGCCAAGTTGCGTCACTTTTGCGCTCCCCTTGGGATGCCTTTCGCAGCGTCAGTGTGCCTGGAGCCCAGGGCTTCCTGGTTTTAAAAGTCCTAGGCCTAAGCCTAACAGTAACCCTAGGAAGGTAAATCAGCCGGGTATTAGGGTTCTTCCTAAGGGAAAAGCCGTGAAAGCAGCCATGTTGTGGCACTTCTGCACTCCCTTTGGGATGCCTTTGGCAGATGAAGTAAGCCTGGAACTCAGGGCTTCCTGGTTAAAGAAATCCAAGCCCTAGGCTGAACCCTAACCCTAACCCTAGGCAGATAAATCAGCCTAGGTATAGGGATGGTGCCAAGGAAAAAGCTGTGAAAGCTGCCATGTTGTTGCACTTTTGTACTCCCCTTGGGATGCCTTGAACAGCTGCAGTGTGCCTGGAGCTAAGGGCTTCCTAGTTTCAAAAATCCTAGCCCTAGGCCTAAGCCTAACAGTAACCCTGGGAAGGTAAATCAGCCTGGTGTTAGGCTTCTTGCCAAGGAAAAAGCCGTGAAAGCAGCCATGTTGTGGCACTTTTGCACTCCCTTTTGGATGCCTTTCACAGCTCCAGTGTGCCTGGAACTCAGGGCTTCCTGATTTTAAAAATCCTAGCCCTAGGCCGAACCCCAACCCTAAGACGAGAAAGGCAAATCAGCCAGGAATTAGGCATGTCCCCAAGGAAAAAGCTGTGGAGGCAGGCATGTTGTGCTACTTTTGCGCTCTTCTTGGCTAGTCCTTCGCAGCTGCTGTGTTCTTGGAACACAGGGCTTTCTGGTTAATAGACCCTTACCCTAGGCGTAACTCAAACCTTAAGCCTAGGAAGGAAAATCAGCCTATGGTTCGGGATGGTCTCATGGAAATATCAGTGGTGGCAGCCAAGTTGCGTCACTTTTGCGCTCCCCTTGGGATGCCTTTCGCAGCTGCAGTGTGCCTGGAGCCCAGGGCTTCCTGGTTTTAAAAGTCCTAGGCCTAAGCCTAACAGTAACCCTAGGAAGGTAAATCAGCCGGGTATTAGGGTTCTTCCTAAGGGAAAAGCCGTGAAAGCAGCCATGTTGTGGCACTTCTGCACTCCCTTTGGGATGCCTTTGGCAGATGAAGTAAGCCTGGAACTCAGGGCTTCCTGGTTAAAGAAATCCAAGCCCTAGGCTGAACCCTAACCCTAACCCTAGGCAGATAAATCAGCCTAGGTATAGGGATGGTGCCAAGGAAAAAGCTGTGAAAGCTGCCATGTTGTTGCACTTTTGTACTCCCCTTGGGATGCCTTGAACAGCTGCAGTGTGCCTGGAGCTAAGGGCTTCCTAGTTTCAAAAATCCTAGCCCTAGGCCTAAGCCTAACAGTAACCCTGGGAAGGGAAATCAGCCTGGTGTTAGGCTTCTTGCCAAGGAAAAAGCCGTGAAAGCAGCCATGTTGTGGCACTTTTGCACTCGCTTTTGGATGCCTTTAACAGCTCCAGTGTGCCTGGAACTCAGGGCTTCCTGATTTTAAAAATCCTAGCCCTAGGCCGAACCCCAACCCTAAGACGAGAAAGGCAAATCAGCCAGGAATTAGGCATGTCCCCAAGGAAAAAGCTGTGGAGGCAGGCATGTTGTGCTACTTTTGCGCTCTTCTTGGCTAGTCCTTCGCAGCTGCTGTGTTCTTGGAACTCAGGGCTTTCTGGTTAATAGACCCTTACCCTAGGCGTAACTCAAACCTTAAGCCTAGGAAGGAAAATCAGCCTATGGTTCGGGATGGTCTCATGGAAATATCAGTGGTGGCAGCCAAGTTGCGTCACTTTTGCGCTCCCCTTGGGATGCCTTTCGCAGCTGCAGTGTGCCTGGAGCCCAGGGCTTCCTGGTTTTAAAAGTCCTAGGCCTAAGCCTAACAGTAACCCTAGGAAGGTAAATCAGCCGGGTATTAGGGTTCTTCCTAAGGGAAAAGCCGTGAAAGCAGCCATGTTGTGGCACTTCTGCACTCCCTTTGGGATGCCTTTGGCAGATGAAGTAAGCCTGGAACTCAGGGTTTCCTGGTTAAGGAAATCCAAGCCCTAGGCTGAACCCTAACCCTAACCCTAGGCAGATAAATCAGCCTAGGTATAGGGATGGTGCCAAGGAAAAAGCTGTGAAAGCTGCCATGTTGTTGCACTTTTGTACTCCCCTTGGGATGCCTTGAACAGCTGCAGTGTGCCTGGAGCTAAGGGCTTCCTAGTTTCAAAAATCCTAGCCCTAGGCCTAAGCCTAACAGTAACCCTGGGAAGGTAAATCAGCCTGGTGTTAGGCTTCTTGCCAAGGAAAAAGCCGTGAAAGCAGCCATGTTGTGGCACTTTTGCACTCCCTTTTGGATGCCTTTCACAGCTCCAGTGTGCCTGGAACTCAGGGCTTCCTGATTTTAAAAATCCTAGCCCTAGGCCGAACCCCAACCCTAAGACGAGAAAGGCAAATCAGCCAGGAATTAGGCATGTCCCCAAGGAAAAAGCTGTGGAGGCAGGCATGTTGTGCTACTTTTGCGCTCTTCTTGGCTAGTCCTTCGCAGCTGCTGTGTTCTTGGAACTCAGGGCTTTCTGGTTAATAGAAGCCTTACCCTAGGCGTAACTCAAACCTTAAGCCTAGGAAGGAAAATCAGCCTATGGTTCGGGATGGTCTCATGGAAATATCAGTGGTGGCAGCCAAGTTGCGTCACTTTTGCGCTCCCCTTGGGATGCCTTTCGCAGCTGCAGTGTGCCTGGAGCCCAGGGCTTCCTGGTTTTAAAAGTCCTAGGCCTAAGCCTAACAGTAACCCTAGGAAGGTAAATCAGCCGGGTATTAGGGTTCTTCCTAAGGGAAAAGCCGTGAAAGCAGCCATGTTGTGGCACTTCTGCACTCCCTTTGGGATGCCTTTGGCAGATGAAGTAAGCCTGGAACTCAGGGCTTCCTGGTTAAAGAAATCCAAGCCCTAGGCTGAACCCTAACCCTAACCCTAGGCAGATAAATCAGCCTAGGTATAGGGATGGTGCCAAGGAAAAAGCTGTGAAAGCTGCCATGTTGTTGCACTTTTGTACTCCCCTTGGGATGCCTTGAACAGCTGCAGTGTGCCTGGAGCTAAGGGCTTCCTAGTTTCAAAAATCCTAGCCCTAGGCCTAAGCCTAACAGTAACCCTGGGAAGGTAAATCAGCCTGGTGTTAGGCTTCTTGCCAAGGAAAAAGCCGTGAAAGCAGCCATGTTGTGGCACTTTTGCACTCGCTTTTGGATGCCTTTCACAGCTCCAGTGTGCCTGGAACTCAGGGCTTCCTGATTTTAAAAATCCTAGCCCTAGGCCGAACCCCAACCCTAAGACGAGAAAGGCAAATCAGCCAGGAATTAGGCATGTCCCCAAGGAAAAAGCTGTGGAGGCAGGCATGTTGTGGTACTTTTGCGCTCTTCTTGGCTAGTCCTTCGCAGCTGCTGTGTTCTTGGAACTCAGGGCTTTCTGGTTAATAGACCCTTACCCTAGGCGTAACTCAAACCTTAAGCCTAGGAAGGAAAATCAGCCTATGGTTCGGGATGGTCTCATGGAAATATCAGTGGTGGCAGCCAAGTTGCGTCACTTTTGCGCTCCCCTTGGGATGCCTTTCGCAGCTGCAGTGTGCCTGGAGCCCAGGGCTTCCTGGTTTTAAAAGTCCTAGGCCTAAGCCTAACAGTAACCCTAGGAAGGTAAATCAGCCGGGTATTAGGGTTCTTCCTAAGGGAAAAGCCGTGAAAGCAGCCATGTTGTGGCACTTCTGCACTCCCTTTGGGATGCCTTTGGCAGATGAAGTAAGCCTGGAACTCAGGGCTTCCTGGTTAAAGAAATCCAAGCCCTAGGCTGAACCCTAACCCTAACCCTAGGCAGATAAATCAGCCTAGGTATAGGGATGGTGCCAAGGAAAAAGCTGTGAAAGCTGCCATGTTGTTGCACTTTTGTACTCCCCTTGGGATGCCTTGAACAGCTGCAGTGTGCCTGGAGCTAAGGGCTTCCTAGTTTCAAAAATCCTAGCCCTAGGCCTAAGCCTAACAGTAACCCTGGGAAGGTAAATCAGCCTGGTGTTAGGCTTCTTGCCAAGGAAAAAGCCGTGAAAGCAGCCATGTTGTGGCACTTTTGCACTCCCTTTTGGATGCCTTTCACAGCTCCAGTGTGCCTGGAACTCAGGGCTTCCTGATTTTAAAAATCCTAGCCCTAGGCCGAACCCCAACCCTAAGACGAGAAAGGCAAATCAGCCAGGAATTAGGCATGTCCCCAAGGAAAAAGCTGTGGAGGCAGGCATGTTGTGGTACTTTTGCGCTCTTCTTGGCTAGTCCTTCGCAGCTGCTGTGTTCTTGGAACTCAGGGCTTTCTGGTTAATAGAACCCTTACCCTAGGCGTAACTCAAACCTTAACCCTAGGAAGGAAAATCAGCCTATGGTTCGGGATGGTCTCATGGAAATATCAGTGGTGGCAGCCAAGTTGCGTCACTTTTGCGCTCCCCTTGGGATGCCTTTCGCAGCTGCAGTGTGCCTGGAGCCCAGGGCTTCCTGGTTTTAAAAGTCCTAGGCCTAAGCCTAACAGTAACCCTAGGAAGGTAAATCAGCCGGGTATTAGGGTTCTTCCTAAGGGAAAAGCCGTGAAAGCAGCCATGTTGTGGCACTTCTGCACTCCCTTTGGGATGCCTTTGGCAGATGAAGTAAGCCTGGAACTCAGGGCTTCCTGGTTAAAGAAATCCAAGCCCTAGGCTGAACCCTAACCCTAACCCTAGGCAGATAAATCAGCCTAGGTATAGGGATGGTGCCAAGGAAAAAGCTGTGAAAGCTGCCATGTTGTTGCACTTTTGTACTCCCCTTGGGATGCCTTGAACAGCTGCAGTGTGCCTGGAGCTAAGGGCTTCCTAGTTTCAAAAATCCTAGCCCTAGGCCTAAGCCTAACAGTAACCCTGGAAAGGGAAATCAGCCTGGTGTTAGGCTTCTTGCCAAGGAAAAAGCGGTGAAAGCAGCCATGTTGTGGCACTTTTGCACTCCCTTTTGGATGCCTTTCACAGCTCCAGTGTGCCTGGAACTCAGGGCTTCCTGATTTTAAAAATCCTAGCCCTAGGCCGAACCCCAACCCTAAGACGAGAAAGGCAAATCAGCCAGGAATTAGGCATGTCCCCAAGGAAAAAGCTGTGGAGGCAGGCATGTTGTGCTACTTTTGCGCTCTTCTTGGCTAGTCCTTCGCAGCTGCTGTGTTCTTGGAACTCAGGGCTTTCTGGTAAATAGAGCCCTTACCCTAGGCGTAACTCAAACCTTAAGCCTAGGAAGGAAAATCAGCCTATGGTTCGGGATGGTCTCATGGAAATATCAGTGGTGGCAGCCAAGTTGCGTCACTTTTGCGCTCCCCTTGGGATGCCTTTCGCAGCTGCAGTGTGCCTGGAGCCCAGGGCTTCCTGGTTTCAAAAGTCCTAGGCCTAAGCCTAACAGTAACCCTAGGAAGGTAAATCAGCCGGGTATTAGGGTTCTTCCTAAGGGAAAAGCCGTGAAAGCAGCCATGTTGTGGCACTTCTGCACTCCCTTTGGGATGCCTTTGGCAGATGAAGTAAGCCTGGAACTCAGGGCTTCCTGGTTAAAGAAATCCAAGCCCTAGGCTGAACCCTAACCCTAACCCTAGGCAGATAAATCAGCCTAGGTATAGGGATGGTGCCAAGGAAAAAGCTGTGAAAGCTGCCATGTTGTTGCACTTTTGTACTCCCCTTGGGATGCCTTGAACAGCTGCAGTGTGCCTGGAGCTAAGGGCTTCCTAGTTTTAAAAATCCTAGCCCTAGGCCTAAGCCTAACAGTAACCCTGGGAAGGTAAATCACCCTGGTGTTAGGCTTCTTGCCAAGGAAAAAGCCGTGAAAGCAGCCATGTTGTGGCACTTTTGCACTCCCTTTTGGATGCCTTTCACAGCTCCAGTGTGCCTGGAACTCAGGGCTTCCTGATTTTAAAAATCCTAGCCCTAGGCCGAACCCCAACCCTAAGACGAGAAAGGCAAATCAGCCAGGAATTAGGCATGTCCCCAAGGAAAAAGCTGTGGAGGCAGGCATGTTGTGCTACTTTTGCGCTCTTCTTGGCTAGTCCTTCGCAGCTGCTGTGTTCTTGGAACTCAGGGCTTTCTGGTTAATAGAACCCTTACCCTAGGCGTAACTCAAACCTTAAGCCTAGGAAGGAAAATCAGCCTATGGTTCGGGATGGTCTCATGGAAATATCAGTGGTGGCAGCCAAGTTGCGTCACTTTTGCGCTCCCCTTGGGATGCCTTTCGCAGCTGCAGTGTGCCTGGAGCCCAGGGCTTCCTGGTTTTAAAAGTCCTAGGCCTAAGCCTAACAGTAACCCTAGGAAGGTAAATCAGCCGGGTATTAGGGTTCTTCCTAAGGGAAAAGCCGTGAAAGCAGCCATGTTGTGGCACTTCTGCACTCCCTTTGGGATGCCTTTGGCAGATGAAGTAAGCCTGGAACTCAGGGCTTCCTGGTTAAAGAAATCCAAGCCCTAGGCTGAACCCTAACCCTAACCCTAGGTAGATAAATCAGCCTAGGTATAGGGATGGTGCCAAGGAAAAAGCTGTGAAAGCTGCCATGTTGTTGCACTTTTGTACTCCCCTTGGGATGCCTTGAACAGCTGCAGTGTGCCTGGAGCTAAGGGCTTCCTAGTTTTAAAAATCCTAGCCCTAGGCCTAAGCCTAACAGTAACCCTGGGAAGGTAAATCAGCCTGGTGTTAGGCTTCTTGCCAAGGAAAAAGCCGTGAAAGCAGCCATGTTGTGGCACTTCTGCACTCCCTTTGGGATGCCTTTCACAGCTCCAGTGTGCCTGGAACTCAGGGCTTCCTGATTTTAAAAATCCTAGCCCTAGGCCGAACCCCAACCCTAAGACGAGAAAGGCAAATCAGCCAGGAATTAGGCATGTCCCCAAGGAAAAAGCTGTGGAGGCAGGCATGTTGTGGTACTTTTGCGCTCTTCTTGGCTAGTCCTTCGCAGCTGCTGTGTTCTTGGAACTCAGGGCTTTCTGGTTAATAGACCCTTACCCTAGGCGTAACTCAAACCTTAAGCCTAGGAAGGAAAATCAGCCTATGGTTCGGGATGGTCTCATGGAAATATCAGTGGTGGCAGCCAAGTTGCGTCACTTTTGCGCTCCCCTTGGGATGCCTTTCGCAGCTGCAGTGTGCCTGGAGCCCAGGGCTTCCTGGTTTTAAAAGTCCTAGGCCTAAGCCTAACAGTAACCCTAGGAAGGTAAATCAGCCGGGTATTAGGGTTCTTCCTAAGGGAAAAGCCGTGAAAGCAGCCATGTTGTGGCACTTCTGCACTCCCTTTGGGTTGCCTTTGGCAGATGAAGTAAGCCTGGAACTCAGGGCTTCCTGGTTAAAGAAATCCAAGCCCTAGGCTGAACCCTAACCCTAACCCTAGGCAGATAAATCAGCCTAGGTATAGGGATGGTGCCAAGGAAAAAGCTGTGAAAGCTGCCATGTTGTTGCACTTTTGTACTCCCCTTGGGATGCCTTGAACAGCTGCAGTGTGCCTGGAGCTAAGGGCTTCCTAGTTTCAAAAATCCTAGCCCTAGGCCTAAGCCTAACAGTAACCCTGGGAAGGTAAATCAGCCTGGTGTTAGGCTTCTTGCCAAGGAAAAAGCCGTGAAAGCAGCCATGTTGTGGCACTTTTGCACTCCCTTTTGGATGCCTTTCACAGCTCCAGTGTGCCTGGAACTCAGGGCTTCCTGATTTTAAAAATCCTAGCCCTAGGCCGAACCCCAACCCTAAGACGAGAAAGGCAAATCAGCCAGGAATTAGGCATGTCCCCAAGGAAAAAGCTGTGGAGGCAGGCATGTTGTGCTACTTTTGCGCTCTTCTTGGGTAGTCCTTCGCAGCTGCTGTGTTCTTGGAACTCAGGGCTTTCTGGTAAATAGAGCCCTTACCCTAGGCGTAACTCAAACCTTAAGCCTAGGAAGGAAAATCAGCCTATGGTTCGGGATGGTCTCATGGAAATATCAGTGGTGGCAGCCAAGTTGCGTCACTTTTGCGCTCCCCTTGGGATGCCTTTCGCAGCGTCAGTGTGCCTGGAGCCCAGGGCTTCCTGGTTTTAAAAGTCCTAGGCCTAAGCCTAACAGTAACCCTAGGAAGGTAAATCAGCCGGGTATTAGGGTTCTTCCTAAGGGAAAAGCCGTGAAAGCAGCCATGTTGTGGCACTTCTGCACTCCCTTTGGGATGCCTTTGGCAGATGAAGTAAGCCTGGAACTCAGGGCTTCCTGGTTAAAGAAATCCAAGCCCTAGGCTGAACCCTAACCCTAACCCTAGGTAGATAAATCAGCCTAGGTATAGGGATGGTGCCAAGGAAAAAGCTGTGAAAGCTGCCATGTTGTTGCACTTTTGTACTCCCCTTGGGATGCCTTGAACAGCTGCAGTGTGCCTGGAGCTAAGGGCTTCCTAGTTTTAAAAATCCTAGCCCTAGGCCTAAGCCTAACAGTAACCCTGGGAAGGTAAATCAGCCTGGTGTTAGGCTTCTTGCCAAGGAAAAAGCCGTGAAAGCAGCCATGTTGTGGCACTTTTGCACTCCCCTTGGGATGCCTTTCGCAGCTGCAGTGTGCCTGGAGCCCAGGGCTTCCTGGTTTTAAATGTCCTAGGCCTAAGCCTAACAGTAACCCTAGGAAGGTAAATCAGCCGGGTATTAGGGTTCTTCCTAAGGGAAAAGCCGTGAAAGCAGCCATGTTGTGGCACTTCTGCACTCCCTTTGGGATGCCTTTGGCAGGTGAAGTAAGCCTGGAACTCAGGGCTTCCTGGTTAAAGAAATCCAAGCCCTAGGCTGAACCCTAACCCTAACCCTAGGCAGATAAATCAGCCTAGGTATAGGGATGGTGCCAAGGAAAAAGCTGTGAAAGCTGCCATGTTGTTGCACTTTTGTACTCCCCTTGGGATGCCTTGAACAGCTGCAGTGTGCCTGGAGCTAAGGGCTTCCTAGTTTTAAAAATCCTAGCCCTAGGCCTAAGCCTAACAGTAACCCTGGGAAGGTAAATCAGCCCGGTGTTAGGCTTCTTGCCAAGGAAAAAGCCGTGAAAGCAGCCATGTTGTGGCACTTTTGCACTCCCTTTTGGATGCCTTTCACAGCTCCAGTGTGCCTGGAACTCAGGGCTTCCTGATTTTAAAAATCCTAGCCCTAGGCCGAACCCCAACACTAAGACGAGAAAGGCAAATCAGCCAGGAATTAGGCATGTCCCCAAGGAAAAAGCTGTGGAGGCAGGCATGTTGTGGTACTTTTGCGCTCTTCTTGGCTAGTCCTTCGCAGCTGCTGTGTTCTTGGAACTCAGGGCTTTCTGGTTAATAGAACCCTTACCCTAGGCGTAACTCAAACCTTAACCCTAGGAAGGAAAATCAGCCTATGGTTCGGGATGGTCTCATGGAAATATCAGTGGTGGCAGCCAAGTTGCGTCACTTTTGCGCTCCCCTTGGGATGCCTTTCGCAGCTGCAGTGTGCCTGGAGCCCAGGGCTTCCTGGTTTTAAAAGTCCTAGGCCTAAGCCTAACAGTAACCCTAGGAACGTAAATCAGCCGGGTATTAGGGATCTTCCTAAGGGAAAAGCCGTGAAAGCAGCCATGTTGTGGCACTTCTGCACTCCCTTTGGGATGCCTTTGGCAGATGAAGTAAGCCTGGAACTCAGGGCTTCCTGGTTAAAGAAATCCAAGCCCTAGGCTGAACCCTAACCCTAACCCTAGGCAGATAAATCAGCCTAGGTATAGGGATGGTGCCAAGGAAAAAGCTGTGAAAGCTGCCATGTTGTTGCACTTTTGTACTCCCCTTGGGATGCCTTGAACAGCTGCAGTGTGCCTGGAGCTAAGGGCTTCCTAGTTTCAAAAATCCTAGCCCTAGGCCTAAGCCTAACAGTAACCCTGGGAAGGGAAATCAGCCTGGTGTTAGGCTTCTTGCCAAGGAAAAAGCCGTGAAAGCAGCCATGTTGTGGCACTTTTGCACTCCCTTTTGGATGCCTTTCACAGCTCCAGTGTGCCTGGAACTCAGGGCTTCCTGATTTTAAAAATCCTAGCCCTAGGCCGAACCCCAACCCTAAGACGAGAAAGGCAAATCAGCCAGGAATTAGGCATGTCCCCAAGGAAAAAGCTGTGGAGGCAGGCATGTTGTGGTACTTTTGCGCTCTTCTTGGCTAGTCCTTCGCAGCTGCTGTGTTCTTGGAACTCAGGGCTTTCTGGTTAATAGACCCTTACCCTAGGCGTAACTCAAACCTTAAGCCTAGGAAGGAAAATCAGCCTATGGTTCGGGATGGTCTCATGGAAATATCAGTGGTGGCAGCCAAGTTGCGTCACTTTTGCGCTCCCCTTGGGATGCCTTTCGCAGCCGCAGTGTGCCTGGAGCCCAGGGCTTCCTGGTTTTAAAAGTCCTAGGCCTAAGCCTAACAGTAACCCTAGGAAGGTAAATCAGCCGGGTATTAGGGTTCTTCCTAAGGGAAAAGCCGTGAAAGCAGCCATGTTGTGGCACTTCTGCACTCCCTTTGGGATGCCTTTGGCAGATGAAGTAAGCCTGGAACTCAGGGCTTCCTGGTTAAAGAAATCCAAGCCCTAGGCTGAACCCTAACCCTAACCCTAGGCAGATAAATCAGCCTAGGTATAGGGATGGTGCCAAGGAAAAAGCTGTGAAAGCTGCCATGTTGTTGCACTTTTGTACTCCCCTTGGGATGCCTTGAACAGCTGCAGTGTGCCTGGAGCTAAGGGCTTCCTAGTTTTAAAAATCCTAGCCCTAGGCCTAAGCCTAACAGTAACCCTGGGAAGGTAAATCAGCCTGGTGTTAGGCTTCTTGCCAAGGAAAAAGCCGTGAAAGCAGCCATGTTGTGGCACTTTTGCACTCCCTTTTGGATGCCTTTCACAGCTCCAGTGTGCCTGGAACTCAGGGCTTCCTGATTTTAAAAATCCTAGCCCTAGGCCGAACCCCAACCCTAAGACGAGAAAGGCAAATCAGCCAGGAATTAGGCATGTCCCCAAGGAAAAAGCTGTGGAGGCAGGCATGTTGTGGTACTTTTGTGCTCTTCTTGGCTAGTCCTTCGCAGCTGCTGTGTTCTTGGAACTCAGGGCTTTCTGGTTAATAGACCCTTACCCTAGGCGTAACTCAAACCTTAAGCCTAGGAAGGAAAATCAGCCTATGGTTCGGGATGGTCTCATGGAAATATCAGTGGTGGCAGCCAAGTTGCGTCACTTTTGCGCTCCCCTTGGGATGCCTTTCGCAGCTGCAGTGTGCCTGGAGCCCAGGGCTTCCTGGTTTTAAAAGTCCTAGGCCTAAGCCTAACAGTAACCCTAGGAAGGTAAATCAGCCGGGTATTAGGGTTCTTCCTAAGGGAAAAGCCGTGAAAGCAGCCATGTTGTGGCACTTCTGCACTCCCTTTGGGATGCCTTTGGCAGATGAAGTAAGCCTGGAACTCATGGCTTCCTGGTTAAAGAAATCCAAGCCCTAGGCTGAAGCCTAACCCTAACCCTAGGCAGATAAATCAGCCTAGGTATAGGGATGGTGCCAAGGAAAAAGCTGTGAAAGCTGCCATGTTGTTGCACTTTTGTACTCCCCTTGGGATGCCTTGAACAGCTGCAGTGTGCCTGGAGCTAAGGGCTTCCTAGTTTTAAAAATCCTAGCCCTAGGCCTAAGCCTAACAGTAACCCTGGGAAGGTAAATCAGCCTGGTGTTAGGCTTCTTGCCAAGGAAAAAGCCGTGAAAGCAGCCATGTTGTGGCACTTTTGCACTCCCTTTTGGATGCCTTTCACAGCTCCAGTGTGCCTGGAACTCAGGGCTTCCTGATTTTAAAAATCCTAGCCCTAGGCCGAACCCCAACCCTAAGACGAGAAAGGCAAATCAGCCAGGAATTAGGCATGTCCCCAAGGAAAAAGCTGTGGAGGCAGGCATGTTGTGCTACTTTTGCGCTCTTCTTGGCTAGTCCTTCGCAGCTGCTGTGTTCTTGGAACTCAGGGCTTTCTGGTTAATAGACCCTTACCCTAGGCGTAACTCAAACCTTAAGCCTAGGAAGGAAAATCAGCCTATGGTTCGGGATGGTCTCATGGAAATATCAGTGGTGGCAGCCAAGTTGCGTCACTTTTGCGCTCCCCTTGGGATGCCTTTCGCAGCCGCAGTGTGCCTGGAGCCCAGGGCTTCCTGGTTTTAAAAGTCCTAGGCCTAAGCCTAACAGTAACCCTAGGAAGGTAAATCAGCCGGGTATTAGGGTTCTTCCTAAGGGAAAAGCCGTGAAAGCAGCCATGTTGTGGCACTTCTGCACTCCCTTTGGGATGCCTTTGGCAGATGAAGTAAGCCTGGAACTCAGGGCTTCCTGGTTAAAGAAATCCAAGCCCTAGGCTGAACCCTAACCCTAACCCTAGGCAGATAAATCAGCCTAGGTATAGGGATGGTGCCAAGGAAAAAGCTGTGAAAGCTGCCATGTTGTTGCACTTTTGTACTCCCCTTGGGATGCCTTGAACAGCTGCAGTGTGCCTGGAGCTAAGGGCTTCCTAGTTTTAAAAATCCTAGCCCTAGGCCTAAGCCTAACAGTAACCCTGGGAAGGTAAATCAGCCTGGTGTTAGGCTTCTTGCCAAGGAAAAAGCCGTGAAAGCAGCCATGTTGTGGCACTTTTGCACTCCCTTTTGGATGCCTTTCACAGCTCCAGTGTGCCTGGAACTCAGGGCTTCCTGATTTTAAAAATCCTAGCCCTAGGCCGAACCCCAACCCTAAGACGAGAAAGGCAAATCAGCCAGGAATTAGGCATGTCCACAAGGAAAAAGCTGTGGAGGCAGGCATGTTGTGGTACTTTTGTGCTCTTCTTGGCTAGTCCTTCGCAGCTGCTGTGTTCTTGGAACTCAGGGCTTTCTGGTTAATAGACCCTTACCCTAGGCGTAACTCAAACCTTAAGCCTAGGAAGGAAAATCAGCCTATGGTTCGGGATGGTCTCATGGAAATATCAGTGGTGGCAGCCAAGTTGCGTCACTTTTGCGCTCCCCTTGGGATGCCTTTCGCAGCGTCAGTGTGCCTGGAGCCCAGGGCTTCCTGGTTTTAAAAGTCCTAGGCCTAAGCCTAACAGTAACCCTAGGAAGGTAAATCAGCCGGGTATTAGGGTTCTTCCTAAGGGAAAAGCCGTGAAAGCAGCCATGTTGTGGCACTTCTGCACTCCCTTTGGGATGCCTTTGGCAGATGAAGTAAGCCTGGAACTCATGGCTTCCTGGTTAAAGAAATCCAAGCCCTAGGCTGAAGCCTAACCCTAACCCTAGGCAGATAAATCAGCCTAGGTATAGGGATGGTGCCAAGGAAAAAGCTGTGAAAGCTGCCATGTTGTTGCACTTTTGTACTCCCCTTGGGATGCCTTGAACAGCTGCAGTGTGCCTGGAGCTAAGGGCTTCCTAGTTTTAAAAATCCTAGCCCTAGGCCTAAGCCTAACAGTAACCCTGGGAAGGTAAATCAGCCTGGTGTTAGGCTTCTTGCCAAGGAAAAAGCCATGAAAGCAGCCATGTTGTGGCACTTTTGCACTCCCTTTTGGATGCCTTTCACAGCTCCAGTGTGCCTGGAACTCAGGGCTTCCTGATTTTAAAAATCCTAGCCCTAGGCCGAACCCCAACCCTAAGACGAGAAAGGCAAATCAGCCAGGAATTAGGCATGTCCCCAAGGAAAAAGCTGTGGAGGCAGGCATGTTGTGCTACTTTTGCGCTCTTCTTGGCTAGTCCTTCGCAGCTGCTGTGTTCTTGGAACTCAGGGCTTTCTGGTTAATAGACCCTTACCCTAGGCGTAACTCAAACCTTAAGCCTAGGAAGGAAAATCAGCCTATGGTTCGGGATGGTCTCATGGAAATATCAGTGGTGGCAGCCAAGTTGCGTCACTTTTGCGCTCCCCTTGGGATGCCTTTCACAGCGTCAGTGTGCCTGGAGCCCAGGGCTTCCTGGTTTTAAAAGTCCTAGGCCTAAGCCTAACAGTAACCCTAGGAAGGTAAATCAGCCGGGTATTAGGGTTCTTCCTAAGGGAAAAGCCGTGAAAGCAGCCATGTTGTGGCACTTCTGCACTCCCTTTGGGATGCCTTTGGCAGATGAAGTAAGCCTGGAACTCAGGGCTTCCTGGTTAAAGAAATCCAAGCCCTAGGCTGAACCGTAACCCTAACCCTAGGCAGATAAATCAGCCTAGGTATAGGGATGGTGCCAAGGAAAAAGCTGTGAAAGCTGCCATGTTGTTGCACTTTTGTACTCCCCTTGGGATGCCTTGAACAGCTGCAGTGTGCCTGGAGCTAAGGGCTTCCTAGTTTTAAAAATCCTAGCCCTAGACCTAAGCCTAACAGTAACCCTGGGAAGGTAAATCAGCCTGGTGTTAGGCTTCTTGCCAAGGAAAAAGCCGTGAAAGCAGCCATGTTGTGGCACTTTTGCACTCCCTTTTGGATGCCTTTCACAGCTCCAGTGTGCCTGGAACTCAGGGCTTCCTGATTTTAAAAATCCTAGCCCTAGGCCGAACCCCAACCCTAAGACGAGAAAGGCAAATCAGCCAGGAATTAGGCATGTCCCCAAGGAAAAAGCTGTGGAGGCAGGCATGTTGTGCTACTTTTGCGCTCTTCTTGGCTAGTCCTTCGCAGCTGCTGTGTTCTTGGAACTCAGGGCTTTCTGGTTAATAGACCCTTACCCTAGGCGTAACTCAAACCTTAAGCCTAGGAAGGAAAATCAGCCTATGGTTCGGGATGGTCTCATGGAAATATCAGTGGTGGCAGCCAAGTTGCGTCACTTTTGCGCTCCCCTTGGGATGCCTTTCGCAGCTGCAGTGTGCCTGGAGCCCAGGGCTTCCTGGTTTTAAAAGTCCTAGGCCTAAGCCTAACAGTAACCCTAGGAAGGTAAATCAGCCGGGTATTAGGGTTCTTCCTAAGGGAAAAGCCGTGAAAGCAGCCATGTTGTGGCACTTCTGCACTCCCTTTGGGTTGCCTTTGGCAGATGAAGTAAGCCTGGAACTCAGGGCTTCCTGGTTACAAAAATGCAAGCCCTAGGCTGAACCCTAACCCTAACCCTAGGCAGATAAATCAGCCTAGGTATAGGGATGGTGCCAAGGAAAAAGCTGTGAAAGCTGCCATGTTGTTGCACTTTTTACTCCCCTTGGGATGCCTTGAACAGCTGCAGTGTGCCTGGAGCTAAGGGCTTCCTAGTTTTAAAAATCCTAGCCCTAGGCCTAAGCCTAACAGTAACCCTGGGAAGGTAAATCAGCCTGGTGTTAGGCTTCTTGCCAAGGAAAAAGCCGTGAAAGCAGCCATGTTGTGGCACTTTTGCACTCCCTTTTGGATGCCTTTCACAGCTCCAGTGTGCCTGGAACTCAGGGCTTCCTGATTTTAAAAATCCTAGCCCTAGGCCGAACCCCAACCCTAAGACAAGAAAGGCAAATCAGCCAGGAATTAGGCATGTCCCCAAGGAAAAAGCTGTGGAGGCAGGCATGTTCTGGTACTTTTGCGCTCTTCTTGGCTAGTCCTTCGCAGCTGCTGTGTTCTTGGAACTCAGGGCTTTCTGGTTAATAGACCCTTACCCTAGGCGTAACTCAAACCTTAAGCCTAGGAAGGAAAATCAGCCTATGGTTCGGGATGGTCTCATGGAAATATCAGTGGTGGCAGCCAAGTTGCGTCACTTTTGCGCTCCCCTTGGGATGCCTTTCGCAGCGTCAGTGTGCCTGGAGCCCAGGGCTTCCTGGTTTTAAAAGTCCTAGGCCTAAGCCTAACAGTAACCCTAGGAAGGTAAATCAGCCGGGTATTAGGGTTCTTCCTAAGGGAAAAGCCGTGAAAGCAGCCATGTTGTGGCACTTCTGCACTCCCTTTGGGATGCCTTTGGCAGATGAAGTAAGCCTGGAACTCAGGGCTTCCTGGTTAAAGAAATCCAAGCCCTAGGCTGAACCCTAACCCTAGGCAGATAAATCAGCCTAGGTATAGGGATGGTGCCAAGGAAAAAGCTGTGAAAGCTGCCATGTTGTTGCACTTTTGTACTCCCCTTGGGATGCCTTGAACAGCTGCAGTGTGCCTGGAGCTAAGGGCTTCCTAGTTTCAAAAATCCTAGCCCTAGGCCTAAGCCTAACAGTAACCCTGGGAAGGGAAATCAGCCTGGTGTTAGGCTTCTTGCCAAGGAAAAAGCCGTGAAAGCAGCCATGTTGTGGCACTTTTGCACTCCCTTTTGGATGCCTTTCACAGCTCCAGTGTGCCTGGAACTCAGGGCTTCCTGATTTTAAAAATCCTAGCCCTAGGCCGAACCCCAACCCTAAGACGAGAAAGGCAAATCAGCCAGGAATTAGGCATGTCCCCAAGGAAAAAGCTGTGGAGGCAGGCATGTTGTGGTACTTTTGCGCTCTTCTTGGCTAGTCCTTCGCAGCTGCTGTGTTCTTGGAACTCAGGGCTTTCTGGTTAATAGAACCCTTACCCTAGGCGTAACTCAAACCTTAAGCCTAGGAAGGAAAATCAGCCTATGGTTCGGGATGGTCTCATGGAAATATCAGTGGTGGCAGCCAAGTTGCGTCACTTTTGCGCTCCCCTTGGGATGCCTTTCGCAGCTGCAGTGTGCCTGGAGCCCAGGGCTTCCTGGTTTTAAAAGTCCTAGGCCTAAGCCTAACAGTAACCCTAAGAAGGTAAATCAGCCGGGTATTAGGTTTCTTCCTAAGAGAAAAGCCGTGAAAGCAGCCATGTTGTGGCACTTCTGCACTCCCTTTGGGATGCCTTTGGCAGATGAAGTAAGCCTGGAACTCAGGGCTTCCTGGTTAAAGAAATCCAAGCCCTAGGCTGAACCCTAACCCTAACCCTAGGCAGATAAATCAGCCTAGGTATAGGGATGGTGCCAAGGAAAAACCTGTGAAAGCTGCCATGTTGTTGGACTTTTGTACTCCCCTTGGGATGCCTTGAACAGCTGCAGTGTGCCTGAAGCTAAGGGCTTCCTAGTTTCAAAAATCCTAGCCCTAGGCCTAAGCCTAACAGTAACCCTGGGAAGGGAAATCAGCCTGGTGTTAGGCTTCTTGCCAAGGAAAAAGCCGTGAAAGCAGCCATGTTGTGGCACTTTTGCACTCCCTTTTGGATGCCTTTCACAGCTCCAGTGTGCCTGGAACTCAGGGCTTCCTGATTTTAAAAATCCTAGCCCTAGGCCGAACCCCAACCCTAAGACGAGAAAGGCAAATCAGCCAGGAATTAGGCATGTCCCCAAGGAAAAAGCTGTGGAGGCAGGCATGTTGTGGTACTTTTGCGCTCTTCTTGGCTAGTCCTTCGCAGCTGCTGTGTTCTTGGAACTCAGGGCTTTCTGGTTAATAGAACCCTTACCCTAGGCGTAACTCAAACCTTAAGCCTAGGAAGGAAAATCAGCCTATGGTTCGGGATGGTCTCATGGAAATATCAGTGGTGGCAGCCAAGTTGCGTCACTTTTGCGCTCCCCTTGGGATGCCTTTCGCAGCGTCAGTGTGCCTGGAGCCCAGGGCTTCCTGGTTTTAAAAGTCCTAGGCCTAAGCCTAACAGTAACCCTAGGAAGGTAAATCAGCCGGGTATTAGGGTTCTTCCTAAGGGAAAAGCCGTGAAAGCAGCCATGTTGTGGCACTTCTGCACTCCCTTTGGGATGCCTTTGGCAGATGAAGTAAGCCTGGAACTCAGGGCTTCCTGGTTAAAGAAATCCAAGCCCTAGGCTGAACCCTAACCCTAACCCTAGGCAGATAAATCAGCCTAGGTATAGGGATGGTGCCAAGGAAAAAGCTGTGAAAGCTGCCATGTTGTTGCACTTTTGTACTTCCCTTGGGATGCCTTGAACAGCTGCAGTGTGCCTGGAGCTAAGGGCTTCCTAGTTTCAAAAATCCTAGCCCTAGGCCTAAGCCTAACAGTAACCCTGGGAAGGGAAATCAGCCTGGTGTTAGGCTTCTTGCCAAGGAAAAAGCCGTGAAAGCAGCCATGTTGTGGCACTTTTGCACTCCCTTTTGGATGCCTTTCACAGCTCCAGTGTGCCTGGAACTCAGGGCTTCCTGATTTTAAAAATCCTAGCCCTAGGCCGAACCCCAACCCTAAGACGAGAAAGGCAAATCAGCCAGGAATTAGGCATGTCCCCAAGGAAAAAGCTGTGGAGGCAGGCATGTTGTGGTACTTTTGCGCTCTTCTTGGCTAGTCCTTCGCAGCTGCTGTGTTCTTGGAACTCAGGGCTTTCTGGTTAATAGACCCTTACCCTAGGCGTAACTCAAACCTTAAGCCTAGGAAGGAAAATCAGCCTATGGTTCGGGATGGTCTCATGGAAATATCAGTGGTGGCAGCCAAGTTGCGTCACTTTTGCGCTCCCCTTGGGATGCCTTTCGCAGCTGCAGTGTGCCTGGAGCCCAGGGCTTCCTGGTTTTAAAAGTCCTAGGCCTAAGCCTAACAGTAACCCTAGGAAGGTAAATCAGCCGGGTATTAGGGTTCTTCCTAAGGGAAAAGCCGTGAAAGCAGCCATGTTGTGGCACTTCTGCACTCCCTTTGGGATGCCTTTGGCAGATGAAGTAAGCCTGGAACTCAGGGCTTCCTGGTTAAAGAAATCCAAGCCCTAGGCTGAACCCTAACCCTAACCCTAGGCAGATAAATCAGCCTAGGTATAGGGATGGTGCCAAGGAAAAAGCTGTGAAAGCTGCCATGTTGTTGCACTTTTGTACTTCCCTTGGGATGCCTTGAACAGCTGCAGTGTGCCTGGAGCTAAGGGCTTCCTAGTTTCAAAAATCCTAGCCCTAGGCCTAAGCCTAACAGTAACCCTGGGAAGGGAAATCAGCCTGGTGTTAGGCTTCTTGCCAAGGAAAAAGCCGTGAAAGCAGCCATGTTGTGGCACTTTTGCACTCCCTTTTGGATGCCTTTCACAGCTCCAGTGTGCCTGGAACTCAGGGCTTCCTGATTTTAAAAATCCTAGCCCTAGGCCGAACCCCAACCCTAAGACGAGAAAGGCAAATCAGCCAGGAATTAGGCATGTCCCCAAGGAAAAAGCTGTGGAGGCAGGCATGTTGTGGTACTTTTGCGCTCTTCTTGGCTAGTCCTTCGCAGCTGCTGTGTTCTTGGAACTCAGGGCTTTCTGGTTAATAGACCCTTACCCTAGGCGTAACTCAAACCTTAAGCCTAGGAAGGAAAATCAGCCTATGGTTCGGGATGGTCTCATGGAAATATCAGTGGTGGCAGCCAAGTTGCGTCACTTTTGCGCTCCCCTTGGGATGCCTTTCGCAGCTGCAGTGTGCCTGGAGCCCAGGGCTTCCTGGTTTTAAAAGTCCTAGGCCTAAGCCTAACAGTAACCCTAGGAAGGTAAATCAGCCGGGTATTAGGGTTCTTCCTAAGGGAAAAGCCGTGAAAGCAGCCATGTTGTGGCACTTCTGCACTCCCTTTGGGATGCCTTTGGCAGATGAAGTAAGCCTGGAACTCAGGGCTTCCTGGTTAAAGAAATCCAAGCCCTAGGCTGAACCCTAACCCTAACCCTAGGCAGATAAATCAGCCTAGGTATAGGGATGGTGCCAAGGAAAAAGCTGTGAAAGCTGCCATGTTGTTGCACTTTTGTACTTCCCTTGGGATGCCTTGAACAGCTGCAGTGTGCCTGGAGCTAAGGGCTTCCTAGTTTCAAAAATCCTAGCCCTAGGCCTAAGCCTAACAGTAACCCTGGGAAGGTAAATCAGCCTGGTGTTAGGCTTCTTGCCAAGGAAAAAGCCGTGAAAGCAGCCATGTTGTGGCACTTTTGCACTCCCTTTTGGATGCCTTTCACAGCTCCAGTGTGCCTGGAACTCAGGGCTTCCTGATTTTAAAAATCCTAGCCCTAGGCCGAACCCCAACCCTAAGACGAGAAAGGCAAATCAGCCAGGAATTAGGCATGTCCCCAAGGAAAAAGCTGTGGAGGCAGGCATGTTGTGGTACTTTTGCGCTCTTCTTGGCTAGTCCTTCGCAGCTGCTGTGTTCTTGGAACTCAGGGCTTTCTGGTTAATAGACCCTTACCCTAGGCGTAACTCAAACCTTAAGCCTAGGAAGGAAAATCAGCCTATGGTTCGGGATGGTCTCATGGAAATATCAGTGGTGGCAGCCAAGTTGCGTCACTTTTGCGCTCCCCTTGGGATGCCTTTCGCAGCGTCAGTGTGCCTGGAGCCCAGGGCTTCCTGGTTTTAAAAGTCCTAGGCCTAAGCCTAACAGTAACCCTAGGAAGGTAAATCAGCCGGGTATTAGGGTTCTTCCTAAGGGAAAAGCCGTGAAAGCAGCCATGTTGTGGCACTTCTGCACTCCCTTTGGGATGCCTTTGGCAGATGAAGTAAGCCTGGAACTCAGGGCTTCCTGGTTAAAGAAATCCAAGCCCTAGGCTGAACCCTAACCCTAACCCTAGGCAGATAAATCAGCCTAGGTATAGGGATGGTGCCAAGGAAAAAGCTGTGAAAGCTGCCATGTTGTTGCACTTTTGTACTCCCCTTGGGATGCCTTGAACAGCTGCAGTGTGCCTGGAGCTAAGGGCTTCCTAGTTTCAAAAATCCTAGCCCTAGGCCTAAGCCTAACAGTAACCCTGGGAAGGTAAATCAGCCTGCTGTTAGGCTTCTTGCCAAGGAAAAAGCGGTGAAAGCAGCCATGTTGTGGCACTTTTGCACTCCCTTTTGGATGCCTTTCACAGCTCCAGTGTGCCTGGAACTCAGGGCTTCCTGATTTTAAAAATCCTAGCCCTAGGCCGAACCCCAACCCTAAGACGAGAAAGGCAAATCAGCCAGGAATTAGGCATGTCCCCAAGGAAAAAGCTGTGGAGGCA
The DNA here is from genome assembly GCF_027887145.1 of Ammospiza caudacuta. NCBI lineage: Eukaryota > Metazoa > Chordata > Aves > Passeriformes > Passerellidae > Ammospiza > Ammospiza caudacuta. Next base: position 181,914 of record NC_080619.1, read on the forward strand.
GGCATGTTGTGGTACTTTTGCGCTCTTCTTGGCTAGTCCTTCGCAGCTGCTGTGTTCTTGGAACTCAGGGCTTTCTGGTTAATAGAAGCCTTACCCTAGGCGTAACTCAAACCTTAAGCCTAGGAAGGAAAATCAGCCTATGGTTCGGGATGGTCTCATGGAAATATCAGTGGTGGCAGCCAAGTTGCGTCACTTTTGCGCTCCCCTTGGGATGCCTTTCGCAGCTGCAGTGTGCCTGGAGCCCAGGGCTTCCTGGTTTTAAAAGTCCTAGGCCTAAGCCTAACAGTAACCCTAGGAAGGTAAATCAGCCGGGTATTAGGGTTCTTCCTAAGGGAAAAGCCGTGAAAGCAGCCATGTTGTGGCACTTCTGCACTCCCTTTGGGATGCCTTTGGCAGATGAAGTAAGCCTGGAACTCAGGGCTTCCTGGTTAAAAAAATCCAAGCCCTAGGCTGAACCGTAACCCTAACCCTAGGCAGATAAATCAGCCTAGGTATAGGGATGGTGCCAAGGAAAAAGCTGTGAAAGCTGCCATGTTGTTGCACTTTTGTACTCCCCTTGGGATGCCTTGAACAGCTGCAGTGTGCCTGGAGCCCAGGGCTTCCTAGTTTTAAAAATCCTAGCCCTAGGCCTAAGCCTAACAGTAACCCTGGGAAGGTAAATCAGCCTGGTGTTAGGCTTCTTGCCAAGGAAAAAGCCGTGAAAGCAGCCATGTTGTGGCACTTTTGCACTCCCTTTTGGATGCCTTTCACAGCTCCAGTGTGCCTGGAACTCAGGGCTTCCTGATTTTAAAAATCCTAGCCCTAGGCCGAACCCCAACCCTAAGACGAGAAAGGCAAATCAGCCAGGAATTAGGCATGTCCCCAAGGAAAAAGCTGTGGAGGCAGGCATGTTGTGCTACTTTTGCGCTCTTCTTGGCTAGTCCTTCGCAGCTGCTGTGTTCTTGGAACTCAGGGCTTTCTGGTTAATAGAACCCTTACCCTAGGCGTAACTCAAACCTTAAGCCTAGGAAGGAAAATCAGCCTATGGTTCGGGATGGTCTCATGGAAATATCAGTGGTGGCAGCCAAGTTGCGTCACTTTTGCGCTCCCCTTGGGATGCCTTTCGCAGCGTCAGTGTGCCTGGAGCCCAGGGCTTCCTGGTTTTAAAAGTCCTAGGCCTAAGCCTAACAGTAACCCTAGGAAGGTAAATCAGCCGGGTATTAGGGTTCTTCCTAAGGGAAAAGCCGTGAAAGCAGCCATGTTGTGGCACTTCTGCACTCCCTTTGGGATGCCTTTGGCAGATGAAGTAAGCCTGGAACTCAGGGCTTCCTGGTTAAAGAAATCCAAGCCCTAGGCTGAACCCTAACCCTAACCCTAGGCAGATAAATCAGCCTAGGTATAGGGATGGTGCCAAGGAAAAAGCTGTGAAAGCTGCCATGTTGTTGCACTTTTGTACTCCCCTTGCGATGCCTTGAACAGCTGCAGTGTGCCTGGAGCTAAGGGCTTCCTAGTTTCAAAAATCCTAGCCCTAGGCCTAAGCCTAACAGTAACCCTGGGAAGGTAAATCAGCCTGGTGTTAGGCTTCTTGCCAAGGAAAAAGCCGTGAAAGCAGCCATGTTGTGGCACTTTTGCACTCCCTTTTGGATGCCTTTCACAGCTCCAGTGTGCCTGGAACTCAGGGCTTCCTGATTTTAAAAATCCTAGCCCTAGGCCGAACCCCAACCCTAAGACGAGAAAGGCAAATCAGCCAGGAATTAGGCATGTCCCCAAGGAAAAAGCTGTGGAGGCAGGCATGTTGTGGTACTTTTGCGCTCTTCTTGGGTAGTCCTTCGCAGCTGCTGTGTTCTTGGAACTCAGGGCTTTCTGGTTAATAGACCCTTACCCTAGGCGTAACTCAAACCTTAAGCCTAGGAAGGAAAATCAGCCTATGATTCGGGATGGTCTCATGGAAATATCAGTGGTGGCAGCCAAGTTGCGTCACTTTTGCGCTCCCCTTGGGATGCCTTTCGCAGCGTCAGTGTGCCTGGAGCCCAGGGCTTCCTGGTTTTAAAAGTCCTAGGCCTAAGCCTAACAGTAACCCTAGGAAGGTAAATCAGCCGGGTATTAGGGTTCTTCCTAAGGGAAAAGCCGTGAAAGCAGCCATGTTGTGGCACTTCTGCACTCCCTTTGGGATGCCTTTGGCAGATGAAGTAAGCCTGGAACTCAGGGCTTCCTGGTTAAAGAAATCCAAGCCCTAGGCTGAACCCTAACCCTAACCCTAGGCAGATAAATCAGCCTAGGTATAGGGATGGTGCCAAGGAAAAAGCTGTGAAAGCTGCCATGTTGTTGCACTTTTGTACTCCCCTTGGGATGCCTTGAACAGCTGCAGTGTGCCTGGAGCTAAGGGCTTCCTAGTTTCAAAAATCCTAGCCCTAGGCCTAAGCCTAACAGTAACCCTGGGAAGGTAAATCAGCCCGGTGTTAGGCTTCTTGCCAAGGAAAAAGCCGTGAAAGCAGCCATGTTGTGGCACTTTTGCACTCCCTTTTGGATGCCTTTCACAGCTCCAGTGTGCCTGGAACTCAGGGCTTCCTGATTTTAAAAATCCTAGCCCTAGGCCGAACCCCAACCCTAAGACGAGAAAGGCAAATCTGCCAGGAATTAGGCATGTCCCCAAGGAAAAAGCTGTGGAGGCAGGCATGTTGTGGTACTTTTGCGCTCTTCTTGGGTAGTCCTTCGCAGCTGCTGTGTTCTTGGAACTCAGGGCTTTCTGGTTAATAGACCCTTACCCTAGGCGTAACTCAAACCTTAAGCCTAGGAAGGAAAATCAGCCTATGGTTCGGGATGGTCTCATGGAAATATCAGTGGTGGCAGCCAAGTTGCGTCACTTTTGCGCTCCCCTTGGGATGCCTTTCGCAGCGTCAGTGTGCCTGGAGCCCAGGGCTTCCTGGTTTTAAAAGTCCTAGGCCTAAGCCTAACAGTAACCCTAGGAAGGTAAATCAGCCGGGTATTAGGGTTCTTCCTAAGGGAAAAGCCGTGAAAGCAGCCATGTTGTGGCACTTCTGCACTCCCTTTGGGATGCCTTTGGCAGATGAAGTAAGCCTGGAACTCAGGGCTTCCTGGTTAAAGAAATCCAAGCCCTAGGCTGAACCCTAACCCTAACCCTAGGCAGATAAATCAGCCTAGGTATAGGGATGGTGCCAAGGAAAAAGCTGTGAAAGCTGCCATGTTGTTGCACTTTTGTACTCCCCTTGGGATGCCTTGAACAGCTGCAGTGTGCCTGGAGCTAAGGGCTTCCTAGTTTTAAAAATCCTAGCCCTAGGCCTAAGCCTAACAGTAACCCTGGGAAGGTAAATCAGCCTGGTGTTAGGCTTCTTGCCAAGGAAAAAGCCGTGAAAGCAGCCGTGTTGTGGCACTTTTGCACTCCCTTTTGGATGCCTTTCACAGCTCCAGTGTGCCTGGAACTCAGGGCTTCCTGATTTTAAAAATCCTAGCCCTAGGCCGAACCCCAACCCTAAGACGAGAAAGGCAAATCAGCCAGGAATTAGGCATGTCCCCAAGGAAAAAGCTGAGGAGGCAGGCATGTTGTGGTACTTTTGCGCTCTTCTTGGCTAGTCCTTCGCAGCTGCTGTGTTCTTGGAACTCAGGGCTTTCTGGTTAATAGAACCCTTACCCTAGGCGTAACTCAAACCTTAAGCCTAGGAAGGAAAATCAGCCTATGGTTCGGGATGGTCTCATGGAAATATCAGTGGTGGCAGCCAAGTTGCGTCACTTTTGCGCTCCCCTTGGGATGCCTTTCGCAGCTGCAGTGTGCCTGGAGCCCAGGGCTTCCTGGTTTTAAAAGTCCTAGGCCTAAGCCTAACAGTAACCCTAGGAAGGTAAATCAGCCGGGTATTAGGGTTCTTCCTAAGGGAAAAGCCGTGAAAGCAGCCATGTTGTGGCACTTCTGCACTCCCTTTGGGATGCCTTTGGCAGATGAAGTAAGCCTGGAACTCAGGGCTTCCTGGTTAAAGAAATCCAAGCCCTAGGCTGAAGCCTAACCCTAACCCTAGGCAGATAAATCAGCCTAGGTATAGGGATGGTGCCAAGGAAAAAGCTGTGAAAGCTGCCATGTTGTTGCACTTTTGTACTCCCCTTGGGATGCCTTGAACAGCTGCAGTGTGCCTGGAGCTAAGGGCTTCCTAGTTTTAAAAATCCTAGCCCTAGGCCTAAGCCTAACAGTAACCCTGGGAAGGTAAATCAGCCTGGTGTTAGGCTTCTTGCCAAGGAAAAAGCCGTGAAAGCAGCCATGTTGTGGCACTTTTGCACTCCCTTTTGGATGCCTTTCACAGCTCCAGTGTGCCTGGAACTCAGGGCTTCCTGATTTTAAAAATCCTAGCCCTAGGCCGAACCCCAACCCTAAGACGAGAAAGGCAAATCAGCCAGGAATTAGGCATGTCCCCAAGGAAAAAGCTGTGGAGGCAGGCATGTTGTGGTACTTTTGCGCTCTTCTTGGCTAGTCCTTCGCAGCTGCTGTGTTCTTGGAACTCAGGGCTTTCTGGTTAATAGACCCTTACCCTAGGCGTAACTCAAACCTTAAGCCTAGGAAGGAAAATCAGCCTATGGTTCGGGATGGTCTCATGGAAATATCAGTGGTGGCAGCCAAGTTGCGTCACTTTTGCGCTCCCCTTGGGATGCCTTTCGCAGCGTCAGTGTGCCTGGAGCCCAGGGCTTCCTGGTTTTAAAAGTCCTAGGCCTAAGCCTAACAGTAACCCTAGGAAGGTAAATCAGCCGGGTATTAGGGTTCTTCCTAAGGGAAAAGCCGTGAAAGCAGCCATGTTGTGGCACTTCTGCACTCCCTTTGGGATGCCTTTGGCAGATGAAGTAAGCCTGGAACTCAGGGCTTCCTGGTTAAAGAAATCCAAGCCCTAGGCTGAACCCTAACCCTAACCCTAGGCAGATAAATCAGCCTAGGTATAGGGATGGTGCCAAGGAAAAAGCTGTGAAAGCTGCCATGTTGTTGCACTTTTGTACTCCCCTTGGGATGCCTTGAACAGCTGCAGTGTGCCTGGAGCTAAGGGCTTCCTAGTTTCAAAAATCCTAGCCCTAGGCCTAAGCCTAACAGTAACCCTGGGAAGGTAAATCAGCCTGCTGTTAGGCTTCTTGCCAAGGAAAAAGCGGTGAAATCAGCCATGTTGTGGCACTTTTGCACTCCCTTTTGGATGCCTTTCACAGCTCCAGTGTGCCTGGAACTCAGGGCTTCCTGATTTTAAAAATCCTAGCCCTAGGCCGAACCCCAACCCTAAGACGAGAAAGGCAAATCAGCCAGGAATTAGGCATGTCCCCAAGGAAAAAGCTGTGGAGGCAGGCATGTTGTGGTACTTTTGCGCTCTTCTTGGCTAGTCCTTCGCAGCTGCTGTGTTCTTGGAACTCAGGGCTTTCTGGTTAATAGAAGCCTTACCCTAGGCGTAACTCAAACCTTAAGCCTAGGAAGGAAAATCAGCCTATGGTTCGGGATGGTCTCATGGAAATATCAGTGGTGGCAGCCAAGTTGCGTCACTTTTGCGCTCCCCTTGGGATGCCTTTCGCAGCTGCAGTGTGCCTGGAGCCCAGGGCTTCCTGGTTTTAAAAGTCCTAGGCCTAAGCCTAACAGTAACCCTAGGAAGGTAAATCAGCCGGGTATTAGGGTTCTTCCTAAGGGAAAAGCCGTGAAAGCAGCCATGTTGTGGCACTTCTGCACTCCCTTTGGGATGCCTTTGGCAGATGAAGTAAGCCTGGAACTCAGGGCTTCCTGGTTAAAAAAATCCAAGCCCTAGGCTGAACCGTAACCCTAACCCTAGGCAGATAAATCAGCCTAGGTATAGGGATGGTGCCAAGGAAAAAGCTGTGAAAGCTGCCATGTTGTTGCACTTTTGTACTCCCCTTGGGATGCCTTGAACAGCTGCAGTGTGCCTGGAGCCCAGGGCTTCCTAGTTTTAAAAATCCTAGCCCTAGGCCTAAGCCTAACAGTAACCCTGGGAAGGTAAATCAGCCTGGTGTTAGGCTTCTTGCCAAGGAAAAAGCCGTGAAAGCAGCCATGTTGTGGCACTTTTGCACTCCCTTTTGGATGCCTTTCACAGCTCCAGTGTGCCTGGAACTCAGGGCTTCCTGATTTTAAAAATCCTAGCCCTAGGCCGAACCCCAACCCTAAGACGAGAAAGGCAAATCAGCCAGGAATTAGGCATGTCCCCAAGGAAAAAGCTGTGGAGGCAGGCATGTTGTGCTACTTTTGCGCTCTTCTTGGCTAGTCCTTCGCAGCTGCTGTGTTCTTGGAACTCAGGGCTTTCTGGTTAATAGAACCCTTACCCTAGGCGTAACTCAAACCTTAAGCCTAGGAAGGAAAATCAGCCTATGGTTCGGGATGGTCTCATGGAAATATCAGTGGTGGCAGCCAAGTTGCGTCACTTTTGCGCTCCCCTTGGGATGCCTTTCGCAGCGTCAGTGTGCCTGGAGCCCAGGGCTTCCTGGTTTTAAAAGTCCTAGGCCTAAGCCTAACAGTAACCCTAGGAAGGTAAATCAGCCGGGTATTAGGGTTCTTCCTAAGGGAAAAGCCGTGAAAGCAGCCATGTTGTGGCACTTCTGCACTCCCTTTGGGATGCCTTTGGCAGATGAAGTAAGCCTGGAACTCAGGGCTTCCTGGTTAAAGAAATCCAAGCCCTAGGCTGAACCCTAACCCTAACCCTAGGCAGATAAATCAGCCTAGGTATAGGGATGGTGCCAAGGAAAAAGCTGTGAAAGCTGCCATGTTGTTGCACTTTTGTACTCCCCTTGCGATGCCTTGAACAGCTGCAGTGTGCCTGGAGCTAAGGGCTTCCTAGTTTCAAAAATCCTAGCCCTAGGCCTAAGCCTAACAGTAACCCTGGGAAGGTAAATCAGCCTGGTGTTAGGCTTCTTGCCAAGGAAAAAGCCGTGAAAGCAGCCATGTTGTGGCACTTTTGCACTCCCTTTTGGATGCCTTTCACAGCTCCAGTGTGCCTGGAACTCAGGGCTTCCTGATTTTAAAAATCCTAGCCCTAGGCCGAACCCCAACCCTAAGACGAGAAAGGCAAATCAGCCAGGAATTAGGCATGTCCCCAAGGAAAAAGCTGTGGAGGCAGGCATGTTGTGGTACTTTTGCGCTCTTCTTGGGTAGTCCTTCGCAGCTGCTGTGTTCTTGGAACTCAGGGCTTTCTGGTTAATAGACCCTTACCCTAGGCGTAACTCAAACCTTAAGCCTAGGAAGGAAAATCAGCCTATGATTCGGGATGGTCTCATGGAAATATCAGTGGTGGCAGCCAAGTTGCGTCACTTTTGCGCTCCCCTTGGGATGCCTTTCGCAGCGTCAGTGTGCCTGGAGCCCAGGGCTTCCTGGTTTTAAAAGTCCTAGGCCTAAGCCTAACAGTAACCCTAGGAAGGTAAATCAGCCGGGTATTAGGGTTCTTCCTAAGGGAAAAGCCGTGAAAGCAGCCATGTTGTGGCACTTCTGCACTCCCTTTGGGATGCCTTTGGCAGATGAAGTAAGCCTGGAACTCAGGGCTTCCTGGTTAAAGAAATCCAAGCCCTAGGCTGAACCCTAACCCTAACCCTAGGCAGATAAATCAGCCTAGGTATAGGGATGGTGCCAAGGAAAAAGCTGTGAAAGCTGCCATGTTGTTGCACTTTTGTACTCCCCTTGGGATGCCTTGAACAGCTGCAGTGTGCCTGGAGCTAAGGGCTTCCTAGTTTCAAAAATCCTAGCCCTAGGCCTAAGCCTAACAGTAACCCTGGGAAGGTAAATCAGCCCGGTGTTAGGCTTCTTGCCAAGGAAAAAGCCGTGAAAGCAGCCATGTTGTGGCACTTTTGCACTCCCTTTTGGATGCCTTTCACAGCTCCAGTGTGCCTGGAACTCAGGGCTTCCTGATTTTAAAAATCCTAGCCCTAGGCCGAACCCCAACCCTAAGACGAGAAAGGCAAATCTGCCAGGAATTAGGCATGTCCCCAAGGAAAAAGCTGTGGAGGCAGGCATGTTGTGGTACTTTTGCGCTCTTCTTGGGTAGTCCTTCGCAGCTGCTGTGTTCTTGGAACTCAGGGCTTTCTGGTTAATAGACCCTTACCCTAGGCGTAACTCAAACCTTAAGCCTAGGAAGGAAAATCAGCCTATGGTTCGGGATGGTCTCATGGAAATATCAGTGGTGGCAGCCAAGTTGCGTCACTTTTGCGCTCCCCTTGGGATGCCTTTCGCAGCGTCAGTGTGCCTGGAGCCCAGGGCTTCCTGGTTTTAAAAGTCCTAGGCCTAAGCCTAACAGTAACCCTAGGAAGGTAAATCAGCCGGGTATTAGGGTTCTTCCTAAGGGAAAAGCCGTGAAAGCAGCCATGTTGTGGCACTTCTGCACTCCCTTTGGGATGCCTTTGGCAGATGAAGTAAGCCTGGAACTCAGGGCTTCCTGGTTAAAGAAATCCAAGCCCTAGGCTGAACCCTAACCCTAACCCTAGGCAGATAAATCAGCCTAGGTATAGGGATGGTGCCAAGGAAAAAGCTGTGAAAGCTGCCATGTTGTTGCACTTTTGTACTCCCCTTGGGATGCCTTGAACAGCTGCAGTGTGCCTGGAGCTAAGGGCTTCCTAGTTTTAAAAATCCTAGCCCTAGGCCTAAGCCTAACAGTAACCCTGGGAAGGTAAATCAGCCTGGTGTTAGGCTTCTTGCCAAGGAAAAAGCCGTGAAAGCAGCCGTGTTGTGGCACTTTTGCACTCCCTTTTGGATGCCTTTCACAGCTCCAGTGTGCCTGGAACTCAGGGCTTCCTGATTTTAAAAATCCTAGCCCTAGGCCGAACCCCAACCCTAAGACGAGAAAGGCAAATCAGCCAGGAATTAGGCATGTCCCCAAGGAAAAAGCTGAGGAGGCAGGCATGTTGTGGTACTTTTGCGCTCTTCTTGGCTAGTCCTTCGCAGCTGCTGTGTTCTTGGAACTCAGGGCTTTCTGGTTAATAGAACCCTTACCCTAGGCGTAACTCAAACCTTAAGCCTAGGAAGGAAAATCAGCCTATGGTTCGGGATGGTCTCATGGAAATATCAGTGGTGGCAGCCAAGTTGCGTCACTTTTGCGCTCCCCTTGGGATGCCTTTCGCAGCTGCAGTGTGCCTGGAGCCCAGGGCTTCCTGGTTTTAAAAGTCCTAGGCCTAAGCCTAACAGTAACCCTAGGAAGGTAAATCAGCCGGGTATTAGGGTTCTTCCTAAGGGAAAAGCCGTGAAAGCAGCCATGTTGTGGCACTTCTGCACTCCCTTTGGGATGCCTTTGGCAGATGAAGTAAGCCTGGAACTCAGGGCTTCCTGGTTAAAGAAATCCAAGCCCTAGGCTGAAGCCTAACCCTAACCCTAGGCAGATAAATCAGCCTAGGTATAGGGATGGTGCCAAGGAAAAAGCTGTGAAAGCTGCCATGTTGTTGCACTTTTGTACTCCCCTTGGGATGCCTTGAACAGCTGCAGTGTGCCTGGAGCTAAGGGCTTCCTAGTTTTAAAAATCCTAGCCCTAGGCCTAAGCCTAACAGTAACCCTGGGAAGGTAAATCAGCCTGGTGTTAGGCTTCTTGCCAAGGAAAAAGCCGTGAAAGCAGCCATGTTGTGGCACTTTTGCACTCCCTTTTGGATGCCTTTCACAGCTCCAGTGTGCCTGGAACTCAGGGCTTCCTGATTTTAAAAATCCTAGCCCTAGGCCGAACCCCAACCCTAAGACGAGAAAGGCAAATCAGCCAGGAATTAGGCATGTCCCCAAGGAAAAAGCTGTGGAGGCAGGCATGTTGTGCTACTTTTGCGCTCTTCTTGGCTTGTCCTTCGCAGCTGCTGTGTTCTTGGAACTCAGGGCTTTCTGGTTAATAGAACCCTTACCCTAGGCGTAACTCAAACCTTAAGCCTAGGAAGGAAAATCAGCCTATGGTTCGGGATGGTCTCATGGAAATATCAGTGGTGGCAGCCAAGTTGCGTCACTTTTGCGCTCCCCTTGGGATGCCTTTCGCAGCTGCAGTGTGCCTGGAGCCCAGGGCTTCCTGGTTTTAAAAGTCCTAGGCCTAAGCCTAACAGTAACCCTAGGAAGGTAAATCAGCCGGGTATTAGGGTTCTTCCTAAGGGAAAAGCCGTGAAAGCAGCCATGTTGTGGCACTTCTGCACTCCCTTTGGGATGCCTTTGGCAGATGAAGTAAGCCTGGAACTCAGGGCTTCCTGGTTAAAGAAATCCAAGCCCTAGGCTGAACCCTAACCCTAACCCTAGGCAGATAAATCAGCCTAGGTATAGGGATGGTGCCAAGGAAGAAGCTGTGAAAGCTGCCATGTTGTTGCACTTTTGTACTCCCCTTGGGATGCCTTGAACAGCTGCAGTGTGCCTGGAGCTAAGGGCTTCCTAGTTTTAAAAATCCTAGCCCTAGGCCTAAGCCTAACAGTAACCCTGGGAAGGGAAATCAGCCCGGTGTTAGGCTTCTTGCCAAGGAAAAAGCCGTGAAAGCAGCCATGTTGTGGCACTTTTGCACTCCCTTTTGGATGCCTTTCACAGCTCCAGTGTGCCTGGAACTCAGGGCTTCCTGATTTTAAAAATCCTAGCCCTAGGCCGAACCCCAACCCTAAGACGAGAAAGGCAAATCAGCCAGGAATTAGGCATGTCCCCAAGGAAAAAGCTGTGGAGGCAGGCATGTTGTGCTACTTTTGCGCTCTTCTTGGCTAGTCCTTCGCAGCTGCTGTGTTCTTGGAACTCAGGGCTTTCTGGTTAATAGAACCCTTACCATAGGCGTAACTCAAACCTTAAGCCTAGGAAGGAAAATCAGCCTATGGTTCGGGATGGTCTCATGGAAATATCAGTGGTGGCAGCCAAGTTGCGTCACTTTTGCGCTCCCCTTGGGATGCCTTTCGCAGCGTCAGTGTGCCTGGAGCCCAGGGCTTCCTGGTTTTAAAAGTCCTAGGCCTAAGCCTAACAGTAACCCTAGGAAGGTAAATCAGCCGGGTATTAGGGTTCTTCCTAAGGGAAAAGCCGTGAAAGCAGCCATGTTGTGGCACTTCTGCACTCCCTTTGGGATGCCTTTGGCAGATGAAGTAAGCCTGGAACTCAGGGCTTCCTGGTTAAAGAAATCCAAGCCCTAGGCTGAACCCTAACCCTAGGCAGATAAATCAGCCTAGGTATAGGGATGGTGCCAAGGAAAAAGCTGTGAAAGCTGCCATGTTGTTGCACTTTTGTACTCCCCTTGGGATGCCTTTTGCAGCTGCAGTGTGCCTGGAGCCCAGGGCTTCCTAGTTTTAAAAATCCTAGCCCTAGGCCTAAGCCTAACAGTAACCCTGGGAAGGTAAATCAGCCTGGTGTTAGGCTTCTTGCCAAGGAAAAAGCCGTGAAAGCAGCCATGTTGTGGCACTTTTGCACTCCCTTTTGGATGCCTTTCACAGCTCCAGTGTGCCTGGAACTCAGGGCTTCCTGATTTTAAAAATCCTAGCCCTAGGCCGAACCCCAACACTAAGACGAGAAAGGCAAATCAGCCAGGAATTAGGCAGGTCCACAAGGAAAAAGCTGTGGAGGCAGGCATGTTGTGCTACTTTTGCGCTCTTCTTGGCTAGTCCTTCGCAGCTGCTGTGTTCTTGGAACTCAGGGCTTTCTGGTTAATAGACCCTTACCCTAGGCGTAACTCAAACCTTAAGCCTAGGAAGGAAAATCAGCCTATGATTCGGGATGGTCTCATGGAAATATCAGTGGTGGCAGCCAAGTTGCATCACTTTTGCGCTCCCCTTGGGATGCCTTTCGCAGCTGCAGTGTGCCTGGAGCCCAGGGCTTCCTGGTTTTAAAAGTCCTAGGCCTAAGCCTAACAGTAACCCTAGGAAGGTAAATCAGCCGGGTATTAGGGTTCTTCCTAAGGGAAAAGCCGTGAAAGCAGCCATGTTGTGGCACTTCTGCACTCCCTTTGGGATGCCTTTGGCAGATGAAGTAAGCCTGGAACTCAGGGCTTCCTGGTTAAAGAAATCCAAGCCCTAGGCTGAACCCTAACCCTAACCCTAGGCAGATAAATCAGCCTAGGTATAGGGATGGTGCCAAGGAAAAAGCTGTGAAAGCTGCCATGTTGTTGCACTTTTGTACTCCCCTTGGGATGCCTTGAACAGCTGCAGTGTGCCTGGAGCTAAGGGCTTCCTAGTTTCAAAAATCCTAGCCCTAGGCCTAAGCCTAACAGTAACCCTGGGAAGGGAAATCAGCCTGCTGTTAGGCTTCTTGCCAAGGAAAAAGCCGTGAAAGCAGCCATGTTGTGGCACTTTTGCACTCCCTTTTGGATGCCTTTCACAGCTCCAGTGTGCCTGGAACTCAGGGCTTCCTGATTTTAAAAATCCTAGCCCTAGGCCGAACCCCAACCCTAAGACGAGAAAGGCAAATCAGCCAGGAATTAGGCATGTCCCCAAGGAAAAAGCTGTGGAGGCAGGCATGTTGTGCTACTTTTGCGCTCTTCTTGGCTAGTCCTTCGCAGCTGCTGTGTTCTTGGAACTCAGGGCTTTCTGGTTAATAGAGCCCTTACCCTAGGCGTAACTCAAACCTTAACCCTAGGAAGGAAAATCAGCCTATGGTTCGGGATGGTCTCATGGAAATATCAGTGGTGGCAGCCAAGTTGCGTCACTTTTGCGCTCCCCTTGGGATGCCTTTCGCAGCGTCAGTGTGCCTGGAGCCCAGGGCTTCCTGGTTTTAAAAGTCCTAGGCCTAAGCCTAACAGTAACCCTAGGAAGGTAAATCAGCCGGGTATTAGGGTTCTTCCTAAGGGAAAAGCCGTGAAAGCAGCCATGTTGTGGCACTTCTGCACTCCCTTTGGGATGCCTTTGGCAGATGAAGTAAGCCTGGAACTCAGGGCTTCCTGGTTAAAGAAATCCAAGCCCTAGGCTGAACCCTAACTCTAACCCTAGGCAGATAAATCAGCCTAGGTATAGGGATGGTGCCAAGGAAAAAGCTGTGAAAGCTGCCATGTTGTTGCACTTTTGTACTCCCCTTGGGATGCCTTGAACAGCTGCAGTGTGCCTGGAGCTAAGGGCTTCCTAGTTTCAAAAATCCTAGCCCTAGGCCTAAGCCTAACAGTAACCCTGGGAAGGTAAATCAGCCTGGTGTTAGGCTTCTTGCCAAGGAAAAAGCCGTGAAAGCAGCCATGTTGTGGCACTTTTGCACTCGCTTTTGGATGCCTTTCACAGCTCCAGTGTGCCTGGAACTCAGGGCTTCCTGATTTTAAAAATCCTAGCCCTAGGCCGAACCCCAACCCTAAGATGAGAAAGGCAAATCAGCCAGGAATTAGGCATGTCCCCAAGGAAAAAGCTGTGGAGGCAGGCATGTTGTGGTACTTTTGCGCTCTTCTTGGCTAGTCCTTCGCAGCTGCTGTGTTCTTGGAACTCAGGGCTTTCTGGTTAATAGAGCCCTTACCCTAGGCGTAACTCAAACCTTAACCCTAGGAAGGAAAATCAGCCTATGGTTCGGGATGGTCTCATGGAAATATCAGTGGTGGCAGCCAAGTTGCGTCACTTTTGCGCTCCCCTTGGGATGCCTTTCGCAGCTGCAGTGTGCCTGGAGCCCAGGGCTTCCTGGTTTTAAAAGTCCTAGGCCTAAGCCTAACAGTAACCCTAGGAAGGTAAATCAGCCGGGTATTAGGGTTCTTCCTAAGGGAAAAGCCGTGAAAGCAGCCATGTTGTGGCACTTCTGCACTCCCTTTGGGATGCCTTTGGCAGATGAAGTAAGCCTGGAACTCAGGGCTTCCTGGTTAAAGAAATCCAAGCCCTAGGCTGAACCCTAACCCTAACCCTAGGCAGATAAATCAGCCTAGGTATAGGGATGGTGCCAAGGAAAAAGCTGTGAAAGCTGCCATGTTGTTGCACTTTTGTACTCCCCTTGGGATGCCTTGAACAGCTGCAGTGTGCCTGGAGCTAAGGGCTTCCTAGTTTTAAAAATCCTAGCCCTAGGCCTAAGCCTAACAGTAACCCTGGGAAGGGAAATCAGCCCGGTGTTAGGCTTCTTGCCAAGGAAAAAGCCGTGAAAGCAGCCATGTTGTGGCACTTTTGCACTCCCTTTTGGATGCCTTTCACAGCTCTAGTGTGCCTGGAACTCAGGGCTTCCTGATTTTAAAAATCCTAGCCCTAGGCCGAACCCCAACCCTAAGACGAGAAAGGCAAATCAGCCAGGAATTAGGCATGTCCCCAAGGAAAAAGCTGTGGAGGCAGGCATGTTGTGCTACTTTTGCGCTCTTCTTGGCTAGTCCTTCGCAGCTGCTGTGTTCTTGGAACTCAGGGCTTTCTGGTTAATAGAACCCTTACCCTAGGCGTAACTCAAACCTTAAGCCTAGGAAGGAAAATCAGCCTATGGTTCGGGATGGTCTCATGGAAATATCAGTGGTGGCAGCCAAGTTGCGTCACTTTTGCGCTCCCCTTGGGATGCCTTTCGCAGCGTCAGTGTGCCTGGAGCCCAGGGCTTCCTGGTTTTAAAAGTCCTAGGCCTAAGCCTAACAGTAACCCTAGGAAGGTAAATCAGCCGGGTATTAGGGTTCTTCCTAAGGGAAAAGCCGTGAAAGCAGCCATGTTGTGGCACTTCTGCACTCCCTTTGGGATGCCTTTGGCAGATGAAGTAAGCCTGGAACTCAGGGCTTCCTGGTTAAAGAAATCCAAGCCCTAGGCTGAACCCTAACCCTAACCCTAGGCAGATAAATCAGCCTAGGTATAGGGATGGTGCCAAGGAAAAAGCTGTGAAAGCTGCCATGTTGTTGCACTTTTGTACTCCCCTTGGGATGCCTTGAACAGCTGCAGTGTGCCTGGAGCTAAGGGCTTCCTAGTTTTAAAAATCCTAGCCCTAGGCCTAAGCCTAACAGTAACCCTGGGAAGGTAAATCAGCCTGGTGTTAGGCTTCTTGCCAAGGAAAAAGCCGTGAAAGCAGCCATGTTGTGGCACTTTTGCACTCCCTTTTGGATGCCTTTCACAGCTCCAGTGTGCCTGGAACTCAGGGCTTCCTGATTTTAAAAATCCTAGCCCTAGGCCGAACCCCAACCCTAAGACGAGAAAGGCAAATCAGCCAGGAATTAGGCATGTCCCCAAGGAAAAAGCTGTGGAGGCAGGCATGTTGTGCTACTTTTGCGCTCTTCTTGGCTAGTCCTTCGCAGCTGCTGTGTTCTTGGAACTCAGGGCTTTCTGGTTAATAGAACCCTTACCCTAGGCGTAACTCAAACCTTAAGCCTAGGAAGGAAAATCAGCCTATGGTTCGGGATGGTCTCATGGAAATATCAGTGGTGGCAGCCAAGTTGCGTCACTTTTGCGCTCCCCTTGGGATGCCTTTCGCAGCTGCAGTGTGCCTGGAGCCCAGGGCTTCTTGGTTTTAAAAGTCCTAGGCCTAAGCCTAACAGTAACCCTAGGAAGGTAAATCAGCCGGGTATTAGGGTTCTTCCTAAGGGAAAAGCCGTGAAAGCAGCCATGTTGTGGCACTTCTACACTCCCTTTGGGATGCCTTTGGCAGATGAAGTAAGCCTGGAACTCAGGGCTTCCTGGTTAAAGAAATCCAAGCCCTAGGCTGAACCCTAACCCTAACCCTAGGTAGATAAATCAGCCTAGGTATAGGGATGGTGCCAAGGAAAAAGCTGTGAAAGCTGCCATGTTGTTGCACTTTTGTACTCCCCTTGGGATGCCTTGAACAGCTGCAGTGTGCCTGGAGCTAAGGGCTTCCTAGTTTCAAAAATCCTAGCCCTAGGCCTAAGCCTAACAGTAACCCTGGGAAGGTAAATCAGCCTGGTGTTAGGCTTCTTGCCAAGGAAAAAGCCGTGAAAGCAGCCATGTTGTGGCACTTTTGCACTCCCTTTTGGATGCCTTTCACAGCTCCAGTGTGCCTGGAACTCAGGGCTTCCTGATTTTAAAAATCCTAGCCCTAGGCCGAACCCCAACCCTAAGACGAGAAAGGCAAATCAGCCAGGAATTAGGCATGTCCCCAAGGAAAAAGCTGTGGAGGCAGGCATGTTGTGCTACTTTCGCGCTCTTCTTGGCTAGTCCTTCGCAGCTGCTGTGTTCTTGGAACTCAGGGCTTTCTGGTTAATAGAGCCCTTACCCTAGGCGTAACTCAAACCTTAAGCCTAGGAAGGAAAATCAGCCTATGGTTCGGGATGGTCTCATGGAAATATCAGTGGTGGCAGCCAAGTTGCGTCACTTTTGCGCTCCCCTTGGGATGCCTTTCGCAGCGTCAGTGTGCCTGGAGCCCAGGGCTTCCTGGTTTTAAAAGTCCTAGGCCTAAGCCTAACAGTAACCCTAGGAAGGTAAATCAGCCGGGTATTAGGGTTCTTCCTAAGGGAAAAGCCGTGAAAGCAGCCATGTTGTGGCACTTCTGCACTCCCTTTGGGATGCCTTTGGCAGATGAAGTAAGCCTGGAACTCAGGGCTTCCTGGTTAAAGAAATCCAAGCCCTAGGCTGAACCCTAACCCTAACCCTAGGCAGATAAATCAGCCTAGGTATAGGGATGGTGCCAAGGAAAAAGCTGTGAAAGCTGCCATGTTGTTGCACTTTTGTACTCCCCTTGGGATGCCTTGAACAGCTGCAGTGTGCCTGGAGCTAAGGGCTTCCTAGTTTTAAAAATCCTAGCCCTAGGCCTAAGCCTAACAGTAACCCTGGGAAGGTAAATCAGCCTGGTGTTAGGCTTCTTGCCAAGGAAAAAGCCGTGAAAGCAGCCATGTTGTGGCACTTTTGCACTCCCTTTTGGATGCCTTTCACAGCTCCAGTGTGCCTGGAACTCAGGGCTTCCTGATTTTAAAAATCCTAGCCCTAGGCCGAACCCCAACCCTAAGACGAGAAAGGCAAATCAGCCAGGAATTAGGCATGTCCCCAAGGAAAAAGCTGTGGAGGCAGGCATGTTGTGGTACTTTTGCGCTCTTCTTGGCTAGTCCTTCGCAGCTGCTGTGTTCTTGGAACTCAGGGCTTTCTGGTTAATAGAGCCCTTACCCTAGGCGTAACTCAAACCTTAACCCTAGGAAGGAAAATCAGCCTATGGTTCGGGATGGTCTCATGGAAATATCAGTGGTGGCAGCCAAGTTGCGTCACTTTTGCGCTCCCCTTGGGATGCCTTTCGCAGCGTCAGTGTGCCTGGAGCCCAGGGCTTCCTGGTTTTAAAAGTCCTAGGCCTAAGCCTAACAGTAACCCTAGGAAGGTAAATCAGCCGGGTATTAGGGTTCTTCCTAAGGGAAAAGCCGTGAAAGCAGCCATGTTGTGGCACTTCTGCACTCCCTTTGGGATGCCTTTGGCAGATGAAGTAAGCCTGGAACTCAGGGCTTCCTGGTTAAAGAAATCCAAGCCCTAGGCTGAACCCTAACCCTAACCCTAGGCAGATAAATCAGCCTAGGTATAGGGATGGTGCCAAGGAAAAAGCTGTGAAAGCTGCCATGTTGTTGCACTTTTGTACTCCCCTTGGGATGCCTTGAACAGCTGCAGTGTGCCTGGAGCTAAGGGCTTCCTAGTTTCAAAAATCCTAGCCCTAGGCCTAAGCCTAACAGTAACCCTGGGAAGGGAAATCAGCCTGGTGTTAGGCTTCTTGCCAAGGAAAAAGCCGTGAAAGCAGCCATGTTGTGGCACTTTTGCACTCCCTTTTGGATGCCTTTCACAGCTCCAGTGTGCCTGGAACTCAGGGCTTCCTGATTTTAAAAATCCTAGCCCTAGGCCGAACCCCAACACTAAGACGAGAAAGGCAAATCAGCCAGGAATTAGGCATGTCCCCAAGGAAAAAGCTGTGGAGGCAGGCATGTTGTGGTACTTTTGCGCTCTTCTTGGCTAGTCCTTCGCAGCTGCTGTGTTCTTGGAACTCAGGGCTTTCTGGTTAATAGAACGCATACCCTAGGCGTAACTCAAACCTTAAGCCTAGGAAGGAAAATCAGCCTATGGTTCGGGATGGTCTCCTGGAAATATCAGTGGTGGCAGCCAAGTTGCGTCACTTTTGCGCTCCCCTTGGGATGCCTTTCGCAGCTGCAGTGTGCCTGGAGCCCAGGGCTTCCTGGTTTTAAAAGTCCTAGGCCTAAGCCTAACAGTAACCCTAGGAAGGTAAATCAGCCGGGTATTAGGGTTCTTCCTAAGGGAAAAGCCGTGAAAGCAGCCATGTTGTGGCACTTCTGCACTCCCTTTGGGATGCCTTTGGCAGATGAAGTAAGCCTGGAACTCAGGGCTTCCTGGTTAAAGAAATCCAAGCCCTAGGCTGAACCCTAACCCTAACCCTAGGCAGATAAATCAGCCTAGGTATAGGGATGGTGCCAAGGAAAAAGCTGTGAAAGCTGCCATGTTGTTGCACTTTTGTACTCCCCTTGGGATGCCTTGAACAGCTGCAGTGTGCCTGGAGCTAAGGGCTTCCTAGTTTTAAAAATCCTAGCCCTAGGCCTAAGCCTAACAGTAACCCTGGGAAGGTAAATCAGCCTGGTGTTAGGCTTCTTGCCAAGGAAAAAGCCGTGAAAGCAGCCATGTTGTGGCACTTTTGCACTCCCTTTTGGATGCCTTTCACAGCTCCAGTGTGCCTGGAACTCAGGGCTTCCTGATTTTAAAAATCCTAGCCCTAGGCCGAACCCCAACCCTATGACGAGAAAGGCAAATCAGCCAGGAATTAGGCATGTCCCCAAGGAAAAAGCTGTGGAGGCAGGCATGTTGTGCTACTTTTGCGCTCTTCTTGGCTAGTCGTTGCAGCTGCTGTGTTCTTGGAACTCAGGGCTTTCTGGTAAATAGATCCCTTACCCTAGGCGTAACTCAAACCTTAAGCCTAGGAAGGAAAATCAGCCTATGGTTCGGGATGGTCTCATGGAAATATCAGTGGTGGCAGCCAAGTTGTGTCACTTTTGCGCTCCCCTTGGGATGCCTTTCGCAGCGTCAGTGTGCCTGGAGCCCAGGGCTTCCTGGTTTTAAAAGTCCTAGGCCTAAGCCTAACAGTAACCCTAGGAAGGTAAATCAGCCGGGTATTAGGGTTCTTCCTAAGGGAAAAGCCGTGAAAGCAGCCATGTTGTGGCACTTCTGCACTCCATTTGGGATGCCTTTCACAGCTGCAGTGTGCCTGGAACTCAGGGCTTCCTGATTTTAAAAATCCTAGCCCTAGGCTGAACCCCAACCCTAAGACGAGAAAGGCAAATCAGCCAGGAATTAGGCATGTCCCCAAGGAAAAAGCTGTGGAGGCAGGCATGTTGTGCTACTTTTGCGCTCTTCTTGGCTAGTCCTTCGCAGCTGCTGTGTTCTTGGAACTCAGGGCTTTCTGGTTAATAGAACCCTTACCCTAGGCGTAACTCAAGCCTTAAGCCTAGGAAGGAAAATCAGCCTATGGTTCGGGATGGTCTCATGGAAATATCAGTGGTGGCAGCCAAGTTGCATCACTTTTGCGCTCCCCTTGGGATGCCTTTCGCAGCGTCAGTGTGCCTGGAGCCCAGGGCTTCCTGGTTTTAAAAGTCCTAGGCCTAAGCCTAACAGTAACCCTAGGAAGGTAAATCAGCCGGGTATTAGGGTTCTTCCTAAGGGAAAAGCCGTGAAAGCAGCCATGTTGTGGCACTTCTGCACTCCCTTTGGGATGCCTTTGGCAGATGAAGTAAGCCTGGAGCTCAGGGCTTCCTGGTTAAAGAAATCCAAGCCCTAGGCTGAACCCTAACTCTAACCCTAGGCAGATAAATCAGCCTAGGTATAGGGATGGTGCCAAGGAAAAAGCTGTGAAAGCTGCCATGTTGTTGCACTTTTGTACTCCCCTTGGGATGCCTTGAACAGCTGCAGTGTGCCTGGAGCTAAGGGCTTCCTAGTTTTAAAAATCCTAGCCCTAGGCCTAAGCCTAACAGTAACCCTGGGAAGGGAAATCAGCCTGGTGTTAGGCTTCTTGCCAAGGAAAAAGCCGTGAAAGCAGCCATGTTGTGGCACTTTTGCACTCCCTTTTGGATGCCTTTCACAGCTCCAGTGTGCCTGGAACTCAGGGCTTCCTGATTTTAAAAATCCTAGCCCTAGGCCGAACCCCAACCCTAAGACGAGAAAGGCAAATCAGCCAGGAATTAGGCATGTCCCCAAGGAAAAAGCTGTGGAGGCAGGCATGTTGTGGTACTTTTGCGCTCTTCTTGGCTAGTCCTTCGCAGCTGCTGTGTTCTTGGAACTCAGGGCTTTCTGGTTAATAGAGCCCTTACCCTAGGCGTAACTCAAACCTTAAGCCTAGGAAGGAAAATCAGCCTATGGTTCGGGATGGTCTCAAGGAAATATCAGTGGTGGCAGCCAAGTTGCGTCACTTTTGTGCTCCCCTTGGGATGCCTTTTGCAGCTGCAGTGTGCCTGGAGCCCAGGGCTTCCTGGTTTTAAAAGTCCTAGGCCTAAGCCTAACAGTAACCCTAGGAAGGTAAATCAGCCGGGTATTAGGGTTCTTCCTAAGGGAAAAGCCGTGAAAGCAGCCATGTTGTGGCACTTCTGCACTCCCTTTGGGATGCCTTTGGCAGATGAAGTAAGCCTGGAACTCAGGGCTTCCTGGTTAAAGAAATCCAAGCCCTAGGCTGAACCCTAACCCTAACCCTAGGCAGATAAATCAGCCTAGGTATAGGGATGGTGCCAAGGAAAAAGCTGTGAAAGCTGCCATGTTGTTGCACTTTTGTACTCCCCTTGGGATGCCTTGAACAGCTGCAGTGTGCCTGGAGCTAAGGGCTTCCTAGTTTTAAAAATCCTAGCCCTAGGCCTAAGCCTAACAGTAACCCTGGGAAGGTAAATCAGCCTGGTGTTAGGCTTCTTGCCAAGGAAAAAGCCGTGAAAGCAGCCATGTTGTGGCACTTTTGCACTCCCTTTTGGATGCCTTTCACAGCTCCAGTGTGCCTGGAACTCAGGGCTTCCTGATTTTAAAAATCCTAGCCCTAGGCCGAACCCCAACCCTATGACGAGAAAGGCAAATCAGCCAGGAATTAGGCATGTCCCCAAGGAAAAAGCTGTGGAGGCAGGCATGTTGTGCTACTTTTGCGCTCTTCTTGGCTAGTCCTTCGCAGCTGCTGTGTTCTTGGAACTCAGGGCTTTATGGTTAATAGAACCCTTACCCTAGGCGTAACTCAAACCTTAAGCCTAGGAAGGAAAATCAGCCTATGGTTCGGGATGGTCTCATGGAAATATCAGTGGTGGCAGCCAAGTTGCGTCACTTTTGCGCTCCCCTTGGGATGCCTTTCGCAGCTGCAGTGTGCCTGGAGCCCAGGGCTTCCTGGTTTTAAAAGTCCTAGGCCTAAGCCTAACAGTAACCCTAGGAAGGTAAATCAGCCGGGTATTAGGGTTCTTCCTAAGGGAAAAGCCGTGAAAGCAGCCATGTTGTGGCACTTCTGCACTCCCTTTGGGATGCCTTTGGCAGATGAAGTAAGCCTGGAACTCAGGGCTTCCTGGTTAAAGAAATCCAAGCCCTAGGCTGAACCCTAACCCTAACCCTAGGCAGATAAATCAGCCTAGGTATAGGGATGGTGCCAAGGAAAAAGCTGTGAAAGCTGCCATGTTGTTGCACTTTTGTACTCCCCTTGGGATGCCTTGAACAGCTGCAGTGTGCCTGGAGCTAAGGGCTTCCTAGTTTTAAAAATCCTAGCCCTAGGCCTAAGCCTAACAGTAACCCTGGGAAGGTAAATCAGCCTGGTGTTAGGCTTCTTGCCAAGGAAAAAGCCATGAAAGCAGCCATGTTGTGGCACTTTTGCACTCCCTTTTGGATGCCTTTCACAGCTCCAGTGTGCCTGGAACTCAGGGCTTCCTGATTTTAAAAATCCTAGCCCTAGGCCGAACCCCAACCCTATGACGAGAAAGGCAAATCAGCCAGGAATTAGGCATGTCCCCAAGGAAAAAGCTGTGGAGGCAGGCATGTTGTGCTACTTTTGCGCTCTTCTTGGCTAGTCCTTCGCAGCTGCTGTGTTCTTGGAACTCAGGGCTTTCTGGTAAATAGATCCCTTACCCTAGGCGTAACTCAAACCTTAACCCTAGGAAGGAAAATCAGCCTATGGTTCGGGATGGTCTCATGGAAATATCAGTGGTGGCAGCCAAGTTGCGTCACTTTTGCGCTCCCCTTGGGATGCCTTTCGCAGCGTCAGTGTGCCTGGAGCCCAGGGCTTCCTGGTTTTAAAAGTCCTAGGCCTAAGCCTAACAGTAACCCTAGGAAGGTAAATCAGCCGGGTATTAGGGTTCTTCCTAAGGGAAAAGCCGTGAA
Organism: Ammospiza caudacuta; assembly: GCF_027887145.1. Classification (NCBI taxonomy): domain Eukaryota; kingdom Metazoa; phylum Chordata; class Aves; order Passeriformes; family Passerellidae; genus Ammospiza; species Ammospiza caudacuta. The sequence continues at coordinate 203,991 of NC_080619.1, forward strand.
AGCAGCCATGTTGTGGCACTTCTGCACTCCCTTTGGGATGCCTTTCACAGCTGCAGTGTGCCTGGAACTCAGGGCTTCCTGATTTTAAAAATCCTAGCCCTAGGCCGAACCCCAACCCTAAGACGAGAAAGGCAAATCAGCCAGGAATTAGGCATGTCCCCAAGGAAAAAGCTGTGGAGGCAGGCATGTTGTGCTACTTTTGCGCTCTTCTTGGCTAGTCCTTCGCAGCTGCTGTGTTCTTGGAACTCAGGGCTTTCTTGTTAATAGAACCCTTACCCTAGGCGTAACTCAAGCCTTAAGCCTAGGAAGGAAAATCAGCCTATGGTTCGGGATGGTCTCATGGAAATATCAGTGGTGGCAGCCAAGTTGCGTCACTTTTGCGCTCCCCTTGGGATGCCTTTCGCAGCGTCAGTGTGCCTGGAGCCCAGGGCTTCCTGGTTTTAAAAGTCCTAGGCCTAAGCCTAACAGTAACCCTAGGAAGGTAAATCAGCCGGGTATTAGGGTTCTTCCTAAGGGAAAAGCCGTGAAAGCAGCCATGTTGTGGCACTTCTGCACTCCCTTTGGGATGCCTTTGGCAGATGAAGTAAGCCTGGAACTCAGGGCTTCCTGGTTAAAGAAATCCAAGCCCTAGGCTGAACCCTAACCCTAACCCTAGGCAGATAAATCAGCCTAGGTATAGGGATGGTGCCAAGGAAAAAGCTGTGAAAGCTGCCATGTTGTTGCACTTTTGTACTCCCCTTGGGATGCCTTGAACAGCTGCAGTGTGCCTGGAGCTAAGGGCTTCCTAGTTTTAAAAATCCTAGCCCTAGGCCTAAGCCTAACAGTAACCCTGGGAAGGTAAATCAGCCTGGTGTTAGGCTTCTTGCCAAGGAAAAAGCCGTGAAAGCAGCCATGTTGTGGCACTTTTGCACTCCCTTTTGGATGCCTTTCACAGCTCCAGTGTGCCTGGAACTCAGGGCTTCCTGATTTTAAAAATCCTAGCCCTAGGCCGAACCCCAACCCTATGACGAGAAAGGCAAATCAGCCAGGAATTAGGCATGTCCCCAAGGAAAAAGCTGTGGAGGCAGGCATGTTGTGGTACTTTTGCGCTCTTCTTGGCTAGTCCTTCGCAGCTGCTGTGTTCTTGGAACTCAGGGCTTTCTGGTAAATAGATCCCTTACCCTAGGCGTAACTCAAACCTTAAGCCTAGGAAGGAAAATCAGCCTATGGTTCGGGATGGTCTCATGGAAATATCAGTGGTGGCAGCCAAGTTGCGTCACTTTTGCGCTCCCCTTGGGATGCCTTTCGCAGCTGCAGTGTGCCTGGAGCCCAGGGCTTCCTGGTTTTAAAAGTCCTAGGCCTAAGCCTAACAGTAACCCTAGGAAGGTAAATCAGCCGGGTATTAGGGTTCTTCCTAAGGGAAAAGCCGTGAAAGCAGCCATGTTGTGGCACTTCTGCACTCCCTTTGGGATGCCTTTCACAGCTGCAGTGTGCCTGGAACTCAGGGCTTCCTGATTTTAAAAATCCTAGCCCTAGGCTGAACCCCAACCCTAAGACGAGAAAGGCAAATCAGCCAGGAATTAGGCATGTCCCCAAGGAAAAAGCTGTGGAGGCAGGCATGTTGTGCTACTTTTGCGCTCTTCTTGGCTAGTCCTTCGCAGCTGCTGTGTTCTTGGAACTCAGGGCTTTCTGGTTAATAGAACCCTTACCCTAGGCGTAACTCAAGCCTTAAGCCTAGGAAGGAAAATCAGCCTATGGTTCGGGATGGTCTCATGGAAATATCAGTGGTGGCAGCCAAGTTGCGTCACTTTTGCGCTCCCCTTGGGATGCCTTTCGCAGCTGCAGTGTGCCTGGAGCCCAGGGCTTCCTGGTTTTAAAAGTCCTAGGCCTAAGCCTAACAGTAACCCTAGGAAGGTAAATCAGCCGGGTATTAGGGTTCTTCCTAAGGGAAAAGCCGTGAAAGCAGCCATGTTGTGGCACTTCTGCACTCCCTTTGGGATGCCTTTGGCAGATGAAGTAAGCCTGGAACTCAGGGCTTCCTGGTTAAAGAAATCCAAGCCCTAGGCTGAACCCTAACCCTAACCCTAGGCAGATAAATCAGCCTAGGTATAGGGATGGTGCCAAGGAAAAAGCTGTGAAAGCTGCCATGTTGTTGCACTTTTGTACTCCCCTTGGGATGCCTTGAACAGCTGCAGTGTGCCTGGAGCTAAGGGCTTCCTAGTTTCAAAAATCCTAGCCCTAGGCCTAAGCCTAACAGTAACCCTGGGAAGGGAAATCAGCCTGCTGTTAGGCTTCTTGCCAAGGAAAAAGCCGTGAAAGCAGCCATGTTGTGGCACTTTTGCACTCCCTTTTGGATGCCTTTCACAGCTCCAGTGTGCCTGGAACTCAGGGCTTCCTGATTTTAAAAATCCTAGCCCTAGGCCGAACCCCAACCCTAAGACGAGAAAGGCAAATCAGCCAGGAATTAGGCATGTCCCCAAGGAAAAAGCTGTGGAGGCAGGCATGTTGTGGTACTTTTGCGCTCTTCTTGGCTAGTCCTTCGCAGCTGCTGTGTTCTTGGAACTCAGGGCTTTCTGGTTAATAGAGCCCTTACCCTAGGCGTAACTCAAACCTTAAGCCTAGGAAGGAAAATCAGCCTATGGTTCGGGATGGTCTCAAGGAAATATCAGTGGTGGCAGCCAAGTTGCGTCACTTTTGCGCTCCCCTTGGGATGCCTTTTGCAGCTGCAGTGTGCCTGGAGCCCAGGGCTTCCTGGTTTTAAAAGTCCTAGGCCTAAGCCTAACAGTAACCCTAGGAAGGTAAATCAGCCGGGTATTAGGGTTCTTCCTAAGGGAAAAGCCGTGAAAGCAGCCATGTTGTGGCACTTCTGCACTCCCTTTGGGATGCCTTTGGCAGATGAAGTAAGCCTGGAACTCAGGGCTTCCTGGTTAAAGAAATCCAAGCCCTAGGCTGAAGCCTAACCCTAACCCTAGGCAGATAAATCAGCCTAGGTATAGGGATGGTGCCAAGGAAAAAGCTGTGAAAGCTGCCATGTTGTTGCACTTTTGTACTCCCCTTGGGATGCCTTGAACAGCTGCAGTGTGCCTGGAGCTAAGGGCTTCCTAGTTTTAAAAATCCTAGCCCTAGGCCTAAGCCTAACAGTAACCCTGGGAAGGTAAATCAGCCTGGTGTTAGGCTTCTTGCCAAGGAAAAAGCCGTGAAAGCAGCCATGTTGTGGCACTTTTGCACTCCCTTTTGGATGCCTTTCACAGCTCCAGTGTGCCTGGAACTCAGGGCTTCCTGATTTTAAAAATCCTAGCCCTAGGCCGAACCCCAACCCTAAGACGAGAAAGGCAAATCAGCCAGGAATTAGGCATGTCCCCAAGGAAAAAGCTGTGGAGGCAGGCATGTTGTGCTACTTTTGCGCTCTTCTTGGGTAGTCCTTCGCAGCTGCTGTGTTCTTGGAACTCAGGGCTTTCTTGTTAATAGAAGCCTTACCCTAGGCGTAACTCAAACCTTAAGCCTAGGAAGGAAAATCAGCCTATGGTTCGGGATGGTCTCATGGAAATATCAGTGGTGGCAGCCAAGTTGCGTCACTTTTGCGCTCCCCTTGGGATGCCTTTCGCAGCGTCAGTGTGCCTGGAGCCCAGGGCTTCCTGGTTTTAAAAGTCCTAGGCCTAAGCCTAACAGTAACCCTAGGAAGGTAAATCAGCCGGGTATTAGGGTTCTTCCTAAGGGAAAAGCCGTGAAAGCAGCCATGTTGTGGCACTTCTGCACTCCCTTTGGGATGCCTTTGGCAGATGAAGTAAGCCTGGAACTCAGGGCTTCCTGGTTAAAGAAATCCAAGCCCTAGGCTGAACCCTAACCCTAACCCTAGGCAGATAAATCAGCCTAGGTATAGGGATGGTGCCAAGGAAAAAGCTGTGAAAGCTGCCATGTTGTTGCACTTTTGTACTCCCCTTGGGATGCCTTGAACAGCTGCAGTGTGCCTGGAGCCCAGGGCTTCCTAGTTTTAAAAATCCTAGCCCTAGGCCTAAGCCTAACAGTAACCCTGGGAAGGTAAATCAGCCTGGTGTTAGGCTTCTTGCCAAGGAAAAAGCCGTGAAAGCAGCCATGTTGTGGCACTTTTGCACTCCCTTTTGGATGCCTTTCACAGCTCCAGTGTGCCTGGAACTCAGGGCTTCCTGATTTTAAAAATCCTAGCCCTAGGCCGAACCCCAACCCTAAGACGAGAAAGGCAAATCAGCCAGGAATTAGGCATGTCCCCAAGGAAAAAGCTGTGGAGGCAGGCATGTTGTGGTACTTTTGCGCTCTTCTTGGCTAGTCGACGCAGCTGCTGTGTTCTTGGAACTCAGGGCTTTCTGGTAAATAGAGCCCTTACCCTAGGCGTAACTCAAACCTTAACCCTAGGAAGGAAAATCAGCCTATGGTTCGGGATGGTCTCATGGAAATATCAGTGGTGGCAGCCAAATTGCGTCACTTTTGCGCTCCCCTTGGGATGCCTTTCGCAGCTGCAGTGTGCCTGGAGCCCAGGGCTTCCTGGTTCTAAAAGTCCTAGGCCTAAGCCTAACAGTAACCCTAGGAAGGTAAACCAGCCGGGTATTAGGGTTCTTCCTAAGGGAAAAGCCGTGAAAGCAGCCATGTTGTGGCACTTCTGCACTCCCTTTGGGATGCCTTTGGCAGATGAAGTAAGCCTGGAACTCAGGGCTTCCAGGTTAAAGAAATCCAAGCCCTAGGCTGAACCGTAACCCTAACCCTAGGCAGATAAATCAGCCTAGGTATAGGGATGGTGCCAAGGAAAAAGCTGTGAAAGCTGCCATGTTGTTGCACTTTTGTACTCCCCTTGGGATGCCTTGAACAGCTGCAGTGTGCCTGGAGCCCAGGGCTTCCTAGTTTTAAAAATCCTAGCCCTAGGCCTAAGCCTAACAGTAACCCTGGGAAGGTAAATCAGCCTGGTGTTAGGCTTCTTGCCAAGGAAAAAGCCGTGAAAGCAGCCATGTTGTGGCACTTTTGCACTCCCTTTTGGATGCCTTTCACAGCTGCAGTGTGCCTGGAACTCAGGGCTTCCTGATTTTAAAAATCCTAGCCCTAGGCCGAACCCCAACACTAAGACGAGAAAGGCAAATCAGCCAGGAATTAGGCATGTCCACAAGGAAAAAGCTGTGGAGGCAGGCATGTTGTGCTACTTTTGCGCTCTTCTTGGCTAGTCCTTCGCAGCTGCTGTGTTCTTGGAACTCAGGGCTTTCTGGTTAATAGACCCTTACCCTAGGCGTAACTCAAACCTTAAGCCTAGGAAGGAAAATCAGCCTATGTTTCGGGATGCTCTCATGGAAATATCAGTGGTGGCAGCCAAGTTGCGTCACTTTTGCGCTCCCCTTGGGATGCCTTTCGCAGCTGCAGTGTGCCTGGAGCCCAGGGCTTCCTGGTTTTAAAAGTCCTAGGCCTAAGCCTAACAGTAACCCTAGGAAGGTAAATCAGCCGGGTATTAGGGTTCTTCCTAAGGGAAAAGCCGTGAAAGCAGCCATGTTGTGGCACTTCTGCACTCCCTTTGGGATGCCTTTGGCAGATGAAGTAAGCCTGGAACTCAGGGCTTCCTGGTTAAAGAAATCCAAGCCCTAGGCTGAAGCCTAACCCTAACCCTAGGCAGATAAATCAGCCTAGGTATAGGGATGGTGCCAAGGAAAAAGCTGTGAAAGCTGCCATGTTGTTGCACTTTTGTACTCCCCTTGGGATGCCTTGAACAGCTGCAGTGTGCCTGGAGCTAAGGGCTTCCTAGTTTTAAAAATCCTAGCCCTAGGCCTAAGCCTAACAGTAACCCTGGGAAGGTAAATCAGCCTGGTGTTAGGCTTCTTGCCAAGGAAAAAGCCGTGAAAGCAGCCATGTTGTGGCACTCTTGCACTCCCTTTTGGATGCCTTTCACAGCTCCAGTGTGCCTGGAACTCAGGGCTTCCTGATTTTAAAAATCCTAGCCCTAGGCCGAACCCCAACACTAAGACGAGAAAGGCAAATCAGCCAGGAATTAGGCATGTCCCCAAGGAAAAAGCTGTGGAGGCAGGCATGTTGTGGTACTTTTGCGCTCTTCTTGGCTAGTCCTTCGCAGCTGCTGTGTTCTTGGAACTCAGGGCTTTCTGGTTAATAGACCCTTACCCTAGGCGTAACTCAAACCTTAAGCCTAGGAAGGAAAATCAGCCTATGGTTCGGGATGGTCTCATGGAAATATCAGTGGTGGCAGCCAAGTTGCATCACTTTTGCGCTCCCCTTGGGATGCCTTTCGCAGCTGCAGTGTGCCTGGAGCCCAGGGCTTCCTGGTTTTAAAAGTCCTAGGCCTAAGCCTAACAGTAACCCTAGGAAGGTAAATCAGCCGGGTATTAGGGTTCTTCCTAAGGGAAAAGCCGTGAAAGCAGCCATGTTGTGGCACTTCTGCACTCCCTTTGGGATGCCTTTGGCAGATGAAGTAAGCCTGGAACTCAGGGCTTCCTGGTTAAAGAAATCCAAGCCCTAGGCTGAACCCTAACCCTAACCCTAGGCAGATAAATCAGCCTAGGTATAGGGATGGTGCCAAGGAAAAAGCTGTGAAAGCTGCCATGTTGTTGCACTTTTGTACTCCCCTTGGGATTCCTTGAACAGCTGCAGTGTGCCTGGAGCCCAGGGCTTCCTAGTTTTAAAAATCCTAGCCCTAGGCCTAAGCCTAACAGTAACCCTGGGAAGGTAAATCAGCCTGGTGTTAGGCTTCTTGCCAAGGAAAAAGCCGTGAAAGCAGCCATGTTGTGGCACTTTTGCACTCCCTTTTGGATGCCTTTCACAGCTCCAGTGTGCCTGGAACTCAGGGCTTCCTGATTTTAAAATCCTACCCCTAGGCCGAACCCCAACACTAAGACGAGAAAGGCAAATCAGCCAGGAATTAGGCATGTCCCCAAGGAAAAAGCTGTGGAGGCAGGCATGTTGTGGTACTTTTGCGCTCTTCTTGGCTAGTCCTTCGCAGCTGCTGTGTTCTTGGAACTCAGGGCTTTCTGGTTAATAGACCCTTACCCTAGGCGTAACTCAAACTTAAGCCTAGGAAGGAAAATCAGCCTATGGTTCGGGATGGTCTCATGGAAATATCAGTGGTGGCAGCCAAGTTGCGTCACTTTTGCGCTCCCCTTGGGATGCCTTTCGCAGCTGCAGTGTGCCTGGAGCCCAGGGCTTCCTGGTTTTAAAAGTCCTAGGCCTAAGCCTAACAGTAACCCTAGGAAGGTAAATCAGCCGGGTATTAGGGTTCTTCCTAAGGGAAAAGCCGTGAAAGCAGCCATGTTGTGGCACTTCTGCACTCCCTTTGGGATGCCTTTGGCAGATGAAGTAAGCCTGGAACTCAGGGCTTCCTGGTTAAAGAAATCCAAGCCCTAGGCTGAACCCTAACCCTAACCCTAGGCAGATAAATCAGCCTAGGTATAGGGATGGTGCCAAGGAAAAAGCTGTGAAAGCTGCCATGTTGTTGCACTTTTGTACTCCCCTTGGGATGCCTTGAACAGCTGCAGTGTGCCTGGAGCTAAGGGCTTCCTAGTTTTAAAAATCCTAGCCCTAGGCCTAAGCCTAACAGTAACCCTGGGAAGGTAAATCAGCCTGGTGTTAGGCTTCTTGCCAAGGAAAAAGCCGTGAAAGCAGCCATGTTGTGGCACTTTTGCACTCCCTTTTGGATGTCTTTCACAGCTCCAGTGTGCCTGGAACTCAGGGCTTCCTGATTTTAAAAATCCTAGCCCTAGGCCGAACCCCAACCCTAAGACGAGAAAGGCAAATCAGCCAGGAATTAGGCATGTCCCCAAGGAAAAAGCTGTGGAGGCAGGCATGTTGTGGTACTTTTGCGCTCTTCTTGGGTAGTCCTTCGCAGCTGCTGTGTTCTTGGAACTCAGGGCTTTCTGGTTAATAGAACCCTTACCCTAGGCGTAACTCAAACCTTAAGCCCAGGAAGGAAAATCAGCCTATGGTTCGGGATGGTCTCATGGAAATATCAGTGGTGGCAGCCAAGTTGCGTCACTTTTGCGCTCCCCTTGGGATGCCTTTCGCAGCTGCAGTGTGCCTGGAGCCCAGGGCTTCCTGGTTTTAAAAGTCCTAGGCCTAAGCCTAACAGTAACCCTAGGAAGGTAAATCAGCCGGGTATTAGGGTTCTTCCTAAGGGAAAAGCCGTGAAAGCAGCCATGTTGTGGCACTTCTGCACTCCCTTTGGGATGCCTTTGGCAGATGAAGTAAGCCTGGAACTCAGGGCTTCCTGGTTAAAGAAATCCAAGCCCTAGGCTGAACCCTAACCCTAACCCTAGGCAGATAAATCAGCCTAGGTATAGGGATGGTGCCAAGGAAAAAGCTGTGAAAGCTGCCATGTTGTTGCACTTTTGTACTCCCCTTGGGATGCCTTGAACAGCTGCAGTGTGCCTGGAGCCCAGGGCTTCCTAGTTTTAAAAATCCTAGCCCTAGGCCTAAGCCTAACAGTAACCCTGGGAAGGGAAATCAGCCTGGTGTTAGGCTTCTTGCCAAGGAAAAAGCGGTGAAAGCAGCCATGTTGTGGCAGTTTTGCACTCCCTTTTGGATGCCTTTCACAGCTCCAGTGTGCCTGGAACTCAGGGCTTCCTGATTTTAAAAATCCTAGCCCTAGGCCGAACCCCAACCCTAAGACGAGAAAGGCAAATCAGCCAGGAATTAGGCATGTCCCCAAGGAAAAAGCTGTGGAGGCAGGCATGTTGTGGTACTTTTGCGCTCTTCTTGGCTAGTCCTTCGCAGCTGCTGTGTTCTTGGAACTCAGGGCTTTCTGGTTAATAGAGCCCTTACCCTAGGCGTAACTCAAACCTTAAGCCTAGGAAGGAAAATCAGCCTATGGTTCGGGATGGTCTCAAGGAAATATCAGTGGTGGCAGCCAAGTTGCGTCACTTTTGCGCTCCCCTTGGGATGCCTTTTGCAGCGTCAGTGTGCCTGGAGCCCAGGGCTTCCTGGTTTTAAAAGTCCTAGGCCTAAGCCTAACAGTAACCCTAGGAAGGTAAATCAGCCGGGTGTTAGGGTTCTTCCTAAGGGAAAAGCCATGAAAGCAGCCATGTTGTGGCACTTCTGCACTCCCTTTGGGATGCCTTTGGCAGATGAAGTAAGCCTGGAACTCAGGGCTTCCTGGTTAAAGAAATCCAAGCCCTAGGCTGAACCCTAACCCTAACCCTAGGCAGATAAATCAGCCTAGGTATAGGGATGGTGCCAAGGAAAAAGCTGTGAAAGCTGCCATGTTGTTGCACTTTTGTACTCCCCTTGGGATTCCTTGAACAGCTGCAGTGTGCCTGGAGCCCAGGGCTTCCTAGTTTTAAAAATCCTAGCCCTAGGCCTAAGCCTAACAGTAACCCTGGGAAGGTAAATCAGCCTGGTGTTAGGCTTCTTGCCAAGGAAAAAGCCGTGAAAGCAGCCATGTTGTGGCACTTTTGCACTCCCTTTTGGATGCCTTTCACAGCTCCAGTGTGCCTGGAACTCAGGGCTTCCTGATTTTAAAAATCCTAGCCCTAGGCCGAACCCCAACCCTAAGACGAGAAAGGCAAATCAGCCAGGAATTAGGCATGTCCCCAAGGAAAAAGCTGTGGAGGCAGGCATGTTGTGCTACTTTTGCGCTCTTCTTGGCTAGTCGACGCAGCTGCTGTGTTCTTGGAACTCAGGGCTTTCTGGTAAATAGAGCCCTTACCCTAGGCATAACTCAAACCTTAAGCCTAGGAAGGAAAATCAGCCTATGGTTCGGGATGGTCTCATGGAAATATCAGTGGTGGCAGCCAAGTTGCGTCACTTTTGCGCTCCCCTTGGGATGCCTTTTGCAGCTGCAGTGTGCCTGGAGCCCAGGGCTTCCTGGTTTTAAAAGTCCTAGGCCTAAGCCTAACAGTAACCCTAGGAAGGTAAATCAGCCGGGTATTAGGGTTCTTCCTAAGGGAAAAGCCGTGAAAGCAGCCATGTTGTGGCACTTCTGCACTCCCTTTGGGATGCCTTTGGCAGATGAAGTAAGCCTGGAACTCAGGGCTTCCAGGTTAAAGAAATCCAAGCCCTAGGCTGAACCCTAACCCTAACCCTAGGCAGATAAATCAGCCTAGGTATAGGGATGGTGCCAAGGAAAAAGCTGTGAAAGCTGCCATGTTGTTGCACTTTTGTACTCCCCTTGGGATGCCTTGAACAGCTGCAGTGTGCCTGGAGCTAAGGGCTTCCTAGTTTTAAAAATCCTAGCCCTAGGCCTAAGCCTAACAGTAACCCTGGGAAGGTAAATCAGCCTGGTGTTAGGCTTCTTGCCAAGGAAAAAGCCGTGAAAGCAGCCATGTTGTGGCACTTTTGCACTCCCTTTTGGATGCCTTTCACAGCTCCAGTGTGCCTGGAACTCAGGGCTTCCTGATTTTAAAAATCCTAGCCCTAGGCAGAACCCCAACACTAAGACGAGAAAGGCAAATCAGCCAGGAATTAGGCATGTCCACAAGGAAAAAGCTGTGGAGGCAGGCATGTTGTGCTACTTTTGCGCTCTTCTTGGCTAGTCCTTCGCAGCTGCTGTGTTCTTGGAACACAGGGCTTTCTGGTTAATAGACCCTTACCCTAGGCGTAACTCAAACCTTAAGCCTAGGAAGGAAAATCAGCCTATGGTTCGGGATGCTCTCATGGAAATATCAGTGGTGGCAGCCAAGTTGCGTCACTTTTGCGCTCCCCTTGGGATGCCTTTCGCAGCTGCAGTGTGCCTGGAGCCCAGGGCTTCCTGGTTTTAAAAGTCCTAGGCCTAAGCCTAACAGTAACCCTAGGAAGGTAAACCAGCCGGGTATTAGGGTTCTTCCTAAGGGAAAAGCTGTGAAAGCAGCCATGTTGTGGCACTTCTGCACTCCCTTTGGGATGCCTTTGGCAGATGAAGTAAGCCTGGAACTCAGGGCTTCCTGGTTAAAGAAATCCAAGCCCTAGGCTGAACCCTAACCCTAACCCTAGGCAGATAAATCAGCCTAGGTATAGGGATGGTGCCAAGGAAAAAGCTGTGAAAGCTGCCATGTTGTTGCACTTTTGTACTCCCCTTGGGATGCCTTGAACAGCTGCAGTGTGCCTGGAGCCCAGGGCTTCCTAGTTTTAAAAATCCTAGCCCTAGGCCTAAGCCTAACAGTAACCCTGGGAAGGTAAATCAGCCTGGTGTTAGGCTTCTTGCCAAGGAAAAAGCCGTGAAAGCAGCCATGTTGTGGCACTTTTGCACTCCCTTTTGGATGCCTTTCACAGCTCCAGTGTGCCTGGAACTCAGGGCTTCCTGATTTTAAAAATCCTAGCCCTAGGCCGAACCCCAACCCTAAGACGAGAAAGGCAAATCAGCCAGGAATTAGGCATGTCCCCAAGGAAAAAGCTGTGGAGGCAGGCATGTTGTGGTACTTTTGCGCTCTTCTTGGGTAGTCCTTCGCAGCTGCTGTGTTCTTGGAACTCAGGGCTTTCTGGTTAATAGACCCTTACCCTAGGCGTAACTCAAACCTTAAGCCTAGGAAGGAAAATCAGCCTATGGTTCGGGATGCTCTCATGGAAATATCAGTGGTGGCAGCCAAGTTGCGTCACTTTTGCGCTCCCCTTGGGATGCCTTTCGCAGCTGCGGTGTGCCTGGAGCCCAGGGCTTCCTGGTTTTAAAAGTCCTAGGCCTAAGCCTAACAGTAACCCTAGGAAGGTAAATCAGCCGGGTATTAGGGTTCTTCCTAAGGGAAAAGCCGTGAAAGCAGCCATGTTGTGGCACTTCTGCACTCCCTTTGGGATGCCTTTGGCAGATGAAGTAAGCCTGGAACTCAGGGCTTCCTGGTTAAAGAAATCCAAGCCCTAGGCTGAACCCTAACCCTAACCCTAGGCAGATAAATCAGCCTAGGTATAGGGATGGTGCCAAGGAAAAAGCTGTGAAAGCTGCCATGTTGTTGCACTTTTGTACTCCCCTTGGGATGCCTTGAACAGCTGCAGTGTGCCTGGAGCTAAGGGCTTCCTAGTTTTAAAAATCCTAGCCCTAGGCCTAAGCCTAACAGTAACCCTGGGAAGGTAAATCAGCCTGGTGTTAGGCTTCTTGCCAAGGAAAAAGCCGTGAAAGCAGCCATGTTGTGGCACTTTTGCACTCCCTTTTGGATGCCTTTCACAGCTCCAGTGTGCCTGGAACTCAGGGCTTCCTGATTTTAAAAATCCTAGCCCTAGGCCGAACCCCAACACTAAGACGAGAAAGGCAAATCAGCCAGGAATTAGGCATGTCCCCAAGGAAAAAGCTGTGGAGGCAGGCATGTTGTGGTACTTTTGCGCTCTTCTTGGCTAGTCCTTCGCAGCTGCTGTGTTCTTGGAACTCAGGGCTTTCTGGTTAATAGACCCTTACCCTAGGCGTAACTCAAACCTTAAGCCTAGGAAGGAAAATCAGCCTATGGTTCGGGATGGTCTCATGGAAATATCAGTGGTGGCAGCCAAGTTGCATCACTTTTGCGCTCCCCTTGGGATGCCTTTCACAGCTGCAGTGTGCCTGGAGCCCAGGGCTTCCTGGTTTTAAAAGTCCTAGGCCTAAGCCTAACAGTAACCCTAGGAAGGTAAATCAGCCGGGTATTAGGGTTCTTCCTAAGGGAAAAGCCTTGAAAGCAGCCATGTTGTGGCACTTCTGCACTCCCTTTGGGATGCCTTTGGCAGATGAAGTAAGCCTGGAACTCAGGGCTTCCTGGTTAAAGAAATCCAAGCCCTAGGCTGAACCCTAACCCTAACCCTAGGCAGATAAATCAGCCTAGGTATAGGGATGGTGCCAAGGAAAAAGCTGTGAAAGCTGCCATGTTGTTGCACTTTTGTACTCCCCTTGGGATGCCTTGAACAGCTGCAGTGTGCCTGGAGCCCAGGGCTTCCTAGTTTTAAAAATCCTAGCCCTAGGCCTAAGCCTAACAGTAACCCTGGGAAGGTAAATCAGCCTGGTGTTAGGCTTCTTGCCAAGGAAAAAGCCGTGAAAGCAGCCATGTTGTGGCACTTTTGCACTCCCTTTTGGATGCCTTTCACAGCTCCAGTGTGCCTGGAACTCAGGGCTTCCTGATTTTAAAAATCCTAGCCCTAGGCCGAACCCCAACACTAAGACGAGAAAGGCAAATCAGCCAGGAATTAGGCATGTCCACAAGGAAAAAGCTGTGGAGGCAGGCATGTTGTGCTACTTTTGCGCTCTTCTTGGCTAGTCCTTCGCAGCTGCTGTGTTCTTGGAACTCAGGGCTTTCTGGTTAATAGACCCTTACCCTAGGCGTAACTCAAACCTTAAGCCTAGGAAGGAAAATCAGCCTATGGTTCGGGATGGTCTCATGGAAATATCAGTGGTGGCAGCCAAGTTGCGTCACTTTTGCGCTCCCCTTGGGATGCCTTTCGCAGCGTCAGTGTGCCTGGAGCCCAGGGCTTCCTGGTTTTAAAAGTCCTAGGCCTAAGCCTAACAGTAACCCTAGGAAGGTAAATCAGCCGGGTATTAGGGTTCTTCCTAAGGGAAAAGCCGTGAAAGCAGCCATGTTGTGGCACTTCTGCACTCCCTTTGGGATGCCTTTGGCAGATGAAGTAAGCCTGGAACTCAGGGCTTCCTGGTTAAAGAAATCCAAGCCCTAGGCTGAACCCTAACCCTAACCCTAGGCAGATAAATCAGCCTAGGTATAGGGATGGTGCCAAGGAAAAAGCTGTGAAAGCTGCCATGTTGTTGCACTTTTGTACTCCCCTTGGGATGCCTTGAACAGCTGCAGTGTGCCTGGAGCCCAGGGCTTCCTAGTTTTAAAAATCCTAGCCCTAGGCCTAAGCCTAACAGTAACCCTGGGAAGGTAAATCAGCCTGCTGTTAGGCTTCTTGCCAAGGAAAAAGCCGTGAAAGCAGCCATGTTGTGGCACTTTTGCACTCCCTTTTGGATGCCTTTCACAGCTCCAGTGTGCCTGGAACTCAGGGCTTCCTGATTTTAAAAATCCTAGCCCTAGGCCGAACCCCAACCCTAAGACGAGAAAGGCAAATCAGCCAGGAATTAGGCATGTCCACAAGGAAAAAGCTGTGGAGGCAGGCATGTTGTGGTACTTTTGCGCTCTTCTTGGCTAGTCCTTCGCAGCTGCTGTGTTCTTGGAACTCAGGGCTTTCTGGTTAATAGAAGCCTTACCCTAGGCGTAACTCAAACCTTAAGCCTAGGAAGGAAAATCAGCCTATGGTTCGGGATGGTCTCATGGAAATATCAGTGGTGGCAGCCAAGTTGCGTCACTTTTGCGCTCCCCTTGGGATGCCTTTCGCAGCTGCAGTGTGCCTGGAGCCCAGGGCTTCCTGGTTTTAAAAGTCCTAGGCCTAAGCCTAACAGTAACCCTAGGAAGGTAAATCAGCCGGGTATTAGGGTTCTTCCTAAGGGAAAAGCCGTGAAAGCAGCCATGTTGTGGCACTTCTGCACTCCCTTTGGGATGCCTTTGGCAGATGAAGTAAGCCTGGAACTCAGGGCTTCCTGGTTAAAGAAATCCAAGCCCTAGGCTGAACCCTAACCCTAACCCTAGGCAGATAAATCAGCCTAGGTATAGGGATGGTGCCAAGGAAAAAGCTGTGAAAGCTGCCATGTTGTTGCACTTTTGTACTCCCCTTGGGATGCCTTGAACAGCTGCAGTGTGCCTGGAGCCCAGGGCTTCCTAGTTTCAAAAATCCTAGCCCTAGGCCTAAGCCTAACAGTAACCCTGGGAAGGTAAATCAGCCTGGTGTTAGGCTTCTTGCCAAGGAAAAAGCCGTGAAAGCAGCCATGTTGTGGCACTTTTGCACTCCCTTTTGGATGCCTTTCACAGCTCCAGTGTGCCTGGAACTCAGGGCTTCCTGATTTTAAAAATCCTAGCCCTAGGCCGAACCCCAACCCTATGACGAGAAAGGCAAATCAGCCAGGAATTAGGCATGTCCCCAAGGAAAAAGCTGTGGAGGCAGGCATGTTGTGGTACTTTTGCGCTCTTCTTGGCTAGTCCTTCGCAGCTGCTGTGTTCTTGGAACTCAGGGCTTTCTGGTAAATAGAGCCCTTACCCTAGGCGTAACTCAAACCTTAAGCCTAGGAAGGAAAATCAGCCTATGGTTCGGGATGGTCTCATGGAAATATCAGTGGTGGCAGCCAAGTTGCGTCACTTTTGCGCTCCCCTTGGGATGCCTTTCGCAGCTGCAGTGTGCCTGGAGCCCAGGGCTTCCTGGTTTTAAAAGTCCTAGGCCTAAGCCTAACAGTAACCCTAGGAAGGTAAATCAGCCGGGTATTAGGGTTCTTCCTAAGGGAAAAGCCGTGAAAGCAGTCATGTTGTGGCACTTCTGCACTCCCTTTGGGATGCCTTTGGCAGATGAAGTAAGCCTGGAACTCAGGGCTTCCTGGTTAAAGAAATCCAAGCCCTAGGCTGAACCCTAACCCTAACCCTAGGCAGATAAATCAGCCTAGGTATAGGGATGGTGCCAAGGAAAAAGCTGTGAAAGCTGCCATGTTGTTGCACTTTTGTACTCCCCTTGGGATGCCTTGAACAGCTGCAGTGTGCCTGGAGCTAAGGGCTTCCTAGTTTTAAAAATCCTAGCCCTAGGCCTAAGCCTAACAGTAACCCTGGGAAGGTAAATCAGCCTGGTGTGAGGGTTCTTCCTAAGGGAAAAGCCGTGAAAGCAGCCATGTTGTGGCACTTCTGCACTCCCTTTGGGATGCCTTTGGCAGATGAAGTAAGCCTGGAGCCCAGGGCTTCCTGGTTAAAGAATTCCAAGCCCTTGGGTCAACCATAACCCTAACCGTAGGCAGATAAATCAGCCTAGGTATAGGGATGGTGCCAAGGAAAAAGCTGTGAAAGCTGCCATGTTGTTGCACTTTTGTACTCCCCTTGGGATGCCTTGAACAGCTGCAGTGTGCCTGGAGCTAAGGGCTTCCTAGTTTTAAAAATCCTAGCCCTAGGCCTAAGCCTAACAGTAACCCTGGGAAGGTAAATCAGCCTGGTGTGAGCGTTCTTCCTAAGGGAAAAGCCGTGAAAGCAGCCATGTTGTGGCACTTTTGCACTCCCTTTTGGATGCCTTTCACAGCTCCAGTGTGCCTGGAACTCAGGGCTTCCTGATTTTAAAAATCCTAGCCCTAGGCCGAACCCCAACCCTAAGACGAGAAAGGCAAATCAGCCAGGAATTAGGCATGTCCCCAAGGAAAAAGCTGTGGAGGCAGGCATGTTGTGCTACTTTTGCGCTCTTCTTGGCTAGTCCTTCACAGCTGCTGTGTTCTTGGAACTCAGGGCTTTCTGGTTTATAGACCCTTACCCTAGGCGTAACTCAAACCTTAAGCCTAGGAAGGAAAATCAGCCTATGGTTCGGGATGGTCTCATGGAAATATCAGTGGTGGCAGCCAAGTTGCGTCACTTTTGCGCTCCCCTTGGGATGCCTTTCGCAGCTGCAGTGTGCCTGGAGCCCAGGGCTTCCTGGTTTTAAAAGTCCTAGGCCTAAGCCTAACAGTAACCCTAGGAAGGTAAATCAGCCGGGTATTAGGGTTCTTCCTAAGGGAAAAGCCGTGAAAGCAGCCATGTTGTGGCACTTCTGCACTCCCTTTGGGATGCCTTTGGCAGATGAAGTAAGCCTGGAACTCAGGGCTTCCTGGTTAAAGAAATCCAAGCCCTAGGCTGAAGCCTAACCCTAACCCTAGGCAGATAAATCAGCCTAGTTATAGGGATGGTGCCAAGGAAAAAGCTGTGAAAGCTGCCATGTTGTTGCACTTTTGTACTCCCCTTGGGATGCCTTGAACAGCTGCAGTGTGCCTGGAGCTAAGGGCTTCCTAGTTTTAAAAATCCTAGCCCTAGGCCTAAGCCTAACAGTAACCCTGGGAAGGGAAATCAGCCTGGTGTTAGGCTTCTTGCCAAGGAAAAAGCCGTGAAAGCAGCCATGTTGTGGCACTTTTGCACTCCCTTTTGGATGCCTTTCACAGCTCCAGTGTGCCTGGAACTCAGGGCTTCCTGATTTTAAAAATCCTAGCCCTAGGCCGAACCCCAACCCTAAGACGAGAAAGGCAAATCAGCCAGGAATTAGGCATGTCCCCAAGGAAAAAGCTGTGGAGACAGGCATGTTGTGGTACTTTTGCGCTCTTCTTGGCTAGTCCTTCGCAGCTGCTGTGTTCTTGGAACTCAGGGCTTTCTGGTTAATAGAAGCCTTACCCTAGGCGTAACTCAAACCTTAAGCCTAGGAAGGAAAATCAGCCTATGGTTCGGGATGGTCTCATGGAAATATCAGTGGTGGCAGCCAAGTTGCGTCACTTTTGCGCTCCCCTTGGGATGCCTTTCGCAGCTGCAGTGTGCCTGGAGCCCAGGGCTTCCTGGTTTTAAAAGTCCTAGGCCTAAGCCTAACAGTAACCCTAGGAAGGTAAATCAGCCGGGTATTAGGGTTCTTCCTAAGGGAAAAGCCGTGAAAGCAGCCATGTTGTGGCACTTCTGCACTCCCTTTGGGATGCCTTTGGCAGATGAAGTAAGCCTGGAACTCAGGGCTTCCTGGTTAAAGAAATCCAAGCCCTAGGCTGAACCCTAACCCTAACCCTAGGCAGATAAATCAGCCTAGGTATAGGGATGGTGCCAAGGAAAAAGCTGTGAAAGCTGCCATGTTGTTGCACTTTTGTACTCCCCTTGGGATGCCTTGAACAGCTGCAGTGTGCCTGGAGCCCAGGGCTTCCTAGTTTTAAAAATCCTAGCCCTAGGCCTAAGCTTAACAGTAACCCCGGGAAGGTAAATCAGCCTGGTGTTAGGCTTCTTGCCAAGGAAAAAGCCGTGAAAGCAGCCATGTTGTGGCACTTTTGCACTCCCTTTTGGATGCCTTTCACAGCTCCAGTGTGCCTGGAACTCAGGGCTTCCTGATTTTAAAAATCCTAGCCCTAGGCCGAACCCCAACCCTAAGACGAGAAAGGCAAATCAGCCAGGAATTAGGCATGTCCCCAAGGAAAAAGCTGTGGAGGCAGGCACGTTGTGCTACTTTTGCGCTCTTCTTGGCTAGTCCTTCGCAGCTGCTGTGTTCTTGGAACTCAGGGCTTTCTGGTTAATAGAAGCCTTACCCTAGGCGTAACTCAAACCTTAAGCCTAGGAAGGAAAATCAGCCTATGGTTCGGGATGGTCTCATGGAAATATCAGTGGTGGCAGCCAAGTTGCGTCACTTTTGCGCTCCCCTTGGGATGCCTTTTGCAGCTGCAGTGTGCCTGGAGCCCAGGGCTTCCTGGTTTTAAAAGTCCTAGGCCTAAGCCTAACAGTAACCCTAGGAAGGTAAATCAGCCGGGTATTAGGGTTCTTCCTAAGGGAAAAGCCGTGAAAGCAGCCATGTTGTGGCACTTCTGCACTCCCTTTGGGATGCCTTTGGCAGATGAAGTAAGCCTGGAACTCAGGGCTTCCTGGTTAAAGAAATCCAAGCCCTAGGCTGAACCCTAACCCTAACCCTAGGCAGATAAATCAGCCTAGGTATAGGGATGGTGCCAAGGAAAAAGCTGTGAAAGCTGCCATGTTGTTGCACTTTTGTACTCCCCTTGGGATGCCTTGAACAGCTGCAGTGTGCCTGGAGCCCAGGGCTTCCTAGTTTTAAAAATCCTAGCCCTAGGCCTAAGCCTAACAGTAACCCTGGGAAGGGAAATCAGCCTGGTGTTAGGCTTCTTGCCAAGGAAAAAGCCGTGAAAGCAGCCATGTTGTGGCACTTTTGCACTCCCTTTTGGATGCCTTTCACAGCTCCAGTGTGCCTGGAACTGAGGGCTTCCTGATTTTAAAAATCCTAGCCCTAGGCCGAACCCCAACCCTAAGACGAGAAAGGCAAATCAGCCAGGAATTAGGCATGTCCCCAAGGAAAAAGCTGTGGAGGCAGGCATGTTGTGGTACTTTTGCGCTCTTCTTGGCTAGTCCTTCGCAGCTGCTGTGTTCTTGGAACTCAGGGCTTTCTGGTAAATAGAGCCCTTACCCTAGGCGTAACTCAAACCTTAAGCCTAGGAAGGAAAATCAGCCTATGGTTCGGGATGGTCTCATGGAAATATCAGTGGTGGCAGCCAAGTTGCGTCACTTTTGCGCTCCCCTTGGGATGCCTTTCGCAGCTGCAGTGTGCCTGGAGCCCAGGGCTTCCTGGTTTTAAAAGTCCTAGGCCTAAGCCTAACAGTAACCCTAGGAAGGTAAATCAGCCGGGTATTAGGGTTCTTCCTAAGGGAAAAGCCGTGAAAGCAGTCATGTTGTGGCACTTCTGCACTCCCTTTGGGATGCCTTTGGCAGATGAAGTAAGCCTGGAACTCAGGGCTTCCTGGTTAAAGAAATCCAAGCCCTAGGCTGAAGCCTAACCCTAACCCTAGGCAGATAAATCAGCCTAGGTATAGGGATGGTGCCAAGGAAAAAGCTGTGAAAGCTGCCATGTTGTTGCACTTTTGTACTCCCCTTGGGATGCCTTGAACAGCTGCAGTGTGCCTGGAGCCCAGGGCTTCCTAGTTTCAAAAATCCTATCCCTAGTCCTAAGCCTAACAGTAACCCTGGGAAGGTAAATCAGCCTGGTGTTAGGCTTCTTGCCAAGGAAAAAGCCGTGAAAGCAGCCATGTTGTGGCACTTTTGCACTCCCTTTTGGATGCCTTTCACAGCTCCAGTGTGCCTGGAACTCAGGGCTTCCTGATTTTAAAAATCCTAGCCCTAGGCCGAACCCCAACCCTAAGACGAGAAAGGCAAATCAGCCAGGAATTAGGCATGTCCCCAAGGAAAAAGCTGTGGAGGCAGGCATGTTGTGCTACTTTTGCGCTCTTCTTGGCTAGTCCTTCGCAGCTGCTGTGTTCTTGGAACTCAGGGCTTTCTGGTTAATAGAACCCTTACCCTAGGCGTAACTCAAACCTTAACCCTAGGAAGGAAAATCAGCCTATGGTTCGGGATGGTCTCATGGAAATATCAGTGGTGGCAGCCAAGTTGCGTCACTTTTGCGCTCCCCTTGGGATGCCTTTTGCAGCTGCAGTGTGCCTGGAGCCCAGGGCTTCCTGGTTTTAAAAGTCCTAGGCCTAAGCCTAACAGTAACCCTAGGAAGGTAAATCAGCCGGGTATTAGGGTTCTTCCTAAGGGAAAAGCCGTGAAAGCAGCCATGTTGTGGCACTTCTGCACTCCCTTTGGGATGCCTTTGGCAGATGAAGTAAGCCTGGAACTCAGGGCTTCCTGGTTAAAGAAATCCAAGCCCTAGGCTGAACCCTAACCCTAACCCTAGGCAGATAAATCAGCCTAGGTATAGGGATGGTGCCAAGGAAAAAGCTGTGAAAGCTGCTATGTTGTTGCACTTTTGTACTCCCCTTGGGATGCCTTGAACAGCTGCAGTGTGCCTGGAGCCCAGGGCTTCCTAGTTTTAAAAATCCTAGCCCTAGGCCTAAGCCTAACAGTAACCCTGGGAAGGTAAATCAGCCTGGTGTTAGGCTTCTTGCCAAGGAAAAAGCCGTGAAAGCAGCCATGTTGTGGCACTTTTGCACTCCCTTTTGGATGCCTTTCACAGCTCCAGTGTGCCTGGAACTCAGGGCTTCCTGATTTTAAAAATCCTAGCCCTAGGCCGAACCCCAACACTAAGACGAGAAAGGCAAATCAGCCAGGAATTAGGCATGTCCACAAGGAAAAAGCTGTGGAGGCAGGCATGTTGTGCTACTTTTGCGCTCTTCTTGGCTAGTCCTTCGCAGCTGCTGTGTTCTTGGAACTCAGGGCTTTCTGGTTAATAGAACCCTTACCCAAGGCGTAACTCAAACCTTAAGCCTAGGTAGGAAAATCAGCCTATGGTTCGGGATGGTCTCATGGAAATATCAGTGGTGGCAGCCAAGTTGCGTCACTTTTGCGCTCCCCTTGGGATGCCTTTCGCAGCTGCAGTGTGCCTGGAGCCCAGGGCTTCCTGGTTTTAAAAGTCCTAGGCCTAAGCCTAACAGTAACCCTAGGAAGGTAAATCAGCCGGGTATTAGGGTTCTTCCTAAGGGAAAAGCTGTGAAAGCAGCCATGTTGTGGCACTTCTGCACTCCCTTTGGGATGCCTTTGGCAGATGAAGTAAGCCTGGAACTCAGGGCTTCCTGGTTAAAGAAATCCAAGCCCTAGGCTGAACCCTAACCCTAACCCTAGGCAGATAAATCAGCCTAGGTATAGGGATGGTGCCAAGGAAAAAGCTGTGAAAGCTGCCATGTTGTTGCTCTTTTGTACTCCCCTTGGGATGCCTTGAACAGCTGCAGTGTGCCTGGAGCTAAGGGCTTCCTAGTTTTAAAAATCCTAGCCCTAGGCCTAAGCCTAACAGTAACCCTGGGAAGGTAAATCAGCCTGGTGTTAGGCTTCTTGCCAAGGAAAAAGCCGTGAAAGCAGCCATGTTGTGGCACTTTTGCACTCCCTTTTGGATGCCTTTCACAGCTCCAGTGTGCCTGGAACTCAGGGCTTCCTGATTTTAAAAATCCTAGCCCTAGGCCGAACCCCAACCCTAAGACGAGAAAGGCAAATCAGCCAGGAATTAGGCATGTCCCCAAGGAAAAAGCTGTGGAGGCAGGCATGTTGTGCTACTTTTGCGCCCTTCTTGGCTAGTCCTTCGCAGCTGCTGTGTTCTTGGAACTCAGGGCTTTCTGGTTAATAGAACCCTTACCCTAGGCGTAACTCAAACCTTAAGCCTAGGAAGGAAAATCAGCCTATGGTTCGGGATGGTCTCATGGAAATATCAGTGGTGGCAGCCAAGTTGCGTCACTTTTGCGCTCCCCTTGGGATGCCTTTCGCAGCTGCAGTGTGCCTGGAGCCCAGGGCTTCCTGGTTTTAAGTCCTAGGCCTAAGCCTAACAGTAACCCTAGGAAGGTAAATCAGCCGGGTATTAGGGTTCTTCCTAAGGGAAAAGCCGTGAAAGCAGCCATGTTGTGGCACTTCTGCACTCCCTTTGGGATGCCTTTGGCAGATGAAGTAAGCCTGGAACTCAGGGCTTCCTGGTTAAAGAAATCCAAGCCCTAGGCTGAACCCTAACCCTAACCCTAGGCAGATAAATCAGCCTAGGTATAGGGATGGTGCCAAGGAAAAAGCTGTGAAAGCTGCCATGTTGTTGCACTTTTGTACTCCCCTTGGGATGCCTTGAACAGCTGCAGTGTGCCTGGAGCTAAGGGCTTCCTAGTTTTAAAAATCCTAGCCCTAGGCCTAAGCCTAACAGTAACCCTGGGAAGGTAAATCAGCCTGGTGTTAGGCTTCTTGCCAAGGAAAAAGCCGTGAAAGCAGCCATGTTGTGGCACTTTTGCACTCCCTTTTGGATGCCTTTCACAGCTCCAGTGTGCCTGGAACTCAGGGCTTCCTGATTTTAAAAATCCGAGCCCTAGGCCGAACCCCAACACTAAGACGAGAAAGGCAAATCAGCCAGGAATTAGGCATGTCCCCAAGGAAAAAGCTGTGGAGGCAGGCATGTTGTGGTACTTTTGCGCTCTTCTTGGCTAGTCCTTCGCAGCTGCTGTGTTCTTGGAACTCAGGGCTTTCTGGTTAATAGAACCCTTACCCTAGGCGTAACTCCAACCTTAAGCCTAGGAAGGAAAATCAGCCTATGGTTCGGGATGGTCTCATGGAAATATCAGTGGTGGCAGCCAAATTGCGTCACTTTTGCGCTCCCCTTGGGATGCCTTTCGCAGCTGCAGTGTGCCTGGAGCCCCGGGCTTCCTGGTTTTAAAAGTCCTAGGCCTAAGCCTAACAATAACCCTAGGAAGGTAAATCAGCCGGGTATTAGGGTTCTTCCTAAGGGAAAAGCCGTGAAAGCAGCCATGTTGTGGCACTTCTGCACTCCCTTTGGGATGCCTTTGGCAGATGAAGTAAGCCTGGAACTCAGGGCTTCCTGGTTAAAGAAATCCAAGCCCTAGGCTGAACCCTAACCCTAACCCTAGGCAGATAAATCAGCCTAGGTATAGGGATGGTGCCAAGGAAAAAGCTGTGAAAGCTGCCATGTTGTTGCACTTTTGTACTCCCCTTGGGATGCCTTGAACAGCTGCAGTGTGCCTGGAGCCCAGGGCTTCCTAGTTTTAAAAATCCTAGCCCTAGGCCTAAGCCTAACAGTAACCCTGGGAAGGGAAATCAGCCTGGTGTTAGGCTTCTTGCCAAGGAAAAAGCCGTGAAAGCAGCCATGTTGTGGCACTTTTGCACTCCCTTTTGGATGCCTTTCACAGCTCCAGTGTGCCTGGAACTCAGGGCTTCCTGATTTTAAAAATCCTAGCCCTAGGCCGAACCCCAACACTAAGACGAGAAAGGCAAATCAGCCAGGAATTAGGCATGTCCCCAAGGAAAAAGCTGTGGAGGAAGGCATGTTGTGGTACTTTTGCGCTCTTCTTGGCTAGTCCTTCGCAGCTGCTGTGTTCTTGGAACTCAGGGCTTTCTGGTAAATAGACCTTTACCCTAGGCGTAACTCGAAACTTAACCCTAGGAAGGAAAATCAGCCTATGGTTCGGGATGGTCTCATGGAAATATCAGTGGTGGCAGCCAAGTTGCGTCACTTTTGCGCTCCCCTTGGGATGCCTTTCGCAGCTGCAGTGTGCCTGGAGCCCAGGGCTTCCTGGTTTTAAAAGTCCTAGGCCTAAGCCTAACAGTAACCCTAGGAAGGTAAATCAGCCGGGTATTAGGGTTCTTCCTAAGGGAAAAGCCGTGAAAGCAGCCATGTTGTGGCACTTCTGCACTCCCTTTGGGATGCCTTTGGCAGATGAAGTAAGCCTGGAACTCAGGGCTTCCTGGTTAAAGAAATCCAAGCCCTAGGCTGAAGCCTAACCCTAACCCTAGGCAGATAAATCAGCCTAGGTATAGGGATGGTGCCAAGGAAAAAGCTGTGAAAGCTGCCATGTTGTTGCACTTTTTACTCCCCTTGGGATGCCTTGAACAGCTGCAGTGTGCCTGGAGCTAAGGGCTTCCTAGTTTTAAAAATCCTAGCCCTAGGCCTAAGCCTAACAGTAACCCTGGGAAGGTAAATCAGCCTGCTGTTAGGCTTCTTGCCAAGGAAAAAGCCGTGAAAGCAGCCATGTTGTGGCACTTTTGCACTCCCTTTTGGATGCCTTTCACAGCTCCAGTGTGCCTGGAACTCAGGGCTTCCTGATTTTAAAAATCCGAGCCCTAGGCCGAACCCCAACCCTAAGACGAGAAAGGCAAATCAGCCAGGAATTAGGCATGTCCCCAAGGAAAAAGCTGTGGAGGCAGGCATGTTGTGGTACTTTTGCGCTCTTCTTGGCTAGTCCTTCGCAGCTGCTGTGTTCTTGGAACTCAGGGCTTTCTGGTTAATAGAACCCTTACCCTAGGCGTAACTCAAACCTTAAGCCTAGGAAGGAAAATCAGCCTATGGTTCGGGATGGTCTCATGGAAATATCAGTGGTGGCAGCCAAGTTGCGTCACTTTTGCGCTCCCCTTGGGATGCCTTTTGCAGCTGCAGTGTGCCTGGAGCCCAGGGCTTCCTGGTTTTAAAAGTCCTAGGCCTAAGCCTAACAGTAACCCTAGGAAGGTAAATCAGCCGGGTATTAGGGATCTTCCTAAGGGAAAAGCCGTGAAAGCAGCCATGTTGTGGCACTTCTGCACTCCCTTTGGGATGCCTTTGGCAGATGAAGTAAGCCTGGAACTCAGGGCTTCCTGGTTAAAGAAATCCAAGCCCTAGGCTGAACCCTAACCCTAACCCTAGGCAGATAAATCAGCCTAGGTATAGGGATGGTGCCAAGGAAAAAGCTGTGAAAGCTGCCATGTTGTTGCACTTTTGTACTCCCCTTGGGATGCCTTGAACAGCTGCAGTGTGCCTGGAGCTAAGGGCTTCCTAGTTTTAAAAATCCTAGCCCTAGGCCTAAGCCTAACAGTAACCCTGGGAAGGGAAATCAGCCTGGTGTTAGGCTTCTTGCCAAGGAAAAAGCCGTGAAAGCAGCCATGTTGTGGCACTTTTGCACTCCCTTTTGGATGCCTTTCACAGCTCCAGTGTGCCTGGAACTCAGGGCTTCCTGATTTTAAAAATCCTAGCCCTAGGCCGAACCCCAACCCTAAGACGAGAAAGGCAAATCAGCCAGGAATTAGGCATGTCCCCAAGGAAAAAGCTGTGGAGGCAGGCATGTTGTGGTACTTTTGCGCTCTTCTTGGCTAGTCCTTCGCAGCTGCTGTGTTCTTGGAACTCAGGGCTTTCTGGTTAATAGACCCTTACCCTAGGCGTAACTCCAACCTTAAGCCTAGGAAGGAAAATCAACATATGGTTCGGGATGGTCTCATGGAAATATCAGTGGTGGCAGCCAAATTGCGTCACTTTTGCGCTCCCCTTGGGATGCCTTTCGCAGCGTCAGTGTGCCTGGAGCCCAGGGCTTCCTGGTTTTAAAAGTCCTAGGCCTAAGCCTAACAGTAACCCTAGGAAGGTAAATCAGCCGGGTATTAGGGTTCTTCCTAAGGGAAAAGCCGTGAAAGCAGCCATGTTGTGGCACTTCTGCACTCCCTTTGGGATGCCTTTGGCAGATGAAGTAAGCCTGGAACTCAGGGCTTCCTGGATAAAAAAATTCAAGCCCTAGGCTGAACCCTAACCCTAACCCTAGGCAGATAAATCAGCCTAGGTATAGGGATGGTGCCAAGGAAAAAGCTGTGAAAGCTGCCATGTTGTTGCACTTTTGTACTCCCCTTGGGATGCCTTGAACAGCTGCAGTGTGCCTGGAGCCCAGGGCTTCCTAGTTTTAAAAATCCTAGCCCTAGGCCTAAGCCTAACAGTAACCCTGGGAAGGTAAATCAGCCTGGTGTTAGGCTTCTTGCCAAGGAAAAAGCCGTGAAAGCAGCCATGTTGTGGCACTTTTGCACTCCCTTTTGGATGCCTTTCACAGCTCCAGTGTGCCTGGAACTCAGGGCTTCCTGATTTTAAAAATCCTAGCCCTAGGCCGAACCCCAACACTAAGACGAGAAAGGCAAATCAGCCAGGAATTAGGCATGTCCCCAAGGAAAAAGCTGTGGAGGCAGGCATGTTGTGGTACTTTTGCGCTCTTCTTGGCTAGTCCTTCGCAGCTGCTGTGTTCTTGGAACTCAGGGCTTTCTGGTTAATAGACCCTTACCCTAGGCGTAACTCCAACCTTAAGCCTAGGAAGGAAAATCAACATATGGTTCGGGATGGTCTCATGGAAATATCAGTGGTGGCAGCCAAATTGCGTCACTTTTGCGCTCCCCTTGGGATGCCTTTTGCAGCTGCAGTGTGCCTGGAGCCCAGGGCTTCCTGGTTTTAAAAGTCCTAGGCCTAAGCCTAACAGTAACCCTAGGAAGGTAAATCAGCCGGGTATTAGGGTTCTTCCTAAGGGAAAAGCCGTGAAAGCAGCCATGTTGTGGCACTTCTGCACTCCCTTTGGGATGCCTTTGGCAGATGAAGTAAGCCTGGAACTCAGGGCTTCCTGGTTAAAGAAATCCAAGCCCTAGGCTGAACCCTAACCCTAACCCTAGGCAGATAAATCAGCCTAGGTATAGGGATGGTGCCAAGGAAAAAGCTGTGAAAGCTGCCATGTTGTTGCACTTTTGTACTCCCCTTGGGATGCCTTGAACAGCTGCAGTGTGCCTGGAGCCCAGGGCTTCCTAGTTTTAAAAATCCTAGCCCTAGGCCTAAGCCTAACAGTAACCCTGGGAAGGTAAATCAGCCTGGTGTTAGGCTTCTTGCCAAGGAAAAAGCCGTGAAAGCAGCCATGTTGTGGCACTTTTGCACTCCCTTTTGGATGCCTTTCACAGCTCCAGTGTGCCTGGAACTCAGGGCTTCCTGATTTTAAAAATCCTAGCCCTAGGCCGAACCCCAGCCCTAAGACGAGAAAGGCAAATCATCCAGGAATTAGGCATGTTCCCAAGGAAAAAGCTGTGGAGGCAGGCATGTTGTGGTACTTTTGCGCTCTTCTTGGCTAGTCCTTCGCAGCTGCTGTGTTCTTGGAACTCAGGGCTTTCTGGTAAATAGAGCCCTTACCCTAGGCGTAACTCAAACCTTAAGCCTAGGTAGGAAAATCAGCCTATGGTTCGGGATGGTCTCATGGAAATATCAGTGGTGGCAGCCAAGTTGCGTCACTTTTGCGCTCCCCTTGGGATGCCTTTCGCAGCTGCAGTGTGCCTGGAGCCCAGGGCTTCCTGGTTTTAAAAGTCCTAGGCCTAAGCCTAACAGTAACCCTAGGAAGGTAAATCAGCCGGGTATTAGGGTTCTTCCTAAGGGAAAAGCCGTGAAAGCAGCCATGTTGTGGCACTTCTGCACTCCCTTTGGGATGCCTTTGGCAGATGAAGTAAGCCTGGAACTCAGGGCTTCCTGGTTAAAGAAATCCAAGCCCTAGGCTGAACCCTAACCCTAACCCTAGGCAGATAAATCAGCCTAGGTATAGGGATGGTGCCAAGGAAAAAGCTGTGAAAGCTGCCATGTTGTTGCACTTTTGTACTCCCCTTGGGATGCCTTGAACAGCTGCAGTGTGCCTGGAGCTAAGGGCTTCCTAGTTTTAAAAATCCTAGCCCTAGGCCTAAGCCTAACAGTAACCCTGGGAAGGGAAATCAGCCTGGTGTTAGGCTTCTTGCCAAGGAAAAAGCCGTGAAAGCAGCCATGTTGTGGCACTTTTGCACTCCCTTTTGGATGCCTTTCACAGCTCCAGTGTGCCTGGAACTCAGGGCTTCCTGATTTTAAAAATCCTAGCCCTAGGCCGAACCCCAACCCTAAGACGAGAAAGGCAAATCAGCCAGGAATTAGGCATGTCCCCAAGGAAAAAGCTGTGGAGGCAGGCATGTTGTGCTACTTTTGCGCTCTTCTTGGCTAGTCCTTCGCAGCTGCTGTGTTCTTGGAACTCAGGGCTTTCTTGTTAATAGAACCCTTACCCTAGGCGTAACTCAAACCTTAACCCTAGGAAGGAAAATCAGCCTATGGTTCGGGATGGTCTCATGGAAATATCAGTGGTGGCAGCCAAGTTGCATCACTTTTGCGCTCCCCTTGGGATGCCTTTTGCAGCTGCAGTGTGCCTGGAACCCAGGGCTTCCTGGTTTTAAAAGTCCTAGGCCTAAGCCTAACAGTAACCCTAGGAAGGTAAATCAGCCGGGTATTAGGGTTCTTCCTAAGGGAAAAGCCGTGAAAGCAGCCATGTTGTGGCACTTCTGCACTCCCTTTGGGATGCCTTTGGCAGATGAAGTAAGCCTGGAACTCAGGGCTTCCTGGTTAAAGAAATCCAAGCCCTAGGCTGAAGCCTAACCCTAACCCTAGGCAGATAAATCAGCCTAGGTATAGGGATGGTGCCAAGGAAAAAGCTGTGAAAGCTGCCATGTTGTTGCACTTTTGTACTCCCCTTGGGATGCCTTGAACAGCTGCAGTGTGCCTGGAGCCCAGGGCTTCCTAGTTTTAAAAATCCTAGCCCTAGGCCTAAGCCTAACAGTAACCCTGGGAAGGTAAATCAGCCTGGTGTTAGGCTTCTTGCCAAGGAAAAAGCCGTGAAAGCAGCCATGTTGTGGCACTTTTGCACTCTCTTTTGGATGCCTTTCACAGCTCCAGTGTGCCTGGAACTCAGGGCTTCCTGATTTTAAAGATCCTAGACTTAGGCCGAACCCCAACCCTAAGACGAGAAAGGCAAATCAGCCAGGAATTAGGCATGTCCCCATGGAAAAAGCTTTGGAGGCAGGCATGTTGTGGTACTTTTGCGCTCTTCTTGGCTAGTCCTTCGCAGCTGCTGTGTTCTTGGAACTCAGGGCTTTCTGGTAAATAGAGCCATTAACCTAGGCCTAACTCAAACCTTAAGCCTAGGAAGGAAAATCAGCCTATGGTTCGGGATGGTCTCATGGAAATATCAGTGGTGGCAGCCAAGTTGCGTCACTTTTGTGCTCCCCTTGGGATGCCTTTCGCAGCTGCAGTGTGCCTGGAGCCCAGGGCTTCCTGGTTTTAAAAGTCCTAGGCCTAAGCCTAACAGTAACCCTAGGAAGGTAAATCAGCCGGGTATTAGGGTTCTTCCTAAGGGAAAAGCCGTGAAAGCAGCCATGTTGTGGCACTTCTGCACTCCCTTTGGGATGCCTTTGGCAGATGAAGTAAGCCTGGAACTCAGGGCTTCCTGGTTAAAGAAATCCAAGCCCTAGGCTGAACCCTAACCCTAACCCTAGGCAGATAAATCAGCCTAGGTATAGGGATGGTGCCAAGGAAAAAGCTGTGAAAGCTGCCATGTTGTTGCACTTTTGTACTCCCCTTGGGATGCCTTGAACAGCTGCAGTGTGCCTGGAGCTAAGGGCTTCCTAGTTTTAAAAATCCTAGCCCTAGGCCTAAGCCTAACAGTAACCCTGGGAAGGGAAATCAGCCTGGTGTTAGGCTTCTTGCCAAGGAAAAAGCCGTGAAAGCAGCCATGTTGTGGCACTTTTGCACTCCCTTTTGGATGCCTTTCACAGCTCCAGTGTGCCTGGAACTCAGGGCTTCCTGATTTTAAAAATCCTAGCCCTAGGCCGAACCCCAACCCTATGACGAGAAAGGCAAATCAGCCAGGAATTAGGCATGTCCCCAAGGAAAAAGCTGTGGAGGCAGGCATGTTGTGCTACTTTTGCGCTCTTCTTGGGTAGTCCTTCGCAGCTGCTGTGTTCTTGGAACTCAGGGCTTTCTGGTAAATAGAGCTCTTACCCGAGGCGTAACTCGAAACTTAACCCTAGGAAGGAAAATCAGCCTATGGTTCGGGACGGTCTCATGGAAATATCAGTGGTGGCAGCCAAGCTGCGTCACTTTTGCGCTCCCCTTGGGATGCCTTTCGCAGCTGCAGTGTGCCTGGAGCCCAGGGCTTCCTGGTTTTAAAAGTCCTAGGCCTAAGCCTAACAGTAACCCTAGGAAGGTAAATCAGCCGGGTATTAGGGTTCTTCCTAAGGGAAAAGCCGTGAAAGCAGCCATGTTGTGGCACTTCTGCACTCCCTTTGGGATGCCTTTGGCAGATGAAGTAAGCCTGGAACTCAGGGCTTCCTGGTTAAAGAAATCCAAGCCCTAGGCTGAACCCTAACCCTAACCCTAGGCAGATAAATCAGCCTAGGTATAGGGATGGTGCCAAGGAAAAAGCTGTGAAAGCTGCCATGTTGTTGCTCTTTTGTACTCCCCTTGGGATGCCTTGAACAGCTGCAGTGTGCCTGGAGCTAAGGGCTTCCTAGTTTTAAAAATCCTAGCCCTAGGCCTAAGCCTAACAGTAACCCTGGGAAGGTAAATCAGCCTGGTGTTAGGCTTCTTGCCAAGGAAAAAGCCGTGAAAGCAGCCATGTTGTGGCACTTTTGCACTCCCTTTTGGATGCCTTTCACAGCTCCAGTGTGCCTGGAACTCAGGGCTTCCTGATTTTAAAAATCCTAGCCCTAGGCTGAACCCCAACCCTATGACGAGAAAGGCAAATCAGCCAGGAATTAGGCATGTCCCCAAGGAAAAAGCTGTGGAGGCAGGCATGTTGTGCTACTTTTGCGCTCTTCTTGGCTAGTCCTTCGCAGCTGCTGTGTTCTTGGAACTCAGGGCTTTCTGGTAAATAGAGCTCTTACCCGAGGCGTAACTCGAAACTTAACCCTAGGAAGGAAAATCAGCCTATGGTTCGGGATGGTCTCATGGAAATATCAGTGGTGGCAGCCAAGTTGCGTCACTTTTGCGCTCCCCTTGGGATGCCTTTCGCAGCGTCAGTGTGCCTGGAGCCCAGGGCTTCCTGGTTTTAAAAGTCCTAGGCCTAAGCCTAACAGTAACCCTAGGAAGGTAAATCAGCCGGGTATTAGGGTTCTTCCTAAGGGAAAAGCCGTGAAAGCAGCCATGTTGTGGCACTTCTGCACTCCCTTTGGGATGCCTTTGGCAGATGAAGTAAGCCTGGAACTCAGGGCTTCCTGGTTAAAGAAATCCAAGCCCTAGGCTGAACCCTAACCCTAACCCTAGGCAGATAAATCAGCCTAGGTATAGGGATGGTGCCAAGGAAAAAGCTGTGAAAGCTGCCATGTTGTTGCACTTTTGTACTCCCCTTGGGATGCCTTGAACAGCTGCAGTGTGCCTGGAGCTAAGGGCTTCCTAGTTTTAAAAATCCTAGCCCTAGGCCTAAGCCTAACAGTAACCCTGGGAAGGGAAATCAGCCTGGTGTTAGGCTTCTTGCCAAGGAAAAAGCCGTGAAAGCAGCCATGTTGTGGCACTTTTGCACTCCCTTTTGGATGCCTTTCACAGCTCCAGTGTGCCTGGAACTCAGGGCTTCCTGATTTTAAAAATCCTAGCCCTAGGCCGAACCCCAACCCTAAGACGAGAAAGGCAAATCAGCCAGGAATTAGGCATGTCCCCAAGGAAAAAGCTGTGGAGGCAGGCATGTTGTGGTACTTTTGCGCTCTTCTTGGGTAGTCCTTCACAGCTGCTGTGTTCTTGGAACTCAGGGCTTTCTGGTTAATAGAACCCTTACCCTAGGCGTAACTCAAACCTTAAGCCTAGGAAGGAAAATCAGCCTATGGTTCGGGATGGTCTCATGGAAATATCAGTGGTGGCAGCCAAGTTGCGTCACTTTTGCGCTCCCCTTGGGATGCCTTTTGCAGCTGCAGTGTGCCTGGAGCCCAGGGCTTCCTGGTTTTAAAAGTCCTAGGCCTAAGCCTAACAGTAACCCTAGGAAGGTAAATCAGCCGGGTATTAGGGTTCTTCCTAAGGGAAAAGCCGTGAAAGCAGCCATGTTGTGGCACTTCTGCACTCCCTTTGGGATGCCTTTGGCAGATGAAGTAAGCCTGGAACTCAGGGCTTCCAGGTTAAAGAAATCCAAGCCCTAGGCTGAACCCTAACCCTAACCCTAGGCAGATAAATCAGCCTAGGTATAGGGATGGTGCCAAGGAAAAAGCTGTGAAAGCTGCTATGTTGTTGCACTTTTGTACTCCCCTTGGGATGCCTTGAACAGCTGCAGTGTGCCTGGAGCCCAGGGCTTCCTAGTTTTAAAAATCCTAGCCCTAGGCCTAAGCCTAACAGTAACCCTGGGAAGGGAAATCAGCCTGGTGTTAGGCTTCTTGCCAAGGAAAAAGCCGTGAAAGCAGCCATGTTGTGGCACTTTTGCACTCCCTTTTGGATGCCTTTCACAGCTCCAGTGTGCCTGGAACTCAGGGCTTCCTGATTTTAAAAATCCTAGCCCTAGGCCGAACCCCAACCCTATGACGAGAAAGGCAAATCAGCCAGGAATTAGGCATGTCCCCAAGGAAAAAGCTGTGGAGGCAGGCATGTTGTGGTACTTTTGCGCTCTTCTTGGCTAGTCCTTCGCAGCTGCTGTGTTCTTGGAACTCAGGGCTTTCTGGTTAATAGAGCCCTTACCCTAGGCGTAACTCAAACCTTAACCCTAGGAAGGAAAATCAGGCTATGGTTCGGGATGGTCTCATGGAAATATCAGTGGTGGCAGCCAAGTTGCGTCACTTTTGCGCTCCCCTTGGGATGCCTTTCGCAGCGTCAGTGTGCCTGGAGCCCAGGGCTTCCTGGTTTTAAAAGTCCTAGGCCTAAGCCTAACAGTAACCCTAGGAAGGTAAATCAGCCGGGTATTAGGGTTCTTCCTAAGGGAAAAGCCGTGAAAGCAGCCATGTTGTGGCACTTCTGCACTCCCTTTGGGATGCCTTTGGCAGATGAAGTAAGCCTGGAACTCAGGGCTTCCTGGTTAAAAAAATCCAAGCCCTAGGCTGAACCCTAACCCTAACCCTAGGCAGATAAATCAGCCTAGGTATAGGGATGGTGCCAAGGAAAAAGCTGTGAAAGCTGCCATGTTGTTGCACTTTTGTACTCCCCTTGGGATGCCTTGAACAGCTGCAGTGTGCCTGGAGCTAAGGGCTT
Source organism: Ammospiza caudacuta (assembly GCF_027887145.1). Lineage (NCBI taxonomy): Eukaryota > Metazoa > Chordata > Aves > Passeriformes > Passerellidae > Ammospiza > Ammospiza caudacuta. Next base: position 236,580 of record NC_080619.1, read on the forward strand.
CCTAGTTTTAAAAATCCTAGCCCTAGGCCTAAGCCTAACAGTAACCCTGGGAAGGTAAATCAGCCTGGTGTTAGGCTTCTTGCCAAGGAAAAATCCGTGAAAGCAGCCATGTTGTGGCACTTTTGCACTCCCTTTTGGATGCCTTTCACAGCTCCAGTGTGCCTGGAACTCAGGGCTTCCTGATTTTAAAAATCCTAGCCCTAGGCCGAACCCCAACCCTATGACGAGAAAGGCAAATCAGCCAGGAATTAGGCATGTCCCCAAGGAAAAAGCTGTGGAGGCAGGCATGTTGTGGTACTTTTGCGCTCTTCTTGGCTAGTCCTTCGCAGCTGCTGTGTTCTTGGAACTCAGGGCTTTCTGGTAAATAGAGCCCTTACCCTAGGCGTAACTCAAACCTTAAGCCTAGGAAGGAAAATCAGCCTATGGTCCGGGATGGTCTCATGGAAATATCAGTGGTGGCAGCCAAGTTGCGTCACTTTTGCGCTCCCCTTGGGATGCCTTTCGCAGCTGCAGTGTGCCTGGAGCCCAGGGCTTCCTGGTTTTAAAAGTCCTAGGCCTAAGCCTAACAGTAACCCTAGGAAGGTAAATCAGCCGGGTATTAGGGTTCTTCCTAAGGGAAAAGCCGTGAAAGCAGCCATGTTGTGGCACTTCTGCACTCCCTTTGGGATGCCTTTGGCAGATGAAGTAAGCCTGGAACTCAGGGCTTCCTGGTTAAAGAAATCCAAGCCCTAGGCTGAACCCTAACCCTAACCCTAGGCAGATAAATCAGCCTAGGTATAGGGATGGTGCCAAGGAAAAAGCTGTGAAAGCTGCCATGTTGTTGCACTTTTGTACTCCCCTTGGGATGCCTTGAACAGCTGCAGTGTGCCTGGAGCTAAGGGCTTCCTAGTTTTAAAAATCCTAGCCCTAGGCCTAAGCCTAACAGTAACCCTGGGAAGGGAAATCAGCCTGGTGTTAGGCTTCTTGCCAAGGAAAAAGCCGTGAAAGCAGCCATGTTGTGGCACTTTTGCACTCCCTTTTGGATGCCTTTCACAGCTCCAGTGTGCCTGGAACTCAGGGCTTCCTGATTTTAAAAATCCTAGCCCTAGGCCGAACCCCAACACTAAGACGAGAAAGGCAAATCAGCCAGGAATTAGGCATGTCCCCAAGGAAAAAGCTGTGGAGGCAGGCATGTTGTGGTACTTTTGCGCTCTTCTTGGCTAGTCCTTCGCAGCTGCTGTGTTCTTGGAACTCAGGGCTTTCTGGTTAATAGACCCTTACCCTAGGCGTAACTCCAACCTTAAGCCTAGGAAGGAAAATCAACATATGGTTCGGGATGGTCTCATGGAAATATCAGTGGTGGCAGCCAAATTGCGTCACTTTTGCGCTCCCCTTGGGATGCCTTTCGCAGCTGCAGTGTGCCTGGAGCCCAGGGCTTCCTGGTTTTAAAAGTCCTAGGCCTAAGCCTAACAGTAACCCTAGGAAGGTAAATCAGCCGGGTATTAGGGTTCTTCCTAAGGGAAAAGCCGTGAAAGCAGCCATGTTGTGGCACTTCTGCACTCCCTTTGGGATGCCTTTGGCAGATGAAGTAAGCCTGGAACTCAGGGCTTCCTGGATAAAAAAATTCAAGCCCTAGGCTGAACCCTAACCCTAACCCTAGGCAGATAAATCAGCCTAGGTATAGGGATGGTGCCAAGGAAAAAGCTGTGAAAGCTGCCATGTTGTTGCACTTTTGTACTCCCCTTGGGATGCCTTGAACAGCTGCAGTGTGCCTGGAGCTAAGGGCTTCCTAGTTTTAAAAATCCTAGCCCTAGGCCTAAGCCTAACAGTAACCCTGGGAAGGTAAATCAGCCTGGTGTTAGGCTTCTTGCCAAGGAAAAAGCCGTGAAAGCAGCCATGTTGTGGCACTTTTGCACTCCCTTTTGGATGCCTTTCACAGCTCCAGTGTGCCTGGAACTCAGGGCTTCCTGATTTTAAAAATCCTAGCCCTAGGCCGAACCCCAACCCTAAGACGAGAAAGGAAAATCAGCCAGGAATTAGGCATGTTCCCAAGGAAAAAGCTGTGGAGGCAGGCATGTTGTGCTACTTTTGCGCTCTTCTTGGCTAGTCCTTCGCAGCTGCTGTGTTCTTGGAACTCAGGGCTTTCTGGTTAATAGAGCCCTTACCCTAGGCGTAACTCAAACCTTAAGCCTAGGTAGGAAAATCAGCCTATGGTTCGGGATGGTCTCATGGAAATATCAGTGGTGGCAGCCGAGTTGCGTCACTTTTGCGCTCCCCTTGGGATGCCTTTCGCAGCTGCAGTGTGCCTGGAGCCCAGGGCTTCCTGGTTTTAAAAGTCCTAGGCCTAAGCCTAACAGTAACCCTAGGAAGGTAAATCAGCCGGGTATTAGGGTTCTTCCTAAGGGAAAAGCCGTGAAAGCAGCCATGTTGTGGCACTTCTGCACTCCCTTTGGGATGCCTTTGGCAGATGAAGTAAGCCTGGAACTCAGGGCTTCCTGGTTAAAGAAATCCAAGCCCTAGGCTGAACCCTAACCCTAACCCTAGGCAGATAAATCAGCCTAGGTATAGGGATGGTGCCAAGGAAAAAGCTGTGAAAGCTGCCATGTTGTTGCACTTTTGTACTCCCCTTGGGATGCCTTGAACAGCTGCAGTGTGCCTGGAGCTAAGGGCTTCCTAGTTTTAAAAATCCTAGCCCTAGGCCTAAGCCTAACAGTAACCCTGGGAAGGGAAATCAGCCTGGTGTTAGGCTTCTTGCCAAGGAAAAAGCCGTGAAAGCAGCCATGTTGTGGCACTTTTGCACTCCCTTTTGGATGCCTTTCACAGCTCCAGTGTGCCTGGAACTCAGGGCTTCCTGATTTTAAAAATCCTAGCCCTAGGCCGAACCCCAACCCTAAGACGAGAAAGGCAAATCAGCCAGGATTTAGGCATGTCCCCAAGGAAAAAGCTGTGGAGGCAGGCATGTTGTGCTACTTTTGCGCTCTTCTTGGCTAGTCCTTCGCAGCTGCTGTGTTCTTGGAACTCAGGGCTTTCTGGTAAATAGAGCTCTTACCCTAGGCGTAACTCGAACCTTAAGCCTAGGAAGGAAAATCAGCCTATGGTTCGGGATGGTCTCATGGAAATATCAGTGGTGGCAGCCAAGTTGCGTCACTTTTGCGCTCCCCTTGGGATGCCTTTCGCAGCGTCAGTGTGCCTGGAGCCCAGGGCTTCCTGGTTTTAAAAGTCCTAGTCCTAGGCCTAAGCCTAACAGTAACCCTAGGAAGGTAAATCAGCCGGGTATTAGGGTTCTTCCTAAGGGAAAAGCCGTGAAAGCAGCCATGTTGTGGCACTTCTGCACTCCCTTTGGGATGCCTTTGGCAGATGAAGTAAGCCTGGAACTCAGGGCTTCCTGGTTAAAGAAATCCAAGCCCTAGGCTGAACCCTAACCCTAACCCTAGGCAGATAAATTAGCCTAGGTATAGGCATGGTGCCAAGGAAAAAGCTGTGAAAGCTGCCATGTTGTTGCACTTTTGTACTCCCCTTGGGATGCCTTGAACAGCTGCAGTGTGCCTGGAGCTAAGGGCTTCCTAGTTTTAAAAATCCTAGCCCTAGGCCTAAGCCTAACAGTAACCCTGGGAAGGGAAATCAGCCTGGTGTTAGGCTTCTTGCCAAGGAAAAAGCCGTGAAAGCAGCCATGTTGTGGCACTTTTGCACTCCCTTTTGGATGCCTTTCACAGCTCCAGTGTGCCTGGAACTCAGGGCTTCCTGATTTTAAAAATCCTAGCCCTAGGCCAAACCCCAACCCTAAGACGAGAAAGGCAAATCAGCCAGGAATTAGGCATGTCCCCAAGGAAAAAGCTGTGGAGGCAGGCATGTTGTGCTACTTTTGCGCTCTTCTTGGCTAGTCCTTCGCAGCTGCTGTGTTCTTGGAACTCAGGGCTTTCTTGTTAATAGAACCCTTACCCTAGGCGTAACTCAAACCTTAACCCTAGGAAGGAAAATCAGCCTATGGTTCGGGATGGTCTCATGGAAATATCAGTGGTGGCAGCCAAGTTGCATCACTTTTGCGCTCCCCTTGGGATGCCTTTTGCAGCTGCAGTGTGCCTGGAGCCCAGGGCTTCCTGGTTTTAAAAGTCCTAGGCCTAAGCCTAACAGTAACCCTAGGAAGGTAAATCAGCCGGGTATTAGGGTTCTTCCTAAGGGAAAAGCCGTGAAAGCAGTCATGTTGTGGCACTTCTGCACTCCCTTTGGGATGCCTTTGGCAGATGAAGTAAGCCTGGAACTCAGGGCTTCCTGGTTAAAGAAATCCAAGCCCTAGGCTGAAGCCTAACCCTAACCCTAGGCAGATAAATCAGCCTAGGTATAGGGATGGTGCCAAGGAAAAAGCTGTGAAAGCTGCCATGTTGTTGCACTTTTGTACTCCCCTTGGGATGCCTTGAACAGCTGCAGTGTGCCTGGAGCCCAGGGCTTCCTAGTTTTAAAAATCCTAGCCCTAGGCCTAAGCCTAACAGTAACCCTGGGAAGGTAAATCAGCCTGGTGTTAGGCTTCTTGCCAAGGAAAAAGCCGTGAAAGCAGCCATGTTGTGGCACTTTTGCACTCTCTTTTGGATGCCTTTCACAGCTCCAGTGTGCCTGGAACTCAGGGCTTCCTGATTTTAAAAATCCTAGACTTAGGCCGAACCCCAACCCTATGACGAGAAAGGCAAATCAGCCAGGAATTAGGCATGTCCCCATGGAAAAAGCTGTGGAGGCAGGCATGTTGTGGTACTTTTGCGCTCTTCTTGGCTAGTCCTTCGCAGCTGCTGTGTTCTTGGAACTCAGGGCTTTCTGGTAAATAGAGCCCTTAACCTAGGCCTAACTCAAACCTTAAGCCTAGGAAGGAAAATCAGCCTATGGTTCGGGATGGTCTCATGGAAATATCAGTGGTGGCAGCCAAGTTGCGTCACTTTTGTGCTCCCCTTGGGATGCCTTTCGCAGCTGCAGTGTGCCTGGAGCCCAGGGCTTCCTGGTTTTAAAAGTCCTAGGCCTAAGCCTAACAGTAACCCTAGGAAGGTAAATCAGCCGGGTATTAGGGTTCTTCCTAAGGGAAAAGCCGTGAAAGCAGCCATGTTGTGGCACTTCTGCACTCCCTTTGGGATGCCTTTGGCAGATGAAGTAAGCCTGGAACTCAGGGCTTCCTGGTTAAAGAAATCCAAGCCCTAGGCTGAACCCTAACCCTAACCCTAGGCAGATAAATCAGCCTAGGTATAGGGATGGTGCCAAGGAAAAAGCTGTGAAAGCTGCCATGTTGTTGCACTTTTGTACTCCCCTTGGGATGCCTTGAACAGCTGCAGTGTGCCTGGAGCTAAGGGCTTCCTAGTTTTAAAAATCCTAGCCCTAGGCCTAAGCCTAACAGTAACCCTGGGAAGGTAAATCAGCCTGGTGTTAGGCTTCTTGCCAAGGAAAAAGCCGTGAAAGCAGCCATGTTGTGGCACTTTTGCACTCCCTTTTGGATGCCTTTCACAGCTCCAGTGTGCCTGGAACTCAGGGCTTCCTGATTTTAAAAATCCTAGCCCTAGCCCGAACCCCAACCCTATGACGAGAAAGGCAAATCAGCCAGGAATTAGGCATGTCCCCAAGGAAAAAGCTGTGGAGGCAGGCATGTTGTGCTACTTTTGCGCTCTTCTTGGGTAGTCCTTCGCAGCTGCTGTGTTCTTGGAACTCAGGGCTTTCTGGTAAATAGAGCTCTTACCCGAGGCGTAACTCGAAACTTAACCCTAGGAAGGAAAATCAGCCTATGGTTCGGGATGGTCTCATGGAAATATCAGTGGTGGCAGCCAAGCTGCGTCACTTTTGCGCTCCCCTTGGGATGCCTTTCGCAGCTGCAGTGTGCCTGGAGCCCAGGGCTTCCTGGTTTTAAAAGTCCTAGGCCTAAGCCTAACAGTAACCCTAGGAAGGTAAATCAGCCGGGTATTAGGGTTCTTCCTAAGGGAAAAGCCGTGAAAGCAGCCATGTTGTGGCACTTCTGCACTCCCTTTGGGATGCCTTTGGCAGATGAAGTAAGCCTGGAACTCAGGGCTTCCTGGTTAAAGAAATCCAAGCCCTAGGCTGAACCCTAACCCTAACCCTAGGCAGATAAATCAGCCTAGGTATAGGGATGGTGCCAAGGAAAAAGCTGTGAAAGCTGCCATGTTGTTGCTCTTTTGTACTCCCCTTGGGATGCCTTGAACAGCTGCAGTGTGCCTGGAGCTAAGGGCTTCCTAGTTTTAAAAATCCTAGCCCTAGGCCTAAGCCTAACAGTAACCCTGGGAAGGTAAATCAGCCTGGTGTTAGGCTTCTTGCCAAGGAAAAAGCCGTGAAAGCAGCCATGTTGTGGCACTTTTGCACTCCCTTTTGGATGCCTTTCACAGCTCCAGTGTGCCTGGAACTCAGGGCTTCCTGATTTTAAAAATCCTAGCCCTAGGCTGAACCCCAACCCTATGACGAGAAAGGCAAATCAGCCAGGAATTAGGCATGTCCCCAAGGAAAAAGCTGTGGAGGCAGGCATGTTGTGCTACTTTTGCGCTCTTCTTGGCTAGTCCTTCGCAGCTGCTGTGTTCTTGGAACTCAGGGCTTTCTGGTAAATAGAGCTCTTACCCTAGGCGTAACTCGAAACTTAACCCTAGGAAGGAAAATCAGCCTATGGTTCGGGATGGTCTCATGGAAATATCAGTGGTGGCAGCCAAGTTGCGTCACTTTTGCGCTCCCCTTGGGATGCCTTTCGCAGCGTCAGTGTGCCTGGAGCCCAGGGCTTCCTGGTTTTAAAAGTCCTAGGCCTAAGCCTAACAGTAACCCTAGGAAGGTAAATCAGCCGGGTATTAGGGTTCTTCCTAAGGGAAAAGCCGTGAAAGCAGCCATGTTGTGGCACTTCTGCACTCCCTTTGGGATGCCTTTGGCAGATGAAGTAAGCCTGGAACTCAGGGCTTCCTGGTTAAAGAAATCCAAGCCCTAGGCTGAACCCTAACCCTAACCCTAGGCAGATAAATCAGCCTAGGTATAGGGATGGTGCCAAGGAAAAAGCTGTGAAAGCTGCCATGTTGTTGCACTTTTGTACTCCCCTTGGGATGCCTTGAACAGCTGCAGTGTGCCTGGAGCTAAGGGCTTCCTAGTTTTAAAAATCCTAGCCCTAGGCCTAAGCCTAACAGTAACCCTGGGAAGGGAAATCAGCCTGGTGTTAGGCTTCTTGCCAAGGAAAAAGCCGTGAAAGCAGCCATGTTGTGGCACTTTTGCACTCCCTTTTGGATGCCTTTCACAGCTCCAGTGTGCCTGGAACTCAGGGCTTCCTGATTTTAAAAATCCTAGCCCTAGGCCGAACCCCAACACTAAGACGAGAAAGGCAAATCAGCCAGGAATTAGGCATGTCCCCAAGGAAAAAGCTGTGGAGGCAGGCATGTTGTGGTACTTTTGCGCTCTTCTTGGGTAGTCCTTCACAGCTGCTGTGTTCTTGGAACTCAGGGCTTTCTGGTTAATAGAACCCTTACCCTAGGCGTAACTCAAACCTTAAGCCTAGGAAGGAAAATCAGCCTATGGTTCGGGATGGTCTCATGGAAATATCAGTGGTGGCAGCCAAGTTGCGTCACTTTTGCGCTCCCCTTGGGATGCCTTTTGCAGCTGCAGTGTGCCTGGAGCCCAGGGCTTCCTGGTTTTAAAAGTCCTAGGCCTAAGCCTAACAGTAACCCTAGGAAGGTAAATCAGCCGGGTATTAGGGTTCTTCCTAAGGGAAAAGCCGTGAAAGCAGCCATGTTGTGGCACTTCTGCACTCCCTTTGGGATGCCTTTGGCAGATGAAGTAAGCCTGGAATTCAGGGCTTCCTGGTTCAAGAAATCCAAGCCCTAGGCTGAACCCTAACCCTAACCCTAGGCAGATAAATCAGCCTAGGTATAGGGATGGTGCCAAGGAAAAAGCTGTGAAAGCTGCTATGTTGTTGCACTTTTGTACTCCCCTTGGGATGCCTTGAACAGCTGCAGTGTGCCTGGAGCCCAGGGCTTCCTAGTTTTAAAAATCCTAGCCCTAGGCCTAAGCCTAACAGTACCCCTGGGAAGGGAAATCAGCCTGGTGTTAGGCTTCTTGCCAAGGAAAAAGCCGTGAAAGCAGCCATGTTGTGGCACTTTTGCACTCCCTTTTGGATGCCTTTCACAGCTCCAGTGTGCCTGGAACTCAGGGCTTCCTGATTTTAAAAATCCTAGCCCTAGGCCGAACCCCAACCCTATGACGAGAAAGGCAAATCAGCCAGGAATTAGGCATGTCCCCAAGGAAAAAGCTGTGGAGGCAGGCATGTTGTGGTACTTTTGCGCTCTTCTTGGCTAGTCCTTCGCAGCTGCTGTGTTCTTGGAACTCAGGGCTTTCTGGTAAATAGAGCCCTTACCCTAGGCGTAACTCAAACCTTAAGCCTAGGAAGGAAAATCAGCCTATGGTCCGGGATGGTCTCATGGAAATATCAGTGGTGGCAGCCAAGTTGCGTCACTTTTGCGCTCCCCTTGGGATGCCTTTCGCAGCTGCAGTGTGCCTGGAGCCCAGGGCTTCCTGGTTTTAAAAGTCCTAGGCCTAAGCCTAACAGTAACCCTAGGAAGGTAAATCAGCCGGGTATTAGGGTTCTTCCTAAGGGAAAAGCCGTGAAAGCAGCCATGTTGTGGCACTTCTGCACTCCCTTTGGGATGCCTTTGGCAGATGAAGTAAGCCTGGAACTCAGGGCTTCCTGGTAAAAAAAATTCAAGCCCTAGGCTGAACCCTAACCCTAACCCTAGGCAGATAAATCAGCCTAGGTATAGGGATGGTGCCAAGGAAAAAGCTGTGAAAGCTGCCATGTTGTTGCACTTTTGTACTCCCCTTGGGATGCCTTGAACAGCTGCAGTGTGCCTGGAGCTAAGGGCTTCCTAGTTTTAAAAATCCTAGCCCTAGGCCTAAGCCTAACAGTAACCCTGGGAAGGTAAATCAGCCTGGTGTTAGGCTTCTTGCCAAGGAAAAAGCCGTGAAAGCAGCCATGTTGTGGCACTTTTGCACTCCCTTTTGGATGCCTTTCACAGCTCCAGTGTGCCTGGAACTCAGGGCTTCCTGATTTTAAAAATCCTAGCCCTAGGCCGAACCCCAACACTAAGACGAGAAAGGCAAATCAGCCAGGAATTAGGCATGTCCCCAAGGAAAAAGCTGTGGAGGCAGGCATGTTGTGGTACTTTTGCGCTCTTCTTGGCTAGTCCTTCGCAGCTGCTGTGTTCTTGGAACTCAGGGCTTTCTGGTTAATAGACCCTTACCCTAGGCGTAACTCCAACCTTAAGCCTAGGAAGGAAAATCAACATATGGTTCGGGATGGTCTCATGGAAATATCAGTGGTGGCAGCCAAATTGCGTCACTTTTGCGCTCCCCTTGGGATGCCTTTCGCAGCTGCAGTGTGCCTGGAGCCCAGGGCTTCCTGGTTTTAAAAGTCCTAGGCCTAAGCCTAACAGTAACCCTAGGAAGGTAAATCAGCCGGGTATTAGGGTTCTTCCTAAGGGAAAAGCCGTGAAAGCAGCCATGTTGTGGCACTTCTGCACTCCCTTTGGGATGCCTTTGGCAGATGAAGTAAGCCTGGAACTCAGGGCTTCCTGGTTAAAGAAATCCAAGCCCTAGGCTGAAGCCTAACCCTAACCCTAGGCAGATAAATCAGCCTAGGTATAGGGATGGTGCCAAGGAAAAAGCTGTGAAAGCTGCCATGTTGTTGCACTTTTGTACTCCCCTTGGGATGCCTTGAACAGCTGCAGTGTGCCTGGAGCCCAGGGCTTCCTAGTTTTAAAAATCCTAGCCCTAGGCCTAAGCCTAACAGTAACCCTGGGAAGGTAAATCAGCCTGGTGTTAGGCTTCTTGCCAAGGAAAAAGCCGTGAAAGCAGCCATGTTGTGGCACTTTTGCACTCCCTTTTGGATGCCTTTCACAGCTCCAGTGTGCCTGGAACTCAGGGCTTCCTGATTTTAAAAATCCTAGCCCTAGGCCGAACCCCAACCCTAAGACGAGAAAGGCAAATCATCCAGGAATTAGGCATGTTCCCAAGGAAAAAGCTGTGGAGGCAGGCATGTTGTGGTACTTTTGCGCTCTTCTTGGCTAGTCCTTCGCAGCTGCTGTGTTCTTGGAACTCAGGGCTTTCTGGTTAATAGAGCCCTTACCCTAGGCGTAACTCAAACCTTAAGCCTAGGTAGGAAAATCAGCCTATGGTTCGGGATGGTCTCATGGAAATATCAGTGGTGGCAGCCGAGTTGCGTCACTTTTGCGCTCCCCTTGGGATGCCTTTCGCAGCGTCAGTGTGCCTGGAGCCCAGGGCTTCCTGGTTTTAAAAGTCCTAGGCCTAAGCCTAACAGTAACCCTAGGAAGGTAAATCAGCCGGGTATTAGGGTTCTTCCTAAGGGAAAAGCCGTGAAAGCAGCCATGTTGTGGCACTTCTGCACTCCCTTTGGGATGCCTTTGGCAGATGAAGTAAGCCTGGAACTCAGGGCTTCCTGGTTAAAGAAATCCAAGCCCTAGGCTGAACCCTAACCCTAACCCTAGGCAGATAAATCAGCCTAGGTATAGGGATGGTGCCAAGGAAAAAGCTGTGAAAGCTGCCATGTTGTTGCACTTTTGTACTCCCCTTGGGATGCCTTGAACAGCTGCAGTGTGCCTGGAGCTAAGGGCTTCCTAGTTTTAAAAATCCTAGCCCTAGGCCTAAGCCTAACAGTAACCCTGGGAAGGGAAATCAGCCTGGTGTTAGGCTTCTTGCCAAGGAAAAAGCCGTGAAAGCAGCCATGTTGTGGCACTTTTGCACTCCCTTTTGGATGCCTTTCACAGCTCCAGTGTGCCTGGAACTCAGGGCTTCCTGATTTTAAAAATCCTAGCCCTAGGCCGAACCCCAACCCTAAGACGAGAAAGGCAAATCAGCCAGGATTTAGGCATGTCCCCAAGGAAAAAGCTGTGGAGGCAGGCATGTTGTGCTACTTTTGCGCTCTTCTTGGCTAGTCCTTCGCAGCTGCTGTGTTCTTGGAACTCAGGGCTTTCTGGTAAATAGAGCTCTTACCCTAGGCGTAACTCGAACCTTAACCCTAGGAAGGAAAATCAGCCTATGGTTCGGGATGGTCTCATGGAAATATCAGTGGTGGCAGCCAAGTTGCGTCACTTTTGCGCTCCCCTTGGGATGCCTTTCGCAGCGTCAGTGTGCCTGGAGCCCAGGGCTTCCTGGTTTTAAAAGTCCTAGTCCTAGGCCTAAGCCTAACAGTAACCCTAGGAAGGTAAATCAGCCGGGTATTAGGGTTCTTCCTAAGGGAAAAGCCGTGAAAGCAGCCATGTTGTGGCACTTCTGCACTCCCTTTGGGATGCCTTTGGCAGATGAAGTAAGCCTGGAACTCAGGGCTTCCTGGTTAAAGAAATCCAAGCCCTAGGCTGAACCCTAACCCTAACCCTAGGCAGATAAATTAGCCTAGGTATAGGCATGGTGCCAAGGAAAAAGCTGTGAAAGCTGCCATGTTGTTGCACTTTTGTACTCCCCTTGGGATGCCTTGAACAGCTGCAGTGTGCCTGGAGCTAAGGGCTTCCTAGTTTTAAAAATCCTAGCCCTAGGCCTAAGCCTAACAGTAACCCTGGGAAGGGAAATCAGCCTGGTGTTAGGCTTCTTGCCAAGGAAAAAGCCGTGAAAGCAGCCATGTTGTGGCACTTTTGCACTCCCTTTTGGATGCCTTTCACAGCTCCAGTGTGCCTGGAACTCAGGGCTTCCTGATTTTAAAAATCCTAGCCCTAGGCCGAACCCCAACCCTAAGACGAGAAAGGCAAATCAGCCAGGAATTAGGCATGTCCCCAAGGAAAAAGCTGTGGAGGCAGGCATGTTGTGCTACTTTTGCGCTCTTCTTGGCTAGTCCTTCGCAGCTGCTGTGTTCTTGGAACTCAGGGCTTTCTGGTTAATAGAACCCTTACCCTAGGCGTAACTCAAACCTTAACCCTAGGAAGGAAAATCAGCCTATGGTTCGGGATGGTCTCATGGAAATATCAGTGGTGGCAGCCAAGTTGCATCACTTTTGCGCTCCCCTTGGGATGCCTTTTGCAGCTGCAGTGTGCCTGGAACCCAGGGCTTCCTGGTTTTAAAAGTCCTAGGCCTAAGCCTAACAGTAACCCTAGGAAGGTAAATCAGCCGGGTATTAGGGTTCTTCCTAAGGGAAAAGCCGTGAAAGCAGCCATGTTGTGGCACTTCTGCACTCCCTTTGGGATGCCTTTGGCAGATGAAGTAAGCCTGGAACTCAGGGCTTCCTGGTTAAAGAAATCCAAGCCCTAGGCTGAAGCCTAACCCTAACCCTAGGCAGATAAATCAGCCTAGGTATAGGGATGGTGCCAAGGAAAAAGCTGTGAAAGCTGCCATGTTGTTGCACTTTTGTACTCCCCTTGGGATGCCTTGAACAGCTGCAGTGTGCCTGGAGCCCAGGGCTTCCTAGTTTTAAAAATCCTAGCCCTAGGCCTAAGCCTAACAGTAACCCTGGGAAGGTAAATCAGCCTGGTGTTAGGCTTCTTGCCAAGGAAAAAGCCGTGAAAGCAGCCATGTTGTGGCACTTTTGCACTCTCTTTTGGATGCCTTTCACAGCTCCAGTGTGCCTGGAACTCAGGGCTTCCTGATTTTAAAGATCCTAGACTTAGGCCGAACCCCAACCCTATGACGAGAAAGGCAAATCAGCCAGGAATTAGGCATGTCCCCATGGAAAAAGCTGTGGAGGCAGGCATGTTGTGGTACTTTTGCGCTCTTTTTGGCTAGTCCTTCGCAGCTGCTGTGTTCTTGGAACTCAGGGCTTTCTGGTAAATAGAGCCCTTAACCTAGGCCTAACTCAAACCTTAAGCCTAGGAAGGAAAATCAGCCTATGGTTCGGGATGGTCTCATGGAAATATCAGTGGTGGCAGCCAAGTTGCGTCACTTTTGTGCTCCCCTTGGGATGCCTTTCGCAGCTGCAGTGTGCCTGGAGCCCAGGGCTTCCTGGTTTTAAAAGTCCTAGGCCTAAGCCTAACAGTAACCCTAGGAAGGTAAATCAGCCGGGTATTAGGGTTCTTCCTAAGGGAAAAGCCGTGAAAGCAGCCATGTTGTGGCACTTCTGCACTCCCTTTGGGATGCCTTTGGCAGATGAAGTAAGCCTGGAACTCAGGGCTTCCTGGTTAAAGAAATCCAAGCCCTAGGCTGAACCCTAACCCTAACCCTAGGCAGATAAATCAGCCTAGGTATAGGGATGGTGCCAAGGAAAAAGCTGTGAAAGCTGCCATGTTGTTGCACTTTTGTACTCCCCTTGGGATGCCTTGAACAGCTGCAGTGTGCCTGGAGCTAAGGGCTTCCTAGTTTTAAAAATCCTAGCCCTAGGCCTAAGCCTAACAGTAACCCTGGGAAGGTAAATCAGCCTGGTGTTAGGCTTCTTGCCAAGGAAAAAGCCGTGAAAGCAGCCATGTTGTGGCACTTTTGCACTCCCTTTTGGATGCCTTTCACAGCTCCAGTGTGCCTGGAACTCAGGGCTTCCTGATTTTAAAAATCCTAGCCCTAGGCCGAACCCCAACCCTATGACGAGAAAGGCAAATCAGCCAGGAATTAGGCATGTCCCCAAGGAAAAAGCTGTGGAGGCAGGCATGTTGTGGTACTTTTGCGCTCTTCTTGGGTAGTCCTTCGCAGCTGCTGTGTTCTTGGAACTCAGGGCTTTCTGGTAAATAGAGCTCTTACCCGAGGCGTAATTCGAAACTTAACCCTAGGAAGGAAAATCAGCCTATGGTTCGGGATGGTCTCATGGAAATATCAGTGGTGGCAGCCAAGCTGCGTCACTTTTGCGCTCCCCTTGGGATGCCTTTCGCAGCTGCAGTGTGCCTGGAGCCCAGGGCTTCCTGGTTTTAAAAGTCCTAGGCCTAAGCCTAACAGTAACCCTAGGAAGGTAAATCAGCCGGGTATTAGGGTTCTTCCTAAGGGAAAAGCCGTGAAAGCAGCCATGTTGTGGCACTTCTGCACTCCCTTTGGGATGCCTTTGGCAGATGAAGTAAGCCTGGAACTCAGGGCTTCCTGGTTAAAGAAATCCAAGCCCTAGGCTGAACCCTAACCCTAACCCTAGGCAGATAAATCAGCCTAGGTATAGGGATGGTGCCAAGGAAAAAGCTGTGAAAGCTGCCATGTTGTTGCTCTTTTGTACTCCCCTTGGGATGCCTTGAACAGCTGCAGTGTGCCTGGAGCTAAGGGCTTCCTAGTTTTAAAAATCCTAGCCCTAGGCCTAAGCCTAACAGTAACCCTGGGAAGGTAAATCAGCCTGGTGTTAGGCTTCTTGCCAAGGAAAAAGCCGTGAAAGCAGCCATGTTGTGGCACTTTTGCACTCCCTTTTGGATGCCTTTCACAGCTCCAGTGTGCCTGGAACTCAGGGCTTCCTGATTTTAAAAATCCTAGCCCTAGGCTGAACCCCAACCCTATGACGAGAAAGGCAAATCAGCCAGGAATTAGGCATGTCCCCAAGGAAAAAGCTGTGGAGGCAGGCATGTTGTGCTACTTTTGCGCTCTTCTTGGCTAGTCCTTCGCAGCTGCTGTGTTCTTGGAACTCAGGGCTTTCTGGTAAATAGAGCTCTTACCCGAGGCGTAACTCGAAACTTAACCCTAGGAAGGAAAATCAGCCTATGGTTCGGGATGGTCTCATGGAAATATCAGTGGTGGCAGCCAAGTTGCGTCACTTTTGCGCTCCCCTTGGGATGCCTTTCGCAGCGTCAGTGTGCCTGGAGCCCAGGGCTTCCTGGTTTTAAAAGTCCTAGGCCTAAGCCTAACAGTAACCCTAGGAAGGTAAATCAGCCGGGTATTAGGGTTCTTCCTAAGGGAAAAGCCGTGAAAGCAGCCATGTTGTGGCACTTCTGCACTCCCTTTGGGATGCCTTTGGCAGATGAAGTAAGCCTGGAACTCAGGGCTTCCTGGTTAAAGAAATCCAAGCCCTAGGCTGAAGCCTAACCCTAACCCTAGGCAGATAAATCAGCCTAGGTATAGGGATGGTGCCAAGGAAAAAGCTGTGAAAGCTGCCATGTTGTTGCACTTTTGTACTCCCCTTGGGATGCCTTGAACAGCTGCAGTGTGCCTGGAGCTAAGGGCTTCCTAGTTTTAAAAATCCTAGCCCTAGGCCTAAGCCTAACAGTAACCCTGGGAAGGGAAATCAGCCTGGTGTTAGGCTTCTTGCCAAGGAAAAAGCCGTGAAAGCAGCCATGTTGTGGCACTTTTGCACTCCCTTTTGGATGCCTTTCACAGCTCCAGTGTGCCTGGAACTCAGGGCTTCCTGATTTTAAAAATCCTAGCCCTAGGCCGAACCCCAACCCTAAGACGAGAAAGGCAAATCAGCCAGGAATTAGGCATGTCCCCAAGGAAAAAGCTGTGGAGGCAGGCATGTTGTGGTACTTTTGTGCTCTTCTTGGGTAGTCCTTCACAGCTGCTGTGTTCTTGGAACTCAGGGCTTTCTGGTTAATAGAACCCTTACCCTAGGCGTAACTCAAACCTTAAGCCTAGGAAGGAAAATCAGCCTATGGTTCGGGATGGTCTCATGGAAATATCAGTGGTGGCAGCCAAGTTGCGTCACTTTTGCGCTCCCCTTGGGATGCCTTTCGCAGCTGCAGTGTGCCTGGAGCCCAGGGCTTCCTGGTTTTAAAAGTCCTAGGCCTAAGCCTAACAGTAACCCTAGGAAGGTAAATCAGCCGGGTATTAGGGATCTTCCTAAGGGAAAAGCCGTGAAAGCAGCCATGTTGTGGCACTTCTGCACTCCCTTTGGGATGCCTTTGGCAGATGAAGTAAGCCTGGAACTCAGGGCTTCCAGGTTAAAGAAATCCAAGCCCTAGGCTGAACCCTAACCCTAACCCTAGGCAGATAAATCAGCCTAGGTATAGGGATGGTGCCAAGGAAAAAGCTGTGAAAGCTGCCATGTTGTTGCACTTTTGTACTCCCCTTGGGATGCCTTGAACAGCTGCAGTGTGCCTGGAGCTAAGGGCTTCCTAGTTTTAAAAATCCTAGCCCTAGGCCTAAGCCTAACAGTAACCCTGGGAAGGGAAATCAGCCTGGTGTTAGGCTTCTTGCCAAGGAAAAAGCCGTGAAAGCAGCCATGTTGTGGCACTTTTGCACTCCCTTTTGGATGCCTTTCACAGCTCCAGTGTGCCTGGAACTCAGGGCTTCCTGATTTTAAAAATCCTAGCCCTAGGCCGAACCCCAACCCTAAGACGAGAAAGGCAAATCAGCCAGGAATTAGGCATGTCCCCAAGGAAAAAGCTGTGGAGGCAGGCATGTTGTGCTACTTTTGCGCTCTTCTTGGCTAGGCCTTCGCAGCTGCTGTGTTCTTGGAACTCAGGGCTTTCTGGTAAATAGAGCTCTTACCCTAGGCGTAACTCGAACCTTAACCCTAGGAAGGAAAATCAGCCTATGGTTCGGGATGGTCTCATGGAAATATCAGTGGTGGCAGCCAAGTTGCGTCACTTTTGCGCTCCCCTTGGGATGCCTTTCGCAGCGTCAGTGTGCCTGGAGCCCAGGGCTTCCTGGTTTTAAAAGTCCTAGGCCTAGGCCTAAGCCTAACAGTAACCCTAGGAAGGTAAATCAGCCGGGTGTTAGGGTTCTTCCTAAGGGAAAAGCCGTGAAAGCAGCCATGTTGTGGCACTTCTGCACTCCCTTTGGGATGCCTTTGGCAGATGAAGTAAGCCTGGAACTCAGGGCTTCCTGGTTAAAGAAATCCAAGCCCTAGGCTGAACCCTAACCCTAACCCTAGGCAGATAAATTAGCCTAGGTATAGGCATGGTGCCAAGGAAAAAGCTGTGAAAGCTGCCATGTTGTTGCACTT
This sequence comes from Ammospiza caudacuta, assembly GCF_027887145.1. Taxonomy (NCBI): domain Eukaryota; kingdom Metazoa; phylum Chordata; class Aves; order Passeriformes; family Passerellidae; genus Ammospiza; species Ammospiza caudacuta. The sequence goes on from NC_080619.1 coordinate 253,336, forward strand.
TTGTACTCCCCTTGGGATGCCTTGAACAGCTGCAGTGTGCCTGGAGCTAAGGGCTTCCTAGTTTTAAAAATCCTAGCCCTAGGCCTAAGCCTAACAGTAACCCTGGGAAGGGAAATCAGCCTGGTGTTAGGCTTCTTGCCAAGGAAAAAGCCGTGAAAGCAGCCATGTTGTGGCACTTTTGCACTCCCTTTTGGATGCCTTTCACAGCTCCAGTGTGCCTGGAACTCAGGGCTTCCTGATTTTAAAAATCCTAGCCCTAGGCCGAACCCCAACCCTAAGACGAGAAAGGCAAATCAGCCAGGAATTAGGCATGTCCCCAAGGAAAAAGCTGTGGAGGCAGGCATGTTGTGCTACTTTTGCGCTCTTCTTGGCTAGTCCTTCGCAGCTGCTGTGTTCTTGGAACTCAGGGCTTTCTTGTTAATAGAACCCTTACCCTAGGCGTAACTCAAACCTTAACCCTAGGAAGGAAAATCAGCCTATGGTTCGGGATGGTCTCATGGAAATATCAGTGGTGGCAGCCAAGTTGCATCACTTTTGCGCTCCCCTTGGGATGCCTTTTGCAGCTGCAGTGTGCCTGGAACCCAGGGCTTCCTGGTTTTAAAAGTCCTAGGCCTAAGCCTAACAGTAACCCTAGGAAGGTAAATCAGCCGGGTATTAGGGTTCTTCCTAAGGGAAAAGCCGTGAAAGCAGCCATGTTGTGGCACTTCTGCACTCCCTTTGGGATGCCTTTGGCAGATGAAGTAAGCCTGGAACTCAGGGCTTCCTGGTTAAAGAAATCCAAGCCCTAGGCTGAAGCCTAACCCTAACCCTAGGCAGATAAATCAGCCTAGGTATAGGGATGGTGCCAAGGAAAAAGCTGTGAAAGCTGCCATGTTGTTGCACTTTTGTACTCCCCTTGGGATGCCTTGAACAGCTGCAGTGTGCCTGGAGCCCAGGGCTTCCTAGTTTTAAAAATCCTAGCCCTAGGCCTAAGCCTAACAGTAACCCTGGGAAGGGAAATCAGCCTGGTGTTAGGCTTCTTGCCAAGGAAAAAGCCGTGAAAGCAGCCATGTTGTGGCACTTTTGCACTCTCTTTTGGATGCCTTTCACAGCTCCAGTGTGCCTGGAACTCAGGGCTTCCTGATTTTAAAGATCCTAGACTTAGGCCGAACCCCAACCCTATGACGAGAAAGGCAAATCAGCCAGGAATTAGGCATGTCCCCAAGGAAAAAGCTGTGGAGGCAGGCATGTTGTGCTACTTTTGCGCTCTTCTTGGCTAGTCCTTCGCAGCTGCTGTGTTCTTGGAACTCAGGGCTTTCTGGTAAATAGAGCCCTTAACCTAGGCCTAACTCAAACCTTAAGCCTAGGAAGGAAAATCAGCCTATGGTTCGGGATGGTCTCATGGAAATATCAGTGGTGGCAGCCAAGTTGCGTCACTTTTGTGCTCCCCTTGGGATGCCTTTCGCAGCTGCAGTGTGCCTGGAGCCCAGGGCTTCCTGGTTTTAAAAGTCCTAGGCCTAAGCCTAACAGTAACCCTAGGAAGGTAAATCAGCCGGGTATTAGGGTTCTTCCTAAGGGAAAAGCCGTGAAAGCAGCCATGTTGTGGCACTTCTGCACTCCCTTTGGGATGCCTTTGGCAGATGAAGTAAGCCTGGAACTCAGGGCTTCCTGGTTAAAGAAATCCAAGCCCTAGGCTGAACCCTAACCCTAACCCTAGGCAGATAAATCAGCCTAGGTATAGGGATGGTGCCAAGGAAAAAGCTGTGAAAGCTGCCATGTTGTTGCACTTTTGTACTCCCCTTGGGATGCCTTGAACAGCTGCAGTGTGCCTGGAGCTAAGGGCTTCCTAGTTTTAAAAATCCTAGCCCTAGGCCTAAGCCTAACAGTAACCCTGGGAAGGTAAATCAGCCTGGTGTTAGGCTTCTTGCCAAGGAAAAAGCCGTGAAAGCAGCCATGTTGTGGCACTTTTGCACTCCCTTTTGGATGCCTTTCACAGCTCCAGTGTGCCTGGAACTCAGGGCTTCCTGATTTTAAAAATCCTAGCCCTAGGCCGGACCCCAACCCTATGACGAGAAAGGCAAATCAGCCAGGAATTAGGCATGTCCCCAAGGAAAAAGCTGTGGAGGCAGGCATGTTGTGCTACTTTTGCGCTCTTCTTGGGTAGTCCTTCGCAGCTGCTGTGTTCTTGGAACTCAGGGCTTTCTGGTAAATAGAGCTCTTACCCGAGGCGTAATTCGAAACTTAACCCTAGGAAGGAAAATCAGCCTATGGTTCGGGATGGTCTCATGGAAATATCAGTGGTGGCAGCCAAGCTGCGTCACTTTTGCGCTCCCCTTGGGATGCCTTTCGCAGCTGCAGTGTGCCTGGAGCCCAGGGCTTCCTGGTTTTAAAAGTCCTAGGCCTAAGCCTAACAGTAACCCTAGGAAGGTAAATCAGCCGGGTATTAGGGTTCTTCCTAAGGGAAAAGCCGTGAAAGCAGCCATGTTGTGGCACTTCTGCACTCCCTTTGGGATGCCTTTGGCAGATGAAGTAAGCCTGGAACTCAGGGCTTCCTGGTTAAAGAAATCCAAGCCCTAGGCTGAAGCCTAACCCTAACCCTAGGCAGATAAATCAGCCTAGGTATAGGGATGGTGCCAAGGAAAAAGCTGTGAAAGCTGCCATGTTGTTGCTCTTTTGTACTCCCCTTGGGATGCCTTGAACAGCTGCAGTGTGCCTGGAGCTAAGGGCTTCCTAGTTTTAAAAATCCTAGCCCTAGGCCTAAGCCTAACAGTAACCCTGGGAAGGTAAATCAGCCTGGTGTTAGGCTTCTTGCCAAGGAAAAAGCCGTGAAAGCAGCCATGTTGTGGCACTTTTGCACTCCCTTTTGGATGCCTTTCACAGCTCCAGTGTGCCTGGAACTCAGGGCTTCCTGATTTTAAAAATCCTAGCCCTAGGCTGAACCCCAACCCTATGACGAGAAAGGCAAATCAGCCAGGAATTAGGCATGTCCCCAAGGAAAAAGCTGTGGAGGCAGGCATGTTGTGCTACTTTTGCGCTCTTCTTGGCTAGTCCTTCGCAGCTGCTGTGTTCTTGGAACTCAGGGCTTTCTGGTAAATAGAGCTCTTACCCGAGGCGTAACTCGAAACTTAACCCTAGGAAGGAAAATCAGCCTATGGTTCGGGATGGTCTCATGGAAATATCAGTGGTGGCAGCCAAGTTGCGTCACTTTTGCGCTCCCCTTGGGATGCCTTTCGCAGCTGCAGTGTGCCTGGAGCCCAGGGCTTCCTGGTTTTAAAAGTCCTAGGCCTAAGCCTAACAGTAACCCTAGGAAGGTAAATCAGCCGGGTATTAGGGTTCTTCCTAAGGGAAAAGCCGTGAAAGCAGCCATGTTGTGGCACTTCTGCACTCCCTTTGGGATGCCTTTGGCAGATGAAGTAAGCCTGGAACTCAGGGCTTCCTGGTTAAAGAAATCCAAGCCCTAGGCTGAACCCTAACCCTAACCCTAGGCAGATAAATCAGCCTAGGTATAGGGATGGTGCCAAGGAAAAAGCTGTGAAAGCTGCCATGTTGTTGCACTTTTGTACTCCCCTTGGGATGCCTTGAACAGCTGCAGTGTGCCTGGAGCTAAGGGCTTCCTAGTTTTAAAAATCCTAGCCCTAGGCCTAAGCCTAACAGTAACCCTGGGAAGGGAAATCAGCCTGGTGTTAGGCTTCTTGCCAAGGAAAAAGCCGTGAAAGCAGCCATGTTGTGGCACTTTTGCACTCCCTTTTGGATGCCTTTCACAGCTCCAGTGTGCCTGGAACTCAGGGCTTCCTGATTTTAAAAATCCTAGCCCTAGGCCGAACCCCAACCCTAAGACGAGAAAGGCAAATCAGCCAGGAATTAGGCATGTCCCCAAGGAAAAAGCTGTGGAGGCAGGCATGTTGTGGTACTTTTGCGCTCTTCTTGGGTAGTCCTTCACAGCTGCTGTGTTCTTGGAACTCAGGGCTTTCTGGTTAATAGAACCCTTACCCTAGGCGTAACTCAAACCTTAAGCCTAGGAAGGAAAATCAGCCTATGGTTCGGGATGGTCTCATGGAAATATCAGTGGTGGCAGCCAAGTTGCGTCACTTTTGCGCTCCCCTTGGGATGCCTTTTGCAGCTGCAGTGTGCCTGGAGCCCAGGGCTTCCTGGTTTTAAAAGTCCTAGGCCTAAGCCTAACAGTAACCCTAGGAAGGTAAATCAGCCGGGTATTAGGGTTCTTCCTAAGGGAAAAGCCGTGAAAGCAGCCATGTTGTGGCACTTCTGCACTCCCTTTGGGATGCCTTTGGCAGATGAAGTAAGCCTGGAACTCAGGGCTTCCTGGTTCAAGAAATCCAAGCCCTAGGCTGAACCCTAACCCTAACCCTAGGCAGATAAATCAGCCTAGGTATAGGGATGGTGCCAAGGAAAAAGCTGTGAAAGCTGCTATGTTGTTGCACTTTTGTACTCCCCTTGGGATGCCTTGAACAGCTGCAGTGTGCCTGGAGCCCAGGGCTTCCTAGTTTTAAAAATCCTAGCCCTAGGCCTAAGCCTAACAGTAACCCTGGGAAGGGAAATCAGCCTGGTGTTAGGCTTCTTGCCAAGGAAAAAGCCGTGAAAGCAGCCATGTTGTGGCACTTTTGCACTCCCTTTTGGATGCCTTTCACAGCTCCAGTGTGCCTGGAACTCAGGGCTTCCTGATTTTAAAAATCCTAGCCCTAGGCCGAACCCCAACCCTATGACGAGAAAGGCAAATCAGCCAGGAATTAGGCATGTCCCCAAGGAAAAAGCTGTGGAGGCAGGCATGTTGTGGTACTTTTGCGCTCTTCTTGGCTAGTCCTTCGCAGCTGCTGTGTTCTTGGAACTCAGGGCTTTCTGGTTAATAGAGCCCTTACCCTAGGCGTAACTCAAACCTTAACCCTAGGAAGGAAAATCAGGCTATGGTTCGGGATGGTCTCATGGAAATATCAGTGGTGGCAGCCAAGTTGCGTCACTTTTGCGCTCCCCTTGGGATGCCTTTCGCAGCGTCAGTGTGCCTGGAGCCCAGGGCTTCCTGGTTTTAAAAGTCCTAGGCCTAAGCCTAACAGTAACCCTAGGAAGGTAAATCAGCCGGGTATTAGGGTTCTTCCTAAGGGAAAAGCCGTGAAAGCAGCCATGTTGTGGCACTTCTGCACTCCCTTTGGGATGCCTTTGGCAGATGAAGTAAGCCTGGAACTCAGGGCTTCCTGGTTAAAAAAATCCAAGCCCTAGGCTGAACCCTAACCCTAACCCTAGGCAGATAAATCAGCCTAGGTATAGGGATGGTGCCAAGGAAAAAGCTGTGAAAGCTGCCATGTTGTTGCACTTTTGTACTCCCCTTGGGATGCCTTGAACAGCTGCAGTGTGCCTGGAGCTAAGGGCTTCCTAGTTTTAAAAATCCTAGCCCTAGGCCTAAGCCTAACAGTAACCCTGGGAAGGTAAATCAGCCTGGTGTTAGGCTTCTTGCCAAGGAAAAATCCGTGAAAGCAGCCATGTTGTGGCACTTTTGCACTCCCTTTTGGATGCCTTTCACAGCTCCAGTGTGCCTGGAACTCAGGGCTTCCTGATTTTAAAAATCCTAGCCCTAGGCCGAACCCCAACCCTATGACGAGAAAGGCAAATCAGCCAGGAATTAGGCATGTCCCCAAGGAAAAAGCTGTGGAGGCAGGCATGTTGTGGTACTTTTGCGCTCTTCTTGGCTAGTCCTTCGCAGCTGCTGTGTTCTTGGAACTCAGGGCTTTCTGGTAAATAGAGCCCTTACCCTAGGCGTAACTCAAACCTTAAGCCTAGGAAGGAAAATCAGCCTATGGTCCGGGATGGTCTCATGGAAATATCAGTGGTGGCAGCCAAGTTGCGTCACTTTTGCGCTCCCCTTGGGATGCCTTTCGCAGCTGCAGTGTGCCTGGAGCCCAGGGCTTCCTGGTTTTAAAAGTCCTAGGCCTAAGCCTAACAGTAACCCTAGGAAGGTAAATCAGCCGGGTATTAGGGTTCTTCCTAAGGGAAAAGCCGTGAAAGCAGCCATGTTGTGGCACTTCTGCACTCCCTTTGGGATGCCTTTGGCAGATGAAGTAAGCCTGGAACTCAGGGCTTCCTGGTTAAAGAAATCCAAGCCCTAGGCTGAACCCTAACCCTAACCCTAGGCAGATAAATCAGCCTAGGTATAGGGATGGTGCCAAGGAAAAAGCTGTGAAAGCTGCCATGTTGTTGCACTTTTGTACTCCCCTTGGGATGCCTTGAACAGCTGCAGTGTGCCTGGAGCTAAGGGCTTCCTAGTTTTAAAAATCCTAGCCCTAGGCCTAAGCCTAACAGTAACCCTGGGAAGGTAAATCAGCCTGGTGTTAGGCTTCTTGCCAAGGAAAAAGCCGTGAAAGCAGCCATGTTGTGGCACTTTTGCACTCCCTTTTGGATGCCTTTCACAGCTCCAGTGTGCCTGGAACTCAGGGCTTCCTGATTTTAAAAATCCTAGCCCTAGGCCGAACCCCAACCCTATGACGAGAAAGGCAAATCAGCCAGGAATTAGGCATGTCCCCAAGGAAAAAGCTGTGGAGGCAGGCATGTTGTGGTACTTTTGCGCTCTTCTTGGCTAGTCCTTCGCAGCTGCTGTGTTCTTGGAACTCAGGGCTTTCTGGTTAATAGAGCCCTTACCCTAGGCGTAACTCAAACCTTAAGCCTAGGAAGGAAAATCAGCCTATGGTTCGGGATGGTCTCATGGAAATATCAGTGGTGGCAGCCAAGTTGCGTCACTTTTGCGCTCCCCTTGGGATGCCTTTCGCAGCTGCAGTGTGCCTGGAGCCCAGGGCTTCCTGGTTTTAAAAGTCCTAGGCCTAAGCCTAACAGTAACCCTAGGAAGGTAAATCAGCTGGGTATTAGGGATCTTCCTAAGGGAAAAGCCGTGAAAGCAGCCATGTTGTGGCACTTCTGCACTCCCTTTGGGATGCCTTTGGCAGATGAAGTAAGCCTGGAACTCAGGGCTTCCAGGTTAAAGAAATCCAAGCCCTAGGCTGAACCCTAACCCTAACCCTAGGCAGATAAATCAGCCTAGGTATAGGGATGGTGCCAAGGAAAAAGCTGTGAAAGCTGCCATGTTGTTGCACTTTTGTACTCCCCTTGGGATGCCTTGAACAGCTGCAGTGTGCCTGGAGCTAAGGGCTTCCTAGTTTTAAAAATCCTAGCCCTAGGCCTAAGCCTAACAGTAACCCTGGGAAGGTAAATCAGCCTGGTGTTAGGCTTCTTGCCAAGGAAAAAGCCGTGAAAGCAGCCATGTTGTGGCACTTTTGCACTCCCTTTTGGATGCCTTTCACAGCTCCAGTGTGCCTGGAACTCAGGGCTTCCTGATTTTAAAAATCCTAGCCCTAGGCCGAACCCCAACCCTAAGACGAGAAAGGCAAATCAGCCAGGAATTAGGCATGTCCCCAAGGAAAAAGCTGTGGAGGCAGGCATGTTGTGGTACTTTTGCGCTCTTCTTGGGTAGTCCTTCGCAGCTGCTGTGTTCTTGGAACTCAGGGCTTTCTGGTAAATAGAGCCCTTACCCTAGGCGTAACTCAAACCTTAAGCCTAGGAAGGAAAATCAGCCTATGGTCCGGGATGGTCTCATGGAAATATCAGTGGTGGCAGCCAAGTTGCGTCACTTTTGCGCTCCCCTTGGGATGCCTTTCGCAGCTGCAGTGTGCCTGGAGCCCAGGGCTTCCTGGTTTTAAAAGTCCTAGGCCTAAGCCTAACAGTAACCCTAGGAAGGTAAATCAGCCGGGTATTAGGGTTCTTCCTAAGGGAAAAGCCGTGAAAGCAGCCATGTTGTGGCACTTCTGCACTCCCTTTGGGATGCCTTTGGCAGATGAAGTAAGCCTGGAACTCAGGGCTTCCTGGTTAAAGAAATCCAAGCCCTAGGCTGAACCCTAACCCTAACCCTAGGCAGATAAATCAGCCTAGGTATAGGGATGGTGCCAAGGAAAAAGCTGTGAAAGCTGCCATGTTGTTGCACTTTTGTACTCCCCTTGGGATGCCTTGAACAGCTGCAGTGTGCCTGGAGCTAAGGGCTTCCTAGTTTTAAAAATCCTAGCCCTAGGCCTAAGCCTAACAGTAACCCTGGGAAGGTAAATCAGCCTGGTGTTAGGCTTCTTGCCAAGGAAAAAGCCGTGAAAGCAGCCATGTTGTGGCACTTTTGCACTCCCTTTTGGATGCCTTTCACAGCTCCAGTGTGCCTGGAACTCAGGGCTTCCTGATTTTAAAAATCCTAGCCCTAGGCCGAACCCCAACCCTAAGACGAGAAAGGCAAATCAGCCAGGAATTAGGCATGTCCCCAAGGAAAAAGCTGTGGAGGCAGGCATGTTGTGGTACTTTTGCGCTCTTCTTGGCTAGTCCTTCGCAGCTGCTGTGTTCTTGGAACTCAGGGCTTTCTGGTTAATAGAGCCCTTACCCTAGGCGTAACTCAAACCTTAAGCCTAGGAAGGAAAATCAGCCTATGGTTCGGGATGGTCTCATGGAAATATCAGTGGTGGCAGCCAAGTTGCGTCACTTTTGCGCTCCCCTTGGGATGCCTTTCGCAGCTGCAGTGTGCCTGGAGCCCAGGGCTTCCTGGTTTTAAAAGTCCTAGGCCTAAGCCTAACAGTAACCCTAGGAAGGTAAATCAGCTGGGTATTAGGGATCTTCCTAAGGGAAAAGCCGTGAAAGCAGCCATGTTGTGGCACTTCTGCACTCCCTTTGGGATGCCTTTGGCAGATGAAGTAAGCCTGGAACTCAGGGCTTCCAGGTTAAAGAAATCCAAGCCCTAGGCTGAACCCTAACCCTAACCCTAGGCAGATAAATCAGCCTAGGTATAGGGATGGTGCCAAGGAAAAAGCTGTGAAAGCTGCCATGTTGTTGCACTTTTGTACTCCCCTTGGGATGCCTTGAACAGCTGCAGTGTGCCTGGAGCTAAGGGCTTCCTAGTTTTAAAAATCCTAGCCCTAGGCCTAAGCCTAACAGTAACCCTGGGAAGGTAAATCAGCCTGGTGTTAGGCTTCTTGCCAAGGAAAAAGCCGTGAAAGCAGCCATGTTGTGGCACTTTTGCACTCCCTTTTGGATGCCTTTCACAGCTCCAGTGTGCCTGGAACTCAGGGCTTCCTGATTTTAAAAATCCTAGCCCTAGGCCGAACCCCAACCCTAAGACGAGAAAGGCAAATCAGCCAGGAATTAGGCATGTCCCCAAGGAAAAAGCTGTGGAGGCAGGCATGTTGTGGTACTTTTGCGCTCTTCTTGGGTAGTCCTTCGCAGCTGCTGTGTTCTTGGAACTCAGGGCTTTCTGGTAAATAGAGCTCTTACCCTAGGCGTAACTCGAACCTTAACCCTAGGAAGGAAAATCAGCCTATGGTTCGGGATGGTCTCATGGAAATATCAGTGGTGGCAGCCAAGTTGCGTCACTTTTGCGCTCCCCTTGGGATGCCTTTCGCAGCGTCAGTGTGCCTGGAGCCCAGGGCTTCCTGGTTTTAAAAGTCCTAGGCCTAAGCCTAACAGTAACCCTAGGAAGGTAAATCAGCCGGGTATTAGGGTTCTTCCTAAGGGAAAAGCCGTGAAAGCAGCCATGTTGTGGCACTTCTGCACTCCCTTTGGGATGCCTTTGGCAGATGAAGTAAGCCTGGAACTCAGGGCTTCCTGGTTAAAGAAATCCAAGCCCTAGGCTGAACCCTAACCCTAACCCTAGGCAGATAAATCAGCCTAGGTATAGGGATGGTGCCAAGGAAAAAGCTGTGAAAGCTGCCATGTTGTTGCACTTTTGTACTCCCCTTGGGATGCCTTGAACAGCTGCAGTGTGCCTGGAGCTAAGGGCTTCCTAGTTTTAAAAATCCTAGCCCTAGGCCTAAGCCTAACAGTAACCCTGGGAAGGTAAATCAGCCTGGTGTTAGGCTTCTTGCCAAGGAAAAAGCCGTGAAAGCAGCCATGTTGTGGCACTTTTGCACTCCCTTTTGGATGCCTTTCACAGCTCCAGTGTGCCTGGAACTCAGGGCTTCCTGATTTTAAAAATCCTAGCCCTAGGCCGAACCCCAACCCTAAGACGAGAAAGGCAAATCAGCCAGGAATTAGGCATGTCCCCAAGGAAAAAGCTGTGGAGGCAGGCATGTTGTGCTACTTTTGCGCTCTTCTTGGCTAGTCCTTCGCAGCTGCTGTGTTCTTGGAACTCAGGGCTTTCTGGTTAATAGAACGCTTACCCTAGGCGTAACTCAAACCTTAAGCCTAGGAAGGAAAATCAGCCTATGGTTCGGGATGGTCTCATGGAAATATCAGTGGTGGCAGCCAAGTTGCGTCACTTTTGCGCTCCCCTTGGGATGCCTTTCGCAGCGTCAGTGTGCCTGGAGCCCAGGGCTTCCTGGTTTTAAAAGTCCTAGGCCTAAGCCTAACAGTAACCCTAGGAAGGTAAATCAGCCGGGTATTAGGGTTCTTCCTAAGGGAAAAGCCGTGAAAGCAGCCATGTTGTGGCACTTCTGCACTCCCTTTGGGATGCCTTTGGCAGATGAAGTAAGCCTGGAACTCAGGGCTTCCTGGTTAAAGAAATCCAAGCCCTAGGCTGAACCCTAACCCTAACCCTAGGCAGATAAATCAGCCTAGGTATAGGGATGGTGCCAAGGAAAAAGCTGTGAAAGCTGCCATGTTGTTGCACTTTTGTACTCCCCTTGGGATGCCTTGAACAGCTGCAGTGTGCCTGGAGCTTAAGGGCTTCCTAGTTTTAAAAATCCTAGCCCTAGGCCTAAGCCTAACAGTAACCCTGGGAAGGGAAATCAGCCTGGTGTTAGGCTTCTTGCCAAGGAAAAAGCCGTGAAAGCAGCCATGTTGTGGCACTTTTGCACTCCCTTTTGGATGCCTTTCACAGCTCCAGTGTGCCTGGAACTCAGGGCTTCCTGATTTTAAAAATCCTAGCCCTAGGCCGAACCCCAACCCTATGACGAGAAAGGCAAATCAGCCAGGAATTAGGCATGTCCACAAGGAAAAAGCTGTGGAGGCAGGCATGTTGTGGTACTTTTGCGCTCTTCTTGGCTAGTCCTTCGCAGCTGCTGTGTTCTTGGAACTCAGGGCTTTCTGGTTAATAGAGCCCTTACCCTAGGCGTAACTCAAACCTTAAGCCTAGGAAGGAAAATCAGCCTATGGTTCGGGATGGTCTCATGGAAATATCAGTGGTGGCAGCCAAGTTGCGTCACTTTTGCGCTCCCCTTGGGATGCCTTTCGCAGCTGCAGTGTGCCTGGAGCCCAGGGCTTCCTGGTTTTAAAAGTCCTAGGCCTAAGCCTAACAGTAACCCTAGGAAGGTAAATCAGCCGGGTATTAGGGTTCTTCCTAAGGGAAAAGCCGTGAAAGCAGCCATGTTGTGGCACTTCTGCACTCCCTTTGGGATGCCTTTGGCAGATGAAGTAAGCCTGGAACTCAGGGCTTCCTGGTTAAAGAAATCCAAGCCCTAGGCTGAAGCCTAACCCTAACCCTAGGCAGATAAATCAGCCTAGGTATAGGGATGGTGCCAAGGAAAAAGCTGTGAAAGCTGCCATGTTGTTGCACTTTTGTACTCCCCTTGGGATGCCTTGAACAGCTGCAGTGTGCCTGGAGCTAAGGGCTTCCTAGTTTTAAAAATCCTAGCCCTAGGCCTAAGCCTAACAGTAACCCTGGGAAGGTAAATCAGCCTGGTGTTAGGCTTCTTGCCAAGGAAAAAGCCGTGAAAGCAGCCATGTTGTGGCACTTTTGCACTCCCTTTTGGATGCCTTTCACAGCTCCAGTGTGCCTGGAACTCAGGGCTTCCTGATTTTAAAAATCCTAGCCCTAGGCCGAACCCCAACCCTAAGACGAGAAAGGCAAATCAACCAGGAATTAGGCATGTCCCCAAGGAAAAAGCTGTGAAGGCAGGCATGTTGTGGTACTTTTGCGCTCTTCTTGGCTAGTCCTTCGCAGCTGCTGTGTTCTTGGAACTCAGGGCTTTCTGGTAAATAGAGCCCTTACCCTAGGCGTAACTCAAACCTTAAGCCTAGGAAGGAAAATCAGCCTATGGTTCGGGATGGTCTCATGGAAATATCAGTGGTGGCAGCCAAGTTGCGTCACTTTTGCGCTCCCCTTGGGATGCCTTTCGCAGCGTCAGTGTGCCTGGAGCCCAGGGCTTCCTGGTTTTAAAAGTCCTAGGCCTAAGCCTAACAGTAACCCTAGGAAGGTAAATCAGCCGGGTATTAGGGTTCTTCCTAAGGGAAAAGCCGTGAAAGCAGCCATGTTGTGGCACTTCTGCACTCCCTTTGGGATGCCTTTGGCAGATGAAGTAAGCCTGGAACTCAGGGCTTCCTGGTTAAAGAAATCCAAGCCCTAGGCTGAACCCTAACCCTAACCCTAGGCAGATAAATCAGCCTAGGTATAGGGATGGTGCCAAGGAAAAAGCTGTGAAAGCTGCCATGTTGTTGCACTTTTGTACTCCCCTTGGGATGCCTTGAACAGCTGCAGTGTGCCTGGAGCTTAAGGGCTTCCTAGTTTTAAAAATCCTAGCCCTAGGCCTAAGCCTAACAGTAACCCTGGGAAGGGAAATCAGCCTGGTGTTAGGCTTCTTGCCAAGGAAAAAGCCGTGAAAGCAGCCATGTTGTGGCACTTTTGCACTCCCTTTTGGATGCCTTTCACAGCTCCAGTGTGCCTGGAACTCAGGGCTTCCTGATTTTAAAAATCCTAGCCCTAGGCCGAACCCCAACCCTATGACGAGAAAGGCAAATCAGCCAGGAATTAGGCATGTCCCCAAGGAAAAAGCTGTGGAGGCAGGCATGTTGTGGTACTTTTGCGCTCTTCTTGGCTAGTCCTTCGCAGCTGCTGTGTTCTTGGAACTCAGGGCTTTCTGGTAAATAGAGCCCTTACCCTAGGCGTAACTCAAACCTTAAGCCTAGGAAGGAAAATCAGCCTATGGTTCGGGATGGTCTCATGGAAATATCAGTGGTGGCAGCCAAGTTGCGTCACTTTTGCGCTCCCCTTGGGATGCCTTTCGCAGCTGCAGTGTGCCTGGAGCCCAGGGCTTCCTGGTTTTAAAAGTCCTAGGCCTAAGCCTAACAGTAACCCTAGGAAGGTAAATCAGCCGGGTATTAGGGTTCTTCCTAAGGGAAAAGCCGTGAAAGCAGCCATGTTGTGGCACTTCTGCACTCCCTTTGGGATGCCTTTGGCAGATGAAGTAAGCCTGGAACTCAGGGCTTCCTGGTTAAAGAAATCCAAGCCCTAGGCTGAACCCTAACCCTAACCCTAGGCAGATAAATCAGCCTAGGTATAGGGATGGTGCCAAGGAAAAAGCTGTGAAAGCTGCCATGTTGTTGCACTTTTGTACTCCCCTTGGGATGCCTTGAACAGCTGCAGTGTGCCTGGAGCTAAGGGCTTCCTAGTTTTAAAAATCCTAGCCCTAGGCCTAAGCCTAACAGTAACCCTGGGAAGGCAAATCAGCCTGGTGTTAGGCTTCTTGCCAAGGAAAAAGCCGTGAAAGCAGCCATGTTGTGGCACTTTTGCACTCCCTTTTGGATGCCTTTCACAGCTCCAGTGTGCCTGGAACTCAGGGCTTCCTGATTTTAAAAATCCTAGCCCTAGGCCGAACCCCAGCCCTAAGACGAGAAAGGCAAATCAGCCAGGAATTAGGCATGTCCCCAAGGAAAAAGCTGTGGAGGCAGGCATGTTGTGGTACTTTTGCGCTCTTCTTGGCTAGTCCTTCGCAGCTGCTGTGTTCTTGGAACTCAGGGCTTTCTGGTAAATAGAGCCCTTACCCTAGGCGTAACTCAAACCTTAAGCCTAGGAAAGAAAATCAGCCTATGATTCGGGATGGTCTCATGGAAATATCAGTGGTGGCAGCCAAGTTGCGTCACTTTTGCGCTCCCCTTGGGATGCCTTTCGCAGCTGCAGTGTGCCTGGAGCCCAGGGCTTCCTGGTTTTAAAAGTCCTAGGCCTAAGCCTAACAGTAACCCTAGGAAGGTAAATCAGCCGGGTATTAGGGTTCTTCCTAAGGGAAAAGCCGTGAAAGCAGCCATGTTGTGGCACTTCTGCACTCCCTTTGGGTTGCCTTTGGCAGATGAAGTAAGCCTGGAACTCAGGGCTTCCTGGTTAAAGAAATCCAAGCCCTAGGCTGAACCCTAACCCTAACCCTAGGCAGATAAATCAGCCTAGGTATAGGGATGGTGCCAAGGAAAAAGCTGTGAAAGCTGCCATGTTGTTGCACTTTTGTACTCCCCTTGCGATGCCTTGAACAGCTGCAGTGTGCCTGGAGTTAAGGGCTTGCTAGTTTTAAAAATCCTAGCCCTAGGCCTAAGCCTAACAGTAACCCTGGGAAGGCAAATCAGCCTGGTGTTAGGCTTCTTGCCAAGGAAAAAGCCGTGAAAGCAGCCATGTTGTGGCACTTTTGCACTCCCTTTTGGATGCCTTTCACAGCTCCAGTGTGCCTGGAACTCAGGGCTTCCTGATTTTAAAAATCCTAGCCCTAGGCCGAACCCCAACCCTAAGACGAGAAAGGCAAATCAGCCAGGAATTAGGCATGTCCCCAAGGAAAAAGCTGTGGAGGCAGGCATGTTGTGGTACTTTTGCGCTCTTCTTGGCTAGTCCTTCGCAGCTGCTGTGTTCTTGGAACTCAGGGCTTTCTGGTAAATAGAGCCCTTACCCTAGGCGTAACTCAAACCTTAAGCCTAGGAAAGAAAATCAGCCTATGATTCGGGATGGTCTCATGGAAATATCAGTGGTGGCAGCCAAGTTGCGTCACTTTTGCGCTCCCCTTGGGATGCCTTTCGCAGCTGCAGTGTGCCTGGAGCCCAGGGCTTCCTGGTTTTAAAAGTCCTAGGCCTAAGCCTAACAGTAACCCTAGGAAGGTAAATCAGCCGGGTATTAGGGTTCTTCCTAAGGGAAAAGCCGTGAAAGCAGCCATGTTGTGGCACTTCTGCACTCCCTTTGGGATGTCTTTGGCAGATGAAGTAAGCCTGGAACTCAGGGCTTCCTGGTTAAAGAAATCCAAGCCCTAGGCTGAACCCTAACCCTAACCCTAGGCAGATAAATCAGCCTAGGTATAGGGATGGTGCCAAGGAAAAAGCTGTGAAAGCTGCCATGTTGTTGCACTTTTGTACTCCCCTTGGGATGCCTTGAACAGCTGCAGTGTGCCTGGAGCTAAGGGCTTCCTAGTTTTAAAAATCCTAGCCCTAGGCCTAAGCCTAACAGTAACCCTGGGAAGGTAAATCAGCCTGGTGTTAGGCTTCTTGCCAAGGAAAAATCCGTGAAAGCAGCCATGTTGTGGCACTTTTGCACTCCCTTTTGGATGCCTTTCACAGCTCCAGTGTGCCTGGAACTCAGGGCTTCCTGATTTTAAAAATCCTAGCCCTAGGCCGAACCCCAACCCTAAGACGAGAAAGGCAAATCAGCCAGGAATTAGGCATGTCCCCAAGGAAAAAGCTGTGGAGGCAGGCATGTTGTGGTACTTTTGCGCTCTTCTTGGCTAGTCCTTCGCAGCTGCTGTGTTCTTGGAACTCAGGGCTTTCTGGTAAATAGAGCCCTTACCCTAGGCGTAACTCAAACCTTAAGCCTAGGAAGGAAAATCAGCCTATGGTTCGGGATGGTCTCATGGAAATATCAGTGGTGGCAGCCAAGTTGCGTCACTTTTGCGCTCCCCTTGGGATGCCTTTCGCAGCTGCAGTGTGCCTGGAGCCCAGGGCTTCCTGGTTTTAAAAGTCCTAGGCCTAAGCCTAACAGTAACCCTAGGAAGGTAAATCAGCCGGGTATTAGGGTTCCTCCTAAGGGAAAAGCCGTGAAAGCAGCCATGTTGTGGCACTTCTGCACTCCCTTTGGGATGCCTTTGGCAGATGAAGTAAGCCTGGAACTCAGGGCTTCCTGGTTAAAGAAATCCAAGCCCTAGGCTGAACCCTAACCCTAACCCTAGGCAGATAAATCAGCCTAGGTATAGGGATGGTGCCAAGGAAAAAGCTGTGAAAGCTGCCATGTTGTTGCACTTCTGTACTCCCCTTGGGATGCCTTGAACAGCTGCAGTGTGCCTGGAGCTAAGGGCTTCCTAGTTTTAAAAATCCTAGCCCTAGGCCTAAGCCTAACAGTAACCCTGGGAAGGTAAATCAGCCTGGTGTTAGGCTTCTTGCCAAGGAAAAAGCCGTGAAAGCAGCCATGTTGTGGCACTTTTGCACTCCCTTTTGGATGCCTTTCACAGCTCCAGTGTGCCTGGAACTCAGGGCTTCCTGATTTTAAAAATCCTAGCCCTAGGCCGAACCCCAACCCTATGACGAGAAAGGCAAATCAGCCAGGAATTAGGCATGTCCCCAAGGAAAAAGCTGTGGAGGCAGGCATGTTGTGCTACTTTTGCGCTCTTCTTGGCTAGTCCTTCGCAGCTGCTGTGTTCTTGGAACTCAGGGCTTTCTGGTAAATAGAGCTCTTACCCTAGGCGTAACACGAACCTTAAGCCTAGGAAGGAAAATCAGCCTATGGTTCGGGATGGTCTCATGGAAATATCAGTGGTGGCAGCCAAGTTGCGTCACTTTTGCGCTCCCCTTGGGATGCCTTTCGCAGCTGCAGTGTGCCTGGAGCCCAGGGCTTCCTGGTTTTAAAAGTCCTAGGCCTAAGCCTAACAGTAACCCTAGGAAGGTAAATCAGCCAGGTATTAGGGTTCTTCCTAAGGGAAAAGCCGTGAAAGCAGCCATGTTGTGGCACTTCTGCACTCCCTTTGGGATGCCTTTGGCAGATGAAGTAAGCCTGGAACTCAGGGCTTCCTGGTTAAAGAAATCCAAGCCCTAGGCTGAACCCTAACCCTAACCCTAGGCAGATAAATCAGCCTAGGTATAGGGATGGTGCCAAGGAAAAAGCTGTGAAAGCTGCCATGTTGTTGCACTTTTGTACTCCCCTTGGGATGCCTTGAACAGCTGCAGTGTGCCTGGAGCTTAAGGGCTTCCTAGTTTTAAAAATCCTAGCCCTAGGCCTAAGCCTAACAGTAACCCTGGGAAGGGAAATCAGCCTGGTGTTAGGCTTCTTGCCAAGGAAAAAGCCGTGAAAGCAGCCATGTTGTGGCACTTTTGCACTCCCTTTTGGATGCCTTTCACAGCTCCAGTGTGCCTGGAACTCAGGGCTTCCTGATTTTAAAAATCCTAGCCCTAGGCCGAACCCCAACCCTAAGACGAGAAAGGCAAATCAGCCAGGAATTAGGCATGTCCCCAAGGAAAAAGCTGTGGAGGCAGGCATGTTGTGCTACTTTTGCGCTCTTCTTGGGTAGTCCTTCGCAGCTGCTGTGTTCTTGGAACTCAGGGCTTTCTGGTAAATAGAGCCCTTACCCTAGGCGTAACTCAAACCTTAAGCCTAGGAAGGAAAATCAGCCTATGGTTCGGGATGGTCTCATGGAAATATCAGTGGTGGCAGCCAAGTTGCGTCACTTTTGCGCTCCCCTTGGGATGCCTTTCGCAGCTGCAGTGTGCCTGGAGCCCAGGGCTTCCTGGTTTTAAAAGTCCTAGGCCTAAGCCTAACAGTAACCCTAGGAAGGTAAATCAGCCGGGTATTAGGGTTCTTCCTAAGGGAAAAGCCGTGAAAGCAGCCATGTTGTGGCACTTCTGCACTCCCTTTGGGATGCCTTTGGCAGATGAAGTAAGCCTGGAACTCAGGGCTTCCTGGTTAAAGAAATCCAAGCCCTAGGCTGAACCCTAACCCTAACCCTAGGCAGATAAATCAGCCTAGGTATAGGGATGGTGCCAAGGAAAAAGCTGTGAAAGCTGCCATGTTGTTGCACTTTTGTACTCCCCTTGGGATGCCTTGAACAGCTGCAGTGTGCCTGGAGCTAAGGGCTTCCTAGTTTTAAAAATCCTAGCCCTAGGCCTAAGCCTAACAGTAACCCTGGGAAGGGAAATCAGCCTGGTGTTAGGCTTCTTGCCAAGGAAAAAGCCGTGAAAGCAGCCATGTTGTGGCACTTTTGCACTCCCTTTTGGATGCCTTTCACAGCTCCAGTGTGCCTGGAACTCAGGGCTTCCTGATTTTAAAAATCCTAGCCCTAGGCCGAACCCCAACCCTATGACGAGAAAGGCAAATCAGCCAGGAATTAGGCATGTCCACAAGGAAAAAGCTGTGGAGGCAGGCATGTTGTGCTACTTTTCCGCTCTTCTTGGCTAGTCCTTCGCAGCTGCTGTGTTCTTGGAACTCAGGGCTTTCTGGTTAATAGACCCTTACCCTAGGCGTAACTCAAACCTTAAGCCTAGGAAGGAAAATCAGCCTATGGTTCGGGATGGTCTCATGGAAATATCAGTGGTGGCAGCCAAGTTGCGTCACTTTTGCGCTCCCCTTGGGATGCCTTTTGCAGCTGCAGTGTGCCTGGAGCCCAGGGCTTCCTGGTTTTAAAAGTCCTAGGCCTAAGCCTAACAGTAACCCTAGGAAGGTAAATCAGCCGGGTATTAGGGTTCTTCCTAAGGGAAAAGCCGTGAAAGCAGCCATGTTGTGGCACTTCTGCACTCCCTTTGGGATGCCTTTGGCAGATGAAGTAAGCCTGGAACTCAGGGCTTCCTGGTTAAAGAAATCCAAGCCCTAGGCTGAACCCTAACCCTAACCCTAGGCAGATAAATCAGCCTAGGTATAGGGATGGTGCCAAGGAAAAAGCTGTGAAAGCTGCCATGTTGTTGCACTTTTGTACTCCCCTTGGGATGCCTTGAACAGCTGCAGTGTGCCTGGAGCCCAGGGCTTCCTAGTTTTAAAAATCCTAGCCCTAGGCCTAAGCCTAACAGTAACCCTGGGAAGGTAAATCAGCCTGGTGTTAGGCTTCTTGCCAAGGAAAAAGCCGTGAAAGCAGCCATGTTGTGGCACTTTTGCACTCCCTTTTGGATGCCTTTCACAGCTCCAGTGTGCCTGGAACTCAGGGCTTCCTGATTTTAAAAATCCTAGCCCTAGGCCGAACCCCAGCCCTAAGACGAGAAAGGCAAATCAGCCAGGAATTAGGCATGTCCCCAAGGAAAAAGCTGTGGAGGCAGGCATGTTGTGCTACTTTTGCGCTCTTCTTGGCTAGTCCTTCGCAGCTGCTGTGTTCTTGGAACTCAGGGCTTTCTGGTAAATAGAGCTCTTACCCTAGGCGTAACTCGAACCTTAACCCTAGGAAGGAAAATCAGCCTATGGTTCGGGATGGTCTCATGGAAATATCAGTGGTGGCAGCCAAGTTGCGTCACTTTTGTGCTCCCCTTGGGATGCCTTTCGCAGCTGCAGTGTGCCTGGAGCCCAGGGCTTCCTGGTTTTAAAAGTCCTAGGCCTAAGCCTAACAGTAACCCTAGGAAGGTAAATCAGCCGGGTATTAGGGTTCTTCCTAAGGGAAAAGCCGTGAAAGCAGCCATGTTGTGGCACTTCTGCACTCCCTTTGGGATGCCTTTGGCAGATGAAGTAAGCCTGGAACTCAGGGCTTCCTGGTTAAAGAAATCCAAGCCCTAGGCTGAACCCTAACCCTAACCCTAGGCAGATAAATCAGCCTAGGTATAGGGATGGTGCCAAGGAAAAAGCTGTGAAAGCTGCCATGTTGTTGCACTTTTGTACTCCCCTTGGGATGCCTTGAACAGCTGCAGTGTGCCTGGAACTCAGGGCTTCCTGATTTTAAAAATCCTAGCCCTAGGCCGAACCCCAACCCTAAGACGAGAAAGGCAAATCAGCCAGGAATTAGGCATGTCCCCAAGGAAAAAGCTGTGAAGGCAGGCATGTTGTGGTACTTTTGCGCTCTTCTTGGCTAGTCCTTCGCAGCTGCTGTGTTCTTGGAACTCAGGGCTTTCTGGTAAATAGAGCCCTTACCCTAGGCGTAACTCAAACCTTAAGCCTAGGAAGGAAAATCAGCCTATGGTTCGGGATGGTCTCATGGAAATATCAGTGGTGGCAGCCAAGTTGCGTCACTTTTGCGCTCCCCTTGGGATGCCTTTCGCAGCTGCAGTGTGCCTGGAGCCCAGGGCTTCCTGGTTTTAAAAGTCCTAGGCCTAAGCCTAACAGTAACCCTAGGAAGGTAAATCAGCCGGGTGTTAGGGTTCTTCCTAAGGGAAAAGCCGTGAAAGCAGCCATGTTGTGGCACTTCTGCACTCCCTTTGGGATGCCTTTGGCAGATGAAGTAAGCCTGGAACTCAGGGCTTCCTGGTTAAAGAAATCCAAGCCCTAGGCTGAACCCTAACCCTAACCCTAGGCAGATAAATCAGCCTAGGTATAGGGATGGTGCCAAGGAAAAAGCTGTGAAAGCTGCCATGTTGTTGCACTTTTGTACTCCCCTTGGGATGCCTTGAACAGCTGCAGTGTGCCTGGAGCCCAGGGCTTCCTAGTTTTAAAAATCCTAGCCCTAGGCCTAAGCCTAACAGTAACCCTGGGAAGGTAAATCAGCCTGGTGTTAGGCTTCTTGCCAAGGAAAAAGCCGTGAAAGCAGCCATGTTGTGGCACTTTTGCACTCCCTTTTGGATGCCTTTCACAGCTCCAGTGTGCCTGGAACTCAGGGCTTCCTGATTTTAAAAATCCTAGCCCTAGGCCGAACCCCAACCCTATGACGAGAAAGGCAAATCAGCCAGGAATTAGGCATGTCCCCAAGGAAAAAGCTGTGGAGGCAGGCATGTTGTGGTACTTTTGCGCTCTTCTTGGCTAGTCCTTCGCAGCTGCTGTGTTCTTGGAACTCAGGGCTTTCTGGTAAATAGAGCCCTTACCCTAGGCGTAACTCAAACCTTAAGCCTAGGAAGGAAAATCAGCCTATGGTTCGGGATGGTCTCATGGAAATATCAGTGGTGGCAGCCAAGTTGCGTCACTTTTGCGCTCCCCTTGGGATGCCTTTTGCAGCTGCAGTGTGCCTGGAGCCCAGGGCTTCCTGGTTTTAAAAGTCCTAGGCCTAAGCCTAACAGTAACCCTAGGAAGGTAAATCAGCCGGGTATTAGGGTTCTTCCTAAGGGAAAAGCCGTGAAAGCAGCCATGTTGTGGCACTTCTGCACTCCCTTTGGGATGCCTTTGGCAGATGAAGTAAGCCTGGAACTCAGGGCTTCCTGGTTAAAGAAATCCAAGCCCTAGGCTGAACCCTAACCCTAACCCTAGGCAGATAAATCAGCCTAGGTATAGGGATGGTGCCAAGGAAAAAGCTGTGAAAGCTGCCATGTTGTTGCACTTTTGTACTCCCCTTGGGATGCCTTGAACAGCTGCAGTGTGCCTGGAGCTAAGGGCTTCCTAGTTTTAAAAATCCTAGCCCTAGGCCTAAGCCTAACAGTAACCCTGGGAAGGGAAATCAGCCTGGTGTTAGGCTTCTTGCCAAGGAAAAAGCCGTGAAAGCAGCCATGTTGTGGCACTTTTGCACTCCCTTTTGGATGCCTTTCACAGCTCCAGTGTGCCTGGAACTCAGGGCTTCCTGATTTTAAAAATCCTAGCCCTAGGCCGAACCCCAACCCTATGACGAGAAAGGCAAATCAGCCAGGAATTAGGCATGTCCACAAGGAAAAAGCTGTGGAGGCAGGCATGTTGTGGTACTTTTCCGCTCTTCTTGGCTAGTCCTTCGCAGCTGCTGTGTTCTTGGAACTCAGGGCTTTCTGGTAAATAGAGCCCTTACCCTAGGCGTAACTCAAACCTTAAGCCTAGGAAGGAAAATCAGCCTATGGTTCGGGATGGTCTCATGGAAATATCAGTGGTGGCAGCCAAGTTGCGTCACTTTTGCGCTCCCCTTGGGATGCCTTTCGCAGCTGCAGTGTGCCTGGAGCCCAGGGCTTCCTGGTTTTAAAAGTCCTAGGCCTAAGCCTAACAGTAACCCTAGGAAGGTAAATCAGCCGGGTATTAGGGTTCTTCCTAAGGGAAAAGCCTTGAAAGCAGCCATGTTGTGGCACTTCTGCACTCCCTTTGGGATGCCTTTGGCAGATGAAGTAAGCCTGGAACTCAGGGCTTCCTGGTTAAAGAAATCCAAGCCCTAGGCTGAACCCTAACCCTAACCCTAGGCAGATAAATCAGCCTAGGTATAGGGATGGTGCCAAGGAAAAAGCTGTGAAAGCTGCCATGTTGTTGCACTTTTGTACTCCCCTTGGGATGCCTTGAACAGCTGCAGTGTGCCTGGAGCTAAGGGCTTCCTAGTTTTAAAAATCCTAGCCCTAGGCCTAAGCCTAACAGTAACCCTGGGAAGGTAAATCAGCCTGGTGTTAGGCTTCTTGCCAAGGAAAAAGCCGTGAAAGCAGCCATGTTGTGGCACTTTTGCACTCCCTTTTGGATGCCTTTCACAGCTCCAGTGTGCCTGGAACTCAGGGCTTCCTGATTTTAAAAATCCTAGCCCTAGGCCGAACCCCAGCCCTAAGACGAGAAAGGCAAATCAGCCAGGAATTAGGCATGTCCCCAAGGAAAAAGCTGTGGAGGCAGGCATGTTGTGCTACTTTTGCGCTCTTCTTGGCTAGTCCTTCGCAGCTGCTGTGTTCTTGGAACTCAGGGCTTTCTGGTAAATAGAGCTCTTACCCTAGGCGTAACTCGAACCTTAACCCTAGGAAGGAAAATCAGCCTATGGTTCGGGATGGTCTCATGGAAATATCAGTGGTGGCAGCCAAGTTGCGTCACTTTTGTGCTCCCCTTGGGATGCCTTTTGCAGCTGCAGTGTGCCTGGAGCCCAGGGCTTCCTGGTTTTAAAAGTCCTAGGCCTAAGCCTAACAGTAACCCTAGGAAGGTAAATCAGCCGGGTATTAGGGTTCTTCCTAAGGGAAAAGCCGTGAAAGCAGCCATGTTGTGGCACTTCTGCACTCCCTTTGGGATGCCTTTGGCAGATGAAGTAAGCCTGGAACTCAGGGCTTCCTGGTTAAAGAAATCCAAGCCCTAGGCTGAACCCTAACCCTAACCCTAGGCAGATAAATCAGCCTAGGTATAGGGATGGTGCCAAGGAAAAAGCTGTGAAAGCTGCCATGTTGTTGCAC
This sequence comes from Ammospiza caudacuta, assembly GCF_027887145.1. Classification (NCBI taxonomy): domain Eukaryota; kingdom Metazoa; phylum Chordata; class Aves; order Passeriformes; family Passerellidae; genus Ammospiza; species Ammospiza caudacuta. The sequence goes on from NC_080619.1 coordinate 276,142, forward strand.
TTTTGTACTCCCCTTGGGATGCCTTGAACAGCTGCAGTGTGCCTGGAACTCAGGGCTTCCTGATTTTAAAAATCCTAGCCCTAGGCCGAACCCCAACACTAAGACGAGAAAGGCAAATCAGCCAGGAATTAGGCATGTCCCCAAGGAAAAAGCTGTGAAGGCAGGCATGTTGTGGTACTTTTGCGCTCTTCTTGGCTAGTCCTTCGCAGCTGCTGTGTTCTTGGAACTCAGGGCTTTCTGGTAAATAGAGCCCTTACCCTAGGCGTAACTCAAACCTTAAGCCTAGGAAGGAAAATCAGCCTATGGTTCGGGATGGTCTCATGGAAATATCAGTGGTGGCAGCCAAGTTGCGTCACTTTTGCGCTCCCCTTGGGATGCCTTTCGCAGCTGCAGTGTGCCTGGAGCCCAGGGCTTCCTGGTTTTAAAAGTCCTAGGCCTAAGCCTAACAGTAACCCTAGGAAGGTAAATCAGCCGGGTATTAGGGTTCTTCCTAAGGGAAAAGCCGTGAAAGCAGCCATGTTGTGGCACTTCTGCACTCCCTTTGGGATGCCTTTGGCAGATGAAGTAAGCCTGGAACTCAGGGCTTCCTGGTTAAAGAAATCCAAGCCCTAGGCTGAACCCTAACCCTAACCCTAGGCAGATAAATCAGCCTAGGTATAGGGATGGTGCCAAGGAAAAAGCTGTGAAAGCTGCCATGTTGTTGCACTTTTGTACTCCCCTTGGGATGCCTTGAACAGCTGCAGTGTGCCTGGAGCTAAGGGCTTCCTAGTTTTAAAAATCCTAGCCCTAGGCCTAAGCCTAACAGTAACCCTGGGAAGGTAAATCAGCCTGGTGTTAGGCTTCTTGCCAAGGAAAAAGCCGTGAAAGCAGCCATGTTGTGGCACTTTTGCACTCCCTTTTGGATGCCTTTCACAGCTCCAGTGTGCCTGGAACTCAGGGCTTCCTGATTTTAAAAATCCTAGCCCTAGGCCGAACCCCAACCCTAAGACGAGAAAGGCAAATCAGCCAGGAATTAGGCATGTCCCCAAGGAAAAAGCTGTGGAGGCAGGCATGTTGTGGTACTTTTGCGCTCTTCTTGGCTAGTCCTTCGCAGCTGCTGTGTTCTTGGAACTCAGGGCTTTCTGGTAAATAGAGCCCTTACCCTAGGCGTAACTCAAACCTTAAGCCTAGGAAGGAAAATCAGCCTATGGTTCGGGATGGTCTCATGGAAATATCAGTGGTGGCAGCCAAGTTGCGTCACTTTTGCGCTCCCCTTGGGATGCCTTTCGCAGCTGCAGTGTGCCTGGAGCCCAGGGCTTCCTGGTTTTAAAAGTCCTAGGCCTAAGCCTAACAGTAACCCTAGGAAGGTAAATCAGCCGGGTATTAGGGTTCTTCCTAAGGGAAAAGCCGTGAAAGCAGCCATGTTGTGGCACTTCTGCACTCCCTTTGGGATGCCTTTGGCAGATGAAGTAAGCCTGGAACTCAGGGCTTCCTGGTTAAAAAAATCCAAGCCCTAGGCTGAACCCTAACCCTAACCCTAGGCAGATAAATCAGCCTAGGTATAGGGATGGTGCCAAGGAAAAAGCTGTGAAAGCTGCCATGTTGTTGCACTTTTGTACTCCCCTTGGGATGCCTTGAACAGCTGCAGTGTGCCTGGAGCCCAGGGCTTCCTAGTTTTAAAAATCCTAGCCCTAGGCCTAAGCCTAACAGTAACCCTGGGAAGGTAAATCAGCCTGGTGTTAGGCTTCTTGCCAAGGAAAAAGCCGTGAAAGCAGCCATGTTGTGGCACTTTTGCACTCCCTTTTGGATGCCTTTCACAGCTCCAGTGTGCCTGGAACTCAGGGCTTCCTGATTTTAAAAATCCTAGCCCTAGGCCGAACCCCAACCCTATGACGAGAAAGGCAAATCAGCCAGGAATTAGGCATGTCCCCAAGGAAAAAGCTGTGGAGGCAGGCATGTTGTGGTACTTTTGCGCTCTTCTTGGCTAGTCCTTCGCAGCTGCTGTGTTCTTGGAACTCAGGGCTTTCTGGTAAATAGAGCCCTTACCCTAGGCGTAACTCAAACCTTAAGCCTAGGAAGGAAAATCAGCCTATGGTTCGGGATGGTCTCATGGAAATATCAGTGGTGGCAGCCAAGTTGCGTCACTTTTGCGCTCCCCTTGGGATGCCTTTCGCAGCTGCAGTGTGCCTGGAGCCCAGGGCTTCCTGGTTTTAAAAGTCCTAGGCCTAAGCCTAACAGTAACCCTAGGAAGGTAAATCAGCCGGGTATTAGGGTTCTTCCTAAGGGAAAAGCCGTGAAAGCAGCCATGTTGTGGCACTTCTGCACTCCCTTTGGGATGCCTTTGGCAGATGAAGTAAGCCTGGAACTCAGGGCTTCCTGGTTAAAGAAATCCAAGCCCTAGGCTGAACCCTAACCCTAACCCTAGGCAGATAAATCAGCCTAGGTATAGGGATGGTGCCAAGGAAAAAGCTGTGAAAGCTGCCATGTTGTTGCACTTTTGTACTCCCCTTGGGATGCCTTGAACAGCTGCAGTGTGCCTGGAGCTAAGGGCTTCCTAGTTTTAAAAATCCTAGCCCTAGGCCTAAGCCTAACAGTAACCCTGGGAAGGTAAATCAGCCTGGTGTTAGGCTTCTTGCCAAGGAAAAAGCCGTGAAAGCAGCCATGTTGTGGCACTTTTGCACTCCCTTTTGGATGCCTTTCACAGCTCCAGTGTGCCTGGAACTCAGGGCTTCCTGATTTTAAAAATCCTAGCCCTAGGCCGAACCCCAACCCTAAGACAAGAAAGGCAAATCAGCCAGGAATTAGGCATGTCCCCAAGGAAAAAGCTGTGGAGGCAGGCATGTTGTGGTACTTTTGCGCTCTTCTTGGCTAGTCCTTCGCAGCTGCTGTGTTCTTGGAACTCAGGGCTTTCTGGTTAATAGACCCTTACCCTAGGCGTAACTCAAACCTTAAGCCTAGGAAGGAAAATCAGCCTATGGTTCGGGATGGTCTCATGGAAATATCAGTGGTGGCAGCCAAGTTGCGTCACTTTTGCGCTCCCCTTGGGATGCCTTTTGCAGCTGCAGTGTGCCTGGAGCCCAGGGCTTCCTGGTTTTAAAAGTCCTAGGCCTAAGCCTAACAGTAACCCTAGGAAGGTAAATCAGCCGGGTATTAGGGTTCTTCCTAAGGGAAAAGCCTTGAAAGCAGCCATGTTGTGGCACTTCTGCACTCCCTTTGGGATGCCTTTGGCAGATGAAGTAAGCCTGGAACTCAGGGCTTCCTGGTTAAAGAAATCCAAGCCCTAGGCTGAACCCTAACCCTAACCCTAGGCAGATAAATCAGCCTAGGTATAGGGATGGTGCCAAGGAAAAAGCTGTGAAAGCTGCCATGTTGTTGCACTTTTGTACTCCCCTTGGGATGCCTTGAACAGCTGCAGTGTGCCTGGAGCTAAGGGCTTCCTAGTTTTAAAAATCCTAGCCCTAGGCCTAAGCCTAACAGTAACCCTGGGAAGGGAAATCAGCCTGGTGTTAGGCTTCTTGCCAAGGAAAAAGCCGTGAAAGCAGCCATGTTGTGGCACTTTTGCACTCCCTTTTGGATGCCTTTCACAGCTCCAGTGTGCCTGGAACTCAGGGCTTCCTGATTTTAAAAATCCTAGCCCTAGGCCGAACCCCAACCCTAAGACGAGAAAGGCAAATCAGCCAGGAATTAGGCATGTCCCCAAGGAAAAAGCTGTGGAGGCAGGCATGTTGTGGTACTTTTGCGCTCTTCTTGGCTAGTCCTTCGCAGCTGCTGTGTTCTTGGAACTCAGGGCTTTCTGGTAAATAGAGCTCTTACCCTAGGCGTAACTCGAACCTTAACCCTAGGAAGGAAAATCAGCCTATGGTTCGGGATGGTCTCATGGAAATATCAGTGGTGGCAGCCAAGTTGCGTCACTTTTGTGCTCCCCTTGGGATGCCTTTCGCAGCGTCAGTGTGCCTGGAGCCCAGGGCTTCCTGGTTTTAAAAGTCCTAGGCCTAAGCCTAACAGTAACCCTAGGAAGGTAAATCAGCCGGGTATTAGGGTTCTTCCTAAGGGAAAAGCCGTGAAAGCAGCCATGTTGTGGCACTTCTGCACTCCCTTTGGGATGCCTTTGGCAGATGAAGTAAGCCTGGAACTCAGGGCTTCCTGGTTAAAGAAATCCAAGCCCTAGGCTGAACCCTAACCCTAACCCTAGGCAGATAAATCAGCCTAGGTATAGGGATGGTGCCAAGGAAAAAGCTGTGAAAGCTGCCATGTTGTTGCACTTTTGTACTCCCCTTGGGATGCCTTGAACAGCTGCAGTGTGCCTGGAACTCAGGGCTTCCTGATTTTAAAAATCCTAGCCCTAGGCCGAACCCCAACCCTAAGACGAGAAAGGCAAATCAGCCAGGAATTAGGCATGTCCCCAAGGAAAAAGCTGTGAAGGCAGGCATGTTGTGGTACTTTTGCGCTCTTCTTGGCTAGTCCTTCGCAGCTGCTGTGTTCTTGGAACTCAGGGCTTTCTGGTAAATAGAGCCCTTACCCTAGGCGTAACTCAAACCTTAAGCCTAGGAAGGAAAATCAGCCTATGGTTCGGGATGGTCTCTTGGAAATATCAGTGGTGGCAGCCAAGTTGCGTCACTTTTGCGCTCCCCTTGGGATGCCTTTCGCAGCTGCAGTGTGCCTGGAGCCCAGGGCTTCCTGGTTTTAAAAGTCCTAGGCCTAAGCCTAACAGTAACCCTAGGAAGGTAAATCAGCCGGGTATTAGGGTTCTTCCTAAGGGAAAAGCCGTGAAAGCAGCCATGTTGTGGCACTTCTGCACTCCCTTTGGGATGCCTTTGGCAGATGAAGTAAGCCTGGAACTCAGGGCTTCCTGGTTAAAAAAATCCAAGCCCTAGGCTGAACCCTAACCCTAACCCTAGGCAGATAAATCAGCCTAGGTATAGGGATGGTGCCAAGGAAAAAGCTGTGAAAGCTGCCATGTTGTTGCACTTTTGTACTCCCCTTGGGATGCCTTGAACAGCTGCAGTGTGCCTGGAGCCCAGGGCTTCCTAGTTTTAAAAATCCTAGCCCTAGGCCTAAGCCTAACAGTAACCCTGGGAAGGGAAATCAGCCTGGTGTTAGGCTTCTTGCCAAGGAAAAAGCCGTGAAAGCAGCCATGTTGTGGCACTTTTGCACTCCCTTTTGGATGCCTTTCACAGCTCCAGTGTGCCTGGAACTCAGGGCTTCCTGATTTTAAAAATCCTAGCCCTAGGCCGAACCCCAACCCTATGACGAGAAAGGCAAATCAGCCAGGAATTAGGCATGTCCCCAAGGAAAAAGCTGTGGAGGCAGGCATGTTGTGGTACTTTTGCGCTCTTCTTGGCTAGTCCTTCGCAGCTGCTGTGTTCTTGGAACTCAGGGCTTTCTGGTAAATAGAGCCCTTACCCTAGGCGTAACTCAAACCTTAAGCCTAGGAAGGAAAATCAGCCTATGGTTCGGGATGGTCTCATGGAAATATCAGTGGTGGCAGCCAAGTTGCGTCACTTTTGCGCTCCCCTTGGGATGCCTTTCGCAGCTGCAGTGTGCCTGGAGCCCAGGGCTTCCTGGTTTTAAAAGTCCTAGGCCTAAGCCTAACAGTAACCCTAGGAAGGTAAATCAGCCGGGTATTAGGGTTCTTCCTAAGGGAAAAGCCGTGAAAGCAGCCATGTTGTGGCACTTCTGCACTCCCTTTGGGATGCCTTTGGCAGATGAAGTAAGCCTGGAACTCAGGGCTTCCTGGTTAAAGAAATCCAAGCCCTAGGCTGAACCCTAACCCTAACCCTAGGCAGATAAATCAGCCTAGGTATAGGAATGGTGCCAAGGAAAAAGCTGTGAAAGCTGCCATGTTGTTGCACTTTTGTACTCCCCTTGGGATGCCTTGAACAGCTGCAGTGTGCCTGGAGCTAAGGGCTTCCTAGTTTTAAAAATCCTAGCCCTAGGCCTAAGCCTAACAGTAACCCTGGGAAGGGAAATCAGCCTGGTGTTAGGCTTCTTGCCAAGGAAAAAGTCGTGAAAGCAGCCATGTTGTGGCACTTTTGCACTCCCTTTTGGATGCCTTTCACAGCTCCAGTGTGCCTGGAACTCAGGGCTTCCTGATTTTAAAAATCCTAGCCCTAGGCCGAACCCCAACCCTATGACGAGAAAGGCAAATCAGCCAGGAATTAGGCATGTCCACAAGGAAAAAGCTGTGGAGGCAGGCATGTTGTGCTACTTTTCCGCTCTTCTTGGCTAGTCCTTCGCAGCTGCTGTGTTCTTGGAACTCAGGGCTTTCTGGTTAATAGAGCCCTTACCCTAGGCGTAACTCAAACCTTAAGCCTAGGAAGGAAAATCAGCCTATGGTTCGGGATGGTCTCATGGAAATATCAGTGGTGGCAGCCAAGTTGCGTCACTTTTGCGCTCCCCTTGGGATGCCTTTTGCAGCTGCAGTGTGCCTGGAGCCCAGGGCTTCCTGGTTTTAAAAGTCCTAGGCCTAAGCCTAACAGTAACCCTAGGAAGGTAAATCAGCCGGGTATTAGGGTTCTTCCTAAGGGAAAAGCCGTGAAAGCAGCCATGTTGTGGCACTTCTGCACTCCCTTTGGGATGCCATTGGCAGATGAAGTAAGCCTGGAACTCAGGGCTTCCTGGTTAAAGAAATCCAAGCCCTAGGCTGAACCCTAACCCTAACCCTAGGCAGATAAATCAGCCTAGGTATAGGGATGGTGCCAAGGAAAAAGCTGTGAAAGCTGCCATGTTGTTGCACTTTTGTACTCCCCTTGGGATGCCTTGAACAGCTGCAGTGTGCCTGGAACTCAGGGCTTCCTGATTTTAAAAATCCTAGCCCTCGGCCGAACCCCAACCCTAAGACGAGAAAGGCAAATCAGCCAGGAATTAGGCATGTCCCCAAGGAAAAAGCTGTGAAGGCAGGCATGTTGTGGTACTTTTGCGCTCTTCTTGGCTAGTCCTTCGCAGCTGCTGTGTTCTTGGAACTCAGGGCTTTCTGGTAAATAGAGCCCTTACCCTAGGCGTAACTCAAACCTTAAGCCTAGGAAGGAAAATCAGCCTATGGTTCGGGATGGTCTCATGGAAATATCAGTGGTGGCAGCCAAGTTGCGTCACTTTTGCGCTCCCCTTGGGATGCCTTTCGCAGCTGCAGTGTGCCTGGAGCCCAGGGCTTCCTGGTTTTAAAAGTCCTAGGCCTAAGCCTAACAGTAACCCTAGGAAGGTAAATCAGCCGGGTATTAGGGTTCTTCCTAAGGGAAAAGCCGTGAAAGCAGCCATGTTGTGGCACTTCTGCACTCCCTTTGGGATGCCTTTGGCAGATGAAGTAAGCCTGGAACTCAGGGCTTCCCGGTTAAAGAAATCCAAGCCCTAGGCTGAACCCTAACCCTAACCCTAGGCAGATAAATCAGCCTAGGTATAGGGATGGTGCCAAGGAAAAAGCTGTGAAAGCTGCCATGTTGTTGCACTTTTGTACTCCCCTTGGGATGCCTTGAACAGCTGCAGTGTGCCTGGAGCTAAGGGCTTCCTAGTTTTAAAAATCCTAGCCCTAGGCCTAAGCCTAACAGTAACCCTTGGAAGGGAAATCAGCCTGCTGTTAGGCTTCTTGCCAAGGAAAAAGCCGTGAAAGCAGCCATGTTGTGGCACTTTTGCACTCCCTTTTGGATGCCTTTCACAGCTCCAGTGTGCCTGGAACTCAGGGCTTCCTGATTTTAAAAATCCTAGCCCTAGGCCGAACCCCAACCCTATGACGAGAAAGGCAAATCAGCCAGGAATTAGGCATGTCCACAAGGAAAAAGCTGTGGAGGCAGGCATGTTGTGCTACTTTTCCACTCTTCTTGGCTAGTCCTTCGCAGCTGCTGTGTTCTTGGAACTCAGGGCTTTCTGGTTAATAGACCCTTACCCTAGGCGTAACTCAAACCTTAAGCCTAGGAAGGAAAATCAGCCTATGGTTCGGGATGGTCTCATGGAAATATCAGTGGTGGCAGCCAAGTTGCGTCACTTTTGCGCTCCCCTTGGGATGCCTTTTGCAGCTGCAGTGTGCCTGGAGCCCAGGGCTTCCTGGTTTTAAAAGTCCTAGGCCTAAGCCTAACAGTAACCCTAGGAAGGTAAATCAGCCGGGTATTAGGGTTCTTCCTAAGGGAAAAGCCATGAAAGCAGCCATGTTGTGGCACTTCTGCACTCCCTTTGGGATGCCTTTGGCAGATGAAGTAAGCCTGGAACTCAGGGCTTCCTGGTTAAAGAAATCCAAGCCCTAGGCTGAACCCTAACCCTAACCCTAGGCAGATAAATCAGCCTAGGTATAGGGATGGTGCCAAGGAAAAAGCTGTGAAAGCTGCCATGTTGTTGCACTTTTGTACTCCCCTTGGGATGCCTTGAACAGCTGCAGTGTGCCTGGAGCTAAGGGCTTCCTAGTTTTAAAAATCCTAGCCCTAGGCCTAAGCCTAACAGTAACCCTGGGAAGGGAAATCAGCCTGGTGTTAGGCTTCTTGCCAAGGAAAAAGCCGTGAAAGCAGCCATGTTGTGGCACTTTTGCACTCCCTTTTGGATGCCTTTCACAGCTCCAGTGTGCCTGGAACTCAGGGCTTCCTGATTTTAAAAATCCTAGCCCTAGGCCGAACCCCAGCCCTAAGACGAGAAAGGCAAATCAGCCAGGAATTAGGCATGTCCCCAAGGAAAAAGCTGTGGAGGCAGGCATGTTGTGGTACTTTTCCGCTCTTCTTGGCTAGTCCTTCGCAGCTGCTGTGTTCTTGGAACTCAGGGCTTTCTGGTTAATAGAACGCTTACCCTCGGCGTAACTCGAACCTTAACCCTAGGAAGGAAAATCAGCCTATGGTTCGGGATGGTCTCATGGAAATATCAGTGGTAGCAGCCAAGTTGCGTCACTTTTGTGCTCCCCTTGGGATGCCTTTCGCAGCTGCAGTGTGCCTGGAGCCCAGGGCTTCCTGGTTTTAAAAGTCCTAGGCCTAAGCCTAACAGTAACCCTAGGAAGGTAAATCAGCCGGGTATTAGGGTTCTTCCTAAGGGAAAAGCCGTGAAAGCAGCCATGTTGTGGCACTTCTGCACTCCCTTTGGGATGCCTTTGGCAGATGAAGTAAGCCTGGAACTCAGGGCTTCCTGGTTAAAGAAATCCAAGCCCTAGGCTGAACCCTAACCCTAACCCTAGGCAGATAAATCAGCCTAGGTATAGGGATGGTGCCAAGGAAAAAGCTGTGAAAGCTGCCATGTTGTTGCACTTTTGTACTCCCCTTGGGATGCCTTGAACAGCTGCAGTGTGCCTGGAGCCCAGGGCTTCCTAGTTTTAAAAATCCTAGCCCTAGGCCTAAGCCTAACAGTAACCCTGGGAAGGTAAATCAGCCTGGTGTTAGGCTTCTTGCCAAGGAAAAAGCCTTGAAAGCAGCCATGTTGTGGCACTTTTGCACTCCCTTTTGGATGCCTTTCACAGCTCCAGTGTGCCTGGAACTCAGGGCTTCCTGATTTTAAAAATCCTAGCCCTAGGCCGAACCCCAACCCTAAGACGAGAAAGGCAAATCAGCCAGGAATTAGGCATGTCCCCAAGGAAAAAGCTGTGGAGGCAGGCATGTTGTGCTACTTTTGCGCTCTTCTTGGCTAGTCCTTCGCAGCTGCTGTGTTCTTGGAACTCAGGGCTTTCTGGTAAATAGAGCTCTTACCCTAGGCGTAACACGAACCTTAAGCCTAGGAAGGAAAATCAGCCTATGGTTCGGGATGGTCTCATGGAAATATCAGTGGTGGCAGCCAAGTTGCGTCACTTTTGCGCTCCCCTTGGGATGCCTTTCGCAGCTGCAGTGTGCCTGGAGCCCAGGGCTTCCTGGTTTTAAAAGTCCTAGGCCTAAGCCTAACAGTAACCCTAGGACGGTAAATCAGCCGGGTATTAGGGTTCTTCCTAAGGGAAAAGCCGTGAAAGCAGCCATGTTGTGGCACTTCTGCACTCCCTTTGGGATGCCTTTGGCAGATGAAGTAAGCCTGGAACTCAGGGCTTCCTGGTTAAAGAAATCCAAGCCCTAGGCTGAACCCTAACCCTAACCCTAGGCAGATAAATCAGCCTAGGTATAGGGATGGTGCCAAGGAAAAAGCTGTGAAAGCTGCCATGTTGTTGCACTTTTGTACTCCCCTTGGGATGCCTTGAACAGCTGCAGTGTGCCTGGAGCTTAAGGGCTTCCTAGTTTTAAAAATCCTAGCCCTAGGCCTAAGCCTAACAGTAACCCTGGGAAGGGAAATCAGCCTGGTGTTAGGCTTCTTGCCAAGGAAAAAGCCGTGAAAGCAGCCATGTTGTGGCACTTTTGCACTCCCTTTTGGATGCCTTTCACAGCTCCAGTGTGCCTGGAACTCAGGGCTTCCTGATTTTAAAAATCCTAGCCCTAGGCCGAACCCCAACCCTATGACGAGAAAGGCAAATCAGCCAGGAATTAGGCATGTCCCCAAGGAAAAAGCTGTGGAGGCAGGCATGTTGTGGTACTTTTGCGCTCTTCTTGGCTAGTCCTTCGCAGCTGCTGTGTTCTTGGAACTCAGGGCTTTCTGGTAAATAGAGCCCTTACCCTAGGCGTAACTCAAACCTTAAGCCTAGGAAGGAAAATCAGCCTATGGTTCGGGATGGTCTCATGGAAATATCAGTGGTGGCAGCCAAGTTGCGTCACTTTTGCGCTCCCCTTGGGATGCCTTTTGCAGCTGCAGTGTTCCTGGAGCCCAGGGCTTCCTGGTTTTAAAAGTCCTAGGCCTAAGCCTAACAGTAACCCTAGGAAGGTAAATCAGCCGGGTATTAGGGTTCTTCCTAAGGGAAAAGCCGTGAAAGCAGCCATGTTGTGGCACTTCTGCACTCCCTTTGGGATGCCTTTGGCAGATGAAGTAAGCCTGGAACTCAGGGCTTCCTGGTTAAAGAAATCCAAGCCCTAGGCTGAACCCTAACCCTAACCCTAGGCAGATAAATCAGCCTAGGTATAGGGATGGTGCCAAGGAAAAAGCTGTGAAAGCTGCCATGTTGTTGCACTTTTGTACTCCCCTTGGGATGCCTTGAACAGCTGCAGTGTGCCTGGAGCTTAAGGGCTTCCTAGTTTTAAAAATCCTAACCCTAGGCCTAAGCCTAACAGTAACCCTGGGAAGGGAAATCAGCCTGGTGTTAGGCTTCTTGCCAAGGAAAAAGCCGTGAAAGCAGCCATGTTGTGGCACTTTTGCACTCCCTTTTGGATGCCTTTCACAGCTCCAGTGTGCCTGGAACTCAGGGCTTCCTGATTTTAAAAATCCTAGCCCTAGGCCGAACCCCAACCCTATGACGAGAAAGGCAAATCAGCCAGGAATTAGGCATGTCCCCAAGGAAAAAGCTGTGGAGGCAGGCATGTTGTGGTACTTTTGCGCTCTTCTTGGCTAGTCCTTCGCAGCTGCTGTGTTCTTGGAACTCAGGGCTTTCTGGTTAATAGAGCCCTTACCCTAGGCGTAACTCAAACCTTAAGCCTAGGAAGGAAAATCAGCCTATGGTTCGGGATGGTCTCATGGAAATATCAGTGGTGGCAGCCAAGTTGCGTCACTTTTGCGCTCCCCTTGGGATGCCTTTCGCAGCTGCAGTGTGCCTGGAGCCCAGGGCTTCCTGGTTTTAAAAGTCCTAGGCCTAAGCCTAACAGTAACCCTAGGAAGGTAAATCAGCCGGGTATTAGGGTTCTTCCTAAGGGAAAAGCCGTGAAAGCAGCCATGTTGTGGCACTTCTGCACTCCCTTTGGGATGCCTTTGGCAGATGAAGTAAGCCTGGAACTCAGGGCTTCCTGGTTAAAGAAATCCAAGCCCTAGGCTGAACCCTAACCCTAACCCTAGGCAGATAAATCAGCCTAGGTATAGGGATGGTGCCAAGGAAAAACCTGTGAAAGCTGCCATGTTGTTGCACTTTTGTACTCCCCTTGGGATGCCTTGAACAGCTGCAGTGTGCCTGGAGCTAAGGGCTTCCTAGTTTTAAAAATCCTAGCCCTAGGCCTAAGCCTAACAGTAACCCTGGGAAGGTAAATCAGCCTGGTGTTAGGCTTCTTGCCAAGGAAAAAGCCGTGAAAGCAGCCATGTTGTGGCACTTTTGCACTCCCTTTTGGATGCCTTTCACAGCTCCAGTGTGCCTGGAACTCAGGGCTTCCTGATTTTAAAAATCCTAGCCCTAGGCCGAACCCCAACCCTAAGACGAGAAAGGCAAATCAGCCAGGAATTAGGCATGTCCCCAAGGAAAAAGCTGTGAAGGCAGGCATGTTGTGGTACTTTTGCGCTCTTCTTGGCTAGTCCTTCGCAGCTGCTGTGTTCTTGGAACTCAGGGCTTTCTGGTAAATAGAGCCCTTACCCTAGGCGTAACTCAAACCTTAAGCCTAGGAAGGAAAATCAGCCTATGGTTCGGGATGGTCTCATGGAAATATCAGTGGTGGCAGCCAAGTTGCGTCACTTTTGCGCTCCCCTTGGGATGCCTTTCGCAGCTGCAGTGTGCCTGGAGCCCAGGGCTTCCTGGTTTTAAAAGTCCTAGGCCTAAGCCTAACAGTAACCCTAGGAAGGTAAATCAGCCGGGTATTAGGGTTCTTCCTAAGGGAAAAGCCGTGAAAGCAGCCATGTTGTGGCACTTCTGCACTCCCTTTGGGATGCCTTTGGCAGATGAAGTAAGCCTGGAACTCAGGGCTTCCTGGTTAAAGAAATCCAAGCCCTAGGCTGAACCCTAACCCTAACCCTAGGCAGATAAATCAGCCTAGGTATAGGGATGGTGCCAAGGAAAAAGCTGTGAAAGCTGCCATGTTGTTGCACTTTTGTACTCCCCTTGGGATGCCTTGAACAGCTGCAGTGTGCCTGGAGCTAAGGGCTTCCTAGTTTTAAAAATCCTAGCCCTAGGCCTAAGCCTAACAGTAACCCTGGGAAGGTAAATCAGCCTGGTGTTAGGCTTCTTGCCAAGGAAAAAGCCGTGAAAGCAGCCATGTTGTGGCACTTTTGCACTCCCTTTTGGATGACTTTCACAGCTCCAGTGTGCCTGGAACTCAGGGCTTCCTGATTTTAAAAATCCTAGCCCTAGGCCGAACCCCAACCCTAAGACGAGAAAGGCAAATCAGCCAGGAATTAGGCATGTCCCCAAGGAAAAAGCTGTGAAGGCAGGCATGTTGTGGTACTTTTGCGCTCTTCTTGGCTAGTCCTTCGCAGCTGCTGTGTTCTTGGAACTCAGGGCTTTCTGGTAAATAGAGCCCTTACCCTAGGCGTAACTCAAACCTTAAGCCTAGGAAGGAAAATCAGCCTATGGTTCGGGATGGTCTCATGGAAATATCAGTGGTGGCAGCCAAGTTGCGTCACTTTTGCGCTCCCCTTGGGATGCCTTTCGCAGCTGCAGTGTGCCTGGAGCCCAGGGCTTCCTGGTTTTAAAAGTCCTAGGCCTAAGCCTAACAGTAACCCTAGGAAGGTAAATCAGCCGGGTATTAGGGTTCTTCCTAAGGGAAAAGCCGTGAAAGCAGCCATGTTGTGGCACTTCTGCACTCCCTTTGGGATGCCTTTGGCAGATGAAGTAAGCCTGGAACTCAGGGCTTCCTGGTTAAAGAAATCCAAGCCCTAGGCTGAACCCTAACCCTAACCCTAGGCAGATAAATCAGCCTAGGTATAGGGATGGTGCCAAGGAAAAAGCTGTGAAAGCTGCCATGTTGTTGCACTTTTGTACTCCCCTTGGGATGCCTTGAACAGCTGCAGTGTGCCTGGAGCTAAGGGCTTCCTAGTTTTAAAAATCCTAGCCCTAGGCCTAAGCCTAACAGTAACCCTGGGAAGGGAAATCAGCCTGGTGTTAGGCTTCTTGCCAAGGAAAAAGCCGTGAAAGCAGCCATGTTGTGGCACTTTTGCACTCCCTTTTGGATGCCTTTCACAGCTCCAGTGTGCCTGGAACTCAGGGCTTCCTGATTTTAAAAATCCTAGCCCTAGGCCGAACCCCAACCCTAAGACGAGAAAGGCAAATCAGCCAGGAATTAGGCATGTCCCCAAGGAAAAAGCTGTGGAGGCAGGCATGTTGTGGTACTTTTGCGCTCTTCTTGGCTAGTCCTTCGCAGCTGCTGTGTTCTTGGAACTCAGGGCTTTCTGGTAAATAGAGCCCTTACCCTAGGCGTAACTCAAACCTTAAGCCTAGGAAGGAAAATCAGCCTATGGTTCGGGATGGTCTCATGGAAATATCAGTGGTGGCAGCCAAGTTGCGTCACTTTTGCGCTCCCCTTGGGATGCCTTTCGCAGCTGCAGTGTGCCTGGAGCCCAGGGCTTCCTGGTTTTAAAAGTCCTAGGCCTAAGCCTAACAGTAACCCTAGGAAGGTAAATCAGCCGGGTATTAGGGTTCTTCCTAAGGGAAAAGCCGTGAAAGCAGCCATGTTGTGGCACTTCTGCACTCCCTTTGGGATGCCTTTGGCAGATGAAGTAAGCCTGGAACTCAGGGCTTCCTGGTTAAAGAAATCCAAGCCCTAGGCTGAACCCTAACCCTAACCCTAGGCAGATAAATCAGCCTAGGTATAGGGATGGTGCCAAGGAAAAAGCTGTGAAAGCTGCCATGTTGTTGCACTTTTGTACTCCCCTTGGGATGCCTTGAACAGCTGCAGTGTGCCTGGAGCTAAGGGCTTCCTAGTTTTAAAAATCCTAGCCCTAGGCCTAAGCCTAACAGTAACCCTGGGAAGGGAAATCAGCCTGGTGTTAGGCTTCTTGCCAAGGAAAAAGCCGTGAAAGCAGCCATGTTGTGGCACTTTTGCACTCCCTTTTGGATGCCTTTCACAGCTCCAGTGTGCCTGGAACTCAGGGCTTCCTGATTTTAAAAATCCTAGCCCTAGGCCGAACCCCAACCCTATGACGAGAAAGGCAAATCAGCCAGGAATTAGGCATGTCCACAAGGAAAAAGCTGTGGAGGCAGGCATGTTGTGCTACTTTTCCGCTCTTCTTGGCTAGTCCTTCGCAGCTGCTGTGTTCTTGGAACTCAGGGCTTTCTGGTTAATAGACCCTTACCCTAGGCGTAACTCAAACCTTAAGCCTAGGAAGGAAAATCAGCCTATGGTTCGGGATGGTCTCATGGAAATATCAGTGGTGGCAGCCAAGTTGCGTCACTTTTGCGCTCCCCTTGGGATGCCTTTTGCAGCTGCAGTGTGCCTGGAGCCCAGGGCTTCCTGGTTTTAAAAGTCCTAGGCCTAAGCCTAACAGTAACCCTAGGAAGGTAAATCAGCCGGGTATTAGGGTTCTTCCTAAGGGAAAAGCCTTGAAAGCAGCCATGTTGTGGCACTTCTGCACTCCCTTTGGGATGCCTTTGGCAGATGAAGTAAGCCTGGAACTCAGGGCTTCCTGGTTAAAGAAATCCAAGCCCTAGGCTGAACCCTAACCCTAACCCTAGGCAGATAAATCAGCCTAGGTATAGGGATGGTGCCAAGGAAAAAGCTGTGAAAGCTGCCATGTTGTTGCACTTTTGTACTCCCCTTGGGATGCCTTGAACAGCTGCAGTGTGCCTGGAGCTAAGGGCTTCCTAGTTTTAAAAATCCTAGCCCTAGGCCTAAGCCTAACAGTAACCCTGGGAAGGGAAATCAGCCTGGTGTTAGGCTTCTAGCCAAGGAAAAAGCCGTGAAAGCAGCCATGTTGTGGCACTTTTGCACTCCCTTTTGGATGCCTTTCACAGCTCCAGTGTGCCTGGAACTCAGGGCTTCCTGATTTTAAAAATCCTAGCCCTAGGCCGAACCCCAACCCTAAGACGAGAAAGGCAAATCAGCCAGGAATTAGGCATGTCCCCAAGGAAAAAGCTGTGAAGGCAGGCATGTTGTGGTACTTTTGCGCTCTTCTTGGCTAGTCCTTCGCAGCTGCTGTGTTCTTGGAACTCAGGGCTTTCTGGTAAATAGAGCCCTTACCCTAGGCGTAACTCAAACCTTAAGCCTAGGAAGGAAAATCAGCCTATGGTTCGGGATGGTCTCATGGAAATATCAGTGGTGGCAGCCAAGTTGCGTCACTTTTGCGCTCCCCTTGGGATGCCTTTCGCAGCTGCAGTGTGCCTGGAGCCCAGGGCTTCCTGGTTTTAAAAGTCCTAGGCCTAAGCCTAACAGTAACCCTAGGAAGGTAAATCAGCCGGGTATTAGGGTTCTTCCTAAGGGAAAAGCCGTGAAAGCAGCCATGTTGTGGCACTTCTGCACTCCCTTTGGGATGCCTTTGGCAGATGAAGTAAGCCTGGAACTCAGGGCTTCCTGGTTAAAGAAATCCAAGCCCTAGGCTGAACCCTAACCCTAACCCTAGGCAGATAAATCAGCCTAGGTATAGGGATGGTGCCAAGGAAAAAGCTGTGAAAGCTGCCATGTTGTTGCACTTTTGTACTCCCCTTGGGATGCCTTGAACAGCTGCAGTGTGCCTGGAGCTAAGGGCTTCCTAGTTTTAAAAATCCTAGCCCTAGGCCTAAGCCTAACAGTAACCCTGGGAAGGGAAATCAGCCTGGTGTTAGGCTTCTAGCCAAGGAAAAAGCCGTGAAAGCAGCCATGTTGTGGCACTTTTGCACTCCCTTTTGGATGCCTTTCACAGCTCCAGTGTGCCTGGAACTCAGGGCTTCCTGATTTTAAAAATCCTAGCCCTAGGCCGAACCCCAACCCTAAGACGAGAAAGGCAAATCAGCCAGGAATTAGGCATGTCCCCAAGGAAAAAGCTGTGGAGGCAGGCATGTTGTGCTACTTTTGCGCTCTTCTTGGCTAGTCCTTCGCAGCTGCTGTGTTCTTGGAACTCAGGGCTTTCTGGTAAATAGAGCCCTTACCCTAGGCGTAACTCAAACCTTAAGCCTAGGAAGGAAAATCAGCCTATGGTTCGGGATGGTCTCATGGAAATATCAGTGGTGGCAGCCAAGTTGTGTCACTTTTGCGCTCCCCTTGGGATGCCTTTCGCAGCTGCAGTGTGCCTGGAGCCCAGGGCTTCCTGGTTTTAAAAGTCCTAGGCCTAAGCCTAACAGTAACCCTAGGAAGGTAAATCAGCCGGGTATTAGGGTTCTTCCTAAGGGAAAAGCCGTGAAAGCAGCCATGTTGTGGCACTTCTGCACTCCCTTTGGGATGCCTTTGGCAGATGAAGTAAGCCTGGAACTCAGGGCTTCCTGGTTAAAGAAATCCAAGCCCTAGGCTGAACCCTAACCCTAACCCTAGGCAGATAAATCAGCCTAGGTATAGGGATGGTGCCAAGGAAAAAGCTGTGAAAGCTGCCATGTTGTTGCACTTTTGTACTCCCCTTGGGATGCCTTGAACAGCTGCAGTGTGCCTGGAGCTAAGGGCTTCCTAGTTTTAAAAATCCTAGCCCTAGGCCTAAGCCTAACAGTAACCCTGGGAAGGCAAATCAGCCTGGTGTTAGGCTTCTTGCCAAGGAAAAAGCCGTGAAAGCAGCCATGTTGTGGCACTTTTGCACTCCCTTTTGGATGCCTTTCACAGCTCCAGTGTGCCTGGAACTCAGGGCTTCCTGATTTTAAAAATCCTAGCCCTAGGCCGAACCCCAACCCTATGACGAGAAAGGCAAATCAGCCAGGAATTAGGCATGTCCACAAGGAAAAAGCTGTGAAGGCAGGCATGTTGTGCTACTTTTCCGCTCTTCTTGGCTAGTCCTTCGCAGCTGCTGTGTTCTTGGAACTCAGGGCTTTCTGGTTAATAGACCCTTACCCTAGGCGTAACTCAAACCTTAAGCCTAGGAAGGAAAATCAGCCTATGGTTCGGGATGGTCTCATGGAAATATCAGTGGTGGCAGCCAAGTTGCGTCACTTTTGCGCTCCCCTTGGGATGCCTTTCGCAGCTGCAGTGTGCCTGGAGCCCAGGGCTTCCTGGTTTTAAAAGTCCTAGGCCTAAGCCTAACAGTAACCCTAGGAAGGTAAATCAGCCGGGTATTAGGGTTCTTCCTAAGGGAAAAGCCGTGAAAGCAGCCATGTTGTGGCACTTCTGCACTCCCTTTGGGATGCCTTTGGCAGATGAAGTAAGCCTGGAACTCAGGGCTTCCTGGTTAAAGAAATCCAAGCCCTAGGCTGAACCCTAACCCTAACCCTAGGCAGATAAATCAGCCTAGGTATAGGGATGGTGCCAAGGAAAAACCTGTGAAAGCTGCCATGTTGTTGCACTTTTGTACTCCCCTTGGGATGCCTTGAACAGCTGCAGTGTGCCTGGAGCTAAGGGCTTCCTAGTTTTAAAAATCCTAGCCCTAGGCCTAAGCCTAACAGTAACCCTGGGAAGGGAAATCAGCCTGGTGTTAGGCTTCTTGCCAAGGAAAAAGCCGTGAAAGCAGCCATGTTGTGGCACTTTTGCACTCCCTTTTGGATGCCTTTCACAGCTCCAGTGTGCCTGGAACTCAGGGCTTCCTGATTTTAAAAATCCTAGCCCTAGGCCGAACCCCAGCCCTAAGACGAGAAAGGCAAATCAGCCAGGAATTAGGCATGTCCCCAAGGAAAAAGCTGTGGAGGCAGGCATGTTGTGGTACTTTTGCGCTCTTCTTGGCTAGTCCTTCACAGCTGCTGTGTTCTTGGAACTCAGGGCTTTCTGGTAAATAGAGCTCTTACCCTAGGCGTAACTCGAACCTTAACCCTAGGAAGGAAAATCAGCCTATGGTTCGGGATGGTCTCATGGAAATATCAGTGGTGGCAGCCAAGTTGCGTCACTTTTGTGCTCCCCTTGGGATGCCTTTCGCAGCTGCAGTGTGCCTGGAGCCCAGGGCTTCCTGGTTTTAAAAGTCCTAGGCCTAAGCCTAACAGTAACCCTAGGAAGGTAAATCAGCCGGGTATTAGGGTTCTTCCTAAGGGAAAAGCCGTGAAAGCAGCCATGTTGTGGCACTTCTGCACTCCCTTTGGGATGCCTTTGGCAGATGAAGTAAGCCTGGAACTCAGGGCTTCCTGGTTAAAGAAATCCAAGCCCTAGGCTGAACCCTAACCCTAACCCTAGGCAGATAAATCAGCCTAGGTATAGGGATGGTGCCAAGGAAAAAGCTGTGAAAGCTGCCATGTTGTTGCACTTTTGTACTCCCCTTGGGATGCCTTGAACAGCTGCAGTGTGCCTGGAGCCCAGGGCTTCCTAGTTTTAAAAATCCTAGCCCTAGGCCTAAGCCTAACAGTAACCCTGGGAAGGTAAATCAGCCTGGTGTTAGGCTTCTTGCCAAGGAAAAAGCCTTGAAAGCAGCCATGCTGTGGCACTTTTGCACTCCCTTTTGGATGCCTTTCACAGCTCCAGTGTGCCTGGAACTCAGGGCTTCCTGATTTTAAAAATCCTAGCCCTAGGCCGAACCCCAACCCTAAGACGAGAAAGGCAAATCAGCCAGGAATTAGGCATGTCCCCAAGGAAAAAGCTGTGGAGGCAGGCATGTTGTGCTACTTTTGCGCTCTTCTTGGCTAGTCCTTCGCAGCTGCTGTGTTCTTGGAACTCAGGGCTTTCTGGTAAATAGAGCCCTTACCCTAGGCGTAACTCAAACCTTAAGCCTAGGAAAGAAAATCAGCCTATGATTCGGGATGGTCTCATGGAAATATCAGTGGTGGCAGCCAAGTTGCGTCACTTTTGCGCTCCCCTTGGGATGCCTTTCGCAGCGTCAGTGTGACTGGAGCCCAGGGCTTCCTGGTTTTAAAAGTCCTAGGCCTAAGCCTAACAGTAACCCTAGGAAGGTAAATCAGCCGGGTATTAGGGTTCTTCCTAAGGGAAAAGCCGTGAAAGCAGCCATGTTGTGGCACTTCTGCACTCCCTTTGGGATGCCTTTGGCAGATGAAGTAAGCCTGGAACTCAGGGCTTCCTGGTTAAAGAAATCCAAGCCCTAGGCTGAACCCTAACCCTAACCCTAGGCAGATAAATCAGCCTAGGTATAGGGATGGTGCCAAGGAAAAAGCTGTGAAAGCTGCCATGTTGTTGCACTTTTGTACTCCCCTTGCGATGCCTTGAACAGCTGCAGTGTGCCTGGAGCTCAGGGCTTCCTAGTTTTAAAAATCCTAGCCCTAGGCCTAAGCCTAACAGTAACCCTGGGAAGGTAAATCAGCCTGGTGTTAGGCTTCTTGCCAAGGAAAAAGCCGTGAAAGCAGCCATGTTGTGGCACTTTTGCACTCCCTTTTGGATGCCTTTCACAGCTCCAGTGTGCCTGGAACTCAGGGCTTCCTGATTTTAAAAATCCTAGCCCTAGGCCGAACCCCAACCCTATGACGAGAAAGGCAAATCAGCCAGGAATTAGGCATGTCCCCAAGGAAAAAGCTGTGGAGGCAGGCATGTTGTGGTACTTTTGCGCTCTTCTTGGCTAGTCCTTCGCAGCTGCTGTGTTCTTGGAACTCAGGGCTTTCTGGTAAATAGAGCCCTTACCCTAGGCGTAACTCAAACCTTAAGCCTAGGAAGGAAAATCAGCCTATGGTTCGGGATGGTCTCATGGAAATATCAGTGGTGGCAGCCAAGTTGCGTCACTTTTGCGCTCCCCTTGGGATGCCTTTCGCAGCTGCAGTGTGCCTGGAGCCCAGGGCTTCCTGGTTTTAAAAGTCCTAGGCCTAAGCCTAACAGTAACCCTAGGAAGGTAAATCAGCCGGGTATTAGGGTTCTTCCTAAGGGAAAAGCCGTGAAAGCAGCCATGTTGTGGCACTTCTGCACTCCCTTTGGGATGCCTTTGGCAGATGAAGTAAGCCTGGAACTCAGGGCTTCCTGGTTAAAGAAATCCAAGCCCTAGGCTGAACCCTAACCCTAACCCTAGGCAGATAAATCAGCCTAGGTATAGGGATGGTGCCAAGGAAAAAGCTGTGAAAGCTGCCATGTTGTTGCACTTTTGTACTCCCCTTGGGATGCCTTGAACAGCTGCAGTGTGCCTGGAGCTAAGGGCTTCCTAGTTTTAAAAATCCTAGCCCTAGGCCTAAGCCTAACAGTAACCCTGGGAAGGGAAATCAGCCTGCTGTTAGGCTTCTTGCCAAGGAAAAAGCCATGAAAGCAGCCATGTTGTGGCACTTTTGCACTCCCTTTTGGATGCCTTTCACAGCTCCAGTGTGCCTGGAACTCAGGGCTTCCTGATTTTAAAAATCCTAGCCCTAGGCCGAACCCCAACCCTAAGACGAGAAAGGCAAATCAGCCAGGAATTAGGCATGTCCCCAAGGAAAAAGCTGTGGAGGCAGGCATGTTGTGCTACTTTTGCGCTCTTCTTGGCTAGTCCTTCGCAGCTGCTGTGTTCTTGGAACTCAGGGCTTTCTGGTTAATAGACATTTACCCTAGGCATAACTCAAACCTTAAGCCTAGGAAGGAAAATCAGCCTATGGTTCGGGATGGTCTCATGGAAATATCAGTGGTGGCAGCCAAGTTGCGTCACTTTTGTGCTCCCCTTGGGATGCCTTTCGCAGCGTCAGTGTGCCTGGAGCCCAGGGCTTCCTGGTTTTAAAAGTCCTAGGCCTAAGCCTAACAGTAACCCTAGGAAGGTAAATCAGCCGGGTATTAGGGTTCTTCCTAAGGGAAAAGCCGTGAAAGCAGCCATGTTGTGGCACTTCTGCACTCCCTTTGGGATGCCTTTGGCAGATGAAGTAAGCCTGGAACTCAGGGCTTCCTGGTTAAAGAAATCCAAGCCCTAGGCTGAACCCTAACCCTAACCCTAGGCAGATAAATCAGCCTAGGTATAGGGATGGTGCCAAGGAAAAAGCTGTGAAAGCTGCCATGTTGTTGCACTTTTGTACTCCCCTTGGGATGCCTTGAACAGCTGCAGTGTGCCTGGAGCCCAGGGCTTCCTAGTTTTAAAAATCCTAGCCCTAGGCCTAAGCCTAACAGTAACCCTGGGAAGGTAAATCAGCCTGGTGTTAGGCTTCTTGCCAAGGAAAAAGCCTTGAAAGCAGCCATGTTGTGGCACTTTTGCACTCCCTTTTGGATGCCTTTCACAGCTCCAGTGTGCCTGGAACTCAGGGCTTCCTGATTTTAAAAATCCTAGCCCTAGGCCGAACCCCAACCCTAAGACGAGAAAGGCAAATCAGCCAGGAATTAGGCATGTCCCCAAGGAAAAAGCTGTGGAGGCAGGCATGTTGTGCTACTTTTGCGCTCTTCTTGGCTAGTCCTTCGCAGCTGCTGTGTTCTTGGAACTCAGGGCTTTCTGGTAAATAGAGCCCTTACCCTAGGCGTAACTCAAACCTTAACCCTAGGAAAGAAAATCAGCCTATGATTCGGGATGGTCTCATGGAAATATCAGTGGTGGCAGCCAAGTTGCGTCACTTTTGCGCTCCCCTTGGGATGCCTTTCGCAGCGTCAGTGTGCCTGGAGCCCAGGGCTTCCTGGTTTTAAAAGTCCTAGGCCTAAGCCTAACAGTAACCCTAGGAAGGTAAATCAGCCGGGTATTAGGGTTCTTCCTAAGGGAAAAGCCGTGAAAGCAGCCATGTTGTGGCACTTCTGCACTCCCTTTGGGATGCCTTTGGCAGATGAAGTAAGCCTGGAACTCAGGGCTTCCTGGTTAAAGAAATCCAAGCCCTAGGCTGAACCCTAACCCTAACCCTAGGCAGATAAATCAGCCTAGGTATAGGGATGGTGCCAAGGAAAAAGCTGTGAAAGCTGCCATGTTGTTGCACTTTTGTACTCCCCTTGGGATGCCTTGAACAGCTGCAGTGTGCCTGGAGCCCAGGGCTTCCTAGGTTTAAAAATCCTAGCCCTAGGCCTAAGCCTAACAGTAACCCTGGGAAGGGAAATCAGCCTGGTGTTAGGCTTCTTGCCAAGGAAAAAGCCGTGAAAGCAGCCATGTTGTGGCACTTTTGCACTCCCTTTTGGATGCCTTTCACAGCTCCAGTGTGCCTGGAACTCAGGGCTTCCTGATTTTAAAAATCCTAGCCCTAGGCCGAACCCCAACCCTATGACGAGAAAGGCAAATCAGCCAGGAATTAGGCATGTCCCCAAGGAAAAAGCTGTGGAGGCAGGCATGTTGTGGTACTTTTGCGCTCTTCTTGGCTAGTCCTTCGCAGCTGCTGTGTTCTTGGAACTCAGGGCTTTCTGGTAAATAGAGCCCTTACCCTAGGCGTAACTCAAACCTTAAGCCTAGGAAGGAAAATCAGCCTATGGTTCGGGATGGTCTCATGGAAATATCAGTGGTGGCAGCCAAGTTGCGTCACTTTTGCGCTCCCCTTGGGATGCCTTTCGCAGCGTCAGTGTTCCTGGAGCCCAGGGCTTCCTGGTTTTAAAAGTCCTAGGCCTAAGCCTAACAGTAACCCTAGGAAGGTAAATCAGCCGGGTATTAGGGTTCTTCCTAAGGGAAAAGCCGTGAAAGCAGCCATGTTGTGGCACTTCTGCACTCCCTTTGGGATGCCTTTGGCAGATGAAGTAAGCCTGGAACTCAGGGCTTCCTGGTTAAAGAAATCCAAGCCCTAGGCTGAACCCTAACCCTAACCCTAGGCAGATAAATCAGCCTAGGTATAGGGATGGTGCCAAGGAAAAAGCTGTGAAAGCTGCCATGTTGTTGCACTTTTGTACTCCCCTTGGGATGCCTTGAACAGCTGCAGTGTGCCTGGAGCTTAAGGGCTTCCTAGTTTTAAAAATCCTAGCCCTAGGCCTAAGCCTAACAGTAACCCTGGGAAGGGAAATCAGCCTGGTGTTAGGCTTCTTGCCAAGGAAAAAGCCGTGAAAGCAGCCATGTTGTGGCACTTTTGCACTCCCTTTTGGATGCCTTTCACAGCTCCAGTGTGCCTGGAACTCAGGGCTTCCTGATTTTAAAAATCCTAGCCCTAGGCCGAACCCCAACCCTAAGACGAGAAAGGCAAATCAGCCAGGAATTAGGCATGTCCCCAAGGAAAAAGCTGTGGAGGCAGGCATGTTGTGGTACTTTTGCGCTCTTCTTGGCTAGTCCTTCGCAGCTGCTGTGTTCTTGGAACTCAGGGCTTTCTGGTTAATAGAGCCCTTACCCTAGGCGTAACTCAAACCTTAAGCCTAGGAAGGAAAATCAGCCTATGGTTCGGGATGGTCTCATGGAAATATCAGTGGTGGCAGCCAAGTTGCGTCACTTTTGCGCTCCCCTTGGGATGCCTTTCGCAGCTGCAGTGTGCCTGGAGCCCAGGGCTTCCTGGTTTTAAAAGTCCTAGGCCTAAGCCTAACAGTAACCCTAGGAAGGTAAATCAGCCGGGTATTAGGGTTCTTCCTAAGGGAAAAGCCGTGAAAGCAGCCATGTTGTGGCACTTCTGCACTCCCTTTGGGATGCCTTTGGCAGATGAAGTAAGCCTGGAACTCAGGGCTTCCTGGTTAAAGAAATCCAAGCCCTAGGCTGAACCCTAACCCTAACCCTAGGCAGATAAATCAGCCTAGGTATAGGGATGGTGCCAAGGAAAAAGCTGTGAAAGCTGCCATGTTGTTGCACTTTTGTACTCCCCTTGGGATGCCTTGAACAGCTGCAGTGTGCCTGGAGCTAAGGGCTTCCTAGTTTTAAAAATCCTAGCCCTAGGCCTAAGCCTAACAGTAACCCTGGGAAGGTAAATCAGCCTGGTGTTAGGCTTCTTGCCAAGGAAAAAGCCGTGAAAGCAGCCATGTTGTGGCACTTTTGCACTCCCTTTTGGATGCCTTTCACAGCTCCAGTGTGCCTGGAACTCAGGGCTTCCTGATTTTAAAAATCCTAGCCCTAGGCCGAACCCCAACCCTAAGACGAGAAAGGCAAATCAGCCAGGAATTAGGCATGTCCCCAAGGAAAAAGCTGTGAAGGCAGGCATGTTGTGGTACTTTTGCGCTCTTCTTGGCTAGTCCTTCGCAGCTGCTGTGTTCTTGGAACTCAGGGCTTTCTGGTAAATAGAGCCCTTACCCTAGGCGTAACTCAAACCTTAAGCCTAGGAAGGAAAATCAGCCTATGGTTCGGGATGGTCTCATGGAAATATCAGTGGTGGCAGCCAAGTTGCGTCACTTTTGCGCTCCCCTTGGGATGCCTTTCGCAGCTGCAGTGTGCCTGGAGCCCAGGGCTTCCTGGTTTTAAAAGTCCTAGGCCTAAGCCTAACAGTAACCCTAGGAAGGTAAATCAGCCGGGTATTAGGGTTCTTCCTAAGGGAAAAGCCGTGAAAGCAGCCATGTTGTGGCACTTCTGCACTCCCTTTGGGATGCCTTTGGCAGATGAAGTAAGCCTGGAACTCAGGGCTTCCTGGTTAAAGAAATCCAAGCCCTAGGCTGAACCCTAACCCTAACCCTAGGCAGATAAATCAGCCTAGGTATAGGGATGGTGCCAAGGAAAAAGCTGTGAAAGCTGCCATGTTGTTGCACTTTTGTACTCCCCTTGCGATGCCTTGAACAGCTGCAGTGTGCCTGGAGCTAAGGGCTTCCTAGTTTTAAAAATCCTAGCCCTAGGCCTAAGCCTAACAGTAACCCTGGGAAGGGAAATCAGCCTGGTGTTAGGCTTCTTGCCAAGGAAAAAGCCGTGAAAGCAGCCATGTTGTGGCACTTTTGCACTCCCTTTTGGATGCCTTTCACAGCTCCAGTGTGCCTGGAACTCAGGGCTTCCTGATTTTAAAAATCCTAGCCCTAGGCCGAACCCCAACCCTAAGACGAGAAAGGCAAATCAGCCAGGAATTAGGCATGTCCCCAAGGAAAAAGCTGTGGAGGCAGGCATGTTGTGGTACTTTTGCGCTCTTCTTGGCTAGTCCTTCGCAGCTGCTGTGTTCTTGGAACTCAGGGCTTTCTGGTAAATAGAGCCCTTACCCTAGGCGTAACTCAAACCTTAAGCCTAGGAAGGAAAATCAGCCTATGGTTCGGGATGGTCTCATGGAAATATCAGTGGTGGCAGCCAAGTTGCGTCACTTTTGCGCTCCCCTTGGGATGCCTTTCGCAGCTGCAGTGTGCCTGGAGCCCAGGGCTTCCTGGTTTTAAAAGTCCTAGGCCTAAGCCTAACAGTAACCCTAGGAAGGTAAATCAGCCGGGTATTAGGGTTCTTCCTAAGGGAAAAGCCGTGAAAGCAGCCATGTTGTGGCACTTCTGCACTCCCTTTGGGATGCCTTTGGCAGATGAAGTAAGCCTGGAACTCAGGGCTTCCTGGTTAAAGAAATCCAAGCCCTAGGCTGAACCCTAACCCTAACCCTAGGCAGATAAATCAGCCTAGGTATAGGGATGGTGCCAAGGAAAAAGCTGTGAAAGCTGCCATGTTGTTGCACTTTTGTACTCCCCTTGCGATGCCTTGAACAGCTGCAGTGTGCCTGGAGCTAAGGGCTTCCTAGTTTTAAAAATCCTAGCCCTAGGCCTAAGCCTAACAGTAACCCTGGGAAGGGAAATCAGCCTGGTGTTAGGCTTCTTGCCAAGGAAAAAGCCGTGAAAGCAGCCATGTTGTGGCACTTTTGCACTCCCTTTTGGATGCCTTTCACAGCTCCAGTGTGCCTGGAACTCAGGGCTTCCTGATTTTAAAAATCCTAGCCCTAGGCCGAACCCCAACCCTATGACGAGAAAGGCAAATCAGCCAGGAATTAGGCATGTCCACAAGGAAAAAGCTGTGGAGGCAGGCATGTTGTGCTACTTTTCCGCTCTTCTTGGCTAGTCCTTCGCAGCTGCTGTGTTCTTGGAACTCAGGGCTTTCTGGTTAATAGACCCTTACCCTAGGCGTAACTCAAACCTTAAGCCTAGGAAGGAAAATCAGCCTATGGTTCGGGATGGTCTCATGGAAATATCAGTGGTGGCAGCCAAGTTGCGTCACTTTTGCGCTCCCCTTGGGATGCCTTTCGCAGCTGCAGTGTGCCTGGAGCCCAGGGCTTCCTGGTTTTAAAAGTCCTAGGCCTAAGCCTAACAGTAACCCTAGGAAGGTAAATCAGCTGGGTATTAGGGTTCTTCCTAAGGGAAAAGCCTTGAAAGCAGCCATGTTGTGGCACTTCTGCACTCCCTTTGGGATGCCTTTGGCAGATGAAGTAAGCCTGGAACTCAGGGCTTCCTGGTTAAAGAAATCCAAGCCCTAGGCTGAACCCTAACCCTAACCCTAGGCAGATAAATCAGCCTAGGTATAGGGATGGTGCCAAGGAAAAAGCTGTGAAAGCTGCCATGTTGTTGCACTTTTGTACTCCCCTTGGGATGCCTTGAACAGCTGCAGTGTGCCTGGAGCTAAGGGCTTCCTAGTTTTAAAAATCCTAGCCCTAGGCCTAAGCCTAACAGTAACCCTGGGAAGGTAAATCAGCCTGGTGTTAGGCTTCTTGCCAAGGAAAAAGCCGTGAAAGCAGCCATGTTGTGGCACTTTTGCACTCCCTTTTGGATGCCTTTCACAGCTCCAGTGTGCCTGGAACTCAGGGCTTCCTGATTTTAAAAATCCTAGCCCTAGGCCGAACCCCAACCCTAAGACGAGAAAGGCAAATCAGCCAGGAATTAGGCATGTCCCCAAGGAAAAAGCTGTGAAGGCAGGCATGTTGTGGTACTTTTGCGCTCTTCTTGGCTAGTCCTTCGCAGCTGCTGTGTTCTTGGAACTCAGGGCTTTCTGGTAAATAGAGCCCTTACCCTAGGCGTAACTCAAACCTTAAGCCTAGGAAGGAAAATCAGCCTATGGTTCGGGATGGTCTCATGGAAATATCAGTGGTGGCAGCCAAGTTGCGTCACTTTTGCGCTCCCCTTGGGATGCCTTTCGCAGCTGCAGTGTGCCTGGAGCCCAGGGCTTCCTGGTTTTAAAAGTCCTAGGCCTAAGCCTAACAGTAACCCTAGGAAGGTAAATCAGCCGGGTATTAGGGTTCTTCCTAAGGGAAAAGCCGTGAAAGCAGCCATGTTGTGGCACTTCTGCACTCCCTTTGGGATGCCTTTGGCAGATGAAGTAAGCCTGGAACTCAGGGCTTCCTGGTTAAAGAAATCCAAGCCCTAGGCTGAACCCTAACCCTAACCCTAGGCAGATAAATCAGCCTAGGTATAGGGATGGTGCCAAGGAAAAAGCTGTGAAAGCTGCCATGTTGTTGCACTTTTGTACTCCCCTTGGGATGCCTTGAACAGCTGCAGTGTGCCTGGAGCTAAGGGCTTCCTAGTTTTAAAAATCCTAGCCCTAGGCCTAAGCCTAACAGTAACCCTGGGAAGGTAAATCAGCCTGGTGTTAGGCTTCTTGCCAAGGAAAAAGCCGTGAAAGCAGCCATGTTGTGGCACTTTTGCACTCCCTTTTGGATGCCTTTCACAGCTCCAGTGTGCCTGGAACTCAGGGCTTCCTGATTTTAAAAATCCTAGCCCTAGGCCGAACCCCAACCCTAAGACGAGAAAGGCAAATCAGCCAGGAATTAGGCATGTCCCCAAGGAAAAAGCTGTGAAGGCAGGCATGTTGTGGTACTTTTGCGCTCTTCTTGGCTAGTCCTTCGCAGCTGCTGTGTTCTTGGAACTCAGGGCTTTCTGGTAAATAGAGCCCTTACCCTAGGCGTAACTCAAACCTTAAGCCTAGGAAGGAAAATCAGCCTATGGTTCGGGATGGTCTCATGGAAATATCAGTGGTGGCAGCCAAGTTGCGTCACTTTTGCGCTCCCCTTGGGATGCCTTTCGCAGCTGCAGTGTGCCTGGAGCCCAGGGCTTCCTGGTTTTAAAAGTCCTAGGCCTAAGCCTAACAGTAACCCTAGGAAGGTAAATCAGCCGGGTATTAGGGTTCTTCCTAAGGGAAAAGCCGTGAAAGCAGCCATGTTGTGGCACTTCTGCACTCCCTTTGGGATGCCTTTGGCAGATGAAGTAAGCCTGGAACTCAGGGCTTCCTGGTTAAAGAAATCCAAGCCCTAGGCTGAACCCTAACCCTAACCCTAGGCAGATAAATCAGCCTAGGTATAGGGATGGTGCCAAGGAAAAAGCTGTGAAAGCTGCCATGTTGTTGCACTTTTGTACTCCCCTTGGGATGCCTTGAACAGCTGCAGTGTGCCTGGAGCTAAGGGCTTCCTAGTTTTAAAAATCCTAGCCCTAGGCCTAAGCCTAACAGTAACCCTGGGAAGGGAAATCAGCCTGGTGTTAGGCTTCTTGCCAAGGAAAAAGCCGTGAAAGCAGCCATGTTGTGGCACTTTTGCACTCCCTTTTGGATGCCTTTCACAGCTCCAGTGTGCCTGGAACTCAGGGCTTCCTGCTTTTAAAAATCCTAGCCCTAGGCCGAACCCCAACCCTAAGACGAGAAAGGCAAATCAGCCAGGAATTAGGCATGTCCCCAAGGAAAAAGCTGTGGAGGCAGGCATGTTGTGGTACTTTTGCGCTCTTCTTGGCTAGTCCTTCGCAGCTGCTGTGTTCTTGGAACTCAGGGCTTTCTGGTAAATAGAGCCCTTACCCTAGGCGTAACTCAAACCTTAAGCCTAGGAAGGAAAATCAGCCTATGGTTCGGGATGGTCTCATGGAAATATCAGTGGTGGCAGCCAAGTTGCGTCACTTTTGCGCTCCCCTTGGGATGCCTTTCGCAGCTGCAGTGTGCCTGGAGCCCAGGGCTTCCTGGTTTTAAAAGTCCTAGGCCTAAGCCTAACAGTAACCCTAGGAAGGTAAATCAGCCGGGTATTAGGGTTCTTCCTAAGGGAAAAGCCGTGAAAGCAGCCATGTTGTGGCACTTCTGCACTCCCTTTGGGATGCCTTTGGCAGATGAAGTAAGCCTGGAACTCAGGGCTTCCTGGTTAAAGAAATCCAAGCCCTAGGCTGAACCCTAACCCTAACCCTAGGCAGATAAATCAGCCTAGGTATAGGGATGGTGCCAAGGAAAAAGCTGTGAAAGCTGCCATGTTGTTGCACTTTTGTACTCCCCTTGCGATGCCTTGAACAGCTGCAGTGTGCCTGGAGCTAAGGGCTTCCTAGTTTTAAAAATCCTAGCCCTAGGCCTAAGCCTAACAGTAACCCTGGGAAGGGAAATCAGCCTGGTGTTAGGCTTCTTGCCAAGGAAAAAGCCGTGAAAGCAGCCATGTTGTGGCACTTTTGCACTCCCTTTTGGATGCCTTTCACAGCTCCAGTGTGCCTGGAACTCAGGGCTTCCTGATTTTAAAAATCCTAGCCCTAGGCCGAACCCCAACCCTATGACGAGAAAGGCAAATCAGCCAGGAATTAGGCATGTCCACAAGGAAAAAGCTGTGGAGGCAGGCATGTTGTGCTACTTTTCCGCTCTTCTTGGCTAGTCCTTCGCAGCTGCTGTGTTCTTGGAACTCAGGGCTTTCTGGTTAATAGACCCTTACCCTAGGCGTAACTCAAACCTTAAGCCTAGGAAGGAAAATCAGCCTATGGTTCGGGATGGTCTCATGGAAATATCAGTGGTGGCAGCCAAGTTGCGTCACTTTTGCGCTCCCCTTGGGATGCCTTTCGCAGCTGCAGTGTGCCTGGAGCCCAGGGCTTCCTGGTTTTAAAAGTCCTAGGCCTAAGCCTAACAGTAACCCTAGGAAGGTAAATCAGCCGGGTATTAGGGTTCTTCCTAAGGGAAAAGCCTTGAAAGCAGCCATGTTGTGGCACTTCTGCACTCCCTTTGGGATGCCTTTGGCAGATGAAGTAAGCCTGGAACTCAGGGCTTCCTGGTTAAAGAAATCCAAGCCCTAGGCTGAACCCTAACCCTAACCCTAGGCAGATAAATCAGCCTAGGTATAGGGATGGTGCCAAGGAAAAAGCTGTGAAAGCTGCCATGTTGTTGCACTTTTGTACTCCCCTTGGGATGCCTTGAACAGCTGCAGTGTGCCTGGAGCTAAGGGCTTCCTAGTTTTAAAAATCCTAGCCCTAGGCCTAAGCCTAACAGTAACCCTGGGAAGGGAAATCAGCCTGGTGTTAGGCTTCTTGCCAAGGAAAAAGCCGTGAAAGCAGCCATGTTGTGGCACTTTTGCACTCCCTTTTGGATGCCTTTCACAGCTCCAGTGTGCCTGGAACTCAGGGCTTCCTGATTTTAAAAATCCTAGCCCTAGGCCGAACCCCAGCCCTAAGACGAGAAAGGCAAATCAGCCAGGAATTAGGCATGTCCCCAAGGAAAAAGCTGTGGAGGCAGGCATGTTGTGGTACTTTTGCGCTCTTCTTGGGTAGTCCTTCGCAGCTGCTGTGTTCTTGGAACTCAGGGCTTTCTGGTAAATAGAGCCCTTACCCTAGGCGTAACTCAAACCTTAAGCCTAGGAAAGAAAATCAGCCTATGATTCGGGATGGTCTCATGGAAATATCAGTGGTGGCAGCCAAGTTGCGTCACTTTTGTGCTCCCCTTGGGATGCCTTTCGCAGCGTCAGTGTGCCTGGAGCCCAGGGCTTCCTGGTTTTAAAAGTCCTAGGCCTAAGCCTAACAGTAACCCTAGGAAGGTAAATCAGCCGGGTATTAGGGTTCTTCCTAAGGGAAAAGCCGTGAAAGCAGCCATGTTGTGGCACTTCTGCACTCCCTTTGGGATGCCTTTGGCAGATGAAGTAAGCCTGGAACTCAGGGCTTCCTGGTTAAAGAAATCCAAGCCCTAGGCTGAACCCTAACCCTAACCCTAGGCAGATAAATCAGCCTAGGTATAGGGATGGTGCCAAGGAAAAAGCTGTGAAAGCTGCCATGTTGTTGCACTTTTGTACTCCCCTTGCGATGCCTTGAACAGCTGCAGTGTGCCTGGAGCTCAGGGCTTCCTAGTTTTAAAAATCCTAGCCCTAGGCCTAAGCCTAACAGTAACCCTGGGAAGGTAAATCAGCCTGGTGTTAGGCTTCTTGCCAAGGAAAAAGCCGTGAAAGCAGCCATGTTGTGGCACTTTTGCACTCCCTTTTGGATGCCTTTCACAGCTCCAGTGTGCCTGGAACTCAGGGCTTCCTGATTTTAAAAATCCTAGCCCTAGGCCGAACCCCAACCCTAAGACGAGAAAGGCAAATCAGCCAGGAATTAGGCATGTCCCCAAGGAAAAAGCTGTGGAGGCAGGCATGTTGTGGTACTTTTGCGCTCTTCTTGGCTAGTCCTTCGCAGCTGCTGTGTTCTTGGAACTCAGGGCTTTCTGGTAAATAGAGCCCTTACCCTAGGCGTAACTCAAACCTTAAGCCTAGGAAGGAAAATCAGCCTATGGTTCGGGATGGTCTCATGGAAATATCAGTGGTGGCAGCCAAGTTGCGTCACTTTTGCGCTCCCCTTGGGATGCCTTTCGCAGCTGCAGTGTGCCTGGAGCCCAGGGCTTCCTGGTTTTAAAAGTCCTAGGCCTAAGCCTAACAGTAACCCTAGGAAGGTAAATCAGCCGGGTATTAGGGTTCTTCCTAAGGGAAAAGCCGTGAAAGCAGCCATGTTGTGGCACTTCTGCACTCCCTTTGGGATGCCTTTGGCAGATGAAGTAAGCCTGGAACTCAGGGCTTCCTGGTTAAAGAAATCCAAGCCCTAGGCTGAACCCTAACCCTAACCCTAGGCAGATAAATCAGCCTAGGTATAGGGATGGTGCCAAGGAAAAAGCTGTGAAAGCTGCCATGTTGTTGCACTTTTGTACTCCCCTTGGGATGCCTTGAACAGCTGCAGTGTGCCTGGAGCTAAGGGCTTCCTAGTTTTAAAAATCCTAGCCCTAGGCCTAAGCCTAACAGTAACCCTGGGAAGGTAAATCAGCCTGCTGTTAGGCTTCTTGCCAAGGAAAAAGCCATGAAAGCAGCCATGTTGTGGCACTTTTGCACTCCCTTTTGGATGCCTTTCACAGCTCCAGTGTGCCTGGAACTCAGGGCTTCCTGATTTTAAAAATCCTAGCCCTAGGCCGAACCCCAACCCTAAGACGAGAAAGGCAAATCAGCCAGGAATTAGGCATGTCCCCAAGGAAAAAGCTGTGGAGGCAGGCATGTTGTGGTACTTTTGCGCTCTTCTTGGGTAGTCCTTCGCAGCTGCTGTGTTCTTGGAACTCAGGGCTTTCTGGTTAATGGACCTTTACCCTAGGCGTAACTCAAACCTTAAGCCTAGGAAGGAAAATCAGCCTATGGTTCGGGATGGTCTCATGGAAATATCAGTGGTGGCAGCCAAGTTGCGTCACTTTTGCGCTCCCCTTGGGATGCCTTTCGCAGCGTCAGTGTGCCTGGAGCCCAGGGCTTCCTGGTTTTAAAAGTCCTAGGCCTAAGCCTAACAGTAACCCTAGGAAGGTAAATCAGCCGGGTATTAGGGTTCTTCCTAAGGGAAAAGCCGTGAAAGCAGCCATGTTGTGGCACTTCTGCACTCCCTTTGGGATGCCTTTGGCAGATGAAGTAAGCCTGGAACTCAGGGCTTCCTGGTTAAAGAAATCCAAGCCCTAGGCTGAAGCCTAACCCTAACCCTAGGCAGATAAATCAGCCTAGGTATAGGGATGGTGCCAAGGAAAAAGCTGTGAAAGCTGCCATGTTGTTGCACTTTTGTACTCCCCTTGGGATGCCTTGAACAGCTGCAGTGTGCCTGGAGCTAAGGGCTTCCTAGTTTTAAAAATCCTAGCCCTAGGCCTAAGCCTAACAGTAACCCTGGGAAGGTAAATCAGCCTGGTGTTAGGCTTCTTGCCAAGGAAAAAGCCGTGAAAGCAGCCATGTTGTGGCACTTTTGCACTCCCTTTTGGATGCCTTTCACAGCTCCAGTGTGCCTGGAACTCAGGGCTTCCTGATTTTAAAAATCCTAGCCCTAGGCCGAACCCCAACCCTAAGACGAGAAAGGCAAATCAGCCAGGAATTAGGCATGTCCCCAAGGAAAAAGCTGTGGAGGCAGGCATGTTGTGGTACTTTTGCGCTCTTCTTGGCTAGTCCTTCGCAGCTGCTGTGTTCTTGGAACTCAGGGCTTTCTGGTAAATAGAGCCCTTACCCTAGGCGTAACTCAAACCTTAAGCCTAGGAAGGAAAATCAGGCTATGGTTCGGGATGGTCTCATGGAAATATCAGTGGTGGCAGCCAAGTTGCGTCACTTTTGCGCTCCCCTTGGGATGCCTTTCGCAGCTGCAGTGTGCCTGGAGCCCAGGGCTTCCTGGTTTTAAAAGTCCTAGGCCTAAGCCTTACAGTAACCCTAGGAAGGTAAATCAGCCGGGTATTAGGGTTCTTCCTAAGGGAAAAGCCGTGAAAGCAGCCATGTTGTGGCACTTCTGCACTCCCTTTGGGATGCCTTTGGCAGATGAAGTAAGCCTGGAACTCAGGGCTTCCTGGTTAAAGAAATCCAAGCCCTAGGCTGAACCCTAACCCTAACCCTAGGCAGATAAATCAGCCTAGGTATAGGGATGGTGCCAAGGAAAAAGCTGTGAAAGCTGCCATGTTGTTGCACTTTTGTACTCCCCTTGGGATGCCTTGAACAGCTGCAGTGTGCCTGGAGCTAAGGGCTTCCTAGTTTCAAAAATCCTAGCCCTAGGCCTAAGCCTAACAGTAACCCTGGGAAGGGAAAACAGCCTGGTGTTAGGCTTCTTGCCAAGGAAAAAGCCGTGAAAGCAGCCATGTTGTGGCACTTTTGCACTCCCTTTTGGATGCCTTTCACAGCTCCAGTGTGCCTGGAACTCAGGGCTTCCTGATTTTAAAAATCCTAGCCCTAGGCCGAACCCCAACCCTATGACGAGAAAGGCAAATCAGCCAGGAATTAGGCATGTCCCCAAGGAAAAAGCTGTGGAGGCAGGCATGTTGTGGTACTTTTGCGCTCTTCTTGGCTAGTCCTTCGCAGCTGCTGTGTTCTTGGAACTCAGGGCTTTCTGGTAAATAGAGCTCTTACACTAGGCGTAACACGAACCTTAACCCTAGGAAGGAAAATCAGCCTATGGTTCGGCATGGTCTCTTGGAAATATCAGTGGTGGCAGCCAAGTTGCGTCACTTTTGCGCTCCCCTTGGGATGCCTTTCGCAGCTGCAGTGTGCCTGGAGCCCAGGGCTTCCTGGTTTTAAAAGTCCTAGGCCTAAGCCTAACAGTAACCCTAGGAAGGTAAATCAGCCGGGTATTAGGGTTCTTCCTAAGGGAAAAGCCGTGAAAGCAGCCATGTTGTGGCACTTCTGCACTCCCTTTGGGATGCCTTTGGCAGATGAAGTAAGCCTGGAACTCAGGGCTTCCTGGTTAAAGAAATCCAAGCCCTAGGCTGAACCCTAACCCTAACCCTAGGCAGATAAATCAGCCTAGGTATAGGGATGGTGCCAAGGAAAAGCTGTGAAAGCTGCCATGTTGTTGCACTTTTGTACTCCCCTTGGGATGCCTTGAACAGCTGCAGTGTGCCTGGAGCCCAGGGCTTCCTAGTTTTAAAAATCCTAGCCCTAGGCCTAAGCCTAACAGTAACCCTGGGAAGGTAAATCAGCCTGGTGTTAGGCTTCTTGCCAAGGAAAAAGCCGTGAAAGCAGCCATGTTGTGGCACTTCTGCACTCCCTTTGGGATGCCTTTGGCAGATGAAGTAAGCCTGGAACTCAGGGCTTCCTGGTTAAAGAAATCCAAGCCCTAGGCTGAACCCTAACCCTAACCCTAGGCAGATAAATCAGCCTAGGTATAGGGATGGTGCCAAGGAAAAAGGTGTGAAAGCTGCCATGTTGTTGCACTTTTGTACTCCCCTTGGGATGCCTTGAACAGCTGCAGTGTGCCTGGAGCTAAGGGCTTCCTAGTTTTAAAAATCCTAGCCCTAGGCCTAAGCCTAACAGTAACCCTGGGAAGGGAAATCAGCCTGGTGTTAGGCTTCTTGCCAAGGAAAAAGCCGTGAAAGCAGCCATGTTGTGGCACTTTTGCACTCCCTTTTGGATGCCTTTCACAGCTCCAGTGTGCCTGGAACTCAGGGCTTCCTGATTTTAAAAATCCTAGCCCTAGGCCGAACCCCAACCCTATGACGAGAAAGGCAAATCAGCCAGGAATTAGGCATGTCCCCAAGGAAAAAGCTGTGGAGGCAGGCATGTTGTGCTACTTTTGAGCTCTTCTTGGCTAGTCCTTCGCAGCTGCTGTGTTCTTGGAACTCAGGGCTTTCTGGTAAATAGAGCCCTTACCCTAGGCGTAACTCAAACCTTAAGCCTAGGAAAGAAAATCAGCCTATGGTTCGGGATGGTCTCATGGAAATATCAGTGGTGGCAGCCAAGTTGCGTCACTTTTGCGCTCCCCTTGGGATGCCTTTCGCAGCGTCAGTGTGCCTGGAGCCCAGGGCTTCCTGGTTTTAAAAGTCCTAGGCCTAAGCCTAACAGTAACCCTAGGAAGGTAAATCAGCCGGGTATTAGGGTTCTTCCTAAGGGAAAAGCCATGAAAGCAGCCATGTTGTGGCACTTCTGCACTCCCTTTGGGATGCCTTTGGCAGATGAAGTAAGCCTGGAACTCAGGGCTTCCTGGTTAAAGAAATCCAAGCCCTAGGCTGAACCCTAACCCTAACCCTAGGCAGATAAATCAGCCTAGGTATAGGGATGGTGCCAAGGAAAAAGCTGTGAAAGCTGCCATGTTGTTGCACTTTTGTACTCCCCTTGGGATGCCTTGAACAGCTGCAGTGTGCCTGGAGCTAAGGGCTTCCTAGTTTTAAAAATCCTAGCCCTAGGCCTAAGCCTAACAGTAACCCTGGGAAGGTAAATCAGCCTGGTGTTAGGCTTCTTGCCAAGGAAAAAGCCGTGAAAGCAGCCATGTTGTGGCACTTTTGCACTCCCTTTTGGATGCCTTTCACAGCTCCAGTGTGCCTGGAACTCAGGGCTTCCTGATTTAAAAATCCTAGCCCTAGGCCGAACCCCAACCCTAAGACGAGAAAGGCAAATCAGCCAGGAATTAGGCATGTCCCCAAGGAAAAAGCTGTGGAGGCAGGCATGTTGTGGTACTTTTGCGCTCTTCTTGGCTAGTCCTTCGCAGCTGCTGTGTTCTTGGAACTCAGGGCTTTCTGGTTAATAGAACCCTTACCCTAGGCGTAACTCAAACCTTAACCCTAGGAAGGAAAATCAGCCTATGGTTCGGGATGGTCTCATGGAAATATCAGTGGTGGCAGCCAAGTTGTGTCACTTTTGCGCTCCCCTTGGGATGCCTTTCGCAGCTGCAGTGTGCCTGGAGCCCAGGGCTTCCTGGTTTTAAAAGTCCTAGGCCTAAGCCTAACAGTAACCCTAGGAAGGTAAATCAGCCAGGTATTAGGGTTCTTCCTAAGGGAAAAGCCGTGAAAGCAGCCATGTTGTGGCACTTCTGCACTCCCTTTGGGATGCCTTTGGCAGATGAAGTAAGCCTGGAACTCAGGGCTTCCTGGTTAAAGAAATCCAAGCCCTAGGCTGAAGCCTAACCCTAACCCTAGGCAGATAAATCAGCCTAGGTATAGGGATGGTGCCAAGGAAAAAGCTGTGAAAGCTGCCATGTTGTTGCACTTTTGTACTCCCCTTGGGATGCCTTGAACAGCTGCAGTGTGCCTGGAGCTAAGGGCTTCCTAGTTTTAAAAATCCTAGCCCTAGGCCTAAGCCTAACAGTAACCCTGGGAAGGTAAATCAGCCTGGTGTTAGGCTTCTTGCCAAGGAAAAAGCCGTGAAAGCAGCCATGTTGTGGCACTTTTGCACTCCCTTTTGGATGCCTTTCACAGCTCCAGTGTGCCTGGAACTCAGGGCTTCCTGATTTAAAAATCCTAGCCCTAGGCCGAACCCCAACCCTAAGACGAGAAAGGCAAATCAGCCAGGAATTAGGCATGTCCCCAAGGAAAAAGCTGTGGAGGCAGGCATGTTGTGGTACTTTTGCGCTCTTCTTGGGTAGTCCTTCGCAGCTGCTGTGTTCTTGGAACTCAGGGCTTTCTGGTTAATTGACCCTTACCCTAGGCGTAACTCAAACCTTAAGCCTAGGAAGGAAAATCAGCCTATGGTTCGGGATGGTCTCATGGAAATATCAGTGGTGGCAGCCAAGTTGCGTCACTTTTGCGCTCCCCTTGGGATGCCTTTCGCAGCTGCAGTGTGCCTGGAGCCCAGGGCTTCCTGGTTTTAAAAGTCCTAGGCCTAAGCCTAACAGTAACCCTAGGAAGGTAAATCAGCCGGGTATTAGGGTTCTTCCTAAGGGAAAAGCCGTGAAAGCAGCCATGTTGTGGCACTTCTGCACTCCCTTTGGGATGCCTTTGGCAGATGAAGTAAGCCTGGAACTCAGGGCTTCCTGGTTAAAGAAATCCAAGCCCTAGGCTGAACCCTAACCCTAACCCTAGGCAGATAAATCAGCCTAGGTATAGGGATGGTGCCAAGGAAAAAGCTGTGAAAGCTGCCATGTTGTTGCACTTTTGTACTCCCCTTGGGATGCCTTGAACAGCTGCAGTGTGCCTGGAGCTAAGGGCTTCCTAGTTTTAAAAATCCTAGCCCTAGGCCTAAGCCTAACAGTAACCCTGGGAAGGTAAATCAGCCCGGTGTTAGGCTTCTTGCCAAGGAAAAAGCCGTGAAAGCAGCCATGTTGTGGCACTTTTGCACTCCCTTTTGGATGCCTTTCACAGCTGCAGTGTGCCTGGAACTCAGGGCTTCCTGATTTTAAAAATCCTAGCCCTAGGCCGAACCCCAACCCTAAGACAAGAGAGGCAAATCAGCCAGGAATTAGGCATGTCCCCAAGGAAAATGCTGTGGAGGCAGGCATGTTGTGCTACTTTTGCGCTCTTCTTGGCTAGTCCTTCGCAGCTGCTGTGTTCTTGGAACTCAGGGCTTTCTGGTTAATAGACCCTTACCCTAGGCGTAACTCAAACCTTAAGCCTAGGAAGGAAAATCAACCTATGGTTCGGGATGGTCTCATGGAAATATCAGTGGTGGCAGCCAAGTTGCGTCACTTTTGCGCTCCCCTTGGGATGCCTTTCGCAGCTGCAGTGTGCCTGGAGCCCAGGGCTTCCTGGTTTTAAAAGTCCTAGGCCTAAGCCTAACAGTAACCCTAGGAAGGTAAATCAGCCAGGTATTAGGGTTCTTCCTAAGGGAAAAGCCGTGAAAGCAGCCATGTTGTGGCACTTCTGCACTCCCTTTGGGATGCCTTTGGCAGATGAAGTAAGCCTGGAACTCAGGGCTTCCTGGTTAAAGAAATCCAAGCCCTAGGCTGAAGCCTAACCCTAACCCTAGGCAGATAAATCAGCCTAGGTATAGGGATGGTGCCAAGGAAAAAGCTGTGAAAGCTGCCATGTTGTTGCACTTTTGTACTCCCCTTGGGATGCCTTGAACAGCTGCAGTGTGCCTGGAGCTAAGGGCTTCCTAGTTTTAAAAATCCTAGCCCTAGGCCTAAGCCTAACAGTAACCCTGGGAAGGTAAATCAGCCCGGTGTTAGGCTTCTTGCCAAGGAAAAAGCCGTGAAAGCAGCCATGTTGTGGCACTTTTGCACTCCCTTTTGGATGCCTTTCACAGCTCCAGTGTGCCTGGAACTCAGGGCTTCCTGATTTTAAAAATCCTAGCCCTAGGCCGAACCCCAACCCTAAGACGAGAAAGGCAAATCAGCCAGGAATTAGGCATGTCCCCAAGGAAAAAGCTGTGGAGGCAGGCATGTTGTGGTACTTTTGCGCTCTTCTTGGCTAGTCCTTCGCAGCTGCTGTGTTCTTGGAACTCAGGGCTTTCTGGTTAATAGAAGCCTTACCCTAGGCGTAACTCAAACCTTAAGCCTAGGAAGGAAAATCAGCCTATGGTTCGGGATGGTCTCATGGAAATATCAGTGGTGGCAGCCAAGTTGCGTCACTTTTGCGCTCCCCTTGGGATGCCTTTCGCAGCTGCAGTGTGCCTGGAGCCCAGGGCTTCCTGGTTTTAAAAGTCCTAGGCCTAAGCCTAACAGTAACCCTAGGAAGGTAAATCAGCCGGGTATTAGGGTTCTTCCTAAGGGAAAAGCCGTGAAAGCAGCCATGTTGTGGCACTTCTGCACTCCCTTTGGGATGCCTTTGGCAGATGAAGTAAGCCTGGAACTCAGGGCTTCCTGCTTAAAGAAATCCAAGCCCTAGGCTGAACCCTAACCCTAACCCTAGGCAGATAAATCAGCCTAGGTATAGGGATGGTGCCAAGGAAAAAGCTGTGAAAGCTGCCATGTTGTTGCACTTTTGTACTCCCCTTGGGATGCCTTGAACAGCTGCAGTGTGCCTGGAGCTAAGGGCTTCCTAGTTTCAAAAATCCTAGCCCTAGGCCTAAGCCTAACAGTAACCCTGGGAAGGTAAATCAGCCTGGTGTTAGGCTTCTTGCCAAGGAAAAAGCCGTGAAAGCAGCCATGTTGTGGCACTTTTGCACTCCCTTTTGGATGCCTTTCACAGCTCCAGTGTGCCTGGAACTCAGGGCTTCCTGATTTTAAAAATCCTAGCCCTAGGCCGAACCCCAACCCTAAGACGAGAAAGGCAAATCAGCCAGGAATTAGGCATGTCCCCAAGGAAAAAGCTGTGGAGGCAGGCATGTTGTGGTACTTTTGCGCTCTTCTTGGCTAGTCCTTCACAGCTGCTGTGTTCTTGCAACTCAGGGCTTTCTGGTAAGTAGAACCCTTACCCTAGGCGTAACTCAAACCTTAAGCCTAGGAAGGAAAATCAGCCTATGGTTCGGGATGGTGTCATGGAAATATCAGTGGTGGCAGCCAAGTTGCGTCACCTTTGCGCTCCCCTTGGGATGCCTTTCGCAGCTGCAGTGTGCCTGGAGCCCAGGGCTTCCTGGTTTTAAAAGTCCTAGGCCTAAGCCTAACAGTAACCCTAGGAAGGTAAATCAGCCAGGTATTAGGGTTCTTCCTAAGGGAAAAGCCGTGAAAGCAGCCATGTTGTGGCACTTCTGCACTCCCTTTGGGATGCCTTTGGCAGATGAAGTAAGCCTGGAACTCAGGGCTTCCTGGTTAAAGAAATCCAAGCCCTAGGCTGAACCCTAACCCTAACCCTAGGCAGATAAATCAGCCTAGGTATAGGGATGGTGCCAAGGAAAAAGCTGTGAAAGCTGCCATGTTGTTGCACTTTTGTACTCCCCTTGGGATGCCTTGAACAGCTGCAGTGTGCCTGGAGCTCAGGGCTTCCTAGTTTTAAAAATCCTAGCCCTAGGCCTAAGCCTAACAGTAACCCTGGGAAGGTAAATCAGCCCGGTGTTAGGCTTCTTGCCAAGGAAAAAGCCGTGAAAGCAGCCATGTTGTGGCACTTTTGCACTCCCTTTTGGATGCCTTTCACAGCTCCAGTGTGCCTGGAACTCAGGGCTTCCTGATTTTAAAAATCCTAGCCCTAGGCCGAACCCCAACCCTAAGACGAGAAAGGCAAATCAGCCAGGAATTAGGCATGTCCCCAAGGAAAAAGCTGTGGAGGCAGGCATGTTGTGGTACTTTTGCGCTCTTCTTGGCTAGTCCTTCGCAGCTGCTGTGTTCTTGGAACTCAGGGCTTTCTGGTTAATAGAAGCCTTACCCTAGGCGTAACTCAAACCTTAAGCCTAGGAAGGAAAATCAGCCTATGGTTCGGGATGGTCTCATGGAAATATCAGTGGTGGCAGCCAAGTTGCGTCACTTTTGCGCTCCCCTTGGGATGCCTTTCGCAGCGTCAATGTGCCTGGAGCCCAGGGCTTCCTGGTTTTAAAAGTCCTAGGCCTAAGCCTAACAGTAACCCTAGGAAGGTAAATCAGCCGGGTATTAGGGTTCTTCCTAAGGGAAAAGCCGTGAAAGCAGCCATGTTGTGGCACTTCTGCACTCCCTTTGGGATGCCTTTGGCAGATGAAGTAAGCCTGGAACTCAGGGCTTCCTGGTTAAAGAAATCCAAGCCCTAGGCTGAACCCTAACCCTAACCCTAGGCAGATAAATCAGCCTAGGTATAGGGATGGTGCCAAGGAAAAAGCTGTGAAAGCTGCCATGTTGTTGCACTTTTGTACTCCCCTTGGGATGCCTTGAACAGCTGCAGTGTGCCTGGAGCTAAGGGCTTCCTAGTTTTAAAAATCCTAGCCCTAGGCCTAAGCCTAACAGTAACCCTGGGAAGGTAAATCAGCCTGGTGTTAGGCTTCTTGCCAAGGAAAAAGCCGTGAAAGCAGCCATGTTGTGGCACTTTTGCACTCCTTTTTGGATGCCTTTCACAGCTCCAGTGTGCCTGGAACTCAGGGCTTCCTGATTTTAAAAATCCTAGCCCTAGGCCGAACCCCAACCCTAAGACGAGAAAGGCAAATCAGCCAGGAATTAGGCATGTCCCCAAGGAAAAAGCTGTGGAGGCAGGCATGTTGTGGTACTTTTGCGCTCTTCTTGGCTAGTCCTTCGCAGCTGCTGTGTTCTTGGAACTCAGGGCTTTCTGGTTAATAGAACGCTTACCCTAGGCGTAACTCAAACCTTAAGCCTAGGAAGGAAAATCAGCCTATGGTTCGGGATGGTCTCATGGAAATATCAGTGGTGGCAGCCAAGTTGCGTCACTTTTGCGCTCCCCTTGGGATGCCTTTCGCAGCTGCAGTGTGCCTGGAGCCCAGGGCTTCCTGGTTTTAAAAGTCCTAGGCCTAAGCCTAACAGTAACCCTAGGAAGGTAAATCAGCCGGGTATTAGGGTTCTTCCTAAGGGAAAAGCCGTGAAAGCAGCCATGTTGTGGCACTTCTGCACTCCCTTTGGGATGCCTTTGGCAGATGAAGTAAGCCTGGAACTCAGGGCTTCCTGGTTAAAGAAATCCAAGCCCTAGGCTGAACCGTAACCCTAACCCTAGGCAGATAAATCAGCCTAGGTATAGGGATGGTGCCAAGGAAAAAGCTGTGAAAGCTGCCATGTTGTTGCACTTTTGTACTCCCCTTGGGATGCCTTGAACAGCTGCAGTGTGCCTGGAGCTAAGGGCTTCCTAGTTTTAAAAATCCTAGCCCTAGGCCTAAGCCTAACAGTAACCCTGGGAAGGTAAATCAGCCTGGTGTTAGGCTTCTTGCCAAGGAAAAAGCCGTGAAAGCAGCCATGTTGTGGCACTTTTGCACTCCCTTTTGGATGCCTTTCACAGCTCCAGTGTGCCTGGAACTCAGGGCTTCCTGATTTTAAAAATCCTAGCCCTAGGCCGAACCCCAACCCTAAGACGAGAAAGGAAAATCAGCCAGGAATTAGGCATGTGTCCAAGGAAAAAGCTGTGGAGGCAGGCATGTTGTGGTACTTTTGCGCTCTTCTTGGCTAGTCCTTCGCAGCTGCTGTGTTCTTGGAACTCAGGGCTTTCTGGTTAATAGAGCCCTTACCCTAGGCGTAACTCAAACCTTAAGCCTAGGAAGGAAAATCAGCCTATGGTTCGGGATGGTCTCATGGAAATATCAATGGTGGCAGCCAAGTTGCGTCACTTTTGCGCTCCCCTTGGGATGCCTTTCGCAGCTGCAGTGTGCCTGGAGCCCAGGGCTTCCTGGTTTTAAAAGTCCTAGGCCTAAGCCTAACAGTAACCCTAGGAAGGTAAATCAGCCGGGTATTAGGGGTCTTCCTAAGGGAAAAGCCGTGAAAGCAGCCATGTTGTGG
Organism: Ammospiza caudacuta; assembly: GCF_027887145.1. NCBI lineage: Eukaryota > Metazoa > Chordata > Aves > Passeriformes > Passerellidae > Ammospiza > Ammospiza caudacuta. The sequence continues at coordinate 319,089 of NC_080619.1, forward strand.
CACTTCTGCACTCCCTTTGGGATGCCTTTGGCAGATGAAGTAAGCCTGGAACTCAGGGCTTCCTGGTTAAAAAAATGCAAGCCCTAGTCTGAAGCCTAACCCTAACCCTAGGCAGATAAATCAGCCTAGGTATAGGGATGGTGCCAAGGAAAAAGCTGTGAAAGCTGCCATGTTGTTGCACTTTTGTACTCCCCTTGGGATGCCTTGAACAGCTGCAGTGTGCCTGGAGCTAAGGGCTTCCTAGTTTTAAAAATCCTAGCCCTAGGCCTAAGCCTAACAGTAACCCTGGGAAGGTAAATCAGCCTGGTGTTAGGCTTCTTGCCAAGGAAAAAGCCGTGAAAGCAGCCATGTTGTGGCACTTTTGCACTCCCTTTTGGATGCCTTTCACAGCTCCAGTGTGCCTGGAACTCAGGGCTTCCTGATTTTAAAAATCCTAGCCCTAGGCCGAACCCCAACCCTAAGACGAGAAAGGCAAATCAGCCAGGAATTAGGCATGTCCCCAAGGAAAAAGCTGTGGAGGCAGGCATGTTGTGGTACTTTTGCGCTCTTCTTGGCTAGTCCTTCGCAGCTGCTGTGTTCTTGGAACTCAGGGCTTTCTGGTAAATAGAAGCCTTACCCTAGGCGTAACTCAAACCTTAAGCCTAGGAAGGAAAATCAGCCTATGGTTCGGGATGGTCTCATGGAAATATCAATGGTGGCAGCCAAGTTGCGTCACTTTTGCGCTCCCCTTGGGATGCCTTTCGCAGCTGCAGTGTGCCTGGAGCCCAGGGCTTCCTGGTTTTAAAAGTCCTAGGCCTAAGCCTAACAGTAACCCTAGGAAGGTAAACCAGCCGGGTATTAGGGTTCTTCCTAAGGGAAAAGCCGTGAAAGCAGCCATGTTGTGGCACTTCTGCACTCCCTTTGGGATGCCTTTGGCAGATGAAGTAAGCCTGGAACTCAGGGCTTCCTGGTTAAAGAAATCCAAGCCCTAGGCTGAACCCTAACCCTAACCCTAGGCAGATAAATCAGCCTAGGTATAGGGATGGTGCCAAGAAAAAAGGTGTGAAAGCTGCCATGTTGTTGTCCTTTTGTACTCCCCTTGGGATGCCTTGAACAGCTGCAGTGTGCCGGGAGCCCAGGGCTTCCTAGTTTTAAAAATCCTAGCCCTAGGCCTAAGCCTAACAGTAACCCTGGGAAGGTAAATCAGCCGGGTATTAGGGTTCTTCCTAAGGGAAAAGCCGTGAAAGCAGCCATGTTGTGGCACTTCTGCACTCCCTTTGGGATGCCTTTGGCAGATGAAGTAAGCCTGGAACTCAGGGCTTCCTGGTTAAAGAAATCCAAGCCCTAGGCTGAACCCTAACCCTAACCCTAGGCAGATAAATCAGCCTAGGTATAGGGATGGTGCCAAGGAAAAAGCTGTGAAAGCTGCCATGTTGTTGCACTTTTGTACTCCCCTTGGGATGCCTTGAACAGCTGCAGTGTGCCTGGAGCCCAGGGCTTCCTAGTTTTAAAAATCCTAGCCCTAGGCCTAAGCCTAACAGTAACCCTGGGAAGGCAAATCAGCCTGGTGTTAGGCTTCTTGCCAAGGAAAAAGCCGTGAAAGCAGCCATGTTGTGGCACTTTTGCACTCCCTTTTGGATGCCTTTCACAGCTCCAGTGTGCCTGGAACTCAGGGCTTCCTGATTTTAAAAATCCTAGCCCTAGGCCGAACCCCAGCCCTAAGACGAGAAAGGCAAATCAACCAGGAATTAGGCATGTCCCCAAGGAAAAAGCTGTGGAGGCAGGCATGTTGTGTTACTTTTGCGCTCTTCTTGGCTAGTCCTTCGCAGCTGCTGTGTTCTTGGAACTCAGGGCTTTCTGGTTAATAGAACCCTTACCCTAGGCGTAACTCAAACCTTAAGCCTAGGAAGGAAAATCAGCCTATGGTTCGGGATGGTCTCATGGAAATATCAGTGGTGGCAGCCAAGTTGCGTCACTTTTGCGCTCCCCTTGGGATGCCTTTCGCAGCTGCAGTGTGCCTGGAGCCCAGGGCTTCCTGGTTTTAAAAGTCCTAGGCCTAAGCCTAACAGTAACCCTAGGAAGGTAAATCAGCCGGGTATTAGGGTTCTTCCTAAGGGAAAAGCCGTGAAAGCAGCCATGTTGTGGCACTTCTGCACTCCCTTTGGGATGCCTTTGGCAGATGAAGTAAGCCTGGAACTCAGGGCTTCCTGGTTAAAGAAATCCAAGCCCTAGGCTGAACCCTAACCCTAACCCTAGGCAGATAAATCAGCCTAGGTATAGGGATGGTGCCAAGGAAAAAGCTGTGAAAGCTGCCATGTTGTTGCACTTTTGTACTCCCCTTGGGATGCCTTGAACAGCTGCAGTGTGCCTGGAGCTAAGGGCTTCCTAGTTTTAAAAATCCTAGCCCTAGGCCTAAGCCTAACAGTAACCCTGGGAAGGTAAATCAGCCTGGTGTTAGGCTTCTTGCCAAGGAAAAAGCCGTGAAAGCAGCCATGTTGTGGCACTTTTGCACTCCCTTTTGGATGCCTTTCACAGCTCCAGTGTGCCTGGAACTTAGGGCTTCCTGATTTTAAAAATCCTAGCCCTAGGCCGAACCCCAACCCTAAGACGAGAAAGGCAAATCAGCCAGGAATTAGGCATGTCCCCAAGGAAAAAGCTGTGGAGGCAGGCATGTTGTGGTACTTTTGCGCTCTTCTTGGCTAGTCCTTCGCAGCTGCTGTGTTCTTGGAACTCAGGGCTTTCTGGTTAATAGAGCCCTTACCCTAGGCGTAACTCAAACCTTAACCCTAGGAAGGAAAATCAGCCTATGGTTCGGGATGGTCTCATGGAAATATCAATGGTGGCAGCCAAGTTGCGTCACTTTTGCGCTCCCCTTGGGATGCCTTTCGCAGCTGCAGTGTGCCTGGAGCCCAGGGCTTCCTGGTTTTAAAAGTCCTAGGCCTAAGCCTAACAGTAACCCTAGGAAGGTAAATCAGCCGGGTATTAGGGTTCCTCCTAAGGGAAAAGCCGTGAAAGCAGCCATGTTGTGGCACTTCTGCACTCCCTTTGGGATGCCTTTGGCAGATGAAGTAAGCCTGGAACTCAGGGCTTCCTGGTTAAAGAAATGCAAGCCCTAGTCTGAACCCTAACCCTAACCCTAGGCAGATAAATCAGCCTAGGTATAGGGATGGTGCCAAGGAAAAACCTGTGAAAGCTGCCATGTTGTTGCACTTTTGTACTCCCCTTGGGATGCCTTGAACAGCTGCAGTGTGCCTGGAGCTAAGGGCTTCCTAGTTTTAAAAATCCTAGCCCTAGGCCTAAGCCTAACAGTAACCCTGGGAAGGTAAATCAGCCTGGTGTTAGGCTTCTTGCCAAGGAAAAAGCCGTGAAAGCAGCCATGTTGTGGCACTTTTGCACTCCCTTTTGGATGCCTTTCACAGCTCCAGTGTGCCTGGAACTCAGGGCTTCCTGATTTTAAAAATCCTAGCCCTAGGCCGAACCCCAACCCTAAGACGAGAAAGGCAAATCAGCCAGGAATTAGGCATGTCCCCAAGGAAAAAGCTGTGGAGGCAGGCATGTTGTGGTACTTTTGCGCTCTTCTTGGCTAGTCCTTCACAGCTGCTGTGTTCTTGGAACTCAGGGCTTTCTGGTAAATAGAAGCCTTACCCTAGGCGTAACTCAAACCTTAAGCCTAGGAAGGAAAATCAGCCTATGGTTCGGGATGGTCTCATGGAAATATCAGTGGTGGCAGCCAAGTTGCGTCACTTTTGCGCTCCCCTTGGGATGCCTTTCGCAGCTGCAGTGTGCCTGGAGCCCAGGGCTTCCTGGTTTTAAAAGTCCTAGGCCTAAGCCTAACAGTAACCCTAGGAAGGTAAATCAGCCGGGTATTAGGGTTCTTCCTAAGGGAAAAGCCGTGAAAGCAGCCATGTTGTGGCACTTCTGCACTCCCTTTGGGATGCCTTTGGCAGATGAAGTAAGCCTGGAACTCAGGGCTTCCTGGTTAAAGAAATCCAAGCCCTAGGCTGAACCCTAACCCTAACCCTAGGCAGATAAATCAGCCTAGGTATAGGGATGGTGCCAAGAAAAAAGGTGTGAAAGCTGCCATGTTGTTGTACTTTTGTACTCCCCTTGGGATGCCTTGAACAGCTGCAGTGTGCCGGGAGCCCAGGGCTTCCTAGTTTTAAAAATCCTAGCCCTAGGCCTAAGCCTAACAGTAACCCTGGGAATGTAAATCAGCCGGGTATTAGGGTTCTTCCTAAGGGAAAAGCCGTGAAAGCAGCCATGTTGTGGCACTTCTGCACTCCCTTTGGGATGCCTTTGGCAGATGAAGTAAGCCTGGAACTCAGGGCTTCCTGGTTAAAGAAATCCAAGCCCTAGGCTGAACCCTAACCCTAACCCTAGGCAGATAAATCAGCCTAGGTATAGGGATGGTGCCAAGGAAAAAGCTGTGAAAGCTGCCATGTTGTTGCACTTTTGTACTCCCCTTGGGATGCCTTGAACAGCTGCAGTGTGCCTGGAGCCCAGGGCTTCCTAGTTTTAAAAATCCTAGCCCTAGGCCTAAGCCTAACAGTAACCCTGGGAAGGTAAATCAGCCTGGTGTTAGGCTTCTTGCCAAGGAAAAAGCCGTGAAAGCAGCCATGTTGTGGCACTTTTGCACTCCCTTTTGGATGCCTTTCACAGCTCCAGTGTGCCTGGAACTCAGGGCTTCCTGATTTTAAAAATCCTAGCCCTAGGCCGAACCCCAACACTAAGACGAGAAAGGCAAATCAGCCAGGAATTAGGCATGTCCCCAAGGAAAAAGCTGTGGAGGCAGGCATGTTGTGGTACTTTTGCGCTCTTCTTGGCTAGTCCTTCGCAGCTGCTGTGTTCTTGGAACTCAGGGCTTTCTGGTTAATAGAACCCTTACCCTAGGCGTAACTCAAACCTTAACCCTAGGAAGGAAAATCAGCCTATGGTTCGGGATGGTCTCATGGAAATATCAGTGGTGGCAGCCAAGTTGCGTCACTTTTGCGCTCCCCTTGGGATGCCTTTCGCAGCTGCAGTGTGCCTGGAGCCCAGGGTTTCCTGGTTTTAAAAGTCCTAGGCCTAAGCCTAACTGTAACCCTAGGAAGGTAAATCAGCCGGGTATTAGGGTTCTTCCTAAGGGAAAAGCCGTGAAAGCAGCCATGTTGTGGCACTTCTGCACTCCCTTTGGGATGCCTTTGGCAGATGAAGTAAGCCTGGAACTCAGGGCTTCCTGGTTAAAGAAATCCAAGCCCTAGGCTGAACCCTAACCCTAACCCTAGGCAGATAAATCAGCCTAGGTATAGGGATGGTGCCAAGGAAAAAGCTGTGAAAGCTGCCATGTTGTTGCACTTTTGTACTCCCCTTGGGATGCCTTGAACAGCTGCAGTGTGCCTGGAGCTAAGGGCTTCCTAGTTTTAAAAATCCTAGCCCTAGGCCTAAGCCTAACAGTAACCCTGGGAAGGCAAATCAGCCTGGTGTTAGGCTTCTTGCCAAGGAAAAAGCCGTGAAAGCAGCCATGTTGTGGCACTTTTGCACTCCCTTTTGGATGCCTTTCACAGCTCCAGTGTGCCTGGAACTCAGGGCTTCCTGATTTTAAAAATCCTAGCCCTAGGCCGAACCCCAACCCTAAGACGAGAAAGGCAAATCAGCCAGGATTTAGGCATGTCCCCAAGGAAAAAGCTGTGGAGGCAGGCATGTTGTGGTACTTTTGCGCTCTTCTTGGCTAGTCCTTCGCAGCTGCTGTGTTCTTGGAACTCAGGGCTTTCTGGTTAATAGACCCTTACCCTAGGCGTAACTCAAACCTTAACCCTAGGAAGGAAAATCAGGCTATGGTTCGGGATGGTCTCATGGAAATATCAGTGGTGGCAGCCAAGTTGCGTCACTTTTGCGCTCCCCTTGGGATGCCTTTCGCAGCTGCAGTGTGCCTGGAGCCCAGGGCTTCCTGGTTTTAAAAGTCCTAGGCCTAAGCCTAACAGTAACCCTAGGAAGGTAAATCAGCCGGGTATTAGGGTTCCTCCTAAGGGAAAAGCCGTGAAAGCAGCCATGTTGTGGCACTTCTGCACTCCCTTTGGGATGCCTTTGGCAGATGAAGTAAGCCTGGAACTCAGGGCTTCCTGGTTAAAAAAATCCAAGCCCTAGTCTGAAGCCTAACCCTAACCCTAGGCAGATAAATCAGCCTAGGTATAGGGATGGTGCCAAGGAAAAACCTGTGAAAGCTGCCATGTTGTTGCACTTTTGTACTCCCCTTGGGATGCCTTGAACAGCTGCAGTGTGCCTGGAGCTAAGGGCTTCCTAGTTTTAAAAATCCTAGCCCTAGGCCTAAGCCTAACAGTAACCCTGGGAAGGTAAATCAGCCTGGTGTTAGGCTTCTTGCCAAGGAAAAAGCCGTGAAAGCAGCCATGTTGTGGCACTTTTGCACTCCCTTTTGGATGCCTTTCACAGCTCCAGTGTGCCTGGAACTCAGGGCTTCCTGATTTTAAAAATCCTAGCCCTAGGCCGAACCCCAACCCTAAGACGAGAAAGGCAAATCAGCCAGGAATTAGGCATGTCCCCAAGGAAAAAGCTGTGGAGGCAGGCATGTTGTGCTACTTTTGCGCTCTTCTTGGGTAGTCCTTCACAGCTGCTGTGTTCTTGGAACTCAGGGCTTTCTGGCAAATAGAAGCCTTACCCTAGGCGTAACTCAAACCTTAAGCCTAGGAAGGAAAATCAGCCTATGGTTCGGGATGGTCTCATGGAAATATCAATGGTGGCAGACAAGTTGCGTCACTTTTGCGCTCCCCTTGGGATGCCTTTCGCAGCTGCAGTGTGCCTGGAGCCCAGGGCTTCCTGGTTTAAAAAGTCCTAGGCCTAAGCCTAACAGTAACCCTAGGAAGGTAAACCAGCCGGGTATTAGGGTTCTTCCTAAGGGAAAAGCCGTGAAAGCAGCCATGTTGTGGCACTTCTGCACTCCCTTTGGGATGCCTTTGGCAGATGAAGTAAGCCTGGAACTCAGGGCTTCCTGGTTAAAGAAATCCAAGCCCTAGGCTGAACCCTAACCCTAACCCTAGGCAGATAAATCAGCCTAGGTATAGGGATGGTGCCAAGAAAAAAGCTGTGAAAGCTGCCATGTTGTTGTACTTTTGTACTCCCCTTGGGATGCCTTGAACAGCTGCAGTGTGCCGGGAGCCCAGGGCTTCCTAGTTTTAAAAATCCTAGCCCTAGGCCTAAGCCTAACAGTAACCCTGGGAAGGTAAATCAGCCGGGTATTAGGGTTCTTCCTAAGGGAAAAGCCGTGAAAGCAGCCATGTTGTGGCACTTTTGCACTCCCTTTGGGATGCCTTTGGCAGATGAAGTAAGCCTGGAACTCAGGGCTTCCTGGTTAAAGAAATCCAAGCCCTAGGCTGAAGCCTAACCCTAACCCTAGGCAGATAAATCAGCCTTTGTATAGGAATGGTGCCAAGGAAAAACCTGTGAAAGCTGCCATGTTGTTGCACTTTTGTACTCCCCTTGGGATGCCTTGAACAGCTGCAGTGTGTCTGGAGCCAGGGCTTCCTAGTTTTAAAAATCCTAGCCCTAGGCCTAAGCCTAACAGTAACCCTGGGAAGGTAAATCAGCCTGGTGTTAGGCTTCTTGCCAAGGAAAAAGCCGTGAAAGCAGCCATGTTGTGGCACTTTTGCACTCCCTTTTGGATGCCTTTCGCAGCTCCAGTGTGCCTGGAACTCAGGGCTTCCTGATTTTAAAAATCCTAGCCCTAGGCCGAACCCCAACCCTAAGACGAGAAAGGCAAATCAGCCAGGATTTAGGCATGTCCCCAAGGAAAAAGCTGTGGAGGCAGGCATGTTGTGGTACTTTTGCGCTCTTCTTGGCTAGTCCTTCGCAGCTGCTGTGTTCTTGGAACTCAGGGCTTTCTGGTAAATAGAGCTCTTACCCTAGGCGTAACTCAAACCTTAAGCCTAGGAAGGAAAATCAGCCTATGGTTCGGGATGGTCTCATGGAAATATCAGTGGTGGCAGCCAAGTTGCGTCACTTTTGCGCTCCCCTTGGGATGCCTTTCGCAGCGTCAGTGTGCCTGGAGCCCAGGGCTTCCTGGTTTTAAAAGTCCTAGGCCTAAGCCTAACAGTAACCCTAGGAAGGTAAATCAGCCGGGTATTAGGGTTCTTCCTAAGGGAAAAGCCGTGAAAGCAGCCATGTTGTGGCACTTCTGCACTCCCTTTGGGATGCCTTTGGCAGATGAAGTAAGCCTGGAACTCAGGGCTTCCTGGTTAAAGAAATCCAAGCCCTAGGCTAAACCCTAACCCTAACCCTAGGCAGATAAATCAGCCTAGGTATAGGGATGGTGCCAAGGAAAAAGCTGTGAAAGCTGCCATGTTGTTGCACTTTTGTACTCCCCTTGGGATGCCTTGAACAGCTGCAGTGTGCCTGGAGCTAAGGGCTTCCTAGTTTTAAAAATCCTAGCCCTAGGCCTAAGCCTAACAGTAACCCTGGGAAGGTAAATCAGCCTGGTGTTAGGCTTCTTGCCAAGGAAAAAGCCGTGAAAGCAGCCATGTTGTGGCACTTTTGCACTCCCTTTTGGATGCCTTTCACAGCTGCAGTGTGCCTGGAACTCAGGGCTTCCTGATTTTAAAAATCCTAGCCCTAGGCCGAACCCCAACCCTAAGACGAGAAAGGCAAATCAGCCAGGAATTAGGCATGTCCCCAAGGAAAAAGCTGTGGAGGCAGGCATGTTGTGGTACTTTTGCGCTCTTCTTGGGTAGTCCTTCGCAGCTGCTGTGTTCTTGGAACTCAGGGCTTTCTGGTTCATAGAACCCTTACCCTAGGCGTAACTGAAACCTTAAGCCTAGGAAGGAAAATCAGGCTATGGTTCGGGATGGTCTCATGGAAATATCAGTGGTGGCAGCCAAGTTGCGTCACTTTTGCGCTCCCCTTGGGATGCCTTTCGCAGCTGCAGTGTGCCTGGAGCCCAGGGCTTCCTGGTTTTAAAAGTCCTAGGCCTAAGCCTAACAGTAACCCTAGGAAGGTAAATCAGCCGGGTATTAGGGTTCTTCCTAAGGGAAAAGCCGTGAAAGCAGCCATGTTGTGGCACTTCTGCACTCCCTTTGGGATGCCTTTGGCAGATGAAGTAAGCCTGGAACTCAGGGCTTCCTGGTTAAAGAAATCCAAGCCCTAGGCTAAACCCTAACCCTAACCCTAGGCAGATAAATCAGCCTAGGTATAGGGATGGTGCCAAGGAAAAAGCTGTGAAAGCTGCCATGTTGTTGCACTTTTGTACTCCCCTTGGGATGCCTTGAACAGCTGCAGTGTGCCTGGAGCTAAGGGCTTCCTAGTTTTAAAAATCCTAGCCCTAGGCCTAAGCCTAACAGTAACCCTGGGAAGGTAAATCAGCCTGGTGTTAGGCTTCTTGCCAAGGAAAAAGCCGTGAAAGCAGCCATGTTGTGGCACTTTTGCATTCCCTTTTGGATGCCTTTCACAGCTGCAGTGTGCCTGGAACTCAGGGCTTCCTGATTTTAAAAATCCTAGCCCTAGGCCAAACCCCAGCCCTAAGACGAGAAAGGCAAATAAGCCAGGAATTAGGCATGTCCCCAAGGAAAAAGCTGTGGAGGCAGGCATGTTGTGGTACTTTTGCGCTCTTCTTGGCTAGTTCTTCGCAGCTGCTGTGTTCTTGGAACTCAGGGCTTTCTGGTAAATAGAGCCCTTACCCTAGGCGTAACTGAAACCTTAAGCCTAGGAAGGAAAATCAGGCTATGGTTCGGGATGGTCTCATGGAAATATCAGTGGTGGCAGCCAAGTTGCGTCACTTTTGCGCTCCCCTTGGGATGCCTTTCGCAGCTGCAGTGTGCCTGGAGCCCAGGGCTTCCTGGTTTTAAAAGTCCTAGGCCTAAGCCTAACAGTAACCCTAGGAAGGTAAATCAGCCGGGTATTAGGGTTCTTCCTAAGGGAAAAGCCGTGAAAGCAGCCATGTTGTGGCACTTCTGCACTCCCTTTGGGATGCCTTTGGCAGATGAAGTAAGCCTGGAACTCAGGGCTTCCTGGTTAAAGAAATCCAAGCCCTAGGCTAAACCCTAACCCTAACCCTAGGCAGATAAATCAGCCTAGGTATAGGGATGGTGCCAAGGAAAAAGCTGTGAAAGCTGCCATGTTGTTGCACTTTTGTACTCCCCTTGGGATGCCTTGAACAGCTGCAGTGTGCCTGGAGCTAAGGGCTTCCTAGTTTTAAAAATCCTAGCCCTAGGCCTAAGCCTAACAGTAACCCTGGGAAGGTAAATCAGCCTGGTGTTAGGCTTCTTGCCAAGGAAAAAGCCGTGAAAGCAGCCATGTTGTGGCACTTTTGCATTCCCTTTTGGATGCCTTTCACAGCTGCAGTGTGCCTGGAACTCAGGGCTTCCTGATTTTAAAAATCCTAGCCCTAGGCCAAACCCCAGCCCTAAGACGAGAAAGGCAAATAAGCCAGGAATTAGGCATGTCCCCAAGGAAAAAGCTGTGGAGGCAGGCATGTTGTGGTACTTTTGCGCTCTTCTTGGCTAGTTCTTCGCAGCTGCTGTGTTCTTGGAACTCAGGGCTTTCTGGTAAATAGAGCCCTTACCCTAGGCGTAACTGAAACCTTAAGCCTAGGAAGGAAAATCAGGCTATGGTTCGGGATGGTCTCATGGAAATATCAGTGGTGGCAGCCAAGTTGCGTCACTTTTGCGCTCCCCTTGGGATGCCTTTCGCAGCTGCAGTGTGCCTGGAGCCCAGGGCTTCCTGGTTTTAAAAGTCCTAGGCCTAAGCCTAACAGTAACCCTAGGAAGGTAAATCAGCCGGGTATTAGGGTTCTTCCTAAGGGAAAAGCCGTGAAAGCAGCCATGTTGTGGCACTTCTGCACTCCCTTTGGGATGCCTTTGGCAGATGAAATAAGCCTGGAACTCAGGGCTTCCTGGTTAAAGAAATCCAAGCCCTAGGCTAAACCCTAACCCTAACCCTAGGCAGATAAATCAGCCTAGGTATAGGGATGGTGCCAAGGAAAAACCTGTGAAAGCTGCCATGTTGTTGCACTTTTGTACTCCTCTTGGGATGCCTTGAACAGCTGCAGTGTGCCTGGAGCTAAGGGCTTCCTAGTTTTAAAAATCCTAGCCCTAGGCCTAAGCCTAACAGTAACCCTGGGAAGGCAAATCAGCCTGGTGTTAGGCTTCTTGCCAAGGAAAAAGCCGTGAAAGCAGCCATGTTGTGGCACTTTTGCACTCCCTTTTGGATGCCTTTCACAGCTCCAGTGTGCCTGGAACTCAGGGCTTCCTGATTTTAAAAATCCTAGCCCTAGGCCGAACCCCAACACTAAGACGAGAAAGGCAAATCAGCCAGGAATTAGGCATGTCCCCAAGGAAAAAGCTGTGGAAGCAGGCATGTTGTGGTACTTTTGCGCTCTTCTTGGCTAGTCCTTCGCAGCTGCTGTGTTCTTGGAACTCAGGGCTTTCTGGTAAATAGAGCCCTTACCCTAGGCGTAACTCAAACCTTAAGCCTAGGAAGGAAAATCAGCCTATGGTTCGGGATGGTCTCATGGAAATATCAGTGGTGGCAGCCAAGTTGCGTCACTTTTGCGCTCCCCTTGGGATGCCTTTCGCAGCGTCAGTGTGCCTGGAGCCCAGGGCTTCCTGGTTTTAAAAGTCCTAGGCCTAAGCCTAACAGTAACCCTAGGAAGGTAAATCAGCCGGGTATTAGGGTTCTTCCTAAGGGAAAAGCCGTGAAAGCAGCCATGTTGTGGCACTTCTGCACTCCCTTTGGGATGCCTTTGGCAGATGAAGTAAGCCTGGAACTCAGGGCTTCCTGGTTAAAGAAATCCAAGCCCTAGGCTGAACCCTAACCCTAACCCTAGGCAGATAAATCAGCCTAGGTATAGGGATGGTGCCAAGGAAAAACCTGTGAAAGCTGCCATGTTGTTGCACTTTTGTACTCCCCTTGGGATGCCTTGAACAGCTGCAGTGTGCCGGGAGCCCAGGGCTTCCTAGTTTTAAAAATCCTAGCCCTAGGCCTAAGCCTAACAGTAACCCTGGGAAGGTAAATCAGCCGGGTATTAGGGTTCTTCCTAAGGGAAAAGCCGTGAAAGCAGCCATGTTGTGGCACTTCTGCACTCCCTTTGGGATGCCTTTGGCAGATGAAGTAAGCCTGGAACTCAGGGCTTCCTGGTTAAAGAAATCCAAGCCCTAGGCTGAACCCTAACCCTAACCCTAGGCAGATAAATCAGCCTAGGTATAGGGATGGTGCCAAGGAAAAAGCTGTGAAAGCTGCCATGTTGTTGCACTTTTGTACTCCCCTTGGGATGCCTTGAACAGCTGCAGTGTGCCTGGAGCTAAGGGCTTCCTAGTTTTAAAAATCCTAGCCCTAGGCCTAAGCCTAACAGTAACCCTGGGAAGGGAAATCAGCCTGGTGTTAGGCTTCTTGCCAAGGAAAAAGCCGTGAAAGCAGCCATGTTGTGGCACTTTTGCACTCCCTTTTGGATGACTTTCACAGCTGCAGTGTGCCTGGAACTCAGGGCTTCCTGATTTTAAAAATCCTAGCCCTAGGCCGAACCCCAACACTAAGACGAGAAAGGCAAATCAGCCAGGAATTAGGCATGTCCCCAAGGAAAAAGCTGTGGAGGCAGGCATGTTGTGGTACTTTTGCGCTCTTCTTGGCTAGTCCTTCGCAGCTGCTGTGTTCTTGGAACTCAGGGCTTTCTGGTAAATAGAACCCTTACCCTAGGCGTAACTCAAACCTTAACCCTAGGAAGGAAAATCAGCCTATGGTTCGGGATGGTCTCATGGAAATATCAGTGGTGGCAGCCAAGTTGCGTCACTTTTGCGCTCCCCTTGGGATGCCTTTCGCAGCTGCAGTGTGCCTGGAGCCCAGGGTTTCCTGGTTTTAAAAGTCCTAGGCCTAAGCCTAACAGTAACCCTAGGAAGGTAAATCAGCCGGGTATTAGGGTTCTTCCTAAGGGAAAAGCCGTAAAAGCAGCCATGTTGTGGCACTTCTGCACTCCCTTTGGAATGCCTTTGGCAGATGAAGTAAGCCTGGAACTCAGGGCTTTCTGGTTAAAGAAATCCAAGCCCTAGGCTGAAGCCTAACCCTAACCCTAGGCAGATAAATCAGCCTAGGTATAGGGATGGTGCCAAGGAAAAAGCTGTGAAAGCTGCCATGTTGTTGCACTTTTGTACTCCCCTTGGGATGCCTTGAACAGCTGCAGTGTGCCTGGAGCTAAGGGCTTCCTAGTTTTAAAAATCCTAGCCCTAGGCCTAAGCCTAACAGTAACCCTGGGAAGGTAAATCAGCCGGATATTAGGGTTCTTCCTAAGGGAAAAGCCGTGAAAGCAGCCATGTTGTGGCACTTCTGGACTCCCTTTGGGATGCCTTTGGCAGATGAAGTAAGCCTGGAACTCAGGGCTTCCTGGTTAAAGAAATCCAAGCCCTAGGCTGAACCCTAACCCTAACCCTAGGCAGATAAATCAGCCTAGGTATAGGGATGGTGCCAAGGAAAAAGCTGTGAAAGCTGCCATGTTGTTGCACTTTTGTACTCCCCTTGGGATGCCTTGAACAGCTGCAGTGTGCCTGGAGCCCAGGGCTTCCTAGTTTTAAAAATCCTAGCCCTAGGCCTAAGCCTAACAGTAACCCTGGGAAGGTAAATCCGCCTGGTGTTAGGCTTCTTGCCAAGGAAAAAGCCGTGAAAGCAGCCATATTGTGGCACTTCTGCACTGCCTTTGGGATGCCTTTGGCAGATGAAGTAAGCCTGGAACTCAGGGCTTCCTGGTTAAAGAAATCCAAGCCCTAGGCTGAACCCTAACCCTAACCCTAGGCAGATAAATCAGCCTAGGTATAGGGATGGTGCCAAGGAAAAAGCTGTGAAAGCTGCCATGTTGTTGCACTTTTGTACTCCCCTTGGGATGCCTTGAACAGCTGCAGTGTGCCTGGAGCTAAGGGCTTCCTAGTTTTAAAAATCCTAGCCCTAGGCCTAAGCCTAACAGTAACCCTGGGAAGGGAAATCAGCCTGGTGTTAGGCTTCTTGCCAAGGAAAAAGCCGTGAAAGCAGCCATGTTGTGGCACTTTTGCACTCCCTTTTGGATGACTTTCACAGCTCCAGTGTGCCTGGAACTCAGGGCTTCCTGATTTTAAAAATCCTAGCCCTAGGCCGAACCCCAACACTAAGACGAGAAAGGCAAATCAGCCAGGAATTAGGCATGTCCCCAAGGAAAAAGCTGTGGAGGCAGGCATGTTGTGGTACTTTTGCGCTCTTCTTGGCTAGTCCTTCGCAGCTGCTGTGTTCTTGGAACTCAGGGCTTTCTGGTAAATAGAACCCTTACCCTAGGCGTAACTCAAACCTTAACCCTAGGAAGGAAAATCAGCCTATGGTTCGGGATGGTCTCATGGAAATATCAGTGGTGGCAGCCAAGTTGCGTCACTTTTGCGCTCCCCTTGGGATGCCTTTCGCAGCTGCAGTGTGCCTGGAGCCCAGGGTTTCCTGGTTTTAAAAGTCCTAGGCCTAAGCCTAACAGTAACCCTAGGAAGGTAAATCAGCCGGGTATTAGGGTTCTTCCTAAGGGAAAAGCCGTAAAAGCAGCCATGTTGTGGCACTTCTGCACTCCCTTTGGAATGCCTTTGGCAGATGAAGTAAGCCTGGAACTCAGGGCTTTCTGGTTAAAGAAATCCAAGCCCTAGGCTGAAGCCTAACCCTAACCCTAGGCAGATAAATCAGCCTAGGTATAGGGATGGTGCCAAGGAAAAAGCTGTGAAAGCTGCCATGTTGTTGCACTTTTGTACTCCCCTTGGGATGCCTTGAACAGCTGCAGTGTGCCTGGAGCTAAGGGCTTCCTAGTTTTAAAAATCCTAGCCCTAGGCCTAAGCCTAACAGTAACCCTGGGAAGGCAAATCAGCCTGGTGTTAGGCTTCTTGCCAAGGAAAAAGCCGTGAAAGCAGCCATGTTGTGGCACTTTTGCACTCCCTTTTGGATGCCTTTCACAGCTCCAGTGTGCCTGGAACTCAGGGCTTCCTGATTTTAAAAATCCTAGCCCTAGGCCGAACCCCAACCCTAAGACGAGAAAGGCAAATCAGCCAGGAATTAGGCATGTCCCCAAGGAAAAAGCTGTGGAGGCAGGCATGTTGTGCTACTTTTGCGCTCTTCTTGACTAGTCCTTCGCAGCTGCTGTGTTCTTGGAACTCAGGGCTTTCTGGTAAATAGAGCCCTTACCCTAGGCGTAACTCAAACCTTAAGCCTAGGAAGGAAAATCAGGCTATGGTTCGGGATGGTCTCATGGAAATATCAGTGGTGGCAGCCAAGTTGCGTCACTTTTGCGCTCCCCTTGGGATGCCTTTCGCAGCGTCAGTGTGCCTGGAGCCCAGGGCTTCCTGGTTTTAAAAGTCCTAGGCCTAAGCCTAACAGTAACCCTAGGAAGGTAAATCAGCCGGGTATTAGGGTACTTCCTAAGGGAAAAGCCGTGAAAGCAGCCATGTTGTGGCACTTCTGCACTCCCTTTGGGATGCCTTTGGCAGATGAAGTAAGCCTGGAACTCAGGGCTTCCTGGTTAAAGAAACCAAGCCCTAGGCTGAAGCCTAACCCTAACCCTAGGCAGATAAATCAGCCTAGGTATAGGGATGGTGCCAAGGAAAAAGCTGTGAAAGCTGCCATGTTGTTGCACTTTTGTACTCCCCTTGGGATGCCTTGAACAGCTGCAGTGTGCCTGGAGCTAAGGGCTTCCTAGTTTTAAAAATCCTAGCCCTAGGCCTAAGCCTAACAGTAACCCTGGGAAGGTAAATCAGCCTGGTGTTAGGCTTCTTGCCAAGGAAAAAGCCGTGAAAGCAGCCATGTTGTGGCACTTTTGCACTCCCTTTTGGATGCCTTTCACAGCTCCAGTGTGCCTGGAACTCAGGGCTTCCTGATTTTAAAAATCCTAGCCCTAGGCCGAACCCCAACCCTAAGACGAGAAAGGCAAATCAGCCAGGAATTAGGCATGTCCCCAAGGAAAAAGCTGTGGAGGCAGGCATGTTGTGGTACTTTTGCGCTCTTCTTGGCTAGTTCTTCGCAGCTGCTGTGTTCTTGGAACTCAGGGCTTTCTGGTTAATAGAACCCTTACCCTAGGCGTAACTCAAACCTTAACCCTAGGAAGGAAAATCAGCCTATGGTTCGGGATGGTCTCATGGAAATATCAGTGGTGGCAGCCAAGTTGCGTCACTTTTGCGCTCCCCTTGGGATGCCTTTCGCAGCTGCAGTGTGCCTGGAGCCCAGGGCTTCCTGGTTTTAAAAGTCCTAGGCCTAAGCCTAACAGTAACCCTAGGAAGGTAAACCAGCCGAGTATTAGGGTTCTTCCTAAGGGAAAAGCCGTGAAAGCAGCCATGTTGTGGCACTTCTGCACTCCCTTTGGGATGCCTTTGGCAGATGAAGTAAGCCTGGAACTCAGGGCTTCCTGGTTAAAGAAATCCAAGCCCTAGGCTGAACCCTAACCCTAACCCTAGGCAGATAAATCAGCCTAGGTATAGGGATGGTGCCAAGGAAAAAGCTGTGAAAGCTGCCATGTTGTTGCACTTTTGTACTCCCCTTGGGATGCCTTGAACAGCTGCAGTGTGCCTGGAGCTAAGGGCTTCCTAGTTTTAAAAATCCTAGCCCTAGGCCTAAGCCTAACAGTAACCCTGGGAAGGTAAATCAGCCGGATATTAGGGTTCTTCCTAAGGGAAAAGCCGTGAAAGCAGCCATGTTGTGGCACTTCTGGACTCCCTTTGGGATGCCTTTGGCAGATGAAGTAAGCCTGGAACTCAGGGCTTCCTGGTTAAAGAAATCCAAGCCCTAGGCTGAACCCTAACCCTAACCCTAGGCAGATAAATCAGCCTAGGTATAGGGATGGTGCCAAGGAAAAAGCTGTGAAAGCTGCCATGTTGTTGCACTTTTGTACTCCCCTTGGGATGCCTTGAACAGCTGCAGTGTGCCTGGAGCCCAGGGCTTCCTAGTTTTAAAAATCCTAGCCCTAGGCCTAAGCCTAACAGTAACCCTGGGAAGGTAAATCAGCCTGGTGTTAGGCTTCTTGCCAAGGAAAAAGCCGTGAAAGCAGCCATATTGTGGCACTTCTGCACTGCCTTTGGGATGCCTTTGGCAGATGAAGTATGCCTGGAACTCAGGGCTTCCTGGTTAAAGAAATCCAAGCCCTAGGCTGAACCCTAACCCTAACCCTAGGCAGATAAATCAGCCTAGGTATAGGGATGGTGCCAAGGAAAAAGATGTGAAAGCTGCCATGTTGTTGCACTTTTGTACTCCCCTTGGGATGCCTTGAACAGCTGCAGTGTGCCTGGAGCTAAGGGCTTCCTAGTTTTAAAAATCCTAGCCCTAGGCCTAAGCCTAACAGTAACCCTGGGAAGGGAAATCAGCCTGGTGTTAGGCTTCTTGCCAAGGAAAAAGCCGTGAAAGCAGCCATGTTGTGGCACTTTTGCACTCCCTTTTGGATGCCTTTCACAGCTCCAGTGTGCCTGGAACTCAGGGCTTCCTGATTTTAAAAATCCTAGCCCTAGGCCGAACCCCAACCCTAAGACGAGAAAGGCAAATCAGCCAGGAATTAGGCATGTCCCCAAAGAAAAAGCTGTGGCGGCAGGCATGTTGTGCTACTTTTGCGCTCTTCTTGACTAGTCCTTCGCAGCTGCTGTGTTCTTGGAACTCAGGGCTTTCTGGTTAATAGAGCCCTTACCCTAGGCGTAACTCAAACCTTAACCCTAGGAAGGAAAATCAGGCTATGGTTCGGGATGGTCTCATGGAAATATCAGTGGTGGCAGCCAAGTTGCGTCACTTTTGCGCTCCCCTTGGGATGCCTTTCGCAGCTGCAGTGTGCCTGGAGCCCAGGGCTTCCTGGTTTTAAAAGTCCTAGGCCTAAGCCTAACAGTAACCCTAGGAAGGTAAATCAGCTGGGTATTAGGGTTCTTCCTAAGGGAAAAGCCGTGAAAGCAGCCATGTTGTGGCACTTCTGCACTCCCTTTGGGATGCCTTTGGCCGATGAAGTAAGCCTGGAACTCAGGGCTTCCTGGTTAAAGAAACCAAGCCCTAGGCTGAAGCCTAACCCTAACCCTAGGCAGATAAATCAGCCTAGGTATAGGGATGGTGCCAAGGAAAAAGCTGTGAAAGCTGCCATGTTGTTGCACTTTTGTACTCCCCTTGGGATGCCTTGAACAGCTGCAGTGTGCCTGGAGCTAAGGGCTTCCTAGTTTTAAAAATCCTAGCCCTAGGCCTAAGCCTAACAGTAACCCTGGGAAGGGAAATCAGCCTGGTGTTAGGCTTCTTGCCAAGGAAAAAGCCGTGAAAGCAGCCATGTTGTGGTACTTTTGCACTCCCTTTTGGATGCCTTTCACAGCTCCAGTGTGCCTGGAACTCAGGGCTTCCTGATTTTAAAAATCCTAGCCCTAGGCCGAACCCCAACCCTAAGACGAGAAAGGCAAATCAGCCAGGAATTAGGCATGTCCCCAAGGAAAAAGCTGTGGAGGCAGGCATGTTGTGGTACTTTTGCGCTCTTCTTGGCTAGTTCTTCGCAGCTGCTGTGTTCTTGGAACTCAGGGCTTTCTGGTTAATAGAACCCTTACCCTAGGCGTAACTCAAACCTTAACCCTAGGAAGGAAAATCAGCCTATGGTTCGGGATGGTCTCATGGAAATATCAGTGGTGGCAGCCAAGTTGCGTCACTTTTGCGCTCCCCTTGGGATGCCTTTCGCAGCTGCAGTGTGCCTGGAGCCCAGGGCTTCCTGGTTTTAAAAGTCCTAGGCCTAAGCCTAACAGTAACCCTAGGAAGGTAAACCAGCCGAGTATTAGGGTTCTTCCTAAGGGAAAAGCCGTGAAAGCAGCCATGTTGTGGCACTTCTGCACTCCCTTTGGGATGCCTTTGGCAGATGAAGTAAGCCTGGAACTCAGGGCTTCCTGGTTAAAGAAATCCAAGCCCTAGGCTGAACCCTAACCCTAACCCTAGGCAGATAAATCAGCCTAGGTATAGGGATGGTGCCAAGGAAAAAGCTGTGAAAGCTGCCATGTTGTTGCACTTTTGTACTCCCCTTGGGATGCCTTGAACAGCTGCAGTGTGCCTGGAGCTAAGGGCTTCCTAGTTTTAAAAATCCTAGCCCTAGGCCTAAGCCTAACAGTAACCCTGGGAAGGTAAATCAGCCGGATATTAGCGTTCTTCCTAAGGGAAAAGCCGTGAAAGCAGCCATGTTGTGGCACTTCTGGACTCCCTTTGGGATGCCTTTGGCAGATGAAGTAAGCCTGGAACTCAGGGCTTCCTGGTTAAAGAAATCCAAGCCCTAGGCTGAACCCTAACCCTAACCCTAGGCAGATAAATCAGCCTAGGTATAGGGATGGTGCCAAGGAAAAAGCTGTGAAAGCTGCCATGTTGTTGCACTTTTGTACTCCCCTTGGGATGCCTTGAACAGCTGCAGTGTGCCTGGAGCCCAGGGCTTCCTAGTTTTAAAAATCCTAGCCCTAGGCCTAAGCCTAACAGTAACCCTGGGAAGGTAAATCAGCCTGGTGTTAGGCTTCTTGCCAAGGAAAAAGCCGTGAAAGCAGCCATGTTGTGGCACTTTTGCACTCCCTTTTGGATGCCTTTCACAGCTCCAGTGTGCCTGGAACTCAGCGCTTCCTGATTTTAAAAATCCTAGCCCTAGGCCGAACCCCAACCCTAAGACGAGAAAGGCAAATCAGCCAGGAATTAGGCATGTCCCCAAGGAAAAAGCTGTGGCGGCAGGCATGTTGTGCTACTTTTGCGCTCTTCTTGACTAGTCCTTCGCAGCTGCTGTGTTCTTGGAACTCAGGGCTTTCTGGTTAATAGAGCCCTTACCCTAGGCGTAACTCAAACCTTAACCCTAGGAAGGAAAATCAGGCTATGGTTCGGGATGGTCTCATGGAAATATCAGTGGTGGCAGCCAAGTTGCGTCACTTTTGCGCTCCCCTTGGGATGCCTTTCGCAGCTGCAGTGTGCCTGGAGCCCAGGGCTTCCTGGTTTTAAAAGTCCTAGGCCTAAGCCTAACAGTAACCCTAGGAAGGTAAATCAGCTGGGTATTAGGGTTCTTCCTAAGGGAAAAGCCGTGAAAGCAGCCATGTTGTGGCACTTCTGCACTCCCTTTGGGATGCCTTTGGCCGATGAAGTAAGCCTGGAACTCAGGGCTTCCTGGTTAAAGAAACCAAGCCCTAGGCTGAAGCCTAACCCTAACCCTAGGCAGATAAATCAGCCTAGGTATAGGGATGGTGCCAAGGAAAAAGCTGTGAAAGCTGCCATGTTGTTGCACTTTTGTACTCCCCTTGGGATGCCTTGAACAGCTGCAGTGTGCCTGGAGCTAAGGGCTTCCTAGTTTTAAAAATCCTAGCCCTAGGCCTAAGCCTAACAGTAACCCTGGGAAGGGAAATCAGCCTGGTGTTAGGCTTCTTGCCAAGGAAAAAGCCGTGAAAGCAGCCATGTTGTGGTACTTTTGCACTCCCTTTTGGATGCCTTTCACAGCTCCAGTGTGCCTGGAACTCAGGGCTTCCTGATTTTAAAAATCCTAGCCCTAGGCCGAACCCCAACCCTAAGACGAGAAAGGCAAATCAGCCAGGAATTAGGCATGTCCCCAAGGAAAAAGCTGTGGAGGCAGGCATGTTGTGGTACTTTTGCGCTCTTCTTGGCTAGTTCTTCGCAGCTGCTGTGTTCTTGGAACTCAGGGCTTTCTGGTTAATAGAACCCTTACCCTAGGCGTAACTCAAACCTTAACCCTAGGAAGGAAAATCAGCCTATGGTTCGGGATGGTCTCATGGAAATATCAGTGGTGGCAGCCAAGTTGCGTCACTTTTGCGCTCCCCTTGGGATGCCTTTCGCAGCTGCAGTGTGCCTGGAGCCCAGGGCTTCCTGGTTTTAAAAGTCCTAGGCCTAAGCCTAACAGTAACCCTAGGAAGGTAAACCAGCCGAGTATTAGGGTTCTTCCTAAGGGAAAAGCCGTGAAAGCAGCCATGTTGTGGCACTTCTGCACTCCCTTTGGGATGCCTTTGGCAGATGAAGTAAGCCTGGAACTCAGGGCTTCCTGGTTAAAGAAATCCAAGCCCTAGGCTGAACCCTAACCCTAACCCTAGGCAGATAAATCAGCCTAGGTATAGGGATGGTGCCAAGGAAAAAGCTGTGAAAGCTGCCATGTTGTTGCACTTTTGTACTCCCCTACGGATGCCTTGAACAGCTGCAGTGTGCCTGGAGCTAAGGGCTTCCTAGTTTTAAAAATCCTAGCCCTAGGCCTAAGCCTAACAGTAACCCTGGGAAGGTAAATCAGCCGGATATTAGCGTTCTTCCTAAGGGAAAAGCCGTGAAAGCAGCCATGTTGTGGCACTTCTGGACTCCCTTTGGGATGCCTTTGGCAGATGAAGTAAGCCTGGAACTCAGGGCTTCCTGGTTAAAGAAATCCAAGCCCTAGGCTGAACCCTAACCCTAACCCTAGGCAGATAAATCAGCCTAGGTATAGGGATGGTGCCAAGGAAAAAGCTGTGAAAGCTGCCATGTTGTTGCACTTTTGTACTCCCCTTGGGATGCCTTGAACAGCTGCAGTGTGCCTGGAGCCCAGGGCTTCCTAGTTTTAAAAATCCTAGCCCTAGGCCTAAGCCTAACAGTAACCCTGGGAAGGTAAATCAGCCTGGTGTTAGGCTTCTTGCCAAGGAAAAAGCCGTGAAAGCAGCCATGTTGTGGCACTTTTGCACTCCCTTTTGGATGCCTTTCACAGCTCCAGTGTGCCTGGAACTCAGCGCTTCCTGATTTTAAAAATCCTAGCCCTAGGCCGAACCCCAACCCTAAGACGAGAAAGGCAAATCAGCCAGGAATTAGGCATGTCCCCAAGGAAAAAGCTGTGGAGGCAGGCATGTTGTGGTACTTTTGCGCTCTTCTTGGCTAGTCCTTCGCAGCTGCTGTGTTCTTGGAACTCAGGGCTTTCTGGTTAATAGACCCTTACCCTAGGCGTAACTCAAACCTTAACCCTAGGAAGGAAAATCAGCCTATGGTTCGGGATGGTCTCATGGAAATATCAGTGGTGGCAGCCAAGTTGCGTCACTTTTGCGCTCCCCTTGGGATGCCTTTCGCAGCTGCAGTGTGCCTGGAGCCCAGGGCTTCCTGGTTTTAAAAGTCCTAGGCCTAAGCCTAACAGTAACCCTAGGAAGGTAAATCAGCCGGGTATTAGGGTTCTTCCTAAGGGAAAAGCCGTGAAAGCAGCCATGTTGTGGCACTTCTGCACTCCCTTTGGGATGCCTTTGGCAGATGAAGTCAGCCTGGAACTCAGGGCTTCCTGGTTAAAGAAATCCAAGCCCTAGGCTGAACCCTAACCCTAACCCTAGGCAGATAAATCAGCCTAGGTATAGGGATGGTGCCAAGGAAAAAGCTGTGAAAGCTGCCATGTTGTTGCACTTTTGTACTCCCCTTGGGATGCCTTGAACAGCTGCAGTGTGCCTGGAGCCCAGGGCTTCCTAGTTTTAAAAATCCTAGCCCTAGGCCTAAGCCTAACAGTAACCCTGGGAAGGGAAATCAGCCTGGTGTTAGGCTTCTAGCCAAGGAAAAAGCCGTGAAAGCAGCCATGTTGTGGCACTTCTGCACTCCCTTTGGGATGCCTTTGGCAGATGATGTAAGCCTGGAACTCAGGGCTTCCTGGTTAAAGAAATCCAAGCCCTAGGCTGAACCCTAACCCTAACCCTAGGCAGATAAATCAGCCTAGGTATAGGGATGGTGCCAAGGAAAAAGCTGTGAAAGCTGCCATGTTGTTGCACTTTTGTACTCCCCTTGGGATGCCTTGAACAGCTGCAGTGTGCCTGGAGCCCAGGGCTTCCTAGTTTTAAAAATCCTAGCCCTAGGCCTAAGCCTAACAGTAACCCTGGGAAGGTAAATCAGCCTGGTGTTAGGCTTCTTGCCAAGGAAAAAGCCGTGAAAGCAGCCATGTTGTGGCACTTTTGCACTCCCTTTTGGATGCCTTTCACAGCTCCAGTGTGCCTGGAACTCAGGGCTTCCTGATTTTAAAAATCCTAGCCCTAGGCCGAACCCCAACCCTAAGACGAGAAAGGCAAATCAGCCAGGAATTAGGCATGTCCCCAAGGAAAAAGCTGTGGAGGCAGGCATGTTGTGGTACTTTTGCGCTCTTCATGGCTAGTCCTTCGCAGCTGCTGTGTTCTTGGAACTCAGGGCTTTCTGGTTAATAGAATCCTTACCCTAGGCGTAACTCAAACCTTAAGCCTAGGAAGGAAAATCAGCCTATGGTTCGGGATGGTCTCATGGAAATATCAGTGGTGGCAGCCAAGTTGCGTCACTTTTGCGCTCCCCCTGGGATGCCTTTCGCAGCTGCAGTGTGCCTGGAGCCCAGGGCTTCCTGGTTTTAAAAGTCCTAGGCCTAAGCCTAACAGTAACCCTAGGAAAGTAAATCAGCCGGGTATTAGGGTTCTTCCTAAGGGAAAAGCCGTGAAAGCAGCCATGTTGTGGCACTTCTGCACTCCCTTTGGGATGCCTTTGGCAGATGAAGTAAGCCTGGAACTCAGGGCTTCCTGGTTAAAGAAATCCAAGCCCTAGGCTAAACCCTAACCCTAACCCTAGGCAGATAAATCAGCCTAGGTATAGGGATGGTGCCAAGGAAAAAGCTGTGAAAGCTGCCATGTTGTTGCACTTTTGTACTCCCCTTGGGATGCCTTGAACAGCTGCAGTGTGCCTGGAGCTAAGGGCTTCCTAGTTTTAAAAATCCTAGCCCTAGGCCTAAGCCTAACAGTAACCCTGGGAAGGTAAATCAGCCTGGTGTTAGGCTTCTTGCCAAGGAAAAAGCCGTGAAAGCAGCCATGTTGTGGCACTTTTGCACTCCCTTTTGGATGCCTTTCACAGCTCCAGTGTGCCTGGAACTCAGGGCTTCCTGATTTTAAAAATCCTAGCCCTAGGCCGAACCCCAACCCTAAGACGAGAAAGGCAAATCAGCCAGGAATTAGGCATGTCCCCAAGGAAAAAGCTGTGGAGGCAGGCATGTTGTGCTACTTTTGTGCTCTTCTTGGCTAGTTCTTCGCAGCTGCTGTGTTCTTGGAACTCAGGGCTTTCTGGTTAATAGAGCCCTTACCCTAGGCGTAACTCAAACCTTAAGCCTAGGAAGGAAAATCAGCCTATGGTTCAGGATGGTCTCATGGAAATATCAGTGGTGGCAGCCAAGTTGCGTCACTTTTGCGCTCCCCTTGGGATGCCTTTCGCAGCTGCAGTGTGCCTGGAGCCCAGGGCTTCCTGGTTTTAAAAGTCCTAGGCCTAAGCCTAACAGTAACCCTAGGAAGGTAAATCAGCCGGGTATTAGGGTTCTTCCTAAGGGAAAAGCCGTGAAAGCAGCCATGTTGTGGCACTTCTGCACTCCCTTTGGGATGCCTTTGGCAGATGAAGTAAGCCTGGAACTCAGGGCTTCCTGGTTAAAGAAATCCAAGCCCTAGGCTGAACCCTAACCCTAACCCTAGGCAGATAAATCAGCCTAGGTATAGGGATGGTGCCAAGGAAAAAGCTGTGAAAGCTGCCATGTTGTTGCACTTTTGTACTCCCCTTGGGATGCCTTGAACAGCTGCAGTGTGCCTGGAGCTAAGGGCTTCCTAGTTTTAAAAATCCTAGCCCTAGGCCTAAGCCTAACAGTAACCCTGGGAAGGTAAATCAGCCTGGTGTTAGGCTTCTTGCCAAGGAAAAAGGCGTGAAAGCAGCCATGTTGTGGCACTTTTGCACTCCCTTTTGGATGCCTTTCACAGGTCCAGTGTGCCTGGAACTCAGGGCTTCCTGATTTTAAAAATCCTAGCCCTAGGCCGAACCCCAACCCTAAGACGAGAAAGGCAAATCAGCCAGGAATTAGGCATGTCCCCAAGGAAAAAGCTGTGGAGGCAGGCATGTTGTGGTACTTTTGCGCTCTTCTTGACTAGTCCTTCGCAGCTGCTGTGTTCTTGGAACTCAGGGCTTTCTGGTTAATAGAACCCTTACCCTAGGCGTAACTCAAACCTTAAGCCTAGGAAGGAAAATCAGCCTATGTTTCGGGATGCTCTCATGGAAATATCAGTGGTGGCAGCCAAGTTGCGTCACTTTTGCGCTCCCCTTGGGATGCCTTTCGCAGCTGCAGTGTGCCTGGAGCCCAGGGCTTCCTGGTTTTAAAAGTCCTAGGCCTAAGCCTAACAGTAACCCTAGGAAGGTAAATCAGCCGGGTATTAGGGTTCTTCCTAAGGGAAAAGCCGTGAAAGCAGCCATGTTGTGGCACTTCTGCACTCCCTTTGGGATGCCTTTGGCAGATGAAGTAAGCCTGGAACTCAGGGCTTCCTGGTTAAAGAAATCCAAGCCCTAGGCTGAACCCTAACCCTAACCCTAGGCAGATAAATCAGCCTAGGTATAGGGATGGTGCCAAGGAAAAAGCTGTGAAAGCTGCCATGTTGTTGCACTTTTGTACTCCCCTTGGGATGCCTTGAACAGCTGCAGTGTGCCTGGAGCTAAGGGCTTCCTAGTTTTAAAAATCCTAGCCCTAGGCCTAAGCCTAACAGTAACCCTGGGAAGGTAAATCAGCCTGGTGTTAGGCTTCTTGCCAAGGAAAAAGCCGTGAAAGCAGCCATGTTGTGGCACTTTTGCACTCCCTTTTGGATGCCTTTCACAGCTCCAGTGTGCCTGGAACTCAGGGCTTCCTGATTTTAAAAATCCTAGCCCTAGGCCGAACCCCAACCCTAAGACGAGAAAGGCAAATCAGCCAGGAATTAGGCATGTCCCCAAGGAAAAAGCTGTGGAGGCAGGCATGTTGTGGTACTTTTGCGCTCTTCATGGCTAGTCCTTCGCAGCTGCTGTGTTCTTGGAACTCAGGGCTTTCTGGTTAATAGAATCCTTACCCTAGGCGTAACTCAAACCTTAAGCCTAGGAAGGAAAATCAGCCTATGGTTCGGGATGGTCTCATGGAAATATCAGTGGTGGCAGCCAAGTTGCGTCACTTTTGCGCTCCCCCTGGGATGCCTTTCGCAGCTGCAGTGTGCCTGGAGCCCAGGGCTTCCTGGTTTTAAAAGTCCTAGGCCTAAGCCTAACAGTAACCCTAGGAAAGTAAATCAGCCGGGTATTAGGGTTCTTCCTAAGGGAAAAGCCGTGAAAGCAGCCATGTTGTGGCACTTCTGCACTCCCTTTGGGATGCCTTTGGCAGATGAAGTAAGCCTGGAACTCAGGGCTTCCTGGTTAAAGAAATCCAAGCCCTAGGCTAAACCCTAACCCTAACCCTAGGCAGATAAATCAGCCTAGGTATAGGGATGGTGCCAAGGAAAAAGCTGTGAAAGCTGCCATGTTGTTGCACTTTTGTACTCCCCTTGGGATGCCTTGAACAGCTGCAGTGTGCCTGGAGCTAAGGGCTTCCTAGTTTTAAAAATCCTAGCCCTAGGCCTAAGCCTAACAGTAACCCTGGGAAGGTAAATCAGCCTGGTGTTAGGCTTCTTGCCAAGGAAAAAGCCGTGAAAGCAGCCATGTTGTGGCACTTTTGCACTCCCTTTTGGATGCCTTTCACAGCTCCAGTGTGCCTGGAACTCAGGGCTTCCTGATTTTAAAAATCCTAGCCCTAGGCCGAACCCCAACCCTAAGACGAGAAAGGCAAATCAGCCAGGAATTAGGCATGTCCCCAAGGAAAAAGCTGTGGAGGCAGGCATGTTGTGCTACTTTTGTGCTCTTCTTGGCTAGTTCTTCGCAGCTGCTGTGTTCTTGGAACTCAGGGCTTTCTGGTTAATAGAGCCCTTACCCTAGGCGTAACTCAAACCTTAAGCCTAGGAAGGAAAATCAGCCTATGGTTCAGGATGGTCTCATGGAAATATCAGTGGTGGCAGCCAAGTTGCGTCACTTTTGCGCTCCCCTTGGGATGCCTTTCGCAGCTGCAGTGTGCCTGGAGCCCAGGGCTTCCTGGTTTTAAAAGTCCTAGGCCTAAGCCTAACAGTAACCCTAGGAAGGTAAATCAGCCGGGTATTAGGGTTCTTCCTAAGGGAAAAGCCGTGAAAGCAGCCATGTTGTGGCACTTCTGCACTCCCTTTGGGATGCCTTTGGCAGATGAAGTAAGCCTGGAACTCAGGGCTTCCTGGTTAAAGAAATCCAAGCCCTAGGCTGAACCCTAACCCTAACCCTAGGCAGATAAATCAGCCTAGGTATAGGGATGGTGCCAAGGAAAAAGCTGTGAAAGCTGCCATGTTGTTGCACTTTTGTACTCCCCTTGGGATGCCTTGAACAGCTGCAGTGTGCCTGGAGCTAAGGGCTTCCTAGTTTTAAAAATCCTAGCCCTAGGCCTAAGCCTAACAGTAACCCTGGGAAGGTAAATCAGCCTGGTGTTAGGCTTCTTGCCAAGGAAAAAGGCGTGAAAGCAGCCATGTTGTGGCACTTTTGCACTCCCTTTTGGATGCCTTTCACAGCTCCAGTGTGCCTGGAACTCAGGGCTTCCTGATTTTAAAAATCCTAGCCCTAGGCCGAACCCCAACCCTAAGACGAGAAAGGCAAATCAGCCAGGAATTAGGCATGTCCCCAAGGAAAAAGCTGTGGAGGCAGGCATGTTGTGGTACTTTTGCGCTCTTCTTGGCTAGTCCTTCGCAGCTGCTGTGTTCTTGGAACTCAGGGCTTTCTGGTTAATAGAGCCCTTACCCTAGGCGTAACTCAAACCTTAAGCCTAGGAAGGAAAATCAGGCTATGGTTCGGGATGGTCTCATGGAAATATCAGTGGTGGCAGCCAAGTTGCGTCACTTTTGCGCTCCCCTTGGGATGCCTTTCGCAGCTGCAGTGTGCCTGGAGCCCAGGGCTTCCTGGTTTTAAAAGTCCTAGGCCTAAGCCTAACAGTAACCCTAGGAAGGTAAATCAGCCGGGTATTAGGGTTCTTCCTAAGGGAAAAGCCGTGAAAGCAGCCATGTTGTGGCACTTCTGCACTCCCTTTGGGATGCCTTTGGCAGATGAAGTAAGCCTGGAACTCAGGGCTTCCTGGTTAAAGAAATCCAAGCCCTAGGCTGAACCCTAACCCTAACCCTAGGCAGATAAATCAGCCTAGTTATAGGGATGGTGCCAAGGAAAAAGCTGTGAAAGCTGCCATGTTGTTGCACTTTTGTACTCCCCTTGGGATGCCTTGAACAGCTGCAGTGTGCCTGGAGCTAAGGGCTTCCTAGTTTTAAAAATCCTAGCCCTAGGCCTAAGCCTAACAGTAACCCTGGGAAGGTAAATCAGCCTGGTGTTAGGCTTCTTGCCAAGGAAAAGCCGTGAAAGCAGCCATGTTGTGGCACTTTTGCACTCCCTTTTGGATGCCTTTCACAGCTCCAGTGTGCCTGGAACTCAGGGCTTCCTGATTTTAAAAATCCTAGCCCTAGGCCGAACCCCAACCCTAAGACGAGAAAGGCAAATCAGCCAGGAATTAGGCATGTCCCCAAGGAAAAAGCTGTGCAGGCAGGCATGTTGTGGTACTTTTGCGCTCTTCTTGGCTAGTCCTTCGCAGCTGCTGTGTTCTTGGAACTCAGGGCTTTCTGGTTAATAGACCCTTACCCTAGGCGTAACTCAAACCTTAAGCCTAGGAAGGAAAATCAGCCTATGGTTCGGGATGGTCTCATGGAAATATCAGTGGTGGCAGCCAAGTTGCGTCACTTTTGCGCTCCCCTTGGGATGCCTTTCGCAGCTGCAGTGTGCCTGGAGCCCAGGGCTTCCTGGTTTTAAAAGTCCTAGGCCTAAGCCTAACAGTAACCCTAGGAAGGTAAATCAGCCGGGTATTAGGGTTCTTCCTAAGGGAAAAGCCGTGAAAGCAGCCATGTTGTGGCACTTCTGCACTCCCTTTGGGATGCCTTTGGCAGATGAAGTCAGCCTGGAACTCAGGGCTTCCTGGTTAAAGAAATCCAAGCCCTAGGCTGAACCCTAACCCTAACCCTAGGCAGATAAATCAGCCTAGGTATAGGGATGGTGCCAAGGAAAAAGCTGTGAAAGCTGCCATGTTGTTGCACTTTTGTACTCCCCTTGGGATGCCTTGAACAGCTGCAGTGTGCCTGGAGCCCAGGGCTTCCTAGTTTTAAAAATCCTAGCCCTAGGCCTAAGCCTAACAGTAACCCTGGGAAGGTAAATCAGCCTGGTGTTAGGCTTCTTGCCAAGGAAAAAGCTGTGAAAGCAGCCATGTTGTGGCCCTTTTGCACTCCCTTTTGGATGCCTTTCACAGCTCCAGTGTGCCTGAAACTCAGGGCTTCCTGATTTTAAAAATCCTAGCCCTAGGCCGAACCCCAACCCTAAGACGAGAAAGGCAAATCAGCCAGGAATTAGGCATGTCCCCAAGGAAAAAGCTGTGGAGGCAGGCATGTTGTGGTACTTTTGCGCTCTTCTTGGCTAGTCCTTCGCAGCTGCTGTGTTCTTGGAACTCAGGGCTTTCTGGTTAATAGAGCCCTTACCCTAGGCGTAACTCAAACCTTAAGCCTAGGAAGGAAAATCAGCCTATGGTTCGGGATGCTCTCATGGAAATATCAGTGGTGGCAGCCAAGTTGCGTCACTTTTGCGCTCCCCTTGGGATGCCTTTCGCAGCTGCAGTGTGCCTGGAGCCCAGGGCTTCCTGGTTTTAAAAGTCCTAGGCCTAAGCCTAACAGTAACCCTAGGAAGGTAAATCAGCCGGGTATTAGGGTTCTTCCTAAGGGAAAAGCCATGAAAGCAGCCATGTTGTGGCACTTCTGCACTCCCTTTGGGATGCCTTTGGCAGATGAAGTAAGCCTGGAACTCAGGGCTTCCTGGTTAAAGAAATCCAAGCCCTAGGCTGAACCCTAACCCTAACCCTAGGCAGATAAATCAGCCTAGGTATAGGGATGGTGCCAAGGAAAAAGCTGTGAAAGCTGCCATGTTGTTGCACTTTTGTACTCCCCTTGGGATGCCTTGAACAGCTGCAGTGTGCCTGGAGCCCAGGGCTTCCTAGTTTTAAAAATCCTAGCCCTAGGCCTAAGCCTAACAGTAACCCTGGGAAGGGAAATCAGCCTGGTGTTAGGCTTCTTGCCAAGGAAAAAGCCGTGAAAGCAGCCATGTTGTGGCCCTTTTGCACTCCCTTTTGGATGACTTTCACAGGTCCAGTGTGCCTGGAACTCAGGGCTTCCTGATTTTAAAAATCCTAGCCCTAGACCGAACCCCAACCCTAAGACGAGAAAGGCAAATCAGCCAGGAATTAGGCATGTCCCCAAGGAAAAAGCTGTGGAGGCAGGCATGTTGTGCTACTTTTGCGCTCTTCTTGGCTAGTCCTTCGCAGCTGCTGTGTTCTTGGAACTCAGGGCTTTCTGGTTAATAGACCCTTACCCTAGGCGTAACTCAAACCTTAAGCCTAGGAAGGAAAATCAGCCTATGGTTCGGGATGGTCTCATGGAAATATCAGTGGTGGCAGCCAAGTTGCGTCACTTTTGCGCTCCCCTTGGGATGCCTTTCGCAGCTGCAGTGTGCCTGGAGCCCAGGGTTTCCT
The DNA here is from genome assembly GCF_027887145.1 of Ammospiza caudacuta. Taxonomy (NCBI): domain Eukaryota; kingdom Metazoa; phylum Chordata; class Aves; order Passeriformes; family Passerellidae; genus Ammospiza; species Ammospiza caudacuta. Next base: position 349,408 of record NC_080619.1, read on the forward strand.
GGTTTTAAAAGTCCTAGGCCTAAGCCTAACAGTAACCCTAGGAAGGTAAATCAGCCGGGTATTAGGGTTCTTCCTAAGGGAAAAGCCGTGAAAGCAGCCATGTTGTGGCACTTCTGCACTCCCTTTGGGATGCCTTTGGCAGATGAAGTCAGCCTGGAACTCAGGGCTTCCTGGTTAAAGAAATCCAAGCCCTAGGCTGAACCCTAACCCTAACCCTAGGCAGATAAATCAGCCTAGGTATAGGGATGGTGCCAAGGAAAAAGCTGTGAAAGCTGCCATGTTGTTGCACTTTTGTACTCCCCTTGGGATGCCTTGAACAGCTGCAGTGTGCCTGGAGCCCAGGGCTTCCTAGTTTCAAAAATCCTAGCCCTAGGCCTAAGCCTAACAGTAACCCTGGGAAGGGAAATCAGCCTGGTGTTAGGCTTCTTGCCAAGGAAAAAGCCGTGAAAGCAGCCATGTTGTGGCACTTCTGCACTGCCTTTGGGATGCCTTTGGCAGATGAAGTAAGCCTGGAACTCAGGGCTTCCTGGTTAAAGAAATCCAAGCCCTAGGCTGAACCCTAACCCTAACCCTATGCAGATAAATCAGCCTAGGTATAGGGATGGTGCCATGGAAAAAGCTGTGAAAGCTGCCATGTTGTTGGACTTTTGTACTCCCCTTGGGATGCCTTGAACATCTGCAGTGTGCCTGGAGCCCAGGGCTTCCTAGTTTTAAAAATCCTAGCCCTAGGCCTAAGCCTAACAGTAACCCTGGGAAGGTAAATCAGCCTGGTGTTAGGCTTCTTGCCAAGGAAAAAGCCGTGAAAGCAGCCATGTTGTGGCACTTTTGCACTCCCTTTTGGATGCCTTTCACAGCTCCAGTGTGCCTGGAACTCAGGGCTTCCTGATTTTAAAAATCCTAGCCCTAGGCCGAACCCCAACCCTAAGACGAGAAAGGCAAATCAGCCAGGAATTAGGCATGTCCCCAAGGAAAAAGCTGTGGAGGCAGGCATGTTGTGGTACTTTTGCGCTCTTCTTGGCTAGTCCTTCGCAGCTGCTGTGTTCTTGGAACTCAGGGCTTTCTGGTTAATAGAGCCCTTACCCTAGGCGTAACTCAAACCTTAAGCCTAGGAAGGAAAATCAGCCTATGGTTCGGGATGGTCTCATGGAAATATCAGTGGTGGCAGCCAAGTTGCGTCACTTTTGCGCTCCCCTTGGGATGCCTTTCGCAGCTGCAGTGTGCCTGGAGCCCAGGGCTTCCTGGTTTTAAAAGTCCTAGGCCTAAGCCTAACAGTAACCCTGGGAAGGGAAATAAGTCTGGTGTTAGGCTTCTTGCCAAGGAAAAAGCCGTGAAAGCAGCCATGTTGTGGCACTTCTGCACTCCCTTTGGGATGCCTTTGGCAGATGAAGTAAGCCTGGAACTCAGGGCTTCCTGGTTCAAGAAATCCAAGCCCTAGGCTGAACCCTAACCCTAACCCTAGGCAGATAAATCAGCCTAGGTATAGGGATGGTGCCAAGGAAAAAGCTGTGAAAGCTGCCATGTTGTTGCACTTTTGTACTCCCCTTGGGATGCCTTGAACAGCTGCAGTGTGCCTGGAGCCCAGGGCTTCCTAGTTTTAAAAATCCTAGCCCTAGGCCTAAGCCTAACAGTAACCCTGGGAAGGCAAATCAGCCTGGTGTTAGGCTTCTTGCCAAGGAAAAAGCCGTGAAAGCAGCCATGTTGTGGCACTTTTGCACTCCCTTTTGGATGCCTTTCACAGCTCCAGTGTGCCTGGAACTCAGGGCTTCCTGATTTTAAAAATCCTAGCCCTAGGCCAAACCCCAACCCTAAGACGAGAAAGGCAAATCAGCCAGGAATTAGGCATGTCCCCAAGGAAAAAGCTGTGGAGGCAGGCATGTTGTGGTACTTTTGCGCTCTTCTTGGGTAGTCCTTCACAGCTGCTGTGTTCTTGGAACTCAGGGCTTTCTGGTTCATAGAACCCTTACCCTAGGCGTAACTCAAACCTTAAGCCTAGGAAGGAAAATCAGCCTATGGTTCGGGATGGTCTCATGGAAATATCAGTGGTGGCAGCCAAGTTGCGTCACTTTTGCGCTCCCCTTGGGATGCCTTTCGCAGCTGCAGTGTGCCTGGAGCCCAGGGCTTCCTGGTTTTAAAAGTCCTAGGCCTAAGCCTAACAGTAACCCTAGGAAGGTAAATCAGCTGGGTATTAGGGTTCTTCCTAAGGGAAAAGCCGTGAAAGCAGCCATGTTGTGGCACTTCTGCACTCCCTTTGGGATGCCTTTGGCAGATGAAGTCAGCCTGGAACTCAGGGCTTCCTGGTTAAAGAAATCCAAGCCCTAGGCTGAACCCTAACCCTAACCCTAGGCAGATAAATCAGCCTACGTATAGGGATGGTGCCAAGGAAAAAGCTGTGAAAGCTGCCATGTTGTTGCACTTTTGTACTCCCCTTGGGATGCCTTGAACAGCTGCAGTGTGCCTGGAGCTAAGGGCTTCCTAGTTTTAAAAATCCTAGCCCTAGGCCTAAGCCTAACAGTAACCCTGGGAAGGGAAATCAGCCTGGTGTTAGGCTTCTTGCCAAGGAAAAAGCCGTGAAAGCAGCCATGTTGTGGCACTTTTGCACTCCCTTTTGGATGCCTTTCACAGCTCCAGTGTGCCTGGAACTCAGGGCTTCCTGATTTTAAAAATCCTAGCCCTAGGCCGAACCCCAACCCTAAGACGAGAAAGGCAAATCAGCCAGGAATTAGGCATGTCCCCAAGGAAAAAGCTGTGGAGGCAGGCATGTTGTGGTACTTTTGCGCTCTTCTTGGCTAGTCCTTCGCAGCTGCTGTGTTCTTGGAACTCAGGGCTTTCTGGTTAATAGAGCCCTTACCCTAGGCGTAACTCAAACCTTAAGCCTAGGAAGGAAAATCAGCCTATGGTTCGGGATGGTCTCATGGAAATATCAGTGGTGGCAGCCAAGTTGCGTCACTTTTGCGCTCCCCTTGGGATGCCGTTCGCAGCTGCAGTGTGCCTGGAGCCCAGGGCTTCCTGGTTTTAAAAGTCCTAGGCCTAAGCCTAACAGTAACCCTAGGAAGGTAAATCAGCCGGGTATTAGGGTTCTTCCTAAGGGAAAAGCCGTGAAAGCAGCCATGTTGTGGCACTTCTGCACTCCCTTTGGGATGCCTTTGGCAGATGAAGTAAGCCTGGAACTCAGGGCTTCCTGGTTAAAGAAATCCAAGCCCTAGGCTGAACCCTAACCCTAACCCTAGGCAGATAAATCAGCCTAGGTATAGGGATGGTGCCAAGGAAAAAGCTGTGAAAGCTGCCATGTTGTTGCACTTTTGTACTCCCCTTGGGATGCCTTGAACAGCTGCAGTGTGCCTGGAGCTAAGGGCTTCCTAGTTTTAAAAATCCTAGCCCTAGGCCTAAGCCTAACAGTAACCCTGGGAAGGCAAATCAGCCTGGTGTTAGGCTTCTTGCCAAGGAAAAAGCCGTGAAAGCAGCCATGTTGTGGCACTTTTGCACTCCCTTTTGGATGACTTTCACAGCTGCAGTGTGCCTGGAACTCAGGGCTTCCTGGTTAAAGAAATCCAAGCCCTAGGCTGAACCCTAACCCTAACCCTAGGCAGATATATCAGCCTAGGTATAGGGATAGTGCCACGGAAAAAGCTGTGAAAGCTGCCATGTTGTTGCACTTTTGTACTCCCCTTGGGATGCCTTGAACAGCTGCAGTGTGCCTGGAGCCCAAGGCTTCCTTGTTTTAAAAATCCTAGCCCTAGGCCTAAGTCTAACAGTAACCCTGGGAAGGTAAATCAGCCTGGTGTTAGGCTTCTTGCCAAGGAAAAAGCCGTGAAAGCAGCCATGTTGTGGCACTTTTGCACTCCCTTTTGGATGCCTTTCACAGCTCCAGTGTGCCTGGAACTCAGGGCTTCCTGATTTTAAAAATCCTAGCCCTAGGCCGAACCCCAACCCTAAGACGAGAAAGGCAAATCAGCCAGGAATTAGGCATGTCCCCAAGGAAAAAGCTGTGGAGGCAGGCATGTTGTGGTACTTTTGCGCTCTTCTTGGCTAGTCCTTCGCAGCTGCTGTGTTCTTGGAACTCAGGGCTTTCTGGTTAATACAAGCCTTACCATAGGCGTAACTCAAACCTTAACCCTAGGAAGGAAAATCAGCCTATGGTTCGGGATGCTCTCATGGAAATATCAGTGGTGGCAGCCAAGTTGCGTCACTTTTGTGCTCCCCTTGGGATGCCTTTCGCAGCTGCAGTGTGCCTGGAGCCCAGGGCTTCCTGGTTTTAAAAGTCCTAGGCCTAAGCCTAACAGTAACCCTAGGAAGGTAAATCAGCCAGGTATTAGGGTTCTTCCTAAGGGAAAAGCCGTGAAAGCAGCCATGTTGTGGCACTTCTGCACTCCCTTTGGGATGCCTTTGGCAGATGAAGTAAGCCTGGAACTCAGGGCTTCCTGGTTAAAGAAATCCAAGCCCTAGGCTGAACCCTAACCCTAACCCTAGGCAGATAAATCAGCCTAGGTATAGGGATGGTGCCAAGGAAAAAGCTGTGAAAGCTGCCATGTTGTTGCACTTTTGTACTCCCCTTGGGATGCTTTGAACAGCTGCAGTGTGCCTGGAGCTAAGGGCTTCCTAGTTTTAAAAATCCTAGCCCTAGGCCTAAGCCTAACAGTAACCCTGGGAAGGTAAATCAGCCTGGTGTTAGGCTTCTTGCCAAGGAAAAAGCCGTGAAAGCAGCCATGTTGTGGCACTTTTGCACTCCCTTTTGGATGCCTTTCACAGCTCCAGTGTGCCTGGAACTCAGGGCTTCCTGATTATAAAAATCCTAGCCCTAGGCCGAACCCCAACCCTAAGACGAGAAAGGCAAATCAGCCAGGAATTAGGCATGTCCCCAAGGAAAAAGCTGTGGAGGCAGGCATGTTGTGGTACTTTTGCGCTCTTCTTGGCTAGTCCTTCGCAGCTGCTGTGTTCTTGGAACTCAGGGCTCTCTGGTAAATAGAGCCCTTACCCTAGGCGTAACTCAAACCTTAAGCCTAGGAAGGAAAATCAGCCTATGATTCGGGATGGTCTCATGGAAATATCAGTGGTGGCAGCCAAGTTGCGTCACTTTTGCGCTCCCCTTGGGATGCCTTTTGCAGCTGCAGTGTGCCTGGAGCCCAGGGCTTCCTGGTTTTAAAAGTCCTAGGCCTAAGCCTAACAGTAACCCTAGGAAGGTAAATCAGCCGGGTATTAGGGTTCTTCCTAAGGGAAAAGCCGTGAAAGCAGCCATGTTGTGGCACTTCTGCACTCCCTTTGGGATGCCTTTGGCAGATGAAGTCAGCCTGGAACTCAGGGCTTCCTGGTTAAAGAAATCCAAGCCCTAGGCTGAACCCTAACCCTAACCCTAGGCAGATAAATCAGCCTAGGTATAGGGATGGTGCCAAGGAAAAAGCTGTGAAAGCTGCCATGTTGTTGCACTTTTGTACTCCCCTTGGGATGCCTTGAACAGCTGCAGTGTGCCTGGAGCTAAGGGCTTCCTAGTTTTAAAAATCCTAGCCCTAGGCCTAAGCCTAACAGTAACCCTGGGAAGGTAAATCAGCCTGGTGTTAGGCTTCTTGCCAAGGAAAAAGCCGTGAAAGCAGCCATGTTGTGGCACTTTTGCACTCCCTTTTGGATGCCTTTCACAGCTCCAGTGTGCCTGGAACTCAGGGCTTCCTGATTTTAAAAATCCTAGCCCTAGGCCGAACCCCAACCCTAAGACGAGAAAGGCAAATCAGCCAGGAATTAGGCATGTCCCCAAGGAAAAAGCTGTGGAGGCAGGCATGTTGTGGTACTTTTGCGCTCTTCATGGCTAGTCCTTCGCAGCTGCTGTGTTCTTGGAACTCAGGGCTTTCTGGTTAATAGAATCCTTACCCTAGGCGTAACTCAAACTTTAAGCCTAGGAAGGAAAATCAGCCTATGGTTCGGGATGGTCTCATGGAAATATCAGTGGTGGCAGCCAAGTTGCGTCACTTTTGCGCTCCCCCTGGGATGCCTTTCGCAGCTGCAGTGTGCCTGGAGCCCAGGGCTTCCTGGTTTTAAAAGTCCTAGGCCTAAGCCTAACAGTAACCCTAGGAAAGTAAATCAGCCGGGTATTAGGGTTCTTCCTAAGGGAAAAGCCGTGAAAGCAGCCATGTTGTGGCACTTCTGCACTCCCTTTGGGATGCCTTTGGCAGATGAAGTAAGCCTGGAACTCAGGGCTTCCTGGTTAAAGAAATCCAAGCCCTAGGCTAAACCCTAACCCTAACCCTAGGCAGATAAATCAGCCTAGGTATAGGGATGGTGCCAAGGAAAAAGCTGTGAAAGCTGCCATGTTGTTGCACTTTTGTACTCCCCTTGGGATGCCTTGAACAGCTGCAGTGTGCCTGGAGCTAAGGGCTTCCTAGTTTTAAAAATCCTAGCCCTAGGCCTAAGCCTAACAGTAACCCTGGGAAGGTAAATCAGCCTGGTGTTAGGCTTCTTGCCAAGGAAAAAGCCGTGAAAGCAGCCATGTTGTGGCACTTTTGCACTCCCTTTTGGATGCCTTTCACAGCTCCAGTGTGCCTGGAACTCAGGGCTTCCTGATTTTAAAAATCCTAGCCCTAGGCCGAACCCCAACCCTAAGACGAGAAAGGCAAATCAGCCAGGAATTAGGCATGTCCCCAAGGAAAAAGCTGTGGAGGCAGGCATGTTGTGCTACTTTTGTGCTCTTCTTGGCTAGTTCTTCGCAGCTGCTGTGTTCTTGGAACTCAGGGCTTTCTGGTTAATAGAGCCCTTACCCTAGGCGTAACTCAAACCTTAAGCCTAGGAAGGAAAATCAGCCTATGGTTCAGGATGGTCTCATGGAAATATCAGTGGTGGCAGCCAAGTTGCGTCACTTTTGCGCTCCCCTTGGGATGCCTTTCGCAGCTGCAGTGTGCCTGGAGCCCAGGGCTTCCTGGTTTTAAAAGTCCTAGGCCTAAGCCTAACAGTAACCCTAGGAAGGTAAATCAGCCGGGTATTAGGGTTCTTCCTAAGGGAAAAGCCGTGAAAGCAGCCATGTTGTGGCACTTCTGCACTCCCTTTGGGATGCCTTTGGCAGATGAAGTAAGCCTGGAACTCAGGGCTTCCTGGTTAAAGAAATCCAAGCCCTAGGCTGAACCCTAACCCTAACCCTAGGCAGATAAATCAGCCTAGGTATAGGGATGGTGCCAAGGAAAAAGCTGTGAAAGCTGCCATGTTGTTGCACTTTTGTACTCCCCTTGGGATGCCTTGAACAGCTGCAGTGTGCCTGGAGCTAAGGGCTTCCTAGTTTTAAAAATCCTAGCCCTAGGCCTAAGCCTAACAGTAACCCTGGGAAGGTAAATCAGCCTGGTGTTAGGCTTCTTGCCAAGGAAAAAGGCGTGAAAGCAGCCATGTTGTGGCACTTTTGCACTCCCTTTTGGATGCCTTTCACAGCTCCAGTGTGCCTGGAACTCAGGGCTTCCTGATTTTAAAAATCCTAGCCCTAGGCCGAACCCCAACCCTAAGACGAGAAAGGCAAATCAGCCAGGAATTAGGCATGTCCCCAAGGAAAAAGCTGTGGAGGCAGGCATGTTGTGGTACTTTTGCGCTCTTCTTGGCTAGTCCTTCGCAGCTGCTGTGTTCTTGGAACTCAGGGCTTTCTGGTTAATAGAGCCCTTACCCTAGGCGTAACTCAAACCTTAAGCCTAGGAAGGAAAATCAGGCTATGGTTCGGGATGGTCTCATGGAAATATCAGTGGTGGCAGCCAAGTTGCGTCACTTTTGCGCTCCCCTTGGGATGCCTTTCGCAGCTGCAGTGTGCCTGGAGCCCAGGGCTTCCTGGTTTTAAAAGTCCTAGGCCTAAGCCTAACAGTAACCCTAGGAAGGTAAATCAGCCGGGTATTAGGGTTCTTCCTAAGGGAAAAGCCGTGAAAGCAGCCATGTTGTGGCACTTCTGCACTCCCTTTGGGATGCCTTTGGCAGATGAAGTAAGCCTGGAACTCAGGGCTTCCTGGTTAAAGAAATCCAAGCCCTAGGCTGAACCCTAACCCTAACCCTAGGCAGATAAATCAGCCTAGTTATAGGGATGGTGCCAAGGAAAAAGCTGTGAAAGCTGCCATGTTGTTGCACTTTTGTACTCCCCTTGGGATGCCTTGAACAGCTGCAGTGTGCCTGGAGCTAAGGGCTTCCTAGTTTTAAAAATCCTAGCCCTAGGCCTAAGCCTAACAGTAACCCTGGGAAGGTAAATCAGCCTGGTGTTAGGCTTCTTGCCAAGGAAAAGCCGTGAAAGCAGCCATGTTGTGGCACTTTTGCACTCCCTTTTGGATGCCTTTCACAGCTCCAGTGTGCCTGGAACTCAGGGCTTCCTGATTTTAAAAATCCTAGCCCTAGGCCGAACCCCAACCCTAAGACGAGAAAGGCAAATCAGCCAGGAATTAGGCATGTCCCCAAGGAAAAAGCTGTGGAGGCAGGCATGTTGTGGTACTTTTGCGCTCTTCTTGGCTAGTCCTTCGCAGCTGCTGTGTTCTTGGAACTCAGGGCTTTCTGGTTAATAGACCCTTACCCTAGGCGTAACTCAAACCTTAAGCCTAGGAAGGAAAATCAGCCTATGGTTCGGGATGCTCTCATGGAAATATCAGTGGTGGCAGCCAAGTTGCGTCACTTTTGCGCTCCCCTTGGGATGCCTTTCGCAGCTGCAGTGTGCCTGGAGCCCAGGGCTTCCTGGTTTTAAAAGTCCTAGGCCTAAGCCTAACAGTAACCCTAGGAAGGTAAATCAGCCGGGTATTAGGGTTCTTCCTAAGGGAAAAGCCGTGAAAGCAGCCATGTTGTGGCACTTCTGCACTCCCTTTGGGATGCCTTTGGCAGATGAAGTCAGCCTGGAACTCAGGGCTTCCTGGTTAAAGAAATCCAAGCCCTAGGCTGAACCCTAACCCTAACCCTAGGCAGATAAATCAGCCTAGGTATAGGGATGGTGCCAAGGAAAAAGCTGTGAAAGCTGCCATGTTGTTGCACTTTTGTACTCCCCTTGGGATGCCTTGAACAGCTGCAGTGTGCCGGGAGCCCAGGGCTTCCTAGTTTTAAAAATCCTAGCCCTAGGCCTAAGCCTAACAGTAACCCTGGGAAGGGAAATCAGCCTGGTGTTAGGCTTCTTGCCAAGGAAAAAGCTGTGAAAGCAGCCATGTTGTGGCACTTTTGCACTCCCTTTTGGATGCCTTTCACAGCTCCAGTGTGCCTGAAACTCAGGGCTTCCTGATTTTAAAAATCCTAGCCCTAGGCCGAACCCCAACCCTAAGACGAGAAAGGCAAATCAGCCAGGAATTAGGCATGTCCCCAAGGAAAAAGCTGTGGAGGCAGGCATGTTGTGGTACTTTTGCGCTCTTCTTGGCTAGTCCTTCGCAGCTGCTGTGTTCTTGGAACTCAGGGCTTTCTGGTTAATAGAGCCCTTACCCTAGGCGTAACTCAAACCTTAAGCCTAGGAAGGAAAATCAGCCTATGGTTCGGGATGCTCTCATGGAAATATCAGTGGTGGCAGCCAAGTTGCGTCACTTTTGCGCTCCCCTTGGGATGCCTTTCGCAGCTGCAGTGTGCCTGGAGCCCAGGGCTTCCTGGTTTTAAAAGTCCTAGGCCTAAGCCTAACAGTAACCCTAGGAAGGTAAATCAGCCGGGTATTAGGGTTCTTCCTAAGGGAAAAGCCATGAAAGCAGCCATGTTGTGGCACTTCTGCACTCCCTTTGGGATGCCTTTGGCAGATGAAGTAAGCCTGGAACTCAGGGCTTCCTGGTTAAAGAAATCCAAGCCCTAGGCTGAACCCTAACCCTAACCCTAGGCAGATAAATCAGCCTAGGTATAGGGATGGTGCCAAGGAAAAAGCTGTGAAAGCTGCCATGTTGTTGCACTTTTGTACTCCCCTTGGGATGCCTTGAACAGCTGCAGTGTGCCTGGAGCCCAGGGCTTCCTAGTTTTAAAAATCCTAGCCCTAGGCCTAAGCCTAACAGTAACCCTGGGAAGGGAAATCAGCCTGGTGTTAGGCTTCTTGCCAAGGAAAAAGCCGTGAAAGCAGCCATGTTGTGGCCCTTTTGCACTCCCTTTTGGATGACTTTCACAGCTCCAGTGTGCCTGGAACTCAGGGCTTCCTGATTTTAAAAATCCTAGCCCTAGACCGAACCCCAACCCTAAGACGAGAAAGGCAAATCAGCCAGGAATTAGGCATGTCCCCAAGGAAAAAGCTGTGGAGGCAGGCATGTTGTGCTACTTTTGCGCTCTTCTTGGCTAGTCCTTCGCAGCTGCTGTGTTCTTGGAACTCAGGGCTTTCTGGTTAATAGACCCTTACCCTAGGCGTAACTCAAACCTTAAGCCTAGGAAGGAAAATCAGCCTATGGTTCGGGATGGTCTCATGGAAATATCAGTGGTGGCAGCCAAGTTGCGTCACTTTTGCGCTCCCCTTGGGATGCCTTTCGCAGCTGCAGTGTGCCTGGAGCCCAGGGTTTCCTGGTTTTAAAAGTCCTAGGCCTAAGCCTAACAGTAACCCTAGGAAGGTAAATCAGCCGGGTATTAGGGTTCTTCCTAAGGGAAAAGCCGTGAAAGCAGCCATGTTGTGGCACTTCTGCACTCCCTTTGGGATGCCTTTGGCAGATGAAGTCAGCCTGGAACTCAGGGCTTCCTGGTTAAAGAAATCCAAGCCCTAGGCTGAACCCTAACCCTAACCCTAGGCAGATAAATCAGCCTAGGTATAGGGATGGTGCCAAGGAAAAAGCTGTGAAAGCTGCCATGTTGTTGCACTTTTGTACTCCCCTTGGGATGCCTTGAACAGCTGCAGTGTGCCTGGAGCCCAGGGCTTCCTAGTTTCAAAAATCCTAGCCCTAGGCCTAAGCCTAACAGTAACCCTGGGAAGGGAAATCAGCCTGGTGTTAGGCTTCTTGCCAAGGAAAAAGCCGTGAAAGCAGCCATGTTGTGGCACTTCTGCACTGCCTTTGGGATGCCTTTGGCAGATGAAGTAAGCCTGGAACTCAGGGCTTCCTGGTTAAAGAAATCCAAGCCCTAGGCTGAACCCTAACCCTAACCCTATGCAGATAAATCAGCCTAGGTATAGGGATGGTGCCATGGAAAAAGCTGTGAAAGCTGCCATGTTGTTGGACTTTTGTACTCCCCTTGGGATGCCTTGAACATCTGCAGTGTGCCTGGAGCCCAGGGCTTCCTAGTTTTAAAAATCCTAGCCCTAGGCCTAAGCCTAACAGTAACCCTGGGAAGGTAAATCAGCCTGGTGTTAGGCTTCTTGCCAAGGAAAAAGCCGTGAAAGCAGCCATGTTGTGGCACTTTTGCACTCCCTTTTGGATGCCTTTCACAGCTCCAGTGTGCCTGGAACTCAGGGCTTCCTGATTTTAAAAATCCTAGCCCTAGGCCGAACCCCAACCCTAAGACGAGAAAGGCAAATCAGCCAGGAATTAGGCATGTCCCCAAGGAAAGAGCTGTGGAGGCAGGCATGTTGTGGTACTTTTGCGCTCTTCTTGGCTAGTCCTTCGCAGCTGCTGTGTTCTTGGAACTCAGGGCTTTCTGGTTAATAGAGCCCTTACCCTAGGCGTAACTCAAACCTTAAGCCTAGGAAGGAAAATCAGCCTATGGTTCGGGATGGTCTCATGGAAATATCAGTGGTGGCAGCCAAGTTGCGTCACTTTTGCGCTCCCCTTGGGATGCCTTTCGCAGCTGCAGTGTGCCTGGAGCCCAGGGCTTCCTGGTTTTAAAAGTCCTAGGCCTAAGCCTAACAGTAACCCTGGGAAGGGAAATAAGTCTGGTGTTAGGCTTCTTGCCAAGGAAATAGCCGTGAAAGCAGCCATGTTGTGGCACTTCTGCACTCCCTTTGGGATGCCTTTGGCAGATGAAGTAAGCCTGGAACTCAGGGCTTCCTGGTTAAAGAAATCCAAGCCCTAGGCTGAACCCTAACCCTAACCCTAGGCAGATAAATCAGCCTAGGTATAGGGATGGTGCCAAGGAAAAAGCTGTGAAAGCTGCCATGTTGTTGCACTTTTGTACTCCCCTTGGGATGCCTTGAACAGCTGCAGTGTGCCTGGAGCCCAGGGCTTCCTAGTTTTAAAAATCCTAGCCCTAGGCCTAAGCCTAACAGTAACCCTGGGAAGGCAAATCAGCCTGGTGTTAGGCTTCTTGCCAAGGAAAAAGCCGTGAAAGCAGCCATGTTGTGGCACTTTTGCACTCCCTTTTGGATGCCTTTCACAGCTCCAGTGTGCCTGGAACTCAGGGCTTCCTGATTTTAAAAATCCTAGCCCTAGGCCAAACCCCAACCCTAAGACGAGAAAGGCAAATCAGCCAGGAATTAGGCATGTCCCCAAGGAAAAAGCTGTGGAGGCAGGCATGTTGTGGTACTTTTGCGCTCTTCTTGGGTAGTCCTTCACAGCTGCTGTGTTCTTGGAACTCAGGGCTTTCTGGTTCATAGAACCCTTACCCTAGGCGTAACTCAAACCTTAAGCCTAGGAAGGAAAATCAGCCTATGGTTCGGGATGGTCTCATGGAAATATCAGTGGTGGCAGCCAAGTTGCGTCACTTTTGCGCTCCCCTTGGGATGCCTTTCGCAGCTGCAGTGTGCCTGGAGCCCAGGGCTTCCTGGTTTTAAAAGTCCTAGGCCTAAGCCTAACAGTAACCCTAGGAAGGTAAATCAGCTGGGTATTAGGGTTCTTCCTAAGGGAAAAGCCGTGAAAGCAGCCATGTTGTGGCACTTCTGCACTCCCTTTGGGATGCCTTTGGCAGATGAAGTAAGCCTGGAACTCAGGGCTTCCTGGTTAAAGAAATCCAAGCCCTAGGCTGAACCCTAACCCTAACCCTAGGCAGATAAATCAGCCTAGGTATAGGGATGGTGCCAAGGAAAAAGCTGTGAAAGCTGCCATGTTGTTGCACTTTTGTACTCCCCTTGGGATGCCTTGAACAGCTGCAGTGTGCCTGGAGCTAAGGGCTTCCTAGTTTTAAAAATCCTAGCCCTAGGCCTAAGCCTAACAGTAACCCTGGGAAGGGAAATCAGCCTGGTGTTAGGCTTCTTGCCAAGGAAAAAGCCGTGAAAGCAGCCATGTTGTGGCACTTTTGCACTCCCTTTTGGATGCCTTTCACAGCTCCAGTGTGCCTGGAACTCAGGGCTTCCTGATTTTAAAAATCCTAGCCCTAGGCCGAACCCCAACACTAAGACGAGAAAGGCAAATCAGCCAGGAATTAGGCATGTCCCCAAGGAAAAAGCTGTGGAGGCAGGCATGTTGTGGTACTTTTGCGCTCTTCTTGGCTAGTCCTTCGCAGCTGCTGTGTTCTTGGAACTCAGGGCTTTCTGGTTAATAGAGCCCTTACCCTAGGGGTAACTCAAACCTTAAGCCTAGGAAGGAAAATCAGCCTATGGTTCGGGGTGGTCTCATGGAAATATCAGTGGTGGCAGCCAAGTTGCGTCACTTTTGCGCTCCCCTTGGGATGCCGTTCGCAGCTGCAGTGTGCCTGGAGCCCAGGGCTTCCTGGTTTTAAAAGTCCTAGGCCTAAGCCTAACAGTAACCCTAGGAAGGTAAATCAGCCGGGTATTAGGGTTCTTCCTAAGGGAAAAGCCGTGAAAGCAGCCATGTTGTGGCACTTCTGCACTCCCTTTGGGATGCCTTTGGCAGATGAAGTAAGCCTGGAACTCAGGGCTTCCTGGTTAAAGAAATCCAAGCCCTAGGCTGAACCCTAACCCTAACCCTAGGCAGATAAATCAGCCTAGGTATAGGGATGGTGCCAAGGAAAAAGCTGTGAAAGCTGCCATGTTGTTGCACTTTTGTACTCCCCTTGGGATGCCTTGAACAGCTGCAGTGTGCCTGGAGCTAAGGGCTTCCTAGTTTTAAAAATCCTAGCCCTAGGCCTAAGCCTAACAGTAACCCTGGGAAGGGAAATCAGCCTGGTGTTAGGCTTCTTGCCAAGGAAAAAGCCGTGAAAGCAGCCATGTTGTGGCACTTTTGCACTCCCTTTTGGATGACTTTCACAGCTGCAGTGTGCCTGGAACTCAGGGCTTCCTGGTTAAAGAAATCCAAGCCCTAGGCTGAACCCTAACCCTAACCCTAGGCAGATATATCAGCCTAGGTATAGGGATAGTGCCACGGAAAAAGCTGTGAAAGCTGCCATGTTGTTGCACTTTTGTACTCCCCTTGGGATGCCTTGAACAGCTGCAGTGTGCCTGGAGCCCAAGGCTTCCTTGTTTTAAAAATCCTAGCCCTAGGCCTAAGTCTAACAGTAACCCTGGGAAGGTAAATCAGCCTGGTGTTAGGCTTCTTGCCAAGGAAAAAGCCGTGAAAGCAGCCATGTTGTGGCACTTTTGCACTCCCTTTTGGATGCCTTTCACAGCTCCAGTGTGCCTGGAACTCAGGGCTTCCTGATTTTAAAAATCCTAGCCCTAGGCCGAACCCCAACACTAAGACGAGAAAGGCAAATCAGCCAGGAATTAGGCATGTCCCCAAGGAAAAAGCTGTGGAGGCAGGCATGTTGTGGTACTTTTGCGCTCTTCTTGGCTAGTCCTTCGCAGCTGCTGTGTTCTTGGAACTCAGGGCTTTCTGGTTAATACAAGCCTTACCATAGGCGTAACTCAAACCTTAACCCTAGGAAGGAAAATCAGCCTATGGTTCGGGATGCTCTCATGGAAATATCAGTGGTGGCAGCCAAGTTGCGTCACTTTTGTGCTCCCCTTGGGATGCCTTTCGCAGCTGCAGTGTGCCTGGAGCCCAGGGCTTCCTGGTTTTAAAAGTCCTAGGCCTAAGCCTAACAGTAACCCTAGGAAGGTAAATCAGCCGGGTATTAGGGTTCTTCCTAAGGGAAAAGCCGTGAAAGCAGCCATGTTGTGGCACTTCTGCACTCCCTTTGGGATGCCTTTGGCAGATGAAGTAAGCCTGGAACTCAGGACTTCCTGGTTAAAGACATCCAAGCCCTAGGCTGAACCCTAACCCTAACCCTAGGCAGATAAATCAGCCTAGGTATAGGGATGGTGCCAAGGAAAAAGCTGTGAAAGCTGCCATGTTGTTGCACTTTTGTGCTCCCCTTGGGATGCTTTGAACAGCTGCAGTGTGCCTGGAGCTAAGGGCTTCCTAGTTTCAAAAATTCTAGCCCTAGGCCTAAGCCTAACAGTAACCCTGGGAAGGGAAATCAGCCTGGTGTTAGGCTTCTTGCCAAGGAAAAAGCCGTGAAAGCAGCCATGTTGTGGCACTTCTGCACTGCCTTTGGGATGCCTTTGGCAGATGAAGTAAGCCTGGAACTCAGGGCTTCCTGGTTAAAGAAATCCAAGCCCTAGGCTGAACCCTAACCCTAACCCTAGGCAGATAAATCAGCCTAGGTATAGGGATGGTGCCATGGAAAAAGCTGTGAAAGCTTCCATGTTGTTGGACTTTTGTACTCCCCTTGGGATGCCTTGAACAGCTGCAGTGTGCCTGGAGCTAAGTGCTTCCTAGTTTTAAAAATCCTAGCCCTAGGCCTAAGCCTAACAGTAACCCTGGGAAGGTAAATCAGCCTGGTGTTAGGCTTCTTGCCAAGGAAAAAGCCGTGAAAGCAGCCATGTTGTGGCACTTTTGCACTCCCTTTTGGATGCCTTTCACAGCTCCAGTGTGCCTGGAACTCAGGGCTTCCTGATTTTAAAAATCCTAGCCCTAGGCCGAACCCCAACCCTAAGACGAGAAAGGCAAATCAGCCAGGAATTAGGCATGTCCCCAAGGAAAAAGCTGTGGAGGCAGGCATGTTGTGGTACTTTTGCGCTCTTCTTGGCTAGTTCTTCGCAGCTGCTGTGTTCTTGGAACTCAG
Source organism: Ammospiza caudacuta (assembly GCF_027887145.1). Lineage (NCBI taxonomy): Eukaryota > Metazoa > Chordata > Aves > Passeriformes > Passerellidae > Ammospiza > Ammospiza caudacuta. Next base: position 365,143 of record NC_080619.1, read on the forward strand.
GGCTTTCTGGTTAATAGAGCCCTTACCCTAGGCGTAACTCAAACCTTAAGCCTAGGAAGGAAAATCAGGCTATGGTTCGGGATGGTCTCATGGAAATATCAGTGGTGGCAGCCAAGTTGCGTCACTTTTGCGCTCCCCTTGGGATGCCTTTCGCAGCTGCAGTGTGCCTGGAGCCCAGGGCTTCCTGGTTTTAAAAGTCCTAGGCCTAAGCCTAACAGTAACCCTAGGAAGGTAAATCAGCCAGGTATTAGGGTTCTTCCTAAGGGAAAAGCCGTGAAAGCAGCCATGTTGTGGCACTTCTGCACTCCCTTTGGGATGCCTTTGGCAGATGAAGTAAGCCTGGAACTCAGGGCTTCCTGGTTAAAGAAATCCAAGCCCTAGGCTGAACCCTAACCCTAACCCTAGGCAGATAAATCAGCCTAGGTATAGGGATGGTGCCAAGGAAAAAGCTGTGAAAGCTGCCATGTTGTTGCACTTTTGTACTCCCCTTGGGATGCTTTGAACAGCTGCAGTGTGCCTGGAGCTAAGGGCTTCCTAGTTTTAAAAATCCTAGCCCTAGGCCTAAGCCTAACAGTAACCCTGGGAAGGTAAATCAGCCTGGTGTTAGGCTTCTTGCCAAGGAAAAAGCCGTGAAAGCAGCCATGTTGTGGCACTTTTGCACTCCCTTTTGGATGCCTTTCACAGCTCCAGTGTGCCTGGAACTCAGGGCTTCCTGATTATAAAAATCCTAGCCCTAGGCCGAACCCCAACCCTAAGACGAGAAAGGCAAATCAGCCAGGAATTAGGCATGTCCCCAAGGAAAAAGCTGTGCAGGCAGGCATGTTGTGGTACTTTTGCGCTCTTCTTGGCTAGTCCTTCGCAGCTGCTGTGTTCTTGGAACTCAGGGCTCTCTGGTAAATAGAGCCCTTACCCTAGGCGTAACTCAAACCTTAAGCCTAGGAAGGAAAATCAGCCTATGGTTCGGGATGGTCTCATGGAAATATCAGTGGTGGCAGCCAAGTTGCGTCACTTTTGCGCTCCCCTTGGGATGCCTTTCGCAGCTGCAGTGTGCCTGGAGCCCAGGGCTTCCTGGTTTTAAAAGTCCTAGGCCTAAGCCTAACAGTAACCCTAGGAAGGTAAATCAGCCGGGTATTAGGGTTCTTCCTAAGGGAAAAGCCGTGAAAGCAGCCATGTTGTGGCACTTCTGCACTCCCTTTGGGATGCCTTTGGCAGATGAAGTCAGCCTGGAACTCAGGGCTTCCTGGTTAAAGAAATCCAAGCCCTAGGCTGAACCCTAACCCTAACCCTAGGCAGATAAATCAGACTAGGTATAGGGATGGTGCCAAAAAACAAGCTGTGAAAGCTGCCATGTTGTTGCACTTTTGTACTCCCCTTGGGATGCCTTGAACAGCTGCAGTGTGCCTGGAGCTAAGGGCTTCCTAGTTTTAAAAATCCTAGCCCTAGGCCTAAGCCTAACAGTAACCCTGGGAAGGGAAATCAGCCTGGTGTTAGGCTTCTTGCCAAGGAAAAAGCCGTGAAAGCAGCCATGTTGTGGCACTTCTGCACTCCCTTTGGGATGCCTTTGGCAGATGAAGTAAGCCTGGAGCCCAGGGCTTCCTGGTTAAAGAATTCCAAGCCCTAGGGTCAACCATAACCCTAACCGTAGGCAGATAAATCAGCCTAGGTATAGGGATGGTGCCAAGGAAAAAGCTGTGAAAGCTGCCATGTTGTTGCACTTTTGTACTCCCCTTGGGATGCCTTGAACAGCTGCAGTGTGCCTGGAGCCCAGGGCTTCCTAGTTTTAAAAATCCTAGCCCTAGGCCTAAGCCTAACAGTAACCCTGGGAAGGGAAATCAGCCTGGTGTTAGACTTCTTGCCAAGGAAAAAGCCGTGAAAGCAGCCATGTTGTGGCACTTCTGCACTCCCTTTGGGATGCCTTTGGCAGATGAAGTAAGCCTGGAGCCCAGGGCTTCCTGGTTAAAGAATTCCAAGCCCTAGGGTCAACCATAACCCTAACCGTAGGCAGATAAATCAGCCTAGGTATAGGGATGGTGCCAAGGAAAAAGCTGTGAAAGCTGCCATGTTGTTGCACTTTTGTACTCCCCTTGGGATGCCTTGAACAGCTGCAGTGTGCCTGGAGCCCAGGGCTTCCTAGTTTTAAAAATCCTAGCCCTAGGCCTAAGCCTAACAGTAACCCTGGGAAGGGAAATCAGCCTGGTGTTAGACTTCTTGCCAAGGAAAAAGCCGTGAAAGCAGCCATGTTGTGGCACTTCTGCACTCCCTTTGGGATGCCTTTGGCAGATGAAGTAAGCCTGGAGCCCAGGGCTTCCTGGTTAAAGAATTCCAAGCCCTAGGCTGAACCCTAACCCTAACCCTAGGCAGATAAATCAGCCTAGGTATAGGGATGGTGCCAAGGAAAAAGCTGTGAAAGCTGCCATGTTGTTGCACTTTTGTACTCCCCTTGGGATGCCTTGAACAGCTGCAGTGTGCCTGGAGCCCAGGGCTTCCTAGTTTTAAAAATCCTAGCCCTAGGCCTAAGCCTAACAGTAACCCTGGGAAGGCAAATCAGCCTGGTGTTAGGCTTCTTGCCAAGGAAAAAGCCGTGAAAGCAGCCATGTTGTGGCACTTTTGCACTCCCTTTTGGATGCCTTTCACAGCTCCAGTGTGCCTGGAACTCAGGGCTTCCTGATTTTAAAAATCCTAGCCCTAGGCCGAACCCCAACCCTAAGACGAGAAAGGCAAATCAGCCAGGAATTAGGCATGTCCCCAAGGAAAAAGCTGTGGAGGCAGGCATGTTGTGCTACTTTTGCGCTCTTCTTGGCTAGTCCTTCACAGCTGCTGTGTTCTTGGAACTCAGGGCTTTCTGGTTAATAGAACGCTTACCCTAGGCGTAACTCAAACCTTAAGCCTAGGAAGGAAAATCAGCCTATGGTTCGGGATGCTCCCATGGAAATATCAGTGCTGGCAGCCAAGTTGCGTCACTTTTGCGCTCCCCTTGGGATGCCTTTCGCAGCTGCAGTGTGCCTGGAGCCCAGGGCTTCCTGGTTTTAAAAGTCCTAGGCCTAAGCCTAACAGTAACCCTAGGAAGGTAAATCAGCCGGGTATTAGGGTTCTTCCTAAGGGAAAAGCCGTGAAAGCAGCCATGTTGTGGCACTTCTGCACTCCCTTTGGGATGCCTTTGGCAGATGAAGTAAGCCTGGAACTCAGGGCTTCCTGGTTAAAGAAATCCAAGCCCTAGGCTGAACCCTAACCCTAACCCTAGGCAGATAAATCAGCCTACGTATAGGGATGGTGCCAAGGAAAAAGCTGTGAAAGCTGCCATGTTGTTGCACTTTTGTACTCCCCTTGGGATGCCTTGAACAGCTGCAGTTTGCCTGGAGCCCAGGGCTTCCTAGTTTTAAAAATCCTAGCCCTAGGCCTAAGCCTAACAGTAACCCTGGGAAGGTAAATCAGCCGGGTATTAGGGTTCTTCCTAAGGGATAAGCCGTGAAAGCAGCCATGTTTTGGCACTTCTGCACTCCCTTTGGGATGCCTTTGGCAGATGAAGTAAGCCTGGAACTCAGGGCTTCCTGGTTAAAGAAATCCAAGCCCTAGGCTGAAGCCTAACCCTAACCCTAGGCAGATAAATCAGCCTAGGTATAGGGATGGTGCCAAGGAAAAAGCTGTGAAAGCTGCCATGTTGTTGCACTTTTGTACTCCCCTTGGGATGCCTTGAACAGCTGCAGTGTGCCTGGAGCCCAGGGCTTCCTAGTTTTAAAAATCCTAGCCCTAGGCCTAAGCCTAACAGTAACCCTGGGAAGGTAAATCAGCCTGGTGTTAGGCTTCTTGCCAAGGAAAAAGCCGTGAAAGCAGCCATGTTGTGGCACTTTTGCACTCCCTTTTGGATGCCTTTCACAGCTCCAGTGTGCCTGGAACTCAGGGCTTCCTGATTTTAAAAATCCTAGCCCTAGGCCGAACCCCAACCCTAAGACGAGAAAGGCAAATCAGCCAGGATTTAGGCATGTCCCAAAGGAAAAAGCTGTGGAGGCAGGCATGTTGTGGTACTTTTGCGCTCTTCTTGGCTAGTTCTTCGCAGCTGCTGTCTTCTTGGAACTCAGGGCTTTCTGGTTAATAGAGCCCTTACCCTAGGCGTAACTCAAACCTTAAGCCTAGGAAGGAAAATCAGCCTATGGTTCGGGATGGTCTCATGGAAATATCAGTGGTGGCAGCCAAGTTGCGTCACTTTTGCGCTCCCCTTGGGATGCCTTTCGCAGCTGCAGTGTGCCTGGAGCCCAGGGCTTCCTGGTTTTAAAAGTCCTAGGCCTAAGCCTAACAGTAACCCTAGGAAGGTAAATCAGCCGGGTATTAGGGGTCTTCCTAAGGGAAAAGCCGTGAAAGCAGCCATGTTGTGGCACTTCTGCACTCCCTTTGGGATGCCTTTGGCAGATGAAGTAAGCCTGGAACTCAGGGCTTCCTGGTTAAAGAAATCCAAGCCCTAGGCTAAACCCTAACCCTAACCCTAGGCAGATAAATCAGCCTAGGTATAGGGATGGTGCCAAGGAAAAAGCTGTGAAAGCTGCCATGTTGTTGCACTTTTGTACTCCCCTTGGGATGCCTTGAACAGCTGCAGTGTGCCTGGAGCTAAGGGCTTCCTAGTTTTAAAAATCCTAGCCCTAGGCCTAAGCCTAACAGTAACCCTGGGAAGGGAAATCAGCCTGGTGTTAGGCTTCTTGCCAAGGAAAAAGCCGTGAAAGCAGCCATGTTGTGGCACTTTTGCACTCCCTTTTGGATGCCTTTCACAGCTCCAGTGTGCCTGGAACTCAGGGCTTCCTGATTTTAAAAATCCTAGCCCTAGGCCGAACCCCAGCCCTAAGACGAGAAAGGCAAATCAACCAGGAATTAGGCATGTCCCCAAGGAAAAAGCTGTGGAGGCAGGCATGTTGTGGTACTTTTGCGCTCTTCTTGGCTAGTCCTTCGCAGCTGCTGTGTTCTTGGAACTCAGGGCTTTCTGGTTAATAGAGCCCTTACCCTAGGCGTAACTCAAACCTTAAGCCTAGGAAGGAAAATCAGCCTATGGTTCGGGATGGTCTCATGGAAATATCAGTGGTGGCAGCCAAGTTGAGTCACTTTTGCGCTCCCCTTGGGATGCCTTTCGCAGCTGCAGTGTGCCTGGAGCCCAGGGCTTCCTGGTTTTAAAAGTCCTAGGCCTAAGCCTAACAGTAACCCTAGGAAGGTAAATCAGCCGGGTATTAGGGTTCTTCCTAAGGGAAAAGCCGTGAAAGCAGCCATGTTGTGGCACTTCTGCACTCCCTTTGGGATGCCTTTGGCAGATGAAGTAAGCCTGGAACTCAGGGCTTCCTGGTTAAAGAAATCCAAGCCCTAGGCTGAACCCTAACCCTAACCCTAGGCAGATAAATCAGCCTAGGTATAGGGATGGTGCCAAGGAAAAAGCTGTGAAAGCTGCCATGTTGTTGCACTTTTGTACTCCCCTTGGGATGCCTTGAACAGCTGCAGTGTGCCTGGAGCTAAGGGCTTCCTAGTTTTAAAAATCCTAGCCCTAGGCCTAAGCCTAACAGTAACCCTGGGAAGGGAAATCAGCCTGGTGTTAGGCTTCTTGCCAAGGAAAAAGCCGTGAAAGCAGCCATGTTGTGGCACTTTTGCACTCCCTTTTGGATGCCTTTCACAGCTCCAGTGTGCCTGGAACTCAGGGCTTCCTGATTTTAAAAATCCTAGCCCTAGGCCGAACCCCAACACTAAGACGAGAAAGGCAAATCAGCCAGGAATTAGGCATGTCCCCAAGGAAAAAGCTGTGGAGGCAGGCATGTTGTGGTACTTTTGCGCTCTTCTTGGCTAGTCCTTCGCAGCTGCTGTGTTCTTGGAACTCAGGGCTTTCTGGTTAATAGAACGCTTACCCTAGGCGTAACTCAAACCTTAAGCCTAGGAAGGAAAATCAGCCTATGGTTCGGGATGGTGTCATGGAAATATCAGTGGTGGCAGCCAAGTTGCGTCACTTTTGCGCTCCCCTTGGGATGCCTTTCGCAGCTGCAGTGTGCCTGGAGCCCAGGGCTTCCTGGTTTTAAAAGTCCTAGGCCTAAGCCTAACAGTAACCCTAGGAAGGTAAATCAGCCGGGTATTAGGGTTCTTCCTAAGGGAAAAGCCGTGAAAGCAGCCATGTTGTGGCACTTCTGCACTCCCTTTGGGATGCCTTTGGCAGATGAAGTAAGCCTGGAACTCAGGGCTTCCTGGTTAAAGAAATCCAAGCCCTAGGCTGAACCCTAACCCTAACCCTAGGCAGATAAATCAGCCTAGGTATAGGGATGGTGCCAAGGAAAAAGCTGTGAAAGCTGCCATGTTGTTGCACTTTTGTACTCCCCTTGGGATGCCTTGAACAGCTGCAGTGTGCCTGGAGCTAAGGGCTTCCTAGTTTTAAAAATCCTAGCCCTAGGCCTAAGCCTAACAGTAACCCTGGGAAGGTAAATCAGCCTGGTGTTAGGCTTCTTGCCAAGGAAAAAGCCGTGAAAGCAGCCATGTTGTGGCACTTTTGCACTCCCTTTTGGATGCCTTTCACAGCTCCAGTGTGCCTGGAACTCAGGGCTTCCTGATTTTAAAAATCCTAGCCCTAGGCCGAACCCCAACCCTAAGACGAGAAAGGCAAATCAGCCAGGAATTAGGCATGTCCCCAAGGAAAAAGCTGTGGAGGCAGGCATGTTGTGGTACTTTTGCGCTCTTCTTGGCTAGTCCTTCGCAGCTGCTGTGTTCTTGGAACTCAGGGCTCTCTGGTAAATAGAGCCCTTACCCTAGGCGTAACTCAAACCTTAAGCCTAGGAAGGAAAATCAGCCTATGGTTCGGGATGGTCTCATGGAAATATCAGTGGTGGCAGCCAAGTTGCGTCACTTTTGCGCTCCCCTTGGGATGCCTTTCGCAGCTGCAGTGTGCCTGGAGCCCAGGGCTTCCTGGTTTTAAAAGTCCTAGGCCTAAGCCTAACAGTAACCCTAGGAAGGTAAATCAGCCGGGTATTAGGGTTCTTCCTAAGGGAAAAGCCGTGAAAGCAGCCATGTTGTGGCACTTCTGCACTCCCTTTGGGATGCCTTTGGCAGATGAAGTCAGCCTGGAACTCAGGGCTTCCTGGTTAAAGAAATCCAAGCCCTAGGCTGAACCCTAACCCTAACCCTAGGCAGATAAATCAGACTAGGTATAGGGATGGTGCCAAAAAACAAGCTGTGAAAGCTGCCATGTTGTTGCACTTTTGTACTCCCCTTGGGATGCCTTGAACAGCTGCAGTGTGCCTGGAGCCCAGGGCTTCCTAGTTTTAAAAATCCTAGCCCTAGGCCTAAGCCTAACAGTAACCCTGGGAAGGGAAATCAGCCTGGTGTTAGGCTTCTTGCCAAGGAAAAAGCCGTGAAAGCAGCCATGTTGTGGCACTTCTGCACTCCCTTTGGGATGCCTTTGGCAGATGAAGTAAGCCTGGAGCCCAGGGCTTCCTGGTTAAAGAATTCCAAGCCCTAGGGTCAACCATAACCCTAACCGTAGGCAGATAAATCAGCCTAGGTATAGGGATGGTGCCAAGGAAAAAGCTGTGAAAGCTGCCATGTTGTTGCACTTTTGTACTCCCCTTGGGATGCCTTGAACAGCTGCAGTGTGCCTGGAGCCCAGGGCTTCCTAGTTTTAAAAATCCTAGCCCTAGGCCTAAGCCTAACAGTAACCCTGGGAAGGGAAATCAGCCTGGTGTTAGACTTCTTGCCAAGGAAAAAGCCGTGAAAGCAGCCATGTTGTGGCACTTCTGCACTCCCTTTGGGATGCCTTTGGCAGATGAAGTAAGCCTGGAGCCCAGGGCTTCCTGGTTAAAGAATTCCAAGCCCTAGGGTCAACCATAACCCTAACCGTAGGCAGATAAATCAGCCTAGGTATAGGGATGGTGCCAAGGAAAAAGCTGTGAAAGCTGCCATGTTGTTGCACTTTTGTACTCCCCTTGGGATGCCTTGAACAGCTGCAGTGTGCCTGGAGCCCAGGGCTTCCTAGTTTTAAAAATCCTAGCCCTAGGCCTAAGCCTAACAGTAACCCTGGGAAGGGAAATCAGCCTGGTGTTAGGCTTCTTGCCAAGGAAAAAGCCGTGAAAGCAGCCATGTTGTGGCACTTTTGCACTCCCTTTTGGATGCCTTTCACAGCTCCAGTGTGCCTGGAACTCAGGGCTTCCTGATTTTAAAAATCCTAGCCCTAGGCCGAACCCCAACCCTAAGACGAGAAAGGCAAATCAGCCAGGAATTAGGCATGTCCCCAAGGAAAAAGCTGTGGAGGCAGGCATGTTGTGCTACTTTTGCGCTCTTCTTGGCTAGTCCTTCACAGCTGCTGTGTTCTTGGAACTCAGGGCTTTCTGGTTAATAGAACCCTTCCCCTAGGCGTAACTCAAACCTTAAGCCTAGGAAGGAAAATCAGCCTATGGTTCGGGATGCTCCCATGGAAATATCAGTGCTGGCAGCCAAGTTGCGTCACTTTTGCGCTCCCCTTGGGATGCCTTTCGCAGCTGCAGTGTGCCTGGAGCCCAGGGCTTCCTGGTTTTAAAAGTCCTAGGCCTAAGCCTAACAGTAACCCTAGGAAGGTAAATCAGCCGGGTATTAGGGTTCTTCCTAAGGGAAAAGCCGTGAAAGCAGCCATGTTGTGGCACTTCTGCACTCCCTTTGGGATGCCTTTGGCAGATGAAGTAAGCCTGGAACTCAGGGCTTCCTGGTTAAAGAAATCCAAGCCCTAGGCTGAACCCTAACCCTAACCCTAGGCAGATAAATCAGCCTAGGTATAGGGATGGTGCCAAGGAAAAAGCTGTGAAAGCTGCCATGTTGTTGCACTTTTGTACTCCCCTTGGGATGCCTTGAACAGCTGCAGTTTGCCTGGAGCCCAGGGCTTCCTAGTTTTAAAAATCCTAGCCCTAGGCCTAAGCCTAACAGTAACCCTGGGAAGGTAAATCAGCCGGGTATTAGGGTTCTTCCTAAGGGATAAGCCGTGAAAGCAGCCATGTTTTGGCACTTCTGCACTCCCTTTGGGATGCCTTTGGCAGATGAAGTAAGCCTGGAACTCAGGGCTTCCTGGTTAAAGAAATCCAAGCCCTAGGCTGAAGCCTAACCCTAACCCTAGGCAGATAAATCAGCCTAGGTATAGGGATGGTGCCAAGGAAAAAGCTGTGAAAGCTGCCATGTTGTTGCACTTTTGTACTCCCCTTGGGATGCCTTGAACAGCTGCAGTGTGCCTGGAGCCCAGGGCTTCCTAGTTTTAAAAATCCTAGCCCTAGGCCTAAGCCTAACAGTAACCCTGGGAAGGTAAATCAGCCTGGTGTTAGGCTTCTTGCCAAGGAAAAAGCCGTGAAAGCAGCCATGTTGTGGCACTTTTGCACTCCCTTTTGGATGCCTTTCACAGCTCCAGTGTGCCTGGAACTCAGGGCTTCCTGATTTTAAAAATCCTAGCCCTAGGCCGAACCCCAACCCTAAGACGAGAAAGGCAAATCAGCCAGGATTTAGGCATGTCCCAAAGGAAAAAGCTGTGGAGGCAGGCATGTTGTGGTACTTTTGCGCTCTTCTTGGCTAGTTCTTCGCAGCTGCTGTGTTCTTGGAACTCAGGGCTTTCTGGTTAATAGAGCCCTTACCCTAGGCGTAACTCAAACCTTAAGCCTAGGAAGGAAAATCAGCCTATGGTTCGGGATGGTCTCATGGAAATATCAGTGGTGGCAGCCAAGTTGCGTCACTTTTGCGCTCCCCTTGGGATGCCTTTCGCAGCTGCAGTGTGCCTGGAGCCCAGGGCTTCCTGGTTTTAAAAGTCCTAGGCCTAAGCCTAACAGTAACCCTAGGAAGGTAAATCAGCCGGGTATTAGGGGTCTTCCTAAGGGAAAAGCCGTGAAAGCAGCCATGTTGTGGCACTTCTGCACTCCCTTTGGGATGCCTTTGGCAGATGAAGTAAGCCTGGAACTCAGGGCTTCCTGGTTAAAGAAATCCAAGCCCTAGGCTAAACCCTAACCCTAACCCTAGGCACATAAATCAGCCTAGGTATAGGGATGGTGCCAAGGAAAAAGCTGTGAAAGCTGCCATGTTGTTGCACTTTTGTACTCCCCTTGGGATGCCTTGAACAGCTGCAGTGTGCCTGGAGCTAAGGGCTTCCTAGTTTTAAAAATCCTAGCCCTAGGCCTAAGCCTAACAGTAACCCTGGGAAGGGAAATCAGCCTGGTGTTAGGCTTCTTGCCAAGGAAAAAGCCGTGAAAGCAGCCATGTTGTGGCACTTTTGCACTCCCTTTTGGATGCCTTTCACAGCTCCAGTGTGCCTGGAACTCAGGGCTTCCTGATTTTAAAAATCCTAGCCCTAGGCCGAACCCCAGCCCTAAGACGAGAAAGGCAAATCAACCAGGAATTAGGCATGTCCCCAAGGAAAAAGCTGTGGAGGCAGGCATGTTGTGGTACTTTTGCGCTCTTCTTGGCTAGTCCTTCGCAGCTGCTGTGTTCTTGGAACTCAGGGCTTTCTGGTTAATAGAACGCTTACCCTAGGCGTAACTCAAACCTTAAGCCTAGGAAGGAAAATCAGCCTATGGTTCGGGATGGTCTCATGGAAATATCAGTGGTGGCAGCCAAGTTGCGTCACTTTTGCGCTCCCCTTGGGATGCCTTTCGCAGCTGCAGTGTGCCTGGAGCCCAGGGCTTCCTGGTTTTAAAAGTCCTAGGCCTAAGCCTAACAGTAACCCTAGGAAGGTAAATCAGCCGGGTATTAGGGTTCTTCCTAAGGGAAAAGCCGTGAAAGCAGCCATGTTGTGGCACTTCTGCACTCCCTTTGGGATGCCTTTGGCAGATGAAGTAAGCCTGGAACTCAGGGCTTCCTGGTTAAAGAAATCCAAGCCCTAGGCTGAACCCTAACCCTAACCCTAGGCAGATAAATCAGCCTAGGTATAGGGATGGTGCCAAGGAAAAAGCTGTGAAAGCTGCCATGTTGTTGCACTTTTGTACTCCCCTTGGGATGCCTTGAACAGCTGCAGTGTGCCTGGAGCTAAGGGCTTCCTAGTTTTAAAAATCCTAGCCCTAGGCCTAAGCCTAACAGTAACCCTGGGAAGGTAAATCAGCCCGGTGTTAGGCTTCTTGCCAAGGAAAAAGCCGTGAAAGCAGCCATGTTGTGGCACTTTTGCACTCCCTTTTGGATGCCTTTCACAGCTCCAGTGTGCCTGGAACTCAGGGCTTCCTGATTTTAAAAATCCTAGCCCTAGGCCGAACCCCAACACTAAGACGAGAAAGGCAAATCAGCCAGGAATTAGGCATGTCCCCAAGGAAAAAGCTGTGGAGGCAGGCATGTTGTGCTACTTTTGCGCTCTTCTTGGCTAGTCCTTCACAGCTGCTGTGTTCTTGGAACTCAGGGCTTTCTGGTTAATAGAACCCTTCCCCTAGGCGTAACTCAAACCTTAAGCCTAGGAAGGAAAATCAGCCTATGGTTCGGGATGCTCCCATGGAAATATCAGTGCTGGCAGCCAAGTTGCGTCACTTTTGCGCTCCCCTTGGGATGCCTTTCGCAGCTGCAGTGTGCCTGGAGCCCAGGGCTTCCTGGTTTTAAAAGTCCTAGGCCTAAGCCTAACAGTAACCCTAGGAAGGTAAATCAGCCGGGTATTAGGGTTCTTCCTAAGGGAAAAGCCGTGAAAGCAGCCATGTTGTGGCACTTCTGCACTCCCTTTGGGATGCCTTTGGCAGATGAAGTAAGCCTGGAACTCAGGGCTTCCTGGTTAAAGAAATCCAAGCCCTAGGCTGAACCCTAACCCTAACCCTAGGCAGATAAATCAGCCTAGGTATAGGGATGGTGCCAAGGAAAAAGCTGTGAAAGCTGCCATGTTGTTGCACTTTTGTACTCCCCTTGGGATGCCTTGAACAGCTGCAGTTTGCCTGGAGCCCAGGGCTTCCTAGTTTTAAAAATCCTAGCCCTAGGCCTAAGCCTAACAGTAACCCTGGGAAGGTAAATCAGCCGGGTATTAGGGTTCTTCCTAAGGGATAAGCCGTGAAAGCAGCCATGTTTTGGCACTTCTGCACTCCCTTTGGGATGCCTTTGGCAGATGAAGTAAGCCTGGAACTCAGGGCTTCCTGGTTAAAGAAATCCAAGCCCTAGGCTGAAGCCTAACCCTAACCCTAGGCAGATAAATCAGCCTAGGTATAGGGATGGTGCCAAGGAAAAAGCTGTGAAAGCTGCCATGTTGTTGCACTTTTGTACTCCCCTTGGGATGCCTTGAACAGCTGCAGTGTGCCTGGAGCCCAGGGCTTCCTAGTTTTAAAAATCCTAGCCCTAGGCCTAAGCCTAACAGTAACCCTGGGAAGGTAAATCAGCCTGGTGTTAGGCTTCTTGCCAAGGAAAAAGCCGTGAAAGCAGCCATGTTGTGGCACTTTTGCACTCCCTTTTGGATGCCTTTCACAGCTCCAGTGTGCCTGGAACTCAGGGCTTCCTGATTTTAAAAATCCTAGCCCTAGGCCGAACCCCAACCCTAAGACGAGAAAGGCAAATCAGCCAGGATTTAGGCATGTCCCAAAGGAAAAAGCTGTGGAGGCAGGCATGTTGTGGTACTTTTGCGCTCTTCTTGGCTAGTTCTTCGCAGCTGCTGTGTTCTTGGAACTCAGGGCTTTCTGGTTAATAGAGCCCTTACCCTAGGCGTAACTCAAACCTTAAGCCTAGGAAGGAAAATCAGCCTATGGTTCGGGATGGTCTCATGGAAATATCAGTGGTGGCAGCCAAGTTGCGTCACTTTTGCGCTCCCCTTGGGATGCCTTTCGCAGCTGCAGTGTGCCTGGAGCCCAGGGCTTCCTGGTTTTAAAAGTCCTAGGCCTAAGCCTAACAGTAACCCTAGGAAGGTAAATCAGCCGGGTATTAGGGGTCTTCCTAAGGGAAAAGCCGTGAAAGCAGCCATGTTGTGGCACTTCTGCACTCCCTTTGGGATGCCTTTGGCAGATGAAGTAAGCCTGGAACTCAGGGCTTCCTGGTTAAAGAAATCCAAGCCCTAGGCTAAACCCTAACCCTAACCCTAGGCACATAAATCAGCCTAGGTATAGGGATGGTGCCAAGGAAAAAGCTGTGAAAGCTGCCATGTTGTTGCACTTTTGTACTCCCCTTGGGATGCCTTGAACAGCTGCAGTGTGCCTGGAGCTAAGGGCTTCCTAGTTTTAAAAATCCTAGCCCTAGGCCTAAGCCTAACAGTAACCCTGGGAAGGGAAATCAGCCTGGTGTTAGGCTTCTTGCCAAGGAAAAAGCCGTGAAAGCAGCCATGTTGTGGCACTTTTGCACTCCCTTTTGGATGCCTTTCACAGCTCCAGTGTGCCTGGAACTCAGGGCTTCCTGATTTTAAAAATCCTAGCCCTAGGCCGAACCCCAGCCCTAAGACGAGAAAGGCAAATCAACCAGGAATTAGGCATGTCCCCAAGGAAAAAGCTGTGGAGGCAGGCATGTTGTGGTACTTTTGCGCTCTTCTTGGCTAGTCCTTCGCAGCTGCTGTGTTCTTGGAACTCAGGGCTTTCTGGTTAATAGAACGCTTACCCTAGGCGTAACTCAAACCTTAAGCCTAGGAAGGAAAATCAGCCTATGGTTCGGGATGGTCTCATGGAAATATCAGTGGTGGCAGCCAAGTTGCGTCACTTTTGCGCTCCCCTTGGGATGCCTTTCGCAGCTGCAGTGTGCCTGGAGCCCAGGGCTTCCTGGTTTTAAAAGTCCTAGGCCTAAGCCTAACAGTAACCCTAGGAAGGTAAATCAGCCGGGTATTAGGGTTCTTCCTAAGGGAAAAGCCGTGAAAGCAGCCATGTTGTGGCACTTCTGCACTCCCTTTGGGATGCCTTTGGCAGATGAAGTAAGCCTGGAACTCAGGGCTTCCTGGTTAAAGAAATCCAAGCCCTAGGCTGAACCCTAACCCTAACCCTAGGCAGATAAATCAGCCTAGGTATAGGGATGGTGCCAAGGAAAAAGCTGTGAAAGCTGCCATGTTGTTGCACTTTTGTACTCCCCTTGGGATGCCTTGAACAGCTGCAGTGTGCCTGGAGCTAAGGGCTTCCTAGTTTTAAAAATCCTAGCCCTAGGCCTAAGCCTAACAGTAACCCTGGGAAGGTAAATCAGCCCGGTGTTAGGCTTCTTGCCAAGGAAAAGGCCGTGAAAGCAGCCATGTTGTGGCACTTTTGCACTCCCTTTTGGATGCCTTTCACAGCTCCAGTGTGCCTGGAACTCAGGGCTTCCTGATTTTAAAAATCCTAGCCCTAGGCCGAACCCCAACACTAAGACGAGAAAGGCAAATCAGCCAGGAATTAGGCATGTCCCCAAGGAAAAAGCTGTGGAGGCAGGCATGTTGTGGTACTTTTGCGCTCTTCTTGGCTAGTCCTTCGCAGCTGCTGTGTTCTTGGAACTCAGGGCTTTCTGGTTAATAGAACGCTTACCCTAGGCGTAACTCAAATCTTAAGCCTAGGAAGGAAAATCAGCCTATGGTTCGGGATGGTCTCATGGAAATATCAGTGGTGGCAGCCAAGTTGCGTCACTTTTGCGCTCCCCTTGGGATGCCTTTCGCAGCTGCAGTGTGCCTGGAGCCCAGGGCTTCCTGGTTTTAAAAGTCCTAGGCCTAAGCCTAACAGTAACCCTAGGAAGGTAAATCAGCCGGGTATTAGGGTTCTTCCTAAGGGAAAAGCCGTGAAAGCAGCCATGTTGTGGCACTTCTGCACTCCCTTTGGGATGCCTTTGGCAGATGAAGTAAGCCTGGAACTCAGGGCTTCCTGGTTAAAGAAATCCAAGCCCTAGGCTGAACCCTAACCCTAACCCTAGGCAGATAAATCAGCCTAGGTATAGGGATGGTGCCAAGGAAAAAGCTGTGAAAGCTGCCATGTTGTTGCACTTTTGTACTCCCCTTGGGATGCCTTGAACAGCTGCAGTGTGCCTGGAGCTAAGGGCTTCCTAGTTTTAAAAATCCTAGCCCTAGGCCTAAGCCTAACAGTAACCCTGGGAAGGGAAATCAGCCTGGTGTTAGGCTTCTTGCCAAGGAAAAAGCCGTGAAAGCAGCCATGTTGTGGCACTTTTGCACTCCCTTTTGGATGCCTTTCACAGCTCCAGTGTGCCTGGAACTCAGGGCTTCCTGATTTTAAAAATCCTAGCCCTAGGCCGAACCCCAACCCTAAGACGAGAAAGGCAAATCAGCCAGGAATTAGGCATGTCCCCAAGGAAAAAGCTGTGGAGGCAGGCATGTTGTGGTACTTTTGCGCTCTTCTTGGCTAGTCCTTCGCAGCTGCTGTGTTCTTGGAACTCAGGGCTCTCTGGTAAATAGAGCCCTTACCCTAGGCGTAACTCAAACCTTAACCCTAGGAAGGAAAATCAGCCTATGGTTCGGGATGGTCTCATGGAAATATCAGTGGTGGCAGCCAAGTTGCGTCACTTTTGCGCTCCCCTTGGGATGCCTTTCGCAGCTGCAGTGTGCCTGGAGCCCAGGGCTTCCTGGTTTTAAAAGTCCTAGGCCTAAGCCTAACAGTAACCCTAGGAAGGTAAATCAGCCGGGTATTAGGGTTCTTCCTAAGGGAAAAGCCGTGAAAGCAGCCATGTTGTGGCACTTCTGCACTCCCTTTGGGATGCCTTTGGCAGATGAAGTAAGCCTGGAACTCAGGGCTTCCTGGTTAAAGAAATCCAAGCCCTAGGCTGAACCCTAACCCTAACCCTAGGCAGATAAATCAGACTAGGTATAGGGATGGTGCCAAAAAACAAGCTGTGAAAGCTGCCATGTTGTTGCACTTTTGTACTCCCCTTGGGATGCCTTGAACAGCTGCAGTGTGCCTGGAGCCCAGGGCTTCCTAGTTTTAAAAATCCTAGCCCTAGGCCTAAGCCTAACAGTAACCCTGGGAAGGGAAATCAGCCTGGTGTTAGGCTTCTTGCCAAGGAAAAAGCCGTGAAAGCAGCCATGTTGTGGCACTTCTGCACTCCCTTTGGGATGCCTTTGGCAGATGAAGTAAGCCTGGAGCCCAGGGCTTCCTGGTTAAAGAATTCCAAGCCCTAGGGTCAACCATAACCCTAACCGTAGGCAGATAAATCAGCCTAGGTATAGGGATGGTGCCAAGGAAAAAGCTGTGAAAGCTGCCATGTTGTTGCACTTTTGTACTCCCCTTGGGATGCCTTGAACAGCTGCAGTGTGCCTGGAGCCCAGGGCTTCCTAGTTTTAAAAATCCTAGCCCTAGGCCTAAGCCTAACAGTAACCCTGGGAAGGGAAATCAGCCTGGTGTTAGACTTCTTGCCAAGGAAAAAGCCGTGAAAGCAGCCATGTTGTGGCACTTCTGCACTCCCTTTGGGATGCCTTTGGCAGATGAAGTAAGCCTGGAGCCCAGGGCTTCCTGGTTAAAGAATTCCAAGCCCTAGGGTCAACCATAACCCTAACCGTAGGCAGATAAATCAGCCTAGGTATAGGGATGGTGCCAAGGAAAAAGCTGTGAAAGCTGCCATGTTGTTGCACTTTTGTACTCCCCTTGGGATGCCTTGAACAGCTGCAGTGTGCCTGGAGCCCAGGGCTTCCTAGTTTTAAAAATCCTAGCCCTAGGCCTAAGCCTAACAGTAACCCTGGGAAGGGAAATCAGCCTGGTGTTAGGCTTCTTGCCAAGGAAAAAGCCGTGAAAGCAGCCATGTTGTGGCACTTTTGCACTCCCTTTTGGATGCCTTTCACAGCTCCAGTGTGCCTGGAACTCAGGGCTTCCTGATTTTAAAAATCCTAGCCCTAGGCCGAACCCCAGCCCTAAGACGAGAAAGGCAAATCAGCCAGGAATTAGGCATGTCCCCAAGGAAAAAGCTGTGGAGGCAGGCATGTTGTGCTACTTTTGCGCTCTTCTTGGGTAGTCCTTCACAGCTGCTGTGTTCTTGGAACTCAGGGCTTTCTGGTTAATAGAACCCTTACCCTAGGCGTAACTCAAACCTTAAGCCTAGGAAGGAAAATCAGCCTATGGTTCGGGATGCTCCCATGGAAATATCAGTGGTGGCAGCCAAGTTGCGTCACTTTTGCGCTCCCCTTGGGATGCCTTTCGCAGCTGCAGTGTGCCTGGAGCCCAGGGCTTCCTGGTTTTAAAAGTCCTAGGCCTAAGCCTAACAGTAACCCTAGGAAGGTAAATCAGCCGGGTATTAGGGTTCTTCCTAAGGGAAAAGCCGTGAAAGCAGCCATGTTGTGGCACTTCTGCACTCCCTTTGGGATGCCTTTGGCAGATGAAGTAAGCCTGGAACTCAGGGCTTCCTGGTTAAAGAAATCCAAGCCCTAGGCTGAACCCTAACCCTAACCCTAGGCAGATAAATCAGCCTACGTATAGGGATGGTGCCAAGGAAAAAGCTGTGAAAGCTGCCATGTTGTTGCACTTTTGTACTCCCCTTGGGATGCCTTGAACAGCTGCAGTTTGCCTGGAGCTAAGGGCTTCCTAGTTTTAAAAATCCTAGCCCTAGGCCTAAGCCTAACAGTAACCCTGGGAAGGTAAATCAGCCGGGTATTAGGGTTCTTCCTAAGGGAAAAGCCGTGAAAGCAGCCATGTTGTGGCACTTCTGCACTCCCTTTGGGATGCCTTTGGCAGATGAAGTAAGCCTGGAACTCAGGGCTTCCTGGTTAAAGAAATCCAAGCCCTAGGCTGAACCCTAACCCTAACCCTAGGCAGATAAATCAGCCTAGGTATAGGGATGGTGCCAAGGAAAAAGCTGTGAAAGCTGCCATGTTGTTGCACTTTTGTACTCCCCTTGGGATGCCTTGAACAGCTGCAGTGTGCCTGGAGCCCAGGGCTTCCTAGTTTTAAAAATCCTAGCCCTAGGCCTAAGCCTAACAGTAACCCTGGGAAGGTAAATCAGCCTGGTGTTAGGCTTCTTGCCAAGGAAAAAGCCGTGAAAGCAGCCATGTTGTGGCACTTTTGCACTCCCTTTTGGATGCCTTTCACAGCTCCAGTGTGCCTGGAACTCAGGGCTTCCTGATTTTAAAAATCCTAGCCCTAGGCCGAACCCCAACCCTAAGACGAGAAAGGCAAATCAGCCAGGATTTAGGCATGTCCCAAAGGAAAAAGCTGTGGAGGCAGGCATGTTGTGGTACTTTTGCGCTCTTCTTGGCTAGTTCTTCGCAGCTGCTGTGTTCTTGGAACTCAGGGCTTTCTGGTTAATAGAGCCCTTACCCTAGGCGTAACTCAAACCTTAAGCCTAGGAAGGAAAATCAGCCTATGGTTCGGGATGGTCTCATGGAAATATCAGTGGTGGCAGCCAAGTTGCGTCACTTTTGCGCTCCCCTTGGGATGCCTTTCGCAGCTGCAGTGTGCCTGGAGCCCAGGGCTTCCTGGTTTTAAAAGTCCTAGGCCTAAGCCTAACAGTAACCCTAGGAAGGTAAATCAGCCGGGTATTAGGGTTCTTCCTAAGGGAAAAGCCGTGAAAGCAGCCATGTTGTGGCACTTCTGCACTCCCTTTGGGATGCCTTTGGCAGATGAAGTAAGCCTGGAACTCAGGGCTTCCTGGTTAAAGAAATCCAAGCCCTAGGCTAAACCCTAACCCTAACCCTAGGCACATAAATCAGCCTAGGTATAGGGATGGTGCCAAGGAAAAAGCTGTGAAAGCTGCCATGTTGTTGCACTTTTGTACTCCCCTTGGGATGCCTTGAACAGCTGCAGTGTGCCTGGAGCTAAGGGCTTCCTAGTTTTAAAAATCCTAGCCCTAGGCCTAAGCCTAACAGTAACCCTGGGAAGGGAAATCAGCCTGGTGTTAGGCTTCTTGCCAAGGAAAAAGCCGTGAAAGCAGCCATGTTGTGGCACTTTTGCACTCCCTTTTGGATGCCTTTCACAGCTCCAGTGTGCCTGGAACTCAGGGCTTCCTGATTTTAAAAATCCTAGCCCTAGGCCGAACCCCAGCCCTAAGACGAGAAAGGCAAATCAACCAGGAATTAGGCATGTCCCCAAGGAAAAAGCTGTGGAGGCAGGCATGTTGTGGTACTTTTGCGCTCTTCTTGGCTAGTCCTTCGCAGCTGCTGTGTTCTTGGAACTCAGGGCTTTCTGGTTAATAGAACCCTTACCCTAGGCGTAACTCAAACCTTAAGCCTAGGAAGGAAAATCAGCCTATGGTTCGGGATGGTCTCATGGAAATATCAGTGGTGGCAGCCAAGTTGCGTCACTTTTGCGCTCCCCTTGGGATGCCTTTCGCAGCTGCAGTGTGCCTGGAGCCCAGGGCTTCCTGGTTTTAAAAGTCCTAGGCCTAAGCCTAACAGTAACCCTGGGAAGGGAAATCAGCCTGGTGTTAGGCTTCTTGCCAAGGAAAAAGCCGTGAAAGCAGCCATGTTGTGGCACTTCTGCACTCCCTTTGGGATGCCTTTGGCAGATGAAGTAAGCCTGGAGCCCAGGGCTTCCTGGTTAAAGAATTCCAAGCCCTAGGGTCAACCATAACCCTAACCGTAGGCAGATAAATCAGCCTAGGTATAGGGATGGTGCCAAGGAAAAAGCTGTGAAAGCTGCCATGTTGTTGCACTTTTGTACTCCCCTTGGGATGCCTTGAACAGCTGCAGTGTGCCTGGAGCCCAGGGCTTCCTAGTTTTAAAAATCCTAGCCCTAGGCCTAAGCCTAACAGTAACCCTGGGAATGGAAATCAGCCTGGTGTTAGACTTCTTGCCAAGGAAAAAGCCGTGAAAGCAGCCATGTTGTGGCACTTCTGCACTCCCTTTGGGATGCATTTGGCAGATGAAGTAAGCCTGGAGCCCAGGGCTTCCTGGTTAAAGAATTCCAAGCCCTAGGGTCAACCATAACCCTAACCGTAGGCAGATAAATCAGCCTAGGTATAGGGATGGTGCCAAGGAAAAAGCTGTGAAAGCTGCCATGTTGTTGCACTTTTGTACTCCCCTTGGGATGCCTTGAACAGCTGCAGTGTGCCTGGAGCCCAGGGCTTCCTAGTTTTAAAAATCCTAGCCCTAGGCCTAAGCCTAACAGTAACCCTGGGAAGGTAAATCAGCCTGGTGTTAGGCTTCTTGCCAAGGAAAAAGCCGTGAAAGCAGCCATGTTGTGGCACTTTTGCACTCCCTTTTGGATGCCTTTCACAGCTCCAGTGTGCCTGGAACTCAGGGCTTCCTGATTTTAAAAATCCTAGCCCTAGGCCGAACCCCAACCCTAAGACGAGAAAGGCAAATCAGCCAGGAATTAGGCATGTCCCCAAGGAAAAAGCTGTGGAGGCAGGCATGTTGTGCTACTTTTGCGCTCTTCTTGGGTAGTCCTTCACAGCTGCTGTGTTCTTGGAACTCAGGGCTTTCTGGTTAATAGAACCCTTACCCTAGGCGTAACTCAAACCTTAAGCCTAGGAAGGAAAATCAGCCTATGGTTCGGGATGCTCCCATGGAAATATCAGTGGTGGCAGCCAAGTTGCGTCACTTTTGCGCTCCCCTTGGGATGCCTTTCGCAGCTGCAGTGTGCCTGGAGCCCAGGGCTTCCTGGTTTTAAAAGTCCTAGGCCTAAGCCTAACAGTAACCCTAGGAAGGTAAATCAGCCGGGTATTAGGGTTCTTCCTAAGGGAAAAGCCGTGAAAGCAGCCATGTTGTGGCACTTCTGCACTCCCTTTGGGATGCCTTTGGCAGATGAAGTAAGCCTGGAACTCAGGGCTTCCTGGTTAAAGAAATCCAAGCCCTAGGCTGAAGCCTAACCCTAACCCTAGGCAGATAAATCAGCCTAGGTATAGGGATGGTGCCAAGGAAAAAGCTGTGAAAGCTGCCATGTTGTTGCACTTTTGTACTCCCCTTGGGATGCCTTGAACAGCTGCAGTGTGCCTGGAGCTAAGGGCTTCCTAGTTTTAAAAATCCTAGCCCTAGGCCTAAGCCTAACAGTAACCCTGGGAAGGGAAATCAGCCTGGTGTTAGGCTTCTTGCCAAGGAAAAAGCCGTGAAAGCAGCCATGTTGTGGCACTTTTGCACTCCCTTTTGGATGCCTTTCACAGCTCCAGTGTGCCTGGAACTCAGGGCTTCCTGATTTTAAAAATCCTAGCCCTAGGCCGAACCCCAACCCTAAGACGAGAAAGGCAAATCAGCCAGGATTTAGGCATGTCCTAAAGGAAAAAGCTGTGGAGGCAGGCATGTTGTGGTACTTTTGCGCTCTTCTTGGCTAGTTCTTCGCAGCTGCTGTGTTCTTGGAACTCAGGGCTTTCTGGTTAATAGAGCCCTTACCCTAGGCGTAACTCAAACCTTAAGCCTAGGAAGGAAAATCAGCCTATGGTTCGGGATGGTCTCATGGAAATATCAGTGGTGGCAGCCAAGTTGCGTCACTTTTGCGCTCCCCTTGGGATGCCTTTCGCAGCTGCAGTGTGCCTGGAGCCCAGGGCTTCCTGGTTTTAAAAGTCCTAGGCCTAAGCCTAACAGTAACCCTAGGAAGGTAAATCAGCCGGGTATTAGGGGTCTTCCTAAGGGAAAAGCCGTGAAAGCAGCCATGTTGTGGCACTTCTGCACTCCCTTTGGGATGCCTTTGGCAGATGAAGTAAGCCTGGAACTCAGGGCTTCCTGGTTAAAGAAATCCAAGCCCTAGGCTAAACCCTAACCCTAACCCTAGGCACATAAATCAGCCTAGGTATAGGGATGGTGCCAAGGAAAAAGCTGTGAAAGCTGCCATGTTGTTGCACTTTTGTACTCCCCTTGGGATGCCTTGAACAGCTGCAGTGTGCCTGGAGCTAAGGGCTTCCTAGTTTTAAAAATCCTAGCCCTAGGCCTAAGCCTAACAGTAACCCTGGGAAGGGAAATCAGCCTGGTGTTAGGCTTCTTGCCAAGGAAAAAGCCGTGAAAGCAGCCATGTTGTGGCACTTTTGCACTCCCTTTTGGATGCCTTTCACAGCTCCAGTGTGCCTGGAACTCAGGGCTTCCTGATTTTAAAAATCCTAGCCCTAGGCCGAACCCCAGCCCTAAGACGAGAAAGGCAAATCAACCAGGAATTAGGCATGTCCCCAAGGAAAAAGCTGTGGAGGCAGGCATGTTGTGGTACTTTTGCGCTCTTCTTGGCTAGTCCTTCGCAGCTGCTGTGTTCTTGGAACTCAGGGCTTTCTGGTTAATAGAACGCTTACCCTAGGCGTAACTCAAACCTTAAACCTAGGAAGGAAAATCAGCCTATGGTTCGGGATGGTCTCATGGAAATATCAGTGGTGGCAGCCAAGTTGCGTCACTTTTGCGCTCCCCTTGGGATGCCTTTCGCAGCTGCAGTGTGCCTGGAGCCCAGGGCTTCCTGGTTTTAAAAGTCCTAGGCCTAAGCCTAACAGTAACCCTAGGAAGGTAAATCAGCCGGGTATTAGGGTTCTTCCTAAGGGAAAAGCCGTGAAAGCAGCCATGTTGTGGCACTTCTGCACTCCCTTTGGGATGCCTTTGGCAGATGAAGTAAGCCTGGAACTCAGGGCTTCCTGGTTAAAGAAATCCAAGCCCTAGGCTGAAGCCTAACCCTAACCCTAGGCAGATAAATCAGCCTAGGTATAGGGATGGTGCCAAGGAAAAAGCTGTGAAAGCTGCCATGTTGTTGCACTTTTGTACTCCCCTTGGGATGCCTTGAACAGCTGCAGTGTGCCTGGAGCTAAGGGCTTCCTAGTTTTAAAAATCCTAGCCCTAGGCCTAAGCCTAACAGTAACCCTGGGAAGGTAAATCAGCCTGGTGTTAGGCTTCTTGCCAAGGAAAAAGCCATGAAAGCAGCCATGTTGTGGCACTTTTGCACTCCCTTTTGGATGCCTTTCACAGCTCCAGTGTGCCTGGAACTCAGGGCTTCCTGATTATAAAAATCCTAGCCCTAGGCCGAACCCCAACCCTAAGACGAGAAAGGCAAATCAGCCAGGAATTAGGCATGTCCCCAAGGAAAAAGCTGTGGAGACAGGCATGTTGTGGTACTTTTGCGCTCTTCTTGGGTAGTCCTTCACAGCTGCTGTGTTCTTGGAACTCAGGGCTCTCTGGTAAATAGAGCCCTTACCCTAGGCGTAACTCAAACCTTAACCCTAGGAAGGAAAATCAGCCTATGGTTCGGGATGGTCTCATGGAAATATCAGTGGTGGCAGCCAAGTTGCGTCACTTTTGCGCTCCCCTTGGGATGCCTTTCGCAGCTGCAGTGTGCCTGGAGCCCAGGGCTTCCTGGTTTTAAAAGTCCTAGGCCTAAGTCTAACAGTAACCCTAGGAAGGTAAATCAGCCGGGTATTAGGGTTCTTCCTAAGGGAAAAGCCGTGAAAGCAGCCATGTTGTGGCACTTCTGCACTCCCTTTGGGATGCCTTTGGCAGATGAAGTCAGCCTGGAACTCAGGGCTTCCTGGTTAAAGAAATCCAAGCCCTAGGCTGAACCCTAACCCTAACCCTAGGCAGATAAATCAGCCTAGGTATAGGGATGGTGCCAAGGAAAAAGCTGTGAAAGCTGCCATGTTGTTGCACTTTTGTACTCCCCTTGGGATGCCTTGAACAGCTGCAGTGTGCCTGGAGCCCAGGGCTTCCTAGTTTTAAAAATCCTAGCCCTAGGCCTAAGCCTAACAGTAACCCTGGGAAGGGAAATCAGCCTGGTGTTAGGCTTCTTGCCAAGGAAAAAGCCGTGAAAGCAGCCATGTTGTGGCACTTCTGCACTCCCTTTGGGATGCCTTTGGCAGATGAAGTAAGCCTGGAGCCCAGGGCTTCCTGGTTAAAGAATTCCAAGCCCTAGGGTCAACCATAACCCTAACCGTAGGCAGATAAATCAGCCTAGGTATAGGGATGGTGCCAAGGAAAAAGCTGTGAAAGCTGCCATGTTGTTGCACTTTTGTACTCCCCTTGGGATGCCTTGAACAGCTGCAGTGTGCCTGGAGCCCAGGGCTTCCTAGTTTTAAAAATCCTAGCCCTAGGCCTAAGCCTAACAGTAACCCTGGGAAGGGAAATCAGCCTGGTGTTAGATTTCTTGCCAAGGAAAAAGCCGTGAAAGCAGCCATGTTGTGGCACTTCTGCACTCCCTTTGGGATGCCTTTGGCAGATGAAGTAAGCCTGGAGCCCAGGGCTTCCTGGTTAAAGAATTCCAAGCCCTAGGGTCAACCATAACCCTAACCGTAGGCAGATAAATCAGCCTAGGTATAGGGATGGTGCCAAGGAAAAAGCTGTGAAAGCTGCCATGTTGTTGCACTTTTGTACTCCCCTTGGGATGCCTTGAACAGCTGCAGTGTGCCTGGAGCCCAGGGCTTCCTAGTTTTAAAAATCCTAGCCCTAGGCCTAGGCCTAACAGTAACCCTGGGAAGGGAAATCAGCCTGGTGTTAGGCTTCTTGCCAAGGAAAAAGCCGTGAAAGCAGCCATGTTGTGGCACTTTTGCACTCCCTTTTGGATGCCTTTCACAGCTCCAGTGTGCCTGGAACTCAGGGCTTCCTGATTTTAAAAATCCTAGCCCTAGGCCGAACCCCAACCCTAAGACGAGAAAGGCAAATCAGCCAGGAATTAGGCATGTCCCCAAGGAAAAAGCTGTGGAGGCAGGCATGTTGTGGTACTTTTGCGCTCTTCTTGGCTAGTCCTTCGCAGCTGCTGTGTTCTTGGAACTCAGGGCTTTCTGGTTAATAGAGCCCTTACCCTAGGCGTAACTCAAACCTTAAGCCTAGGAAGGAAAATCAGCCTATGGTTCGGGATGGTCTCATGGAAATATCAGTGGTGGCAGCCAAGTTGCGTCACTTTTGCGCTCCCCTTGGGATGCCTTTCGCAGCTGCAGTGTGCCTGGAGCCCAGGGCTTCCTGGTTTTAAAAGTCCTAGGCCTAAGCCTAACAGTAACCCTAGGAAGGTAAATCAGCCGGGTATTAGGGTTCTTCCTAAGGGAAAAGCCGTGAAAGCAGCCATGTTGTGGCACTTCTGCACTCCCTTTGGGATGCCTTTGGCAGATGAAGTAAGCCTGGAACTCAGGGCTTCCTGGTTAAAGAAATCCAAGCCCTAGGCTGAACCCTAACCCTAACCCTAGGCAGATAAATCAGCCTAGGTATAGGGATGGTGCCAAGGAAAAAGCTGTGAAAGCTGCCATGTTGTTGCACTTTTGTACTCCCCTTGGGATGCCTTGAACAGCTGCAGTGTGCCTGGAGCTAAGGGCTTCCTAGTTTTAAAAATCCTAGCCCTAGGCCTAAGCCTAACAGTAACCCTGGGAAGGCAAATCAGCCTGGTGTTAGGCTTCTTGCCAAGGAAAAAGCCGTGAAAGCAGCCATGTTGTGGCACTTTTGCACTCCCTTTTGGATGCCTTTCACAGCTCCAGTGTGCCTGGAACTCAGGGCTTCCTGATTTTAAAAATCCTAGCCCTAGGCCGAACCCCAACACTAAGACGAGAAAGGCAAATCAGCCAGGAATTAGGCATGTCCCCAAGGAAAAAGCTGTGGAGGCAGGCATGTTGTGGTACTTTTGCGCTCTTCTTGGCTAGTCCTTCGCAGCTGCTGTGTTCTTGGAACTCAGGGCTTTCTGGTTAATAGAACGCTTACCCTAGGCGTAACTCAAACCTTAAGCCTAGGAAGGAAAATCAGCCTATGGTTCGGGATGGTGTCATGGAAATATCAGTGGTGGCAGCCAAGTTGCGTCACTTTTGCGCTCCCCTTGGGATGCCTTTCGCAGCTGCAGTGTGCCTGGAGCCCAGGGCTTCCTGGTTTTAAAAGTCCTAGGCCTAAGCCTAACAGTAACCCTAGGAAGGTAAATCAGCCGGGTATTAGGGTTCTTCCTAAGGGAAAAGCCGTGAAAGCAGCCATGTTGTGGCACTTCTGCACTCCCTTTGGGATGCCTTTGGCAGATGAAGTAAGCCTGGAACTCAGGGCTTCCTGGTTAAAGAAATCCAAGCCCTAGGCTGAACCCTAACCCTAACCCTAGGCAGATAAATCAGCCTAGGTATAGGGATGGTGCCAAGGAAAAAGCTGTGAAAGCTGCCATGTTGTTGCACTTTTGTACTCCCCTTGGGATGCCTTGAACAGCTGCAGTGTGCCTGGAGCTAAGGGCTTCCTAGTTTTAAAAATCCTAGCCCTAGGCCTAAGCCTAACAGTAACCCTGGGAAGGTAAATCAGCCTGGTGTTAGGCTTCTTGCCAAGGAAAAAGCCGTGAAAGCAGCCATGTTGTGGCACTTTTGCACTCCCTTTTGGATGCCTTTCACAGCTCCAGTGTGCCTGGAACTCAGGGCTTCCTGATTATAAAAATCCTAGCCCTAGGCCGAACCCCAACCCTAAGACGAGAAAGGCAAATCAGCCAGGAATTAGGCATGTCCCCAAGGAAAAAGCTGTGGAGACAGGCATGTTGTGGTACTTTTGCGCTCTTCTTGGCTAGTCCTTCGCAGCTGCTGTGTTCTTGGAACTCAGGGCTCTCTGGTAAATAGAGCCCTTACCCTAGGCGTAACTCAAACCTTAACCCTAGGAAGGAAAATCAGCCTATGGTTCGGGATGGTCTCATGGAAATATCAGTGGTGGCAGCCAAGTTGCGTCACTTTTGCGCTCCCCTTGGGATGCCTTTCGCAGCTGCAGTGTGCCTGGAGCCCAGGGCTTCCTGGTTTTAAAAGTCCTAGGCCTAAGCCTAACAGTAACCCTAGGAAGGTAAATCAGCCGGGTATTAGGGTTCTTCCTAAGGGAAAAGCCGTGAAAGCAGCCATGTTGTGGCACTTCTGCACTCCCTTTGGGATGCCTTTGGCAGATGAAGTCAGCCTGGAACTCAGGGCTTCCTGGTTAAAGAAATCCAAGCCCTAGGCTGAAGCCTAACCCTAACCCTAGGCAGATAAATCAGCCTAGGTATAGGGATGGTGCCAAGGAAAAAGCTGTGAAAGCTGCCATGTTGTTGCACTTTTGTACTCCCCTTGGGATGCCTTGAACAGCTGCAGTGTGCCTGGAGCCCAGGGCTTCCTAGTTTTAAAAATCCTAGCCCTAGGCCTAAGCCTAACAGTAACCCTGGGAAGGTAAATCAGCCTGGTGTTAGGCTTCTTGCCAAGGAAAAAGCCGTGAAAGCAGCCATGTTGTGGCACTTCTGCACTCCCTTTGGGATGCCTTTGGCAGATGAAGTAAGCCTGGAGCCCAGGGCTTCCTGGTTAAAGAATTCCAAGCCCTAGGGTCAACCATAACCCTAACCGTAGGCAGATAAATCAGCCTAGGTATAGGGATGGTGCCAAGGAAAAAGCTGTGAAAGCTGCCATGTTGTTGCACTTTTGTACTCCCCTTGGGATGCCTTGAACAGCTGCAGTGTGCCTGGAGCCCAGGGCTTCCTAGTTTTAAAAATCCTAGCCCTAGGCCTAAGCCTAACAGTAACCCTGGGAAGGGAAATCAGCCTGGTGTTAGACTTCTTGCCAAGGAAAAAGCCGTGAAAGCAGCCATGTTGTGGCACTTCTGCACTCCCTTTGGGATGCCTTTGGCAGATGAAGTAAGCCTGGAGCCCAGGGCTTCCTGGTTAAAGAATTCCAAGCCCTAGGGTCAACCATAACCCTAACCGTAGGCAGATAAATCAGCCTAGGTATAGGGATGGTGCCAAGGAAAAAGCTGTGAAAGCTGCCATGTTGTTGCACTTTTGTACTCCCCTTGGGATGCCTTGAACAGCTGCAGTGTGCCTGGAGCCCAGGGCTTCCTAGTTTTAAAAATCCTAGCCCTAGGCCTAGGCCTAACAGTAACCCTGGGAAGGGAAATCAGCCTGGTGTTAGGCTTCTTGCCAAGGAAAAAGCCGTGAAAGCAGCCATGTTGTGGCACTTTTGCACTCCCTTTTGGATGCCTTTCACAGCTCCAGTGTGCCTGGAACTCAGGGCTTCCTGATTTTAAAAATCCTAGCCCTAGGCCGAACCCCAACCCTAAGACGAGAAAGGCAAATCAGCCAGGAATTAGGCATGTCCCCAAGGAAAAAGCTGTGGAGGCAGGCATGTTGTGCTACTTTTGCGCTCTTCTTGGGTAGTCCTTCACAGCTGCTGTGTTCTTGGAACTCAGGGCTTTCTGGTTAATAGAACCCTTACCCTAGGCGTAACTCAAACCTTAAGCCTAGGAAGGAAAATCAGCCTATGGTTCGGGATGCTCCCATGGAAATATCAGTGCTGGCAGCCAAGTTGCGTCACTTTTGCGCTCCCCTTGGGATGCCTTTCGCAGCTGCAGTGTGCCTGGAGCCCAGGGCTTCCTGGTTTTAAAAGTCCTAGGCCTAAGCCTAACAGTAACCCTAGGAAGGTAAATCAGCCGGGTATTAGGGTTCTTCCTAAGGGAAAAGCCGTGAAAGCAGCCATGTTGTGGCACTTCTGCACTCCCTTTGGGATGCCTTTGGCAGATGAAGTAAGCCTGGAACTCAGGGCTTCCTGGTTAAAGAAATCCAAGCCCTAGGCTGAACCCTAACCCTAACCCTAGGCAGATAAATCAGCCTACGTATAGGGATGGTGCCAAGGAAAAAGCTGTGAAAGCTGCCATGTTGTTGCACTTTTGTACTCCCCTTGGGATGCCTTGAACAGCTGCAGTTTGCCTGGAGCCCAGGGCTTCCTAGTTTTAAAAATCCTAGCCCTAGGCCTAAGCCTAACAGTAACCCTGGGAAGGTAAATCAGCCGGGTATTAGGGTTCTTCCTAAGGGATAAGCCGTGAAAGCAGCCATGTTTTGGCACTTCTGCACTCCCTTTGGGATGCCTTTGGCAGATGAAGTAAGCCTGGAACTCAGGGCTTCCTGGTTAAAGAAATCCAAGCCCTAGGCTGAACCCTAACCCTAACCCTAGGCAGATAAATCAGCCTAGGTATAGGGATGGTGCCAAGGAAAAAGCTGTGAAAGCTGCCATGTTGTTGCACTTTTGTACTCCCCTTGGGATGCCTTGAACAGCTGCAGTGTGCCTGGAGCCCAGGGCTTCCTAGTTTTAAAAATCCTAGCCCTAGGCCTAAGCCTAACAGTAACCCTGGGAAGGTAAATCAGCCTGGTGTTAGGCTTCTTGCCAAGGAAAAAGCCGTGAAAGCAGCCATGTTGTGGCACTTTTGCACTCCCTTTTGGATGCCTTTCACAGCTCCAGTGTGCCTGGAACTCAGGGCTTCCTGATTTTAAAAATCCTAGCCCTAGGCCGAACCCCAACCCTAAGACGAGAAAGGCAAATCAGCCAGGATTTAGGCATATCCCAAAGGAAAAAGCTGTGGAGGCAGGCATGTTGTGGTACTTTTGCGCTCTTCTTGGCTAGTTCTTCGCAGCTGCTGTCTTCTTGGAACTCAGGGCTTTCTGGTTAATAGAGCCCTTACCCTAGGCGTAACTCAAACCTTAAGCCTAGGAAGGAAAATCAGCCTATGGTTCGGGATGGTCTCATGGAAATATCAGTGGTGGCAGCCAAGTTGCGTCACTTTTGCGCTCCCCTTGGGATGCCTTTCGCAGCTGCAGTGTGCCTGGAGCCCAGGGCTTCCTGGTTTTAAAAGTCCTAGGCCTAAGCCTAACAGTAACCCTAGGAAGGTAAATCAGCCGGGTATTAGGGGTCTTCCTAAGGGAAAAGCCGTGAAAGCAGCCATGTTGTGGCACTTCTGCACTCCCTTTGGGATGCCTTTGGCAGATGAAGTAAGCCTGGAACTCAGGGCTTCCTGGTTAAAGAAATCCAAGCCCTAGGCTAAACCCTAACCCTAACCCTAGGCACATAAATCAGCCTAGGTATAGGGATGGTGCCAAGGAAAAAGCTGTGAAAGCTGCCATGTTGTTGCACTTTTGTACTCCCCTTGGGATGCCTTGAACAGCTGCAGTGTGCCTGGAGCTAAGGGCTTCCTAGTTTTAAAAATCCTAGCCCTAGGCCTAAGCCTAACAGTAACCCTGGGAAGGGAAATCAGCCTGGTGTTAGGCTTCTTGCCAAGGAAAAAGCCGTGAAAGCAGCCATGTTGTGGCACTTTTGCACTCCCTTTTGGATGCCTTTCACAGCTCCAGTGTGCCTGGAACTCAGGGCTTCCTGATTTTAAAAATCCTAGCCCTAGGCCGAACCCCAGCCCTAAGACGAGAAAGGCAAATCAGCCAGGAATTAGGCATGTCCCCAAGGAAAAAGCTGTGGAGGCAGGCATGTTGTGGTACTTTTGCGCTCTTCTTGGCTAGTCCTTCGCAGCTGCTGTGTTCTTGGAACTCAGGGCTTTCTGGTTAATAGAACGCTTACCCTAGGCGTAACTCAAACCTTAAGCCTAGGAAGGAAAATCAGCCTATGGTTCGGGATGGTGTCATGGAAATATCAGTGGTGGCAGCCAAGTTGCGTCACTTTTGCGCTCCCCTTGGGATGCCTTTCGCAGCTGCAGTGTGCCTGGAGCCCAGGGCTTCCTGGTTTTAAAAGTCCTAGGCCTAAGCCTAACAGTAACCCTAGGAAGGTAAATCAGCCGGGTATTAGGGTTCTTCCTAAGGGAAAAGCCGTGAAAGCAGCCATGTTGTGGCACTTCTGCACTCCCTTTGGGATGCCTTTGGCAGATGAAGTAAGCCTGGAACTCAGGGCTTCCTGGTTAAAGAAATCCAAGCCCTAGGCTGAACCCTAACCCTAACCCTAGGCACATAAATCAGCCTACGTATAGGGATGGTGCCAAGGAAAAAGCTGTGAAAGCTGCCATGTTGTTGCACTTTTGTACTCCCCTTGGGATGCCTTGAACAGCTGCAGTGTGCCTGGAGCTAAGGGCTTCCTAGTTTTAAAAATCCTAGCCCTAGGCCTAAGCCTAACAGTAACCCTGGGAAGGTAAATCAGCCTGGTGTTAGGCTTCTTGCCAAGGAAAAAGCCGTGAAAGCAGCCATGTTGTGGCACTTTTGCACTCCCTTTTGGATGCCTTTCACAGCTCCAGTGTGCCTGGAACTCAGGGCTTCCTGATTTTAAAAATCCTAGCCCTAGGCCGAACCCCAACCCTAAGACGAGAAGGGAAAATCAGCCAGGAATTAGGCATGTCCCCAAGGAAAAAGCTGTGGAGGCAGGCATGTTGTGGTACTTTTGCGCTCTTCTTGGCTAGTCCTTCGCAGCTGCTGTGTTCTTGGAACTCAGGGCTCTCTGGTAAATAGAGCCCTTACCCTAGGCGTAACTCAAACCTTAACCCTAGGAAGGAAAATCAGCCTATGGTTCGGGATGGTCTCATGGAAATATCAGTGGTGGCAGCCAAGTTGCGTCACTTTTGCGCTCCCCTTGGGATGCCTTTCGCAGCTGCAGTGTGCCTGGAGCCCAGGGCTTCCTGGTTTTAAAAGTCCTAGGCCTAAGCCTAACAGTAACCCTAGGAAGGTAAATCAGCCGGGTATTAGGGTTCTTCCTAAGGGAAAAGCCGTGAAAGCAGCCATGTTGTGGCACTTCTGCACTCCCTTTGGGATGCCTTTGGCAGATGAAGTCAGCCTGGAACTCAGGGCTTCCTGGTTAAAGAAATCCAAGCCCTAGGCTGAACCCTAACCCTAACCCTAGGCAGATAAATCAGACTAGGTATAGGGATGGTGCCAAAAAACAAGCTGTGAAAGCTGCCATGTTGTTGCACTTTTGTACTCCCCTTGGGATGCCTTGAACAGCTGCAGTGTGCCTGGAGCCCAGGGCTTCCTAGTTTTAAAAATCCTAGCCCTAGGCCTAAGCCTAACAGTAACCCTGGGAAGGGAAATCAGCCTGGTGTTAGGGTTCTTGCCAAGGAAAAAGCCGTGAAAGCAGCCATGTTGTGGCACTTCTGCACTCCCTTTGGGATGCCTTTGGCAGATGAAGTAAGCCTGGAGCCCAGGGCTTCCTGGTTAAAGAATTCCAAGCCCTAGGGTCAACCATAACCCTAACCGTAGGCAGATAAATCAGCCTAGGTATAGGGATGGTGCCAAGGAAAAAGCTGTGAAAGCTGCCATGTTGTTGCACTTTTGTACTCCCCTTGGGATGCCTTGAACAGCTGCACTGTGCCTGGAGCCCAGGGCTTCCAAGTTTTAAAAATCCTAGCCCTAGGCCTAAGCCTAACAGTAACCCTGGGAAGGGAAATCAGCCTGGTGTTAGACTTCTTGCCAAGGAAAAAGCCGTGAAAGCAGCCATGTTGTGGCACTTTTGCACTCCCTTTTGGATGCCTTTCACAGCTCCAGTGTGCCTGGAACTCAGGGCTTCCTGATTTTAAAAATCCTAGCCCTAGGCCGAACCCCAACCCTAAGACGAGAAAGGCAAATCAGCCAGGAATTAGGCATGTCCCCAAGGAAAAAGCTGTGGAGGCAGGCATGTTGTGCTACTTTTGCGCTCTTCTTGGCTAGTCCTTCGCAGCTGCTGTGTTCTTGGAACTCAGGGCTTTCTGGTTAATAGAACCCTTACCCTAGGCGTAACTCAAACCTTAAGCCTAGGAAGGAAAATCAGCCTATGGTTCGGGATGCTCCCATGGAAATATCAGTGGTGGCAGCCAAGTTGCGTCACTTTTGCGCTCCCCTTGGGATGCCTTTCGCAGCTGCAGTGTGCCTGGAGCCCAGGGCTTCCTGGTTTTAAAAGTCCTAGGCCTAAGCCTAACAGTAACCCTAGGAAGGTAAATCAGCCGGGTATTAGGGTTCTTCCTAAGGGAAAAGCCGTGAAAGCAGCCATGTTGTGGCACTTCTGCACTCCCTTTGGGATGCCTTTGGCAGATGAAGTAAGCCTGGAACTCAGGGCTTCCTGGTTAAAGAAATCCAAGCCCTAGGCTGAACCCTAACCCTAACCCTAGGCAGATAAATCAGCCTACGTATAGGGATGGTGCCAAGGAAAAAGCTGTGAAAGCTGCCATGTTGTTGCACTTTTGTACTCCCCTTGGGATGCCTTGAACAGCTGCAGTGTGCCTGGAGCTAAGGGCTTCCTAGTTTTAAAAATCCTAGCCCTAGGCCTAAGCCTAACAGTAACCCTGGGAAGGTAAATCAGCCTGGTGTTAGGCTTCTTGCCAAGGAAAAAGCCGTGAAAGCAGCCATGTTGTGGCACTTTTGCACTCCCTTTTGGATGCCTTTCACAGCTCCAGTGTGCCTGGAACTCAGGGCTTCCTGATTTTAAAAATCCTAGCCCTAGGCCGAACCCCAACCCTAAGACGAGAAGGGAAAATCAGCCAGGAATTAGGCATGTCCCCAAGGAAAAAGCTGTGGAGGCAGGCATGTTGTGGTACTTTTGCGCTCTTCTTGGCTAGTCCTTCGCAGCTGCTGTGTTCTTGGAACTCAGGGCTCTCTGGTAAATAGAGCCCTTACCCTAGGCGTAACTCAAACCTTAACCCTAGGAAGGAAAATCAGGCTATGGTTCGGGATGGTCTCATGGAAATATCAGTGGTGGCAGCCAAGTTGCGTCACTTTTGCGCTCCCCTTGGGATGCCTTTCGCAGCTGCAGTGTGCCTGGAGCCCAGGGCTTCCTGGTTTTAAAAGTCCTAGGCCTAAGCCTAACAGTAACCCTAGGAAGGTAAATCAGCCGGGTATTAGGGTTCTTCCTAAGGGAAAAGCCGTGAAAGCAGCCATGTTGTGGCACTTCTGCACTCCCTTTGGGATGCCTTTGGCAGATGAAGTCAGCCTGGAACTCAGGGCTTCCTGGTTAAAGAAATCCAAGCCCTAGGCTGAACCCTAACCCTAACCCTAGGCAGATAAATCAGCCTAGGTATAGGGATGGTGCCAAGGAAAAAGCTGTGAAAGCTGCCATGTTGTTGCACTTTTGTACTCCCCTTGGGATGCCTTGAACAGCTGCAGTGTGCCTGGAGCCCAGGGCTTCCTAGTTTTAAAAATCCTAGCCCTAGGCCTAAGCCTAACAGTAACCCTGGGAAGGGAAATCAGCCTGGTGTTAGGCATGTCTCCAAGGAAAAAGCTGTGGAGGCAGCCATGTTGTGGCACTTCTGCACTCCCTTTGGGATGCCTTTGGCAGATGAAGTAAGCCTGGAGCCCAGGGCTTCCTGGTTAAAGAATTCCAAGCCCTAGGGTCAACCATAACCCTAACCGTAGGCAGATAAATCAGCCTAGGTATAGGGATGGTGCCAAGGAAAAAGCTGTGAAAGCTGCCATGTTGTTGCACTTTTGTACTCCCCTTGGGATGCCTTGAACAGCTGCAGTGTGCCTGGAGCCCAGGGCTTCCTAGTTTTAAAAATCCTAGCCCTAGGCCTAAGCCTAACAGTAACCCTGGGAAGGGAAATCAGCCTGGTGTTAGACTTCTTGCCAAGGAAAAAGCCGTGAAAGCAGCCATGTTGTGGCACTTCTGCACTCCCTTTGGGATGCCTTTGGCAGATGAAGTAAGCCTGGAGCCCAGGGCTTCCTGGTTAAAGAATTC
This sequence comes from Ammospiza caudacuta, assembly GCF_027887145.1. Classification (NCBI taxonomy): domain Eukaryota; kingdom Metazoa; phylum Chordata; class Aves; order Passeriformes; family Passerellidae; genus Ammospiza; species Ammospiza caudacuta. Next base: position 399,154 of record NC_080619.1, read on the forward strand.
CAAGCCCTAGGGTCAACCATAACCCTAACCGTAGGCAGATAAATCAGCCTAGGTATAGGGATGGTGCCAAGGAAAAAGCTGTGAAAGCTGCCATGTTGTTGCACTTTTGTACTCCCCTTGGGATGCCTTGAACAGCTGCAGTGTGCCTGGAGCCCAGGGCTTCCTAGTTTTAAAAATCCTAGCCCTAGGCCTAAGCCTAACAGTAACCCTGGGAAGGGAAATCAGCCTGGTGTTAGGCTTCTTGCCAAGGAAAAAGCCGTGAAAGCAGCCATGTTGTGGCACTTTTGCACTCCCTTTTGGATGCCTTTCACAGCTCCAGTGTGCCTGGAACTCAGGGCTTCCTGATTTTAAAAATCCTAGCCCTAGGCCGAACCCCAACCCTAAGACGAGAAAGGCAAATCAGCCAGGAATTAGGCATGTCCCCAAGGAAAAAGCTGTGGAGGCAGGCATGTTGTGGTACTTTTGCGCTCTTCTTGGGTAGTCCTTCGCAGCTGCTGTGTTCTTGGAACTCAGGGCTTTCTGGTTAATAGAACCCTTACCCTAGGCGTAACTCAAACCTTAAGCCTAGGAAGGAAAATCAGCCTATGGTTCGGGATGCTCCCATGGAAATATCAGTGCTGGCAGCCAAGTTGCGTCACTTTTGCGCTCCCCTTGGGATGCCTTTCGCAGCTGCAGTGTGCCTGGAGCCCAGGGCTTCCTGGTTTTAAAAGTCCTAGGCCTAAGCCTAACAGTAACCCTAGGAAGGTAAATCAGCCGGGTATTAGGGTTCTTCCTAAGGGAAAAGCCGTGAAAGCAGCCATGTTGTGGCACTTCTGCACTCCCTTTGGGATGCCTTTGGCAGATGAAGTAAGCCTGGAACTCAGGGCTTCCTGGTTAAAGAAATCCAAGCCCTAGGCTGAACCCTAACCCTAACCCTAGGCAGATAAATCAGCCTACGTATAGGGATGGTGCCAAGGAAAAAGCTGTGAAAGCTGCCATGTTGTTGCACTTTTGTACTCCCCTTGGGATGCCTTGAACAGCTGCAGTTTGCCTGGAGCCCAGGGCTTCCTAGTTTTAAAAATCCTAGCCCTAGGCCTAAGCCTAACAGTAACCCTGGGAAGGTAAATCAGCCGGGTATTAGGGTTCTTCCTAAGGGATAAGCCGTGAAAGCAGCCATGTTTTGGCACTTCTGCACTCCCTTTGGGATGCCTTTGGCAGATGAAGTAAGCCTGGAACTCAGGGCTTCCTGGTTAAAGAAATCCAAGCCCTAGGCTGAACCCTAACCCTAACCCTAGGCAGATAAATCAGCCTAGGTATAGGGATGGTGCCAAGGAAAAAGCTGTGAAAGCTGCCATGTTGTTGCACTTTTGTACTCCCCTTGGGATGCCTTGAACAGCTGCAGTGTGCCTGGAGCCCAGGGCTTCCTAGTTTTAAAAATCCTAGCCCTAGGCCTAAGCCTAACAGTAACCCTGGGAAGGTAAATCAGCCTGGTGTTAGGCTTCTTGCCAAGGAAAAAGCCGTGAAAGCAGCCATGTTGTGGCACTTTTGCACTCCCTTTTGGATGCCTTTCACAGCTCCAGTGTGCCTGGAACTCAGGGCTTCCTGATTTTAAAAATCCTAGCCCTAGGCCGAACCCCAACCCTAAGACGAGAAAGGCAAATCAGCCAGGATTTAGGCATGTCCCAAAGGAAAAAGCTGTGGAGGCAGGCATGTTGTGGTACTTTTGCGCTCTTCTTGGCTAGTTCTTCGCAGCTGCTGTGTTCTTGGAACTCAGGGCTTTCTGGTTAATAGAGCCCTTACCCTAGGCGTAACTCAAACCTTAAGCCTAGGAAGGAAAATCAGCCTATGGTTCGGGATGGTCTCATGGAAATATCAGTGGTGGCAGCCAAGTTGCGTCACTTTTGCGCTCCCCTTGGGATGCCTTTCGCAGCTGCAGTGTGCCTGGAGCCCAGGGCTTCCTGGTTTTAAAAGTCCTAGGCCTAAGCCTAACAGTAACCCTAGGAAGGTAAATCAGCCGGGTATTAGGGGTCTTCCTAAGGGAAAAGCCGTGAAAGCAGCCATGTTGTGGCACTTCTGCACTCCCTTTGGGATGCCTTTGGCAGATGAAGTAAGCCTGGAACTCAGGGCTTCCTGGTTAAAGAAATCCAAGCCCTAGGCTAAACCCTAACCCTAACCCTAGGCACATAAATCAGCCTAGGTATAGGGATGGTGCCAAGGAAAAAGCTGTGAAAGCTGCCATGTTGTTGCACTTTTGTACTCCCCTTGGGATGCCTTGAACAGCTGCAGTGTGCCTGGAGCTAAGGGCTTCCTAGTTTTAAAAATCCTAGCCCTAGGCCTAAGCCTAACAGTAACCCTGGGAAGGGAAATCAGCCTGGTGTTAGGCTTCTTGCCAAGGAAAAAGCCGTGAAAGCAGCCATGTTGTGGCACTTTTGCACTCCCTTTTGGATGCCTTTCACAGCTCCAGTGTGCCTGGAACTCAGGGCTTCCTGATTTTAAAAATCCTAGCCCTAGGCCGAACCCCAGCCCTAAGACGAGAAAGGCAAATCAACCAGGAATTAGGCATGTCCCCAAGGAAAAAGCTGTGGAGGCAGGCATGTTGTGGTACTTTTGCGCTCTTCTTGGCTAGTCCTTCGCAGCTGCTGTGTTCTTGGAACTCAGGGCTTTCTGGTTAATAGAACGCTTACCCTAGGCGTAACTCAAACCTTAAGCCTAGGAAGGAAAATCAGCCTATGGTTCGGGATGGTCTCATGGAAATATCAGTGGTGGCAGCCAAGTTGCGTCACTTTTGCGCTCCCCTTGGGATGCCTTTCGCAGCTGCAGTGTGCCTGGAGCCCAGGGCTTCCTGGTTTTAAAAGTCCTAGGCCTAAGCCTAACAGTAACCCTAGGAAGGTAAATCAGCCGGGTATTAGGGTTCTTCCTAAGGGAAAAGCCGTGAAAGCAGCCATGTTGTTGCACTTCTGCACTCCCTTTGGGATGCCTTTGGCAGATGAAGTAAGCCTGGAACTCAGGGCTTCCTGGTTAAAGAAATCCAAGCCCTAGGCTGAACCCTAACCCTAACCCTAGGCAGATAAATCAGCCTAGGTATAGGGATGGTGCCAAGGAAAAAGCTGTGAAAGCTGCCATGTTGTTGCACTTTTGTACTCCCCTTGGGATGCCTTGAACAGCTGCAGTGTGCCTGGAGCTAAGGGCTTCCTAGTTTTAAAAATCCTAGCCCTAGGCCTAAGCCTAACAGTAACCCTGGGAAGGTAAATCAGCCCGGTGTTAGGCTTCTTGCCAAGGAAAAAGCCGTGAAAGCAGCCATGTTGTGGCACTTTTGCACTCCCTTTTGGATGCCTTTCACAGCTCCAGTGTGCCTGGAACTCAGGGCTTCCTGATTTTAAAAATCCTAGCCCTAGGCCGAACCCCAACACTAAGACGAGAAAGGCAAATCAGCCAGGAATTAGGCATGTCCCCAAGGAAAAAGCTGTGGAGGCAGGCATGTTGTGCTACTTTTGCGCTCTTCTTGGCTAGTCCTTCGCAGCTGCTGTGTTCTTGGAACTCAGGGCTTTCTGGTTAATAGAACCCTTACCCTAGGCGTAACTCAAACCTTAAGCCTAGGAAGGAAAATCAGCCTATGGTTCGGGATGGTCTCATGGAAATATCAGTGGTGGCAGCCAAGTTGCGTCACTTTTGCGCTCCCCTTGGGATGCCTTTCGCAGCTGCAGTGTGCCTGGAGCCCAGGGCTTCCTGGTTTTAAAAGTCCTAGGCCTAAGCCTAACAGTAACCCTAGGAAGGTAAATCAGCCGGGTATTAGGGTTCTTCCTAAGGGAAAAGCCGTGAAAGCAGCCATGTTGTGGCACTTCTGCACTCCCTTTGGGATGCCTTTGGCAGATGAAGTAAGCCTGGAACTCAGGGCTTCCTGGTTAAAGAAATCCAAGCCCTAGGCTGAACCCTAACCCTAACCCTAGGCAGATAAATCAGCCTAGGTATAGGGATGGTGCCAAGGAAAAAGCTGTGAAAGCTGCCATGTTGTTGCACTTTTGTACTCCCCTTGGGATGCCTTGAACAGCTGCAGTGTGCCTGGAGCTAAGGGCTTCCTAGTTTTAAAAATCCTAGCCCTAGGCCTAAGCCTAACAGTAACCCTGGGAAGGTAAATCAGCCTGGTGTTAGGCTTCTTGCCAAGGAAAAAGCCGTGAAAGCAGCCATGTTGTGGCACTTTTGCACTCCCTTTTGGATGCCTTTCACAGCTCCAGTGTGCCTGGAACTCAGGGCTTCCTGATTTTAAAAATCCTAGCCCTAGGCCGAACCCCAACCCTAAGACGAGAAAGGAAAATCAGCCAGGAATTAGGCATGTCTCCAAGGAAAAAGCTGTGGAGGCAGGCATGTTGTGGTACTTTTGCGCTCTTCTTGGCTAGTCCTTCGCAGCTGCTGTGTTCTTGGAACTCAGGGCTTTCTGGTTAATAGAGCCCTTACCCTAGGCGTAACTCAAACCTTAAGCCTAGGAAGGAAAATCAGCCTATGGTTCGGGATGGTCTCATGGAAATATCAATGGTGGCAGCCAAGTTGCGTCACTTTTGCGCTCCCCTTGGGATGCCTTTCGCAGCTGCAGTGTGCCTGGAGCCCAGGGCTTCCTGGTTTTAAAAGTCCTAGGCCTAAGCCTAACAGTAACCCTAGGAAGGTAAATCAGCCGGGTATTAGGGTTCCTCCTAAGGGAAAAGCCGTGAAAGCAGCCATGTTGTGGCACTTCTGCACTCCCTTTGGGATGCCTTTGGCAGATGAAGTAAGCCTGGAACTCAGGGCTTCCTGGTTAAAAAAATGCAAGCCCTAGTCTGAACCCTAACCCTAACCCTAGGCAGATAAATCAGCCTAGGTATAGGGATGGTGCCAAGGAAAAAGCTGTGAAAGCTGCCATGTTGTTGCACTTTTGCACTCCCCTTGGGATGCCTTGAACAGCTGCAGTGTGCCTGGAGCTAAGGGCTTCCTAGTTTTAAAAATCCTAGCCCTAGGCCTAAGCCTAACAGTAACCCTGGGAAGGGAAATCAGCCTGGTGTTAGGCTTCTTGCCAAGGAAAAAGCCGTGAAAGCAGCCATGTTGTGGCACTTTTGCACTCCCTTTTGGATGCCTTTCACAGCTCCAGTGTGCCTGGAACTCAGGGCTTCCTGATTTTAAAAATCCTAGCCCTAGGCCGAACCCCAACCCTAAGACGAGAAAGGCAAATCAGCCAGGAATTAGGCATGTCCCCAAGGAAAAAGCTGTGGAGGCAGGCATGTTGTGCTACTTTTGCGCTCTTCTTGGGTAGTCCTTCACAGCTGCTGTGTTCTTGGAACTCAGGGCTTTCTGGTAAATAGAAGCCTTACCCTAGGCGTAACTCAAACCTTAAGCCTAGGAAGGAAAATCAGCCTATGGTTCGGGATGCTCCCATGGAAATATCAGTGCTGGCAGCCAAGTTGCGTCACTTTTGCGCTCCCCTTGGGATGCCTTTCGCAGCTGCAGTGTGCCTGGAGCCCAGGGCTTCCTGGTTTTAAAAGTCCTAGGCCTAAGCCTAACAGTAACCCTAGGAAGGTAAACCAGCCGGGTATTAGGGTTCTTCCTAAGGGAAAAGCCGTGAAAGCAGCCATGTTGTGGCACTTCTGCACTCCCTTTGGGATGCCTTTGGCAGATGAAGTAAGCCTGGAACTCAGGGCTTCCTGGTTAAAGAAATCCAAGCCCTAGGCTGAAGCCTAACCCTAACCCTAGGCAGATAAATCAGCCTAGGTATAGGGATGGTGCCAAGAAAAAAGGTGTGAAAGCTGCCATGTTGTTGTACTTTTGTACTCCCCTTGGGATGCCTTGAACAGCTGCAGTGTGCCGGGAGCCCAGGGCTTCCTAGTTTTAAAAATCCTAGCCCTAGGCCTAAGCCTAACAGTAACCCTGGGAATGTAAATCAGCCGGGTATTAGGGTTCTTCCTAAGGGAAAAGCCGTGAAAGCAGCCATGTTGTGGCACTTCTGCACTCCCTTTGGGATGCCTTTGGCAGATGAAGTAAGCCTGGAACTCAGGGCTTCCTGGTTAAAGAAATCCATGCCCTAGGCTGAAGCCTAACCCTAACCCTAGGCAGATAAATCAGCCTAGGTATAGGGATGGTGCCAAGGAAAAAGCTGTGAAAGCTGCCATGTTGTTGCACTTTTGTACTCCCCTTGGGATGCCTTGAACAGCTGCAGTGTGCCTGGAGCCCAGGGCTTCCTAGTTTTAAAAATCCTAGCCCTAGGCCTAAGCCTAACAGTAACCCTGGGAAGGTAAATCAGCCTGGTGTTAGGCTTCTTGCCAAGGAAAAAGCCGTGAAAGCAGCCATGTTGTGGCACTTTTGCACTCCCTTTTGGATGCCTTTCACAGCTCCAGTGTGCCTGGAACTCAGGGCTTCCTGATTTTAAAAATCCTAGCCCTAGGCCGAACCCCAACCCTAAGACGAGAAAGGCAAATCAGCCAGGAATTAGGCATGTCCACAAGGAAAAAGCTGTGGAGGCAGGCATGTTGTGCTACTTTTGCGCTCTTCTTGGCTAGTCCTTCGCAGCTGCTGTGTTCTTGGAACTCAGGGCTTTCTGGTTAATAGAACCCTTACCCTAGGCGTAACTCAAACCTTAAGCCTAGGAAGGAAAATCAGCCTATGGTTCGGGATGGTCTCATGGAAATATCAGTGGTGGCAGCCAAGTTGCGTCACTTTTGCGCCCCCCTTGGGATGCCTTTCGCAGCTGCAGTGTGCCTGGAGCCCAGGGTTTCCTGGTTTTAAAAGTCCTAGGCCTAAGCCTAACAGTAACCCTAGGAAGGTAAATCAGCCGAGTATTAGGGTTCCTCCTAAGGGAAAAGCCGTGAAAGCAGCCATGTTGTGGCACTTCTGCACTCCCTTTGGGATGCCTTTGGCAGATGAAGTAAGCCTGGAACTCAGGGCTTCCTGGTTAAAGAAATCACAGCCCTAGGCTGAACCCTAACCCTAACCCTAGGCAGATAAATCAGCCTAGGTATAGGGATGGTGCCAAGGAAAAAGCTGTGAAAGCTGCCATGTTGTTGCACTTTTGTACTCCCCTTGGGATGCCTTGAACAGCTGCAGTGTGCCTGGAGCTAAGGGCTTCCTAGTTTTAAAAATCCTAGCCCTAGGCCTAAGCCTAACAGTAACCCTGGGAAGGCAAATCAGCCTGGTGTTAGGCTTCTTGCCAAGGAAAAAGCCGTGAAAGCAGCCATGTTGTGGCACTTTTGCACTCCCTTTTGGATGCCTTTCACAGCTCCAGTGTGCCTGGAACTCAGGGCTTCCTGATTTTAAAAATCCTAGCCCTAGGCCGAACCCCAACCCTAAGACGAGAAAGGCAAATCAGCCAGGATTTAGGCATGTCCCCAAGGAAAAAGCTGTGGAGGCAGGCATGTTGTGGTACTTTTGCGCTCTTCTTGGCTAGTCCTTCGCAGCTGCTGTGTTCTTGGAACTCAGGGCTTTCTGGTTAATAGACCCTTACCCTAGGCGTAACTCAAACCTTAACCCTAGGAAGGAAAATCAGGCTATGGTTCGGGATGGTCTCATGGAAATATCAGTGGTGGCAGCCAAGTTGCGTCACTTTTGCGCTCCCCTTGGGATGCCTTTCGCAGCTGCAGTGTGCCTGGAGCCCAGGGCTTCCTGGTTTTAAAAGTCCTAGGCCTAAGCCTAACAGTAACCCTAGGAAGGTAAATCAGCCGGGTATTAGGGTTCCTCCTAAGGGAAAAGCCGTGAAAGCAGCCATGTTGTGGCACTTCTGCACTCCCTTTGGGATGCCTTTGGCAGATGAAGTAAGCCTGGAACTCAGGGCTTCCTGGTTAAAAAAATGCAAGCCCTAGTCTGAACCCTAACCCTAACCCTAGGCAGATAAATCAGCCTAGGTATAGGGATGGTGCCAAGGAAAAAGCTGTGAAAGCTGCCATGTTGTTGCACTTTTGTACTCCCCTTGGGATGCCTTGAACAGCTGCAGTGTGCCTGGAGCTAAGGGCTTCCTAGTTTTAAAAATCCTAGCCCTAGGCCTAAGCCTAACAGTAACCCTGGGAAGGTAAATCAGCCTGGTGTTAGGCTTCTTGCCAAGGAAAAAGCCGTGAAAGCAGCCATGTTGTGGCACTTTTGCACTCCCTTTTGGATGCCTTTCACAGCTCCAGTGTGCCTGGAACTCAGCGCTTCCTGATTTTAAAAATCCTAGCCCTAGGCCGAACCCCAACCCTAAGACGAGAAAGGCAAATCAGCCAGGAATTAGGCATGTCCCCAAGGAAAAAGCTGTGGAGGCAGGCATGTTGTGGTACTTTTGCGCTCTTCTTGGGTAGTCCTTCACAGCTGCTGTGTTCTTGGAACTCAGGGCTTTCTGGCAAATAGAAGCCTTACCCTAGGCGTAACTCAAACCTTAAGCCTAGGAAGGAAAATCAGCCTATGGTTCGGGATGGTCTCATGGAAATATCAATGGTGGCAGCCAAGTTGCGTCACTTTTGCGCTCCCCTTGGGATGCCTTTCGCAGCTGCAGTGTGCCTGGAGCCCAGGGCTTCCTGGTTTTAAAAGTCCTAGGCCTAAGCCTAACAGTAACCCTAGGAAGGTAAACCAGCCGGGTATTAGGGTTCTTCCTAAGGGAAAAGCCGTGAAAGCAGCCATGTTGTGGCACTTCTGCACTCCCTTTGGGATGCCTTTGGCAGATGAAGTAAGCCTGGAACTCAGGGCTTCCTGGTTAAAGAAATCCAAGCCCTAGGCTGAAGCCTAACCCTAACCCTAGGCAGATAAATCAGCCTAGGTATAGGAATGGTGCCATGGAAAAACCTGTGAAAGCTGCCATGTTGTTGCACTTTTGTACTCCCCTTGGGATGCCTTGAACAGCTGCAGTGTGCCTGGAGCCAGGGCTTCCTAGTTTTAAAAATCCTAGCCCTAGGCCTAAGCCTAACAGTAACCCTGGGAAGGGAAATCAGCCTGGTGTTAGGCTTCTTGCCAAGGAAAAAGCCGTGAAAGCAGCCATGTTGTGGCACTTTTGCACTCCCTTTTGGATGCCTTTCACAGCTCCAGTGTGCCTGGAACTCAGGGCTTCCTGATTTTAAAAATCCTAGCCCTAGGCCGAACCCCAACACTAAGACGAGAAAGGCAAATCAGCCAGGAATTAGGCATGTCCCTGTCCTGGTTTAGGACAAATTAGGGGAAATCTCCAAAAGGGAGCCCCCCAAAAACAAAACAAACCTCCAACCACCCCTCCCCCAACACCGGGTTCGGGAAGGAATTTCTCGGAGGAGCAAAGTGGAAAACAAAACCTATTTATTTACAAGTAACAAAAGAACACTCCCCAACACAAGAAAAGAAAAGAAAACAGAAAAAACAGACTGTGTGTTGAGAGGGCGCGGCGCTTCTCTGCAAGCTTCGGATGTCCTGGACGTCTTCAGGTCACGTCCGGAGCTGGTCCAGTATCTTCAGGGGAGGGTAAGAAAGAGGGAGCAAGAGAAAAGGAAAAAAAACAGCACAAAAAAGCAGAAAGCAAGCAAGCAAAGCGGCTAGCCAAGCCAAGCAGCAAAAGCCAAAAGCAAAAAAGCCTGGTCAAACACTCCCCCCTCTCTTCCCCGCCCCGCCGCAGCAAGACGGCCGGGGGGGGGGGAAGAGAGAGAAAAGGCACAGCTGCCAGACACAACACACGATATTGGGATAAAGGCTGTCAACCCACGACACTCCACCCCTTATCCCATATCGTGAATATACAATAAAAACTTTCATTTCACTTACTCACACCTTTGACACTTACGCATTCCTCTCATCTTACTTGCTCAGACCTTTGACACTTACAGTTTCCTTCTGTCTCACATTCAACAAACAATGACATTCATATATGAATCTCATCCCACAATCAGGTCTCCCTGAGGTACACACCGTGTTGTTCCATCTTTCTGCATTATCCACCATGTATAACCTGGTCCTTGAGCAAAGACAATCCCACGGATGGGTTTGTCTGTACTCGAGGCAGGGTTGATCCATACTGTCTTTCCCAACAAACCTCTGACATGGGCCACTGGGGCTTTATCCCCATCTACTATATTAAGGAGCTCAGACTGAGCAGGACCCGCTCGGTTGGTGGAACCTCGAGTGTTAACTAACCAGGTAGCCTTTGCCAAATGCTGCTCCCAGTTTTTAAAAGACCCCCCACCCAATGCTTTTAAGGTGGTTTTTAACAATCCATTGTACCTTTCCACTTTCCCTGCAGCTGGTGCATGATAGGGGATATGGTATATCCACTCGATGCCATGTTCCCTAGCCCAAGTATTAATAAGATTGTTTTTGAAATGAGTTCCATTATCCGACTCAATTCTCTCGGGAGTACCGTGCCTCCAAAGGACCTGCTTTTCAAGGCCCAAGATAGTGTTACGGGCTGTGGCATGAGACACAGGGTAGGTTTCCAACCATCCCGTGGTGGCTTCTACCATGGTTAGTACATAGCGCTTGCCCTGGCGGGTTTGAGGCAGTGTGATGTAATCAATCTGCCAGGCCTCCCCGTATTTGTACTTAGACCACCGCCCCCCATACCAGAGGGGCTTCACCCGCTTGGCCTGCTTGATGGCAGCGCACGTCTCACAGTCACGAATAACCTGAGAGATACTGTCCATGGTTAGATCCACCCCTCGGTCTCGTGCCCACTTATAGGTGGCATCTCTACCCTGGTGGCCTGAGGCATCATGGGCCCATCGTGCTAAGAATAACTCTCCCTTATGCTCCCAGTCGAGATCTATCTTCAACTCCCCTATCTTTGCAGCCTGATGTACTTGCTGGTTGTTTTGCTGCTCTTCATTAGCTCTACTTCTGGGGACATGGGCATCTACATGGCGAATCTTCACAGGTAACTTCTCTACCCGAGTAGCGATATCTTTCCACTCTTCCGCAGCCCAAATTGGTTTTCCTCTTCGCTGCCAGTTCGCCTCTTTCCATCTCTTCAGCCATCCCCATAGAGCATTGGCTGCCATCCAGGAATCGGTATACAAATAGAGCCTTGGCCACCTCTCTCTCTCTGCAATACCTAGGGCCAGTTGAATAGCTTTGATTTCAGCAAATTGACTGGATTCACCCTCTCCTTCAGTAGCCTCTGCAACCCGTCGAGTGGGACTCCACACAGCTGCTTTCCACCTCCGTTTCATCCCTATGACACGACAAGAACCATCGGTGAATAGAGCATAGCGTGTTTCTTCTACTGGTAACTGATTGTATGGCGGAGCTTCCTCAACCCGGGTCACTGGCTCTTGTTCCTCATCTGCGACACTAAAGCTTTCACCTTCAGGCCAATTTGTAATTATCTCCAGGATCCCAGGGCGATTTAACTTCCCAATTCGAGCGCGCTGCGTAATGAGGGCAATCCACTTACTCCAAGTAGCACTGGTGGCATGGTGGGTAGAGGGAACCTTTCCTCTGAACATCCATCCCAACACCGGTAGTCGGGGTGCCAAAAAGAGTTGTGCCTCTGTACCAATCACCTCCGAGGCGGCTTGGACTCCTTCATAGGCGGCCAAGATTTCCTTTTCTGTTGGAGTATAGTTATCTTCAGACCCCCTGTAGCTCCGACTCCAAAATCCCAATGGTCGGCCTCGGGTCTCGCCAGGTACCTTCTGCCAAAGGCTCCAGGACAGACCATGGCTCCCGGCTGCAGAGTAGAGCACGTTCTTCACATCTGGTCCCGTCCTGACTGGACCAAGGGCTACAGCATGAGCGATCTCCTGCTTGATTTGGACAAAAGCTTGCTGCTGCTCAGGGCCCCAATGGAAGTCGTTCTTCTTGCGGGTAACCAGATAAAGGGGTCTCACAATCTGACTATACTCAGGGATGTGCATCCTCCAGAAACCTATAGCGCCTAAGAAAGCTTGTGTTTCCTTTTTATCAGTTGGTGGGGACATGGCAGTGATTTTATTAATAACATCCACAGGAATCTGACGCCGTCCATCTTGCCACTTCACCCCCAAGAACTGAATTTCTCGGGCAGGTCCCTTGACTTTGCTCTTCTTAATGGCAAATCCAGCTTCCAAGAGAATATGAATTATCTTCTCTCCTTTCTCGAACACTTCTATTGCCGTGCTCCCCCAAACAATGATATCATCAATATATTGCAGATGTTCTGGAGCCTCACCCTCTTCTAGTGCAGCCTGGATCAGTCCATGACAGATGGTAGGACTGTGTTTCCACCCTTGGGGCAGTCGGTTCCAGGTATACTGCACTCCCCTCCATGTAAAAGCAAACTGAGGCCTGCATTCTGCTGCCAGAGGGATGGAGAAAAACGCGTTAGCAATATCGATGGTCGCATACCACTTTGCTGCCTTAGACTCCAGCTCGTACTGCAGTTCCAGTATGTCCGGTACAGCCGCACTCAGTGGTGGAGTCACTTCATTCAAGGCACGATAGTCCACAGTCAGTCTCCATTCTCCGTCAGATTTTCGCACAGGCCAGATAGGGCTGTTAAAGGGTGAGTGGGTTTTACTGACCACCCCTTGGCTCTCCAGCTCTCGGATCATTTTGTGGATGGGGATCACGGCATCTCGATTCGTCCGGTACTGCCTGCGGTGCACTGTTGAGGTGGCAATTGGCACTCGCTGCTCCTCTACCTTCAAGAGTCCTACTGCAGATGGGTTCTCTGATAGTCCAGACAAGGTGTTCAATTGTTTAATACCCTCTATCTCCACTGCAGCTATTCCAAAAGCCCACCTGAATCCCTTAGGATCTTTGTAATAGCCATTCCGGAGGAAGTCTATGCCCAAAATACACGGAGCCTCTGGACCAGTCACAATCGGGTGTTCCTGCCATTCCTTCCCAGTCAAGCTCACCTCAGCTTCCAACAAAGTCAACTGTTGTGATCCTCCCGTCACTCCAGCAATGGAAACAGGTTCTGTCCCCACGTGTTCCGATGGCATTAAGGTACACTGTGATCCAGTGTCAACCAACGCTTCATAGTCTTGTGGCTCTGATGTGCCAGGCCATCTGATCCACACCTTCCAAAAAACCCGGTTCTCCCGTGCCTCTTCCTGGCTGGAGGCAGGGCCCCTCTAAGCCAGATTGTCCTTCTTTCCTTGGGCATATGCCTTAGAAGTTCCTTCAAGGGGATCGGACATGTCATCGTCATCATTATACTTAACATCTCGGCTACGAGCGACCGGAGCTGCTATCCTTTTGGTGATACTTTCTCTTTTCTTCAAATCACGCACCCGTTGTGCCAAAGCAGCGGTGGGTTTTCCATCCCATCTCCTCATGTCTTCTCCAGACTCACGCAGAAAAGCCCATAACTCAGTCCGTGGGGTGTACCTTCTCTCCCCATCAAAGGAGCGCCAGCGTTGGACACCAGGACCTCTAATTTGTACAGCTGAGATTTGAATAAGGTCCTCCTTAATCTCTTCCCGGAGTTTCTTATGATTCTCCTCAATTTTATCCTCTAGTTTCTGCAGTCGGGTTTCCACTGCTGCAATTCTGGCATGAGTTGGGCCATGCACAGCATCTGCATACGCTCGAAGCTTCTTTGCCATATCGAGCACAGTCTCATATGTATCATCCCGCTTCATTATTGCTAGGGCAGAAGCGTATTCAGGTGGCCCAAGTCGCACGAGTTTCCTCCACATTACAGGTGTGCATGGTACCAGGTCCGGATTTCTAGTTGTTGTGTCATCTGAGAAAATGAGCTCTGCCACCGCCATCTCTCTCAGGCGTTGGATCCCCTGTTCTATGGTCTTCCACCGTGTCTGCTGCATATAGAGATCATCCGTACACAGGTATCGTTCTGCTACGCTTCTTAGGACCCGTTCCCAGAGGCTGTGAGGGTTAGCCCCCCTCATCATACCTTGATCGATGACAGGATCATGTGACAGGGATCCCAAATGCCTCGCTTCAGTACCATCCAAAATCGTAACCTCCCCTGCAGCATCCCAAAGGCAGACTAACCAACTAATTATAGATTCGTCAGGTTGTCGTCTGTAATCCTTTCTTAGGCCTCTGAGGTCCTTCAGAGAAAAGGAGTCAATATTAGCTCCAGATTCTGTGCCCCTTGATGTGGCCTCTGATTTTGGTGAGGGTCCTTCTCCTGCATCATCATCCTCATCATCCTCCACCTTTCGATCGGTCTTGCCTTTACACTTTCCACCTCTTGTATTAGCTGCAACAGCCATGGTTTGGGGCCTACTGTCTGATGCAGCTGCTAGCCTGGAGCCTGGGAGGTTAGCTGCAGCCTGGGTCACTGGGGTAGTAACTAACTTATCACCCTGTTCCCTTTCTGCTATCTGCTGCTCCACAGTATCTAGCAGAGTACGGTAAACAAATGCCAAGGCCCAGCTCACTGCAGTAATCCTTTCTTCCTTAGTGTTACCATGGCACTTCTCCCTCAAATACTTTGCCACCTCGACTGGATTCTGAATTTGATCAGATGGAAAGTCCCAGTCCATAGGATCAGAAAATTCCTTTAAAGTCTGGCCCATGTCCTCCCATTTCCCACTCCAGTCAAGATTTTTCCTGCTTTGTTTTACTCCTAAGTCAGGAGTGTCTCTAACCCCTCTAGAAATCTCAGTCCTCATTTTATACACACTCCAGACAGTATAGAAAAGGCTTAATAAATTAAATGCCAGAAAGATGGTTTCTTTCAAACTCAGGGGAAATTCAGTATTTTCTAATAGAGATGTCAACAATTTGGAGGACAAGAAGGAAGACAAAGGCTGAAAAGCCCCTTCCCCTTCTTCTCCCCAAACAAACTGAGTAAACAACCATAATAACAGTCCATACATTCCTGAAATAAAGTCCAGCATTTTTATCCGACACATCATCATACATAAGACCAGCACAATGACTATTCTGGTTAGTGCCCCCCGCTTACAAAAGCTACTTATTAGGGCCAACATCAGAGCTATTTTTGGGTAAGGAAATAACCCCAGGGACCACAAAAGTATTAAAACTTCAAAAACCCCTAGGGACCAGAACGACCGGCAAGCTTCCACTCCAAATGACATTATGAATCACCGATATGCCCACAAAATAGCCAAAACCGAAATATTATTGTTATAGGTTTTTTTCCACTGTTTTTTGGCCTCCTTTTTCCCGGCCAACGCACCAAAAAGTATATTGTCCTGGTTTAGGACAAATTAGGGGAAATCTCCAAAAGGGAGCCCCCCAAAAACAAAACAAACCTCCAACCACCCCTCCCCCAACACCGGGTTCGGGAAGGAATTTCTCGGAGGAGCAAAGTGGAAAACAAAACCTATTTATTTACAAGTAACAAAAGAACACTCCCCAACACAAGAAAAGAAAAGAAAACAGAAAAAACAGACTGTGTGTTGAGAGGGCGCGGCGCTTCTCTGCAAGCTTCGGATGTCCTGGACGTCTTCAGGTCACGTCCGGAGCTGGTCCAGTATCTTCAGGGGAGGGTAAGAAAGAGGGAGCAAGAGAAAAGGAAAAAAAACAGCACAAAAAAGCAGAAAGCAAGCAAGCAAAGCGGCTAGCCAAGCCAAGCAGCAAAAGCCAAAAGCAAAAAAGCCTGGTCAAACACTCCCCCCTCTCTTCCCCGCCCCGCCGCAGCAAGACGGCCGGGGGGGGGGGAAGAGAGAGAAAAGGCACAGCTGCCAGACACAACACACGATATTGGGATAAAGGCTGTCAACCCACGACAGTCCCCAAGGAAAAAGCTGTGGAGGCAGGCATGTTGTGCTACTTTTGCGCTCTTCTTGGGTAGTCCTTCGCAGCTGCTGTGTTCTTGGAACTCAGGGCTTTCTGGTTAATAGAACCCTTACCCTAGGCGTAACTCAAACCTTAACCCTAGGAAGGAAAATCAGCCTATGGTTCGGGATGGTCTCATGGAAATATCAGTGGTGGCAGCCAAGTTGCGTCACTTTTGCGCTCCCCTTGGGATGCCTTTCGCAGCTGCAGTGTGCCTGGAGCCCAGGGTTTCCTGGTTTTAAAAGTCCTAGGCCTAAGCCTAACTGTAACCCTAGGAAGGTAAATCAGCCGGGTATTAGGGTTCTTCCTAAGGGAAAAGCCGTGAAAGCAGCCATGTTGTGGCACTTCTGCACTCCCTTTGGGATGCCTTTGGCAGATGAAGTAAGCCTGGAACTCAGGGCTTCCTGGTTAAAGAAATCCAAGCCCTAGGCTGAAGCCTAACCCTAACCCTAGGCAGATAAATCAGCCTAGGTATAGGGATGGTGCCAAGGAAAAAGCTGTGAAAGCTGCCATGTTGTTGCACTTTTGTACTCCCCTTGGGATGCCTTGAACAGCTGCAGTGTGCCTGGAGCTAAGGGCTTCCTAGTTTTAAAAATCCTAGCCCTAGGCCTAAGCCTAACAGTAACCCTGGGAAGGCAAATCAGCCTGGTGTTAGGCTTCTTGCCAAGGAAAAAGCCGTGAAAGCAGCCATGTTGTGGCACTTTTGCACTCCCTTTTGGATGCCTTTCACAGCTCCAGTGTGCCTGGAACTCAGGGCTTCCTGATTTTAAAAATCCTAGCCCTAGGCCGAACCCCAACCCTAAGACGAGAAAGGCAAATCAGCCAGGATTTAGGCATGTCCCCAAGGAAAAAGCTGTGGAGGCAGGCATGTTGTGGTACTTTTGCGCTCTTCTTGGCTAGTCCTTCGCAGCTGCTGTGTTCTTGGAACTCAGGGCTTTCTGGTAAATAGAGCTCTTACCCTAGGCGTAACTCAAACCTTAAGCCTAGGAAGGAAAATCAGCCTATGGTTCGGGATGGTCTCATGGAAATATCAGTGGTGGCAGCCAAGTTGCGTCACTTTTGCGCTCCCCTTGGGATGCCTTTCGCAGCTGCAGTGTGCCTGGAGCCCAGGGCTTCCTGGTTTTAAAAGTCCTAGGCCTAAGCCTAACAGTAACCCTAGGAAGGTAAATCAGCCGGGTATTAGGGTTCTTCCTAAGGGAAAAGCCGTGAAAGCAGCCATGTTGTGGCACTTCTGCACTCCCTTTGGGATGCCTTTGGCAGATGAAGTAAGCCTGGAACTCAGGGCTTCCTGGTTAAAGAAATCCAAGCCCTAGGCTAAACCCTAACCCTAACCCTAGGCAGATAAATCAGCCTAGGTATAGGGATGGTGCCAAGGAAAAAGCTGTGAAAGCTGCCATGTTGTTGCACTTTTGTACTCCCCTTGGGATGCCTTGAACAGCTGCAGTGTGCCTGGAGCCCAGGGCTTCCTAGTTTTAAAAATCCTAGCCCTAGGCCTAAGCCTAACAGTAACCCTGGGAAGGTAAATCAGCCTGGTGTTAGGCTTCTTGCCAAGGAAAAAGCCGTGAAAGCAGCCATGTTGTGGCACTTTTGCACTCCCTTTTGGATGCCTTTCACAGCTCCAGTGTGCCTGGAACTCAGGGCTTCCTGATTTTAAAAATCCTAGCCCTAGGCCGAACCCCAACCCTAAGACGAGAAAGGCAAATCAGCCAGGAATTAGGCATGTCCCCAAGGAAAAAGCTGTGGAGGCAGGCATGTTGTGGTACTTTTGCGCTCTTCTTGGCTAGTCCTTCGCAGCTGCTGTGTTCTTGGAACTCAGGGCTTTCTGGTTAATAGAACCCTTACCCTAGGCGTAACTCAAACCTTAAGCCTAGGAAGGAAAATCAGCCTATGGTTCGGGATGGTCTCATGGAAATATCAGTGGTGGCAGCCAAGTTGCGTCACTTTTGCGCTCCCCTTGGGATGCCTTTCGCAGCTGCAGTGTGCCTGGAGCCCAGGGCTTCCTGGTTTTAAAAGTCCTAGGCCTAAGCCTAACAGTAACCCTAGGAAGGTAAATCAGCCGGGTATTAGGGTTCTTCCTAAGGGAAAAGCCGTGAAAGCAGCCATGTTGTGGCACTTCTGCACTCCCTTTGGGATGCCTTTGGCAGATGAAGTAAGCCTGGAACTCAGGGCTTCCTGCTTAAAGAAATCCAAGCCCTAGGCTAAACCCTAACCCTAACCCTAGGCAGATAAATCAGCCTAGGTATAGGGATGGTGCCAAGGAAAAAGCTGTGAAAGCTGCCATGTTGTTGCACTTTTGTACTCCCCTTGGGATGCCTTGAACAGCTGCAGTGTGCCTGGAGCTAAGGGCTTCCTAGTTTTAAAAATCCTAGCCCTAGGCCTAAGCCTAACAGTAACCCTGGGAAGGTAAATCAGCCTGGTGTTAGGCTTCTTGCCAAGGAAAAAGCCGTGAAAGCAGCCATGTTGTGGCACTTTTGCATTCCCTTTTGGATGCCTTTCACAGCTGCAGTGTGCCTGGAACTCAGGGCTTCCTGATTTTAAAAATCCTAGCCCTAGGCCAAACCCCAGCCCTAAGAAGAGAAAGGCAAATCAGCCAGGAATTAGGCATGTCCCCAAGGAAAAAGCTGTGGAGGCAGGCATGTTGTGGTACTTTTGCGCTCTTCTTGGCTAGTTCTTCGCAGCTGCTGTGTTCTTGGAACTCAGGGCTTTCTGGTAAATAGAGCCCTTACCCTAGGCGTAACTCAAACCTTAAGCCTAGGAAGGAAAATCAGGCTATGGTTCGGGATGGTCTCATGGAAATATCAGTGGTGGCAGCCAAGTTGCGTCACTTTTGCGCTCCCCTTGGGATGCCTTTCGCAGCTGCAGTGTGCCTGGAGCCCAGGGCTTCCTGGTTTTAAAAGTCCTAGGCCTAAGCCTAACAGTAACCCTAGGAAGGTAAATCAGCCGGGTATTAGGGTTCTTCCTAAGGGAAAAGCCGTGAAAGCAGCCATGTTGTGGCACTTCTGCACTCCCTTTGGGATGCCTTTGGCAGATGAAATAAGCCTGGAACTCAGGGCTTCCTGGTTAAAGAAATCCAAGCCCTAGGCTAAACCCTAACCCTAACCCTAGGCAGATAAATCAACCTAGGTATAGGGATGGTGCCAAGGAAAAACCTGTGAAAGCTGCCATGTTGTTGCACTTTTGTACTCCTCTTGGGATGCCTTGAACAGCTGCAGTGTGCCTGGAGCTAAGGGCTTCCTAGTTTTAAAAATCCTAGCCCTAGGCCTAAGCCTAACAGTAACCCTGGGAAGGGAAATCAGCCTGGTGTTAGGCTTCTTGCCAAGGAAAAAGCCGTGAAAGCAGCCATGTTGTGGCACTTTTGCACTCCCTTTTGGATGCCTTTCACAGCTCCAGTGTGCCTGGAACTCAGGGCTTCCTGATTTTAAAAATCCTAGCCCTAGGCCGAACCCCAACCCTAAGACGAGAAAGGAAAATCAGCCAGGAATTAGGCATGTCTCCAAGGAAAAAGCTGTGGAGGCAGGCATGTTGTGGTACTTTTGCGCTCTTCTTGGCTAGTCCTTCGCAGCTGCTGTGTTCTTGGAACTCAGGGCTTTCTGGTTAATAGAGCCCTTACCCTAGGCGTAACTCAAACCTTAAGCCTAGGAAGGAAAATCAGCCTATGGTTCGGGATGGTCTCATGGAAATATCAATGGTGGCAGCCAAGTTGCGTCACTTTTGCGCTCCCCTTGGGATGCCTTTCGCAGCTGCAGTGTGCCTGGAGCCTAGGGCTTCCTGGTTTTAAAAGTCCTAGGCCTAAGCCTAACAGTAACCCTAGGAAGGTAAATCAGCCGGGTATTAGGGTTCCTCCTAAGGGAAAAGCCGTGAAAGCAGCCATGTTGTGGCACTTCTGCACTCCCTTTGGGATGCCTTTGGCAGATGAAGTAAGCCTGGAACTCAGGGCTTCCTGGTTAAAAAAATGCAAGCCCTAGTCTGAACCCTAACCCTAACCCTAGGCAGATAAATCAGCCTAGGTATAGGGATGGTGCCAAGGAAAAAGCTGTGAAAGCTGCCATGTTGTTGCACTTTTGCACTCCCCTTGGGATGCCTTGAACAGCTGCAGTGTGCCTGGAGCTAAGGGCTTCCTAGTTTTAAAAATCCTAGCCCTAGGCCTAAGCCTAACAGTAACCCTGGGAAGGGAAATCAGCCTGGTGTTAGGCTTCTTGCCAAGGAAAAAGCCGTGAAAGCAGCCATGTTGTGGCACTTTTGCACTCCCTTTTGGATGCCTTTCACAGCTCCAGTGTGCCTGGAACTCAGGGCTTCCTGATTTTAAAAATCCTAGCCCTAGGCCGAACCCCAACCCTAAGACGAGAAAGGCAAATCAGCCAGGAATTAGGCATGTCCCCAAGGAAAAAGCTGTGGAGGCAGGCATGTTGTGGTACTTTTGCGCTCTTCTTGGGTAGTCCTTCACAGCTGCTGTGTTCTTGGAACTCAGGGCTTTCTGGTAAATAGAAGCCTTACCCTAGGCGTAACTCAAACCTTAAGCCTAGGAAGGAAAATCAGCCTATGGTTCGGGATGCTCCCATGGAAATATCAGTGCTGGCAGCCAAGTTGCGTCACTTTTGCGCTCCCCTTGGGATGCCTTTCGCAGCTGCAGTGTGCCTGGAGCCCAGGGCTTCCTGGTTTTAAAAGTCCTAGGCCTAAGCCTAACAGTAACCCTAGGAAGGTAAACCAGCCGGGTATTAGGGTTCTTCCTAAGGGAAAAGCCGTGAAAGCAGCCATGTTGTGGCACTTCTGCACTCCCTTTGGGATGCCTTTGGCAGATGAAGTAAGCCTGGAACTCAGGGCTTCCTGGTTAAAGAAATCCAAGCCCTAGGCTGAAGCCTAACCCTAACCCTAGGCAGATAAATCAGCCTAGGTATAGGGATGGTGCCAAGAAAATGGTGTGAAAGCTGCCATGTTGTTGTACTTTTGTACTCCCCTTGGGATGCCTTGAACAGCTGCAGTGTGCCGGGAGCCCAGGGCTTCCTAGTTTTAAAAATCCTAGCCCTAGGCCTAAGCCTAACAGTAACCCTGGGAATGTAAATCAGCCGGGTATTAGGGTTCTTCCTAAGGGAAAAGCCGTGAAAGCAGCCATGTTGTGGCACTTCTGCACTCCCTTTGGGATGCCTTTGGCAGATGAAGTAAGCCTGGAACTCAGGGCTTCCTGGTTAAAGAAATCCATGCCCTAGGCTGAAGCCTAACCCTAACCCTAGGCAGATAAATCAGCCTAGGTATAGGGATGGTGCCAAGGAAAAAGCTGTGAAAGCTGCCATGTTGTTGCACTTTTGTACTCCCCTTGGGATGCCTTGAACAGCTGCAGTGTGCCTGGAGCCCAGGGCTTCCTAGTTTTAAAAATCCTAGCCCTAGGCCTAAGCCTAACAGTAACCCTGGGAAGGTAAATCAGCCTGGTGTTAGGCTTCTTGCCAAGGAAAAAGCCGTGAAAGCAGCCATGTTGTGGCACTTTTGCACTCCCTTTTGGATGCCTTTCACAGCTCCAGTGTGCCTGGAACTCAGGGCTTCCTGATTTTAAAAATCCTAGCCCTAGGCCGAACCCCAACACTAAGACGAGAAAGGCAAATCAGCCAGGAATTAGGCATGTCCACAAGGAAAAAGCTGTGGAGGCAGGCATGTTGTGCTACTTTTGCGCTCTTCTTGGCTAGTCCTTCGCAGCTGCTGTGTTCTTGGAACTCAGGGCTTTCTGGTTAATAGAACCCTTACCCTAGGCGTAACTCAAACCTTAACCCTAGGAAGGAAAATCAGCCTATGGTTCGGGATGGTCTCATGGAAATATCAGTGGTGGCAGCCAAGTTGCGTCACTTTTGCGCCCCCCTTGGGATGCCTTTCGCAGCTGCAGTGTGCCTGGAGCCCAGGGTTTCCTGGTTTTAAAAGTCCTAGGCCTAAGCCTAACAGTAACCCTAGGAAGGTAAATCAGCCGGGTATTAGGGTTCCTCCTAAGGGAAAAGCCGTGAAAGCAGCCATGTTGTGGCACTTCTGCACTCCCTTTGGGATGCCTTTGGCAGATGAAGTAAGCCTGGAACTCAGGGCTTCCTGGTTAAAGAAATCCAAGCCCTAGGCTGAACCCTAACCCTAACCCTAGGCAGATAAATCAGCCTAGGTATAGGGATGGTGCCAAGGAAAAAGCTGTGAAAGCTGCCATGTTGTTGCACTTTTGTACTCCCCTTGGGATGCCTTGAACAGCTGCAGTGTGCCTGGAGCTAAGGGCTTCCTAGTTTTAAAAATCCTAGCCCTAGGCCTAAGCCTAACAGTAACCCTGGGAAGGCAAATCAGCCTGGTGTTAGGCTTCTTGCCAAGGAAAAAGCCGTGAAAGCAGCCATGTTGTGGCACTTTTGCACTCCCTTTTGGATGCCTTTCACAGCTCCAGTGTGCCTGGAGCTAAGGGCTTCCTGATTTTAAAAATCCTAGCCCTAGGCCGAACCCCAACCCTAAGACGAGAAAGGCAAATCAGCCAGGATTTAGGCATGTCCCCAAGGAAAAAGCTGTGGAGGCAGGCATGTTGTGGTACTTTTGCGCTCTTCTTGGCTAGTCCTTCGCAGCTGCTGTGTTCTTGGAACTCAGGGCTTTCTGGTTAATAGACCCTTACCCTAGGCGTAACTCAAACCTTAACCCTAGGAAGGAAAATCAGGCTATGGTTCGGGATGGTCTCATGGAAATATCAGTGGTGGCAGCCAAGTTGCGTCACTTTTGCGCTCCCCTTGGGATGCCTTTCGCAGCTGCAGTGTGCCTGGAGCCCAGGGCTTCCTGGTTTTAAAAGTCCTAGGCCTAAGCCTAACAGTAACCCTAGGAAGGTAAATCAGCCGGGTATTAGGGTTCCTCCTAAGGGAAAAGCCGTGAAAGCAGCCATGTTGTGGCACTTCTGCACTCCCTTTGGGATGCCTTTGGCAGATGAAGTAAGCCTGGAACTCAGGGCTTCCTGGTTAAAAAAATGCAAGCCCTAGTCTGAACCCTAACCCTAACCCTAGGCAGATAAATCAGCCTAGGTATAGGGATGGTGCCAAGGAAAAAGCTGTGAAAGCTGCCATGTTGTTGCACTTTTGTACTCCCCTTGGGATGCCTTGAACAGCTGCAGTGTGCCTGGAGCTAAGGGCTTCCTAGTTTTAAAAATCCTAGCCCTAGGCCTAAGCCTAACAGTAACCCTGGGAAGGGAAATCAGCCTGGTGTTAGGCTTCTTGCCAAGGAAAAAGCCGTGAAAGCAGCCATGTTGTGGCACTTTTGCACTCCCTTTTGGATGCCTTTCACAGCTCCAGTGTGCCTGGAACTCAGCGCTTCCTGATTTTAAAAATCCTAGCCCTAGGCCGAACCCCAACCCTAAGACGAGAAAGGCAAATCAGCCAGGAATTAGGCATGTCCCCAAGGAAAAAGCTGTGGAGGCAGGCATGTTGTGGTACTTTTGCGCTCTTCTTGGGTAGTCCTTCACAGCTGCTGTGTTCTTGGAACTCAGGGCTTTCTGGCAAATAGAAGCCTTACCCTAGGCGTAACTCAAACCTTAAGCCTAGGAAGGAAAATCAGCCTATGGTTCGGGATGGTCTCATGGAAATATCAATGGTGGCAGCCAAGTTGCGTCACTTTTGCGCTCCCCTTGGGATGCCTTTCGCAGCTGCAGTGTGCCTGGAGCCCAGGGCTTCCTGGTTTTAAAAGTCCTAGGCCTAAGCCTAACAGTAACCCTAGGAAGGTAAATCAGCCGGGTATTAGGGTTCTTCCTAAGGGAAAAGCCGTGAAAGCAGCCATGTTGTGGCACTTCTGCACTCCCTTTGGGATGCCTTTGGCAGATGAAGTAAGCCTGGAACTCAGGGCTTCCTGGTTAAAGAAATCCAAGCCCTAGGCTGAAGCCTAACCCTAACCCTAGGCAGATAAATCAGCCTAGGTATAGGAATGGTGCCATGGAAAAACCTGTGAAAGCTGCCATGTTGTTGCACTTTTGTACTCCCCTTGGGATGCCTTGAACAGCTGCAGTGTGCCTGGAGCCAGGGCTTCCTAGTTTTAAAAATCCTAGCCCTAGGCCTAAGCCTAACAGTAACCCTGGGAAGGGAAATCAGCCTGGTGTTAGGCTTCTTGCCAAGGAAAAAGCCGTGAAAGCAGCCATGTTGTGGCACTTTTGCACTCCCTTTTGGATGCCTTTCACAGCTCCAGTGTGCCTGGAACTCAGGGCTTCCTGATTTTAAAAATCCTAGCCCTAGGCCGAACCCCAACACTAAGACGAGAAAGGCAAATCAGCCAGGAATTAGGCATGTCCCTGTCCTGGTTTAGGACAAATTAGGGGAAATCTCCAAAAGGGAGCCCCCCAAAAACAAAACAAACCTCCAACCACCCCTCCCCCAACACCGGGTTCGGGAAGGAATTTCTCGGAGGAGCAAAGTGGAAAACAAAACCTATTTATTTACAAGTAACAAAAGAACACTCCCCAACACAAGAAAAGAAAAGAAAACAGAAAAAACAGACTGTGTGTTGAGAGGGCGCGGCGCTTCTCTGCAAGCTTCGGATGTCCTGGACGTCTTCAGGTCACGTCCGGAGCTGGTCCAGTATCTTCAGGGGAGGGTAAGAAAGAGGGAGCAAGAGAAAAGGAAAAAAAACAGCACAAAAAAGCAGAAAGCAAGCAAGCAAAGCGGCTAGCCAAGCCAAGCAGCAAAAGCCAAAAGCAAAAAAGCCTGGTCAAACACTCCCCCCTCTCTTCCCCGCCCCGCCGCAGCAAGACGGCCGGGGGGGGGGGAAGAGAGAGAAAAGGCACAGCTGCCAGACACAACACACGATATTGGGATAAAGGCTGTCAACCCACGACACTCCACCCCTTATCCCATATCGTGAATATACAATAAAAACTTTCATTTCACTTACTCACACCTTTGACACTTACGCATTCCTCTCATCTTACTTGCTCAGACCTTTGACACTTACAGTTTCCTTCTGTCTCACATTCAACAAACAATGACATTCATATATGAATCTCATCCCACAATCAGGTCTCCCTGAGGTACACACCGTGTTGTTCCATCTTTCTGCATTATCCACCATGTATAACCTGGTCCTTGAGCAAAGACAATCCCACGGATGGGTTTGTCTGTACTCGAGGCAGGGTTGATCCATACTGTCTTTCCCAACAAACCTCTGACATGGGCCACTGGGGCTTTATCCCCATCTACTATATTAAGGAGCTCAGACTGAGCAGGACCCGCTCGGTTGGTGGAACCTCGAGTGTTAACTAACCAGGTAGCCTTTGCCAAATGCTGCTCCCAGTTTTTAAAAGACCCCCCACCCAATGCTTTTAAGGTGGTTTTTAACAATCCATTGTACCTTTCCACTTTCCCTGCAGCTGGTGCATGATAGGGGATATGGTATATCCACTCGATGCCATGTTCCCTAGCCCAAGTATTAATAAGATTGTTTTTGAAATGAGTTCCATTATCCGACTCAATTCTCTCGGGAGTACCGTGCCTCCAAAGGACCTGCTTTTCAAGGCCCAAGATAGTGTTACGGGCTGTGGCATGAGACACAGGGTAGGTTTCCAACCATCCCGTGGTGGCTTCTACCATGGTTAGTACATAGCGCTTGCCCTGGCGGGTTTGAGGCAGTGTGATGTAATCAATCTGCCAGGCCTCCCCGTATTTGTACTTAGACCACCGCCCCCCATACCAGAGGGGCTTCACCCGCTTGGCCTGCTTGATGGCAGCGCACGTCTCACAGTCACGAATAACCTGAGAGATACTGTCCATGGTTAGATCCACCCCTCGGTCTCGTGCCCACTTATAGGTGGCATCTCTACCCTGGTGGCCTGAGGCATCATGGGCCCATCGTGCTAAGAATAACTCTCCCTTATGCTCCCAGTCGAGATCTATCTTCAACTCCCCTATCTTTGCAGCCTGATGTACTTGCTGGTTGTTTTGCTGCTCTTCATTAGCTCTACTTCTGGGGACATGGGCATCTACATGGCGAATCTTCACAGGTAACTTCTCTACCCGAGTAGCGATATCTTTCCACTCTTCCGCAGCCCAAATTGGTTTTCCTCTTCGCTGCCAGTTCGCCTCTTTCCATCTCTTCAGCCATCCCCATAGAGCATTGGCTGCCATCCAGGAATCGGTATACAAATAGAGCCTTGGCCACCTCTCTCTCTCTGCAATACCTAGGGCCAGTTGAATAGCTTTGATTTCAGCAAATTGACTGGATTCACCCTCTCCTTCAGTAGCCTCTGCAACCCGTCGAGTGGGACTCCACACAGCTGCTTTCCACCTCCGTTTCATCCCTATGACACGACAAGAACCATCGGTGAATAGAGCATAGCGTGTTTCTTCTACTGGTAACTGATTGTATGGCGGAGCTTCCTCAACCCGGGTCACTGGCTCTTGTTCCTCATCTGCGACACTAAAGCTTTCACCTTCAGGCCAATTTGTAATTATCTCCAGGATCCCAGGGCGATTTAACTTCCCAATTCGAGCGCGCTGCGTAATGAGGGCAATCCACTTACTCCAAGTAGCACTGGTGGCATGGTGGGTAGAGGGAACCTTTCCTCTGAACATCCATCCCAACACCAGTAGTCGGGGTGCCAAAAAGAGTTGTGCCTCTGTACCAATCACCTCCGAGGCGGCTTGGACTCCTTCATAGGCGGCCAAGATTTCCTTTTCTGTTGGAGTATAGTTATCTTCAGACCCCCTGTAGCTCCGACTCCAAAATCCCAATGGTCGGCCTCGGGTCTCGCCAGGTACCTTCTGCCAAAGGCTCCAGGACAGACCATGGCTCCCGGCTGCAGAGTAGAGCACGTTCTTCACATCTGGTCCCGTCCTGACTGGACCAAGGGCTACAGCATGAGCGATCTCCTGCTTGATTTGGACAAAAGCTTGCTGCTGCTCAGGGCCCCAATGGAAGTCGTTCTTCTTGCGGGTAACCAGATAAAGGGGTCTCACAATCTGACTATACTCAGGGATGTGCATCCTCCAGAAACCTATAGCGCCTAAGAAAGCTTGTGTTTCCTTTTTATCAGTTGGTGGGGACATGGCAGTGATTTTATTAATAACATCCACAGGAATCTGACGCCGTCCATCTTGCCACTTCACCCCCAAGAACTGAATTTCTCGGGCAGGTCCCTTGACTTTGCTCTTCTTAATGGCAAATCCAGCTTCCAAGAGAATATGAATTATCTTCTCTCCTTTCTCGAACACTTCTATTGCCGTGCTCCCCCAAACAATGATATCATCAATATATTGCAGATGTTCTGGAGCCTCACCCTCTTCTAGTGCAGCCTGGATCAGTCCATGACAGATGGTAGGACTGTGTTTCCACCCTTGGGGCAGTCGGTTCCAGGTATACTGCACTCCCCTCCATGTAAAAGCAAACTGAGGCCTGCATTCTGCTGCCAGAGGGATGGAGAAAAACGCGTTAGCAATATCGATGGTCGCATACCACTTTGCTGCCTTAGACTCCAGCTCGTACTGCAGTTCCAGTATGTCCGGTACAGCCGCACTCAGTGGTGGAGTCACTTCATTCAAGGCACGATAGTCCACAGTCAGTCTCCATTCTCCGTCAGATTTTCGCACAGGCCAGATAGGGCTGTTAAAGGGTGAGTGGGTTTTACTGACCACCCCTTGGCTCTCCAGCTCTCGGATCATTTTGTGGATGGGGATCACGGCATCTCGATTCGTCCGGTACTGCCTGCGGTGCACTGTTGAGGTGGCAATTGGCACTCGCTGCTCCTCTACCTTCAAGAGTCCTACTGCAGATGGGTTCTCTGATAGTCCAGACAAGGTGTTCAATTGTTTAATACCCTCTATCTCCACTGCAGCTATTCCAAAAGCCCACCTGAATCCCTTAGGATCTTTGTAATAGCCATTCCGGAGGAAGTCTATGCCCAAAATACACGGAGCCTCTGGACCAGTCACAATCGGGTGTTCCTGCCATTCCTTCCCAGTCAAGCTCACCTCAGCTTCCAACAAAGTCAACTGTTGTGATCCTCCCGTCACTCCAGCAATGGAAACAGGTTCTGTCCCCACGTGTTCCGATGGCATTAAGGTACACTGTGATCCAGTGTCAACCAACGCTTCATAGTCTTGTGGCTCTGATGTGCCAGGCCATCTGATCCACACCTTCCAAAAAACCCGGTTCTCCCGTGCCTCTTCCTGGCTGGAGGCAGGGCCCCTCTAAGCCAGATTGTCCTTCTTTCCTTGGGCATATGCCTTAGAAGTTCCTTCAAGGGGATCGGACATGTCATCGTCATCATTATACTTAACATCTCGGCTACGAGCGACCGGAGCTGCTATCCTTTTGGTGATACTTTCTCTTTTCTTCAAATCACGCACCCGTTGTGCCAAAGCAGCGGTGGGTTTTCCATCCCATCTCCTCATGTCTTCTCCAGACTCACGCAGAAAAGCCCATAACTCAGTCCGTGGGGTGTACCTTCTCTCCCCATCAAAGGAGCGCCAGCGTTGGACACCAGGACCTCTAATTTGTACAGCTGAGATTTGAATAAGGTCCTCCTTAATCTCTTCCCGGAGTTTCTTATGATTCTCCTCAATTTTATCCTCTAGTTTCTGCAGTCGGGTTTCCACTGCTGCAATTCTGGCATGAGTTGGGCCATGCACAGCATCTGCATACGCTCGAAGCTTCTTTGCCATATCGAGCACAGTCTCATATGTATCATCCCGCTTCATTATTGCTAGGGCAGAAGCGTATTCAGGTGGCCCAAGTCGCACGAGTTTCCTCCACATTACAGGTGTGCATGGTACCAGGTCCGGATTTCTAGTTGTTGTGTCATCTGAGAAAATGAGCTCTGCCACCGCCATCTCTCTCAGGCGTTGGATCCCCTGTTCTATGGTCTTCCACCGTGTCTGCTGCATATAGAGATCATCCGTACACAGGTATCGTTCTGCTACGCTTCTTAGGACCCGTTCCCAGAGGCTGTGAGGGTTAGCCCCCCTCATCATACCTTGATCGATGACAGGATCATGTGACAGGGATCCCAAATGCCTCGCTTCAGTACCATCCAAAATCGTAACCTCCCCTGCAGCATCCCAAAGGCAGACTAACCAACTAATTATAGATTCGTCAGGTTGTCGTCTGTAATCCTTTCTTAGGCCTCTGAGGTCCTTCAGAGAAAAGGAGTCAATATTAGCTCCAGATTCTGTGCCCCTTGATGTGGCCTCTGATTTTGGTGAGGGTCCTTCTCCTGCATCATCATCCTCATCATCCTCCACCTTTCGATCGGTCTTGCCTTTACACTTTCCACCTCTTGTATTAGCTGCAACAGCCATGGTTTGGGGCCTACTGTCTGATGCAGCTGCTAGCCTGGAGCCTGGGAGGTTAGCTGCAGCCTGGGTCACTGGGGTAGTAACTAACTTATCACCCTGTTCCCTTTCTGCTATCTGCTGCTCCACAGTATCTAGCAGAGTACGGTAAACAAATGCCAAGGCCCAGCTCACTGCAGTAATCCTTTCTTCCTTAGTGTTACCATGGCACTTCTCCCTCAAATACTTTGCCACCTCGACTGGATTCTGAATTTGATCAGATGGAAAGTCCCAGTCCATAGGATCAGAAAATTCCTTTAAAGTCTGGCCCATGTCCTCCCATTTCCCACTCCAGTCAAGATTTTTCCTGCTTTGTTTTACTCCTAAGTCAGGAGTGTCTCTAACCCCTCTAGAAATCTCAGTCCTCATTTTATACACACTCCAGACAGTATAGAAAAGGCTTAATAAATTAAATGCCAGAAAGATGGTTTCTTTCAAACTCAGGGGAAATTCAGTATTTTCTAATAGAGATGTCAACAATTTGGAGGACAAGAAGGAAGACAAAGGCTGAAAAGCCCCTTCCCCTTCTTCTCCCCAAACAAACTGAGTAAACAACCATAATAACAGTCCATACATTCCTGAAATAAAGTCCAGCATTTTTATCCGACACATCATCATACATAAGACCAGCACAATGACTATTCTGGTTAGTGCCCCCCGCTTACAAAAGCTACTTATTAGGGCCAACATCAGAGCTATTTTTGGGTAAGGAAATAACCCCAGGGACCACAAAAGTATTAAAACTTCAAAAACCCCTAGGGACCAGAACGACCGGCAAGCTTCCACTCCAAATGACATTATGAATCACCGATATGCCCACAAAATAGCCAAAACCGAAATATTATTGTTATAGGTTTTTTTCCACTGTTTTTTGGCCTCCTTTTTCCCGGCCAACGCACCAAAAAGTATATTGTCCTGGTTTAGGACAAATTAGGGGAAATCTCCAAAAGGGAGCCCCCCAAAAACAAAACAAACCTCCAACCACCCCTCCCCCAACACCGGGTTCGGGAAGGAATTTCTCGGAGGAGCAAAGTGGAAAACAAAACCTATTTATTTACAAGTAACAAAAGAACACTCCCCAACACAAGAAAAGAAAAGAAAACAGAAAAAACAGACTGTGTGTTGAGAGGGCGCGGCGCTTCTCTGCAAGCTTCGGATGTCCTGGACGTCTTCAGGTCACGTCCGGAGCTGGTCCAGTATCTTCAGGGGAGGGTAAGAAAGAGGGAGCAAGAGAAAAGGAAAAAAAACAGCACAAAAAAGCAGAAAGCAAGCAAGCAAAGCGGCTAGCCAAGCCAAGCAGCAAAAGCCAAAAGCAAAAAAGCCTGGTCAAACACTCCCCCCTCTCTTCCCCGCCCCACCGCAGCAAGACGGCCGGGGGGGGGGGAAGAGAGAGAAAAGGCACAGCTGCCAGACACAACACACGATATTGGGATAAAGGCTGTCAACCCACGACAGTCCCCAAGGAAAAAGCTGTGGAGGCAGGCATGTTGTGCTACTTTTGCGCTCTTCTTGGGTAGTCCTTCGCAGCTGCTGTGTTCTTGGAACTCAGGGCTTTCTGGTTAATAGAACCCTTACCCTAGGCGTAACTCAAACCTTAACCCTAGGAAGGAAAATCAGCCTATGGTTCGGGATGGTCTCATGGAAATATCAGTGGTGGCAGCCAAGTTGCGTCACTTTTGCGCTCCCCTTGGGATGCCTTTCGCAGCTGCAGTGTGCCTGGAGCCCAGGGTTTCCTGGTTTTAAAAGTCCTAGGCCTAAGCCTAACTGTAACCCTAGGAAGGTAAATCAGCCGGGTATTAGGGTTCTTCCTAAGGGAAAAGCCGTGAAAGCAGCCATGTTGTGGCACTTCTGCACTCCCTTTGGGATGCCTTTGGCAGATGAAGTAAGCCTGGAACTCAGGGCTTCCTGGTTAAAGAAATCCAAGCCCTAGGCTGAAGCCTAACCCTAACCCTAGGCAGATAAATCAGCCTAGGTATAGGGATGGTGCCAAGGAAAAAGCTGTGAAAGCTGCCATGTTGTTGCACTTTTGTACTCCCCTTGGGATGCCTTGAACAGCTGCAGTGTGCCTGGAGCTAAGGGCTTCCTAGTTTTAAAAATCCTAGCCCTAGGCCTAAGCCTAACAGTAACCCTGGGAAGGCAAATCAGCCTGGTGTTAGGCTTCTTGCCAAGGAAAAAGCCGTGAAAGCAGCCATGTTGTGGCACTTTTGCACTCCCTTTTGGATGCCTTTCACAGCTCCAGTGTGCCTGGAACTCAGGGCTTCCTGATTTTAAAAATCCTAGCCCTAGGCCGAACCCCAACCCTAAGACGAGAAAGGCAAATCAGCCAGGATTTAGGCATGTCCCCAAGGAAAAAGCTGTGGAGGCAGGCATGTTGTGGTACTTTTGCGCTCTTCTTGGCTAGTCCTTCGCAGCTGCTGTGTTCTTGGAACTCAGGGCTTTCTGGTAAATAGAGCTCTTACCCTAGGCGTAACTCAAACCTTAAGCCTAGGAAGGAAAATCAGCCTATGGTTCGGGATGGTCTCATGGAAATATCAGTGGTGGCAGCCAAGTTGCGTCACTTTTGCGCTCCCCTTGGGATGCCTTTCGCAGCTGCAGTGTGCCTGGAGCCCAGGGCTTCCTGGTTTTAAAAGTCCTAGGCCTAAGCCTAACAGTAACCCTAGGAAGGTAAATCAGCCGGGTATTAGGGTTCTTCCTAAGGGAAAAGCCGTGAAAGCAGCCATGTTGTGGCACTTCTGCACTCCCTTTGGGATGCCTTTGGCAGATGAAGTAAGCCTGGAACTCAGGGCTTCCTGGTTAAAGAAATCCAAGCCCTAGGCTAAACCCTAACCCTAACCCTAGGCAGATAAATCAGCCTAGGTATAGGGATGGTGCCAAGGAAAAAGCTGTGAAAGCTGCCATGTTGTTGCACTTTTGTACTCCCCTTGG
This sequence comes from Ammospiza caudacuta, assembly GCF_027887145.1. Taxonomy (NCBI): domain Eukaryota; kingdom Metazoa; phylum Chordata; class Aves; order Passeriformes; family Passerellidae; genus Ammospiza; species Ammospiza caudacuta. The sequence goes on from NC_080619.1 coordinate 430,998, forward strand.
GATGCCTTGAACAGCTGCAGTGTGCCTGGAGCCCAGGGCTTCCTAGTTTTAAAAATCCTAGCCCTAGGCCTAAGCCTAACAGTAACCCTGGGAAGGTAAATCAGCCTGGTGTTAGGCTTCTTGCCAAGGAAAAAGCCGTGAAAGCAGCCATGTTGTGGCACTTTTGCACTCCCTTTTGGATGCCTTTCACAGCTCCAGTGTGCCTGGAACTCAGGGCTTCCTGATTTTAAAAATCCTAGCCCTAGGCCGAACCCCAACCCTAAGACGAGAAAGGCAAATCAGCCAGGAATTAGGCATGTCCCCAAGGAAAAAGCTGTGGAGGCAGGCATGTTGTGGTACTTTTGCGCTCTTCTTGGCTAGTCCTTCGCAGCTGCTGTGTTCTTGGAACTCAGGGCTTTCTGGTTAATAGAACCCTTACCCTAGGCGTAACTCAAACCTTAAGCCTAGGAAGGAAAATCAGCCTATGGTTCGGGATGGTCTCATGGAAATATCAGTGGTGGCAGCCAAGTTGCGTCACTTTTGCGCTCCCCTTGGGATGCCTTTCGCAGCTGCAGTGTGCCTGGAGCCCAGGGCTTCCTGGTTTTAAAAGTCCTAGGCCTAAGCCTAACAGTAACCCTAGGAAGGTAAATCAGCCGGGTATTAGGGTTCTTCCTAAGGGAAAAGCCGTGAAAGCAGCCATGTTGTGGCACTTCTGCACTCCCTTTGGGATGCCTTTGGCAGATGAAGTAAGCCTGGAACTCAGGGCTTCCTGCTTAAAGAAATCCAAGCCCTAGGCTAAACCCTAACCCTAACCCTAGGCAGATAAATCAGCCTAGGTATAGGGATGGTGCCAAGGAAAAAGCTGTGAAAGCTGCCATGTTGTTGCACTTTTGTACTCCCCTTGGGATGCCTTGAACAGCTGCAGTGTGCCTGGAGCTAAGGGCTTCCTAGTTTTAAAAATCCTAGCCCTAGGCCTAAGCCTAACAGTAACCCTGGGAAGGTAAATCAGCCTGGTGTTAGGCTTCTTGCCAAGGAAAAAGCCGTGAAAGCAGCCATGTTGTGGCACTTTTGCACTCCCTTTTGGATGCCTTTCACAGCTCCAGTGTGCCTGGAACTCAGGGCTTCCTGATTTTAAAAATCCTAGCCCTAGGCCAAACCCCAGCCCTAAGAAGAGAAAGGCAAATCAGCCAGGAATTAGGCATGTCCCCAAGGAAAAAGCTGTGGAGGCAGGCATGTTGTGGTACTTTTGCGCTCTTCTTGGCTAGTTCTTCGCAGCTGCTGTGTTCTTGGAACTCAGGGCTTTCTGGTAAATAGAGCCCTTACCCTAGGCGTAACTGAAACCTTAAGCCTAGGAAGGAAAATCAGGCTATGGTTCGGGATGGTCTCATGGAAATATCAGTGGTGGCAGCCAAGTTGCGTCACTTTTGCGCTCCCCTTGGGATGCCTTTCGCAGCTGCAGTGTGCCTGGAGCCCAGGGCTTCCTGGTTTTAAAAGTCCTAGGCCTAAGCCTAACAGTAACCCTAGGAAGGTAAATCAGCCGGGTATTAGGGTTCTTCCTAAGGGAAAAGCCGTGAAAGCAGCCATGTTGTGGCACTTCTGCACTCCCTTTGGGATGCCTTTGGCAGATGAAATAAGCCTGGAACTCAGGGCTTCCTGGTTAAAGAAATCCAAGCCCTAGGCTAAACCCTAACCCTAACCCTAGGCAGATAAATCAGCCTAGGTATAGGGATGGTGCCAAGGAAAAAGCTGTGAAAGCTGCCATGTTGTTGCACTTTTGTACTCCTCTTGGGATGCCTTGAACAGCTGCAGTGTGCCTGGAGCTAAGGGCTTCCTAGTTTTAAAAATCCTAGCCCTAGGCCTAAGCCTAACAGTAACCCTGGGAAGGGAAATCAGCCTGGTGTTAGGCTTCTTGCCAAGGAAAAAGCCGTGAAAGCAGCCATGTTGTGGCACTTTTGCACTCCCTTTTGGATGCCTTTCACAGCTCCAGTGTGCCTGGAACTCAGGGCTTCCTGATTTTAAAAATCCTAGCCCTAGGCCGAACCCCAACACTAAGACGAGAAAGGCAAATCAGCCAGGAATTAGGCATGTCCCCAAGGAAAAAGCTGTGGAAGCAGGCATGTTGTGGTACTTTTGCGCTCTTCTTGGCTAGTCCTTCGCAGCTGCTGTGTTCTTGGAACTCAGGGCTTTCTGGTAAATAGAGCCCTTACCCTAGGCGTAACTCAAACCTTAAGCCTAGGAAGGAAAATCAGCCTATGGTTCGGGATGGTCTCATGGAAATATCAGTGGTGGCAGCCAAGTTGCGTCACTTTTGCGCTCCCCTTGGGATGCCTTTCGCAGCGTCAGTGTGCCTGGAGCCCAGGGCTTCCTGGTTTTAAAAGTCCTAGGCCTAAGCCTAACAGTAACCCTAGGAAGGTAAATCAGCCGGGTATTAGGGTTCTTCCTAAGGGAAAAGCCGTGAAAGCAGCCATGTTGTGGCACTTCTGCACTCCCTTTGGGATGCCTTTGGCAGATGAAGTAAGCCTGGAACTCAGGGCTTCCTGGTTAAAGAAATCCAAGCCCTAGGCTGAACCCTAACCCTAACCCTAGGCAGATAAATCAGCCTAGGTATAGGGATGGTGCCAAGGAAAAAGCTGTGAAAGCTGCCATGTTGTTGCACTTTTGTACTCCCCTTGGGATGACTTGAACAGCTGCAGTGTGCCGGGAGCCCAGGGCTTCCTAGTTTTAAAAATCCTAGCCCTAGGCCTAAGCCTAACAGTAACCCTGGGAAGGTAAATCAGCCGGGTATTAGGGTTCTTCCTAAGGGAAAAGCCGTGAAAGCAGCCATGTTGTGGCACTTCTGCACTCCCTTTGGGATGCCTTTGGCAGATGAAGTAAGCCTGGAACTCAGGGCTTCCTGGTTAAAGAAATCCAAGCCCTAGGCTGAACCCTAACCCTAACCCTAGGCAGATAAATCAGCCTAGGTATAGGGATGGTGCCAAGGAAAAAGCTGTGAAAGCTGCCATGTTGGTGCACTTTTGTACTCCCCTTGGGATGCCTTGAACAGCTGCAGTGTGCCTGGAGCTAAGGGCTTCCTAGTTTTAAAAATCCTAGCCCTAGGCCTAAGCCTAACAGTAACCCTGGGAAGGTAAATCAGCCTGGTGTTAGGCTTCTTGCCAAGGAAAAAGCCGTGAAAGCAGCCATGTTGTGGCACTTTTGCACTCCCTTTTGGATGCCTTTCACAGCTCCAGTGTGCCTGGAACTCAGGGCTTCCTGATTTTAAAAATCCTAGCCCTAGGCCGAACCCCAGCCCTAAGACGAGAAAGGCAAATCAGCCAGGAATTAGGCATGTCCCCAAGGAAAAAGCTGTGGAGGCAGGCATGTTGTGGTACTTTTGCGCTCTTCTTGGGTAGTCCTTCGCAGCTGCTGTGTTCTTGGAACTCAGGGCTTTCTGGTTAATAGGACCCTTACCCTAGGCGTAACTCAAACCTTAACCCTAGGAAGGAAAATCAGCCTATGGTTCGGGATGGTCTCATGGAAATATCAGTGGTGGCAGCCAAGTTGCGTCACTTTTGCGCTCCCCTTGGGATGCCTTTCGCAGCTGCAGTGTGCCTGGAGCCCAGGGTTTCCTGGTTTTAAAAGTCCTAGGCCTAAGCCTAACAGTAACCCTAGGAAGGTAAATCAGCCGGGTATTAGGGTTCTTCCTAAGGGAAAAGCCGTAAAAGCAGCCATGTTGTGGCACTTCTGCACTCCCTTTGGAATGCCTTTGGCAGATGAAGTAAGCCTGGAACTCAGGGCTTTCTGGTTAAAGAAATCCAAGCCCTAGGCTGAAGCCTAACCCTAACCCTAGGCAGATAAATCAGCCTAGGTATAGGGATGGTGCCAAGGAAAAAGCTGTGAAAGCTGCCATGTTGTTGCACTTTTGTACTCCCCTTGGGATGCCTTGAACAGCTGCAGTGTGCCTGGAGCTAAGGGCTTCCTAGTTTTAAAAATCCTAGCCCTAGGCCTAAGCCTAACAGTAACCCTGGGAAGGCAAATCAGCCTGGTGTTAGGCTTCTTGCCAAGGAAAAAGCCGTGAAAGCAGCCATGTTGTGGCACTTTTGCACTCCCTTTTGGATGCCTTTCACAGCTCCAGTGTGCCTGGAACTCAGGGCTTCCTGATTTTAAAAATCCTAGCCCTAGGCCGAACCCCAACCCTAAGACGAGAAAGGCAAATCAGCCAGGAATTAGGCATGTCCCCAAGGAAAAAGCTGTGGAGGCAGGCATGTTGTGCTACTTTTGCGCTCTTCTTGGCTAGTCCTTCGCAGCTGCTGTGTTCTTGGAACTCAGGGCTTTCTGGTAAATAGAGCCCTTACCCTAGGCGTAACTGAAACCTTAAGCCTAGGAAGGAAAATCAGGCTATGGTTCGGGATGGTCTCATGGAAATATCAGTGGTGGCAGCCAAGTTGCGTCACTTTTGCGCTCCCCTTGGGATGCCTTTTGCAGCTGCAGTGTGCCTGGAGCCCAGGGCTTCCTGGTTTTAAAAGTCCTAGGCCTAAGCCTAACAGTAACCCTAGGAAGGTAAATCAGCCGGGTATTAGGGTTCTTCCTAAGGGAAAAGCCGTGAAAGCAGCCATGTTGTGGCACTTCTGCACTCCCTTTGGGATGCCTTTGGCAGATGAAGTAAGCCTGGAACTCAGGGCTTCCTGGTTAAAGAAATCCAAGCCCTAGGCTGAACCCTAACCCTAACCCTAGGCAGATAAATCAGCCTAGGTATAGGGATGGTGCCAAGGAAAAAGCTGTGAAAGCTGCCATGTTGTTGCACTTTTGTACTCCCCTTGGGATGCCTTGAACAGCTGCAGTGTGCCTGGAGCTAAGGGCTTCCTAGTTTTAAAAATCCTAGCCCTAGGCCTAAGCCTAACAGTAACCCTGGGAAGGCAAATCAGCCTGGTGTTAGGCTTCTTGCCAAGGAAAAAGCCGTGAAAGCAGCCATGTTGTGGCACTTTTGCACTCCCTTTTGGATGACTTTCACAGCTCCAGTGTGCCTGGAACTCAGGGCTTCCTGATTTTAAAAATCCTAGCCCTAGGCCGAACCCCAACACTAAGACGAGAAAGGCAAATCAGCCAGGAATTAGGCATGTCCCCAAGGAAAAAGCTGTGGAGGCAGGCATGTTGTGGTACTTTTGCGCTCTTCTTGGCTAGTCCTTCGCAGCTGCTGTGTTCTTGGAACTCAGGGCTTTCTGGTTAATAGAACCCTTACCCTAGGCGTAACTGAAACCTTAACCCTAGGAAGGAAAATCAGCCTATGGTTCGGGATGGTCTCATGGAAATATCAGTGGTGGCAGCCAAGTTGCGTCACTTTTGCGCTCCCCTTGGGATGCCTTTCGCAGCTGCAGTGTGCCTGGAGCCCAGGGTTTCCTGGTTTTAAAAGTCCTAGGCCTAAGCCTAACAGTAACCCTAGGAAGGTAAATCAGCCGGGTATTAGGGTTCTTCCTAAGGGAAAAGCCGTAAAAGCAGCCATGTTGTGGCACTTCTGCACTCCCTTTGGAATGCCTTTGGCAGATGAAGTAAGCCTGGAACTCAGGGCTTTCTGGTTAAAGAAATCCAAGCCCTAGGCTGAACCCTAACCCTAACCCTAGGCAGATAAATCAGCCTAGGTATATGGATGGTGCCAAGGAAAAAGCTGTGAAAGCTGCCATGTTGTTGCACTTTTGTACTCCCCTTGGGATGCCTTGAACAGCTGCAGTGTGCCTGGAGCTAAGGGCTTCCTAGTTTTAAAAATCCTAGCCCTAGGCCTAAGCCTAACAGTAACCCTGGGAAGGCAAATCAGCCTGGTGTTAGGCTTCTTGCCAAGGAAAAAGCCGTGAAAGCAGCCATGTTGTGGCACTTTTGCACTCCCTTTTGGATGCCTTTCACAGCTCCAGTGTGCCTGGAACTCAGGGCTTCCTGATTTTAAAAATCCTAGCCCTAGGCCGAACCCCAACCCTAAGACGAGAAAGGCAAATCAGCCAGGAATTAGGCATGTCCCCAAGGAAAAAGCTGTGGAGGCAGGCATGTTGTGCTACTTTTGCGCTCTTCTTGGCTAGTCCTTCGCAGCTGCTGTGTTCTTGGAACTCAGGGCTTTCTGGTAAATAGAGCCCTTACCCTAGGCGTAACTGAAACCTTAAGCCTAGGAAGGAAAATCAGGCTATGGTTCGGGATGGTCTCATGGAAATATCAGTGGTGGCAGCCAAGTTGCGTCACTTTTGCGCTCCCCTTGGGATGCCTTTTGCAGCTGCAGTGTGCCTGGAGCCCAGGGCTTCCTGGTTTTAAAAGTCCTAGGCCTAAGCCTAACAGTAACCCTAGGAAGGTAAATCAGCCGGGTATTAGGGTTCTTCCTAAGGGAAAAGCCGTGAAAGCAGCCATGTTGTGGCACTTCTGCACTCCCTTTGGGATGCCTTTGGCAGATGAAGTAAGCCTGGAACTCAGGGCTTCCTGGTTAAAGAAATCCAAGCCCTAGGCTGAACCCTAACCCTAACCCTAGGCAGATAAATCAGCCTAGGTATAGGGATGGTGCCAAGGAAAAAGCTGTGAAAGCTGCCATGTTGTTGCACTTTTGTACTCCCCTTGGGATGCCTTGAACAGCTGCAGTGTGCCTGGAGCTAAGGGCTTCCTAGTTTTAAAAATCCTAGCCCTAGGCCTAAGCCTAACAGTAACCCTGGGAAGGTAAATCAGCCTGCTGTTAGGCTTCTTGCCAAGGAAAAAGCCGTGAAAGCAGCCATGTTGTGGCACTTTTGCACTCCCTTTTGGATGCCTTTCACAGCTGCAGTGTGCCTGGATCTCAGGGCTTCCTGATTTTAAAAATCCTAGCCCTAGGCCGAACCCCAACCCTAAGACGAGAAAGGCAAATCAGCCAGGAATTAGGCATGTCCCCAAGGAAAAAGCTTTGGAGGCAGGCATGTTGTGCTACTTTTGCGCTCTTCTTGGCTAGTCCTTCACAGCTGCTGTGTTCTTGGAACTCAGGGCTTTCTGGTAAATAGAGCCCTTACCCTAGGCGTAACTCAAACCTTAAGCCTAGGAAGGAAAATCAGCCTATGGTTCGGGATGGTCTCATGGAAATATCAGTGGTGGCAGCCAAGTTGCGTCACTTTTGCGCTCCCCTTGGGATGCCTTTCGCAGCTGCAGTGTGCCTGGAGCCCAGGGCTTCCTGGTTTTAAAAGTCCTAGGCCTAAGCCTAACAGTAACCCTAGGAAGGTAAATCAGCCGGGTATTAGGGTTCTTCCTAAGGGAAAAGCCGTGAAAGCAGCCATGTTGTGGCACTTCTGCACTCCCTTTGGGATGCCTTTGGCAGATGAAGTAAGCCTGGAACTCAGGGCTTCCTGGTTAAAGAAATCCAAGCCCTAGGCTGAACCCTAACCCTAACCCTAGGCAGATAAATCAGCCTAGGTATAGGGATGGTGCCAAGGAAAAAGCTGTGAAAGCTGCCATGTTGTTGAACTTTTGTACTCCCCTTGGGATGCCTTGAACAGCTGCAGTGTGCCGGGAGCCCAGGGCTTCCTGGTTTTAAAAATCCTAGCCCTAGGCCTAAGCCTAACAGTAACCCTGGGAAGGTAAATCAGCCGGGTATTAGCGTTCTTGCCAAGGAAAAAGCCGTGAAAGCAGCCATGTTGTGGCACTTCTGCACTCCCTTTGGGATGCCTTTGGCAGATGAAGTAAGCCTGGAACTCAGGGCTTCCTGGTTAAAGAAATCCAAGCCCTAGGCTGAACCCTAACCCTAACCCTAGGCAGATAAATCAGCCTAGGTATAGGGATGGTGCCAAGGAAAAAGCTGTGAAAGCTGCCATGTTGTTGCACTTTTGTACTCCCCTTGGGATGCCTTGAACAGCTGCAGTGTGCCTGGAGCCCAGGGCTTCCTAGTTTTAAAAATCCTAGCCCTAGGCCTAAGCCTAACAGTAACCCTGGGAAGGTAAATCCGCCTGGTGTTAGGCTTCTTGCCAAGGAAAAAGCCGTGAAAGCAGCCATGTTGTGGCACTTCTGCACTGCCTTTGGGATGCCTTTGGCAGATGAAGTAAGCCTGGAACTCAGGGCTTCCTGGTTAAAGAAATCCAAGCCCTAGGCTGAACCCTAACCCTAACCCTAGGCAGATAAATCAGCCTAGGTATAGGGATGGTGCCAAGGAAAAAGCTGTGAAAGCTGCCATGTTGTTGCACTTTTGTACTCTCCTTGGGATGCCTTGAACAGCTGCAGTGTGCCTGGAGCCCAGGGCTTCCTAGTTTTAAAAATCCTAGCCCTAGGCCTAAGCCTAACAGTAACCCTGGGAAGGTAAATCAGCCTGGTGTTAGGCTTCTTGCCAAGGAAAAAGCCGTGAAAGCAGCCATGTTGTGGCACTTTTGCACTCCCTTTTGGATGCCATTCACAGCTCCAGTGTGCCTGGAACTCAGGGCTTCCTGATTTATAAAATCCTAGCCCTAGGCCGAACCCCAACCCTAAGACGAGAAAGGCAAATCAGCCAGGAATTAGGCATGTCCCCAAGGAAAAAGCTGTGGAGGCAGGCATGTTGTGGTACTTTTGCGCTCTTCTTGGCTAGTTCTTCGCAGCTGCTGTGTTCTTGGAACTCAGGGCTTTCTGGTTAATAGAACCCTTACCCTAGGCGTAACTCAAACCTTAACCCTAGGAAGGAAAATCAGGCTATGGTTCGGGATGGTCTCATGGAAATATCAGTGGTGGCAGCCAAGTTGCATCACTTTTGCGCTCCCCTTGGGATGCCTTTCGCAGCTGCAGTGTGCCTGGAGCCCAGGGCTTCCTGGTTTTAAAAGTCCTAGGCCTAAGTCTAACAGTAACCCTGGGAAGGTAAATCAGCCGGGTATTAGGGTTCCTCCTAAGGGAAAAGCCGTGAAAGCAGCCATGTTGTGGCACTTCTGCACTCCCTTTGGGATGCCTTTGGCAGATGAAGTAAGCCTGGAACTCAGGGCTTCCTGGTTAAAGAAATCACAGCCCTAGGCTGAACCCTAACCCTAACCCTAGGCAGATAAATCAGCCTAGGTATAGGGATGGTGCCAAGGAAAAAGCTGTGAAAGCTGCCATGTTGTTGCACTTTTGTACTCCCCTTGGGATGCCTTGAACAGCTGCAGTGTGCCTGGAGCTAAGGGCTTCCTAGTTTTAAAAATCCTAGCCCTAGGCCTAAGCCTAACAGTAACCCTGGGAAGGTAAATCAGCCGGGTATTAGGGTTCTTCCTAAGGGAAAAGCCGTGAAAGCAGCCATGTTGTGGCACTTCTGCACTCCCTTTGGGATGCCTTTGGCAGATGAAGTAAGCCTGGAACTCAGGGCTTCCTGGTTAAAGAAATCCAAGCCCTAGGCTGAACCCTAACCCTAACCCTAGGCAGATAAATCAGCCTAGGTATAGGGATGGTGCCAAGGAAAAAGCTGTGAAAGCTGCCATATTGTTGCACTTTTGTACTCCCCTTGGGATGCCTTGAACAGCTGCAGTGTGCCTGGAGCTAAGGGCTTCCTAGTTTTAAAAATCCTAGCCCTAGGCCTAAGCCTAACAGTAACCCTGGGAAGGTAAATCAGCCTGGTGTTAGGCTTCTTGCCAAGGAAAAAGCCGTGAAAGCAGCCATGTTGTGGCACTTTTGCACTCCCTTTTGGATGCCTTTCACAGCTCCAGTGTGCCTGGAACTCAGCGCTTCCTGATTTTAAAAATCCTAGCCCTAGGCCGAACCCCATCCCTAAGACGAGAAAGGCAAATCAGCCAGGAATTAGGCATGTCCCCAAGGAAAAAGCTGTGGAGGCAGGCATGTTGTGCTACTTTTGCGCTCTTCTTGGCTAGTCCTTCGCAGCTGCTGTGTTCTTGGAACTCAGGGCTTTCTGGTTAATAGAACCCTTACCCTAGGCGTAACTCAAACCTTAACCCTAGGAAGGAAAATCAGCCTATGGTTCGGGATGGTCTCATGGAAATATCAGTGGTGGCAGCCAAGTTGCGTCACTTTTGCGCTCCCCTTGGGATGCCTTTCGCAGCTGCAGTGTGCCTGGAGCCCAGGGCTTCCTGGTTTTAAAAGTCCTAGGCCTAAGCCTAACAGTAACCCTAGGAAGGTAAATCAGCCGGGTATTAGGGTTCTTCCTAAGGGAAAAGCCGTGAAAGCAGCCATGTTGTGGCACTTCTGCACTCCCTTTGGGATGCCTTTGGCAGATGAAGTAAGCCTGGAACTCAGGGCTTCCTGGTTAAAGAAACCAAGCCCTAGGCTAAACCCTAACCCTAACCCTAGGCAGATAAATCAGCCTAGGTATAGGGATGGTGCCAAGGAAAAAGCTGTGAAAGCTGCCATGTTGTTGCACTTTTGTACTCCCCTTGGGATGCCTTGAACAGCTGCAGTGTGCCTGGAGCTAAGGGCTTCCTAGTTTTAAAAATCCTAGCCCTAGGCCTAAGCCTAACAGTAACCCTGGGAAGGGAAATCAGCCTGGTGTTAGGCTTCTTGCCAAGGAAAAAGCCGTGAAAGCAGCCATGTTGTGGCACTTTTGCACTCCCTTTTGGATGCCTTTCACAGCTCCAGTGTGCCTGGAACTCAGGGCTTCCTGATTTTAAAAATCCTAGCCCTAGGCCGAACCCCAGCCCTAAGACGAGAAAGGCAAATCAGCCAGGAATTAGGCATGTCCCCAAGGAAAAAGCTGTGGAGGCAGGCATGTTGTGGTACTTTTGCGCTCTTCTTGGCTAGTTCTTCGCAGCTGCTGTGTTCTTGGAACTCAGGGCTTTCTGGTTAATAGAACCCTTACCCTAGGCGTAACTCAAACCTTAACCCTAGGAAGGAAAATCAGCCTATGGTTCGGGATGGTCTCATGGAAATATCAGTGGTGGCAGCCAAGTTGCGTCACCTTTGCGCTCCCCTTGGGATGCCTTTCGCAGCTGCAGTGTGCCTGGAGCCCAGGGCTTCCTGGTTTTAAAAGTCCTAGGCCTAAGCCTAACAGTAACCCTAGGAAGGTAAATCAGCCGGGTATTAGGGTTCTTCCTAAGGGAAAAGCCGTGAAAGCAGCCATGTTGTGGCACTTCTGCACTCCCTTTGGGATGCCTTTGGCAGATGAAGTAAGCCTGGAACTCAGGGCTTCCTGGTTAAAGAAATCCAAGCCCTAGGCTGAACCCTAACCCTAACCCTAGGCAGATAAATCAGCCTAGGTATAGGGATGGTGCCAAGGAAAAAGCTGTGAAAGCTGCCATGTTGTTGCACTTTTGTACTCCCCTTGGGATGCCTTGAACAGCTGCAGTGTGCCTGGAGCTAAGGGCTTCCTAGTTTTAAAAATCCTAGCCCTAGGCCTAAGCCTAACAGTAACCCTGGGAAGGTAAATCAGCCGGGTATTAGGGTTCTTCCTAAGGGAAAAGCCGTGAAAGCAGCCATGTTGTGGCACTTCTGCACTCCCTTTGGGATGCCTTTGGCAGATGAAGTAAGCCTGGAACTCAGGGCTTCCTGGTTAAAGAAATCCAAGCCCTAGGCTGAACCCTAACCCTAACCCTAGGCAGATAAATCAGCCTAGGTATAGGGATGGTGCCAAGGAAAAAGCTGTGAAAGCTGCCATGTTGTTGCACTTTTGTACTCCCCTTGGGATGCCTTGAACAGCTGCAGTGTGCCTGGAGCCCAGGGCTTCCTAGTTTTAAAAATCCTAGCCCTAGGCCTAAGCCTAACAGTAACCCTGGGAAGATAAATCCGCCTGGTGTTAGGCTTCTTGCCAAGGAAAAAGCCGTGAAAGCAGCCATATTGTGGCACTTCTGCACTGCCTTTGGGATGCCTTTGGCAGATGAAGTAAGCCTGGAACTCAGGGCTTCCTGGTTAAAGAAATCCAAGCCCTAGGCTGAACCCTAACCCTAACCGTAGGCAGATAAATCAGCCTAGGTATAGGGATGGTGCCAAGGAAAAAGCTGTGAAAGCTGCCATGTTGTTGCACTTTTGTACTCCCCTTGGGATGCCTTGAACAGCTGCAGTGTGCCTGGAGCCCAGGGCTTCCTAGTTTTAAAAATCCTAGCCCTAGGCCTAAGCCTAACAGTAACCCTGGGAAGGTAAATCAGCCTGCTGTTAGGCTTCTTGCCAAGGAAAAAGCCGTGAAAGCAGCCATGTTGTGGCACTTTTGCACTCCCTTTTGGATGCCTTTCACAGCTCCAGTGTGCCTGGAACTCAGGGCTTCCTGATTTTAAAAATCCTAGCCCTAGGCCGAACCCCAACCCTAAGACGAGAAAGGCAAATCAGCCAGGAATTAGGCATGTCCCCAAGGAAAAAGCTGTGGAGGCAGGCATGTTGTGCTACTTTTGCGCTCTTCTTGGCTAGTCCTTCGCAGCTGCTGTGTTCTTGGAACTCAGGGCTTTCTGGTTAATAGAGCCCTTACCCTAGGCGTAACTCAAACCTTAAGCCTAGGAAGGAAAATCAGGCTATGGTTCGGGATGCTCTCATGGAAATATCAGTGGTGGCAGCCAAGTTGCGTCACTTTTGCGCTCCCCTTGGGATGCCTTTCGCAGCTGCAGTGTGCCTGGAGCCCAGGGCTTCCTGGTTTTAAAAGTCCTAGGCCTAAGCCTAACAGTAACCCTAGGAAGGTAAATCAGCCGGGTATTAGGGTTCTTCCTAAGGGAAAAGCCGTGAAAGCAGCCATGTTGTGGCACTTCTGCACTCCCTTTGGGATGCCTTTGGCAGATGAAGTAAGCCTGGAACTCAGGGCTTCCTGGTTAAAGAAATCCAAGCCCTAGGCTGAACCCTAACCCTAACCCTAGGCAGATAAATCAGCCTAGGTATAGGGATGGTGCCAAGGAAAAAGCTGTGAAAGCTGCCATGTTGTTGCACTTTTGTACTCCCCTTGGGATGCCTTGAACAGCTGCAGTGTGCCTGGAGCTAAGGGCTTCCTAGTTTTAAAAATCCTAGCCCTAGGCCTAAGCCTAACAGTAACCCTGGGAAGGTAAATCAGCCGGGTATTAGGGTTCTTCCTAAGGGAAAAGCCGTGAAAGCAGCCATGTTGTGGCACTTCTGCACTCCCTTTGGGATGCCTTTGGCAGATGAAGTAAGCCTGGAACTCAGGGCTTCCTGGTTAAAGAAATCCAAGCCCTAGGCTGAACCCTAACCCTAACCCTAGGCAGATAAATCAGCCTAGGTATAGGGATGGTGCCAAGGAAAAAGCTGTGAAAGCTGCCATGTTGTTGCACTTTTGTACTCCCCTTGGGATGCCTTGAACAGCTGCAGTGTGCCTGGAGCCCAGGGCTTCCTAGTTTTAAAAATCCTAGCCCTAGGCCTAAGCCTAACAGTAACCCTGGGAAGATAAATCCGCCTGGTGTTAGGCTTCTTGCCAAGGAAAAAGCCGTGAAAGCAGCCATATTGTGGCACTTCTGCACTGCCTTTGGGATGCCTTTGGCAGATGAAGTAAGCCTGGAACTCAGGGCTTCCTGGTTAAAGAAATCCAAGCCCTAGGCTGAACCCTAACCCTAACCGTAGGCAGATAAATCAGCCTAGGTATAGGGATGGTGCCAAGGAAAAAGCTGTGAAAGCTGCCATGTTGTTGCACTTTTGTACTCCCCTTGGGATGCCTTGAACAGCTGCAGTGTGCCTGGAGCCCAGGGCTTCCTAGTTTTAAAAATCCTAGCCCTAGGCCTAAGCCTAACAGTAACCCTGGGAAGGTAAATCAGCCTGCTGTTAGGCTTCTTGCCAAGGAAAAAGCCGTGAAAGCAGCCATGTTGTGGCACTTTTGCACTCCCTTTTGGATGCCTTTCACAGCTCCAGTGTGCCTGGAACTCAGGGCTTCCTGATTTTAAAAATCCTAGCCCTAGGCCGAACCCCAACCCTAAGACGAGAAAGGCAAATCAGCCAGGAATTAGGCATGTCCCCAAGGAAAAAGCTGTGGAGGCAGGCATGTTGTGCTACTTTTGCGCTCTTCTTGGCTAGTCCTTCGCAGCTGCTGTGTTCTTGGAACTCAGGGCTTTCTGGTTAATAGAGCCCTTACCCTAGGCGTAACTCAAACCTTAAGCCTAGGAAGGAAAATCAGGCTATGGTTCGGGATGCTCTCATGGAAATATCAGTGGTGGCAGCCAAGTTGCGTCACTTTTGCGCTCCCCTTGGGATGCCTTGAACAGCTGCAGTGTGCCTGGAGCCCAGGGCTTCCTGGTTTTAAAAGTCCTAGGCCTAAGCCTAACAGTAACCCTAGGAAGGTAAATCAGCCGGGTATTAGGGTTCTTCCTAAGGGAAAAGCCGTGAAAGCAGCCATGTTGTGGCACTTCTGCACTCCCTTTGGGATGCCTTTGGCCGATGAAGTAAGCCTGGAACTCATGGCTTCCTGCTTAAAGAAATCCAAGCCCTAGGCTGAACCCTAACCCTAACCCTAGGCAGATAAATCAGCCTAGGTATAGGGATGGTGCCAAGGAAAAAGCTGTGAAAGCTGCCATGTTGTTGCACTTTTGTACTCCCCTTGGGATGCCTTGAACAGCTGCAGTGTGCCTGGAGCTAAGGGCTTCCTAGTTTTAAAAATCCTAGCCCTAGGCCTAAGCCTAACAGTAACCCTGGGAAGGTAAATCAGCCTGGTGTTAGGCTTCTTGCCAAGGAAAAAGCCGTGAAAGCAGCCATGTTGTGGCACTTTTGCACTCCCTTTTGGATGCCTTTCACAGCTGCAGTGTGCCTGGAACTCAGCGCTTCCTGATTTTAAAAATCCTAGCCCTAGGCCGAACCCCAACCCTAAGACGAGAAAGGCAAATCAGCCAGGAATTAGGCATGTCCCCAAGGAAAAAGCTGTGGAGGCAGGCATGTTGTGGTACTTTTGCGCTCTTCTTGGCTAGTCCTTCGCAGCTGCTGTGTTCTTGGAACTCAGGGCTTTCTGGTTAATAGAACCCTTACCCTAGGCGTAACTCAAACCTTAAGCCTAGGAAGGAAAATCAGCCTATGGTTCGGGATGGTCTCATGGAAATATCAGTGGTGGCAGCCAAGTTGCGTCACTTTTGCGCTCCCCTTGGGATGCCTTTCGCAGCTGCAGTGTGCCTGGAGCCCAGGGCTTCCTGGTTTTAAAAGTCCTAGGCCTAAGCCTAACAGTAACCCTAGGAAGGTAAATCAGCCGGGTATTAGGGTTCTTCCTAAGGGAAAAGCCGTGAAAGCAGCCATGTTGTGGCACTTCTGCACTCCCTTTGGGATGCCTTTGGCAGATGAAGTAAGCCTGGAACTCAGGGCTTCCTGGTTAAAGAAATCCAAGCCCTAGGCTGAACCCTAACCCTAACCCTAGGCAGATAAATCAGCCTAGGTATAGGGATGGTGCCAAGGAAAAAGCTGTGAAAGCTGCCATGTTGTTGCACTTTTGTACTCCCCTTGGGATGCCTTGAACAGCTGCAGTGTGCCTGGAGCCCAGGGCTTCCTAGTTTTAAAAATCCTAGCCCTAGGCCTAAGCCTAACAGTAACCCTGGGAAGGTAAATCAGCCTGGTGTTAGGCTTCTTGCCAAGGAAAAAGCCGTGAAAGCAGCCATGTTGTGGCACTTTTGCACTCCCTTTTGGATGCCTTTCACAGCTCCAGTGTGCCTGGAACTCAGGGCTTCCTGATTTTAAAAATCCTAGCCCTAGGCCGAACCCCAACCCTAAGACGAGAAAGGCAAATCAGCCAGGAATTAGGCATGTCCCCAAGGAAAAAGCTGTGGAGGCAGGCATGTTGTGGTACTTTTGCGCTCTTCATGGCTAGTCCTTCGCAGCTGCTGTGTTCTTGGAACTCAGGGCTTTCTGGTTAATAGAAGCCTTACCCTAGGCGTAACTCAAACCTTAACCCTAGGAAGGAAAATCAGCCTATGGTTCGGGATGGTCTCATGGAAATATCAGTGGTGGCAGCCAAGTTGCGTCACTTTTGCGCTCCCCCTGGGATGCCTTTCGCAGCTGCAGTGTGCCTGGAGCCCAGGGCTTCCTGGTTTTAAAAGTCCTAGGCCTAAGCCTAACAGTAACCCTAGGAAAGTAAATCAGCCGGGTATTAGGGTTCTTCCTAAGGGAAAAGCCGTGAAAGCAGCCATGTTGTGGCACTTCTGCACTCCCTTTGGGATGCCTTTGGCAGATGAAGTAAGCCTGGAACTCAGGGCTTCCTGGTTAAAGAAATCCAAGCCCTAGGCTGAACCCTAACCCTAACCCTAGGCAGATAAATCAGCCTAGGTATAGGGATGGTGCCAAGGAAAAAGCTGTGAAAGCTGCCATGTTGTTGCACTTTTGTACTCCCCTTGGGATGCCTTGAACAGCTGCAGTGTGCCTGGAGCCGAGGGCTTCCTAGTTTTAAAAATCCTAGCCCTAGGCCTAAGCCTAACAGTAACCCTGGGAAGGTAAATCCGCCTGGTGTTAGGCTTCTTGCCAAGGAAAAAGCCGTGAAAGCAGCCATGTTGTGGCACTTCTGCACTGCCTTTGGGATGCCTTTGGCAGATGAAGTAAGCCTGGAACTCAGGGCTTCCTGGTTAAAGAAATCCAAGCCCTAGGCTGAACCCTAACCCTAACCCTAGGCAGATAAATCAGCCTAGGTATAGGGATGGTGCCAAGGAAAAAGCTGTGAAAGCTGCCATGTTGTTGCACTTTTGTACTCTCCTTGGGATGCCTTGAACAGCTGCAGTGTGCCTGGAGCCCAGGGCTTCCTAGTTTTAAAAATCCTAGCCCTAGGCCTAAGCCTAACAGTAACCCTGGGAAGGTAAATCAGCCTGGTGTTAGGCTTCTTGCCAAGGAAAAAGCCGTGAAAGCAGCCATGTTGTGGCACTTCTGCACTCCCTTTTGGATGCCATTCACAGCTCCAGTGTGCCTGGAACTCAGGGCTTCCTGATTTATAAAATCCTAGCCCTAGGCCGAACCCCAACCCTAAGACGAGAAAGGCAAATCAGCCAGGAATTAGGCATGTCCCCAAGGAAAAAGCTGTGGAGGCAGGCATGTTGTGGTACTTTTGCGCTCTTCTTGGCTAGTTCTTCGCAGCTGCTGTGTTCTTGGAACTCAGGGCTTTCTGGTTAATAGAACCCTTACCCTAGGCGTAACTCAAACCTTAACCCTAGGAAGGAAAATCAGCCTATGGTTCGGGATGGTCTCATGGAAATATCAGTGGTGGCAGCCAAGTTGCATCACTTTTGCGCTCCCCTTGGGATGCCTTTCGCAGCTGCAGTGTGCCTGGAGCCCAGGGCTTCCTGGTTTTAAAAGTCCTAGGCCTAAGTCTAACAGTAACCCTGGGAAGGTAAATCAGCCGGGTATTAGGGTTCCTCCTAAGGGAAAAGCCGTGAAAGCAGCCATGTTGTGGCACTTCTGCACTCCCTTTGGGATGCCTTTGGCAGATGAAGTAAGCCTGGAACTCAGGGCTTCCTGGTTAAAGAAATCCAAGCCCTAGGCTGAACCCTAACCCTAACCCTAGGCAGATAAATCAGCCTAGGTATAGGGATGGTGCCAAGGAAAAAGCTGTGAAAGCTGCCATGTTGTTACACTTTTGTACTCCCCTTGGGATGCCTTGAACAGCTGCAGTGTGCCTGGAGCTAAGGGCTTCCTAGTTTTAAAAATCCTAGCCCTAGGCCTAAGCCTAACAGTAACCCTGGGAAGGTAAATCAGCCGGGTATTAGGGTTCTTCCTAAGGGAAAAGCCGTGAAAGCAGCCATGTTGTGGCACTTCTGCACTCCCTTTGGGATGCCTTTGGCAGATGAAGTAAGCCTGGAACTCAGGGCTTCCTGGTTAAAGAAATCCAAGCCCTAGGCTGAACCCTAACCCTAACCCTAGGCAGATAAATCAGCCTAGGTATAGGGATGGTGCCAAGGAAAAAGCTGTGAAAGCTGCCATATTGTTGCACTTTTGTACTCCCCTTGGGATGCCTTGAACAGCTGCAGTGTGCCTGGAGCTAAGGGCTTCCTAGTTTTAAAAATCCTAGCCCTAGGCCTAAGCCTAACAGTAACCCTGGGAAGGTAAATCAGCCTGGTGTTAGGCTTCTTGCCAAGGAAAAAGCCGTGAAAGCAGCCATGTTGTGGCACTTTTGCACTCCCTTTTGGATGCCTTTCACAGCTCCAGTGTGCCTGGAACTCAGGGCTTCCTGATTTTAAAAATCCTAGCCCTAGGCCGAACCCCAACCCTAAGACGAGAAAGGCAAATCAGCCAGGAATTAGGCATGTCCCCAAGGAAAAAGCTGTGGAGGCAGGCATGTTGTGGTACTTTTGCGCTCTTCTTGGCTAGTCCTTCGCAGCTGCTGTGTTCTTGGAACTCAGGGCTTTCTGGTTAATAGAACCCTTACCCTAGGCGTAACTCAAACCTTAACCCTAGGAAGGAAAATCAGCCTATGGTTCGGGATGGTCTCATGGAAATATCAGTGGTGGCAGCCAAGTTGCGTCACTTTTGCGCTCCCCTTGGGATGCCTTTCGCAGCTGCAGTGTGCCTGGAGCCCAGGGCTTCCTGGTTTTAAAAGTCCTAGGCCTAAGCCTAACAGTAACCCTAGGAAGGTAAATCAGCCGGGTATTAGGGTTCTTCCTAAGGGAAAAGCCGTGAAAGCAGCCATGTTGTGGCACTTCTGCACTCCCTTTGGGATGCCTTTGGCAGATGAATTAAGCCTGGAACTCAGGGCTTCCTGGTTAAAGAAACCAAGCCCTAGGCTAAACCCTAACCCTAACCCTAGGCAGATAAATCAGCCTAGGTATAGGGATGGTGCCAAGGAAAAAGCTGTGAAAGCTGCCATGTTGTTGCACTTTTGTACTCCCCTTGGGATGCCTTGAACAGCTGCAGTGTGCCTGGAGCTAAGGGCTTCCTAGTTTTAAAAATCCTAGCCCTAGGCCTAAGCCTAACAGTAACCCTGGGAAGGGAAATCAGCCTGGTGTTAGGCTTCTTGCCAAGGAAAAAGCCGTGAAAGCAGCCATGTTGTGGTACTTTTGCACTCCCTTTTGGATGCCTTTCACAGCTCCAGTGTGCCTGGAACTCAGGGCTTCCTAATTTTAAAAATCCTAGCCCTAGGCCTAAGCCTAACAGTAACCCTGGGAAGGGAAATCAGCCTGGTGTTAGGCTTCTTGCCAAGGAAAAAGCCGTGAAAGCAGCCATGTTGTGGTACTTTTGCACTCCCTTTTGGATGCCTTTCACAGCTCCAGTGTGCCTGGAACTCAGGGCTTCCTGATTTTAAAAATCCTAGCCCTAGGCCGAACCCCAGCCCTAAGACGAGAAAGGCAAATCAGCCAGGAATTAGGCATGTCCCCAAGGAAAAAGCTGTGGAGGCAGGCATGTTGTGGTACTTTTGCGCTCTTCTTGGCTAGTTCTTCGCAGCTGCTGTGTTCTTGGAACTCAGGGCTTTCTGGTTAATAGAACCCTTACCCTAGGCGTAACTCAAACCTTAACCCTAGGAAGGAAAATCAGCCTATGGTTCGGGATGGTCTCATGGAAATATCAGTGGTGGCAGCCAAGTTGCGTCACCTTTGCGCTCCCCTTGGGATGCCTTTCGCAGCTGCAGTGTGCCTGGAGCCCAGGGCTTCCTGGTTTTAAAAGTCCTAGGCCTAAGCCTAACAGTAACCCTAGGAAGGTAAATCAGCCGGGTATTAGGGTTCTTCCTAAGGGAAAAGCCGTGAAAGCAGCCATGTTGTGGCACTTCTGCACTCCCTTTGGGATGCCTTTGGCAGATGAAGTAAGCCTGGAACTCAGGGCTTCCTGGTTAAAGAAATCCAAGCCCTAGGCTGAACCCTAACCCTAACCCTAGGCAGATAAATCAGCCTAGGTATAGGGATGGTGCCAAGGAAAAAGCTGTGAAAGCTGCCATGTTGTTGCACTTTTGTACTCCCCTTGGGATGCCTTGAACAGCTGCAGTGTGCCTGGAGCTAAGGGCTTCCTAGTTTTAAAAATCCTAGCCCTAGGCCTAAGCCTAACAGTAACCCTGGGAAGGTAAATCAGCCGGGTATTAGGGTTCTTCCTAAGGGAAAAGCCGTGAAAGCAGCCATGTTGTGGCACTTCTGCACTCCCTTTGGGATGCCTTTGGCAGATGAAGTAAGCCTGGAACTCAGGGCTTCCTGGTTAAAGAAATCCAAGCCCTAGGCTGAACCCTAACCCTAACCCTAGGCAGATAAATCAGCCTAGGTATAGGGATGGTGCCAAGGAAAAAGCTGTGAAAGCTGCCATGTTGTTGCACTTTTGTACTCCCCTTGGGATGCCTTGAACAGCTGCAGTGTGCCTGGAGCCCAGGGCTTCCTAGTTTTAAAAATCCTAGCCCTAGGCCTAAGCCTAACAGTAACCCTGGGAAGATAAATCCGCCTGGTGTTAGGCTTCTTGCCAAGGAAAAAGCCGTGAAAGCAGCCATATTGTGGCACTTCTGCACTGCCTTTGGGATGCCTTTGGCAGATGAAGTAAGCCTGGAACTCAGGGCTTCCTGGTTAAAGAAATCCAAGCCCTAGGCTGAACCCTAACCCTAACCGTAGGCAGATAAATCAGCCTAGGTATAGGGATGGTGCCAAGGAAAAAGCTGTGAAAGCTGCCATGTTGTTGCACTTTTGTACTCCCCTTGGGATGCCTTGAACAGCTGCAGTGTGCCTGGAGCCCAGGGCTTCCTAGTTTTAAAAATCCTAGCCCTAGGCCTAAGCCTAACAGTAACCCTGGGAAGGTAAATCAGCCTGCTGTTAGGCTTCTTGCCAAGGAAAAAGCCGTGAAAGCAGCCATGTTGTGGCACTTTTGCACTCCCTTTTGGATGCCTTTCACAGCTCCAGTGTGCCTGGAACTCAGGGCTTCCTGATTTTAAAAATCCTAGCCCTAGGCCGAACCCCAACCCTAAGACGAGAAAGGCAAATCAGCCAGGAATTAGGCATGTCCCCAAGGAAAAAGCTGTGGAGGCAGGCATGTTGTGCTACTTTTGCGCTCTTCTTGGCTAGTCCTTCGCAGCTGCTGTGTTCTTGGAACTCAGGGCTTTCTGGTTAATAGAGCCCTTACCCTAGGCGTAACTCAAACCTTAAGCCTAGGAAGGAAAATCAGGCTATGGTTCGGGATGCTCTCATGGAAATATCAGTGGTGGCAGCCAAGTTGCGTCACTTTTGCGCTCCCCTTGGGATGCCTTTCGCAGCTGCAGTGTGCCTGGAGCCCAGGGCTTCCTGGTTTTAAAAGTCCTAGGCCTAAGCCTAACAGTAACCCTAGGAAGGTAAATCAGCCGGGTATTAGGGTTCTTCCTAAGGGAAAAGCCGTGAAAGCAGCCATGTTGTGGCACTTCTGCACTCCCTTTGGGATGCCTTTGGCCGATGAAGTAAGCCTGGAACTCATGGCTTCCTGCTTAAAGAAATCCAAGCCCTAGGCTGAACCCTAACCCTAACCCTAGGCAGATAAATCAGCCTAGGTATAGGGATGGTGCCAAGGAAAAAGCTGTGAAAGCTGCCATGTTGTTGCACTTTTGTACTCCCCTTGGGATGCCTTGAACAGCTGCAGTGTGCCTGGAGCTAAGGGCTTCCTAGTTTTAAAAATCCTAGCCCTAGGCCTAAGCCTAACAGTAACCCTGGGAAGGTAAATCAGCCTGGTGTTAGGCTTCTTGCCAAGGAAAAAGCCGTGAAAGCAGCCATGTTGTGGCACTTTTGCACTCCCTTTTGGATGCCTTTCACAGCTGCAGTGTGCCTGGAACTCAGCGCTTCCTGATTTTAAAAATCCTAGCCCTAGGCCGAACCCCAACCCTAAGACGAGAAAGGCAAATCAGCCAGGAATTAGGCATGTCCCCAAGGAAAAAGCTGTGGAGGCAGGCATGTTGTGGTACTTTTGCGCTCTTCTTGGCTAGTCCTTCGCAGCTGCTGTGTTCTTGGAACTCAGGGCTTTCTGGTTAATAGACCCTTACCCTAGGCGTAACTCAAACCTTAACCCTAGGAAGGAAAATCAGCCTATGGTTCGGGATGGTCTCATGGAAATATCAGTGGTGGCAGCCAAGTTGCGTCACTTTTGCGCTCCCCTTGGGATGCCTTTCGCAGCTGCAGTGTGCCTGGAGCCCAGGGCTTCCTGGTTTTAAAAGTCCTAGGCCTAAGCCTAACAGTAACCCTAGGAAGGTAAATCAGCCGGGTATTAGGGTTCTTCCTAAGGGAAAAGCCGTGAAAGCAGCCATGTTGTGGCACTTCTGCACTCCCTTTGGGATGCCTTTGGCAGATGAAGTAAGCCTGGAACTCAGGGCTTCCTGGTTAAAGAAATCCAAGCCCTAGGCTGAACCCTAACCCTAACCCTAGGCAGATAAATCAGCCTAGGTATAGGGATGGTGCCAAGGAAAAAGCTGTGAAAGCTGCCATGTTGTTGCACTTTTGTACTCCCCTTGGGATGCCTTGAACAGCTGCAGTGTGCCTGGAGCCCAGGGCTTCCTAGTTTTAAAAATCCTAGCCCTAGGCCTAAGCCTAACAGTAACCCTGGGAAGGGAAATCAGCCTGGTGTTAGGCTTCTAGCCAAGGAAAAAGCCATGAAAGCAGCCATGTTGTGGCACTTCTGCACTCCCTTTGGGATGCCTTTGGCAGATGAAGTAAGCCTGGAACTCAGGGCTTCCTGGTTAAAGAAATCACAGCCCTAGGCTGAACCCTAACCCTAACCCTAGGCAGATAAATCAGCCTAGGTATAGGGATGGTGCCAAGGAAAAAGCTGTGAAAGCTGCCATGTTGTTGCACTTTTGTACTCCCCTTGGGATGCCTTGAACAGCTGCAGTGTGCCTGGAGCCCAGGGCTTCCTAGTTTTAAAAATCCTAGCCCTAGGCCTAAGCCTAACAGTAACCCTGGGAAGGTAAATCAGCCTGGTGTTAGGCTTCTTGCCAAGGAAAAAGCCGTGAAAGCAGCCATGTTGTGGCACTTTTGCACTCCCTTTTGGATGCCTTTCACAGCTCCAGTGTGCCTGGAACTCAGCGCTTCCTGATTTTAAAAATCCTAGCCCTAGGCCGAACCCCAACCCTAAGACGAGAAAGGCAAATCAGCCAGGAATTAGGCATGTCCCCAAGGAAAAAGCTGTGGAGGCAGGCATGTTGTGGTACTTTTGCGCTCTTCTTGGCTAGTCCTTCGCAGCTGCTGTGTTCTTGGAACTCAGGGCTTTCTGGTTAATAGAACCCTTCCCCTAGGCGTAACTCAAACCTTAAGCCTAGGAAGGAAAATCAGCCTATGGTTCGGGATGGTCTCATGGAAATATCAGTGGTGGCAGCCAAGTTGCGTCACTTTTGCGCTCCCCTTGGGATGCCTTTCGCAGCTGCAGTGTGCCTGGAGCCCAGGGCTTCCTGGTTTTAAATGTCCTAGGCCTAAGCCTAACAGTAACCCTAGGAAGGTAAATCAGCCGGGTATTAGGGTTCTTCCTAAGGGAAAAGCCGTGAAAGCAGCCATGTTGTGGCACTTCTGCACTCCCTTTGGGATGCCTTTGGCAGATGAAGTAAGCCTGGAACTCAGGGCTTCCTGGTTAAAGAAATCCAAGCCCTAGGCTGAAGCCTAACCCTAACCCTAGGCAGATAAATCAGCCTAGGTATAGGGATGGTGCCAAGGAAAAAGCTGTGAAAGCTGCCATGTTGTTGCACTTTTGTACTCCCCTTGGGATGCCTTGAACAGCTGCAGTGTGCCTGGAGCCCAGGGCTTCCTAGTTTTAAAAATCCTAGCCCTAGGCCTAAGCCTAACAGTAACCCTGGGAAGGTAAATCAGCCTGGTGTTAGGCTTCTTGCCAAGGAAAAAGCCGTGAAAGCAGCCATGTTGTGGCACTTTTGCACTCCCTTTTGGATGCCTTTCACAGCTCCAGTGTGCCTGGAACTCAGGGCTTCCTGATTTTAAAAATCCTAGCCCTAGGCCGAACCCCAACCCTAAGACGAGAAAGGCAAATCAGCCAGGAATTAGGCATGTCCCCAAGGAAAAAGCTGTGGAGGCAGGCATGTTGTGGTACTTTTGCGCTCTTCATGGCTAGTCCTTCGCAGCTGCTGTGTTCTTGGAACTCAGGGCTTTCTGGTTAATAGAATCCTTACCCTAGGCGTAACTCAAACCTTAACCCTAGGAAGGAAAATCAGCCTATGTTTCGGGATGGTCTCATGGAAATATCAGTGGTGGCAGCCAAGTTGCGTCACTTTTGCGCTCCCCCTGGGATGCCTTTCGCAGCTGCAGTGTGCCTGGAGCCCAGGGCTTCCTGGTTTTAAAAGTCCTAGGCCTAAGCCTAACAGTAACCCTAGGAAAGTAAATCAGCCGGGTATTAGGGTTCTTCCTAAGGGAAAAGCCGTGAAAGCAGCCATGTTGTGGCACTTCTGCACTCCCTTTGGGATGCCTTTGGCAGATGAAGTAAGCCTGGAACTCAGGGCTTCCTGGTTAAAGAAATCCAAGCCCTAGGCTAAACCCTAACCCTAACCCTAGGCAGATAAATCAGCCTAGGTATAGGGATGGTGCCAAGGAAAAAGCTGTGAAAGCTGCCATGTTGTTGCACTTTTGTACTCCCCTTGGGATGCCTTGAACAGCTGCAGTGTGCCTGGAGCTAAGGGCTTCCTAGTTTTAAAAATCCTAGCCCTAGGCCTAAGCCTAACAGTAACCCTGGGAAGGTAAATCAGCCTGGTGTTAGGCTTCTTGCCAAGGAAAAAGCCGTGAAAGCAGCCATGTTGTGGCACTTCTGCACTCCCTTTGGGATGCCTTTCACAGCTCCAGTGTGCCTGGAACTCAGCGCTTCCTGATTTTAAAAATCCTAGCCCTAGGCCGAACCCCAACCCTAAGACGAGAAAGGCAAATCAGCCAGGAATTAGGCATGTCCCCAAGGAAAAAGCTGTGGAGGCAGGCATGTTGTGGTACTTTTGCGCTCTTCTTGGCTAGTCCTTCGCAGCTGCTGTGTTCTTGGAACTCAGGGCTTTCTGGTTAATAGACCCTTACCCTAGGCGTAACTCAAACCTTAAGCCTAGGTAGGAAAATCAGCCTATGGTTCGGGATGGTCTCATGGAAATATCAGTGGTGGCAGCCAAGTTGCGTCACTTTTGCGCTCCCCTTGGGATGCCTTTCGCAGCTGCAGTGTGCCTGGAGCCCAGGGCTTCCTGGTTTTAAAAGTCCTAGGCCTAAGCCTAACAGTAACCCTAGGAAGGTAAATCAGCCGGGTATTAGGGTTCTTCCTAAGGGAAAAGCCGTGAAAGCAGCCATGTTGTGGCACTTCTGCACTCCCTTTGGGATGCCTTTGGCAGATGAAGTAAGCCTGGAACTCAGGGCTTCCTGGTTAAAGAAATCCAAGCCCTAGGCTGAACCCTAACCCTAACCCTAGGCAGATAAATCAGCCTAGGTATAGGGATGGTGCCAAGGAAAAAGCTGTGAAAGCTGCCATGTTGTTGCACTTTTGTACTCCCCTTGGGATGCCTTGAACAGCTGCAGTGTGCCTGGAGCCCAGGGCTTCCTAGTTTTAAAAATCCTAGCCCTAGGCCTAAGCCTAACAGTAACCCTGGGAAGGTAAATCAGCCTGGTGTTAGGCTTCTAGCCAAGGAAAAAGCCATGAAAGCAGCCATGTTGTGGCACTTCTGCACTCCCTTTGGGATGCCTTTGGCAGATGAAGTAAGCCTGGAACTCAGGGCTTCCTGGTTAAAGAAATCACAGCCCTAGGCTGAACCCTAACCCTAACCCTAGGCAGATAAATCAGCCTAGGTATAGGGATGGTGCCAAGGAAAAAGCTGTGAAAGCTGCCATGTTGTTGCACTTTTGTACTCCCCTTGGGATGCCTTGAACAGCTGCAGTGTGCCTGGAGCTAAGGGCTTCCTAGTTTTAAAAATCCTAGCCCTAGGCCTAAGCCTAACAGTAACCCTGGGAAGGTAAATCAGCCTGGTGTTAGGCTTCTTGCCAAGGAAAAAGCCGTGAAAGCAGCCATGTTGTGGCACTTTTGCACTCCCTTTTGGATGCCTTTCACAGCTCCAGTGTGCCTGGAACTCAGGGCTTCCTGATTTTAAAAATCCTAGCCCTAGGCCGAACCCCAACCCTAAGACGAGAAAGGCAAATCAGCCAGGAATTAGGCATGTCCCCAAGGAAAAAGCTGTGGAGGCAGGCATGTTGTGGTACTTTTGCGCTCTTCATGGCTAGTCCTTCGCAGCTGCTGTGTTCTTGGAACTCAGGGCTTTCTGGTTAATAGAATCCTTACCCTAGGCGTAACTCAAACCTTAACCCTAGGAAGGAAAATCAGCCTATGGTTCGGGATGGTCTCATGGAAATATCAGTGGTGGCAGCCAAGTTGCGTCACTTTTGCGCTCCCCCTGGGATGCCTTTCGCAGCTGCAGTGTGCCTGGAGCCCAGGGCTTCCTGGTTTTAAAAGTCCTAGGCCTAAGCCTAACAGTAACCCTAGGAAGGTAAATCAGCCGGGTATTAGGGTTCTTCCTAAGGGAAAAGCCGTGAAAGCAGCCATGTTGTGGCACTTCTGCACTCCCTTTGGGATGCCTTTGGCAGATGAAGTAAGCCTGGAACTCAGGGCTTCCTGGTTAAAGAAATCCAAGCCCTAGGCTAAACCCTAACCCTAACCCTAGGCAGATAAATCAGCCTAGGTATAGGGATGGTGCCAAGGAAAAAGCTGTGAAAGCTGCCATGTTGTTGCACTTTTGTACTCCCCTTGGGATGCCTTGAACAGCTGCAGTGTGCCTGGAGCTAAGGGCTTCCTAGTTTTAAAAATCCTAGCCCTAGGCCTAAGCCTAACAGTAACCCTGGGAAGGTAAATCAGCCTGCTGTTAGGCTTCTTGCCAAGGAAAAAGCCGTGAAAGCAGCCATGTTGTGGCACTTTTGCACTCCCTTTTGGATGCCTTTCACAGCTCCAGTGTGCCTGGAACTCAGGGCTTCCTGATTTTAAAAATCCTAGCCCTAGGCCGAACCCCAACCCTAAGACGAGAAAGGCAAATCAGCCAGGAATTAGGCATGTCCCCAAGGAAAAAGCTGTGGAGGCAGGCATGTTGTGCTACTTTTGTGCTCTTCTTGGCTAGTTCTTCGCAGCTGCTGTGTTCTTGGAACTCAGGGCTTTCTGGTTAATAGAGCCCTTACCCTAGGCGTAACTCAAACCTTAAGCCTAGGAAGGAAAATCAGCCTGTGGTTCAGGATGGTCTCATGGAAATATCAGTGGTGGCAGCCAAGTTGCGTCACTTTTGCGCTCCCCTTGGGATGCCTTTCGCAGCTGCAGTGTGCCTGGAGCCCAGGGCTTCCTGGTTTTAAAAGTCCTAGGCCTAAGCCTAACAGTAACCCTAGGAAGGTAAATCAGCCGGGTATTAGGGTTCTTCCTAAGGGAAAAGCCGTGAAAGCAGCCATGTTGTGGCACTTCTGCACTCCCTTTGGGATGCCTTTGGCAGATGAAGTAAGCCTGGAACTCAGGGCTTCCTGCTTAAAGAAATCCAAGCCCTAGGCTGAAGCCTAACCCTAACCCTAGGCAGATAAATCAGCCTAGGTATAGGGATGGTGCCAAGGAAAAAGCTGTGAAAGCTGCCATGTTGTTGCACTTTTGTACTCCCCTTGGGATGCCTTGAACAGCTGCAGTGTGCCTGGAGCTAAGGGCTTCCTAGTTTTAAAAATCCTAGCCCTAGGCCTAAGCCTAACAGTAACCCTGGGAAGGGAAATCAGCCTGGTGTTAGGCTTCTTGCCAAGGAAAAAGCCGTGAAAGCAGCCATGTTGTGGCACTTTTGCACTCCCTTTTGGATGCCTTTCACAGCTCCAGTGTGCCTGGAACTCAGGGCTTCCTGATTTTAAAAATCCTAGCCCTAGGCCGAACCCCAACCCTAAGACGAGAAAGGCAAATCAGCCAGGAATTAGGCATGTCCCCAAGGAAAAAGCTGTGGAGGCAGGCATGTTGTGGTACTTTTGCGCTCTTCTTGGCTAGTCCTTCGCAGCTGCTGTGTTCTTGGAACTCAGGGCTTTCTGGTTAATAGAGCCCTTACCCTAGGCGTAACTCAAACCTTAACCCTAGGAAGGAATATCAACCTATTGTTCGGGATGGTCTCATGGAAATATCAGTGGTGGCAGCCAAGTTGCGTCACTTTTGCGCTCCCCTTGGGATGCCTTTCGCAGCTGCAGTGTGCCTGGAGCCCAGGGCTTCCTGGTTTTAAAAGTCCTAGGCCTAAGCCTAACAGTAACCCTAGGAAGGTAAATCAGCCGGGTATTAGGGTTCTTCCTAAGGGAAAAGCCGTGAAAGCAGCCATGTTGTGGCACTTCTGCACTCCCTTTGGGATGCCTTTGGCAGATGAAGTAAGCCTGGAACTCAGGGCTTCCTGGTTAAAGAAATCCAAGCCCTAGGCTGAACCCTAACCCTTACCCTAGGCAGATAAATCAGCCTAGGTATAGGGATGGTGCCAAGGAAAAAGCTGTGAAAGCTGCCATGTTGTTGCACTTTTGTACTCCCCTTGGGATGCCTTGAACAGCTGCAGTGTGCCTGGAGCCCAGGGCTTCCTGGTTTTAAAAATCCTAGCCCTAGGCCTAAGCCTAACAGTAACCCTGGGAAGGCAAATCAGCCTGGTGTTAGGCTTCTTGCCAAGGAAAAAGCCGTGAAAGCAGCCATGTTGTGGCACTTTTGCACTCCCTTTTGGATGCCTTTCACAGCTCCAGTGTGCCTGGAACTCAGGGCTTCCTGATTTTAAAAATCCTAGCCCTAGGCCGAACCCCAACCCTAAGACGAGAAAGGCAAATCAGCCAGGAATTAGGCATGTCCCCAAGGAAAAAGCTGTGGAGGCAGGCATGTTGTGCTACTTTTGCGCTCTTCTTGGCTAGTCCTTCGCAGCTGCTGTGTTCTTGGAACTCAGGGCTTTCTGGTTAATAGAACCCTTCCCCTAGGCGTAACTCAAACCTTAAGCCTAGGAAGGAAAATCAGCCTATGGTTCGGGATGGTCTCATGGAAATATCAGTGGTGGCAGCCAAGTTGCGTCACTTTTGCGCTCCCCTTGGGATGCCTTTCGCAGCTGCAGTGTGCCTGGAGCCCAGGGCTTCCTGGTTTTAAAAGTCCTAGGCCTAAGCCTAACAGTAACCCTAGGAAGGTAAATCAGCTGGGTATTAGGGTTCTTCCTAAGGGAAAAGCCGTGAAAGCAGCCATGTTGTGGCACTTCTGCACTCCCTTTGGGATGCCTTTGGCAGATGAAGTCAGCCTGGAACTCAGGGCTTCCTGCTTAAAGAAATCCAAGCCCTAGGCTGAACCCTAACCCTAACCCTAGGCAGATAAATCAGCCTAGGTATAGGGATGGTGCCAAGGAAAAAGCTGTGAAAGCTGCCATGTTGTTGCACTTTTGTACTCCCCTTGGGATGCCTTGAACAGCTGCAGTGTGCCTGGAGCTAAGGGCTTCCTAGTTTTAAAAATCCTAGCCCTAGGCCTAAGCCTAACAGTAACCCTGGGAAGGTAAATCAGCCTGGTGTTAGGCTTCTTGCCAAGGAAAAAGCCGTGAAAGCAGCCATGTTGTGGCACTTTTGCACTCCCTTTTGGATGCCTTTCACAGCTCCAGTGTGCCTGGAACTCAGGGCTTCCTGATTTTAAAAATCCTAGCCCTAGGCCGAACCCCAACCCTAAGACGAGAAAGGCAAATCAGCCAGGAATTAGGCATGTCCCCAAGGAAAAAGCTGTGGAGGCAGGCATGTTGTGGTACTTTTGCGCTCTTCTTGGGTAGTCCTTCGCAGCTGCTGTGTTCTTGGAACTCAGGGCTTTCTGGTTAATAGAACCCTTACCCTAGGCGTAACTCAAACCTTAAGCCTAGGAAGGAAAATCAGCCTATGGTTCGGGATGGTCTCATGGAAATATCAGTGGTGGCAGCCAAGTTGCGTCACTTTTGCACTCCCCTTGGGATGCCGTTCGCAGCTGCAGTGTGCCTGGAGCCCAGGGCTTCCTGGTTTTAAAAGTCCTAGGCCTAAGCCTAACAGTAACCCTAGGAAGGTAAATCAGCCGGGTATTAGGGTTCTTCCTAAGGGAAAAGCCGTGAAAGCAGCCATGTTGTGGCACTTCTGCACTCCCTTTGGGATGCCTTTGGCAGATGAAGTAAGCCTGGAACTCAGGGCTTCCTGGTTAAAGAAATCCAAGCCCTAGGCTGAACCCTAACCCTAACCCTAGGCAGATAAATCAGCCTAGGTATAGGGATGGTGCCAAGGAAAAAGCTGTGAAAGCTGCCATGTTGTTGCACTTTTGTACTCCCCTTGGGATGCCTTGAACAGCTGCAGTGTGCCTGGAGCTAAGGGCTTCCTAGTTTTAAAAATCCTAGCCCTAGGCCTAAGCCTAACAGTAACCCTGGGAAGGGAAATCAGCCTGGTGTTAGGCTTCTTGCCAAGGAAAAAGCCGTGAAAGCAGCCATGTTGTGGCACTTTTGCACTCCCTTTTGGATGACTTTCACAGCTGCAGTGTGCCTGGAACTCAGGGCTTCCTGGTTAAAGAAATCCAAGCCCTAGGCTGAACCCTAACCCTAACCCTAGGCAGATATATCAGCCTAGGTATAGGGATAGTGCCACGGAAAAAGCTGTGAAAGCTGCCATGTTTTTGGACTTTTGTACTCCCCTTGGGATGCCTTGAACAGCTGCAGTGTGCCTGGAGCCCAAGGCTTCCTTGTTTTAAAAATCCTAGCCCTAGGCCGAACCCCAACCCTAAGACGAGAAAGGCAAATCAGCCAGGAATTAGGCATGTCCCCAAGGAAAAAGCTGTGGAGGCAGGCATGTTGTGGTACTTTTGCGCTCTTCATGGCTAGTCCTTCGCAGCTGCTGTGTTCTTGGAACTCAGGGCTTTCTGGTTAATAGAATCCTTACCCTAGGCGTAACTCAAACCTTAACCCTAGGAAGGAAAATCAGCCTATGTTTCGGGATGGTCTCATGGAAATATCAGTGGTGGCAGCCAAGTTGCGTCACTTTTGCGCTCCCCCTGGGATGCCTTTCGCAGCTGCAGTGTGCCTGGAGCCCAGGGCTTCCTGGTTTTAAAAGTCCTAGGCCTAAGCCTAACAGTAACCCTAGGAAAGTAAATCAGCCGGGTATTAGGGTTCTTCCT
This sequence comes from Ammospiza caudacuta, assembly GCF_027887145.1. Taxonomy (NCBI): domain Eukaryota; kingdom Metazoa; phylum Chordata; class Aves; order Passeriformes; family Passerellidae; genus Ammospiza; species Ammospiza caudacuta. Next base: position 461,739 of record NC_080619.1, read on the forward strand.
AAGGGAAAAGCCGTGAAAGCAGCCATGTTGTGGCACTTCTGCACTCCCTTTGGGATGCCTTTGGCAGATGAAGTAAGCCTGGAACTCAGGGCTTCCTGGTTAAAGAAATCCAAGCCCTAGGCTAAACCCTAACCCTAACCCTAGGCAGATAAATCAGCCTAGGTATAGGGATGGTGCCAAGGAAAAAGCTGTGAAAGCTGCCATGTTGTTGCACTTTTGTACTCCCCTTGGGATGCCTTGAACAGCTGCAGTGTGCCTGGAGCTAAGGGCTTCCTAGTTTTAAAAATCCTAGCCCTAGGCCTAAGCCTAACAGTAACCCTGGGAAGGTAAATCAGCCTGGTGTTAGGCTTCTTGCCAAGGAAAAAGCCGTGAAAGCAGCCATGTTGTGGCACTTCTGCACTCCCTTTGGGATGCCTTTCACAGCTCCAGTGTGCCTGGAACTCAGCGCTTCCTGATTTTAAAAATCCTAGCCCTAGGCCGAACCCCAACCCTAAGACGAGAAAGGCAAATCAGCCAGGAATTAGGCATGTCCCCAAGGAAAAAGCTGTGGAGGCAGGCATGTTGTGGTACTTTTGCGCTCTTCTTGGCTAGTCCTTCGCAGCTGCTGTGTTCTTGGAACTCAGGGCTTTCTGGTTAATAGACCCTTACCCTAGGCGTAACTCAAACCTTAAGCCTAGGTAGGAAAATCAGCCTATGGTTCGGGATGGTCTCATGGAAATATCAGTGGTGGCAGCCAAGTTGCGTCACTTTTGCGCTCCCCTTGGGATGCCTTTCGCAGCTGCAGTGTGCCTGGAGCCCAGGGCTTCCTGGTTTTAAAAGTCCTAGGCCTAAGCCTAACAGTAACCCTAGGAAGGTAAATCAGCCGGGTATTAGGGTTCTTCCTAAGGGAAAAGCCGTGAAAGCAGCCATGTTGTGGCACTTCTGCACTCCCTTTGGGATGCCTTTGGCAGATGAAGTAAGCCTGGAACTCAGGGCTTCCTGGTTAAAGAAATCCAAGCCCTAGGCTGAACCCTAACCCTAACCCTAGGCAGATAAATCAGCCTAGGTATAGGGATGGTGCCAAGGAAAAAGCTGTGAAAGCTGCCATGTTGTTGCACTTTTGTACTCCCCTTGGGATGCCTTGAACAGCTGCAGTGTGCCTGGAGCCCAGGGCTTCCTAGTTTTAAAAATCCTAGCCCTAGGCCTAAGCCTAACAGTAACCCTGGGAAGGTAAATCAGCCTGGTGTTAGGCTTCTAGCCAAGGAAAAAGCCATGAAAGCAGCCATGTTGTGGCACTTCTGCACTCCCTTTGGGATGCCTTTGGCAGATGAAGTAAGCCTGGAACTCAGGGCTTCCTGGTTAAAGAAATCACAGCCCTAGGCTGAACCCTAACCCTAACCCTAGGCAGATAAATCAGCCTAGGTATAGGGATGGTGCCAAGGAAAAAGCTGTGAAAGCTGCCATGTTGTTGCCCTTTTGTACTCCCCTTGGGATGCCTTGAACAGCTGCAGTGTGCCTGGAGCTAAGGGCTTCCTAGTTTTAAAAATCCTAGCCCTAGGCCTAAGCCTAACAGTAACCCTGGGAAGGTAAATCAGCCTGGTGTTAGGCTTCTTGCCAAGGAAAAAGCCGTGAAAGCAGCCATGTTGTGGCACTTTTGCACTCCCTTTTGGATGCCTTTCACAGCTCCAGTGTGCCTGGAACTCAGGGCTTCCTGATTTTAAAAATCCTAGCCCTAGGCCGAACCCCAACCCTAAGACGAGAAAGGCAAATCAGCCAGGAATTAGGCATGTCCCCAAGGAAAAAGCTGTGGAGGCAGGCATGTTGTGGTACTTTTGCGCTCTTCATGGCTAGTCCTTCGCAGCTGCTGTGTTCTTGGAACTCAGGGCTTTCTGGTTAATAGAATCCTTACCCTAGGCGTAACTCAAACCTTAACCCTAGGAAGGAAAATCAGCCTATGGTTCGGGATGGTCTCATGGAAATATCAGTGGTGGCAGCCAAGTTGCGTCACTTTTGCGCTCCCCCTGGGATGCCTTTCGCAGCTGCAGTGTGCCTGGAGCCCAGGGCTTCCTGGTTTTAAAAGTCCTAGGCCTAAGCCTAACAGTAACCCTAGGAAGGTAAATCAGCCGGGTATTAGGGTTCTTCCTAAGGGAAAAGCCGTGAAAGCAGCCATGTTGTGGCACTTCTGCACTCCCTTTGGGATGCCTTTGGCAGATGAAGTAAGCCTGGAACTCAGGGCTTCCTGGTTAAAGAAATCCAAGCCCTAGGCTAAACCCTAACCCTAACCCTAGGCAGATAAATCAGCCTAGGTATAGGGATGGTGCCAAGGAAAAAGCTGTGAAAGCTGCCATGTTGTTGCACTTTTGTACTCCCCTTGGGATGCCTTGAACAGCTGCAGTGTGCCTGGAGCTAAGGGCTTCCTAGTTTTAAAAATCCTAGCCCTAGGCCTAAGCCTAACAGTAACCCTGGGAAGGTAAATCAGCCTGCTGTTAGGCTTCTTGCCAAGGAAAAAGCCGTGAAAGCAGCCATGTTGTGGCACTTTTGCACTCCCTTTTGGATGCCTTTCACAGCTCCAGTGTGCCTGGAACTCAGGGCTTCCTGATTTTAAAAATCCTAGCCCTAGGCCGAACCCCAACCCTAAGACGAGAAAGGCAAATCAGCCAGGAATTAGGCATGTCCCCAAGGAAAAAGCTGTGGAGGCAGGCATGTTGTGCTACTTTTGTGCTCTTCTTGGCTAGTTCTTCGCAGCTGCTGTGTTCTTGGAACTCAGGGCTTTCTGGTTAATAGAGCCCTTACCCTAGGCGTAACTCAAACCTTAAGCCTAGGAAGGAAAATCAGCCTGTGGTTCAGGATGGTCTCATGGAAATATCAGTGGTGGCAGCCAAGTTGCGTCACTTTTGCGCTCCCCTTGGGATGCCTTTCGCAGCTGCAGTGTGCCTGGAGCCCAGGGCTTCCTGGTTTTAAAAGTCCTAGGCCTAAGCCTAACAGTAACCCTAGGAAGGTAAATCAGCCGGGTATTAGGGTTCTTCCTAAGGGAAAAGCCGTGAAAGCAGCCATGTTGTGGCACTTCTGCACTCCCTTTGGGATGCCTTTGGCAGATGAAGTAAGCCTGGAACTCAGGGCTTCCTGCTTAAAGAAATCCAAGCCCTAGGCTGAACCCTAACCCTAACCCTAGGCAGATAAATCAGCCTAGGTATAGGGATGGTGCCAAGGAAAAAGCTGTGAAAGCTGCCATGTTGTTGCACTTTTGTACTCCCCTTGGGATGCCTTGAACAGCTGCAGTGTGCCTGGAGCTAAGGGCTTCCTAGTTTTAAAAATCCTAGCCCTAGGCCTAAGCCTAACAGTAACCCTGGGAAGGTAAATCAGCCTGGTGTTAGGCTTCTTGCCAAGGAAAAAGCCGTGAAAGCAGCCATGTTGTGGCACTTTTGCACTCCCTTTTGGATGCCTTTCACAGCTCCAGTGTGCCTGGAACTCAGGGCTTCCTGATTTTAAAAATCCTAGCCCTAGGCCGAACCCCAACCCTAAGACGAGAAAGGCAAATCAGCCAGGAATTAGGCATGTCCCCAAGGAAAAAGCTGTGGAGGCAGGCATGTTGTGGTACTTTTGCGCTCTTCTTGGCTAGTCCTTCGCAGCTGCTGTGTTCTTGGAACTCAGGGCTTTCTGGTTAATAGAGCCCTTACCCTAGGCGTAACTCAAACCTTAACCCTAGGAAGGAATATCAACCTATTGTTCGGGATGGTCTCATGGAAATATCAGTGGTGGCAGCCAAGTTGCGTCACTTTTGCGCTCCCCTTGGGATGCCTTTCGCAGCTGCAGTGTGCCTGGAGCCCAGGGCTTCCTGGTTTTAAAAGTCCTAGGCCTAAGCCTAACAGTAACCCTAGGAAGGTAAATCAGCCGGGTATTAGGGTTCTTCCTAAGGGAAAAGCCGTGAAAGCAGCCATGTTGTGGCACTTCTGCACTCCCTTTGGGATGCCTTTGGCAGATGAAGTAAGCCTGGAACTCAGGGCTTCCTGGTTAAAGAAATCCAAGCCCTAGGCTGAACCCTAACCCTTACCCTAGGCAGATAAATCAGCCTAGGTATAGGGATGGTGCCAAGGAAAAAGCTGTGAAAGCTGCCATGTTGTTGCACTTTTGTACTCCCCTTGGGATGCCTTGAACAGCTGCAGTGTGCCTGGAGCCCAGGGCTTCCTGGTTTTAAAAATCCTAGCCCTAGGCCTAAGCCTAACAGTAACCCTGGGAAGGCAAATCAGCCTGGTGTTAGGCTTCTTGCCAAGGAAAAAGCCGTGAAAGCAGCCATGTTGTGGCACTTTTGCACTCCCTTTTGGATGCCTTTCACAGCTCCAGTGTGCCTGGAACTCAGGGCTTCCTGATTTTAAAAATCCTAGCCCTAGGCCGAACCCCAACCCTAAGACGAGAAAGGCAAATCAGCCAGGAATTAGGCATGTCCCCAAGGAAAAAGCTGTGGAGGCAGGCATGTTGTGCTACTTTTGCGCTCTTCTTGGCTAGTCCTTCGCAGCTGCTGTGTTCTTGGAACTCAGGGCTTTCTGGTTAATAGAACCCTTCCCCTAGGCGTAACTCAAACCTTAAGCCTAGGAAGGAAAATCAGCCTATGGTTCGGGATGGTCTCATGGAAATATCAGTGGTGGCAGCCAAGTTGCGTCACTTTTGCGCTCCCCTTGGGATGCCTTTCGCAGCTGCAGTGTGCCTGGAGCCCAGGGCTTCCTGGTTTTAAAAGTCCTAGGCCTAAGCCTAACAGTAACCCTAGGAAGGTAAATCAGCTGGGTATTAGGGTTCTTCCTAAGGGAAAAGCCGTGAAAGCAGCCATGTTGTGGCACTTCTGCACTCCCTTTGGGATGCCTTTGGCAGATGAAGTCAGCCTGGAACTCAGGGCTTCCTGCTTAAAGAAATCCAAGCCCTAGGCTGAACCCTAACCCTAACCCTAGGCAGATAAATCAGCCTAGGTATAGGGATGGTGCCAAGGAAAAAGCTGTGAAAGCTGCCATGTTGTTGCACTTTTGTACTCCCCTTGGGATGCCTTGAACAGCTGCAGTGTGCCTGGAGCTAAGGGCTTCCTAGTTTTAAAAATCCTAGCCCTAGGCCTAAGCCTAACAGTAACCCTGGGAAGGTAAATCAGCCTGGTGTTAGGCTTCTTGCCAAGGAAAAAGCCGTGAAAGCAGCCATGTTGTGGCACTTTTGCACTCCCTTTTGGATGCCTTTCACAGCTCCAGTGTGCCTGGAACTCAGGGCTTCCTGATTTTAAAAATCCTAGCCCTAGGCCGAACCCCAACCCTAAGACGAGAAAGGCAAATCAGCCAGGAATTAGGCATGTCCCCAAGGAAAAAGCTGTGGAGGCAGGCATGTTGTGCTACTTTTGCGCTCTTCTTGGCTAGTCCTTCGCAGCTGCTGTGTTCTTGGAACTCAGGGCTTTCTGGTTAATAGAACCCTTACCCTAGGCGTAACTCAAACCTTAAGCCTAGGAAGGAAAATCAGCCTATGGTTCGGGATGGTCTCATGGAAATATCAGTGGTGGCAGCCAAGTTGCGTCACTTTTGCACTCCCCTTGGGATGCCGTTCGCAGCTGCAGTGTGCCTGGAGCCCAGGGCTTCCTGGTTTTAAAAGTCCTAGGCCTAAGCCTAACAGTAACCCTAGGAAGGTAAATCAGCCGGGTATTAGGGTTCTTCCTAAGGGAAAAGCCGTGAAAGCAGCCATGTTGTGGCACTTCTGCACTCCCTTTGGGATGCCTTTGGCAGATGAAGTAAGCCTGGAACTCAGGGCTTCCTGGTTAAAGAAATCCAAGCCCTAGGCTGAACCCTAACCCTAACCCTAGGCAGATAAATCAGCCTAGGTATAGGGATGGTGCCAAGGAAAAAGCTGTGAAAGCTGCCATGTTGTTGCACTTTTGTACTCCCCTTGGGATGCCTTGAACAGCTGCAGTGTGCCTGGAGCCCAGGGCTTCCTAGTTTTAAAAATCCTAGCCCTAGGCCTAAGCCTAACAGTAACCCTGGGAAGGTAAATCAGCCTGGTGTTAGGCTTCTAGCCAAGGAAAAAGCCATGAAAGCAGCCATGTTGTGGCACTTCTGCACTCCCTTTGGGATGCCTTTGGCAGATGAAGTAAGCCTGGAACTCAGGGCTTCCTGGTTAAAGAAATCACAGCCCTAGGCTGAACCCTAACCCTAACCCTAGGCAGATAAATCAGCCTAGGTATAGGGATGGTGCCAAGGAAAAAGCTGTGAAAGCTGCCATGTTGTTGCACTTTTGTACTCCCCTTGGGATGCCTTGAACAGCTGCAGTGTGCCTGGAGCTAAGGGCTTCCTAGTTTTAAAAATCCTAGCCCTAGGCCTAAGCCTAACAGTAACCCTGGGAAGGTAAATCAGCCTGGTGTTAGGCTTCTTGCCAAGGAAAAAGCCGTGAAAGCAGCCATGTTGTGGCACTTTTGCACTCCCTTTTGGATGCCTTTCACAGCTCCAGTGTGCCTGGAACTCAGGGCTTCCTGATTTTAAAAATCCTAGCCCTAGGCCGAACCCCAACCCTAAGACGAGAAAGGCAAATCAGCCAGGAATTAGGCATGTCCCCAAGGAAAAAGCTGTGGAGGCAGGCATGTTGTGGTACTTTTGCGCTCTTCATGGCTAGTCCTTCGCAGCTGCTGTGTTCTTGGAACTCAGGGCTTTCTGGTTAATAGAATCCTTACCCTAGGCGTAACTCAAACCTTAACCCTAGGAAGGAAAATCAGCCTATGGTTCGGGATGGTCTCATGGAAATATCAGTGGTGGCAGCCAAGTTGCGTCACTTTTGCGCTCCCCCTGGGATGCCTTTCGCAGCTGCAGTGTGCCTGGAGCCCAGGGCTTCCTGGTTTTAAAAGTCCTAGGCCTAAGCCTAACAGTAACCCTAGGAAGGTAAATCAGCCGGGTATTAGGGTTCTTCCTAAGGGAAAAGCCGTGAAAGCAGCCATGTTGTGGCACTTCTGCACTCCCTTTGGGATGCCTTTGGCAGATGAAGTAAGCCTGGAACTCAGGGCTTCCTGGTTAAAGAAATCCAAGCCCTAGGCTAAACCCTAACCCTAACCCTAGGCAGATAAATCAGCCTAGGTATAGGGATGGTGCCAAGGAAAAAGCTGTGAAAGCTGCCATGTTGTTGCACTTTTGTACTCCCCTTGGGATGCCTTGAACAGCTGCAGTGTGCCTGGAGCTAAGGGCTTCCTAGTTTTAAAAATCCTAGCCCTAGGCCTAAGCCTAACAGTAACCCTGGGAAGGTAAATCAGCCTGCTGTTAGGCTTCTTGCCAAGGAAAAAGCCGTGAAAGCAGCCATGTTGTGGCACTTTTGCACTCCCTTTTGGATGCCTTTCACAGCTCCAGTGTGCCTGGAACTCAGGGCTTCCTGATTTTAAAAATCCTAGCCCTAGGCCGAACCCCAACCCTAAGACGAGAAAGGCAAATCAGCCAGGAATTAGGCATGTCCCCAAGGAAAAAGCTGTGGAGGCAGGCATGTTGTGCTACTTTTGTGCTCTTCTTGGCTAGTTCTTCGCAGCTGCTGTGTTCTTGGAACTCAGGGCTTTCTGGTTAATAGAGCCCTTACCCTAGGCGTAACTCAAACCTTAAGCCTAGGAAGGAAAATCAGCCTGTGGTTCAGGATGGTCTCATGGAAATATCAGTGGTGGCAGCCAAGTTGCGTCACTTTTGCGCTCCCCTTGGGATGCCTTTCGCAGCTGCAGTGTGCCTGGAGCCCAGGGCTTCCTGGTTTTAAAAGTCCTAGGCCTAAGCCTAACAGTAACCCTAGGAAGGTAAATCAGCCGGGTATTAGGGTTCTTCCTAAGGGAAAAGCCGTGAAAGCAGCCATGTTGTGGCACTTCTGCACTCCCTTTGGGATGCCTTTGGCAGATGAAGTAAGCCTGGAACTCAGGGCTTCCTGCTTAAAGAAATCCAAGCCCTAGGCTGAACCCTAACCCTAACCCTAGGCAGATAAATCAGCCTAGGTATAGGGATGGTGCCAAGGAAAAAGCTGTGAAAGCTGCCATGTTGTTGCACTTTTGTACTCCCCTTGGGATGCCTTGAACAGCTGCAGTGTGCCTGGAGCTAAGGGCTTCCTAGTTTTAAAAATCCTAGCCCTAGGCCTAAGCCTAACAGTAACCCTGGGAAGGGAAATCAGCCTGGTGTTAGGCTTCTTGCCAAGGAAAAAGCCGTGAAAGCAGCCATGTTGTGGCACTTTTGCACTCCCTTTTGGATGCCTTTCACAGCTCCAGTGTGCCTGGAACTCAGGGCTTCCTGATTTTAAAAATCCTAGCCCTAGGCCGAACCCCAACCCTAAGACGAGAAAGGCAAATCAGCCAGGAATTAGGCATGTCCCCAAGGAAAAAGCTGTGGAGGCAGGCATGTTGTGGTACTTTTGCGCTCTTCTTGGCTAGTCCTTCGCAGCTGCTGTGTTCTTGGAACTCAGGGCTTTCTGGTTAATAGAGCCCTTACCCTAGGCGTAACTCAAACCTTAACCCTAGGAAGGAATATCAACCTATTGTTCGGGATGGTCTCATGGAAATATCAGTGGTGGCAGCCAAGTTGCGTCACTTTTGCGCTCCCCTTGGGATGCCTTTCGCAGCTGCAGTGTGCCTGGAGCCCAGGGCTTCCTGGTTTTAAAAGTCCTAGGCCTAAGCCTAACAGTAACCCTAGGAAGGTAAATCAGCCGGGTATTAGGGTTCTTCCTAAGGGAAAAGCCGTGAAAGCAGCCATGTTGTGGCACTTCTGCACTCCCTTTGGGATGCCTTTGGCAGATGAAGTAAGCCTGGAACTCAGGGCTTCCTGGTTAAAGAAATCCAAGCCCTAGGCTGAACCCTAACCCTTACCCTAGGCAGATAAATCAGCCTAGGTATAGGGATGGTGCCAAGGAAAAAGCTGTGAAAGCTGCCATGTTGTTGCACTTTTGTACTCCCCTTGGGATGCCTTGAACAGCTGCAGTGTGCCTGGAGCCCAGGGCTTCCTGGTTTTAAAAATCCTAGCCCTAGGCCTAAGCCTAACAGTAACCCTGGGAAGGCAAATCAGCCTGGTGTTAGGCTTCTTGCCAAGGAAAAAGCCGTGAAAGCAGCCATGTTGTGGCACTTTTGCACTCCCTTTTGGATGCCTTTCACAGCTCCAGTGTGCCTGGAACTCAGGGCTTCCTGATTTTAAAAATCCTAGCCCTAGGCCGAACCCCAACCCTAAGACGAGAAAGGCAAATCAGCCAGGAATTAGGCATGTCCCCAAGGAAAAAGCTGTGGAGGCAGGCATGTTGTGCTACTTTTGCGCTCTTCTTGGCTAGTCCTTCGCAGCTGCTGTGTTCTTGGAACTCAGGGCTTTCTGGTTAATAGAACCCTTACCCTAGGCGTAACTCAAACCTTAACCCTAGGAAGGAAAATCAGCCTATGGTTCGGGATGGTCTCATGGAAATATCAGTGGTGGCAGCCAAGTTGCGTCACTTTTGCGCTCCCCTTGGGATGCCTTTCGCAGCTGCAGTGTGCCTGGAGCCCAGGGCTTCCTGGTTTTAAAAGTCCTAGGCCTAAGCCTAACAGTAACCCTAGGAAGGTAAATCAGCTGGGTATTAGGGTTCTTCCTAAGGGAAAAGCCGTGAAAGCAGCCATGTTGTGGCACTTCTGCACTCCCTTTGGGATGCCTTTGGCAGATGAAGTCAGCCTGGAACTCAGGGCTTCCTGCTTAAAGAAATCCAAGCCCTAGGCTGAACCCTAACCCTAACCCTAGGCAGATAAATCAGCCTAGGTATAGGGATGGTGCCAAGGAAAAAGCTGTGAAAGCTGCCATGTTGTTGCACTTTTGTACTCCCCTTGGGATGCCTTGAACAGCTGCAGTGTGCCTGGAGCTAAGGGCTTCCTAGTTTTAAAAATCCTAGCCCTAGGCCTAAGCCTAACAGTAACCCTGGGAAGGTAAATCAGCCTGGTGTTAGGCTTCTTGCCAAGGAAAAAGCCGTGAAAGCAGCCATGTTGTGGCACTTTTGCACTCCCTTTTGGATGCCTTTCACAGCTCCAGTGTGCCTGGAACTCAGGGCTTCCTGATTTTAAAAATCCTAGCCCTAGGCCGAACCCCAACCCTAAGACGAGAAAGGCAAATCAGCCAGGAATTAGGCATGTCCCCAAGGAAAAAGCTGTGGAGGCAGGCATGTTGTGGTACTTTTGCGCTCTTCTTGGGTAGTCCTTCGCAGCTGCTGTGTTCTTGGAACTCAGGGCTTTCTGGTTAATAGAACCCTTACCCTAGGCGTAACTCAAACCTTAAGCCTAGGAAGGAAAATCAGCCTATGGTTCGGGATGGTCTCATGGAAATATCAGTGGTGGCAGCCAAGTTGCGTCACTTTTGCACTCCCCTTGGGATGCCGTTCGCAGCTGCAGTGTGCCTGGAGCCCAGGGCTTCCTGGTTTTAAAAGTCCTAGGCCTAAGCCTAACAGTAACCCTAGGAAGGTAAATCAGCCGGGTATTAGGGTTCTTCCTAAGGGAAAAGCCGTGAAAGCAGCCATGTTGTGGCACTTCTGCACTCCCTTTGGGATGCCTTTGGCAGATGAAGTAAGCCTGGAACTCAGGGCTTCCTGGTTAAAGAAATCCAAGCCCTAGGCTGAACCCTAACCCTAACCCTAGGCAGATAAATCAGCCTAGGTATAGGGATGGTGCCAAGGAAAAAGCTGTGAAAGCTGCCATGTTGTTGCACTTTTGTACTCCCCTTGGGATGCCTTGAACAGCTGCAGTGTGCCTGGAGCTAAGGGCTTCCTAGTTTTAAAAATCCTAGCCCTAGGCCTAAGCCTAACAGTAACCCTGGGAAGGGAAATCAGCCTGGTGTTAGGCTTCTTGCCAAGGAAAAAGCCGTGAAAGCAGCCATGTTGTGGCACTTTTGCACTCCCTTTTGGATGACTTTCACAGCTGCAGTGTGCCTGGAACTCAGGGCTTCCTGGTTAAAGAAATCCAAGCCCTAGGCTGAACCCTAACCCTAACCCTAGGCAGATATATCAGCCTAGGTATAGGGATAGTGCCACGGAAAAAGCTGTGAAAGCTGCCATGTTTTTGGACTTTTGTACTCCCCTTGGGATGCCTTGAACAGCTGCAGTGTGCCTGGAGCCCAAGGCTTCCTTGTTTTAAAAATCCTAGCCCTAGGCCGAACCCCAACCCTAAGACGAGAAAGGCAAATTAGCCAGGAATTAGGCATGTCCCCAAGGAAAAAGCTGTGGAGGCAGGCATGTTGTGGTACTTTTGCGCTCTTCTTGGCTAGTCCTTCGCAGCTGCTGTGTTCTAGGAACTCAGGGCTTTCTGGTTAATAGAACCCTTACCCTAGGCGTAACTCAAACCTTAAGCCTAGGAAGGAAAATCAGCCTATGGTTCGGGATGGTCTCATGGAAATATCACTGGTGGCAGCCAAGTTGCGTCACTTTTGCGCTCCCCTTGGGATGCCTTTCGCAGCTGCAGTGTGCCTGGAGCCCAGGGCTTCCTGGTTTTAAAAGTCCTAGGCCTAAGCCTAACAGTAACCCTAGGAAGGTAAATCAGCTGGGTATTAGGGTTCTTCCTAAGGGAAAAGCCGTGAAAGCAGCCATGTTGTGGCACTTCTGCACTCCCTTTGGGATGCCTTTGGCAGATGAAGTAAGCCTGGAACTCAGGGCTTCCTGGTTAAAGAAATCCAAGCCCTAGGCTAAACCCTAACCCTAACCCTAGGCAGATAAATCAGCCTAGGTATAGGGATGGTGCCAAGGAAAAAGCTGTGAAAGCTGCCATGTTGTTGCACTTTTGTACTCCCCTTGGGATGCCTTGAACAGCTGCAGTGTGCCTGGAGCTAAGGGCTTCCTAGTTTCAAAAATCCTAGCCCTAGGCCTAAGCCTAACAGTAACCCTGGGAAGGGAAATCAGCCTGCTGTTAGGCTTCTTGCCAAGGAAAAAGCCGTGAAAGCAGCCATGTTGTGGCACTTTTGCACTCCCTTTTGGATGCCTTTCACAGCTCCAGTGTACCTGGAACTCAGGGCTTCCTGATTTTAAAAATCCTAGCCCTAGGCCGAACCCCAACCCTAAGACGAGAAAGGCAAATCAGCCAGGAATTAGGCATGTCCCCAAGGAAAAAGCTGTGGAGGCAGGCATGTTGTGGTACTTTTGCGCTCTTCTTGGCTAGTCCTTCGCAGCTGCTGTGTTCTTGGAACTCAGGGCTTTCTGGTTAATAGAACCCTTACCCTAGGCGTAACTCAAACCTTAAGCCTAGGAAGGAAAATCAGCCTATGGTTCGGGATGGTCTCATGGAAATATCAGTGGTGGCAGCCAAGTTGCGTCACTTTTGCGCTCCCCTTGGGATGCCTTTCGCAGCTGCAGTGTGCCTGGAGCCCAGGGCTTCCTGGTTTTAAAAGTCCTAGGCCTAAGCCTAACAGTAACCCTAGGAAGGTAAATCAGCCGGGTATTAGGGTTCTTCCTAAGGGAAAAGCCGTGAAAGCAGCCATGTTGTGGCACTTCTGCACTCCCTTTGGGATGCCTTTGGCAGATGAAGTAAGCCTGGAACTCAGGGCTTCCTGGTTAAAGAAATCCAAGCCCTAGGCTGAACCCTAACCCTAACCCTAGGCAGATAAATCAGCCAAGGTATAGGGATGGTGCCAAGGAAAAAGCTGTGAAAGCTGCCATGTTGTTGCACTTTTGTACTCCCCTTGGGATGCCTTGAACAGCTGCAGTGTGCCTGGAGCTAAGTGCTTCCTAGTTTTAAAAATCCTAGCCCTAGGCCTAAGCCTAACAGTAACCCTGGGAAGGTAAATCAGCCTGGTGTTAGGCTTCTTGCCAAGGAAAAAGCCTTGAAAGCAGCCATGTTGTGGCACTTTTGCACTCCCTTTTGGATGCCTTTCACAGCTCCAGTGTGCCTGGAACTCAGGGCTTCCTGATTTTAAAAATCCTAGCCCTAGGCCGAACCTCAACCCTAAGACGAGAAAGGCAAATCAGCCAGGAATTAGGCATGTCCCCAAGGAAAAAGCTGTGGAGGCAGGCATGTTGTGGTACTTTTGCGCTCTTCTTGGCTAGTCCTTCGCAGCTGCTGTGTTCTTGGAACTCAGGGCTTTCTGGTTAATAGAACCCTTACCCTAGGCGTAACTCAAACCTTAACCCTAGGAAGGAAAATCAGCCTATGGTTCGGGATGGTCTCATGGAAATATCAGTGGTGGCAGCCAAGTTGCGTCACTTTTGCGCTCCCCTTGGGATGCCTTTCGCAGCTGCAGTGTGCCTGGAGCCCAGGGCTTCCTGGTTTTAAAAGTCCTAGGCCTAAGCCTAACAGTAACCCTAGGAAGGTAAATCAGCCGGGTATTAGGATTCTTCCTAAGGGAAAAGCCGTGAAAGCAGCCATGTTGTGGCACTTCTGCACTCCCTTTGGGATGCCTTTGGCAGATGAAGTAAGCCTGGAACTCAGGGCTTCCTGGTTAAAGAAATCCAAGCCCTAGGCTGAACCCTAACCCTAACCCTAGGCAGATAAATCAGCCTAGGTATAGGGATGGTGCCAAGGAAAAAGCTGTGAAAGCTGCCATGTTGTTGCACTTTTGTACTCCCCTTGGGATGCCTTGAACAGCTGCAGTGTGCCTGGAGCTAAGTGCTTCCTAGTTTTAAAAATCCTAGCCCTAGGCCTAAGCCTAACAGTAACCCTGGGAAGGTAAATCAGCCTGGTGTTAGGCTTCTTGCCAAGGAAAAAGCCGTGAAAGCAGCCATGTTGTGGCACTTTTGCACTCCCTTTTGGATGCCTTTCACAGCTCCAGTGTGCCTGGAACTCAGGGCTTCCTGATTTTAAAAATCCTAGCCCTAGGCCGAACCTTAACCCTAAGACGAGAAAGGCAAATCAGCCAGGAATTAGGCATGTCCCCAAGGAAAAAGCTGTGGAGGCAGGCATGTTGTGCTACTTTTGCGCTCTTCTTGGCTAGTCCTTCGCAGCTGCTGTGTTCTTGGAACTCAGGGCTTTCTGGTTAATAGACCCTTACCCTAGGCGTAACTCAAACCTTAACCCTAGGAAGGAATATCAACCTATGGTTCGGGATGGTCTCATGGAAATATCAGTGGTGGCAGCCAAGTTGCGTCACTTTTGCGCTCCCCTTGGGATGCCTTTCGCAGCTGCAGTGTGCCTGGAGCCCAGGGCTTCCTGGTTTTAAAAGTCCTAGGCCTAAGCCTAACAGTAACCCTAGGAAGGTAAATCAGCCGGGTATTAGGGTTCTTCCTAAGGGAAAAGCCGTGAAAGCAGCCATGTTGTGGCACTTCTGCACTCCCTTTGGGATGCCTTTGGCAGATGAAGTAAGCCTGGAACTCAGGGCTTCCTGGTTAAAGAAATCCAAGCCCTAGGCTGAACCCTAACCCTAACCCTAGGCAGATAAATCAGCCTAGGTATAGGGATGGTGCCAAGGAAAAAGCTGTGAAAGCTGCCATGTTGTTGCACTTTTGTACTCCCCTTGGGATGCCTTGAACAGCTGCAGTGTGCCTGGAGCTAAGGGCTTCCTAGTTTTAAAAATCCTAGCCCTAGGCCTAAGCCTAACAGTAACCCTGGGAAGGGAAATCAGCCTGGTGTTAGGCTTCTTGCCAAGGAAAAAGCCGTGAAAGCAGCCATGTTGTGGCACTTTTGCACTCCCTTTTGGATGCCTTTCACAGCTCCAGTGTGCCTGGAACTCAGGGCTTCCTGATTTTAAAAATCCTAGCCCTAGGCCGAACCCCAACCCTATGAAAAGAAAGGCAAATCAGCCAGGAATTAGGCATGTCCACAAGGAAAAAGCTGTGGAGGCAGGCATGTTGTGGTACTTTTGCGCTCTTCTTGGCTAGTCCTTCGCAGCTGCTGTGTTCTTGGAACTCAGGGCTTTCTGGTTAATAGAAGCCTTACCCTAGGCGTAACTCAAACCTTAAGCCTAGGAAGGAAAATCAGCCTATGGTTCGGGATGGTCTCATGGAAATATCAGTGGTGGCAGCCAAGTTGCGTCACTTTTGCGCTCCCCTTGGGATGCCTTTCGCAGCTGCAGTGTGCCTGGAGCCCAGGGCTTCCTGGTTTTAAAAGTCCTAGGCCTAAGCCTAACAGTAACCCTAGGAAGGTAAATCAGCCGGGTATTAGGGTTCTTCCTAAGGGAAAAGCCGTGAAAGCAGCCATGTTGTGGCACTTCTGCACTCCCTTTGGGATGCCTTTGGCAGATGAAGTAAGCCTGGAACTCAGGGCTTCCTGGTTAAAGAAATCACAGCCCTAGGCTGAACCCTAACCCTAACCCTAGGCAGATAAATCAGCCTAGGTATAGGGATGGTGCCAAGGAAAAAGCTGTGAAAGCTGCCATGTTGTTGCACTTTTGTACTCCCCTTGGGATGCCTTGAACAGCTGCAGTGTGCCTGGAGCTAAGGGCTTCCTAGTTTCAAAAATCCTAGCCCTAGGCCTAAGCCTAACAGTAACCCTGGGAAGGGAAATCAGCCTGCTGTTAGGCTTCTTGCCAAGGAAAAAGCCGTGAAAGCAGCCATGTTGTGGCACTTTTGCACTCCCTTTTGGATGCCTTTCACAGCTCCAGTGTGCCTGGAACTCAGGGCTTCCTGATTTTAAATATCCTAGCCCTAGGCCGAACCCCAACCCTATGAAAAGAAAGGCAAATCAGCCAGGAATTAGGCATGTCCCCAAGGAAAAAGCTGTGGAGGCAGGCATGTTGTGGTACTTTTGCGCTCTTCTTGGCTAGTCCTTCGCAGCTGCTGTGTTCTTGGAACTCAGGGCTTTCTGGTTAATAGAACCCTTACCCTAGGCGTAACTCAAACCTTAAGCCTAGGAAGGAAAACCAGCCTATGGTTCGGGATGGTCTCATGGAAATATCAGTAGTGGCAGCCAAGTTGCGTCACTTTTGCACTCCCCTTGGGATGCCTTTCGCAGCTGCAGTGTGCCTGGAGCCCAGGGCTTCCTGGTTTTAAAAGTCCTAGGCCTAAGCCTAACAGTAACCCTAGGAAGGTAAATCAGCCGGGTATTAGGGTTCTTCCTAAGGGAAAAGCCGTGAAAGCAGCCATGTTGTGGCACTTCTGCACTCCCTTTGGGATGCCTTTGGCAGATGAAGTAAGCCTGGAACTCAGGGCTTCCTGGTTAAAGAAATCCAAGCCCTAGGCTGAACCCTAACCCTAACCCTAGGCAGATAAATCAGCCTAGGTATAGGGATGGTGCCAAGGAAAAAGCTGTGAAAGCTGCCATGTTGTTGCACTTTTGTACTCCCCTTGGGATGCCTTGAACAGCTGCAGTGTGCCTGGAGCTAAGGGCTTCCTAGTTTTAAAAATCCTAGCCCTAGGCCTAAGCCTAACAGTAACCCTGGGAAGGGAAATCAGCCTGGTGTTAGGCTTCTTGCCAAGGAAAAAGCCGTGAAAGCAGCCATGTTGTGGCACTTTTGCACTCCCTTTTGGATGCCTTTCACAGCTCCAGTGTGCCTGGAACTCAGGGCTTCCTGATTTTAAAAATCCTAGCCCTAGGCCGAACCCCAACCCTAAGACGAGAAAGGCAAATCAGCCAGGAATTAGGCATGTCCCCAAGGAAAAAGCTGTGGAGGCAGGCATGTTGTGGTACTTTTGCGCTCTTCTTGGCTAGTCCTTCGCAGCTGCTGTGTTCTTGGAACTCAGGGCTTTCTGGTTAATAGAACCCTTACCCTAGGCGTAACTCAAACCTTAAGCCTAGGAAGGAAAATCAGCCTATGGTTCGGGATGGTCTCATGGAAATATCAGTGGTGGCAGCCAAGTTGCGTCACTTTTGCGCTCCCCCTGGGATGCCTTTCGCAGCTGCAGTGTGCCTGGAGCCCAGGGCTTCCTGGTTTTAAAAGTCCTAGGCCTAAGCCTAACAGTAACCCTAGGAAGGTAAATCAGCCGGGTATTAGGGTTCTTCCTAAGGGAAAAGCCATGAAAGCAGCCATGTTGTGGCACTTCTGCACTCCCTTTGGGATGCCTTTGGCAGATGAAGTAAGCCTGGAACTCAGGGCTTCCTGGTTAAAGAAATCCAAGCCCTAGGCTGAACCCTAACCCTAACCCTAGGCAGATAAATCAGCCTAGGTATAGGAATGGTGCCAAGGAAAAAGCTGTGAAAGCTGCCATGTTGTTGCACTTTTGTACTCCCCTTGGGATGCCTTGAACAGCTGCAGTGTGCCTGGAGCTAAGGGCTTCCTAGTTTTAAAAATCCTAGCCCTAGGCCTAAGCCTAACAGTAACCCTGGGAAGGTTAATCAGCCTGCTGTTAGGCTTCTTGCCAAGGAAAAAGCCGTGAAAGCAGCCATGTTGTGGCACTTTTGCACTCCCTTTTGGATGCCTTTCACAGCTCCAGTGTGCCTGGAACTCAGGGCTTCCTGATTTTAAAAATCCTAGCCCTAGGCCGAACCCCAACCCTAAGACGAGAAAGGCAAATCAGCCAGGAATTAGGCATGTCCCCAAGGAAAAAGCTGTGGAGGCAGGCATGTTGTGCTACTTTTGCGCTCTTCTTGGCTAGTCCTTCGCAGCTGCTGTGTTCTTGGAACTCAGGGCTTTCTGGTTAATAGAACCCTTACCCTAGGCGTAACTGAAACCTTAAGCCTAGGAAGGAAAATCAGGCTATGGTTCGGGATGGTCTCATGGAAATATCAGTGGTGGCAGCCAAGTTGCGTCACTTTTGCGCTCCCCTTGGGATGCCTTTCGCAGCTGCAGTGTGCCTGGAGCCCAGGGCTTCCTGGTTTTAAAAGTCCTAGGCCTAAGCCTAACAGTAACCCTAGGAAGGTAAATCAGCCGGGTATTAGGGTTCTTCCTAAGGGAAAAGCCGTGAAAGCAGCCATGTTGTGGCACTTCTGCACTCCCTTTGGGATGCCTTTGGCAGATGAAGTAAGCCTGGAACTCAGGGCTTCCTGGTTAAAGAAATCCAAGCCCTAGGCTGAACCCTAACCCTAACCCTAGGCAGATAAATCAGCCTAGGTATAGGGATGGTGCCAAGGAAAAAGCTGTGAAAGCTGCCATGTTGTTGCACTTTTGTACTCCCCTTGGGATGCCTTGAACAGCTGCAGTGTGCCTGGAGCTAAGGGCTTCCTAGTTTTAAAAATCCTAGCCCTAGGCCTAAGCCTAACAGTAACCCTGGGAAGGCAAATCAGCCTGGTGTTAGGCTTCTTGCCAAGGAAAAAGCCGTGAAAGCAGCCATGTTGTGGCACTTTTGCACTCCCTTTTGGATGCCTTTCACAGCTCCAGTGTGCCTGGAACTCAGGGCTTCCTGATTTTAAAAATCCTAGCCCTAGGCCGAACCCCAACCCTAAGACGAGAAAGGCAAATCAGCCAGGAATTAGGCATGTTTACAAGGAAAAAGCTGTGGAGGCAGGCATGTTGTGGTACTTTTGCGCTCTTCTTGGCTAGTCTTTCGCAGCTGCTGTGTTCTTGGAACTCAGGGCTTTCTGGTTAATAGAACCCTTACCCTAGGCGTAACTCAAACCTTAAGCCTAGGAAGGAAAATCAGCCTATGGTTCGGGATGGTCTCATGGAAATATCAGTGGTGGCAGCCAAGTTGCGTCACTTTTGCGCTCCCCTTGGGATGCCTTTCGCAGCTGCAGTGTGCCTGGAGCCCAGGGCTTCCTGGTTTTAAAAGTCCTAGGCCTAAGCCCAACAGTAACCCTAGGAAGGTAAATCAGCCGGGTATTAGGGCTCCTCCTAAGGGAAAAGCCGTGAAAGCAGCCATGTTGTGGCACTTCTGCACTCCCTTTGGGATGCCTTTGGCAGATGAAGTAAGCCTGGAACTCAGGGCTTCCTGGTTAAAGAAATCCAAGCCCTAGGCTGAACCCTAACCCTAACCCTAGGCAGATAAATCAGCCTAGGTATAGGGATGGTGCCAAGGAAAAAGCTGTGAAAGCTGCCATGTTGTTGCACTTTTGTACTCCCCTTGGGATGCCTTGAACAGCTGCAGTGTGCCTGGAGCTAAGGGCTTCCTAGTTTTAAAAATCCTAGCCCTAGGCCTAAGCCTAACAGTAACCCTGGGAAGGTAAATCAGCCTGGTGTTAGGCTTCTTGCCAAGGAAAAAGCCGTGAAAGCAGCCATGTTGTGGCACTTTTGCACTCCCTTTTGGATGCCTTTCACAGCTCCAGTGTGCCTGGAACTCAGGGCTTCCTGATTTTAAAAATCCTAGCCCTAGGCCGAACCCCAACCCTATGAAAAGAAAGGCAAATCAGCCAGGAATTAGGCATGTCCCCAAGGAAAAAGCTGTGGAGGCAGGCATGTTGTGGTACTTTTGCGCTCTTCTTGGGTAGTCCTTCGCAGCTGCTGTGTTCTTGGAACTCAGGGCTTTCTGGTAAATAGAGCCCTTACCCTAGGCGTAACTCAAACCTTAAGCCTAGGAAGGAAAATCAGCCTATGGTTCGGGATGGTCTCATGGAAATATCAGTGGTGGCAGCCAAGTTGCGTCACTTTTGCGCTCCCCTTGGGATGCCTTTCGCAGCTGCAGTGTGCCTGGAGCCCAGGGCTTCCTGGTTTTAAAAGTCCTAGGCCTAAGCCTAACAGTAACCCTAGGAAGGTAAATCAGCCGGGTATTAGGGTTCTTCCTAAGGGAAAAGCCGTGAAAGCAGCCATGTTGTGGCACTTCTGCACTCCCTTTGGGATGCCTTTGGCAGATGAAGTAAGCCTGGAACTCAGGGCTTCCTGGTTAAAGAAATCCAAGCCC
The DNA here is from genome assembly GCF_027887145.1 of Ammospiza caudacuta. Taxonomy (NCBI): domain Eukaryota; kingdom Metazoa; phylum Chordata; class Aves; order Passeriformes; family Passerellidae; genus Ammospiza; species Ammospiza caudacuta. The sequence goes on from NC_080619.1 coordinate 481,308, forward strand.
TAGGCTGAACCCTAACCCTAACCCTAGGCAGATAAATCAGCCTAGGTATAGGGATGGTGCCAAGGAAAAAGCTGTGAAAGCTGCCATGTTGTTGCACTTTTGTACTCCCCTTGGGATGCCTTGAACAGCTGCAGTGTGCCTGGAGCTAAGGGCTTCCTAGTTTTAAAAATCCTAGCCCTAGGCCTAAGCCTAACAGTAACCCTGGGAAGGGAAATCAGCCTGGTGTTAGGCTTCTTGCCAAGGAAAAAGCCGTGAAAGCAGCCATGTTGTGGCACTTTTGCACTCCCTTTTGGATGCCTTTCACAGCTCCAGTGTGCCTGGAACTCAGGGCTTCCTGATTTTAAAAATCCTAGCCCTAGGCCGAACCCCAACCCTATGAAAAGAAAGGCAAATCAGCCAGGAATTAGGCATGTCCACAAGGAAAAAGCTGTGGAGGCAGGCATGTTGTGGTACTTTTGCGCTCTTCTTGGCTAGTCCTTCGCAGCTGCTGTGTTCTTGGAACTCAGGGCTTTCTGGTTAATAGAAGCCTTACCCTAGGCGTAACTCAAACCTTAAGCCTAGGAAGGAAAATCAGCCTATGGTTCGGGATGGTCTCATGGAAATATCAGTGGTGGCAGCCAAGTTGCGTCACTTTTGCGCTCCCCTTGGGATGCCTTTCGCAGCTGCAGTGTGCCTGGAGCCCAGGGCTTCCTGGTTTTAAAAGTCCTAGGCCTAAGCCTAACAGTAACCCTAGGAAGGTAAATCAGCCGGGTATTAGGGTTCTTCCTAAGGGAAAAGCCGTGAAAGCAGCCATGTTGTGGCACTTCTGCACTCCCTTTGGGATGCCTTTGGCAGATGAAGTAAGCCTGGAACTCAGGGCTTCCTGGTTAAAGAAATCACAGCCCTAGGCTGAACCCTAACCCTAACCCTAGGCAGATAAATCAGCCTAGGTATAGGGATGGTGCCAAGGAAAAAGCTGTGAAAGCTGCCATGTTGTTGCACTTTTGTACTCCCCTTGGGATGCCTTGAACAGCTGCAGTGTGCCTGGAGCTAAGGGCTTCCTAGTTTCAAAAATCCTAGCCCTAGGCCTAAGCCTAACAGTAACCCTGGGAAGGGAAATCAGCCTGCTGTTAGGCTTCTTGCCAAGGAAAAAGCCGTGAAAGCAGCCATGTTGTGGCACTTTTGCACTCCCTTTTGGATGCCTTTCACAGCTCCAGTGTGCCTGGAACTCAGGGCTTCCTGATTTTAAATATCCTAGCCCTAGGCCGAACCCCAACCCTAAGACGAGAAAGGCAAATCAGCCAGGAATTAGGCATGTCCCCAAGGAAAAAGCTGTGGAGGCAGGCATGTTGTGGTACTTTTGCGCTCTTCTTGGCTAGTCCTTCGCAGCTGCTGTGTTCTTGGAACTCAGGGCTTTCTGGTTAATAGAACCCTTACCCTAGGCGTAACTCAAACCTTAAGCCTAGGAAGGAAAACCAGCCTATGGTTCGGGATGGTCTCATGGAAATATCAGTAGTGGCAGCCAAGTTGCGTCACTTTTGCACTCCCCTTGGGATGCCTTTCGCAGCTGCAGTGTGCCTGGAGCCCAGGGCTTCCTGGTTTTAAAAGTCCTAGGCCTAAGCCTAACAGTAACCCTAGGAAGGTAAATCAGCCGGGTATTAGGGTTCTTCCTAAGGGAAAAGCCGTGAAAGCAGCCATGTTGTGGCACTTCTGCACTCCCTTTGGGATGCCTTTGGCAGATGAAGTAAGCCTGGAACTCAGGGCTTCCTGGTTAAAGAAATCCAAGCCCTAGGCTGAACCCTAACCCTAACCCTAGGCAGATAAATCAGCCTAGGTATAGGGATGGTGCCAAGGAAAAAGCTGTGAAAGCTGCCATGTTGTTGCACTTTTGTACTCCCCTTGGGATGCCTTGAACAGCTGCAGTGTGCCTGGAGCTAAGGGCTTCCTAGTTTTAAAAATCCTAGCCCTAGGCCTAAGCCTAACAGTAACCCTGGGAAGGGAAATCAGCCTGGTGTTAGGCTTCTTGCCAAGGAAAAAGCCGTGAAAGCAGCCATGTTGTGGCACTTTTGCACTCCCTTTTGGATGCCTTTCACAGCTCCAGTGTGCCTGGAACTCAGGGCTTCCTGATTTTAAAAATCCTAGCCCTAGGCCGAACCCCAACCCTAAGACGAGAAAGGCAAATCAGCCAGGAATTAGGCATGTCCCCAAGGAAAAAGCTGTGGAGGCAGGCATGTTGTGGTACTTTTGCGCTCTTCTTGGCTAGTCCTTCGCAGCTGCTGTGTTCTTGGAACTCAGGGCTTTCTGGTTAATAGAACCCTTACCCTAGGCGTAACTCAAACCTTAAGCCTAGGAAGGAAAATCAGCCTATGGTTCGGGATGGTCTCATGGAAATATCAGTGGTGGCAGCCAAGTTGCGTCACTTTTGCGCTCCCCCTGGGATGCCTTTCGCAGCTGCAGTGTGCCTGGAGCCCAGGGCTTCCTGGTTTTAAAAGTCCTAGGCCTAAGCCTAACAGTAACCCTAGGAAGGTAAATCAGCCGGGTATTAGGGTTCTTCCTAAGGGAAAAGCCATGAAAGCAGCCATGTTGTGGCACTTCTGCACTCCCTTTGGGATGCCTTTGGCAGATGAAGTAAGCCTGGAACTCAGGGCTTCCTGGTTAAAGAAATCCAAGCCCTAGGCTGAACCCTAACCCTAACCCTAGGCAGATAAATCAGCCTAGGTATAGGAATGGTGCCAAGGAAAAAGCTGTGAAAGCTGCCATGTTGTTGCACTTTTGTACTCCCCTTGGGATGCCTTGAACAGCTGCAGTGTGCCTGGAGCTAAGTGCTTCCTAGTTTTAAAAATCCTAGCCCTAGGCCTAAGCCTAACAGTAACCCTGGGAAGGTTAATCAGCCTGCTGTTAGGCTTCTTGCCAAGGAAAAAGCCGTGAAAGCAGCCATGTTGTGGCACTTTTGCACTCCCTTTTGGATGCCTTTCACAGCTCCAGTGTGCCTGGAACTCAGGGCTTCCTGATTTTAAAAATCCTAGCCCTAGGCCAAACCCCAACCCTAAGACGAGAAAGGCAAATCAGCCAGGAATTAGGCATGTCCCCAAGGAAAAAGCTGTGGAGGCAGGCATGTTGTGCTACTTTTGCGCTCTTCTTGGCTAGTCCTTCGCAGCTGCTGTGTTCTTGGAACTCAGGGCTTTCTGGTAAATAGAGCCCTTACCCTAGGCGTAACTGAAACCTTAAGCCTAGGAAGGAAAATCAGGCTATGGTTCGGGATGGTCTCATGGAAATATCAGTGGTGGCAGCCAAGTTGCGTCACTTTTGCGCTCCCCTTGGGATGCCTTTTGCAGCTGCAGTGTGCCTGGAGCCCAGGGCTTCCTGGTTTTAAAAGTCCTAGGCCTAAGCCTAACAGTAACCCTAGGAAGGTAAATCAGCCGGGTATTAGGGTTCTTCCTAAGGGAAAAGCCGTGAAAGCAGCCATGTTGTGGCACTTCTGCACTCCCTTTGGGATGCCTTTGGCAGATGAAGTAAGCCTGGAACTCAGGGCTTCCTGGTTAAAGAAATCCAAGCCCTAGGCTGAACCCTAACCCTAACCCTAGGCAGATAAATCAGCCTAGGTATAGGGATGGTGCCAAGGAAAAAGCTGTGAAAGCTGCCATGTTGTTGCACTTTTGTACTCCCCTTGGGATGCCTTGAACAGCTGCAGTGTGCCTGGAGCTAAGGGCTTCCTAGTTTTAAAAATCCTAGCCCTAGGCCTAAGCCTAACAGTAACCCTGGGAAGGCAAATCAGCCTGGTGTTAGGCTTCTTGCCAAGGAAAAAGCCGTGAAAGCAGCCATGTTGTGGCACTTTTGCACTCCCTTTTGGATGCCTTTCACAGCTCCAGTGTGCCTGGAACTCAGGGCTTCCTGATTTTAAAAATCCTAGCCCTAGGCCGAACCCCAACCCTAAGACGAGAAAGGCAAATCAGCCAGGAATTAGGCATGTTTACAAGGAAAAAGCTGTGGAGGCAGGCATGTTGTGGTACTTTTGCGCTCTTCTTGGCTAGTCTTTCGCAGCTGCTGTGTTCTTGGAACTCAGGGCTTTCTGGTTAATAGAACCCTTACCCTAGGCGTAACTCAAACCTTAAGCCTAGGAAGGAAAATCAGCCTATGGTTCGGGATGGTCTCATGGAAATATCAGTGGTGGCAGCCAAGTTGCGTCACTTTTGCGCTCCCCTTGGGATGCCTTTCGCAGCTGCAGTGTGCCTGGAGCCCAGGGCTTCCTGGTTTTAAAAGTCCTAGGCCTAAGCCCAACAGTAACCCTAGGAAGGTAAATCAGCCGGGTATTAGGGCTCCTCCTAAGGGAAAAGCCGTGAAAGCAGCCATGTTGTGGCACTTCTGCACTCCCTTTGGGATGCCTTTGGCAGATGAAGTAAGCCTGGAACTCAGGGCTTCCTGGTTAAAGAAATCCAAGCCCTAGGCTGAACCCTAACCCTAACCCTAGGCAGATAAATCAGCCTAGGTATAGGGATGGTGCCAAGGAAAAAGCTGTGAAAGCTGCCATGTTGTTGCACTTTTGTACTCCCCTTGGGATGCCTTGAACAGCTGCAGTGTGCCTGGAGCTAAGGGCTTCCTAGTTTTAAAAATCCTAGCCCTAGGCCTAAGCCTAACAGTAACCCTGGGAAGGTAAATCAGCCTGCTGTTAGGCTTCTTGCCAAGGAAAAAGCCGTGAAAGCAGCCATGTTGTGGCACTTTTGCACTCCCTTTTGGATGCCTTTCACAGCTCCAGTGTGCCTGGAACTCAGGGCTTCCTGATTTTAAAAATCCTAGCCCTAGGCCGAACCCCAACCCTATGAAAAGAAAGGCAAATCAGCCAGGAATTAGGCATGTCCCCAAGGAAAAAGCTGTGGAGGCAGGCATGTTGTGGTACTTTTGCGCTCTTCTTGGCTAGTCCTTCGCAGCTGCTGTGTTCTTGGAACTCAGGGCTTTCTGGTAAATAGAGCCCTTACCCTAGGCGTAACTCAAACCTTAAGCCTAGGAAGGAAAATCAGCCTATGGTTCGGGATGGTCTCATGGAAATATCAGTGGTGGCAGCCAAGTTGCGTCACTTTTGCGCTCCCCTTGGGATGCCTTTCGCAGCTGCAGTGTGCCTGGAGCCCAGGGCTTCCTGGTTTTAAAAGTCCTAGGCCTAAGCCTAACAGTAACCCTAGGAAGGTAAATCAGCCGGGTATTAGGGTTCTTCCTAAGGGAAAAGCCGTGAAAGCAGCCATGTTGTGGCACTTCTGCACTCCCTTTGGGATGCCTTTGGCAGATGAAGTAAGCCTGGAACTCAGGGCTTCCTGGTTAAAGAAATCCAAGCCCTAGGCTGAACCCTAACCCTAACCCTAGGCAGATAAATCAGCCTAGGTATAGGGATTGTGCCAAGGAAAAAGCTGTGAAAGCTGCCATGTTGTTGCACTTTTGTACTCCCCTTGGGATGCCTTGAACAGCTGCAGTGTGCCTGGAGCTAAGGGCTTCCTAGATTTAAAAATCCTAGCCCTAGGCCTAAGCCTAACAGTAACCCTGGGAAGGTAAATCAGCCTGGTGTTAGGCTTCTTGCCAAGGAAAAAGCCGTGAAAGCAGCCATGTTGTGGCACTTTTGCACTCCCTTTTGGATGCCTTTCACAGCTCCAGTGTGCCTGGAACTCAGGGCTTCCTGATTTTAAAAATCCTAGCCCTAGGCCGAACCCCAACCCTAAGACGAGAAAGGCAAATCAGCCAGGAATTAGGCATGTCCCCAAGGAAAAAGCTGTGGAGGCAGGCATGTTGTGCTACTTTTGCGCTCTTCTTGGCTAGTCCTTCGCAGCTGCTGTGTTCTTGGAACTCAGGGCTTTCTGGTTAATAGAACCCTTACCCTAGGCGTAACTCAAACCTTAAGCCTAGGAAGGAAAATCAGCCTATGGTTCGGGATGGTCTCATGGAAATATCAGTGGTGGCAGCCAAGTTGCATCACTTCTGCGCTCCCCTTGGGATGCCTTTCGCAGCTGCAGTGTGCCTGGAGCCCAGGGCTTCCTGGTTTTAAAAGTCCTAGGCCTAAGCCTAACAGTAACCCTAGGAAGGTAAATCAGCCGGATATTAGGGTTCCTCCTAAGGGAAAAGCCGTGAAAGCAGCCATGTTGTGGCTCTTCTGCACTCCCTTTGGGATGCCTTTGGCAGATGAAGTAAGCCTGGAACTCAGGGCTTCCTGCTTAAAGAAATCCAAGCCCTAGGCTGAACCCTAACCCTAACCCTAGGCAGATAAATCAGCCTAGGTATAGGGATGGTGCCAAGGAAAAAGCTGTGAAAGCTGCCATGTTGTTGCACTTTTGTACTCCCCTTGGGATGCCTTGAACAGCTGCAGTGTGCCTGGAGCTAAGGGCTTCCTAGTTTTAAAAATCCTAGCCCTAGGCCTAAGCCTAACAGTAACCCTGGGAAGGTAAATCAGCCTGGTGTTAGGCTTCTTGCCAAGGAAAAAGCCGAGAAAGCAGCCATGTTGTGGCACTTTTGCACTCCCTTTTGGATGCCTTTCACAGCTCCAGTGTGCCTGGAACTCAGGGCTTCCTGATTTTAAAAATCCTAGCCCTAGGCCGAACCCCAACCCTATGAAAAGAAAGGCAAATCAGCCAGGAATTAGGCATGTCCCCAAGGAAAAAGCTGTGGAGGCAGGCATGTTGTGGTACTTTTGCGCTCTTCTTGGCTAGTCTTTCGCAGCTGCTGTGTTCTTGGAACTCAGGGCTTTCTGGTTAATAGAACCCTTACCCGAGGCGTAACTCAAACCTTAACCCTAGGAAGGAAAATCAACCAATGGTTCGGGATGGTCTCATGGAAATATCAGTGGTGGCAGCCAAGTTGCGTCACTTTTGCGCTCCCCTTGGGATGCCTTTCGCAGCTGCAGTGTGCCTGGAGCCCAGGGCTTCCTGGTTTTAAAAGTCCTAGGCTTAAGCCTAACAGTAACCCTAGGAAGGTAAATCAGCCGGGTATTAGGGTTCTTCCTAAGGGAAAAGCCGTGAAAGCAGCCATGTTGTGGCACTTCTGCACTCCCTTTGGGATGCCTTTGGCAGATGAAGTAAGCCTGGAACTCAGGGCTTCCTGCTTAAAGAAATCCAAGCCCTAGGCTGAACCCTAACCCTAACCCTAGGCAGATAAATCAGCCTAGGTATAGGGATGGTGCCAAGGAAAAAGCTGTGAAAGCTGCCATGTTGTTGCACTTTTGTACTCCCCTTGGGATGCCTTGAACAGCTGCAGTGTGCCTGGAGCTAAGGGCTTCCTAGTTTTAAAAATCCTAGCCCTAGCCCTAAGCCTAACAGTAACCCTGGGAAGGTAAATCAGCCTGGTGTTAGGCTTCTTGCCAAGGAAAAAGCCGTGAAAGCAGCCATGTTGTGGCACTTTTGCACTCCCTTTTGGATGCCTTTCACAGCTCCAGTGTGCCTGGAACTCAGGGCTTCCTGATTTTAAAAATCCTAGCCCTAGGCCGAACCCCAACCCTAAGACGAGAAAGGCAAATCAGCCAGGAATTAGGCATGTCCCCAAGGAAAAAGCTGTGGAGGCAGGCATGTTGTGCTACTTTTGCGCTCTTCTTGGCTAGTCCTTCGCAGCTGCTGTGTTCTTGGAACTCAGGGCTTTCTGGTTAATAGAAGCCTTACCCTAGGCGTAACTCAAACCTTAAGCCTAGGAAGGAAAATCAGCCTATGGTTCGGGATGGTCTCATGGAAATATCAGTGGTGGCAGCCAAGTTGCGTCACTTTTGCGCTCCCCTTGGGATGCCTTTCGCAGCTGCAGTGTGCCTGGAGCCCAGGGCTTCCTGGTTTTAAAAGTCCTAGGCCTAAGCCTAACAGTAACCCTAGGAAGGTAAATCAGCCGGGTATTAGGGTTCTTCCTAAGGGAAAAGCCGTGAAAGCAGCCATGTTGTGGCACTTCTGCACTCCCTTTGGGATGCCTTTGGCAGATGAAGTAAGCCTGGAACTCAGGGCTTCCTGGTTAAAGAAATCCAAGCCCTAGGCTGAAGCCTAACCCTAACCCTAGGCAGATAAATCAGCCTAGGTATAGGGATGGTGCCAAGGAAAAAGCTGTGAAAGCTGCCATGTTGTTGCACTTTTGTACTCCCCTTGGGATGCCTTGAACAGCTGCAGTGTGCCTGGAGCTAAGGGCTTCCTAGTTTTAAAAATCCTAGCCCTAGGCCTAAGCCTAACAGTAACCCTGGGAAGGCAAATCAGCCTGGTGTTAGGCTTCTTGCCAAGGAAAAAGCCATGAAAGCAGCCATGTTGTGGCACTTTTGCACTCCCTTTTGGATGCCTTTCACAGCTCCAGTGTGCCTGGAACTCAGGGCTTCCTGCTTTTAAAAATCCTAGCCCTAGGCCGAACCCCAACCCTAAGACGAGAAAGGCAAATCAGCCAGGAATTAGGCATGTCCCCAAGGAAAAAGCTGTGGAGGCAGGCATGTTGTGCTACTTTTGCGCTCTTCTTGGCTAGTCCTTCGCAGCTGCTGTGTTCTTGGAACTCAGGGCTTTCCGGTTAATAGAACCCTTACCCTAAGCGTAACTCAAACCTTAACCCTAGGAAGGAAAATCAACCTATGGTTCGGGATGGTCTCATGGAAATATCAGTGGTGGCAGCCAAGTTGCGTCACTTTTGCGCTCCCCTTGGGATGCCTTTCGCAGCTGCAGTGTGCCTGGAGCCCAGGGCTTCCTGGTTTTAAAAGTCCTAGGCCTAAGCCTAACAGTAACCCTAGGAAGGTAAATCAGCCGGGTATTAGGGTTCTTCCTAAGGGAAAAGCCGTGAAAGCAGCCATGTTGTGGCACTTCTGCACTCCCTTTGGGATGCCTTTGGCAGATGAAGTAAGCCTGGAACTCAGGGCTTCCTGGTTAAAGAAATCCAAGCCCTAGGCTGAACCCTAACCCTAACCCTAGGCAGATAAATCAGCCTAGGTATAGGGATGGTGCCAAGGAAAAAGCTGTGAAAGCTGCCATGTTGTTGCACTTTTGTACTCCCCTTGGGATGCCTTGAACAGCTGCAGTGTGCCTGGAGCTAAGGGCTTCCTAGTTTTAAAAATCCTAGCCCTAGGCCTAAGCCTAACAGTAACCCTGGGAAGGCAAATCAGCCTGGTGTTAGGCTTCTTGCCAAGGAAAAAGCCGTGAAAGCAGCCATGTTGTGGCACTTTTGCACTCCCTTTTGGATGCCTTTCACAGCTCCAGTGTGCCTGGAACTCAGGGCTTCCTGATTTTAAAAATCCTAGCCCTAGGCCGAACCCCAGCCCTAAGACGAGAAAGGCAAATCAGCCAGGAATTAGGCATGTCCCCAAGGAAAAACTGTGAAAGCTGCCATGTTGTTGCACTTTTGTACTCCCCTTGGGATGCCTTGAACAGCTGCAGTGTGCCTGGAGCTAAGGGCTTCCTAGTTTTAAAAATCCTAGCCCTAGGCCTAAGCCTAACAGTAACCCTGGGAAGGGAAATCAGCCTGGTGTTAGGCTTCTTGCCAAGGAAAAAGCCGTGAAAGCAGCCATGTTGTGGCACTTTTGCACTCGCTTTTGGATGCCTTTCACAGCTCCAGTGTGCCTGGAACTCAGGGCTTCCTGATTTTAAAAATCCTAGCCCTAGGCCGAACGCCAACCCTAAGACGAGAATGGCAAATCAGCCAGGAATTAGGCATGTCCCCAAGGAAAAAGCTGTGGAGGCAGGCATGTTGTGGTACTTTTGCGCTCTTCTTGGCTAGTCCTTCGCAGCTGCTGTGTTCTTGGAACTCAGGGCTTTCTGGTTAATAGAACTCTTACCCTAGGCGTAACTCAAACCTTAAGCCTAGGAAGGAAAATCAGCCTATGGTTCGGGATGGTCTCATGGAAATATCAGTGGTGGCAGCCAAGTTGCGTCACTTTTGCGCTCCCCCTGGGATGCCTTTCGCAGCTGCAGTGTGCCTGGAGCCCAGGGCCTCCTGGTTTTAAAAGTCCTAGGCCTAAGCCTAACAGTAACCCTAGGAAGGTAAATCAGCCGGGTATTAGGGCTCCTCCTAAGGGAAAAGCCGTGAAAGCAGCCATGTTGTGGCACTTCTGCACTCCCTTTGGGATGCCTTTGGCAGATGAAGTAAGCCTGGAACTCAGGGCTTCCTGGTTAAAGAAATCCAAGCCCTAGGCTGAACCCTAACCCTAACCCTAGGCAGATAAATCAGCCTAGGTATAGGGATGGTGCCAAGGAAAAAGCTGTGAAAGCTGCCATGTTGTTGCACTTTTGTACTCCCCTTGGGATGCCTTGAACAGCTGCAGTGTGCCTGGAGCTAAGGGCTTCCTAGTTTTAAAAATCCTAGCCCTAGGCCTAAGCCTAACAGTAACCCTGGGAAGGCAAATCAGCCTGGTGTTAGGCTTCTTGCCAAGGAAAAAGCCGTGAAAGCAGCCATGTTGTGGCACTTTTGCACTCCCTTTTGGATGCCTTTCACAGCTCCAGTGTGCCTGGAACTCAGGGCTTCCTGATTTTAAAAATCCTAGCTCTAGGCCGAACCCCAACCCTAAGACGAGAAAGGCAAATCAGCCAGGAATTAGGCATGTCTCCAAGGAAAAAGCTGTGAAAGCTGCCATGTAGTTGCACTTTTGTACTCCCCTTGGGATGCCTTGAACAGCTGTAGTGTGCCTGGAGCTAAGGGCTTCCTAGTTTTAAAAATCCTAGCCCTAGGCCTAAGCCTAACAGTAACCCTGGGAAGGCAAATCAGCCTGGTGTTAGGCTTCTTGCCAAGGAAAAAGCCGTGAAAGCAGCCATGTTGTGGCACTTTTGCACTCCCTTTTGGATGCCTTTCACAGCTCCAGTGTGCCTGGAACTCAGGGCTTCCTGATTTTAAAAATCCTAGCCCTAGGCCGAACCCCAACCCTAAGACGAGAAAGGCAAATCAGCCAGGAATTAGGCATGTCCCCAAGGAAAAAGCTGTGGAGGCAGGCATGTTGTGGTACTTTTGCGCTCTTCTTGGCTAGTCCTTCGCAGCTGCTGTGTTCTTGGAACTCAGGGCTTTCTGGTTAATAGAACCCTTACCCTAGGCGTAACTCAAACCTTAAGCCTAGGAAGGAAAATCAGCCTATGGTTCGGGCCGCTCTCATGGAAATATCAGTAGTGGCAGCCAAGTTGCGTCACTTTTGCGCTCCCCTTGGGATGCCTTTCGCAGCTGCAGTGTGCCTGGAGCCCAGGGCTTCCTGGTTTTAAAAGTCCTAGGCCTAAGCCTAACAGTAACCCTAGGAAGGTAAATCAGCCGGGTATTAGGGCTCCTCCTAAGGGAAAAGCCGTGAAAGCAGCCATGTTGTGGCACTTCTGCACTCCCTTTGGGATGCCTTTGGCAGATGAAGTAAGCCTGGAACTCAGGGCTTCCTGCTTAAAGAAATCCAAGCCCTAGGCTGAACCCTAACCCTAACCCTAGGCAGATAAATCAGCCTAGGTATAGGGATGGTGCCAAGGAAAAAGCTGTGAAAGCTGCCATGTTGTTGCACTTTTGTACTCCCCTTGGGATGCCTTGAACAGCTGCAGTGTGCCTGGAGCTAAGGGCTTCCTAGTTTTAAAAATCCTAGCCCTAGGCCTAAGCCTAACAGTAACCCTGGGAAGGGAAATCAGCCTGGTGTTAGGCTTCTTGCCAAGGAAAAAGCCGTGAAAGCAGCCATGTTGTGGCACTTTTGCACTCCCTTTTGGATGCCTTTCACAGCTCCAGTGTGCCTGGAACTCAGGGCTTCCTGATTTTAAAAATCCTAGCCCTAGGCCGAACCCCAACCCTAAGACGAGAAAGGCAAATCAGCCAGGAATTAGGCATGTCCCCAAGGAAAAAGCTGTGGAGGCAGGCATGTTGTGGTACTTTTGCGCTCTTCTTGGGTAGTCCTTCGCAGCTGCTGTGTTCTTGGAACTCAGGGCTTTCTGGTTAATAGAACCCTTACCCGAGGCGTAACTCAAACCTTAACCCTAGGAAGGAAAATCAACCTATGGTTCGTGATGGTCTCATGGAAATATCAGTGGTGGCAGCCAAGTTGCGTCACTTTTGCGCTCCCCTTGGGATGCCTTTCGCAGCTGCAGTGTGCCTGGAGCCCAGGGCTTCCTGGTTTTAAAAGTCCTAGGCCTAAGCCTAACAGTAACCCTAGGAAGGTAAATCAGCCGGGTATTAGGGTTCCTCCTAAGGGAAGAGCCGTGAAAGCAGCCATGTTGTGGCACTTCTGCACTCCCTTTGGGATGCCTTTGGCAGATGAAGTAAGCCTGGAACTCAGGGCTTCCTGGTTAAAGAAATCCAAGCCCTAGGCTGAACCCTAACCCTAACCCTAGGCAGATAAATCAGCCTAGGTATAGGGATGGTGCCAAGGAAAAAGCTGTGAAAGCTGCCATGTTGTTGCACTTTTGTACTCCCCTTGGGATGCCTTGCACAGCTGTAGTGTGCCTGGAGCTAAGGGCTTCCTAGTTTTAAAAATCCTAGCCCTAGGCCTAAGCCTAACAGTAACCCTGGGAAGGCAAATCAGCCTGGTGTTAGGCTTCTTGCCAAGGAAAAAGCCGTGAAAGCAGCCATGTTGTGGCACTTTTGCACTCCCTTTTGGATGCCTTTCACAGCTCCAGTGTGCCTGGAACTCAGGGCTTCCTGATTTTAAAAATCCTAGCCCTAGGCCGAACCCCAACCCTAAGACGAGAAAGGCAAATCAGCCAGGAATTAGGCATGTCCCCAAGGAAAAAGCTGTGGAGGCAGGCATGTTGTGGTACTTTTGCGCTCTTCTTGGCTAGTCCTTCGCAGCTGCTGTGTTCTAGGAACTCAGGGCTTTCTGGTTAATAGAACCCTTACCCTAGGCGTAACTCAAACCTTAAGCCTAGGAAGGAAAATCAGCCTATGGTTCGGGACGCTCTCATGGAAATATCAGTAGTGGCAGCCAAGTTGCGTCACTTTTGCGCTCCCCTTGGGATGCCTTTCGCAGCTGCAGTGTGCCTGGAGCCCAGGGCTTCCTGGTTTTAAAAGTCCTAGGCCTAAGCCTAACAGTAACCCTAGGAAGGTAAATCAGCCGGGTATTAGGGTTCTTCCTAAGGGAAAAGCCGTGAAATCAGCCATGTTGTGGCACTTCTGCACTCCCTTTGGGATGCCTTTGGCAGATGAAGTAAGCCTGGAACTCAGGGCTTCCTGCTTAAAGAAATCCAAGCCCTAGGCTGAACCCTAACCCTAACCCTAGGCAGATAAATCAGCCTAGGTATAGGGATGGTGCCAAGGAAAAAGCTGTGAAAGCTGCCATGTTGTTGCACTTTTGTACTCCCCTTGGGATGCCTTGAACAGCTGCAGTGTGCCTGGAGCTAAGGGCTTCCTAGTTTTAAAAATCCTAGCCCTAGGCCTAAGCCTAACAGTAACCCTGGGAAGGCAAATCAGCCTGGTGTTAGGCTTCTTGCCAAGGAAAAAGCCGTGAAAGCAGCCATGTTGTGGCAATTTTGCACTCCCTTTTGGATGCCTTTCACAGCTCCAGTGTGCCTGGAACTCAGGGCTTCCTGATTTTAAAAATCCTAGCCCTAGGCCGAACCCCAACCCTAAGACGAGAAAGGCAAATCAGCCAGGAATTAGGCATGTCCCCAAGGAAAAAGCTGTGGAGGCAGGCATGTTGTGGTACTTTTGCGCTCTTCTTGGCTAGTCCTTCGCAGCTGCTGTGTTCTTGGAACTCAGGGCTTTCTGGTTAATAGAACCCTTACCCTAGGCGTAACTCAAACCTTAAGCCTAGGAAGGAAATTCAGCCTATGGTTCAGGATGCTCTCATGGAAATAACAGTGGTGGCAGCCAAGTTGCGTCACTTTTGCGCTCCCCTTGGGATGCCTTTCGCAACTGCAGTGTGCCTGGAGCCCAGGGCTTCCTGGTTTTAAAAGTCCTAGGCCTAAGCCTAACAGTAACCCTAGGAAGGTAAATCAGCCGGGTATTAGGGTTCTTCCTAAGGGAAAAGCCGTGAAAGCAGCCATGTTGTGGCACTTCTGCACTCCCTTTGGGATGCCTTTGGCAGATGAAGTAAGCCTGGAACTCAGGGCTTCCTGGTTAAAGAAATCCAAGCCCTAGTCTGAACCCTAACCCTAACCCTAGGCAGATAAATCAGCCTAGGTATAGGGATGGTGCCAAGGAAAAAGCTGTGAAAGCTGCCATGTTGTTGCACTTTTGTACTCCCCTTGGGATGCCTTGAACAGCTGCAGTGTGCCTAGAGCTAAGGGCTTCCTAGTTTTAAAAATCCTAGCCCTAGGCCTAAGCCTAACAGTAACCCTGGGAAGGGAAATCAGCCTGGTGTTAGGCTTCTTGCCAAGGAAAAAGCCGTGAAAGCAGCCATGTTGTGGCACTTTTGCACTCCCTTTTGGATGCCTTTCACAGCTCCAGTGTGCCTGGAACTCAGGGCTTCCTGATTTTAAAAATCCGAGCCCTAGGCCGAACCCCAACCCTATGAAAAGAAAGGCAAATCAGCCAGGAATTAGGCATGTCCCCAAGGAAAAAGCTGTGGAGGCAGGCATGTTGTGGTACTTTTGCACTCTTCTTGGCTAGTCCTTCGCAGCTGCTGTGTTCTTGGAACTCAGGGCTTTCTGGTTAATAGAAGCCTTACCCTAGGCGTAACTCAAACCTTAAGCCTAGGAAGGAAAATCAGCCTATGGTTCGGGATGGTCTCATGGAAATATCAGTGGTGGCAGCCAAGTTGCGTCACTTTTGCGCTCCCCTTGGGATGCCTTTCGCAGCTGCAGTGTGCCTGGAGCCCAGGGCTTCCTGGTTTTAAAAGTCCTAGGCCTAAGCCTAACAGTAACCCTAGGAAGGTAAATCATCCGGGTATTAGGGTTCCTCCTAAGGGAAAAGCCGTGAAAGCAGCCATGTTGTGGCACTTCTGCACTCCCTTTGGGATGCCTTTGGCAGATGAAGTAAGCCTGGAACTCAGGGCTTCCTGGTTAAAGAAATCCAAGCCCTAGTCTGAACCCTAACCCTAACCCTAGGCAGATAAATCAGCCTAGGTATAGGGATGGTGCCAAGGAAAAAGCTGTGAAAGCTGCCATGTTGTTGCACTTTTGTACTCCCCTTGGGATGCCTTGAACAGCTGCAGTGTGCCTGGAGCTAAGGGCTTCCTAGTTTTAAAAATCCTAGCCCTAGGCCTAAGCCTAACAGTAACCCTGGGAAGGCAAATCAGCCTGGTGTTAGGCTTCTTGCCAAGGAAAAAGCCGTGAAAGCAGCCATGTTGTGGCACTTTTGCACTCCCTTTTGGATGCCTTTCACAGCTCCAGTGTGCCTGGAACTCAGGGCTTCCTGATTTTAAAAATCCTAGCCCTAGGCCGAACCCCAACCCTAAGACGAGAAAGGCAAATCAGCCAGGAATTAGGCATGTCCCCAAGGAAAAAGCTGTGGAGGCAGGCATGTTGTGGTACTTTTGCGCTCTTCTTGGCTAGTCCTTCGCAGCTGCTGTGTTCTTGGAACTCAGGGCTTTCTGGTTAATAGAAGCCTTACCCTAGGCGGAACTCAAACCTTAAGCCTAGGAAGGAAAATCAGCCTATGGTTCGGGATGGTCTCATGGAAATATCAGTGGTGGCAGCCAAGTTGCGTCACTTTTGCGCTCCCCTTGGGATGCCTTTCGCAGCTGCAGTGTGCCTGGAGCCCAGGGCTTCCTGGTTTTAAAAGTCCTAGGCCTAAGCCTAACAGTAACCCTAGGAAGGTAAATCAGCCGGGTATTAGGGTTCTTCCTAAGGGAAAAGCCGTGAAAGCAGCCATGTTGTGGCACTTCTGCACTCCCTTTGGGATGCCTTTGGCAGATGAAGTAGGCCTGGAACTCAGGGCTTCCTGGTTAAAGAAATCCAAGCCCTAGGCTGAACCCTAACCCTAACCCTAGGCAGATAAATCAGCCTAGGTATAGGGATGGTGCCAAGGAAAAAGCTGTGAAAGCTGCCATGTTGTTGCACTTTTGTACTCCCCTTGGGATGCCTTGAACAGCTGCAGTGTGCCTGGAGCTAAGGGCTTCCTAGTTTTAAAAATCCTAGCCCTAGGCCTAAGCCTAACAGTAACCCTGGGAAGGGAAATCAGCCTGGTGTTAGGCTTCTTGCCAAGGAAAAAGCCGTGAAAGCAGCCATGTTGTGGCACTTTTGCACTCCCTTTTGGATGCCTTTCACAGCTCCAGTGTGCCTGGAACTCAGGGCTTCCTGATTTTAAAAATCCTAGCCCTAGGCCGAACCCCAGCCCTAAGACGAGAAAGGCAAATCAGCCAGGAATTAGGCATGTCCCCAAGGAAAAAGCTGTGGAGGCAGGCATGTTGTGCTACTTTTGCGCTCTTCTTGGCTAGTCCTTCGCAGCTGCTGTGTTCTTGGAACTCAGGGCTTTCTGGTTAATAGAACCCTTACCCTAGGCGAAACTCAAACCTTAAGCCTAGGAAGGAAAATCAGCCTATGGTTCGGGATGGTCTCATGGAAATATCAGTGGTGGCAGCCAAGTTGCGTCACTTTTGCGCTCCCCTTGGGATGCCTTTCGCAGCTGCAGTGTGCCTGGAGCCCAGGGCTTCCTGGTTTTAAAAGTCCTAGGCCTAAGCCTAACAGTAACCCTAGGAAGGTAAATCAGCCGGGTATTAGGGTTCTTCCTAAGGGAAAAGCCGTGAAAGCAGCCATGTTGTGGCACTTCTGCACTCCCTTTGGGATGCCTTTGGCAGATGAAGTAAGCCTGGAACTCAGGGCTTCCTGGTTAAAGAAATCCAAGCCCTAGGCTGAACCCTAACCCTAACCCTAGGCAGATAAATCAGCCTAGGTATAGGGATGGTGCCAAGGAAAAAGCTGTGAAAGCTGCCATGTTGTTGCACTTTTGTACTCCCCTTGGGATGCCTTGAACAGCTGCAGTGTGCCTGGAGCTAAGGGCTTCCTAGTTTTAAAAATCCTAGCCCTAGGCCTAAGCCTAACAGTAACCCTGGGAAGGGAAATCAGCCTGGTGTTAGGCTTCTTGCCAAGGAAAAAGCCGTGAAAGCAGCCATGTTGTGGCACTTTTGCACTCCCTTTTGGATGCCTTTCACAGCTCCAGTGTGCCTGGAACTCAGGGCTTCCTGATTTTAAAAATCCTAGCCCTAGGCCGAACCCCAACCCTAAGACGAGAAAGGCAAATCAGCCAGGAATTAGGCATGTCCCCAAGGAAAAAGCTGTGGAGGCAGGCATGTTGTGGTACTTTTGCGCTCTTCTTGGCTAGTCCTTCGCAGCTGCTGTGTTCTTGGAACTCAGGGCTTTCTGGTTAATAGAACCCGTACCCTAGGAGAAACTCAAACCTTAAGCCTAGGAAGGAAAATCAGCCTATGGTTCGGGATGCTCTCATGGAAATATCAGTAGTGGCAGCCAAGTTGCGTCACTTTTGCGCTCCCCTTGGGATGCCTTTCGCAGCTGCAGTGTGCCTGGAGCCCAGGGCTTCCTGGTTTTAAAAGTCCTAGGCCTAAGCCTAACAGTAACCCTAGGAAGGTAAATCAGCCGGGTATTAGGGTTCCTCCTAAGGGAAAAGCCGTGAAAGCAGCCATGTTGTGGCACTTCTGCACTCCCTTTGGGATGCCTTTGGCAGATGAAGTAAGCCTGGAACTCAGGGCTTCCTGCTTAAAGAAATCCAAGCCCTAGGCTGAACCCTAACCCTAACCCTAGGCAGATAAATCAGCCTAGGTATAGGGATGGTGCCAAGGAAAAAGCTGTGAAAGCTGCCATGTTGTTGCACTTTTGTACTCCCCTTGGGATGCCTTGAACAGCTGCAGTGTGCCTGGAGCTAAGGGCTTCCTAGTTTTAAAAATCCTAGCCCTAGGCCTAAGCCTAACAGTAACCCTGGGAAGGCAAATCAGCCTGGTGTTAGGCTTCTTGCCAAGGAAAAAGCCGTGAAAGCAGCCATGTTGTGGCACTTTTGCACTCCCTTTTGGATGCCTTTCACAGCTCCAGTGTGCCTGGAACTCAGGGCTTCCTGATTTTAAAAATCCTAGCCCTAGGCCGAACCCCAACCCTAAGACGAGAAAGGCAAATCAGCCAGGAATTAGGCATGTCCCCAAGGAAAAAGCTGTGGAGGCAGGCATGTTGTGGTACTTTTGCGCTCTTCTTGGCTAGTCCTTCGCAGCTGCTGTGTTCTTGGAGCTCAGGGCTTTCTGGTTAATAGAACCCTTACCCTAGGCGTAACTCAAACCTTAAGCCTAGGAAGGAAAATCAGCCTATGGTTCGGGATGGTCTCATGGAAATATCAGTGGTGGCAGCCAAGTTGCGTCACTTTTGCGCTCCCCTTGGGATGCCTTTCGCAGCTGCAGTGTGCCTGGAGCCCAGGGCTTCCTGGTTTTAAAAGTCCTAGGCCTAAGCCTAACAGTAACCCTAGGAAGGTAAATCATCCAGGTATTAGGGTTCCTCCTAAGGGAAAAGCCGTGAAAGCAGCCATGTTGTGGCACTTCTGCACTCCCTTTGGGATGCCTTTGGCAGATGAAGTAAGCCTGGAACTCAGGGCTTCCTGGTTAAAGAAATCCAAGCCCTAGGCTGAACCCTAACCCTAACCCTAGGCAGATAAATCAGCCTAGGTATAGGGATGGTGCCAAGGAAAAAGCTGTGAAAGCTGCCATGTTGTTGCACTTTTGTACTCCCCTTGGGATGCCTTGAACAGCTGCAGTGTGCCTGGAGCCCAGGGCTTCCTAGTTTTAAAAATCCTAGCCCTAGGCCTAAGCCTAACAGTAACCCTGGGAAGGGAAATCAGCCTGGTGTTAGGCTTCTTGCCAAGGAAAAAGCCGTGAAAGCAGCCATGTTGTGGCACTTTTGCACTCCCTTTTGGATGCCTTTCACAGCTCCAGTGTGCCTGGAACTCAGGGCTTCCTGATTTTAAAAATCCTAGCCCTAGGCCGAACCCCAACCCTAAGACGAGAAAGGCAAATCAGCCAGGAATTAGGCATGTCCCCAAGGAAAAAGCTGTGGAGGCAGGCATGTTTTGCTACTTTTGCGCTCTTCTTGGCTAGTCCTTCGCAGCTGCTGTGTTCTTGGAACTCAGGGCTTTCTGGTTAATAGAAGCCTTACCCTAGGCGTAACTCAAACCTTAAGCCTAGGAAGGAAAATCAGCCTATGGTTCGGGATGGTCTCATGGAAATATCAGTGGTGGCAGCCAAGTTGCGTCACTTTTGCGCTCCCCTTGGGATGCCTTTCGCAGCTGCAGTGTGCCTGGAGCCCAGGGCTTCCTGGTTTTAAAAATCCTAGCCCTAGGCCGAACCCCAACCCTAAGACGAGAAAGGCAAATCAGCCAGGAATTAGGCATGTCCCCAAGGAAAAAGCTGTGGAGGCAGGCATATTGTGGTACTTTTGCGCTCTTCTTGGGTAGTCCTTCGCAGCTGCTGTGTTCTTGGAACTCAGGGCTTTCTGGTTAATAGAACCCTTACCCTAGGCGAAACTCAAACCTTAAGCCTAGGAAGGAAAATCAGCCTATGGTTCGGGATGGTCTCATGGAAATATCAGTGGTGGCAGCCAAGTTGCGTCACTTTTGCGCTCCCCTTGGGATGCCTTTCGCAGCTGCAGTGTGCCTGGAGCCCAGGGCTTCCTGGTTTTAAAAGTCCTAGGCCTAAGCCTAACAGTAACCCTAGGAAGGTAAATCAGCCGGGTATTAGGGTTCTTCCTAAGGGAAAAGCCGTGAAAGCAGCCATGTTGCGGCACTTCTGCACTCCCTTTGGGATGCCTTTGGCAGATGAAGTAGGCCTGGAACTCAGGGCTTCCTGGTTCAAGAAATCCAAGCCCTAGGCTGAACCCTAACCTTAACCCTAGGCAGATAAATCAGCCTAGGTATAGGGATGGTGCCAAGGAAAAAGCTGTGAAAGCTGCCATGTTGTTGCACTTTTGTACTCCCCTTGGGATGCCTTGAACAGCTGCAGTGTGCCTGGAGCTAAGGGCTTCCTAGTTTTAAAAATCCTAGCCCTAGGCCTAAGCCTAACAGTAACCCAGGGAAGGCAAATCAGCCTGGTGTTAGGCTTCTTGCCAAGGAAAATCCATGAAAGCAGCCATGTTGTGGCACTTTTGCACTCCCTTTTGGATGCCTTTCACAGCTCCAGTGTGCCTGGAACTCAGGGCTTCCTGATTTTAAAAATCCTAGCCCTAGGCCGAACCCCAACCCTAAGACGAGAAAGGCAAATCAGCCAGGAATTAGGCATGTCCCCAAGGAAAAAGCTGTGGAGGCAGGCATGTTGTGGTACTTTTGCGCTCTTCTTGGCTAGTCCTTCGCAGCTGCTGTGTTCTTGGAACTCAGGGCTTTCTGGTTAATAGAACCCTTACCCTAGGCGTAACTCAAACCTTAAGCCTAGGAAGGAAAATCAGCCTATGGTTCGGGATGGTCTCATGGAAATATCAGTAGTGGCAGCCAAGTTGCGTCACTTTTGCGCTCCCCCTGGGATGCCTTTCGCCGCTGCAGTGTGCCTGGAGCCCAGGGCTTCCTGGTTTTAAAAGTCCTAGGCCTAAGCCTAACAGTAACCCTAGGAAGGTAAATCAGCCGGGTATTAGGGTTCTTCCTAAGGGAAAAGCCGTGAAAGCAGCCATGTTGTGGCACTTCTGCACTCCCTTTGGGATGCCTTTGGCAGATGAAGTAAGCCTGGAACTCAGGGCTTCCTGGTTAAAGAAATCCAAGCCCTAGGCTGAACCCTAACCCTAACCCTAGGCAGATAAATCAGCCTAGGTATAGGGATGGTGCCAAGGAAAAAGCTGTGAAAGCTGCCATGTTGTTGCACTTTTGTACTCCCCTTGGGATGCCTTGAACAGCTGCAGTGTGCCTGGAGCTAAGGGCTTCCTAGTTTTAAAAATCCTAGCCCTAGGCCTAAGCCTAACAGTAACCCTGGGAAGGGAAATCAGCCTGGTGTTAGGCTTCTTGCCAAGGAAAAAGCCGTGAAAGCAGCCATGTTGTGGCACTTTTGCACTCCCTTTTGGATGCCTTTCACAGCTCCAGTGTGCCTGGAACTCAGGGCTTCCTGATTTTAAAAATCCTAGCCCTAGGCCGAACCCCAACCCTAAGACGAGAAAGGCAAATCAGCCAGGAATTAGGCATGTCCCCAAGGAAAAAGCTGTGGAGGCAGGCATGTTGTGCTACTTTTGCGCTCTTCTTGGCTAGTCCTTCGCAGCTGCTGTGTTCTTGGAACTCAGGGCTTTCTGGTTAATAGAACCCTTACCCTAGGCGTAACTCAAACCTTAAGCCTAGGAAGGAAAATCAGCCTATGGTTCGGGATGCTCTCATGGAAATATCAGTGGTGGCAGCCAAGTTGCGTCACTTTTGCGCTCCCCTTGGGATGCCTTTCGCAGCTGCAGTGTGCCTGGAGCCCAGGGCTTCCTGGTTTTAAAAGTCCTAGGCCTAAGCCTAACAGTAACCCTAGGAAGGTAAATCAGCCGGGTATTAGGGTTCTTCCTAAGGGAAAAGCCGTGAAAGCAGCCATGTTGTGGCACTTCTGCACTCCCTTTGGGATGCCTTTGGCAGATGAAGTAAGCCTGGAACTCAGGGCTTCCTGGTTCAAGAAATCCAAGCCCTAGGCTGAACCCTAACCCTAACCCTAGGCAGATAAATCAGCCTAGGTATAGGGATGGTGCCAAGGAAAAAGCTGTGAAAGCTGCCATGTTGTTGCACTTTTGTACTCCCCTTGGGATGCCTTTCACAGCTCCAGTGTGCCTGGAACTCAGGGCTTCCTGGTTTTAAAAATCCTAGCCCTAGGCCGAACCCCAACCCTAAGACGAGAAAGGCAAATCAGCCAGGAATTAGGCATGTCCCCAAGGAAAAAGCTGTGGAGGCAGGCATATTGTGGTACTTTTGCGCTCTTCTTGGGTAGTCCTTCGCAGCTGCTGTGTTCTTGGAACTCAGGGCTTTCTGGTTAATAGAACCCTTACCCTAGGCGAAACTCAAACCTTAAGCCTAGGAAGGAAAATCAGCCTATGGTTCGGGATGGTCTCATGGAAATATCAGTGGTGGCAGCCAAGTTGCGTCACTTTTGCGCTCCCCTTGGGATGCCTTTCGCAGCTGCAGTGTGCCTGGAGCCCAGGGCTTCCTGGTTTTAAAAGTCCTAGGCCTAAGCCTAACAGTAACCCTAGGAAGGTAAATCAGCCGGGTATTAGGGTTCTTCCTAAGGGAAAAACCGTGAAAGCAGCCATGTTGTGGCACTTCTGCACTCCCTTTGGGATGCCTTTGGCAGATGAAGTAGGCCTGGAACTCAGGGCTTCCTGGTTCAAGAAATCCAAGCCCTAGGCTGAACCCTAACCTTAACCCTAGGCAGATAAATCAGCCTAGGTATAGGGATGGTGCCAAGGAAAAAGCTGTGAAAGCTGCCATGTTGTTGCACTTTTGTACTCCCCTTGGGATGCCTTGAACAGCTGCAGTGTGCCTGGAGCTAAGGGCTTCCTAGTTTTAAAAATCCTAGCCCTAGGCCTAAGCCTAACAGTAACCCTGGGAAGGCAAATCAGCCTGCTGTTAGGCTTCTTGCCAAGGAAAAAGCCATGAAAGCAGCCATGTTGTGGCACTTTTGCACTCCCTTTTGGATGCCTTTCACAGCTCCAGTGTGCCTGGAACTCAGGGCTTCCTGATTTTAAAAATCCTAGCCCTAGGCCGAACCCCAACCCTAAGACGAGAAAGGCAAATCAGCCAGGAATTAGGCATGTCCCCAAGGAAAAAGCTGTGGAGGCAGGCATGTTGTGCTACTTTTGCGCTCTTCTTGGCTAGTCCTTCGCAGCTGCTGTGTTCTTGGAACTCAGGGCTTTCTGGTTAATAGAACCCTTACCCTAGGCGTAACTCAAACCTTAAGCCTAGGAAGGAAAATCAGCCTATGGTTCGGGATGGTCTCATGGAAATATCAGTGGTGGCAGCCAAGTTGCGTCACTTTTGCGCTCCCCCTGGGATGCCTTTCGCAGCTGCAGTGTGCCTGGAGCCCAGGGCTTCCTGGTTTCAAAAGTCCTAGGCCTAAGCCTAACAGTAACCCTAGGAAGGTAAATCAGCCGGGTATTAGGGTTCTTCCTAAGGGAAAAGCCGTGAAAGCAGCCATGTTGTGGCACTTCTGCACTCCCTTTGGGATGCCTTTGGCAGATGAAGTAAGCCTGGAACTCAGGGCTTCCTGGTTAAAGAAATCCAAGCCCTAGACTGAACCCTAACCCTAACCCTAGGCAGATAAATCAGCCAAGGTATAGGGATGGTGCCAAGGAAAAAGCTGTGAAAGCTGCCATGTTGTTGCACTTTTGTACTCCCCTTGGGATGCCTTGAACAGCTGCAGTGTGCCTGGAGCTAAGGGCTTCCTAGTTTTAAAAATCCTAGCCCTAGGCCTAAGCCTAACAGTAACCCTGGGAAGGGAAATCAGCCTGGTGTTAGGCTTCTTGCCAAGGAAAAAGCCGTGAAAGCAGCCATGTTGTGGCACTTTTGCACTCCCTTTTGGATGCCTTTCACAGCTCCAGTGTGCCTGGAACTCAGGGCTTCCTGATTTTAAAAATCCGAGCCCTAGGCCGAACCCCAGCCCTAAGACGAGAAAGGCAAATCAGCCAGGAATTAGGCATGTCCCCAAGGAAAAAGCTGTGGAGGCAGGCATGTTGTGCTACTTTTGCGCTCTTCTTGGCTAGTCCTTCGCAGCTGCTGTGTTCTTGGAACTTAGGGCTTTCTGGTTAATAGAACCCTTACCCTAGGCGTAACTCAAACCTTAAGCCTAGGAAGGAAAATCAGCCTATGGTTCGGGATGGTCTCATGGAAATATCAGTGGTGGCAGCCAAGTTGCGTCACTTTTGCGCTCCCCTTGGGATGCCTTTCGCAGCTGCAGTGTGCCTGGAGCCCAGGGCTTCCTGGTTTTAAAAGTCCTAGGCCTAAGCCTAACAGTAACCCTAGGAAGGTAAATCAGCCGGGTATTAGGGTTCCTCCTAAGGGAAAAGCCGTGAAAGCAGCCATGTTGTGGCACTTCTGCACTCCCTTTGGGATGCCTTTGGCAGATGAAGTAAGCCTGGAACTCAGGGCTTCCTGGTTAAAGAAATCCAAGCCCTAGTCTGAACCCTAACCCTAACCCTAGGCAGATAAATCAGCCAAGGTATAGGGATGGTGCCAAGGAAAAAGCTGTGAAAGCTGCCATGTTGTTGCACTTTTGTACTCCCCTTGGGATGCCTTGAACAGCTGCAGTGTGCCTGGAGCTAAGGGCTTCCTAGTTTTAAAAATCCTAGCCCTAGGCCTAAGCCTAACAGTAACCCTGGGAAGGGAAATCAGCCTGGTGTTAGGCTTCTTGCCAAGGAAAAAGCCGTGAAAGCAGCCATGTTGTGGCACTTTTGCACTCCCTTTTGGATGCCTTTCACAACTCCAGTGTGCCTGGAACTCAGGGCTTCCTGATTTTAAAAATCCTAGCCCTAGGCCGAACCCCAACCCTAAGACGAGAAAGGCAAATCAGCCAGGAATTAGGCATGTCCCCAAGGAAAAAGCTGTGGAGGCAGGCATGTTGTGCTACTTTTGCGCTCTTCTTGGCTAGTCCTTCGCAGCTGCTGTGTTCTTGGAACTCAGGGCTTTCTGGTTAATAGAACCCGTACCCTAGGCGAAACTCAAACCTTAAGCCTAGGAAGGAAAATCAGCCTATGGTTCGGGATGCTCTCATGGAAATATCAGTAGTGGCAGCCAAGTTGCGTCACTTTTGCGCTCCCCTTGGGATGCCTTTCGCAGCTGCAGTGTGCCTGGAGCCCAGGGCTTCCTGGTTTTAAAAGTCCTAGGCCTAAGCCTAACAGTAACCCTAGGAAGGTAAATCAGCCGGGTATTAGGGTTCCTCCTAAGGGAAAAGCCGTGAAAGCAGCCATGTTGTGGCACTTCTGCACTCCCTTTGGGATGCCTTTGGCAGATGAGGTAAGCCTGGAACTCAGGGCTTCCTGGTTCAAGAAATCCAAGCCCTAGGCTGAACCCTAACCCTAACCCTAGGCAGATAAATCAGCCTAGGTATAGGGATGGTGCCAAGGAAAAAGCTGTGAAAGCTGCCATGTTGTTGCACTTTTGTACTCCCCTTGGGATGCCTTGAACAGCTGCAGTGTGCCTGGAGCTAAGGGCTTCCTAGTTTTAAAAATCCTAGCCCTAGGCCTAAGCCTAACAGTAACCCTGGGAAGGCAAATCAGCCTGGTGTTAGGCTTCTTGCCAAGGAAAAAGCCGTGAAAGCAGCCATGTTGTGGCACTTTTGCACTCCCTTTTGGATGCCTTTCACAGCTCCAGTGTGCCTGGAACTCAGGGCTTCCTGATTTTAAAAATCCTAGCCCTAGGCCGAACCCCAACCCTAAGACGAGAAAGGCAAATCAGCCAGGAATTAGGCATGTCCCCAAGGAAAAAGCTGTGGAGGCAGGCATGTTGTTGTACTTTTGCGCTCTTCTTGGCTAGTCCTTCGCAGCTGCTGTGTTCTTGGAACTCAGGGCTTTCTGGTTAATAGAACCCTTACCCTAGGCGTAACTCAAACCTTAAGCCTAGGATGGAAAATCAGCCTATGGTTCGGGATGCTCTCATGGAAATATCAGTGGTGGCAGCCAAGTTGCATCACTTTTGCGCTCCCCTTGGGATGCCTTTCGCAGCTGCAGTGTGCCTGGAGCCCAGGGCTTCCTGGTTTTAAAAGTCCTAGGCCTAAGCCTAACAGTAACCCTAGGAAGGTAAATCAGCCGGGTATTAGGGCTCCTCCTAAGGGAAAAGCCGTGAAAGCAGCCATGTTGTGGCACTTCTGCACTCCCTTTGGGATGCCTTTGGCAGATGAAGTAAGCCTGGAACTCAGGGCTTCCTGGTTAAAGAAATCCAAGCCCTAGTCTGAATCCTAACCCTAACCCTAGGCAGATAAATCAGCCTAGGTATAGGGATGGTGCCAAGGAAAAAGCTGTGAAAGCTACCATGTTGTTGCACTTTTGTACACCCCTTGGGATGCCTTGAACAGCTGCAGTGTGCCTGGAGCTAAGGGCTTCCTAGTTTTAAAAATCCTAGCCCTAGGCCTAAGCCTAACAGTAACCCTGGGAAGGCAAATCAGCCTGGTGTTAGGCTTCTTGCCAAGGAAAAAGCCGTGAAAGCAGCCATGTTGTGGCACTTTTTCACTCCGTTTTGGATGCCTTTCACAGCTCCAGTGTGCCTGGAACTCAGGGCTTCCTGATTTTAAAAATCCGAGCCCTAGGCCGAACCCCAGCCCTAAGACGAGAAAGGCAAATCAGCCAGGAATTAGGCATGTCCCTAAGGAAAAAGCTGTGGAGGCAGGCATGTTGTGGTACTTTTGCGCTCTTCTTGGCTAGTCCTTCGCAGCTGCTGTGTTCTTGGAACTCAGGGCTTTCTGGTTAATAGAACCCTTACCCTAGGCGTAACTCAAACTTTAACCCTAGGAAGGAAAATCAGCCTATGGTTCGGGATGCTCTCATGGAAATATCAGTGGTGGCAGCCAAGTTGCGTCACTTTTGCACTCCCCTTGGGATGCCTTTCGCAGCTGCAGTGTGCCTGGAGCCCAGGGCTTCCTGGTTTTAAAAGTCCTAGGCCTAAGCCTAACAGTAACCCTAGGAAGGTAAATCAGCCGGGTATTAGGGCTCCTCCTAAGGGAAAAGCCGTGAAAGCAGCCATGTTGTGGCACTTCTGCACTCCCTTTGGGATGCCTTTGGCAGATGAAGTAAGCCTGGAACTCAGGGCTTCCTGGTTAAAGAAATCCAAGCCCTAGGCTGAACCCTAACCCTAACCCTAGGCAGATAAATCAGCCTAGGTATAGGGATGGTGCCAAGGAAAAAGCTGTGAAAGCTGCCATGTTGTTGCACTTTTGTACTCCCCTTGGGATGCCTTGAACAGCTGCAGTGTGCCTGGAGCTAAGGGCTTCCTAGTTTTAAAAATCCTAGCCCTAGGCCTAAGCCTAACAGTAACCCTGGGAAGGCAAATCAGCCTGGTGTTAGGCTTCTTGCCAAGGAAAAAGCCGTGAAAGCAGCCATGTTGTGGCACTTTTGCACTCCCTTTTGGATGCCTTTCACAGCTCCAGTGTGCCTGGAACTCAGGGCTTCCTGATTTTAAAAATCCTAGCCCTAGGCCGAACCCCAACCCTAAGACGAGAAAGGCAAATCAGCCAGGAATTAGGCATGTCCCCAAGGAAAAAGCTGTGGAGGCAGGCATGTTGTGGTACTTTTGCGCTCTTCTTGGCTAGTCCTTCGCAGCTGCTGTGTTCTTGGAACTCAGGGCTTTCTGGTTAATAGAACCCTTACCCTAGGCGTAACTCAAACCTTAACCCTAGGAAGGAAAATCAGCCTATGGTTCGGGATGCTCTCATGGAAATATCAGTAGTGGCAGCCAAGTTGCGTCACTTTTGCGCTCCCCTTGGGATGCCTTTCGCAGCTGCAGTGTGCCTGGAGCCCAGGGCTTCCTGGTTTTAAAAGTCCTAGGCCTAAGCCTAACAGTAACCCTAGGAAGGTAAATCAGCCGGGTATTAGGGTTCTTCCTAAGGGAAAAGCCGTGAAAGCAGCCATGTTGTGGCACTTCTGCACTCCCTTTGGGATGCCTTTGGCAGATGAAGTAGGCCTGGAACTCAGGGCTTCCTGGTTAAAGAAATCCAAGCCCTAGGCTGAACCCTAACCCTAACCCTAGGCAGATAAATCAGCCTAGGTATAGGGATGGTGCCAAGGAAAAAGCTGTGAAAGCTGCCATGTTGTTGCACTTTTGTACTCCCCTTGGGATGCCTTGAACAGCTGCAGTGTGCCTGGAGCTAAGGGCTTCCTAGTTTTAAAAATCCTAGCCCTAGGCCTAAGCCTAACAGTAACCCTGGGAAGGGAAATCAGCCTGGTGTTAGGCTTCTTGCCAAGGAAAAAGCCGTGAAAGCAGCCATGTTGTGGCACTTTTGCACTCCCTTTTGGATGCCTTTCACAGCTCCAGTGTGCCTGGAACTCAGGGCTTCCTGATTTTAAAAATCCTAGCCCTAGGCCGAACCCCAGCCCTAAGACGAGAAAGGCAAATCAGCCAGGAATTAGGCATGTCCCCAAGGAAAAAGCTGTGGAGGCAGGCATGTTGTGCTACTTTTGCGCTCTTCTTGGCTAGTCCTTCGCAGCTGCTGTGTTCTTGGAACTCAGGGCTTTCTGGTTAATAGAACCCTTACCCTAGGCGAAACTCAAACCTTAAGCCTAGGAAGGAAAATCAGCCTATGGTTCGGGATGGTCTCATGGAAATATCAGTGGTGGCAGCCAAGTTGCGTCACTTTTGCGCTCCCCTTGGGATGCCTTTCGCAGCTGCAGTGTGCCTGGAGCCCAGGGCTTCCTGGTTTTAAAAGTCCTAGGCCTAAGCCTAACAGTAACCCTAGGAAGGTAAATCAGCCGGGTATTAGGGTTCTTCCTAAGGGAAAAGCCGTGAAAGCAGCCATGTTGTGGCACTTCTGCACTCCCTTTGGGATGCCTTTGGCAGATGAAGTAAGCCTGGAACTCAGGGCTTCCTGGTTAAAGAAATCCAAGCCCTAGGCTGAACCCTAACCCTAACCCTAGGCAGATAAATCAGCCTAGGTATAGGGATGGTGCCAAGGAAAAAGCTGTGAAAGCTGCCATGTTGTTGCACTTTTGTACTCCCCTTGGGATGCCTTGAACAGCTGCAGTGTGCCTGGAGCTAAGGGCTTCCTAGTTTTAAAAATCCTAGCCCTAGGCCTAAGCCTAACAGTAACCCTGGGAAGGGAAATCAGCCTGGTGTTAGGCTTCTTGCCAAGGAAAAAGCCGTGAAAGCAGCCATGTTGTGGCACTTTTGCACTCCCTTTTGGATGCCTTTCACAGCTCCAGTGTGCCTGGAACTCAGGGCTTCCTGATTTTAAAAATCCTAGCCCTAGGCCGAACCCCAACCCTAAGACGAGAAAGGCAAATCAGCCAGGAATTAGGCATGTCCCCAAGGAAAAAGCTGTGGAGGCAGGCATGTTGTGGTACTTTTGCGCTCTTCTTGGCTAGTCCTTCGCAGCTGCTGTGTTCTTGGAACTCAGGGCTTTCTGGTTAATAGAACCCGTACCCTAGGAGAAACTCAAACCTTAAGCCTAGGAAGGAAAATCAGCCTATGGTTCGGGATGCTCTCATGGAAATATCAGTAGTGGCAGCCAAGTTGCGTCACTTTTGCGCTCCCCTTGGGATGCCTTTCGCAGCTGCAGTGTGCCTGGAGCCCAGGGCTTCCTGGTTTTAAAAGTCCTAGGCCTAAGCCTAACAGTAACCCTAGGAAGGTAAATCAGCCGGGTATTAGGGTTCCTCCTAAGGGAAAAGCCGTGAAAGCAGCCATGTTGTGGCACTTCTGCACTCCCTTTGGGATGCCTTTGGCAGATGAAGTAAGCCTGGAACTCAGGGCTTCCTGCTTAAAGAAATCCAAGCCCTAGGCTGAACCCTAACCCTAACCCTAGGCAGATAAATCAGCCTAGGTATAGGGATGGTGCCAAGGAAAAAGCTGTGAAAGCTGCCATGTTGTTGCACTTTTGTACTCCCCTTGGGATGCCTTGAACAGCTGCAGTGTGCCTGGAGCTAAGGGCTTCCTAGTTTTAAAAATCCTAGCCCTAGGCCTAAGCCTAACAGTAACCCTGGGAAGGCAAATCAGCCTGGTGTTAGGCTTCTTGCCAAGGAAAAAGCCGTGAAAGCAGCCATGTTGTGGCACTTTTGCACTCCCTTTTGGATGCCTTTCACAGCTCCAGTGTGCCTGGAACTCAGGGCTTCCTGATTTTAAAAATCCTAGCCCTAGGCCGAACCCCAACCCTAAGACGAGAAAGGCAAATCAGCCAGGAATTAGGCATGTCCCCAAGGAAAAAGCTGTGGAGGCAGGCATGTTGTGGTACTTTTGCGCTCTTCTTGGCTAGTCCTTCGCAGCTGCTGTGTTCTTGGAGCTCAGGGCTTTCTGGTTAATAGAACCCTTACCCTAGGCGTAACTCAAACCTTAAGCCTAGGAAGGAAAATCAGCCTATGGTTCGGGATGGTCTCATGGAAATATCAGTGGTGGCAGCCAAGTTGCGTCACTTTTGCGCTCCCCTTGGGATGCCTTTCGCAGCTGCAGTGTGCCTGGAGCCCAGGGCTTCCTGGTTTTAAAAGTCCTAGGCCTAAGCCTAACAGTAACCCTAGGAAGGTAAATCATCCAGGTATTAGGGTTCCTCCTAAGGGAAAAGCCGTGAAAGCAGCCATGTTGTGGCACTTCTGCACTCCCTTTGGGATGCCTTTGGCAGATGAAGTAAGCCTGGAACTCAGGGCTTCCTGGTTAAAGAAATCCAAGCCCTAGGCTGAACCCTAACCCTAACCCTAGGCAGATAAATCAGCCTAGGTATAGGGATGGTGCCAAGGAAAAAGCTGTGAAAGCTGCCATGTTGTTGCACTTTTGTACTCCCCTTGGGATGCCTTGAACAGCTGCAGTGTGCCTGGAGCCCAGGGCTTCCTAGTTTTAAAAATCCTAGCCCTAGGCCTAAGCCTAACAGTAACCCTGGGAAGGGAAATCAGCCTGGTGTTAGGCTTCTTGCCAAGGAAAAAGCCGTGAAAGCAGCCATGTTGTGGCACTTTTGCACTCCCTTTTGGATGCCTTTCACAGCTCCAGTGTGCCTGGAACTCAGGGCTTCCTGATTTTAAAAATCCTAGCCCTAGGCCGAACCCCAACCCTAAGACGAGAAAGGCAAATCAGCCAGGAATTAGGCATGTCCCCAAGGAAAAAGCTGTGGAGGCAGGCATGTTTTGCTACTTTTGCGCTCTTCTTGGCTAGTCCTTCGCAGCTGCTGTGTTCTTGGAACTCAGGGCTTTCTGGTTAATAGAACCCTTACCCTAGGCGTAACTCAAACCTTAAGCCTAGGAAGGAAAATCAGCCTATGGTTCGGGATGGTCTCATGGAAATATCAGTGGTGGCAGCCAAGTTGCGTCACTTTTGCGCTCCCCTTGGGATGCCTTTCGCAGCTGCAGTGTGCCTGGAGCCCAGGGCTTCCTGGTTTTAAAAATCCTAGCCCTAGGCCGAACCCCAACCCTAAGACGAGAAAGGCAAATCAGCCAGGAATTAGGCATGTCCCCAAGGAAAAAGCTGTGGAGGCAGGCATATTGTGGTACTTTTGCGCTCTTCTTGGGTAGTCCTTCGCAGCTGCTGTGTTCTTGGAACTCAGGGCTTTCTGGTTAATAGAACCCTTACCCTAGGCGAAACTCAAACCTTAAGCCTAGGAAGGAAAATCAGCCTATGGTTCGGGATGGTCTCATGGAAATATCAGTGGTGGCAGCCAAGTTGCGTCACTTTTGCGCTCCCCTTGGGATGCCTTTCGCAGCTGCAGTGTGCCTGGAGCCCAGGGCTTCCTGGTTTTAAAAGTCCTAGGCCTAAGCCTAACAGTAACCCTAGGAAGGTAAATCAGCCGGGTATTAGGGTTCTTCCTAAGGGAAAAGCCGTGAAAGCAGCCATGTTGCGGCACTTCTGCACTCCCTTTGGGATGCCTTTGGCAGATGAAGTAGGCCTGGAACTCAGGGCTTCCTGGTTCAAGAAATCCAAGCCCTAGGCTGAACCCTAACCTTAACCCTAGGCAGATAAATCAGCCTAGGTATAGGGATGGTGCCAAGGAAAAAGCTGTGAAAGCTGCCATGTTGTTGCACTTTTGTACTCCCCTTGGGATGCCTTGAACAGCTGCAGTGTGCCTGGAGCTAAGGGCTTCCTAGTTTTAAAAATCCTAGCCCTAGGCCTAAGCCTAACAGTAACCCAGGGAAGGCAAATCAGCCTGGTGTTAGGCTTCTTGCCAAGGAAAATCCATGAAAGCAGCCATGTTGTGGCACTTTTGCACTCCCTTTTGGATGCCTTTCACAGCTCCAGTGTGCCTGGAACTCAGGGCTTCCTGATTTTAAAAATCCTAGCCCTAGGCCGAACCCCAACCCTAAGACGAGAAAGGCAAATCAGCCAGGAATTAGGCATGTCCCCAAGGAAAAAGCTGTGGAGGCAGGCATGTTGTGGTACTTTTGCGCTCTTCTTGGCTAGTCCTTCGCAGCTGCTGTGTTCTTGGAACTCAGGGCTTTCTGGTTAATAGAACCCTTACCCTAGGCGTAACTCAAACCTTAAGCCTAGGAAGGAAAATCAGCCTATGGTTCGGGATGGTCTCATGGAAATATCAGTAGTGGCAGCCAAGTTGCGTCACTTTTGCGCTCCCCCTGGGATGCCTTTCGCCGCTGCAGTGTGCCTGGAGCCCAGGGCTTCCTGGTTTTAAAAGTCCTAGGCCTAAGCCTAACAGTAACCCTAGGAAGGTAAATCAGCCGGGTATTAGGGTTCTTCCTAAGGGAAAAGCCGTGAAAGCAGCCATGTTGTGGCACTTCTGCACTCCCTTTGGGATGCCTTTGGCAGATGAAGTAAGCCTGGAACTCAGGGCTTCTTGGTTAAAGAAATCCAAGCCCTAGGCTGAACCCTAACCCTAACCCTAGGCAGATAAATCAGCCTAGGTATAGGGATGGTGCCAAGGAAAAAGCTGTGAAAGCTGCCATGTTGTTGCACTTTTGTACTCCCCTTGGGATGCCTTGAACAGCTGCAGTGTGCCTGGAGCTAAGGGCTTCCTAGTTTTAAAAATCCTAGCCCTAGGCCTAAGCCTAACAGTAACCCTGGGAAGGGAAATCAGCCTGGTGTTAGGCTTCTTGCCAAGGAAAAAGCCGTGAAAGCAGCCATGTTGTGGCACTTTTGCACTCCCTTTTGGATGCCTTTCACAGCTCCAGTGTGCCTGGAACTCAGGGCTTCCTGATTTTAAAAATCCTAGCCCTAGGCCGAACCCCAACCCTAAGACGAGAAAGGCAAATCAGCCAGGAATTAGGCATGTCCCCAAGGAAAAAGCTGTGGAGGCAGGCATGTTGTGCTACTTTTGCGCTCTTCTTGGCTAGTCCTTCGCAGCTGCTGTGTTCTTGGAACTCAGGGCTTTCTGGTTAATAGAACCCTTACCCTAGGCGTAACTCAAACCTTAAGCCTAGGAAGGAAAATCAGCCTATGGTTCGGGATGCTCTCATGGAAATATCAGTGGTGGCAGCCAAGTTGCGTCACTTTTGCGCTCCCCTTGGGATGCCTTTCGCAGCTGCAGTGTGCCTGGAGCCCAGGGCTTCCTGGTTTTAAAAGTCCTAGGCCTAAGCCTAACAGTAACCCTAGGAAGGTAAATCAGCCGGGTATTAGGGTTCTTCCTAAGGGAAAAGCCGTGAAAGCAGCCATGTTGTGGCACTTCTGCACTCCCTTTGGGATGCCTTTGGCAGATGAAGTAAGCCTGGAACTCAGGGCTTCCTGGTTAAAGAAATTCAAGCCCTAGGCTGAAGCCTAACCCTAACCCTAGGCAGATAAATCAGCCTAGGTATAGGGATGGTGCCAAGGAAAAAGCTGTGAAAGCTGCCATGTTGTTGCACTTTTGTACTCCCCTTGGGATGCCTTTCACAGCTCCAGTGTGCCTGGAACTCAGGGCTTCCTGGTTTTAAAAATCCTAGCCCTAGGCCGAACCCCAACCCTAAGACGAGAAAGGCAAATCAGCCAGGAATTAGGCATGTCCCCAAGGAAAAAGCTGTGGAGGCAGGCATATTGTGGTACTTTTGCGCTCTTCTTGGGTAGTCCTTCGCAGCTGCTGTGTTCTTGGAACTCAGGGCTTTCTGGTTAATAGAACCCTTACCCTAGGCGAAACTCAAACCTTAAGCCTAGGAAGGAAAATCAGCCTATGGTTCGGGATGGTCTCATGGAAATATCAGTGGTGGCAGCCAAGTTGCGTCACTTTTGCGCTCCCCTTGGGATGCCTTTCGCAGCTGCAGTGTGCCTGGAGCCCAGGGCTTCCTGGTTTTAAAAGTCCTAGGCCTAAGCCTAACAGTAACCCTAGGAAGGTAAATCAGCCGGGTATTAGGGTTCTTCCTAAGGGAAAAACCGTGAAAGCAGCCATGTTGTGGCACTTCTGCACTCCCTTTGGGATGCCTTTGGCAGATGAAGTAGGCCTGGAACTCAGGGCTTCCTGGTTCAAGAAATCCAAGCCCTAGGCTGAACCCTAACCTTAACCCTAGGCAGATAAATCAGCCTAGGTATAGGGATGGTGCCAAGGAAAAAGCTGTGAAAGCTGCCATGTTGTTGCACTTTTGTACTCCCCTTGGGATGCCTTGAACAGCTGCAGTGTGCCTGGAGCTAAGGGCTTCCTAGTTTTAAAAATCCTAGCCCTAGGCCTAAGCCTAACAGTAAACCTGGGAAGGCAAATCAGCCTGCTGTTAGGCTTCTTGCCAAGGAAAAAGCCATGAAAGCAGCCATGTTGTGGCACTTTTGCACTCCCTTTTGGATGCCTTTCACAGCTCCAGTGTGCCTGGAACTCAGGGCTTCCTGATTTTAAAAATCCTAGCCCTAGGCCGAACCCCAACCCTAAGACGAGAAAGGCAAATCAGCCAGGAATTAGGCATGTCCCCAAGGAAAAAGCTGTGGAGGCAGGCATGTTGTGCTACTTTTGCGCTCTTCTTGGCTAGTCCTTCGCAGCTGCTGTGTTCTTGGAACTCAGGGCTTTCTGGTTAATAGAACCCTTACCCTAGGCGTAACTCAAACCTTAAGCCTAGGAAGGAAAATCAGCCTATGGTTCGGGATGGTCTCATGGAAATATCAGTGGTGGCAGCCAAGTTGCGTCACTTTTGCGCTCCCCCTGGGATGCCTTTCGCAGCTGCAGTGTGCCTGGAGCCCAGGGCTTCCTGGTTTCAAAAGTCCTAGGCCTAAGCCTAACAGTAACCCTAGGAAGGTAAATCAGCCGGGTATTAGGGTTCTTCCTAAGGGAAAAGCCGTGAAAGCAGCCATGTTGTGGCACTTCTGCACTCCCTTTGGGATGCCTTTGGCAGATGAAGTAAGCCTGGAACTCAGGGCTTCCTGGTTAAAGAAATCCAAGCCCTAGACTGAACCCTAACCCTAACCCTAGGCAGATAAATCAGCCAAGGTATAGGGATGGTGCCAAGGAAAAAGCTGTGAAAGCTGCCATGTTGTTGCACTTTTGTACTCCCCTTGGGATGCCTTGAACAGCTGCAGTGTGCCTGGAGCTAAGGGCTTCCTAGTTTTAAAAATCCTAGCCCTAGGCCTAAGCCTAACAGTAACCCTGGGAAGGGAAATCAGCCTGGTGTTAGGCTTCTTGCCAAGGAAAAAGCCGTGAAAGCAGCCATGTTGTGGCACTTTTGCACTCCCTTTTGGATGCCTTTCACAGCTCCAGTGTGCCTGGAACTCAGGGCTTCCTGATTTTAAAAATCCGAGCCCTAGGCCGAACCCCAGCCCTAAGACGAGAAAGGCAAATCAGCCAGGAATTAGGCATGTCCCCAAGGAAAAAGCTGTGGAGGCAGGCATGTTGTGCTACTTTTGCGCTCTTCTTGGCTAGTCCTTCGCAGCTGCTGTGTTCTTGGAACTTAGGGCTTTCTGGTTAATAGAACCCTTACCCTAGGCGTAACTCAAACCTTAAGCCTAGGAAGGAAAATCAGCCTATGGTTCGGGATGGTCTCATGGAAATATCAGTGGTGGCAGCCAAGTTGCGTCACTTTTGCGCTCCCCTTGGGATGCCTTTCGCAGCTGCAGTGTGCCTGGAGCCCAGGGCTTCCTGGTTTTAAAAGTCCTAGGCCTAAGCCTAACAGTAACCCTAGGAAGGTAAATCAGCCGGGTATTAGGGTTCCTCCTAAGGGAAAAGCCGTGAAAGCAGCCATGTTGTGGCACTTCTGCACTCCCTTTGGGATGCCTTTGGCAGATGAAGTAAGCCTGGAACTCAGGGCTTCCTGGTTAAAGAAATCCAAGCCCTAGTCTGAACCCTAACCCTAACCCTAGGCAGATAAATCAGCCAAGGTATAGGGATGGTGCCAAGGAAAAAGCTGTGAAAGCTGCCATGTTGTTGCACTTTTGTACTCCCCTTGGGATGCCTTGAACAGCTGCAGTGTGCCTGGAGCTAAGGGCTTCCTAGTTTTAAAAATCCTAGCCCTAGGCCTAAGCCTAACAGTAACCCTGGGAAGGGAAATCAGCCTGGTGTTAGGCTTCTTGCCAAGGAAAAAGCCGTGAAAGCAGCCATGTTGTGGCACTTTTGCACTCCCTTTTGGATGCCTTTCACAACTCCAGTGTGCCTGGAACTCAGGGCTTCCTGATTTTAAAAATCCTAGCCCTAGGCCGAACCCCAACCCTAAGACGAGAAAGGCAAATCAGCCAGGAATTAGGCATGTCCCCAAGGAAAAAGCTGTGGAGGCAGGCATGTTGTGCTACTTTTGCGCTCTTCTTGGCTAGTCCTTCGCAGCTGCTGTGTTCTTGGAACTCAGGGCTTTCTGGTTAATAGAACCCGTACCCTAGGCGAAACTCAAACCTTAAGCCTAGGAAGGAAAATCAGCCTATGGTTCGGGATGCTCTCATGGAAATATCAGTAGTGGCAGCCAAGTTGCGTCACTTTTGCGCTCCCCTTGGGATGCCTTTCGCAGCTGCAGTGTGCCTGGAGCCCAGGGCTTCCTGGTTTTAAAAGTCCTAGGCCTAAGCCTAACAGTAACCCTAGGAAGGTAAATCAGCCGGGTATTAGGGTTCCTCCTAAGGGAAAAGCCGTGAAAGCAGCCATGTTGTGGCACTTCTGCACTCCCTTTGGGATGCCTTTGGCAGATGAGGTAAGCCTGGAACTCAGGGCTTCCTGGTTCAAGAAATCCAAGCCCTAGGCTGAACCCTAACCCTAACCCTAGGCAGATAAATCAGCCTAGGTATAGGGATGGTGCCAAGGAAAAAGCTGTGAAAGCTGCCATGTTGTTGCACTTTTGTACTCCCCTTGGGATGCCTTGAACAGCTGCAGTGTGCCTGGAGCTAAGGGCTTCCTAGTTTTAAAAATCCTAGCCCTAGGCCTAAGCCTAACAGTAACCCTGGGAAGGCAAATCAGCCTGGTGTTAGGCTTCTTGCCAAGGAAAAAGCCGTGAAAGCAGCCATGTTGTGGCACTTTTGCACTCCCTTTTGGATGCCTTTCACAGCTCCAGTGTGCCTGGAACTCAGGGCTTCCTGATTTTAAAAATCCTAGCCCTAGGCCGAACCCCAACCCTAAGACGAGAAAGGCAAATCAGCCAGGAATTAGGCATGTCCCCAAGGAAAAAGCTGTGGAGGCAGGCATGTTGTTGTACTTTTGCGCTCTTCTTGGCTAGTCCTTCGCAGCTGCTGTGTTCTTGGAACTCAGGGCTTTCTGGTTAATAGAACCCTTACCCTAGGCGTAACTCAAACCTTAAGCCTAGGATGGAAAATCAGCCTATGGTTCGGGATGCTCTCATGGAAATATCAGTGGTGGCAGCCAAGTTGCATCACTTTTGCGCTCCCCTTGGGATGCCTTTCGCAGCTGCAGTGTGCCTGGAGCCCAGGGCTTCCTGGTTTTAAAAGTCCTAGGCCTAAGCCTAACAGTAACCCTAGGAAGGTAAATCAGCCGGGTATTAGGGCTCCTCCTAAGGGAAAAGCCGTGAAAGCAGCCATGTTGTGGCACTTCTGCACTCCCTTTGGGATGCCTTTGGCAGATGAAGTAAGCCTGGAACTCAGGGCTTCCTGGTTAAAGAAATCCAAGCCCTAGTCTGAATCCTAACCCTAACCCTAGGCAGATAAATCAGCCTAGGTATAGGGATGGTGCCAAGGAAAAAGCTGTGAAAGCTACCATGTTGTTGCACTTTTGTACACCCCTTGGGATGCCTTGAACAGCTGCAGTGTGCCTGGAGCTAAGGGCTTCCTAGTTTTAAAAATCCTAGCCCTAGGCCTAAGCCTAACAGTAACCCTGGGAAGGCAAATCAGCCTGGTGTTAGGCTTCTTGCCAAGGAAAAAGCCGTGAAAGCAGCCATGTTGTGGCACTTTTTCACTCCGTTTTGGATGCCTTTCACAGCTCCAGTGTGCCTGGAACTCAGGGCTTCCTGATTTTAAAAATCCGAGCCCTAGGCCGAACCCCAGCCCTAAGACGAGAAAGGCAAATCAGCCAGGAATTAGGCATGTCCCTAAGGAAAAAGCTGTGGAGGCAGGCATGTTGTGGTACTTTTGCGCTCTTCTTGGCTAGTCCTTCGCAGCTGCTGTGTTCTTGGAACTCAGGGCTTTCTGGTTAATAGAACCCTTACCCTAGGCGTAACTCAAACTTTAACCCTAGGAAGGAAAATCAGCCTATGGTTCGGGATGCTCTCATGGAAATATCAGTGGTGGCAGCCAAGTTGCGTCACTTTTGCACTCCCCTTGGGATGCCTTTCGCAGCTGCAGTGTGCCTGGAGCCCAGGGCTTCCTGGTTTTAAAAGTCCTAGGCCTAAGCCTAACAGTAACCCTAGGAAGGTAAATCAGCCGGGTATTAGGGCTCCTCCTAAGGGAAAAGCCGTGAAAGCAGCCATGTTGTGGCACTTCTGCACTCCCTTTGGGATGCCTTTGGCAGATGAAGTAAGCCTGGAACTCAGGGCTTCCTGGTTAAAGAAATCCAAGCCCTAGGCTGAACCCTAACCCTAACCCTAGGCAGATAAATCAGCCTAGGTATAGGGATGGTGCCAAGGAAAAAGCTGTGAAAGCTGCCATGTTGTTGCACTTTTGTACTCCCCTTGGGATGCCTTGAACAGCTGCAGTGTGCCTGGAGCTAAGGGCTTCCTAGTTTTAAAAATCCTAGCCCTAGGCCTAAGCCTAACAGTAACCCTGGGAAGGCAAATCAGCCTGGTGTTAGGCTTCTTGCCAAGGAAAAAGCCGTGAAAGCAGCCATGTTGTGGCACTTTTGCACTCCCTTTTGGATGCCTTTCACAGCTCCAGTGTGCCTGGAACTCAGGGCTTCCTGATTTTAAAAATCCTAGCCCTAGGCCGAACCCCAACCCTAAGACGAGAAAGGCAAATCAGCCAGGAATTAGGCATGTCCCCAAGGAAAAAGCTGTGGAGGCAGGCATGTTGTGGTACTTTTGCGCTCTTCTTGGCTAGTCCTTCGCAGCTGCTGTGTTCTTGGAACTCAGGGCTTTCTGGTTAATAGAACCCTTACCCTAGGCGTAACTCAAACCTTAACCCTAGGAAGGAAAATCAGCCTATGGTTCGGGATGCTCTCATGGAAATATCAGTAGTGGCAGCCAAGTTGCGTCACTTTTGCGCTCCCCTTGGGATGCCTTTCGCAGCTGCAGTGTGCCTGGAGCCCAGGGCTTCCTGGTTTTAAAAGTCCTAGGCCTAAGCCTAACAGTAACCCTAGGAAGGTAAATCAGCCGGGTATTAGGGTTCTTCCTAAGGGAAAAGCCGTGAAAGCAGCCATGTTGTGGCACTTCTGCACTCCCTTTGGGATGCCTTTGGCAGATGAAGTAAGCCTGGAACTCAGGGCTTCCTGGTTAAAGAAATCCAAGCCCTAGGCTGAACCCTAACCCTAACCCTAGGCAGATAAATCAGCCTAGGTATAGGGATGGTGCCAAGGAAAAAGCTGTGAAAGCTGCCATGTTGTTGCACTTTTGTACTCCCCTTGGGATGCCTTGAACAGCTGCAGTGTGCCTGGAGCTAAGGGCTTCCTAGTTTTAAAAATCCTAGCCCTAGGCCTAAGCCTAACAGTAACCCTGGGAAGGGAAATCAGCCTGGTGTTAGGCTTCTTGCCAAGGAAAAAGCCGTGAAAGCAGCCATGTTGTGGCACTTTTGCACTCCCTTTTGGATGCCTTTCACAGCTCCAGTGTGCCTGGAACTCAGGGCTTCCTGATTTTAAAAATCCGAGCCCTAGGCCGAACCCCAGCCCTAAGACGAGAAAGGCAAATCAGCCAGGAATTAGGCATGTCCCCAAGGAAAAAGCTGTGGAGGCAGGCATGTTGTGCTACTTTTGCGCTCTTCTTGGCTAGTCCTTCGCAGCTGCTGTGTTCTTGGAACTCAGGGCTTTCTGGTTAATAGAACCCTTACCCTAGGCGTAACTCAAACCTTAAGCCTAGGAAGGAAAATCAGCCTATGGTTCGGGATGCTCTCATGGAAATATCAGTGGTGGCAGCCAAGTTGCGTCACTTTTGCGCTCCCCTTGGGATGCCTTTCGCAGCTGCAGTGTGCCTGGAGCCCAGGGCTTCCTGGTTTTAAAAGTCCTAGGCCTAAGCCTAACAGTAACCCTAGGAAGGTAAATCAGCCGGGTATTAGGGTTCTTCCTAAGGGAAAAGCCGTGAAAGCAGCCATGTTGTGGCACTTCTGCACTCCCTTTGGGATGCCTTTGGCAGATGAAGTAAGCCTGGAACTCAGGGCTTCCTGGTTCAAGAAATCCAAGCCCTAGGCTGAACCCTAACCCTAACCCTAGGCAGATAAATCAGCCTAGGTATAGGGATGGTGCCAAGGAAATAGCTGTGAAAGCTGCCATGTTGTTGCACTTTTGTACTCCCCTTGGGATGCCTTGAACAGCTGCAGTGTGCCTAGAGCTAAGGGCTTCCTAGTTTTAAAAATCCTAGCACTAGGCCTAAGCCTAACAGTAACCCTGGGAAGGTAAATCAGCCTGGTGTTAGGCTTCTTGCCAAGGAAAAAGCCGTGAAAGCAGCCATGTTGTGGCACTTTTGCACTCCCTTTTGGATGCCTTTCACAGCTCCAGTGTGCCTGGAACTCAGGGCTTCCTGATTTTAAAAATCCTAGCCCTAGGCCGAACCCCAACCCTAAGACGAGAAAGGCAAATCAGCCAGGAATTAGGCATGTCCCCAAGGAAAAAGCTGTGGAGGCAGGCATGTTGTGGTACTTTTGCGCTCTTCTTGGCTAGTCCTTCGCTGCTGCTGTGTTCTTGGAACTCAGGGCTTTCTGGTTAATAGAACCCTTACCCTAGGCGTAACTCAAACCTTAAGCCTAGGAAGGAAAATCAGCCTATGGTTCGGGATGGTCTCATGGAAATATCAGTGGTGGCAGCCAAGTTGCGTCACTTTTGCGCTCCCCTTGGGATGCCTTTCGCAGCTGCAGTGTGCCTGGAGTCCAGGGCTTCCTGGTTTTAAAAGTCCTAGGCCTAAGCCTAACAGTAACCCTAGGAAGGTAAATCATCCGGGTATTAGGGTTCCTCCTAAGGGAAAAGCCGTGAAAGCAGCCATGTTGTGGCACTTCTGCACTCCCTTTGGGATGCCTTTGGCAGATGAAGTAAGCCTGGAACTCAGGGCTTCCTGGTTAAAGAAATCCAAGCCCTAGGCTGAACCCTAACCCTAACCCTAGGCAGATAAATCAGCCTAGGTATAGGGATGGTGCCAAGGAAAAAGCTGTGAAAGCTGCCATGTTGTTGCACTTTTGTACTCCCCTTGGGATGCCTTGAACAGCTGCAGTGTGCCTGGAGCTAAGGGCTTCCTAGTTTTAAAAATCCTAGCCCTAGGCCTAAGCCTAACAGTAACCCTGGGAAGGCAAATCAGCCTGGTGTTAGGCTTCTTGCCAAGGAAAAAGCCGTGAAAGCAGCCATGTTGTGGCACTTTTGCACTCCCTTTTGGATGCCTTTCACAGCTCCAGTGTGCCTGGAACTCAGGGCTTCCTGATTTTAAAAATCCTAGCCCTAGGCCGAACCCCAACCCTAAGACGAGAAAGGCAAATCAGCCAGGAATTAGGCATGTCCCCAAGGAAAAAGCTGTGGAGGCAGGCATGTTGTGCTACTTTTGCGCTCTTCTTGGCTAGTCCTTCGCAGCTGCTGTGTTCTTGGAACTCAGGGCTTTCTGGTTAATAGAACCCTTACCCTAGGCGTAACTCAAACCTTAAGCCTAGGAAGGAAAATCAGCCTATGGTTCGGGATGGTCTCATGGAAATATCAGTGGTGGCAGCCAAGTTGCGTCACTTTTGCGCTCCCCTTGGGATGCCTTTCGCAGCTGCAGTGTGCCTGGAGCCCAGGGCTTCCTGGTTTTAAAAATCCTAGCCCTAGGCCGAACCCCAACCCTAAGACGAGAAAGGCAAATCAGCCAGGAATTAGGCATGTCCCCAAGGAAAAAGCTGTGGAGGCAGGCATATTGTGGTACTTTTGCGCTCTTCTTGGGTAGTCCTTCGCAGCTGCTGTGTTCTTGGAACTCAGGGCTTTCTGGTTAATAGAACCCTTACCCTAGGCGAAACTCAAACCTTAAGCCTAGGAAGGAAAATCAGCCTATGGTTCGGGATGGTCTCATGGAAATATCAGTGGTGGCAGCCAAGTTGCGTCACTTTTGCGCTCCCCTTGGGATGCCTTTCGCAGCTGCAGTGTGCCTGGAGCCCAGGGCTTCCTGGTTTTAAAAGTCCTAGGCCTATGCCTAACAGTAACCCTAGGAAGGTAAATCAGCCGGGTATTAGGGTTCTTCCTAAGGGAAAAGCCGTGAAAGCAGCCATGTTGTGGCACTTCTGCACTCCCTTTGGGATGCCTTTGGCAGATGAAGTAGGCCTGGAACTCAGGGCTTCCTGGTTAAAGAAATCCAAGCCCTAGGCTGAACCCTAACCTTAACCCTAGGCAGATAAATCAGCCTAGGTATAGGGATGGTGCCAAGGAAAAAGCTGTGAAAGCTGCCATGTTGTTGCACTTTTGTACTCCCCTTGGGATGCCTTGAACAGCTGCAGTGTGCCTGGAGCCCAGGGCTTCCTAGTTTTAAAAATCCTAGCCCTAGGCCTAAGCCTAACAGTAACCCTGGGAAGGCAAATCAGCCTGGTGTTAGGCTTCTTGCCAAGGAAAAAGCCATGAAAGCAGCCATGTTGTGGCACTTTTGCACTCCCTTTGGGATGCCTTTCACAGCTCCAGTGTGCCTGGAACTCAGGGCTTCCTGATTTTAAAAATCCTAGCCCTAGGCCGAACCCCAACCCTAAGACGAGAAAGGCAAATCAGCCAGGAATTAGGCATGTCCCCAAGGAAAAAGCTGTGGAGGCAGGCATGTTGTGGTACTTTTGCGCTCTTCTTGGCTAGTCCTTCGCAGCTGCTGTGTTCTTGGAACTCAGGGCTTTCTGGTTAATAGAACCCTTACCCTAGGCGTAACTCAAACCTTAAGCCTAGGAAGGAAAATCAGCCTATGGTTCGGGATGGTCTCATGGAAATATCAGTGGTGGCAGCCAAGTTGCGTCACTTTTGCGCTCCCCCTGGGATGCCTTTCGCAGCTGCAGTGTGCCTGGAGCCCAGGGCTTCCTGGTTTCAAAAGTCCTAGGCCTAAGCCTAACAGTAACCCTAGGAAGGTAAATCAGCCGGGTATTAGGGTTCTTCCTAAGGGAAAAGCTGTGAAAGCAGCCATGTTGTGGCACTTCTGCACTCCCTTTGGGATGCCTTTGGCAGATGAAGTAAGCCTGGAACTCAGGGCTTCCTGGTTAAAGAAATCCAAGCCCTAGGCTGAACCCTAACCCTAACCCTAGGCAGATAAATCAGCCTAGGTATAGGGATGGTGCCAAGGAAAAAGCTGTGAAAGCTGCCATGTTGTTGCACTTTTGTACTCCCCTTGGGATGCCTTGAACAGCTGCAGTGTGCCTGGAGCTAAGGGCTTCCTAGTTTTAAAAATCCTAGCCCTAGGCCTAAGCCTAACAGTAACCCTGGGAAGGTAAATCAGCCTGGTGTTAGGCTTCTTGCCAAGGAAAAAGCCGTGAAAGCAGCCATGTTGTGGCACTTTTGCACTCCCTTTTGGATGCCTTTCACAGCTCCAGTGTGCCTGGAACTCAGGGCTTCCTGATTTTAAAAATCCTAGCCCTAGGCCGAACCCCAGCCCTAAGACGAGAAAGGCAAATCAGCCAGGAATTAGGCATGTCCCCAAGGAAAAAGCTGTGGAGGCAGGCATGTTGTGCTACTTTTGCGCTCTTCTTGGCTAGTCCTTCGCAGCTGCTGTGTTCTTGGAACTCAGGGCTTTCTGGTTAATAGAACCCTTACCCTAGGCGTAACTCAAACCTTAAGCCTAGGAAGGAAAATCAGCCTATGGTTCGGGATGGTCTCATGGAAATATCAGTGGTGGCAGCCAAGTTGCGTCACTTTTGCGCTCCCCTTGGGATGCCTTTCGCAGCTGCAGTGTGCCTGGAGCCCAGGGCTTCCTGGTTTTAAAAGTCCTAGGCCTAAGCCTAACAGTAACCCTAGGAAGGTAAATCAGCCGGGTATTAGGGTTCCTCCTAAGGGAAAAGCCGTGAAAGCAGCCATGTTGTGGCACTTCTGCACTCCCTTTGGGATGCCTTTGGCAGATGAAGTAAGCCTGGAACTCAGGGCTTCCTGGTTAAAGAAATCCAAGCCCTAGGCTGAACCCTAACCCTAACCCTAGGCAGATAAATCAGCCTAGGTATAGGGATGGTGCCAAGGAAAAAGCTGTGAAAGCTGCCATGTTGTTGCACTTTTGTACTCCCCTTGGGATGCCTTGAACAGCTGCAGTGTGCCTGGAGCTAAGGGCTTCCTAGTTTTAAAAATCCTAGCCCTAGGCCTAAGCCTAACAGTAACCCTGGGAAGGGAAATCAGCCTGGTGTTAGGCTTCTTGCCAAGGAAAAAGCCGTGAAAGCAGCCATGTCGTGGCACTTTTGCACTCCCTTTGGGATGCCTTTCACAACTCCAGTGTGCCTGGAACTCAGGGCTTCCTGATTTTAAAAATCCTAGCCCTAGGCCGAACCCCAACCCTAAGACGAGAAAGGCAAATCAGCCAGGAATTAGGCATGTCCCCAAGGAAAAAGCTGTGGAGGCAGGCATGTTGTGCTACTTTTGCGCTCTTCTTGGCTAGTCCTTCGCAGCTGCTGTGTTCTTGGAACTCAGGGCTTTCTGGTTAATAGAACCCGTACCCTAGGCGAAACTCAAACCTTAAGCCTAGGAAGGAAAATCAGCCTATGGTTCGGGATGCTCTCATGGAAATATCAGTAGTGGCAGCCAAGTTGCGTCACTTTTGCGCTCCCCTTGGGATGCCTTTCGCAGCTGCAGTGTGCCT
The DNA here is from genome assembly GCF_027887145.1 of Ammospiza caudacuta. Taxonomy (NCBI): domain Eukaryota; kingdom Metazoa; phylum Chordata; class Aves; order Passeriformes; family Passerellidae; genus Ammospiza; species Ammospiza caudacuta. The sequence goes on from NC_080619.1 coordinate 525,836, forward strand.
GGAGCCCAGGGCTTCCTGGTTTTAAAAGTCCTAGGCCTAAGCCTAACAGTAACCCTAGGAAGGTAAATCAGCCGGGTATTAGGGTTCCTCCTAAGGGAAAAGCCGTGAAAGCAGCCATGTTGTGGCACTTCTGCACTCCCTTTGGGATGCCTTTGGCAGATGAAGTAAGCCTGGAACTCAGGGCTTCCTGGTTCAAGAAATCCAAGCCCTAGGCTGAACCCTAACCCTAACCCTAGGCAGATATATCAGCCTAGGTATAGGGATGGTGCCAAGGAAAAAGCTGTGAAAGCTGCCATGTTGTTGCACTTTTGTACTCCCCTTGGGATGCCTTGAACAGCTGCAGTGTGCCTGGAGCTAAGGGCTTCCTAGTTTTAAAAATCCTAGCCCTAGGCCTAAGCCTAACAGTAACCCTGGGAAGGCAAATCAGCCTGGTGTTAGGCTTCTTGCCAAGGAAAAAGCCGTGAAAGCAGCCATGTTGTGGCACTTTTGCACTCCCTTTTGGATGCCTTTCACAGCTCCAGTGTGCCTGGAACTCAGGGCTTCCTGATTTTAAAAATCCTAGCCCTAGGCCGAACCCCAACCCTAAGACGAGAAAGGCAAATCAGCCAGGAATTAGGCATGTCCCCAAGGAAAAAGCTGTGGAGGCAGGCATGTTGTTGTACTTTTGCGCTCTTCTTGGCTAGTCCTTCGCAGCTGCTGTGTTCTTGGAACTCAGGGCTTTCTGGTTAATAGAACCCTTACCCTAGGCGTAACTCAAACCTTAAGCCTAGGAAGGAAAATCAGCCTATGGTTCGGGATGGTCTCATGGAAATATCAGTGGTGGCAGCCAAGTTGCATCACTTTTGCGCTCCCCTTGGGATGCCGTTCGCAGCTGCAGTGTGCCTGGAGCCCAGGGCTTCCTGGTTTTAAAAGTCCTAGGCCTAAGCCTAACAGTAACCCTAGGAAGGTAAATCAGCCGGGTATTAGGGCTCCTCCTAAGGGAAAAGCCGTGAAAGCAGCCATGTTGTGGCACTTCTGCACTCCCTTTGGGATGCCTTTGGCAGATGAAGTAAGCCTGGAACTCAGGGCTTCCTGGTTAAAGAAATCCAAGCCCTAGTCTGAATCCTAACCCTAACCCTAGGCAGATAAATCAGCCTAGGTATAGGGATGGTGCCAAGGAAAAAGCTGTGAAAGCTACCATGTTGTTGCACTTTTGTACACCCCTTGGGATGCCTTGAACAGCTGCAGTGTGCCTGGAGCTAAGGGCTTCCTAGTTTTAAAAATCCTAGCCCTAGGCCTAAGCCTAACAGTAACCCTGGGAAGGGAAATCAGCCTGGTGTTAGGCTTCTTGCCAAGGAAAAAGCCGTGAAAGCAGCCATGTTGTGGCACTTTTGCACTCCGTTTTGGTTGCCTTTCACAGCTCCAGTGTGCCTGGAACTCAGGGCTTCCTGATTTTAAAAATCCTAGCCCTAGGCCGAACCCCAGCCCTAAGACGAGAAAGGCAAATCAGCCAGGAATTAGGCATGTCCCCAAGGAAAAAGCTGTGGAGGCAGGCATGTTGTGCTACTTTTGCGCTCTTCTTGGCTAGTCCTTCGCAGCTGCTGTGTTCTTGGAACTCAGGGCTTTCTGGTTAATAGAACCCTTACCCTAGGCGTAACTCAAACTTTAACCCTAGGAAGGAAAATCAGCCTATGGTTCGGGATGCTCTCATGGAAATATCAGTGGTGGCAGCCAAGTTGCGTCACTTTTGCACTCCCCTTGGGATGCCTTTCGCAGCTGCAGTGTGCCTGGAGCCCAGGGCTTCCTGGTTTTAAAAGTCCTAGGCCTAAGCCTAACAGTAACCGTCGGAAGGTAAATCAGCCGGGTATTAGGGTTCCTCCTAAGGGAAAAGCCGTGAAAGCAGCCATGTTGTGGCACTTCTGCACTCCCTTTGGGATGCCTTTGGCAGATGAAGTAAGCCTGGAACTCAGGGCTTCCTGGTTAAAGAAATCCAAGCCCTAGGCTGAACCCTAACCCTAACCCTAGGCAGATAAATCAGCCTAGGTATAGGGATGGTGCCAAGGAAAAAGCTGTGAAAGCTGCCATGTTGTTGCACTTTTGTACTCCCCTTGGGATGCCTTGAACAGCTGCAGTGTGCCTGGAGCTAAGGGCTTCCTAGTTTTAAAAATCCTAGCCCTAGGCCTAAGCCTAACAGTAACCCTGGGAAGGCAAATCAGCCTGGTGTTAGGCTTCTTGCCAAGGAAAAAGCCGTGAAAGCAGCCATGTTGTGGCACTTTTGCACTCCCTTTTGGATGCCTTTCACAGCTCCAGTGTGCCTGGAACTCAGGGCTTCCTGATTTTAAAAATCCTAGCCCTAGGCCGAACCCCAACCCTAAGACGAGAAAGGCAAATCAGCCAGGAATTAGGCATGTCCCCAAGGAAAAAGCTGTGGAGGCAGGCATGTTGTGCTACTTTTGCGCTCTTCTTGGCTAGTCCTTCGCAGCTGCTGTGTTCTTGGAACTCAGGGCTTTCTGGTTAATAGAACCCTTACCCTAGGCGTAACTCAAACCTTAACCCTAGGAAGGAAAATCAGCCTATGGTTCGGGATGCTCTCATGGAAATATCAGTAGTGGCAGCCAAGTTGCGTCACTTTTGCGCTCCCCTTGGGATGCCTTTCGCAGCTGCAGTGTGCCTGGAGCCCAGGGCTTCCTGGTTTTAAAAGTCCTAGGCCTAAGCCTAACAGTAACCCTAGGAAGGTAAATCAGCCGGGTATTAGGGTTCTTCCTAAGGGAAAAGCCGTGAAAGCAGCCATGTTGTGGCACTTCTGCACTCCCTTTGGGATGCCTTTGGCAGATGAAGTAAGCCTGGAACTCAGGGCTTCCTGGTTAAAGAAATCCAAGCCCTAGGCTGAACCCTAACCCTAACCCTAGGCAGATAAATCAGCCTAGGTATAGGGATGGTGCCAAGGAAAAAGCTGTGAAAGCTGCCATGTTGTTGCACTTTTGTACTCCCCTTGGGATGCCTTGAACAGCTGCAGTGTGCCTGGAGCTAAGGGCTTCCTAGTTTTAAAAATCCTAGCCCTAGGCCTAAGCCTAACAGTAACCCTGGGAAGGCAAATCAGCCTGGTGTTAGGCTTCTTGCCAAGGAAAAAGCCGTGAAAGCAGCCATGTTGTGGCACTTTTGCACTCCGTTTTGGTTGCCTTTCACAGCTCCAGTGTGCCTGGAACTCAGGGCTTCCTGATTTTAAAAATCCTAGCCCTAGGCCGAACCCCAGCCCTAAGACGAGAAAGGCAAATCAGCCAGGAATTAGGCATGTCCCCAAGGAAAAAGCTGTGGAGGCAGGCATGTTGTGCTACTTTTGCGCTCTTCTTGGCTAGTCCTTCGCAGCTGCTGTGTTCTTGGAACTCAGGGCTTTCTGGTTAATAGAACCCGTACCCTAGGCGAAACTCAAACCTTAAGCCTAGGAAGGAAAATCAGCCTATGGTTCGGGATGCTCTCATGGAAATATCAGTAGTGGCAGCCAAGTTGCGTCACTTTTGCGCTCCCCTTGGGATGCCTTTCGCAGCTGCAGTGTGCCTGGAGCCCAGGGCTTCCTGGTTTTAAAAGTCCTAGGCCTAAGCCTAACAGTAACCCTAGGAAGGTAAATCAGCCGGGTATTAGGGTTCCTCCTAAGGGAAAAGCCGTGAAAGCAGCCATGTTGTGGCACTTCTGCACTCCCTTTGGGATGCCTTTGGCAGATGAAGTAAGCCTGGAACTCAGGGCTTCCTGGTTCAAGAAATCCAAGCCCTAGGCTGAACCCTAACCCTAACCCTAGGCAGATAAATCAGCCTAGGTATAGGGATGGTGCCAAGGAAAAAGCTGTGAAAGCTGCCATGTTGTTGCACTTTTGTACTCCCCTTGGGATGCCTTGAACAGCTGCAGTGTGCCTGGAGCTAAGGGCTTCCTAGTTTTAAAAATCCTAGCCCTAGGCCTAAGCCTAACAGTAACCCTGGGAAGGCAAATCAGCCTGGTGTTAGGCTTCTTGCCAAGGAAAAAGCCGTGAAAGCAGCCATGTTGTGGCACTTTTGCACTCCCTTTTGGATGCCTTTCACAGCTCCAGTGTGCCTGGAACTCAGGGCTTCCTGATTTTAAAAATCCTAGCCCTAGGCCGAACCCCAACCCTAAGACGAGAAAGGCAAATCAGCCAGGAATTAGGCATGTCCCCAAGGAAAAAGCTGTGGAGGCAGGCATGTTGTTGTACTTTTGCGCTCTTCTTGGCTAGTCCTTCGCAGCTGCTGTGTTCTTGGAACTCAGGGCTTTCTGGTTAATAGAACCCTTACCCTAGGCGTAACTCAAACCTTAAGCCTAGGAAGGAAAATCAGCCTATGGTTCGGGATGGTCTCATGGAAATATCAGTGGTGGCAGCCAAGTTGCATCACTTTTGCGCTCCCCTTGGGATGCCTTTCGCAGCTGCAGTGTGCCTGGAGCCCAGGGCTTCCTGGTTTTAAAAGTCCTAGGCCTAAGCCTAACAGTAACCCTAGGAAGGTAAATCAGCCGGGTATTAGGGCTCCTCCTAAGGGAAAAGCCGTGAAAGCAGCCATGTTGTGGCACTTCTGCACTCCCTTTGGGATGCCTTTGGCAGATGAAGTAAGCCTGGAACTCAGGGCTTCCTGGTTAAAGAAATCCAAGCCCTAGTCTGAATCCTAACCCTAACCCTAGGCAGATAAATCAGCCTAGGTATAGGGATGGTGCCAAGGAAAAAGCTGTGAAAGCTACCATGTTGTTGCACTTTTGTACACCCCTTGGGATGCCTTGAACAGCTGCAGTGTGCCTGGAGCTAAGGGCTTCCTAGTTTTAAAAATCCTAGCCCTAGGCCTAAGCCTAACAGTAACCCTGGGAAGGGAAATCAGCCTGGTGTTAGGCTTCTTGCCAAGGAAAAAGCCGTGAAAGCAGCCATGTTGTGGCACTTTTGCACTCTGTTTTGGATGCCTTTCACAGCTCCAGTGTGCCTGGAACTCAGGGCTTCCTGATTTTAAAAATCCGAGCCCTAGGCCGAACCCCAGCCCTAAGACGAGAAAGGCAAATCAGCCAGGAATTAGGCATGTCCCCAAGGAAAAAGCTGTGGAGGCAGGCATGTTGTGGTACTTTTGCGCTCTTCTTGGCTAGTCCTTCGCAGCTGCTGTGTTCTTGGAACTCAGGGCTTTCTGGTTAATAGAACCCTTACCCTAGGCGTAACTCAAACTTTAACCCTAGGAAGGAAAATCAGCCTATGGTTCGGGATGGTCTCATGGAAATATCAGTGGTGGCAGCCAAGTTGCGTCACTTTTGCACTCCCCTTGGGATGCCTTTCGCAGCTGCAGTGTGCCTGGAGCCCAGGGCTTCCTGGTTTTAAAAGTCCTAGGCCTAAGCCTAACAGTAACCCTAGGAAGGTAAATCAGCCGGGTATTAGGGCTCCTCCTAAGGGAAAAGCCGTGAAAGCAGCCATGTTGTGGCACTTCTGCACTCCCTTTGGGATGCCTTTGGCAGATGAAGTAAGCCTGGAACTCAGGGCTTCCTGGTTAAAGAAATCCAAGCCCTAGGCTGAACCCTAACCCTAACCCTAGGCAGATAAATCAGCCTAGGTATAGGGATGGTGCCAAAGAAAAAGCTGTGAAAGCTGCCATGTTGTTGCACTTTTGTACTCCCCTTGGGATGCCTTGAACAGCTGCAGTGTGCCTGGAGCTAAGGGCTTCCTAGTTTTAAAAATCCTAGCCCTAGGCCTAAGCCTAACAGTAACCCTGGGAAGGGAAATCAGCCTGGTGTTAGGCTTCTTGCCAAGGAAAAAGCCGTGAAAGCAGCCATGTTGTGGCACTTTTGCACTCCCTTTTGGATGCCTTTCACAGCTCCAGTGTGCCTGGAACTCAGGGCTTCCTGATTTTAAAAATCCTAGCCCTAGGCCGAACCCCAGCCCTAAGACGAGAAAGGCAAATCAGCCAGGAATTAGGCATGTCCCCAAGGAAAAAGCTGTGGAGGCAGGCATGTTGTGCTACTTTTGCGCTCTTCTTGGCTAGTCCTTCGCAGCTGCTGTGTTCTTGGAACTCAGGGCTTTCTGGTTAATAGAACCCTTACCCTAGGCGTAACTCAAACCTTAAGCCTAGGAAGGAAAATCAGCCTATGGTTCGGGATGGTCTCATGGAAATATCAGTGGTGGCAGCCAAGTTGCGTCACTTTTGCGCTCCCCCTGGGATGCCTTTCGCAGCTGCAGTGTGCCTGGAGCCCAGGGCTTCCTGGTTTTAAAAGTCCTAGGCCTAAGCCTAACAGTAACCCTAGGAAGGTAAATCAGCCGGGTATTAGGGTTCTTCCTAAGGGAAAAGCCGTGAAAGCAGCCATGTTGTGGCACTTCTGCACTCCCTTTGGGATGCCTTTGGCAGATGAAGTAAGCCTGGAACTCAGGGCTTCCTGGTTAAAGAAATCCAAGCCCTAGGCTGAACCCTAACCCTAACCCTAGGCAGATAAATCAGCCTAGGTATAGGGATGGTGCCAAGGAAAAAGCTGTGAAAGCTGCCATGTTGTTGCACTTTTGTACTCCCCTTGGGATGCCTTGAACAGCTGCAGTGTGCCTGGAGCTAAGGGCTTCCTAGTTTTAAAAATCCTAGCCCTAGGCCTAAGCCTAACAGTAACCCTGGGAAGGGAAATCAGCCTGGTGTTAGGCTTCTTGCCAAGGAAAAAGCCGTGAAAGCAGCCATGTTGTGGCACTTTTGCACTCCCTTTTGGATGCCTTTCACAGCTCCAGTGTGCCTGGAACTCAGGGCTTCCTGATTTTAAAAATCCGAGCCCTAGGCCGAACCCCAGCCCTAAGACGAGAAAGGCAAATCAGCCAGGAATTAGGCATGTCCCCAAGGAAAAAGCTGTGGAGGCAGGCATGTTGTGCTACTTTTGCGCTCTTCTTGGCTAGTCCTTCGCAGCTGCTGTGTTCTTGGAACTCAGGGCTTTCTGGTTAATAGAACCCGTACCCTAGGCGAAACTCAAACCTTAAGCCTAGGAAGGAAAATCAGCCTATGGTTCGGGATGCTCTCATGGAAATATCAGTAGTGGCAGCCAAGTTGCGTCACTTTTGCGCTCCCCTTGGGATGCCTTTCGCAGCTGCAGTGTGCCTGGAGCCCAGGGCTTCCTGGTTTTAAAAGTCCTAGGCCTAAGCCTAACAGTAACCCTAGGAAGGTAAATCAGCCGGGTATTAGGGTTCCTCCTAAGGGAAAAGCCGTGAAAGCAGCCATGTTGTGGCACTTCTGCACTCCCTTTGGGATGCCTTTGGCAGATGAAGTAAGCCTGGAACTCAGGGCTTCCTGGTTCAAGAAATCCAAGCCCTAGGCTGAACCCTAACCCTAACCCTAGGCAGATAAATCAGCCTAGGTATAGGGATGGTGCCAAGGAAAAAGCTGTGAAAGCTGCCATGTTGTTGCACTTTTGTACTCCCCTTGGGATGCCTTGAACAGCTGCAGTGTGCCTGGAGCTAAGGGCTTCCTAGTTTTAAAAATCCTAGCCCTAGGCCTAAGCCTAACAGTAACCCTGGGAAGGGAAATCAGCCTGGTGTTAGGCTTCTTGCCAAGGAAAAAGCCGTGAAAGCAGCCATGTTGTGGCACTTTTGCACTCCCTTTTGGATGCCTTTCACAGCTCCAGTGTGCCTGGAACTCAGGGTTTCCTGATTTTAAAAATCCTAGCCCTAGGCCGAACCCCAACCCTAAGACGAGAAAGGCAAATCAGCCAGGAATTAGGCATGTCCCCAAGGAAAAAGCTGTGGAGGCAGGCATGTTGTTGTACTTTTGCGCTCTTCTTGGCTAGTCCTTCGCAGCTGCTGTGTTCTTGGAACTCAGGGCTTTCTGGTTAATAGAACCCTTACCCTAGGCGTAACTCAAACCTTAAGCCTAGGAAGGAAAATCAGCCTATGGTTCGGGATGGTCTCATGGAAATATCAGTGGTGGCAGCCAAGTTGCATCACTTTTGCGCTCCCCTTGGGATGCCTTTCGCAGCTGCAGTGTGCCTGGAGCCCAGGGCTTCCTGGTTTTAAAAGTCCTAGGCCTAAGCCTAACAGTAACCCTAGGAAGGTAAATCAGCCGGGTATTAGGGCTCCTCCTAAGGGAAAAGCCGTGAAAGCAGCCATGTTGTGGCACTTCTGCACTCCCTTTGGGATGCCTTTGGCAGATGAAGTAAGCCTGGAACTCAGGGCTTCCTGGTTAAAGAAATCCAAGCCCTAGTCTGAATCCTAACCCTAACCCTAGGCAGATAAATCAGCCTAGGTATAGGGATGGTGCCAAGGAAAAAGCTGTGAAAGCTACCATGTTGTTGCACTTTTGTACACCCCTTGGGATGCCTTGAACAGCTGCAGTGTGCCTGGAGCTAAGGGCTTCCTAGTTTTAAAAATCCTAGCCCTAGGCCTAAGCCTAACAGTAACCCTGGGAAGGGAAATCAGCCTGGTGTTAGGCTTCTTGCCAAGGAAAAAGCCGTGAAAGCAGCCATGTTGTGGCACTTTTTCACTCCGTTTTGGATGCCTTTCACAGCTCCAGTGTGCCTGGAACTCAGGGCTTCCTGATTTTAAAAATCCGAGCCCTAGGCCGAACCCCAACCCTAAGACGAGAAAGGCAAATCAGCCAGGAATTAGGCATGTCCCCAAGGAAAAAGCTGTGGAGGCAGGCATGTTGTGCTACTTTTGCGCTCTTCTTGGCTAGTCCTTCGCAGCTGCTGTGTTCTTGGAACTCAGGGCTTTCTGGTTAATAGAACCCTTACCCTAGGCGTAACTCAAACCTTAAGCCTAGGAAGGAAAATCAGCCTATGGTTCGGGATGGTCTCATGGAAATATCAGTGGTGGCAGCCAAGTTGCGTCACTTTTGCGCTCCCCCTGGGATGCCTTTCGCTGCTGCAGTGTGCCTGGAGCCCAGGGCTTCCTGGTTTTAAAAGTCCTAGGCCTAAGCCTAACAGTAACCCTAGGAAGGTAAATCAGCCGGGTATTAGGGTTCTTCCTAAGGGAAAAGCCGTGAAAGCAGCCATGTTGTGGCACTTCTGCACTCCCTTTGGGATGCCTTTGGCAGATGAAGTAAGCCTGGAACTCAGGGCTTCCTGGTTAAAGAAATCCAAGCCCTAGGCTGAACCCTAACCCTAACCCTAGGCAGATAAATCAGCCTAGGTATAGGGATGGTGCCAAGGAAAAAGCTGTGAAAGCTGCCATGTTGTTGCACTTTTGTACTCCCCTTGGGATGCCTTGAACAGCTGCAGTGTGCCTGGAGCTAAGGGCTTCCTAGTTTTAAAAATCCTAGCCCTAGGCCTAAGCCTAACAGTAACCCTGGGAAGGGAAATCAGCCTGGTGTTAGGCTTCTTGCCAAGGAAAAAGCCGTGAAAGCAGCCATGTTGTGGCACTTTTGCACTCCCTTTTGGATGCCTTTCACAGCTCCAGTGTGCCTGGAACTCAGGGCTTCCTGATTTTAAAAATCCTAGCCCTAGGCCGAACCCCAACCCTAAGACGAGAAAGGCAAATCAGCCAGGAATTAGGCATGTCCCCAAGGAAAAAGCTGTGGAGGCAGGCATGTTGTGGTACTTTTGCGCTCTTCTTGGCTAGTCCTTCGCAGCTGCTGTGTTCTTGGAACTCAGGGCTTTCTGGTTAATAGAACCCTTACCCTAGGCGAAACTCAAACCTTAACCCTAGGAAGGAAAATCAGCCTATGGTTCGGGATGCTCTCATGGAAATATCAGTAGTGGCAGCCAAGTTGCGTCACTTTTGCGCTCCCCTTGGGATGCCTTTCGCAGCTGCAGTGTGCCTGGAGCCCAGGGCTTCCTGGTTTTAAAAGTCCTAGGCCTAAGCCTAACAGTAACCCTAGGAAGGTAAATCAGCCGGGTATTAGGGCTCCTCCTAAGGGAAAAGCCGTGAAAGCAGCCATGTTGTGGCACTTCTGCACTCCCTTTGGGATGCCTTTGGCAGATGAAGTAAGCCTGGAACTCAGGGCTTCCTGGTTAAAGAAATCCAAGCCCTAGGCTGAACCCTAACCCTAACCCTAGGCAGATAAATCAGCCTAGGTATAGGGATGGTGCCAAGGAAAAAGCTGTGAAAGCTGCCATGTTGTTGCACTTTTGTACTCCCCTTGGGATGCCTTGAACAGCTGCAGTGTGCCTGAGGCTAAGGGCTTCCTAGTTTTAAAAATCCTAGCCCTAGGCCTAAGCCTAACAGTAACCCTGGGAAGGGAAATCAGCCTGGTGTTAGGCTTCTTGCCAAGGAAAAAGCCGTGAAAGCAGCCATGTTGTGGCACTTTTGCACTCCCTTTTGGATGCCTTTCACAGCTCCAGTGTGCCTGGAACTCAGGGCTTCCTGATTTTAAAAATCCTAGCCCTAGGCCGAACCCCAACCCTAAGACGAGAAAGGCAAATCAGCCAGGAATTAGGCATGTCCCCAAGGAAAAAGCTGTGGAGGCAGGCATGTTGTGGTACTTTTGCGCTCTTCTTGGCTAGTCCTTCGCAGCTGCTGTGTTCTTGGAACTCAGGGCTTTCTGGTTAATAGAACCCTTACCCTAGGCGAAACTCAAACCTTAAGCCTAGGAAGGAAAATCAGCCTATGGTTCGGGATGCTCTCATGGAAATATCAGTAGTGGCAGCCAAGTTGCGTCACTTTTGCGCTCCCCTTGGGATGCCTTTCGCAGCTGCAGTGTGCCTGGAGCCCAGGGCTTCCTGGTTTTAAAAGTCCTAGGCCTAAGCCTAACAGTAACCCTAGGAAGGTAAATCGGCCGGGTATTAGGGCTCCTCCTAAGGGAAGAGCCGTGAAAGCAGCCATGTTGTGGCACTTCTGCACTCCCTTTGGGATGCCTTTGGCAGATGAAGTAAGCCTGGAACTCAGGGCTTCCTGGTTAAAGAAATCCAAGCCCTAGGCTGAACCCTAACCCTAACCCTAGGCAGATAAATCAGCCTAGGTATAGGGATGGTGCCAAGGAAAAAGCTGTGAAAGCTGCCATGTTGTTGCACTTTTGTACTCCCCTTGGGATGCCTTGAACAGCTGCAGTGTGCCTGGAGCTAAGGGCTTCCTAGTTTTAAAAATCCTAGCCCTAGGCCTAAGCCTAACAGTAACCCTGGGAAGGGAAATCAGCCTGGTGTTAGGCTTCTTGCCAAGGAAAAAGCCGTGAAAGCAGCCATGTTGTGGCACTTTTGCACTCCCTTTTGGATGCCTTTCACAGCTCCAGTGTGCCTGGAACTCAGGGCTTCCTGATTTTAAAAATCCTAGCCCTAGGCCGAACCCCAACCCTAAGACGAGAAAGGCAAATCAGCCAGGAATTAGGCATGTCCCCAAGGAAAAAGCTGTGGAGGCAGGCATGTTGTGCTACTTTTGCGCTCTTCTTGGCTAGTCCTTCGCAGCTGCTGTGTTCTTGGAACTCAGGGCTTTCTGGTTAATAGAAACCTTACCCTAGGCGTAACTCAAACCTTAAGCCTAGGAAGGAAAATCAGCCTATGGTTCGGGATGGTCTCATGGAAATATCAGTGGTGGCAGCCAAGTTGCGTCACTTTTGCGCTCCCCTTGGGATGCCTTTCGCAGCTGCAGTGTGCCTGGAGCCCAGGGCTTCCTGGTTTTAAAAGTCCTAGGCCTAAGCCTAACAGTAACCCTAGGAAGGTAAATCAGCCGGGTATTAGGGTTCTTCCTAAGGGAAAAGCCGTGAAAGCAGCCATGTTGTGGCACTTCTGCACTCCCTTTGGGATGCCTTTGGCAGATGAAGTAAGCCTGGAACTCAGGGCTTCCTGGTTAAAGAAATCCAAGCCCTAGGCTGAACCCTAACCCTAACCCTAGGCAGATAAATCAGCCTAGGTATAGGGATGGTGCCAAGGAAAAAGCTGTGAAAGCTGCCATGTTGTTGCACTTTTGTACTCCCCTTGGGATGCCTTGAACAGCTCCAGTGTGCCTGGAGCCCAGGGCTTCCTAGTTTTAAAAATCCTAGCCCTAGGCCTAAGCCTAACAGTAACCCTGGGAAGGTAAATCAGCCTGGTGTTAGGCTTCTTGCCAAGGAAAAAGCCGTGAAAGCAGCCATGTTGTGGCACTTTTGCACTCCCTTTTGGATGCCTTTCACAACTCCAGTGTGCCTGGAACTCAGGGCTTCCTGATTTTAAAAATCCTAGCCCTAGGCCGAACCCCAACCCTAAGACGAGAAAGGCAAATCAGCCAGGAATTAGGCATGTCCCCAAGGAAAAAGCTGTGGAGGCAGGCATGTTGTGCTACTTTTGCGCTCTTCTTGGCTAGTCCTTCGCAGCTGCTGTGTTCTTGGAACTCAGGGCTTTCTGGTTAATAGAACCCTTACCCTAGGCGTAACTCAAACCTTAAGCCTAGGAAGGAAAATCAGCCTATGGTTCGGGATGGTCTCATGGAAATATCAGTGGTGGCAGCCAAGTTGCGTCACTTTTGCGCTCCCCCTGGGATGCCTTTCGCAGCTGCAGTGTGCCTGGAGCCCAGGGCTTCCTGGTTTTAAAAGTCCTAGGCCTAAGCCTAACAGTAACCCTAGGAAGGTAAATCAGCCGGGTATTAGGGTTCTTCCTAAGGGAAAAGCCGTGAAAGCAGCCATGTTGTGGCACTTCTGCACTCCCTTTGGGATGCCTTTGGCAGATGAAGTAAGCCTGGAACTCAGGGCTTCCTGGTTAAAGAAATCTAAGCCCTAGGCTGAACCCTAACCCTAACCCTAGGCAGATAAATCAGCCTAGGTATAGGGATGGTGCCAAGGAAAAAGCTGTGAAAGCTGCCATGTTGTTGCACTTTTGTACTCCCCTTGGGATGCCTTGAACAGCTGCAGTGTGCCTGGAGCTAAGGGCTTCCTAGTTTTAAAAATCCTAGCCCTAGGCCTAAGCCTAACAGTAACCCTGGGAAGGGAAATCAGCCTGGTGTTAGGCTTCTTGCCAAGGAAAAAGCCGTGAAAGCAGCCATGTTGTGGCACTTTTGCACTCCCTTTTGGATGCCTTTCACAGCTCCAGTGTGCCTGGAACTCAGGGCTTCCTGATTTTAAAAATCCTAGCCCTAGGCCGAACCCCAACCCTAAGACGAGAAAGGCAAATCAGCCAGGAATTAGGCATGTCCCCAAGGAAAAAGCTGTGGAGGCAGGCATGTTGTGGTACTTTTGCGCTCTTCTTGGCTAGTCCTTCGCAGCTGCTGTGTTCTTGGAACTCAGGGCTTTCTGGTTAATAGAACCCTTACCCTAGGCGAAACTCAAACCTTAACCCTAGGAAGGAAAATCAGCCTATGGTTCGGGATGCTCTCATGGAAATATCAGTAGTGGCAGCCAAGTTGCGTCACTTTTGCGCTCCCCTTGGGATGCCTTTCGCAGCTGCAGTGTGCCTGGAGCCCAGGGCTTCCTGGTTTTAAAAGTCCTAGGCCTAAGCCTAACAGTAACCCTAGGAAGGTAAATCAGCCGGGTATTAGGGTTCTTCCTAAGGGAAAAGCCGTGAAAGCAGCCATGTTGTGGCACTTCTGCACTCCCTTTGGGATGCCTTTGGCCGATGAAGTAAGCCTGGAACTCAGGGCTTCCTGGTTAAAGAAATCCAAGCCCTAGGCTGAACCCTAACCCTAACCCTAGGCAGATAAATCAGCCTAGGTATAGGGATGGTGCCAAGGAAAAAGCTGTGAAAGCTGCCATGTTGTTGCACTTTTGTACTCCCCTTGGGATGCCTTGAACAGCTGCAGTGTGCCTGGAGCTAAGGGCTTCCTAGTTTTAAAAATCCTAGCCCTAGGCCTAAGCCTAACAGTAACCCTGGGAAGGGAAATCAGCCTGGTGTTAGGCTTCTTGCCAAGGAAAAAGCCGTGAAAGCAGCCATGTTGTGGCACTTTTGCACTCCCTTTTGGATGCCTTTCACAGCTCCAGTGTGCCTGGAACTCAGGGCTTCCTGATTTTAAAAATCCGAGCCCTAGGCCGAACCCCAACCCTAAGACGAGAAAGGCAAATCAGCCAGGAATTAGGCATGTCCCCAAGGAAAAAGCTGTGGAGGCAGGCATGTTGTGGTACTTTTGCGCTCTTCTTGGGTAGTCCTTCACAGCTGCTGTGTTCTTGGAACTCAGGGCTTTCTGGTTAATAGAACCCTTACCCTAGGCGTAACTCAAACCTTAAGCCTAGGAAGGAAAATCAGCCTATGGTTCGGGATGCTCTCATGGAAATATCAGTGGTGGCAGCCAAGTTGCGTCACTTTTGCGCTCCCCCTGGGATGCCTTTCGCAGCTGCAGTGTGCCTGGAGCCCAGGGCTTCCTGGTTTTAAAAGTCCTAGGCCTAAGCCTAACAGTAACCTTGGGAAGGTAAATCAGCTGGGTATTAGGGTTCTTCCTAAGGGAAAAGCCGTGAAAGCAGCCATGTTGTGGCACTTCTGCACTCCCTTTGGGATGCCTTTGGCAGATGAAGTAAGCCTGGAACTCAGGGCTTCCTGGTTAAAGAAATCTAAGCCCTAGGCTGAACCCTAACCCTAACCCTAGGCAGATAAATCAGCCTAGGTATAGGGATGGTGCCAAGGAAAAAGCTGTGAAAGCTGCCATGTTGTTGCACTTTTGTACTCCCCTTGGGATGCCTTGAACAGCTGCAGTGTGCCTGGAGCTAAGGGCTTCCTAGTTTTAAAAATCCTAGCCCTAGGCCTAAGCCTAACAGTAACCCTGGGAAGGCAAATCAGCCTGGTGTTAGGCTTCTTGCCAAGGAAAAAGCCGTGAAAGCAGCCATGTTGTGGCACTTTTGCACTCCCTTTTGGATGCCTTTCACAGCTCCAGTGTGCCTGGAACTCAGGGCTTCCTGATTTTAAAAATCCGAGCCCTAGGCCGAACCCCAACCCTAAGACGAGAAAGGCAAATCAGCCAGGAATTAGGCATGTCCCCAAGGAAAAAGCTGTGGAGGCAGGCATGTTGTGGTACTTTTGCGCTCTTCTTGGGTAGTCCTTCGCAGCTGCTGTGTTCTTGGAACTCAGGGCTTTCTGGTTAATAGAAGCCTTACCCTAGGCGTAACTCAAACCTTAAGCCTAGGAAGGAAAATCAGCCTATGGTTCGGGATGCTCTCATGGAAATATCAGTGGTGGCAGCCAAGTTGCGTCACTTTTGCGCTCCCCTTGGGATGCCTTTCGCAGCTGCAGTGTGCCTGGAGCCCAGGGCTTCCTGGTTTTAAAAGTCCTAGGCCTAAGCCTAACAGTAACCCTAGGAAGGTAAATCAGCCGGGTATTAGGGTTCCTCCTAAGGGAAAAGCCGTGAAAGCAGCCATGTTGTGGCACTTCTGCACTCCCTTTGGGATGCCTTTGGCAGATGAAGTAAGCCTGGAACTCAGGGCTTCCTGGTTAAAGAAATCCAAGCCCTAGACTGAACCCTAACCCTAACCCTAGGCAGATAAATCAGCCTAGGTATAGGGATGGTGCCAAGGAAAAAGCTGTGAAAGCTGCCATGTTGTTGCACTTTTGTACTCCCCTTGGGATGCCTTGAACAGCTGCAGTGTGCCTGGAGCTAAGGGCTTCCTAGTTTTAAAAATCCTAGCCCTAGGCCTAAGCCTAACAGTAACCCTGGGAAGGGAAATCAGCGTGGTGTTAGGCTTCTTGCCAAGGAAAAAGCCGTGAAAGCAGCCATGTTGTGGCACTTTTGCACTCCCTTTTGGATGCCTTTCACAGCTCCAGTGTGCCTGGAACTCAGGGCTTCCTGATTTTAAAAATCCGAGTCCTAGGCCGAACCCCAGCCCTAAGACGAGAAAGGCAAATCAGCCAGGAATTAGGCATGTCCCCAAGGAAAAAGCTGTGGAGGCAGGCATGTTGTGGTACTTTTGCTCTCTTCTTGGGTAGTCCTTCGCAGCTGCTGTGTTCTTGGAACTCAGGGCTTTCTGGTTAATAGAAGCCTTACCCTAGGCGTAACTCAAACCTTAAGCCTAGGAAGGAAAATCAGCCTATGGTTCGGGATGCTCTCATGGAAATATCAGTGGTGGCAGCCAAGTTGCGTCACTTTTGCGCTCCCCCTGGGATGCCTTTCGCAGCTGCAGTGTGCCTGGAGCCCAGGGCTTCCTGGTTTTAAAAGTCCTAGGCCTAAGCCTAACAGTAACCCTAGGAAGGTAAATCAGCCGGGTATTAGGGTTCTTCCTAAGGGAAAAGCCGTGAAAGCAGCCATGTTGTGGCACTTCTGCACTCCCTTTGGGAAGCCATTGGCTGATGAAGTAAGCCTGGAACTCAGGGCTTCTGGCTTAAAGAAATCCAAGCCCTAGGCTGAAGGCTGAACCCTAACCCTAACCCTAGGCAGATAAATCAGCCTAGGTATAGGGATGGTGCCAAGGAAAAAGCTGTGAAAGCTGCCATGTTGTTGCACTTTTGTACTCCCCTTGGGATGCCTTGAATAGCTGCAGTGTGCCTGGAGCTAAGGGCTTCCTAGTTTTAAAAATCGTAGCCCTAGGCCTAAGCCTAACAGTAACCCTGGGAAGGGAAATCAGCCTGGTGTTAGGCTTCTTGCCAAGGAAAAAGCCGTGAAAGCAGCCATGTTGTGGCACTTTTGCACTCCCTTTTGGATGCCTTTCACAGCTCCAGTGTGCCTGGAACTCAGGGCTTCCTGATTTTAAAAATCCTAGCCCTAGGCCGAACCTCAACCCTAAGACGAGAAAGGCAAATCAGCCAGGAATTAGGCATGTCCCCAAGGAAAAAGCTGTGGAGGCAGGCATGTTGTGGTACTTTTGCGCTCTTCTTGGCTAGTCCTTCGCAGCTGCTGTGTTCTTGGAACTCAGGGCTTTCTGGTTAATAGAACCCTTACCCTAGGCGTAACTCAAACCTTAAGCCTAGGAAGGAAAATCAGCCTATGGTTCGGGATGGTCTCATGGAAATATCAGTGGTGGCAGCCAAGTTGCGTCACTTTTGCGCTCCCCTTGGGATGCCTTTCGCAGCTGCAGTGTGCCTGGAGCCCAGGGCTTCCTGGTTTTAAAAGTCCTAGGCCTAAGCCTAACAGTAACCCTAGGAAGGTAAATCAGCCGGGTATTAGGGCTCCTCCTAAGGGAAAAGCCGTGAAAGCAGCCATGTTGTGGCACTTCTGCACTCCCTTTGGGATGCCTTTGGCAGATGAAGTAAGCCTGGAACTCAGGGCTTCCTGGTTAAAGAAATCCAAGCCCTAGGCTGAACCCTAACCCTAGGCAGATAAATCAGCCTAGGTATAGGGATGGTGCCAAGGAAAAAGCTGAGAAAACTGCCATGTTGTTGCACTTTTGTACTCCCCTTGGGATGCCTTGAACAGCTGCAGTGTGCCTGGAGCTAAGGGCTTCCTAGTTTTAAAAATCCTAGCCCTAGGCCTAAGCCTAATAGTAACCCTGGGAAGGCAAATCAGCCTGGTGTTAGGCTTCTTGCCAAGGAAAAAGCCGTGAAAGCAGCCATGTTGTGGCACCTTTGCACTCCCTTTTGGATGCCTTTCACAGCTCCGGTGTGCCTGGAACTCAGGGTTTCCTTATTTTAAAAATCCTTGCCCTAGGCCGAACCCCAGCCCTAAGACGAGAAAGGCAAATCAGCCAGGAATTAGGCATGTCCCCAAGGAAAAAGCTGTGGAGGCAGGCATGTTGTGCTACTTTTGCGCTCTTCTTGGCTAGTCCTTCGCAGCTGCTGTGTTCTTGGAACTCAGGGCTTTCTGGTTAATAGAACCCTTACCCTAGGCGTAACTCAAACCTTAAGCCTAGGAAGGAAAATCAGCCTATGGTTCGGGATGCTCTCATGGAAATATCAGTGGTGGCAGCCAAGTTGCGTCACTTTTGCGCTCCCCCTGGGATGCCTTTCGCAGCTGCAGTGTGCCTGGAGCCCAGGGCTTCCTGGTTTTAAAAGTCCTAGGCCTAAGCCTAACAGTAACCCTAGGAAGGTAAATCAGCCGGGTATTAGGGTTCTTCCTAAGGGAAAAGCCGTGAAAGCAGCCATGTTGTGGCACTTCTGCACTCCCTTTGGGATGCCTTTGGCAGATGAAGTAAGCCTGGAACTCAGGGCTTCCTGGTTAAAGAAATCCAAGCCCTAGGCTGAACCCTAACCCTAACCCTAGGCAGATAAATCAGCCTAGGTATAGGGATGGTGCCAAGGAAAAAGCTGTGAAAGCTGCCATGTTGTTGCACTTTTGTACTCCCCTTGGGATGCCTTGAACAGCTGCAGTGTGCCTGGAGCTAAGGGCTTCCTAGTTTTAAAAATCCTAACCCTAGGCCTAAGCCTAACAGTAACCCTGGGAAGGCAAATCAGCCTGGTGTTAGGCTTCTTGCCAAGGAAAAAGCCGTGAAAGCAGCCATGTTGTGGCACTTTTGCACTCCCTTTTGGATGCCTTTCACAGCTCTAGTGTGCCTGGAACTCAGGGCTTCCTGATTTTAAAAATCCTAGCCCTAGGCCGAACCCCAGCCCTAAGATGAGAAAGGCAAATCAGCCAGGAATTAGGCATGTCCCCAAGGAAAAAGCTGTGGAGGCAGGCATGTTGTGGTACTTTTGCGCTCTTCTTGGCTAGTCCTTCGCAGCTGCTGTGTTCTTGGAACTCAGGGCTTTCTGGTTAATAGAAGCCTTACCCTAGGCTTAACTCAAACCTTAAGCCTAGGAAGGAAAATCAGCCTATGGTTCAGGATGGTCTCATGGAAATATCAGTGGTGGCAGCCAAGTTGCGTCACTTTTGCGCTCCCCCTGGGATGCCTTTCGCAGCTGCAGTGTGCCTGGAGCCCAGGGCTTCCTGGTTTTAAAAGTCCTAGGCCTAAGCCTAACAGTAACCCTAGGAAGGTAAATCAGCGGGGTATTAGGGTTCTTCCTAAGGGAAAAGCCGTGAAAGCAGCCATGTTGTGGCACTTCTGTACTCCCTTTGGGATGCCTTTGGCAGATGAAGTAAGCCTGGAACTCAGGGCTTCCTGGTTAAAGAAATCCAAGCCCTAGGCTGAACCCTAACCCTAGGCAGATAATTCAGCCTAGGTATAGGGATGGTGCCAAGGAAAAAGCTGTGAAAGCTGCCATGTTGTTGCACTTTTGTACTCCCCTTGGGATGCCTTGAACAGCTGCAGTGTGCCTGGAGCTAAGGGCTTCCTAGTTTTAAAAATCCTAGCCCTAGGCCTAAGCCTAACAGTAACCCTGGGAAGGGAAATCAGCCTGGTGTTAGGCTTCTTGCCAAGGAAAAAGCCGAGAAAGCAGCCATGTTGTGGCACTTTTGCACTCCCTTTTGGATGCCTTTCACAGCTCCAGTGTGCCTGGAACTCAGGGCTTCCTGATTTTAAAAATCCTAGCCCTAGGCCGAACCCCAGCCCTAAGACGAGAAAGGCAAATCAGCCAGGAATTAGGCATGTCCCCAAGGAAAAAGCTGTGGAGGCAGGCATGTTGTGGTACTTTTGCGCTCTTCTTGGCTAGTCCTTCGCAGCTGCTGTGTTCTTGGAACTCAGGGCTTTCTGGTTAATAGAACCCTTACCCTAGGCGTAACTCAAACCTTAAGCCTAGGAAGGAAAATCAGCCTATGGTTCGGGATGGTCTCATGGAAATATCAGTGGTGGCAGCCAAGTTGCGTCACTTTTGCGCTCCCCTTGGGATGCCTTTCGCAGCTGCAGTGTGCCTGGAGCCCAGGGCTTCCTGGTTTTAAAAGTCCTAGGCCTAAGCCTAACAGTAACCCTAGGAAGGTAAATCAGCCGGGTATTAGGGTTCTTCCTAAGGGAAAAGCCGTGAAAGCAGCCATGTTGTGGCACTTCTGCACTCCCTTTGGGATGCCTTTGGCAGATGAAGTAAGCCTGGAACTCAGGGCTTCCTGGTTAAAGAAATCCAAGCCCTAGGCTGAACCCTAACCCTAACCCTAGGCAGATAAATCAGCCTAGGTATAGGGATGGTGCCAAGGAAAAAGCTGTGAAAGCTGCCATGTTGTTGCACTTTTGTACTCCCCTTGGGATGCCTTGAACAGCTGCAGTGTGCCTGGAGCTAAGGGCTTCCTAGTTTTAAAAATCCTAGCCCTAGGCCTAAGCCTAACAGTAACCCTGGGAAGGGAAATCAGCCTGGTGTTAGGCTTCTTGCCAAGGAAAAAGCCGTGAAAGCAGCCATGTTGTGGCACTTTTGCACTCCCTTTTGGATGCCTTTCACTGCTCCAGTGTGCCTGGAACTCAGGGCTTCCTGATTTTAAAAATCCTAGCCCTAGGCCGAACCCCAGCCCTAAGACGAGAAAGGCAAATCAGCCAGGAATTAGGCATGTCCCCAAGGAAAAAGCTGTGGAGGCAGGCATGTTGTGGTACTTTTGCGCTCTTCTTGGCTAGTCCTTCGCAGCTGCTGTGTTCTTGGAACTCAGGGCTTTCTGGTTAATAGAACCCTTACCCTAGGCGTAACTCAAAGTTTAACCCTCGGAAGGAAAATCAGCCTATGGTTCGGGATGCTCTCATGAGGTTAGCAGCAAAGGCAGACAAGTTGCGTCACTTTTGCGCTCCCCTTGGGATGCCTTTCGCAGCTGCAGTGTGCCTGGAGCCCAGGGCTTCCTGGTTTTAAAAGTCCTAGGCCTAAGCCTAACAGTAACCCTAGGAAGGTAAATCAGCCGGGTATTAGGGTTCTTCCTAAGGGAAAAGCCGTGAAAGCAGCCATGTTGTGGCACTTCTGCACTCCCTTTGGGATGCCTTTGGCAGATGAAGTAAGCCTGGAACTCAGGGCTTCCTGGTTAAAGAAATCCAAGCCCTAGGCTGAACCCTAACCCTAACCCTAGGCAGATAAATCAGCCTAGGTATAGGGATGGTGCCAAGGAAAAAGCTGTGAAAGCTGCCATGTTGTTGCACTTTTGTACTCCCCTTGGGATGCCTTGAACAGCTGCAGTGTGCCTGGAGCTCAGGGCTTCCTAGTTTTAAAAATCCTAGCCCTAGGCCTAAGCCTAACAGTAACCCTGGGAAGGGAAATCAGCCTGGTGTTAGGCTTCTTGCCAAGGAAAAAGCCGTGAAAGCAGCCATGTTGTGGCACTTTTGCACTCCCTTTTGGATGCCTTTCACAGCTCCAGTGTGCCTGGAACTCAGGGCTTCCTGATTTTAAAAATCCTAGCCCTAGGCCGAACCCCAGCCCTAAGAAGAGAAAGGCAAATCAGCCAGGAATTAGGCATGTCCCCAAGGAAAAAGCTGTGGAGGCAGGCATGTTGTGGTACTTTTGTGCTCTTCTTGGCTAGTCCTTCGCAGCTGCTGTGTTCTTGGAACTCAGGGCTTTCTGGTTAATAGAAGCCTTACCCTAGGCGTAACTCAAACCTTAAGCCTAGGAAGGAAAATCAGCCTATGGTTCAGGATGCTCTCATGGAAATATCAGTGGTGGCAGCCAAGTTGCGTCACTTTTGCGCTCCCCCTGGGATGCCTTTCGCAGCTGCAGTGTGCCTGGAGCCCAGGGCTTCCTGGTTTTAAAAGTCCTAGGCCTAAGCCTAACAGTAACCCTAGGAAGGTAAATCAGCCGGGTATTAGGGTTCTTCCTAAGGGAAAAGCCGTGAAAGCAGCCATGTTGTGGCACTTCTGCACTCCCTTTGGGATGCCTTTGGCAGATGAAGTAAGCCTGGAACTCAGGGCTTCCTGGTTAAAGAAATCCAAGCCCTAGGCTGAACCCTAACCCTAACCCTAGGCAGATAAATCAGCCTAGGTATAGGGATGGTTCCAAGGAAAAAGCTGTGAAAGCGGCCATGTTGTTGCACTTTTGTACTCCCCTTGGGATGCCTTGAACAGCTGCAGTGTGCCTGGAGCTAAGGGCTTCCTAGTTTTAAAAATCCTAGCCCTAGGCCTAAGCCTAACAGTAACCCTGGGAAGGGAAATCAGCCTGGTGTTAGGCTTCTTGCCAAGGAAAAAGCCGTGAAAGCAGCCATGTTGTGGCACTTTTGCACTCCCTTTTGGATGCCTTTCAATGCTCTAGTGTGCCTGGAACTCAGGGCTTCCTGATTTTAAAAATCCTAGCCCTAGGCCGAACCCCAGCCCTAAGATGAGAAAGGCAAATCAGCCAGGAATTAGGCATGTCCCCAAGGAAAAAGCTGTGGAGGCAGGCATGTTGTGGTACTTTTGCGCTCTTCTTGGGTAGTCCTTCGCAGCTGCTGTGTTCTTGGAACTCAGGGCTTTCTGGTTAATAGAACCCTTACCCTAGGCGTAACTCAAACCTTAAGCCTAGGAAGGAAAATCAGCCTATGGTTCGGGATGGTCTCATGGAAATATCAGTGGTGGCAGCCAAGTTGCGTCACTTTTGCGCTCCCCTTGGGATGCCTTTCGCAGCTGCAGTGTGCCTGGAGCCCAGGGCTTCCTGGTTTTAAAAGTCCTAGGCCTAAGCCTAACAGTAACCCTAGGAAGGTAAATCAGCTGGGTATTAGGGTTCTTCCTAAGGGAAAAGCCGTGAAAGCAGCCATGTTGTGGCACTTCTGCACTCCCTTTGGGATGCCTTTGGCAGATGAAGTAAGCCTGGAACTCAGGGCTTCCTGGTTAAAGAAATCCAAGCCCTAGGCTGAACCCTAACCCTAACCCTAGGCAGATAAATCAGCCTAGGTATAGGGATGGTGCCAAGGAAAAAGCTGTGAAAGCTGCCATGTTGTTGCACTTTTGTACTCCCCTTGGGATGCCTTGAACAGCTGCAGTGTGCCTGGAGCTAAGGGCTTCCTAGTTTTAAAAATCCTAGCCCTAGGCCTAAGCCTAACAGTAACCCTGGGAAGGCAAATCAGCCTGGTGTTAGGCTTCTTGCCAAGGAAAAAGCCGTGAAAGCAGCCATGTTGTGGCACTTTTGCACTCCCTTTTGGATGCCTTTCACAGCTCCAGTGTGCCTGGAACTCAGGGCTTCCTGATTTTAAAAATCCTAGCCCTAGGCCGAACCCCAACACTAAGACGAGAAAGGCAAATCAGCCAGGAATTAGGCATGTCCCCAAGGAAAAAGCTGTGGAGGCAGGCATGTTGTGCTACTTTTGCGCTCTTCTTGGCTAGTCCTTCGCAGCTGCTGTGTTCTTGGAACTCAGGGCTTTCTGGTTAATAGAACCCTTACCCTAGGCGTAACTCAAACCTTAAGCCTAGGAAGGAAAATCAGCCTATGGTTCGGGATGCTCTCATGGAAATATCAGTGGTGGCAGCCAAGTTGCGTCACTTTTGCGCTCCCCCTGGGATGCCTTTCGCAGCTGCAGTGTGCCTGGAGCCCAGGGCTTCCTGGTTTTAAAAGTCCTAGGCCTAAGCCTAACAGTAACCCTAGGAAGGTAAATCAGCCGGGTATTAGGGTTCTTCCTAAGGGAAAAGCCGTGAAAGCAGCCATGTTGTGGCACTTCTGCACTCCCTTTGGGATGCCTTTGGCAGATGAAGTAAGCCTGGAACTCAGGGCTTCCTGGTTAAAGAAATCCAAGCCCTAGGCTGAACCCTAACCCTAACCCTAGGCAGATAAATCAGCCTAGGTATAGGGATGGTGCCAAGGAAAAAGCTGTGAAAGCTGCCATGTTGTTGCACTTTTGTACTCCCCTTGGGATGCCTTGAACAGCTGCAGTGTGCCTGGAGCTAAGGGCTTCCTAGTTTTAAAAATCCTAGCCCTAGGCCTAAGCCTAACAGTAACCCTGGGAAGGGAAATCAGCCTGGTGTTAGGCTTCTTGCCAAGGAAAAAGCCGTGAAAGCAGCCATGTTGTGGCACTTTTGCACTCCCTTTTGGATGCCTTTCACAGCTCCAGTGTGCCTGGAGCTCAGGGCTTCCTGATTTTAAAAATCCTAGCCCTAGGCCTAAGCCTAACAGTAACCCTGGGAAGGGAAATCAGCCTGGTGTTAGGCTTCTTGCCTAGGAAAAAGCCGTGAAAGCAGCCATGTTGTGGCACTTTTGCACTCCCTTTTGGATGCCTTTCACAGCTCTAGTGTGCCTGGAACTCAGGGCTTCCTGATTTTAAAAATCCTAGCCCTAGGCCGAACCCCAGCCCTAAGACGAGAAAGGCAAATCAGCCAGGAATTAGGCATGTCCCCAAGGAAAAAGCTGTGGAGGCAGGCATGTTGTGGTACTTTTGCGCTCTTCTTGGCTAGTCCTTCGCAGCTGCTGTGTTCTTGGAACTCAGGGCTTTCTGGTTAATAGAACCCTTACCCTAGGCGTAACTCAAAGTTTAACCCTCGGAAGGAAAATCAGCCTATGGTTCGGGATGCTCTCATGAGGTTAGCAGCAAAGGCAGACAAGTTGCGTCACTTTTGCGCTCCCCTTGGGATGCCTTTCGCAGCTGCAGTGTGCCTGGAGCCCAGGGCTTCCTGGTTTTAAAAGTCCTAGGCCTAAGCCTAACAGTAACCCTAGGAAGGTAAATCAGCCGGGTATTAGGGTTCTTCCTAAGGGAAAAGCCGTGAAAGCAGCCATGTTGTGGCACTTGTGCACTCCCTTTGGGATGCCTTTGGCAGATGAAGTAAGCCTGGAAGTCAGGGCTTCCTGGTTAAAGAAATCCAAGCCCTAGGCTGAACCCTAACCCTAACCCTAGGCAGATAAATCAGCCTAGGTATAGGGATGGTGCCAAGGAAAAAGCTGTGAAAGCTGCCATGTTGTTGCACTTTTGTACTCCCCTTGGGATGCCTTGAACAGCTGCAGTGTGCCTGGAGCTCAGGGCTTCCTAGTTTTAAAAATCCTAGCCCTAGGCCTAAGCCTAACAGTAACCCTGGGAAGGGAAATCAGCCTGGTGTTAGGCTTCTTGCCAAGGAAAAAGCCGTGAAAGCAGCCATGTTGTGGCACTTTTGCACTCCCTTTTGGATGCCTTTCACAGCTCCAGTGTGCCTGGAACTCAGGGCTTCCTGATTTTAAAAATCCTAGCCCTAGGCCGAACCCCAGCCCTAAGAAGAGAAAGGCAAATCAGCCAGGAATTAGGCATGTCCCCAAGGAAAAAGCTGTGGAGGCAGGCATGTTGTGGTACTTTTGCGCTCTTCTTGGCTAGTCCTTCGCAGCTGCTGTGTTCTTGGAACTCAGGGCTTTCTGGTTAATAGAAGCCTTACCCTAGGCGTAACTCAAACCTTAAGCCTAGGAAGGAAAATCAGCCTATGGTTCAGGATGCTCTCATGGAAATATCAGTGGTGGCAGCCAAGTTGCGTCACTTTTGCGCTCCCCCTGGGATGCCTTTCGCAGCTGCAGTGTGCCTGGAGCCCAGGGCTTCCTGGTTTTAAAAGTCCTAGGCCTAAGCCTAACAGTAACCCTAGGAAGGTAAATCAGCCGGGTATTAGGGTTCTTCCTAAGGGAAAAGCCGTGAAAGCAGCCATGTTGTGGCACTTCTGCACTCCCTTTGGGATGCCTTTGGCAGATGAAGTAAGCCTGGAACTCAGGGCTTCCTGGTTAAAGAAATCCAAGCCCTAGGCTGAACCCTAACCCTAAACCTAGGCAGATAAATCAGCCTAGGTATAGGGATGGTTCCAAGGAAAAAGCTGTGAAAGCTGCCATGTTGTTGCACTTTTGTACTCCCCTTGGGATGCCTTGAACAGCTGCAGTGTGCCTGGAGCTAAGGGCTTCCTAGTTTTAAAAATCCTAGCCCTAGGCCTAAGCCTAACAGTAACCCTGGGAAGGGAAATCAGCCTGGTGTTAGGCTTCTTGCCAAGGAAAAAGCCGTGAAAGCAGCCATGTTGTGGCACTTTTGCACTCCCTTTTGGATGCCTTTCACAGCTCTAGTGTGCCTGGAACTCAGGGCTTCCTGATTTTAAAAATCCTAGCCCTAGGCCGAACCCCAGCCCTAAGATGAGAAAGGCAAATCAGCCAGGAATTAGGCATGTCCCCAAGGAAAAAGCTGTGGAGGCAGGCATGTTGTGGTACTTTT
This sequence comes from Ammospiza caudacuta, assembly GCF_027887145.1. Classification (NCBI taxonomy): domain Eukaryota; kingdom Metazoa; phylum Chordata; class Aves; order Passeriformes; family Passerellidae; genus Ammospiza; species Ammospiza caudacuta. Next base: position 551,427 of record NC_080619.1, read on the forward strand.
GCGCTCTTCTTGGGTAGTCCTTCGCAGCTGCTGTGCTCTTGGAACTCAGGGCTTTCTGGTTAATAGAACCCTTACCCTAGGCGTAACTCAAACCTTAAGCCTAGGAAGGAAAATCAGCCTATGGTTCGGGATGGTCTCATGGAAATATCAGTGGTGGCAGCCAAGTTGCGTCACTTTTGCGCTCCCCTTGGGATGCCTTTCGCAGCTGCAGTGTGCCTGGAGCCCAGGGCTTCCTGGTTTTAAAAGTCCTAGGCCTAAGCCTAACAGTAACCCTAGGAAGGTAAATCAGCCGGGTATTAGGGTTCTTCCTAAGGGAAAAGCCGTGAAAGCAGCCATGTTGTGGCACTTCTGCACTCCCTTTGGGATGCCTTTGGCAGATGAAGTAAGCCTGGAACTCAGGGCTTCCTGGTTAAAGAAATCCAAGCCCTAGGCTGAACCCTAACCCTAACCCTAGGCAGATAAATCAGCCTAGGTATAGGGATGGTGCCAAGGAAAAAGCTGTGAAAGCTGCCATGTTGTTGCACTTTTGTACTCCCCTTGGGATGCCTTGAACAGCTGCAGTGTGCCTGGAGCTAAGGGCTTCCTAGTTTTAAAAATCCTAGCCCTAGGCCTAAGCCTAACAGTAACCCTGGGAAGGCAAATCAGCCTGGTGTTAGGCTTCTTGCCAAGGAAAAAGCCGTGAAAGCAGCCATGTTGTGGCACTTTTGCACTCCCTTTTGGATGCCTTTCACAGCTCCAGTGTGCCTGGAACTCAGGGCTTCCTGATTTTAAAAATCCTAGCCCTAGGCCGAACCCCAACACTAAGACGAGAAAGGCAAATCAGCCAGGAATTAGGCATGTCCCCAAGGAAAAAGCTGTGGAGGCAGGCATGTTGTGCTACTTTTGCGCTCTTCTTGGCTAGTCCTTCGCAGCTGCTGTGTTCTTGGAACTCAGGGCTTTCTGGTTAATAGAACCCTTACCCTAGGCGTAACTCAAACCTTAAGCCTAGGAAGGAAAATCAGCCTATGGTTCGGGATGCTCTCATGGAAATATCAGTGGTGGCAGCCAAGTTGCGTCACTTTTGCGCTCCCCCTGGGATGCCTTTCGCAGCTGCAGTGTGCCTGGAGCCCAGGGCTTCCTGGTTTTAAAAGTCCTAGGCCTAAGCCTAACAGTAACCCTAGGAAGGTAAATCAGCCGGGTATTAGGGTTCTTCCTAAGGGAAAAGCCGTGAAAGCAGCCATGTTGTGGCACTTCTGCACTCCCTTTGGGATGCCTTTGGCAGATGAAGTAAGCCTGGAACTCAGGGCTTCCTGGTTAAAGAAATCCAAGCCCTAGGCTGAACCCTAACCCTAACCCTAGGCAGATAAATCAGCCTAGGTATAGGGATGGTGCCAAGGAAAAAGCTGTGAAAGCTGCCATGTTGTTGCACTTTTGTACTCCCCTTGGGATGCCTTGAACAGCTGCAGTGTGCCTGGAGCTAAGGGCTTCCTAGTTTTAAAAATCCTAGCCCTAGGCCTAAGCCTAACAGTAACCCTGGGAAGGGAAATCAGCCTGGTGTTAGGCTTCTTGCCAAGGAAAAAGCCGTGAAAGCAGCCATGTTGTGGCACTTTTGCACTCCCTTTTGGATGCCTTTCACAGCTCCAGTGTGCCTGGAGCTCAGGGCTTCCTGATTTTAAAAATCCTAGCCCTAGGCCTAAGCCTAACAGTAACCCTGGGAAGGGAAATCAGCCTGGTGTTAGGCTTCTTGCCTAGGAAAAAGCCGTGAAAGCAGCCATGTTGTGGCACTTTTGCACTCCCTTTTGGATGCCTTTCACAGCTCTAGTGTGCCTGGAACTCAGGGCTTCCTGATTTTAAAAATCCTAGCCCTAGGCCGAACCCCAGCCCTAAGACGAGAAAGGCAAATCAGCCAGGAATTAGGCATGTCCCCAAGGAAAAAGCTGTGGAGGCAGGCATGTTGTGGTACTTTTGCGCTCTTCTTGGCTAGTCCTTCGCAGCTGCTGTGTTCTTGGAACTCAGGGCTTTCTGGTTAATAGAACCCTTACCCTAGGCGTAACTCAAAGTTTAACCCTCGGAAGGAAAATCAGCCTATGGTTCGGGATGCTCTCATGAGGTTAGCAGCAAAGGCAGACAAGTTGCGTCACTTTTGCGCTCCCCTTGGGATGCCTTTCGCAGCTGCAGTGTGCCTGGAGCCCAGGGCTTCCTGGTTTTAAAAGTCCTAGGCCTAAGCCTAACAGTAACCCTAGGAAGGTAAATCAGCCGGGTATTAGGGTTCTTCCTAAGGGAAAAGCCGTGAAAGCAGCCATGTTGTGGCACTTGTGCACTCCCTTTGGGATGCCTTTGGCAGATGAAGTAAGCCTGGAAGTCAGGGCTTCCTGGTTAAAGAAATCCAAGCCCTAGGCTGAACCCTAACCCTAACCCTAGGCAGATAAATCAGCCTAGGTATAGGGATGGTGCCAAGGAAAAAGCTGTGAAAGCTGCCATGTTGTTGCACTTTTGTACTCCCCTTGGGATGCCTTGAACAGCTGCAGTGTGCCTGGAGCTCAGGGCTTCCTAGTTTTAAAAATCCTAGCCCTAGGCCTAAGCCTAACAGTAACCCTGGGAAGGGAAATCAGCCTGGTGTTAGGCTTCTTGCCAAGGAAAAAGCCGTGAAAGCAGCCATGTTGTGGCACTTTTGCACTCCCTTTTGGATGCCTTTCACAGCTCCAGTGTGCCTGGAACTCAGGGCTTCCTGATTTTAAAAATCCTAGCCCTAGGCCGAACCCCAGCCCTAAGAAGAGAAAGGCAAATCAGCCAGGAATTAGGCATGTCCCCAAGGAAAAAGCTGTGGAGGCAGGCATGTTGTGGTACTTTTGCGCTGTTCTTGGCTAGTCCTTCGCAGCTGCTGTGTTCTTGGAACTCAGGGCTTTCTGGTTAATAGAAGCCTTACCCTAGGCGTAACTCAAACCTTAAGCCTAGGAAGGAAAATCAGCCTATGGTTCAGGATGCTGTCATGGAAATATCAGTGGTGGCAGCCAAGTTGCGTCACTTTTGCGCTCCCCCTGGGATGCCTTTCGCAGCTGCAGTGTGCCTGGAGCCCAGGGCTTCCTGGTTTTAAAAGTCCTAGGCCTAAGCCTAACAGTAACCCTAGGAAGGTAAATCAGCCGGGTATTAGGGTTCTTCCTAAGGGAAAAGCCGTGAAAGCAGCCATGTTGTGGCACTTCTGCACTCCCTTTGGGATGCCTTTGGCAGATGAAGTAAGCCTGGAACTCAGGGCTTCCTGGTTAAAGAAATCCAAGCCCTAGGCTGAACCCTAACCCTAAACCTAGGCAGATAAATCAGCCTAGGTATAGGGATGGTTCCAAGGAAAAAGCTGTGAAAGCTGCCATGTTGTTGCACTTTTGTACTCCCCTTGGGATGCCTTGAACAGCTGCAGTGTGCCTGGAGCTAAGGGCTTCCTAGTTTTAAAAATCCTAGCCCTAGGCCTAAGCCTAACAGTAACCCTGGGAAGGCAAATCAGCCTGGTGTTAGGCTTCTTGCCAAGGAAAAAGCCGTGAAAGCAGCCATGTTGTGGCACTTTTGCACTCCCTTTTGGATGCCTTTCACAGCTCTAGTGTGCCTGGAACTCAGGGCTTCCTGATTTTAAAAATCCTAGCCCTAGGCCGAACCCCAGCCCTAAGATGAGAAAGGCAAATCAGCCAGGAATTAGGCATGTCCCCAAGGAAAAAGCTGTGGAGGCAGGCATGTTGTGGTACTTTTGCGCTCTTCTTGGGTAGTCCTTCGCAGCTGCTGTGCTCTTGGAACTCAGGGCTTTCTGGTTAATAGAACCCTTACCCTAGGCGTAACTCAAACCTTAAGCCTAGGAAGGAAAATCAGCCTATGGTTCGGGATGGTCTCATGGAAATATCAGTGGTGGCAGCCAAGTTGCGTCACTTTTGCGCTCCCCTTGGGATGCCTTTCGCAGCTGCAGTGTGCCTGGAGCCCAGGGCTTCCTGGTTTTAAAAGTCCTAGGCCTAAGCCTAACAGTAACCCTAGGAAGGTAAATCAGCCGGGTATTAGGGTTCTTCCTAAGGGAAAAGCCGTGAAAGCAGCCATGTTGTGGCACTTCTGCACTCCCTTTGGGATGCCTTTGGCCGATGAAGTAAGCCTGGAACTCAGGGCTTCCTGGTTAAAGAAATCCAAGCCCTAGGCTGAACCCTAACCCTAACCCTAGGCAGATAAATCAGCCTAGGTATAGGGATGGTGCCAAGGAAAAAGCTGTGAAAGCTGCCATGTTGTTGCACTTTTGTACTCCCCTTGGGATGCCTTGAACAGCTGCAGTGTGCCTGGAGCTAAGGGCTTCCTAGTTTTAAAAATCCTAGCCCTAGGCCTAAGCCTAACAGTAACCCTGGGAAGGCAAATCAGCCTGGTGTTAGGCTTCTTGCCAAGGAAAAAGCCGTGAAAGCAGCCATGTTGTGGCACTTTTGCACTCCCTTTTGGATGCCTTTCACAGCTCCAGTGTGCCTGGAACTCAGGGCTTCCTGATTTTAAAAATCCTAGCCCTAGGCCGAACCCCAACACTAAGACGAGAAAGGCAAATCAGCCAGGAATTAGGCATGTCCCCAAGGAAAAAGCTGTGGAGGCAGGCATGTTGTGGTACTTTTGCGCTCTTCTTGGCTAGTCCTTCGCAGCTGCTGTGTTCTTGGAACTCAGGGCTTTCTGGTTAATAGAACCCTTACCCTAGGCGTAACTCAAACCTTAAGCCTAGGAAGGAAAATCAGCCTATGGTTCGGGATGGTCTCATGGAAATATCAGTGGTGGCAGCCAAGTTGCGTCACTTTTGCGCTCCCCCTGGGATGCCTTTCGCAGCTGCAGTGTGCCTGGAGCCCAGGGCTTCCTGGTTTTAAAAGTCCTAGGCCTAAGCCTAACAGTAACCCTAGGAAGGTAAATCAGCCGGGTATTAGGGTTCTTCCTAAGGGAAAAGCCGTGAAAGCAGCCATGTTGTGGCACTTCTGCACTCCCTTTGGGATGCCTTTGGCAGATGAAGTAAGCCTGGAACTCAGGGCTTCCTGGTTAAAGAAATCCAAGCCCTAGGCTGAACCCTAACCCTAACCCTAGGCAGATAAATCAGCCTAGGTATAGGGATGGTGCCAAGGAAAAAGCTGTGAAAGCTGCCATGTTGTTGCACTTTTGTACTCCCCTTGGGATGCCTTGAACAGCTGCAGTGTGCCTGGAGCTAAGGGCTTCCTAGTTTTAAAAATCCTAGCCCTAGGCCTAAGCCTAACAGTAACCCTGGGAAGGGAAATCAGCCTGGTGTTAGGCTTCTTGCCAAGGAAAAAGCCGTGAAAGCAGCCATGTTGTGGCACTTTTGCACTCCCTTTTGGATGCCTTTCACAGCTCCAGTGTGCCTGGAACTCAGGGCTTCCTGATTTTAAAAATCCTAGCCCTAGGCCGAACCCCAGCCCTAAGACGAGAAAGGCAAATCAGCCAGGAATTAGGCATGTCCCCAAGGAAAAAGCTGTGGAGGCAGGCATGTTGTGGTACTTTTGCGCTCTTCTTGGCTAGTCCTTCGCAGCTGCTGTGTTCTTGGAACTCAGGGCTTTCTGGTTAATAGAAGCCTTACCCTAGGCGTAACTCAAACCTTAAGCCTAGGAAGGAAAATCAGCCTATGGTTCGGGATGCTCTCATGGAAATATCAGTGGTGGCAGCCAAGTTGCGTCACTTTTGCGCTCCCCCTGGGATGCCTTTCGCAGCTGCAGTGTGCCTGGAGCCCAGGGCTTCCTGGTTTTAAAAGTCCTAGGCCTAAGCCTAACAGTAACCCTAGGAAGGTAAATCAGCTGGGTATTAGGGTTCTTCCTAAGGGAAAAGCCGTGAAAGCAGCCATGTTGTGGCACTTCTGCACTCCCTTTGGGATGCCTTTGGCAGATGAAGTAAGCCTGGAACTCAGGGCTTCCTGGTTAAAGAAATCCAAGCCCTAGGCTGAACCCTAACCCTAACCCTAGGCAGATAAATCAGCCTAGGTATAGGGATGGTGCCAAGGAAAAAGCTGTGAAAGCTGCCATGTTGTTGCACTTTTGTACTCCCCTTGGGATGCCTTGAACAGCTGCAGTGTGCCTGGAGCTAAGGGCTTCCTAGTTTTAAAAATCCTAGCCCTAGGCCTAAGCCTAACAGTAACCCTGGGAAGGCAAATCAGCCTGGTGTTAGGCTTCTTGCCAAGGAAAAAGCCGTGAAAGCAGCCATGTTGTGGCACTTTTGCACTCCCTTTTGGATGCCTTTCACAGCTCCAGTGTACCTGGAACTCAGGGCTTCCTGATTTTAAAAATCCTAGCCCTAGGCCGAACCCCAACCCTAAGACGAGAAAGGCAAATCAGCCAGGAATTAGGCATGTCCCCAAGGAAAAAGCTGTGGAGGCAGGCATGTTGTGGTACTTTTGCGCTCTTCTTGGGTAGTCCTTCGCAGCTGCTGTGTTCTTGGAACTCAGGGCTTTCTGGTTATTAGAAGCCTTACCCTAGGCGTAACTCAAACCTTAAGCCTAGGAAGGAGAATCAGCCTATGGTTCGGGATGCTCTCATGGAAATATCAGTGGTGGCAGCCAAGTTGCGTCACTTTTGCGCTCCCCCTGGGATGCCTTTCGCAGCTGCAGTGTGCCTGGAGCCCAGGGCTTCCTGGTTTTAAAAGTCCTAGGCCTAAGCCTAACAGTAACCCTAGGAAGGTAAATCAGCCGGGTATTAGGGTTCTTCCTAAGGGAAAAGCCGTGAAAGCAGCCATGTTGTGGCACTTCTGCACTCCCTTTGGGATGCCTTTGGCCGATGAAGTAAGCCTGGAACTCAGGGCTTCCTGGTTAAAGAAATCCAAGCCCTAGGCTGAACCCTAACCCTAACCCTAGGCAGATAAATCAGCCTAGGTATAGGGATGGTGCCAAGGAAAAAGCTGTGAAAGCTGCCATGTTGTTGCACTTTTGTACTCCCCTTGGGATGCCTTGAACAGCTGCAGTGTGCCTGGAGCTAAGGGCTTCCTAGTTTTAAAAATCCTAGCCCTAGGCCTAAGCCTAACAGTAACCCTGGGAAGGCAAATCAGCCTGGTGTTAGGCTTCTTGCCAAGGAAAAAGCCGTGAAAGCAGCCATGTTGTGGCACTTTTGCACTCCCTTTTGGATGCCTTTCACAGCTCCAGTGTGCCTGGAACTCAGGGCTTCCTGATTTTAAAAATCCTAGCCCTAGGCCGAACCCCAGCCCTAAGACGAGAAAGGCAAATCAGCCAGGAATTAGGCATGTCCCCAAGGAAAAAGCTGTGGAGGCAGGCATGTTGTGGTACTTTTGCGCTCTTCTTGGCTAGTCCTTCGCAGCTGCTGTGTTCTTGGAACTCAGGGCTTTCTGGTTAATAGAAGCTTACCCTAGGCGTAACTCAAACCTTAAGCCTAGGAAGGAAAATCAGCCTATGGTTCGGGATGGTCTCATGGAAATATCAGTGGTGGCAGCCAAGTTGCGTCACTTTTGCGCTCCCCCTGGGATGCCTTTCGCAGCTGCAGTGTGCCTGGAGCCCAGGGCTTCCTGGTTTTAAAAGTCCTAGGCCTAAGCCTAACAGTAACCCTAGGAAGGTAAATCAGCTGGGTATTAGGGTTCTTCCTAAGGGAAAAGCCGTGAAAGCAGCCATGTTGTGGCACTTCTGCACTCCCTTTGGGATGCCTTTGGCCGATGAAGTAAGCCTGGAACTCAGGGCTTCCTGGTTAAAGAAATCCAAGCCCTAGGCTGAACCCTAACCCTAACCCTAGGCAGATAAATCAGCCTAGGTATAGGGATGGTGCCAAGGAAAAAGCTGTGAAAGCTGCCATGTTGTTGCACTTTTGTACTCCCCTTGGGATGCCTTGAACAGCTGCAGTGTGCCTGGAGCTAAGGGCTTCCTAGTTTTAAAAATCCTAGCCCTAGGCCTAAGCCTAACAGTAACCCTGGGAAGGCAAATCAGCCTGGTGTTAGGCTTCTTGCCAAGGAAAAAGCCGTGAAAGCAGCCATGTTGTGGCACTTTTGCACTCCCTTTTGGATGCCTTTCACAGCTCCAGTGTGCCTGGAACTCAGGGCTTCCTGATTTTAAAAATCCTAGCCCTAGGCCGAACCCCAACACTAAGACGAGAAAGGCAAATCAGCCAGGAATTAGGCATGTCCCCAAGGAAAAAGCTGTGGAGGCAGGCATGTTGTGGTACTTTTGCGCTCTTCTTGGGTAGTCCTTCGCAGCTGCTGTGTTCTTGGAACTCAGGGCTTTCTGGTTAATAGAACCCTTACCCTAGGCGTAACTCAAACCTTAAGCCTAGGAAGGAAAATCAGCCTATGGTTCGGGATGCTCTCATGGAAATATCAGTGGTGGCAGCCAAGTTGCGTCACTTTTGCGCTCCCCCTGGGATGCCTTTCGCAGCTGCAGTGTGCCTGGAGCCCAGGGCTTCCTGGTTTTAAAAGTCCTAGGCCTAAGCCTAACAGTAACCCTAGGAAGGTAAATCAGCCGGGTATTAGGGTTCTTCCTAAGGGAAAAGCCGTGAAAGCAGCCATGTTGTGGCACTTCTGCACTCCCTTTGGGATGCCTTTGGCAGATGAAGTAAGCCTGGAACTCAGGGCTTCCTGGTTAAAGAAATCCAAGCCCTAGGCTGAACCCTAACCCTAACCCTAGGCAGATAAATCAGCCTAGGTATAGGGATGGTTCCAAGGAAAAAGCTGTGAAAGCTGCCATGTTGTTGCACTTTTGTACTCCCCTTGGGATGCCTTGAACAGCTGCAGTGTGCCTGGAGCTAAGGGCTTCCTAGTTTTAAAAATCCTAGCCCTAGGCCTAAGCCTAACAGTAACCCTGGGAAGGCAAATCAGCCTGGTGTTAGGCTTCTTGCCAAGGAAAAAGCCGTGAAAGCAGCCATGTTGTGGCACTTTTGCACTCCCTTTTGGATGCCTTTCACAGCTCCAGTGTGCCTGGAACTCAGGGCTTCCTGATTTTAAAAATCCTAGCCCTAGGCCGAACCCCAGCCCTAAGACGAGAAAGGCAAATCAGCCAGGAATTAGGCATGTCCCCAAGGAAAAAGCTGTGGAGGCAGGCATGTTGTGGTACTTTTGCGCTCTTCTTGGCTAGTCCTTCGCAGCTGCTGTGTTCTTGGAACTCAGGGCTTTCTGGTTAATAGAAGCCTTACCCTAGGCGTAACTCAAACCTTAAGCCTAGGAAGGAAAATCAGCCTATGGTTCGGGATGCTCTCATGGAAATATCAGTGGTGGCAGCCAAGTTGCGTCACTTTTGCGCTCCCCCTGGGATGCCTTTCGCAGCTGCAGTGTGCCTGGAGCCCAGGGCTTCCTGGTTTTAAAAGTCCTAGGCCTAAGCCTAACAGTAACCCTAGGAAGGTAAATCAGCTGGGTATTAGGGTTCTTCCTAAGGGAAAAGCCGTGAAAGCAGCCATGTTGTGGCACTTCTGCACTCCCTTTGGGATGCCTTTGGCAGATGAAGTAAGCCTGGAACTCAGGGCTTCCTGGTTAAAGAAATCCAAGCCCTAGGCTGAACCCTAACCCTAACCCTAGGCAGATAAATCAGCCTAGGTATAGGGATGGTGCCAAGGAAAAAGCTGTGAAAGCTGCCATGTTGTTGCACTTTTGTACTCCCCTTGGGATGCCTTGAACAGCTGCAGTGTGCCTGGAGCTAAGGGCTTCCTAGTTTTAAAAATCCTAGCCCTAGGCCTAAGCCTAACAGTAACCCTGGGAAGGCAAATCAGCCTGGTGTTAGGCTTCTTGCCAAGGAAAAAGCCGTGAAAGCAGCCATGTTGTGGCACTTTTGCACTCCCTTTTGGATGCCTTTCACAGCTCCAGTGTACCTGGAACTCAGGGCTTCCTGATTTTAAAAATCCTAGCCCTAGGCCGAACCTCAACCCTAAGACGAGAAAGGCAAATCAGCCAGGAATTAGGCATGTCCCCAAGGAAAAAGCTGTGGAGGCAGGCATGTTGTGGTACTTTTGCGCTCTTCTTGGCTAGTCCTTCGCAGCTGCTGTGTTCTTGGAACTCAGGGCTTTCTGGTTATTAGAAGGCTTACCCTAGGCGTAACTCAAACCTTAAGCCTAGGAAGGAGAATCAGCCTATGGTTCGGGATGGTCTCATGGAAATATCAGTGGTGGCAGCCAAGTTGCGTCACTTTTGCGCTCCCCCTGGGATGCCTTTCGCAGCTGCAGTGTGCCTGGAGCCCAGGGCTTCCTGGTTTTAAAAGTCCTAGGCCTAAGCCTAACAGTAACCCTAGGAAGGTAAATCAGCCGGGTATTAGGGTTCTTCCTAAGGGAAAAGCCGTGAAAGCAGCCATGTTGTGGCACTTCTGCACTCCCTTTGGGATGCCTTTGGCCGATGAAGTAAGCCTGGAACTCAGGGCTTCCTGGTTAAAGAAATCCAAGCCCTAGGCTGAACCCTAACCCTAACCCTAGGCAGATAAATCAGCCTAGGTATAGGGATGGTGCCAAGGAAAAAGCTGTGAAAGCTGCCATGTTGTTGCACTTTTGTACTCCCCTTGGGATGCCTTGAACAGCTGCAGTGTGCCTGGAGCTAAGGGCTTCCTAGTTTTAAAAATCCTAGCCCTAGGCCTAAGCCTAACAGTAACCCTGGGAAGGTAAATCAGCCTGGTGTTAGGCTTCTTGCCAAGGAAAAAGCCGTGAAAGCAGCCATGTTGTGGCACTTTTGCACTCCCTTTTGGATGCCTTTCACAGCTCCAGTGTGCCTGGAACTCAGGGCTTCCTGATTTTAAAAATCCTAGCCCTAGGCCGAACCCCAGCCCTAAGACGAGAAAGGCAAATCAGCCAGGAATTAGGCATGTCCCCAAGGAAAAAGCTGTGGAGGCAGGCATGTTGTGGTACTTTTGCGCTCTTCTTGGGTAGTCCTTCGCAGCTGCTGTGTTCTTGGAACTCAGGGCTTTCTGGTTAATAGAACCCTTACCCTAGGCGTAACTCAAACCTTAAGCCTAGGAAGGAAAATCAGCCTATGGTTCGGGATGGTCTCATGGAAATATCAGTGGTGGCAGCCAAGTTGCGTCACTTTTGCGCTCCCCTTGGGATGCCTTTCGCAGCTGCAGTGTGCCTGGAGCCCAGGGCTTCCTGGTTTTAAAAGTCCTAGGCCTAAGCCTAACAGTAACCCTAGGAAGGTAAATCAGCCGGGTATTAGGGTTCTTCCTAAGGGAAAAGCCGTGAAAGCAGCCATGTTGTGGCACTTCTGCACTCCCTTTGGGATGCCTTTGGCAGATGAAGTAAGCCTGAAACCCAGGGCTTCCTGGTTAAAGAAATCCAAGCCCTAGGCTGAACCCTAACCCTAACCCTAGGCAGATAAATCAGCCTAGGTATAGGGATGGTGCCAAGGAAAAAGCTGTGAAAGCTGCCATGTTGTTGCACTTTTGTACTCCCCTTGGGATGCCTTGAACAGCTGCAGTGTGCCTGGAGCTAAGGGCTTCCTAGTTTTAAAAATCCTAGCCCTAGGCCTAAGCCTAACAGTAACCCTGGGAAGGCAAATCAGCCTGGTGTTAGGCTTCTTGCCAAGGAAAAAGCCGTGAAAGCAGCCATGTTGTGGCACTTTTGCACTCCCTTTTGGATGCCTTTCACAGCTCCAGTGTGCCTGGAGCTCAGGGCTTCCTGATTTTAAAAATCCTAGCCCTAGGCCTAAGCCTAACAGTAACCCTGGGAAGGGAAATCAGCCTGGTGTTAGGCTTCTTGCCTAGGAAAAAGCCGTGAAAGCAGCCATGTTGTGGCACTTTTGCACTCCCTTTTGGATGCCTTTCACAGCTCTAGTGTGCCTGGAACTCAGGGCTTCCTGATTTTAAAAATCCTAGCCCTAGGCCGAACCCCAGCCCTAAGACGAGAAAGGCAAATCAGCCAGGAATTAGGCATGTCCCCAAGGAAAAAGCTGTGGAGGCAGGCATGTTGTGGTACTTTTGCGCTCTTCTTGGCTAGTCCTTCGCAGCTGCTGTGTTCTTGGAACTCAGGGCTTTCTGGTTAATAGAACCCTTACCCTAGGCGTAACTCAAAGTTTAACCCTCGGAAGGAAAATCAGCCTATGGTTCGGGATGCTCTCATGAGGTTAGCAGCAAAGGCAGACAAGTTGCGTCACTTTTGCGCTCCCCTTGGGATGCCTTTCGCAGCTGCAGTGTGCCTGGAGCCCAGGGCTTCCTGGTTTTAAAAGTCCTAGGCCTAAGCCTAACAGTAACCCTAGGAAGGTAAATCAGCCGGGTATTAGGGTTCTTCCTAAGGGAAAAGCCGTGAAAGCAGCCATGTTGTGGCACTTCTGCACTCCCTTTGGGATGCCTTTGGCCGATGAAGTAAGCCTGGAACTCAGGGCTTCCTGGTTAAAGAAATCCAAGCCCTAGGCTGAACCCTAACCCTAACCCTAGGCAGATAAATCAGCCTAGGTATAGGGATGGTGCCAAGGAAAAAGCTGTGAAAGCTGCCATGTTGTTGCACTTTTGTACTCCCCTTGGGATGCCTTGAACAGCTGCAGTGTGCCTGGAGCTCAGGGCTTCCTAGTTTTAAAAATCCTAGCCCTAGGCCTAAGCCTAACAGTAACCCTGGGAAGGGAAATCAGCCTGGTGTTAGGCTTCTTGCCAAGGAAAAAGCCGTGAAAGCAGCCATGTTGTGGCACTTTTGCACTCCCTTTTGGATGCCTTTCACAGCTCCAGTGTGCCTGGAACTCAGGGCTTCCTGATTTTAAAAATCCTAGCCCTAGGCCGAACCCCAGCCCTAAGAAGAGAAAGGCAAATCAGCCAGGAATTAGGCATGTCCCCAAGGAAAAAGCTGTGGAGGCAGGCATGTTGTGGTACTTTTGTGCTCTTCTTGGCTAGTCCTTCGCAGCTGCTGTGTTCTTGGAACTCAGGGCTTTCTGGTTAATAGAAGCCTTACCCTAGGCGTAACTCAAACCTTAAGCCTAGGAAGGAAAATCAGCCTATGGTTCAGGATGCTCTCATGGAAATATCAGTGGTGGCAGCCAAGTTGCGTCACTTTTGCGCTCCCCCTGGGATGCCTTTCGCAGCTGCAGTGTGCCTGGAGCCCAGGGCTTCCTGGTTTTAAAAGTCCTAGGCCTAAGCCTAACAGTAACCCTAGGAAGGTAAATCAGCCGGGTATTAGGGTTCTTCCTAAGGGAAAAGCCGTGAAAGCAGCCATGTTGTGGCACTTCTGCACTCCCTTTGGGATGCCTTTGGCAGATGAAGTAAGCCTGGAACTCAGGGCTTCCTGGTTAAAGAAATCCAAGCCCTAGGCTGAACCCTAACCCTAACCCTAGGCAGATAAATCAGCCTAGGTATAGGGATGGTTCCAAGGAAAAAGCTGTGAAAGCTGCCATGTTGTTGCACTTTTGTACTCCCCTTGGGATGCCTTGAACAGCTGCAGTGTGCCTGGAGCTAAGGGCTTCCTAGTTTTAAAAATCCTAGCCCTAGGCCTAAGCCTAACAGTAACCCTGGGAAGGCAAATCAGCCTGGTGTTAGGCTTCTTGCCAAGGAAAAAGCCGTGAAAGCAGCCATGTTGTGGCACTTTTGCACTCCCTTTTGGATGCCTTTCACAGCTCTAGTGTGCCTGGAACTCAGGGCTTCCTGATTTTAAAAATCCTAGCCCTAGGCCGAACCCCAACCCTAAGATGAGAAAGGCAAATCAGCCAGGAATTAGGCATGTCCCCAAGGAAAAAGCTGTGGAGGCAGGCATGTTGTGGTACTTTTGCGCTCTTCTTGGGTAGTCCTTCGCAGCTGCTGTGTTCTTGGAACTCAGGGCTTTCTGGTTAATAGAACCCTTACCCTAGGCGTAACTCAAACCTTAAGCCTAGGAAGGAAAATCAGCCTATGGTTCGGGATGGTCTCATGGAAATATCAGTGGTGGCAGCCAAGTTGCGTCACTTTTGCGCTCCCCTTGGGATGCCTTTCGCAGCTGCAGTGTGCCTGGAGCCCAGGGCTTCCTGGTTTTAAAAGTCCTAGGCCTAAGCCTAACAGTAACCCTAGGAAGGTAAATCAGCTGGGTATTAGGGTTCTTCCTAAGGGAAAAGCAGTGAAAGCAGCCATGTTGTGGCACTTCTGCACTCCCTTTGGGATGCCTTTGGCAGATGAAGTAAGCCTGGAACTCAGGGCTTCCTGGTTAAAGAAATCCAAGCCCTAGGCTGAACCCTAACCCTAACCCTAGGCAGATAAATCAGCCTAGGTATAGGGATGGTGCCAAGGAAAAAGCTGTGAAAGCTGCCATGTTGTTGCACTTTTGTACTCCCCTTGGGATGCCTTGAACAGCTGCAGTGTGCCTGGAGCTAAGGGCTTCCTAGTTTTAAAAATCCTAGCCCTAGGCCTAAGCCTAACAGTAACCCTGGGAAGGCAAATCAGCCTGGTGTTAGGCTTCTTGCCAAGGAAAAAGCCGTGAAAGCAGCCATGTTGTGGCACTTTTGCACTCCCTTTTGGATGCCTTTCACAGCTCCAGTGTGCCTGGAACTCAGGGCTTCCTGATTTTAAAAATCCTAGCCCTAGGCCGAACCCCAACACTAAGACGAGAAAGGCAAATCAGCCAGGAATTAGGCATGTCCCCAAGGAAAAAGCTGTGGAGGCAGGCATGTTGTGCTACTTTTGCGCTCTTCTTGGGTAGTCCTTCGCAGCTGCTGTGTTCTTGGAACTCAGGGCTTTCTGGTTAATAGAAGCCTTACCCTAGGCGTAACTCAAACCTTAAGCCTAGGAAGGAAAATCAGCCTATGGTTCGGGATGCTCTCATGGAAATATCAGTGGTGGCAGCCAAGTTGCGTCACTTTTGCGCTCCCCCTGGGATGCCTTTCGCAGCTGCAGTGTGCCTGGAGCCCAGGGCTTCCTGGTTTTAAAAGTCCTAGGCCTAAGCCTAACAGTAACCCTAGGAAGGTAAATCAGCCGGGTATTAGGGTTCTTCCTAAGGGAAAAGCCGTGAAAGCAGCCATGTTGTGGCACTTCTGCACTCCCTTTGGGATGCCTTTGGCCGATGAAGTAAGCCTGGAACTCAGGGCTTCCTGGTTAAAGAAATCCAAGCCCTAGGCTGAACCCTAACCCTAACCCTAGGCAGATAAATCAGCCTAGGTATAGGGATGGTGTCAAGGAAAAAGCTGTGAAAGCTGCCATGTTGTTGCACTTTTGTACTCCCCTTGGGATGCCTTGAACAGCTGCAGTGTGCCTGGAGCTAAGGGCTTCCTAGTTTTAAAAATCCTAGCCCTAGGCCTAAGCCTAACAGTAACCCTGGGAAGGGAAATCAGCCTGGTGTTAGGCTTCTTGCCAAGGAAAAAGCCGTGAAAGCAGCCATGTTGTGGCACTTTTGCACTCCCTTTTGGATGCCTTTCACAGCTCCAGTGTGCCTGGAGCTCAGGGCTTCCTGATTTTAAAAATCCTAGCCCTAGGCCTAAGCCTAACAGTAACCCTGGGAAGGGAAATCAGCCTGGTGTTAGGCTTCTTGCCTAGGAAAAAGCCGTGAAAGCAGCCATGTTGTGGCACTTTTGCACTCCCTTTTGGATGCCTTTCACAGCTCTAGTGTGCCTGGAACTCAGGGCTTCCTGATTTTAAAAATCCTAGCCCTAGGCCGAACCCCAGCCCTAAGACGAGAAAGGCAAATCAGCCAGGAATTAGGCATGTCCCCAAGGAAAAAGCTGTGGAGGCAGGCATGTTGTGGTACTTTTGCGCTCTTCTTGGGTAGTCCTTCGCAGCTGCTGTGTTCTTGGAACTCAGGGCTTTCTGGTTAATAGAACCCTTACCCTAGGCGTAACTCAAACCTTAAGCCTAGGAAGGAAAATCAGCCTATGGTTCGGGATGGTCTCATGGAAATATCAGTGGTGGCAGCCAAGTTGCGTCACTTTTGCGCTCCCCCTGGGATGCCTTTCGCAGCTGCAGTGTGCCTGGAGCCCAGGGCTTCCTGGTTTTAAAAGTCCTAGGCCTAAGCCTAACAGTAACCCTAGGAAGGTAAATCAGCTGGGTATTAGGGTTCTTCCTAAGGGAAAAGCCGTGAAAGCAGCCATGTTGTGGCACTTCTGCACTCCCTTTGGGATGCCTTTGGCCGATGAAGTAAGCCTGGAACTCAGGGCTTCCTGGTTAAAGAAATCCAAGCCCTAGGCTGAAGCCTAACCCTAACCCTAGGCAGATAAATCAGCCTAGGTATAGGGATGGTGCCAAGGAAAAAGCTGTGAAAGCTGCCATGTTGTTGCACTTTTGTACTCCCCTTGGGATGCCTTGAACAGCTGCAGTGTGCCTGGAGCTAAGGGCTTCCTAGTTTTAAAAATCCTAGCCCTAGGCCTAAGCCTAACAGTAACCCTGGGAAGGCAAATCAGCCTGGTGTTAGGCTTCTTGCCAAGGAAAAAGCCGTGAAAGCAGCCATGTTGTGGCACTTTTGCACTCCCTTTTGGATGCCTTTCACAGCTCCAGTGTGCCTGGAACTCAGGGCTTCCTGATTTTAAAAATCCTAGCCCTAGGCCGAACCCCAGCCCTAAGACGAGAAAGGCAAATCAGCCAGGAATTAGGCATGTCCCCAAGGAAAAAGCTGTGGAGGCAGGCATGTTGTGGTACTTTTGCGCTCTTCTTGGCTAGTCCTTCGCAGCTGCTGTGTTCTTGGAACTCAGGGCTTTCTGGTTAATAGAACCCTTACCCTAGGCGTAACTCAAACCTTAAGCCTAGGAAGGAAAATCAGCCTATGGTTCGGGATGGTCTCATGGAAATATCAGTGGTGGCAGCCAAGTTGCGTCACTTTTGCGCTCCCCCTGGGATGCCTTTCGCAGCTGCAGTGTGCCTGGAGCCCAGGGCTTCCTGGTTTTAAAAGTCCTAGGCCTAAGCCTAACAGTAACCCTAGGAAGGTAAATCAGCCGGGTATTAGGGTTCTTCCTAAGGGAAAAGCCGTGAAAGCAGCCATGTTGTGGCACTTCTGCACTCCCTTTGGGATGCCTTTGGCAGATGAAGTAAGCCTGGAACTCAGGGCTTCCTGGTTAAAGAAATCCAAGCCCTAGGCTGAACCCTAACCCTAACCCTAGGCAGATAAATCAGCCTAGGTATAGGGATGGTGCCAAGGAAAAAGCTGTGAAAGCTGCCATGTTGTTGCACTTTTGTACTCCCCTTGGGATGCCTTGAACAGCTGCAGTGTGCCTGGAGCTAAGGGCTTCCTAGTTTTAAAAATCCTAGCCCTAGGCCTAAGCCTAACAGTAACCCTGGGAAGGGAAATCAGCCTGGTGTTAGGCTTCTTGCCAAGGAAAAAGCCGTGAAAGCAGCCATGTTGTGGCACTTTTGCACTCCCTTTTGGATGCCTTTCACAGCTCCAGTGTGCCTGGAACTCAGGGCTTCCTGATTTTAAAAATCCTAGCCCTAGGCCGAACCCCAGCCCTAAGACGAGAAAGGCAAATCAGCCAGGAATTAGGCATGTCCCCAAGGAAAAAGCTGTGGAGGCAGGCATGTTGTGGTACTTTTGCGCTCTTCTTGGCTAGTCCTTCGCAGCTGCTGTGTTCTTGGAACTCAGGGCTTTCTGGTTAATAGAAGCCTTACCCTAGGCGTAACTCAAACCTTAAGCCTAGGAAGGAAAATCAGCCTATGGTTCTGGATGCTCTCATGGAAATATCAGTGGTGGCAGCCAAGTTGCGTCACTTTTGCGCTCCCCCTGGGATGCCTTTCGCAGCTGCAGTGTGCCTGGAGCCCAGGGCTTCCTGGTTTTAAAAGTCCTAGGCCTAAGCCTAACAGTAACCCTAGGAAGGTAAATCAGCTGGGTATTAGGGTTCTTCCTAAGGGAAAAGCCGTGAAAGCAGCCATGTTGTGGCACTTCTGCACTCCCTTTGGGATGCCTTTGGCAGATGAAGTAAGCCTGGAACTCAGGGCTTCCTGGTTAAAGAAATCCAAGCCCTAGGCTGAACCCTAACCCTAACCCTAGGCAGATAAATCAGCCTAGGTATAGGGATGGTGCCAAGGAAAAAGCTGTGAAAGCTGCCATGTTGTTGCACTTTTGTACTCCCCTTGGGATGCCTTGAACAGCTGCAGTGTGCCTGGAGCTAAGGGCTTCCTAGTTTTAAAAATCCTAGCCCTAGGCCTAAGCCTAACAGTAACCCTGGGAAGGCAAATCAGCCTGGTGTTAGGCTTCTTGCCAAGGAAAAAGCCGTGAAAGCAGCCATGTTGTGGCACTTTTGCACTCCCTTTTGGATGCCTTTCACAGCTCCAGTGTACCTGGAACTCAGGGCTTCCTGATTTTAAAAATCCTAGCCCTAGGCCGAACCCCAACCCTAAGACGAGAAAGGCAAATCAGCCAGGAATTAGGCATGTCCCCAAGGAAAAAGCTGTGGAGGCAGGCATGTTGTGGTACTTTTGCGCTCTTCTTGGGTAGTCCTTCGCAGCTGCTGTGTTCTTGGAACTCAGGGCTTTCTGGTTATTAGAAGCCTTACCCTAGGCGTAACTCAAACCTTAAGCCTAGGAAGGAGAATCAGCCTATGGTTCGGGATGCTCTCATGGAAATATCAGTGGTGGCAGCCAAGTTGCGTCACTTTTGCGCTCCCCCTGGGATGCCTTTCGCAGCTGCAGTGTGCCTGGAGCCCAGGGCTTCCTGGTTTTAAAAGTCCTAGGCCTAAGCCTAACAGTAACCCTAGGAAGGTAAATCAGCTGGGTATTAGGGTTCTTCCTAAGGGAAAAGCCGTGAAAGCAGCCATGTTGTGGCACTTCTGCACTCCCTTTGGGATGCCTTTGGCCGATGAAGTAAGCCTGGAACTCAGGGCTTCCTGGTTAAAGAAATCCAAGCCCTAGGCTGAACCCTAACCCTAACCCTAGGCAGATAAATCAGCCTAGGTATAGGGATGGTGCCAAGGAAAAAGCTGTGAAAGCTGCCATGTTGTTGCACTTTTGTACTCCCCTTGGGATGCCTTGAACAGCTGCAGTGTGCCTGGAGCTAAGGGCTTCCTAGTTTTAAAAATCCTAGCCCTAGGCCTAAGCCTAACAGTAACCCTGGGAAGGTAAATCAGCCTGGTGTTAGGCTTCTTGCCAAGGAAAAAGCCGTGAAAGCAGCCATGTTGTGGCACTTTTGCACTCCCTTTTGGATGCCTTTCACAGCTCCAGTGTGCCTGGAACTCAGGGCTTCCTGATTTTAAAAATCCTAGCCCTAGGCCGAACCTTAACCCTAAGACGAGAAAGGCAAATCAGCCAGGAATTAGGCATGTCCCCAAGGAAAAAGCTGTGGAGGCAGGCATGTTGTGCTACTTTTGCGCTCTTCTTGGCTAGTCCTTCGCAGCTGCTGTGTTCTTGGAACTCAGGGCTTTCTGGTTAATAGAAGCCTTACCCTAGGCGTAACTCAAACCTTAAGCCTAGGAAGGAAAATCAGCCTATGGTTCGGGATGGTCTCATGGAAATATCAGTGGTGGCAGCCAAGTTGCGTCACTTTTGCGCTCCCCTTGGGATGCCTTTCGCAGCTGCAGTGTGCCTGGAGCCCAGGGCTTCCTGGTTTTAAAAGTCCTAGGCCTAAGCCTAACAGTAACCCTAGGAAGGTAAATCAGCTGGGTATTAGGGTTCTTCCTAAGGGAAAAGCCGTGAAAGCAGCCATGTTGTGGCACTTCTGCACTCCCTTTGGGATGCCTTTGGCAGATGAAGTAAGCCTGGAACTCAGGGCTTCCTGGTTAAAGAAATCCAAGCCCTAGGCTGAACCCTAACCCTAACCCTAGGCAGATAAATCAGCCTAGGTATAGGGATGGTGCCAAGGAAAAAGCTGTGAAAGCTGCCATGTTGTTGCACTTTTGTACTCCCCTTGGGATGCCTTGAACAGCTGCAGTGTGCCTGGAGCTAAGGGCTTCCTAGTTTTAAAAATCCTAGCCCTAGGCCTAAGCCTAACAGTAACCCTGGGAAGGCAAATCAGCCTGGTGTTAGGCTTCTTGCCAAGGAAAAAGCCGTGAAAGCAGCCATGTTGTGGCACTTTTGCACTCCCTTTTGGATGCCTTTCACAGCTCCAGTGTGCCTGGAACTCAGGGCTTCCTGATTTTAAAAATCCTAGCCCTAGGCCGAACCCCAGCCCTAAGACGAGAAAGGCAAATCAGCCAGGAATTAGGCATGTCCCCAAGGAAAAAGCTGTGGAGGCAGGCATGTTGTGGTACTTTTGCGCTCTTCTTGGGTAGTCCTTCGCAGCTGCTGTGTTCTTGGAACTCAGGGCTTTCTGGTTAATAGAAGCCTTACCCTAGGCGTAACTCAAACCTTAAGCCTAGGAAGGAAAATCAGCCTATGGTTCGGGATGCTCTCATGGAAATATCAGTGGTGGCAGCCAAGTTGCGTCACTTTTGCGCTCCCCCTGGGATGCCTTTCGCAGCTGCAGTGTGCCTGGAGCCCAGGGCTTCCTGGTTTTAAAAGTCCTAGGCCTAAGCCTAACAGTAACCCTAGGAAGGTAAATCAGCTGGGTATTAGGGTTCTTCCTAAGGGAAAAGCCGTGAAAGCAGCCATGTTGTGGCACTTCTGCACTCCCTTTGGGATGCCTTTGGCCGATGAAGTAAGCCTGGAACTCAGGGCTTCCTGGTTCAAAAAAACCAAGCCCTAGGCTGAACCCTAACCCTAACCCTAGGCAGATAAATCAGCCTAGGTATAGGGATGGTGCCAAGGAAAAAGCTGTGAAAGCTGCCATGTTGTTGCACTTTTGTACTCCCCTTGGGATGCCTTGAACAGCTGCAGTGTGCCTGGAGCTAAGGGCTTCCTAGTTTTAAAAATCCTAGCCCTAGGCCTAAGCCTAACAGTAACCCTGGGAAGGCAAATCAGCCTGGTGTTAGGCTTCTTGCCAAGGAAAAAGCCGTGAAAGCAGCCATGTTGTGGCACTTTTGCACTCCCTTTTGGATGCCTTTCACAGCTCCAGTGTGCCTGGAACTCAGGGCTTCCTGATTTTAAAAATCCTAGCCCTAGGCCGAACCCCAACCCTAAGACGAGAAAGGCAAATCAGCCAGGAATTAGGCATGTCCCCAAGGAAAAAGCTGTGGAGGCAGGCATGTTGTGGTACTTTTGCGCTCTTCTTGGCTAGTCCTTCGCAGCTGCTGTGTTCTTGGAACTCAGGGCTTTCTGGTTAATAGAACCCTTACCCTAGGCGTAAGTCAAACCTTAAGCCTAGGAAGGAAAATCAGCCTATGGTTCGGGATGCTCTCATGGAAATATCAGTGGTGGCAGCCAAGTTGCGTCACTTTTGCGCTCCCCCTGGGATGCCTTTCGCAGCTGCAGTGTGCCTGGAGCCCAGGGCTTCCTGGTTTTAAAAGTCCTAGGCCTAAGCCTAACAGTAACCCTAGGAAGGTAAATCAGCTGGGTATTAGGGTTCTTCCTAAGGGAAAAGCCGTGAAAGCAGCCATGTTGTGGCACTTCTGCACTCCCTTTGGGATGCCTTTGGCAGATGAAGTAAGCCTGGAACTCAGGGCTTCCTGGTTAAAGAAATCCAAGCCCTAGGCTGAACCCTAACCCTAACCCTAGGCAGATAAATCAGCCTAGGTATAGGGATGGTGCCAAGGAAAAAGCTGTGAAAGCTGCCATGTTGTTGCACTTTTGTACTCCCCTTGGGATGCCTTGAACAGCTGCAGTGTGCCTGGAGCTAAGGGCTTCCTAGTTTTAAAAATCCTAGCCCTAGGCCTAAGCCTAACAGTAACCCTGGGAAGGCAAATCAGCCTGGTGTTAGGCTTCTTGCCAAGGAAAAAGCCGTGAAAGCAGCCATGTTGTGGCACTTTTGCACTCCCTTTTGGATGCCTTTCACAGCTCCAGTGTGCCTGGAACTCAGGGCTTCCTGATTTTAAAAATCCTAGCCCTAGGCCGAACCCCAGCCCTAAGACGAGAAAGGCAAATCAGCCAGGAATTAGGCATGTCCCCAAGGAAAAAGCTGTGGAGGCAGGCATGTTGTGGTACTTTTGCGCTCTTCTTGGCTAGTCCTTCGCAGCTGCTGTGTTCTTGGAACTCAGGGCTTTCTGGTTAATAGAACCCTTACCCTAGGCGTAACTCAAACCTTAAGCCTAGGAAGGAAAATCAGCCTATGGTTCGGGATGGTCTCATGGAAATATCAGTGGTGGCAGCCAAGTTGCGTCACTTTTGCGCTCCCCCTGGGATGCCTTTCGCAGCTGCAGTGTGCCTGGAGCCCAGGGCTTCCTGGTTTTAAATGTCCTAGGCCTAAGCCTAACAGTAACCCTAGGAAGGTAAATCAGCTGGGTATTAGGGTTCTTCCTAAGGGAAAAGCCGTGAAAGCAGCCATGTTGTGGCACTTCTGCACTCCCTTTGGGATGCCTTTGGCAGATGAAGTAAGCCTGGAACTCAGGGCTTCCTGGTTAAAGAAATCCAAGCCCTAGGCTGAACCCTAACCCTAACCCTAGGCAGATAAATCAGCCTAGGTATAGGGATGGTGCCAAGGAAAAAGCTGTGAAAGCTGCCATGTTGTTGCACTTTTGTACTCCCCTTGGGATGCCTTGAACAGCTGCAGTGTGCCTGGAGCTCAGGGCTTCCTAGTTTTAAAAATCCTAGCCCTAGGCCTAAGCCTAACAGTAACCCTGGGAAGGGAAATCAGCCTGGTGTTAGGCTTCTTGCCAAGGAAAAAGCCGTGAAAGCAGCCATGTTGTGGCACTTTTGCACTCCCTTTTGGATGCCTTTCACAGCTCCAGTGTGCCTGGAACTCAGGGCTTCCTGATTTTAAAAATCCTAGCCCTAGGCCGAACCCCAGCCCTAAGACGAGAAAGGCAAATCAGCCAGGAATTAGGCATGTCCACAAGGAAAAAGCTGTGGAGGCAGGCATGTTGTGGTACTTTTGCGCTCTTCTTGGCTAGTCCTTCGCAGCTGCTGTGTTCTTGGAACTCAGGGCTTTCTGGTTAATAGAAGCCTTACCCTAGGCGTAACTCAAACCTTAAGCCTAGGAAGGAAAATCAGCCTATGGTTCGGGATGGTCTCATGGAAATATCAGTGGTGGCAGCCAAGTTGCGTCACTTTTGCGCTCCCCCTGGGATGCCTTTCGCAGCTGCAGTGTGCCTGGAGCCCAGGGCTTCCTGGTTTTAAAAGTCCTAGGCCTAAGCCTAACAGTAACCCTAGGAAGGTAAATCAGCCGGGTATTAGGGTTCTTCCTAAGGGAAAAGCCGTGAAAGCAGCCATGTTGTGGCACTTCTGCACTCCCTTTGGGATGCCTTTGGCCGATGAAGTAAGCCTGGAACTCAGGGCTTCCTGGTTAAAGAAATCCAAGCCCTAGGCTGAACCCTAACCCTAACCCTAGGCAGATAAATCAGCCTAGGTATAGGGATGGTGCCAAGGAAAAAGCTGTGAAAGCTGCCATGTTGTTGCACTTTTGTACTCCCCTTGGGATGCCTTGAACAGCTGCAGTGTGCCTGGAGCTAAGGGCTTCCTAGTTTTAAAAATCCTAGCCCTAGGCCTAAGCCTAACAGTAACCCTGGGAAGGCAAATCAGCCTGCTGTTAGGCTTCTTGCCAAGGAAAAAGCCGTGAAAGCAGCCATGTTGTGGCACTTTTGCACTCCCTTTTGGATGCCTTTCACAGCTCCAGTGTGCCTGGAACTCAGGGCTTCCTGATTTTAAAAATCCTAGCCCTAGGCCGAACCTTAACCCTAAGACGAGAAAGGCAAATCAGCCAGGAATTAGGCATGTCCCCAAGGAAAAAGCTGTGGAGGCAGGCATGTTGTGGTACTTTTGCGCTCTTCTTGGCTAGTCCTTCGCAGCTGCTGTGTTCTTGGAACTCAGGGCTTTCTGGTTAATAGAACCCTTACCCTAGGCGTAACTCAAACCTTAAGCCTAGGAAGGAAAATCAGCCTATGGTTCGGGATGGTCTCATGGAAATATCAGTGGTGGCAGCCAAGTTGCGTCACTTTTGCGCTCCCCCTGGGTTGCCTTTCGCAGCTGCAGTGTGCCTGGAGCCCAGGGCTTCCTGGTTTTAAAAGTCCTAGGCCTAAGCCTAACAGTAACCCTAGGAAGGTAAATCAGCCGGGTATTAGGGTTCTTCCTAAGGGAAAAGCCGTGAAAGCAGCCATGTTGTGGCACTTCTGCACTCCCTTTGGGATGCCTTTGGCCGATGAAGTAAGCCTGGAACTCAGGGCTTCCTGCTTAAAGAAATCCAAGCCCTAGGCTGAACCCTAACCCTAACCCTAGGCAGATAAATCAGCCTAGGTATAGGGATGGTGCCAAGGAAAAAGCTGTGAAAGCTGCCATGTTGTTGCACTTTTGTACTCCCCTTGGGATGCCTTGAACAGCTGCAGTGTGCCTGGAGCTAAGGGCTTCCTAGTTTTAAAAATCCTAGCCCTAGGCCTAAGCCTAACAGTAACCCTGGGAAGGGAAATCAGCCTGGTGTTAGGCTTCTTGCCAAGGAAAAAGCCATGAAAGCAGCCATGTTGTGGCACTTTTGCACTCCCTTTTGGATGCCTTTCACAGCTCCAGTGTGCCTGGAACTCAGGGCTTCCTGATTTTAAAAATCCTAGCCCTAGGCCGAACCCCAGCCCTAAGACGAGAAAGGCAAATCAGCCAGGAATTAGGCATGTCCCCAAGGAAAAAGCTGTGGAGGCAGGCATGTTGTGGTACTTTTGCGCTCTTCTTGGCTAGTCCTTCGCAGCTGCTGTGTTCTTGGAACTCAGGGCTTTCTGGTTAATAGAAGCCTTACCCTAGGCGTAACTCAAACCTTAAGCCTAGGAAGGAAAATCAGCCTATGGTTCGGGATGGTCTCATGGAAATATCAGTGGTGGCAGCCAAGTTGCGTCACTTTTGCGCTCCCCCTGGGATGCCTTTCGCAGCTGCAGTGTGCCTGGAGCCCAGGGCTTCCTGGTTTTAAAAGTCCTAGGCCTAAGCCTAACAGTAACCCTAGGAAGGTAAATCAGCTCGGTATTAGGGTTCTTCCTAAGGGAAAAGCCGTGAAAGCAGCCATGTTGTGGCACTTCTGCACTCCCTTTGGGATGCCTTTGGCCGATGAAGTAAGCCTGGAACTCAGGGCTTCCTGGTTAAAGAAATCCAAGCCCTAGGCTGAAGCCTAACCCTAACCCTAGGCAGATAAATCAGCCTAGGTATAGGGATGGTGCCAAGGAAAAAGCTGTGAAAGCTGCCATGTTGTTGCACTTTTGTACTCCCCTTGGGATGCCTTGAACAGCTGCAGTGTGCCTGGAGCTAAGGGCTTCCTAGTTTTAAAAATCCTAGCCCTAGGCCTAAGCCTAACAGTAACCCTGGGAAGGCAAATCAGCCTGGTGTTAGGCTTCTTGCCAAGGAAAAAGCCGTGAAAGCAGCCATGTTGTGGCACTTTTGCACTCCGTTTTGGATGCCTTTCACAGCTCCAGTGTGCCTGGAACTCAGGGCTTCCTGATTTTAAAAATCCTAGCCCTAGGCCGAACCCCAGCCCTAAGACGAGAAAGGCAAATCAGCCAGGAATTAGGCATGTCCCCAAGGAAAAAGCTGTGGAGGCAGGCATGTTGTGGTACTTTTGCGCTCTTCTTGGCTAGTCCTTCGCAGCTGCTGTGTTCTTGGAACTCAGGGCTTTCTGGTTAATAGAACCCTTACCCTAGGCGTAACTCAAACCTTAAGCCTAGGAAGGAAAATCAGCCTATGGTTCGGGATGGTCTCATGGAAATATCAGTGGTGGCAGCCAAGTTGCGTCACTTTTGCGCTCCCCCTGGGATGCCTTTCGCAGCTGCAGTGTGCCTGGAGCCCAGGGCTTCCTGGTTTTAAAAGTCCTAGGCCTAAGCCTAACAGTAACCCTAGGAAGGTAAATCAGCCGGGTATTAGGGTTCTTCCTAAGGGAAAAGCCGTAAAAGCAGCCATGTTGTGGCACTTCTGCACTCCCTTTGGGATGCCTTTGGCCGATGAAGTAAGCCTGGAACTCAGGGCTTCCTGGTTAAAGAAATCCAAGCCCTAGGCTGAACCCTAACCCTAACCCTAGGCAGATAAATCAGCCTAGGTATAGGGATGGTGCCAAGGAAAAAGCTGTGAAAGCTGCCATGTTGTTGCACTTTTGTACTCCCCTTGGGATGCCTTGAACAGCTGCAGTGTGCCTGGAGCTAAGGGCTTCCTAGTTTTAAAAATCCTAGCCCTAGGCCTAAGCCTAACAGTAACCCTGGGAAGGGAAATCAGCCTGGTGTTAGGCTTCTTGCCAAGGAAAAAGCCGTGAAAGCAGCCATGTTGTGGCACTTTTGCACTCCCTTTTGGATGCCTTTCACAGCTCCAGTGTGCCTGGAACTCAGGGCTTCCTGATTTTAAAAATCCTAGCCCTAGGCCGAACCCCAGCCCTAAGACGAGAAAGGCAAATCAGCCAGGAATTAGGCATGTCCCCAAGGAAAAAGCTGTGGAGGCAGGCATGTTGTGGTACTTTTGCGCTCTTCTTGGCTAGTCCTTCGCAGCTGCTGTGTTCTTGGAACTCAGGGCTTTCTGGTTAATAGAAGCCTTACCCTAGGCGTAACTCAAACCTTAAGCCTAGGAAGGAAAATCAGCCTATGGTTCGGGATGGTCTCATGGAAATATCAGTGGTGGCAGCCAAGTTGCGTCACTTTTGCGCTCCCCCTGGGATGCCTTTCGCAGCTGCAGTGTGCCTGGAGCCCAGGGCTTCCTGGTTTTAAAAGTCCTAGGCCTAAGCCTAACAGTAACCCTAGGAAGGTAAATCAGCTGGGTATTAGGGTTCTTCCTAAGGGAAAAGCCGTGAAAGCAGCCATGTTGTGGCACTTCTGCACTCCCTTTGGGATGCCTTTGGCCGATGAAGTAAGCCTGGAACTCAGGGCTTCCTGGTTAAAGAAATCCAAGCCCTAGGCTGAAGCCTAACCCTAACCCTAGGCAGATAAATACGCCTAGGTATAGGGATGGTGCCAAGGAAAAAGCTGTGAAAGCTGCCATGTTGTTGCACTTTTGTACTCCCCTTGGGATGCCTTGAACAGCTGCAGTGTGCCTGGAGCTAAGGGCTTCCTAGTTTTAAAAATCCTAGCCCTAGGCCTAAGCCTAACAGTAACCCTGGGAAGGCAAATCAGCCTGGTGTTAGGCTTCTTGCCAAGGAAAAAGCCGTGAAAGCAGCCATGTTGTGGCACTTTTGCACTCCGTTTTGGATGCCTTTCACAGCTCCAGTGTGCCTGGAACTCAGGGCTTCCTGATTTTAAAAATCCTAGCCCTAGGCCGAACCCCATCCCTAAGACGAGAAAGGCAAATCAGCCAGGAATTAGGCATGTCCCCAAGGAAAAAGCTGTGGAGGCAGGCATGTTGTGGTACTTTTGCGCTCTTCTTGGCTAGTCCTTCGCAGCTGCTGTGTTCTTGGAACTCAGGGCTTTCTGGTTAATAGAAGCCTTACCCTAGGCGTAACTCAAACCTTAAGCCTAGGAAGGAAAATCAGCCTATGGTTCGGGATGGTCTCATGGAAATATCAGTGGTGGCAGCCAAGTTGCGTCACTTTTGCGCTCCCCCTGGGATGCCTTTCGCAGCTGCAGTGTGCCTGGAGCCCAGGGCTTCCTGGTTTTAAAAGTCCTAGGCCTAAGCCTAACAGTAACCCTAGGAAGGTAAATCAGCCGGGTATTAGGGTTCTTCCTAAGGGAAAAGCCGTGAAAGAAGCCATGTTGTGGCACTTCTGCACTCCCTTTGGGATGCCTTTGGCCGATGAAGTAAGCCTGGAACTCAGGGCTTCCTGGTTAAAGAAATCCAAGCCCTAGGCTGAACCCTAACCCTAACCCTAGGCAGATAAATCAGCCTAGGTATAGGGATGGTGCCAAGGAAAAAGCTGTGAAAGCTGCCATGTTGTTGCACTTTTGTACTCCCCTTGGGATGCCTTGAACAGCTGCAGTGTGCCTGGAGCTCAGGGCTTCCTAGTTTTAAAAATCCTAGCCCTAGGCCTAAGCCTAACAGAACCCTGGGAAGGCAAATCAGCCTGGTGTTAGGCTTCTTGCCAAGGAAAAAGCCGTGAAAGCAGCCATGTTGTGGCACTTTTGCACTCCCTTTTGGATGCCTTTCACAGCTCCAGTGTGCCTGGAACTCAGGGCTTCCTGATTTTAAAAATCCTAGCCCTAGGCCGAACCCCAGCCCTAAGACGAGAAAGGCAAATCAGCCAGGAATTAGGCATGTCCCCAAGGAAAAAGCTGTGGAGGCAGGCATGTTGTGGTACTTTTGCGCTCTTCTTGGCTAGTCCTTCGCAGCTGCTGTGTTCTTGGAACTCAGGGCTTTCTGGTTAATAGAAGCCTTACCCTAGGCGTAACTCAAACCTTAAGCCTAGGAAGGAAAATCAGCCTATGGTTCGGGATGGTCTCATGGAAATATCAGTGGTGGCAGCCAAGTTGCGTCACTTTTGCGCTCCCCCTGGGATGCCTTTCGCAGCTGCAGTGTGCCTGGAGCCCAGGGCTTCCTGGTTTTAAAAGTCCTAGGCCTAAGCCTAACAGTAAACCTAGGAAGGTAAATCAGCTGGGTATTAGGGTTCTTCCTAAGGGAAAAGCCGTGAAAGCAGCCATGTTGTGGCACTTCTGCACTCCCTTTGGGATGCCTTTGGCAGATGAAGTAAGCCTGGAACTCAGGGCTTCCTGGTTCAAGAAATCCAAGCCCTAGGCTGAACCCTAACCCTAACCCTAGGCAGATAAATCAGCCTAGGTATAGGGATGGTGCCAAGGAAAAAGCTGTGAAAGCTGCCATGTTGTTGCACTTTTGTACTCCCCTTGGGATGCCTTGAACAGCTGCAGTGTGCCTGGAGCTAAGGGCTTCCTAGTTTTAAAAATCCTAGCCCTAGGCCTAAGCCTAACAGTAACCCTGGGAAGGGAAATCAGCCTGGTGTTAGGCTTCTTGCCAAGGAAAAAGCCGTGAAAGCAGCCATGTTGTGGCACTTTTGCACTCCCTTTTGGATGCCTTTCACAGCTCCAGTGTGCCTGGAACTCAGGGCTTCCTGATTTTAAAAATCCTAGCCCTAGGCCGAACCCCAGCCCTAAGACGAGAAAGGCAAATCAGCCAGGAATTAGGCATGTCCCCAAGGAAAAAGCTGTGGAGGCAGGCATGTTGTGGTACTTTTGCGCTCTTCTTGGCTAGTCCTTCGCAGCTGCTGTGTTCTTGGAACTCAGGGCTTTCTGGTTAATAGAAGCTTACCCTAGGCGTAACTCAAACCTTAAGCCTAGGAAGGAAAATCAGCCTATGGTTCGGGATGGTCTCATGGAAATATCAGTGGTGGCAGCCAAGTTGCGTCACTTTTGCGCTCCCCCTGGGATGCCTTTCGCAGCTGCAGTGTGCCTGGAGCCCAGGGCTTCCTGGTTTTAAAAGTCCTAGGCCTAAGCCTAACAGTAACCCTAGGAAGGTAAATCAGCCGGGTATTAGGGTTCTTCCTAAGGGAAAAGCCGTGAAAGCAGCCATGTTGTGGCACTTCTGCACTCCCTTTGGGATGCCTTTGGCCGATGAAGTAAGCCTGGAACTCAGGGCTTCCTGGTTAAAGAAATCCAAGCCCTAGGCTGAAGCCTAACCCTAACCCTAGGCAGATAAATCAGCCTAGGTATAGGGATGGTGCCAAGGAAAAAGCTGTGAAAGCTGCCATGTTGTTGCACTTTTGTACTCCCCTTGGGATGCCTTGAACAGCTGCAGTGTGCCTGGAGCTAAGGGCTTCCTAGTTTTAAAAATCCTAGCCCTAGGCCTAAGCCTAACAGTAACCCTGGGAAGGGAAATCAGCCTGGTGTTAGGCTTCTTGCCAAGGAAAAAGCCGTGAAAGCAGCCATGTTGTGGCACTTTTGCACTCCCTTTTGGATGCCTTTCACAGCTCCAGTGTGCCTGGAACTCAGGGCTTCCTGATTTTAAAAATCCTAGCCCTAGGCCGAACCCCAGCCCTAAGACGAGAAAGGCAAATCAGCCAGGAATTAGGCATGTCCCCAAGGAAAAAGCTGTGGAGGCAGGCATGTTGTGGTACTTTTGCGCTCTTCTTGGCTAGTCCTTCGCAGCTGCTGTGTTCTTGGAACTCAGGGCTTTCTGGTTAATAGAAGCCTTACCCTAGGCGTAACTCAAACCTTAAGCCTAGGAAGGAAAATCAGCCTATGGTTCGGGATGGTCTCATGGAAATATCAGTGGTGGCAGCCAAGTTGCGTCACTTTTGCGCTCCCCCTGGGATGCCTTTCGCAGCTGCAGTGTGCCTGGAGCCCAGGGCTTCCTGGTTTTAAAAGTCCTAGGCCTAAGCCTAACAGTAACCCTAGGAAGGTAAATCAGCCGGGTATTAGGGTTCTTCCTAAGGGAAAAGCCGTGAAAGCAGCCATGTTGTGGCACTTCTGCACTCCCTTTGGGATGCCTTTGGCCGATGAAGTAAGCCTGGAACTCAGGGCTTCCTGGTTCAAGAAATCACAGCCCTAGGCTGAACCCTAACCCTAACCCTAGGCAGATAAATCAGCCTAGGTATAGGGATGGTGCCAAGGAAAAAGCTGTGAAAGCTGCCATGTTGTTGCGCTTTTGTACTCCCCTTGGGATGCCTTGAACAGCTGCAGTGTGCCTGGAGCTAAGGGCTTCCTAGTTTTAAAAATCCTAGCCCTAGGCCTAAGCCTAACAGTAACCCTGGGAAGGCAAATCAGCCTGGTGTTAGGCTTCTTGCCAAGGAAAAAGCCGTGAAAGCAGCCATGTTGTGGCACTTTTGCACTCCCTTTTGGATGCCTTTCACAGCTCCAGTGTGCCTGGAACTCAGGGCTTCCTGATTTTAAAAATCCTAGCCCTAGGCCGAACCTTAACCCTAAGACGAGAAAGGCAAATCAGCCAGGAATTAGGCATGTCCCCAAGGAAAAAGCTGTGGAGGCAGGCATGTTGTGCTACTTTTGCGCTCTTCTTGGCTAGTCCTTCGCAGCTGCTGTGTTCTTGGAACTCAGGGCTTTCTGGTTAATAGAACCCTTACCCTAGGCGTAACTCAAACCTTAAGCCTAGGAAGGAAAATCAGCCTATGGTTCGGGATGCTCTCATGGAAATATCAGTGGTGGCAGCCAAGTTGCGTCACTTTTGCGCTCCCCCTGGGATGCCTTTCGCAGCTGCAGTGTGCCTGGAGCCCAGGGCTTCCTGGTTTTAAAAGTCCTAGGCCTAAGCCTAACAGTAACCCTAGGAAGGTAAATCAGCCGGGTATTAGGGTTCTTCCTAAGGGAAAAGCCGTGAAAGAAGCCATGTTGTGGCACTTCTGCACTCCCTTTGGGATGCCTTTGGCCGATGAAGTAAGCCTGGAACTCAGGGCTTCCTGGTTAAAGAAATCCAAGCCCTAGGCTGAACCCTAACCCTAACCCTAGGCAGATAAATCAGCCTAGGTATAGGGATGGTGCCAAGGAAAAAGCTGTGAAAGCTGCCATGTTGTTGCACTTTTGTACTCCCCTTGGGATGCCTTGAACAGCTGCAGTGTGCCTGGAGCTCAGGGCTTCCTAGTTTTAAAAATCCTAGCCCTAGGCCTAAGCCTAACAGAACCCTGGGAAGGCAAATCAGCCTGGTGTTAGGCTTCTTGCCAAGGAAAAAGCCGTGAAAGCAGCCATGTTGTGGCACTTTTGCACTCCCTTTTGGATGCCTTTCACAGCTCCAGTGTGCCTGGAACTCAGGGCTTCCTGATTTTAAAAATCCTAGCCCTAGGCCGAACCCCAGCCCTAAGACGAGAAAGGCAAATCAGCCAGGAATTAGGCATGTCCCCAAGGAAAAAGCTGTGGAGGCAGGCATGTTGTGGTACTTTTGCGCTCTTCTTGGCTAGTCCTTCGCAGCTGCTGTGTTCTTGGAACTCAGGGCTTTCTGGTTAATAGAAGCCTTACCCTAGGCGTAACTCAAACCTTAAGCCTAGGAAGGAAAATCAGCCTATGGTTCGGGATGGTCTCATGGAAATATCAGTGGTGGCAGCCAAGTTGCGTCACTTTTGCGCTCCCCCTGGGATGCCTTTCGCAGCTGCAGTGTGCCTGGAGCCCAGGGCTTCCTGGTTTTAAAAGTCCTAGGCCTAAGCCTAACAGTAACCCTAGGAAGGTAAATCAGCCGGGTATTAGGGTTCTTCCTAAGGGAAAAGCCGTGAAAGAAGCCATGTTGTGGCACTTCTGCACTCCCTTTGGGATGCCTTTGGCCGATGAAGTAAGCCTGGAACTCAGGGCTTCCTGGTTCAAGAAATCCAAGCCCTAGGCTGAACCCTAACCCTAACCCTAGGCAGATAAATCAGCCTAGGTATAGGGATGGTGCCAAGGAAAAAGCTGTGAAAGCTGCCATGTTGTTGCACTTTTGTACTCCCCTTGGGATGCCTTGAACAGCTGCAGTGTGCCTGGAGCTCAGGGCTTCCTAGTTTTAAAAATCCTAGCCCTAGGCCTAAGCCTAACAGAACCCTGGGAAGGCAAATCAGCCTGGTGTTAGGCTTCTTGCCAAGGAAAAAGCCGTGAAAGCAGCCATGTTGTGGCACTTTTGCACTCCCTTTTGGATGCCTTTCACAGCTCCAGTGTGCCTGGAACTCAGGGCTTCCTGATTTTAAAAATCCTAGCCCTAGGCCGAACCCCAGCCCTAAGACGAGAAAGGCAAATCAGCCAGGAATTAGGCATGTCCCCAAGGAAAAAGCTGTGGAGGCAGGCATGTTGTGGTACTTTTGCGCTCTTCTTGGCTAGTCCTTCGCAGCTGCTGTGTTCTTGGAACTCAGGGCTTTCTGGTTAATAGAAGCCTTACCCTAGGCGTAACTCAAACCTTAAGCCTAGGAAGGAAAATCAGCCTATGGTTCGGGATGGTCTCATGGAAATATCAGTGGTGGCAGCCAAGTTGCGTCACTTTTGCGCTCCCCCTGGGATGCCTTTCGCAGCTGCAGTGTGCCTGGAGCCCAGGGCTTCCTGGTTTTAAAAGTCCTAGGCCTAAGCCTAACAGTAACCCTAGGAAGGTAAATCAGCTGGGTATTAGGGTTCTTCCTAAGGGAAAAGCCGTGAAAGCAGCCATGTTGTGGCACTTCTGCACTCCCTTTGGGATGCCTTTGGCAGATGAAGTAAGCCTGGAACTCAGGGCTTCCTGGTTAAAGAAATCCAAGCCCTAGGCTGAACCCTAACCCTAACCCTAGGCAGATAAATCAGCCTAGGTATAGGGATGGTGCCAAGGAAAAAGCTGTGAAAGCTGCCATGTTGTTGCACTTTTGTACTCCCCTTGGGATGCCTTGAACAGCTGCAGTGTGCCTGGAGCTAAGGGCTTCCTAGTTTTAAAAATCCTAGCCCTAGGCCTAAGCCTAACAGTAACCCTGGGAAGGGAAATCAGCCTGGTGTTAGGCTTCTTGCCAAGGAAAAAGCCGTGAAAGCAGCCATGTTGTGGCACTTTTGCACTCCCTTTTGGATGCCTTTCACAGCTCCAGTGTGCCTGGAACTCAGGGCTTCCTGATTTTAAAAATCCTAGCCCTAGGCCGAACCCCAGCCCTAAGACGAGAAAGGCAAATCAGCCAGGAATTAGGCATGTCCCCAAGGAAAAAGCTGTGGAGGCAGGCATGTTGTGGTACTTTTGCGCTCTTCTTGGCTAGTCCTTCGCAGCTGCTGTGTTCTTGGAACTCAGGGCTTTCTGGTTAATAGAAGCTTACCCTAGGCGTAACTCAAACCTTAAGCCTAGGAAGGAAAATCAGCCTATGGTTCGGGATGGTCTCATGGAAATATCAGTGGTGGCAGCCAAGTTGCGTCACTTTTGCGCTCCCCCTGGGATGCCTTTCGCAGCTGCAGTGTGCCTGGAGCCCAGGGCTTCCTGGTTTTAAAAGTCCTAGGCCTAAGCCTAACAGTAACCCTAGGAAGGTAAATCAGCCGGGTATTAGGGTTCTTCCTAAGGGAAAAGCCGTGAAAGCAGCCATGTTGTGGCACTTCTGCACTCCCTTTGGGATGCCTTTGGCCGATGAAGTAAGCCTGGAACTCAGGGCTTCCTGGTTAAAGAAATCCAAGCCCTAGGCTGAACCCTAACCCTAACCCTAGGCAGATAAATCAGCCTAGGTATAGGGATGGTGCCAAGGAAAAAGCTGTGAAAGCTGCCATGTTGTTGCACTTTTGTACTCCCCTTGGGATGCCTTGAACAGCTGCAGTGTGCCTGGAGCTAAGGGCTTCCTAGTTTTAAAAATCCTAGCCCTAGGCCTAAGCCTAACAGTAACCCTGGGAAGGGAAATCAGCCTGGTGTTAGGCTTCTTGCCAAGGAAAAAGCCGTGAAAGCAGCCATGTTGTGGCACTTTTGCACTCCCTTTTGGATGCCTTTCACAGCTCCAGTGTGCCTGGAACTCAGGGCTTCCTGATTTTAAAAATCCTAGCCCTAGGCCGAACCCCAGCCCTAAGACGAGAAAGGCAAATCAGCCAGGAATTAGGCATGTCCCCAAGGAAAAAGCTGTGGAGGCAGGCATGTTGTGGTACTTTTGCGCTCTTCTTGGCTAGTCCTTCGCAGCTGCTGTGTTCTTGGAACTCAGGGCTTTCTGGTTAATAGAAGCCTTACCCTAGGCGTAACTCAAACCTTAAGCCTAGGAAGGAAAATCAGCCTATGGTTCGGGATGGTCTCATGGAAATATCAGTGGTGGCAGCCAAGTTGCGTCACTTTTGCGCTCCCCCTGGGATGCCTTTCGCAGCTGCAGTGTGCCTGGAGCCCAGGGCTTCCTGGTTTTAAAAGTCCTAGGCCTAAGCCTAACAGTAACCCTAGGAAGGTAAATCAGCTGGGTATTAGGGTTCTTCCTAAGGGAAAAGCCGTGAAAGCAGCCATGTTGTGGCACTTCTGCACTCCCTTTGGGATGCCTTTGGCCGATGAAGTAAGCCTGGAACTCAGGGCTTCCTGGTTCAAGAAATCACAGCCCTAGGCTGAACCCTAACCCTAACCCTAGGCAGATAAATCAGCCTAGGTATAGGGATGGTGCCAAGGAAAAAGCTGTGAAAGCTGCCATGTTGTTGCGCTTTTGTACTCCCCTTGGGATGCCTTGAACAGCTGCAGTGTGCCTGGAGCTAAGGGCTTCCTAGTTTTAAAAATCCTAGCCCTAGGCCTAAGCCTAACAGTAACCCTGGGAAGGCAAATCAGCCTGGTGTTAGGCTTCTTGCCAAGGAAAAAGCCGTGAAAGCAGCCATGTTGTGGCACTTTTGCACTCCCTTTTGGATGCCTTTCACAGCTCCAGTGTGCCTGGAACTCAGGGCTTCCTGATTTTAAAAATCCTAGCCCTAGGCCGAACCTTAACCCTAAGACGAGAAAGGCAAATCAGCCAGGAATTAGGCATGTCCCCAAGGAAAAAGCTGTGGAGGCAGGCATGTTGTGCTACTTTTGCGCTCTTCTTGGCTAGTCCTTCGCAGCTGCTGTGTTCTTGGAACTCAGGGCTTTCTGGTTAATAGAACCCTTACCCTAGGCGTAACTCAAACCTTAAGCCTAGGAAGGAAAATCAGCCTATGGTTCGGGATGCTCTCATGGAAATATCAGTGGTGGCAGCCAAGTTGCGTCACTTTTGCGCTCCCCCTGGGATGCCTTTCGCAGCTGCAGTGTGCCTGGAGCCCAGGGCTTCCTGGTTTTAAAAGTCCTAGGCCTAAGCCTAACAGTAACCCTAGGAAGGTAAATCAGCTGGGTATTAGGGTTCTTCCTAAGGGAAAAGCCGTGAAAGCAGCCATGTTGTGGCACTTCTGCACTCCCTTTGGGATGCCTTTGGCCGATGAAGTAAGCCTGGAACTCAGGGCTTCCTGGTTAAAGAAATCCAAGCCCTAGCCTGAACCCTAACCCTAACCCTAGGCAGATAAATCAGCCTAGGTATAGGGATGGTGCCAAGGAAAAAGCTGTGAAAGCTGCCATGTTGTTGCACTTTTGTACTCCCCTTGGGATGCCTTGAACAGCTGCAGTGTGCCTGGAGCTAAGGGCTTCCTAGTTTTAAAAATCCTAGCCCTAGGCCTAAGCCTAACAGTAACCCTGGGAAGGCAAATCAGCCTGGTGTTAGGCTTCTTGCCAAGGAAAAAGCCGTGAAAGCAGCCATGTTGTGGCACTTTTGCACTCCCTTTTGGATGCCTTTCACAGCTCCAGTGTGCCTGGAACTCAGGGCTTCCTGATTTTAAAAATCCTAGCCCTAGGCCGAACCTCAACCCTAAGACGAGAAAGGCAAATCAGCCAGGAATTAGGCATGTCCCCAAGGAAAAAGCTGTGGAGGCAGGCATGTTGTGCTACTTTTGCGCTCTTCTTGGCTAGTCCTTCGCAGCTGCTGTGTTCTTGGAACTCAGGGCTTTCTGGTTAATAGAACCCTTACCCTAGGCGTAACTCAAACCTTAAGCCTAGGAAGGAAAATCAGCCTATGGTTCGGGATGCTCTCATGGAAATATCAGTGGTGGCAGCCAAGTTGCGTCACTTTTGCGCTCCCCCTGGGATGCCTTTCGCAGCTGCAGTGTGCCTGGAGCCCAGGGCTTCCTGGTTTTAAAAGTCCTAGGCCTAAGCCTAACAGTAACCCTAGGAAGGTAAATCAGCCGGGTATTAGGGTTCTTCCTAAGGGAAAAGCCGTGAAAGCAGCCATGTTGTGGCACTTCTGCACTCCCTTTGGGATGCCTTTGGCCGATGAAGTAAGCCTGGAACTCAGGGCTTCCTGGTTCAAGAAATCACAGCCCTAGGCTGAACCCTAACCCTAACCCTAGGCAGATAAATCAGCCTAGGTATAGGGATGGTGCCAAGGAAAAAGCTGTGAAAGCTGCCATGTTGTTGCACTTTTGTACTCCCCTTGGGATGCCTTGAACAGCTGCAGTGTGCCTGGAGCTAAGGGCTTCCTAGTTTTAAAAATCCTAGCCCTAGGCCTAAGCCTAACAGTAACCCTGGGAAGGGAAATCAGCCTGGTGTTAGGCTTCTTGCCAAGGAAAAAGCCGTGAAAGCAGCCATGTTGTGGCACTTTTGCACTCCCTTTTGGATGCCTTTCACAGCTCCAGTGTGC
The DNA here is from genome assembly GCF_027887145.1 of Ammospiza caudacuta. Classification (NCBI taxonomy): domain Eukaryota; kingdom Metazoa; phylum Chordata; class Aves; order Passeriformes; family Passerellidae; genus Ammospiza; species Ammospiza caudacuta. The sequence continues at coordinate 588,059 of NC_080619.1, forward strand.
CTGGAACTCAGGGCTTCCTGATTTTAAAAATCCTAGCCCTAGGCCGAACCCCAGCCCTAAGACGAGAAAGGCAAATCAGCCAGGAATTAGGCATGTCCCCAAGGAAAAAGCTGTGGAGGCAGGCATGTTGTGGTACTTTTGCGCTCTTCTTGGCTAGTCCTTCGCAGCTGCTGTGTTCTTGGAACTCAGGGCTTTCTGGTTAATAGAACCCTTACCCTAGGCGTAACTCAAACCTTAAGCCTAGGAAGGAAAATCAGCCTATGGTTCGGGATGCTCTCATGGAAATATCAGTGGTGGCAGCCAAGTTGCGTCACTTTTGCGCTCCCCCTGGGATGCCTTTCGCAGCTGCAGTGTGCCTGGAGCCCAGGGCTTCCTGGTTTTAAAAGTCCTAGGCCTAAGCCTAACAGTAACCCTAGGAAGGTAAATCAGCTGGGTATTAGGGTTCTTCCTAAGGGAAAAGCCGTGAAAGCAGCCATGTTGTGGCACTTCTGCACTCCCTTTGGGATGCCTTTGGCCGATGAAGTAAGCCTGGAACTCAGGGCTTCCTGGTTAAAGAAATCCAAGCCCTAGGCTGAACCCTAACCCTAACCCTAGGCAGATAAATCAGCCTAGGTATAGGGATGGTGCCAAGGAAAAAGCTGTGAAAGCTGCCATGTTGTTGCACTTTTGTACTCCCCTTGGGATGCCTTGAACAGCTGCAGTGTGCCTGGAGCTAAGGGCTTCCTAGTTTTAAAAATCCTAGCCCTAGGCCTAAGCCTAACAGTAACCCTGGGAAGGCAAATCAGCCTGGTGTTAGGCTTCTTGCCAAGGAAAAAGCCATGAAAGCAGCCATGTTGTGGCACTTTTGCACTCCCTTTTGGATGCCTTTCACAGCTCCAGTGTGCCTGGAACTCAGGGCTTCCTGATTTTAAAAATCCTAGCCCTAGGCCGAACCCCAGCCCTAAGACGAGAAAGGCAAATCAGCCAGGAATTAGGCATGTCCCCAAGGAAAAAGCTGTGGAGGCAGGCATGTTGTGGTACTTTTGCGCTCTTCTTGGCTAGTCCTTCGCAGCTGCTGTGTTCTTGGAACTCAGGGCTTTCTGGTTAATAGAACCCTTACCCTAGGCGTAACTCAAACCTTAAGCCTAAGAAGGAGAATCAGCCTATGGTTCGGGATGCTCTCATGGAAATATCAGTGGTGGCAGCCAAGTTGCGTCACTTTTGCGCTCCCCCTGGGATGCCTTTCGCTGCTGCAGTGTGCCTGGAGCCCAGGGCTTCCTGGTTTTAAAAGTCCTAGGCCTAAGCCTAACAGTAACCCTAGGAAGGTAAATCAGCTGGGTATTAGGGTTCTTCCTAAGGGAAAAGCCGTGAAAGCAGCCATGTTGTGGCACTTCTGCACTCCCTTTGGGATGCCTTTGGCCGATGAAGTAAGCCTGGAACTCAGGGCTTCCTGGTTAAAGAAATCCAAGCCCTAGGCTGAACCCTAACCCTAACCCTAGGCAGATAAATCAGCCTAGGTATAGGGATGGTGCCAAGGAAAAAGCTGTGAAAGCTGCCATGTTGTTGCACTTTTGTACTCCCCTTGGGATGCCTTGAACAGCTGCAGTGTGCCTGGAGCTAAGGGCTTCCTAGTTTTAAAAATCCTAGCCCTAGGCCTAAGCCTAACAGTAACCCTGGGAAGGGAAATCAGCCTGGTGTTAGGCTTCTTGCCAAGGAAAAAGCCGTGAAAGCAGCCATGTTGTGGCACTTTTGCACTCCCTTTTGGATGCCTTTCACAGCTCCAGTGTGCCTGGAACTCAGGGCTTCCTGATTTTAAAAATCCTAGCCCTAGGCCGAACCCCAGCCCTAAGACGAGAAAGGCAAATCAGCCAGGAATTAGGCATGTCCCCAAGGAAAAAGCTGTGGAGGCAGGCATGTTGTGCTACTTTTGCGCTCTTCTTGGCTAGTCCTTCGCAGCTGCTGTGTTCTTGGAACTCAGGGCTTTCTGGTTAATAGAACCCTTACCCTAGGCGTAACTCAAACCTTAAGCCTAGGAAGGAAAATCAGCCTATGGTTCGGGATGGTCTCATGGAAATATCAGTGGTGGCAGCCAAGTTGCGTCACTTCTGCGCTCCCCCTGGGATGCCTTTCGCAGCTGCAGTGTGCCTGGAGCCCAGGGCTTCCTGGTTTTAAAAGTCCTAGGCCTAAGCCTAACAGTAACCCTAGGAAGGTAAATCAGCCGGGTATTAGGGTTCTTCCTAAGGGAAAAGCCGTGAAAGCAGCCATGTTGTGGCACTTCTGCACTCCCTTTGGGATGCCTTTGGCCGATGAAGTAAGCCTGGAACTCAGGGCTTCCTGGTTAAAGAAATCCAAGCCCTAGGCTGAACCCTAACCCTAACCCTAGGCAGATAAATCAGCCTAGGTATAGGGATGGTGCCAAGGAAAAAGCTATGAAAGCTGCCATGTTGTTGCACTTTTGTACTCCCCTTGGGATGCCTTGAACAGCTGCAGTGTGCCTGGAGCTAAGGGCTTCCTAGTTTTAAAAATCCTAGCCCTAGGCCTAAGCCTAACAGTAACCCTGGGAAGGCAAATCAGCCTGGTGTTAGGCTTCTTGCCAAGGAAAAAGCCGTGAAAGCAGCCATGTTGTGGCACTTTTGCACTCCCTTTTGGATGCCTTTCACAGCTCCAGTGTGCCTGGAACTCAGGGCTTCCTGATTTTAAAAATCCTAGCCCTAGGCCGAACCCCAGCCCTAAGACGAGAAAGGCAAATCAGCCAGGAATTAGGCATGTCCCCAAGGAAAAAGCTGTGGAGGCAGGCATGTTGTGGTACTTTTGCGCTCTTCTTGGCTAGTCCTTCGCAGCTGCTGTGTTCTTGGAACTCAGGGCTTTCTGGTTAATAGAAGCCTTACCCTAGGCGTAACTCAAACCTTAAGCCTAGGAAGGAAAATCAGCCTATGGTTCGGGATGGTCTCATGGAAATATCAGTGGTGGCAGCCAAGTTGCGTCACTTTTGCGCTCCCCCTGGGATGCCTTTCGCAGCTGCAGTGTGCCTGGAGCCCAGGGCTTCCTGGTTTTAAAAGTCCTAGGCCTAAGCCTAACAGTAACCCTAGGAAGGTAAATCAGCCGGGTATTAGGGTTCTTCCTAAGGGAAAAGCCGTGAAAGCAGCCATGTTGTGGCACTTCTGCACTCCCTTTGGGATGCCTTTGGCAGATGAAGTAAGCCTGGAACTCAGGGCTTCCTGGTTCAAGAAATCCAAGCCCTAGGCTGAACCCTAACCCTAACCCTAGGCAGATAAATCAGCCTAGGTATAGGGATGGTGCCAAGGAAAAAGCTGTGAAAGCTGCCATGTTGTTGCACTTTTGTACTCCCCTTGGGATGCCTTGAACAGCTGCAGTGTGCCTGGAGCTAAGGGCTTCCTAGTTTTAAAAATCCTAGCCCTAGGCCTAAGCCTAACAGTAACCCTGGGAAGGCAAATCAGCCTGGTGTTAGGCTTCTTGCCAAGGAAAAAGCCGTGAAAGCAGCCATGTTGTGGCACTTTTGCACTCCCTTTTGGATGCCTTTCACAGCTCCAGTGTGCCTGGAACTCAGGGCTTCCTGATTTTAAAAATCCTAGCCCTAGGCCAAACCCCAGCCCTAAGACGAGAAAGGCAAATCAGCCAGGAATTAGGCATGTCCCCAAGGAAAAAGCTGTGGAGGCAGGCATGTTGTGGTACTTTTGCGCTCTTCTTGGCTAGTCCTTCGCAGCTGCTGTGTTCTTGGAACTCAGGGCTTTCTGGTTAATAGAAGCCTTACCCTAGGCGTAACTCAAACCTTAAGCCTAGGAAGGAAAATCAGCCTATGGTTCGGGATGCTCTCATGGAAATATCAGTGGTGGCAGCCAAGTTGCGTCACTTTTGCGCTCCCCTTGGGATGCCTTTCGCAGCTGCAGTGTGCCTGGAGCCCAGGGCTTCCTGGTTTTAAAAGTCCTAGGCCTAAGCCTAACAGTAACCCTAGGAAGGTAAATCAGCTGGGTATTAGGGTTCTTCCTAAGGGAAAAGCCGTGAAAGCAGCCATGTTGTGGCACTTCTGCACTCCCTTTGGGATGCCTTTGGCCGATGAAGTAAGCCTGGAACTCAGGGTTTCCTGGTTAAAGAAATCCAAGCCCTAGGCTGAAGCCTAACCCTAACCCTAGGCAGATAAATCAGCCTAGGTATAGGGATGGTGCCAAGGAAAAAGCTGTGAAAGCTGCCATGTTGTTGCACTTTTGTACTCCCCTTGGGATGCCTTGAACAGCTGCAGTGTGCCTGGAGCTAAGGGCTTCCTAGTTTTAAAAATCCTAGCCCTAGGCCTAAGCCTAACAGTAACCCTGGGAAGGGAAATCAGCCTGGTGTTAGGCTTCTTGCCAAGGAAAAAGCCGTGAAAGCAGCCATGTTGTGGCACTTTTGCACTCCCTTTTGGATGCCTTTCACAGCTCCAGTGTGCCTGGAACTCAGGGCTTCCTGATTTTAAAAATCCTAGCCCTAGGCCGAACCCCAGCCCTAAGACGAGAAAGGCAAATCAGCCAGGAATTAGGCATGTCCCCAAGGAAAAAGCTGTGGAGGCAGGCATGTTGTGGTACTTTTGCGCTCTTCTTGGCTAGTCCTTCGCAGCTGCTGTGTTCTTGGAACTCAGGGCTTTCTGGTTAATAGAAGCCTTACCCTAGGCGTAACTCAAACCTTAAGCCTAGGAAGGAAAATCAGCCTATGGTTCAGGATGCTCTCATGGAAATATCAGTGGTGGCAGCCAAGTTGCGTCACTTTTGCGCTCCCCCTGGGATGCCTTTCGCAGCTGCAGTGTGCCTGGAGCCCAGGGCTTCCGGGTTTTAAAAGTCCTAGGCCTAAGCCTAACAGTAACCCTAGGAAGGTAAATCAGCCGGGTATTAGGGTTCTTCCTAAGGGAAAAGCCGTGAAAGCAGCCATGTTGTGGCACTTCTGCACTCCCTTTGGGATGCCTTTGGCCGATGAAGTAAGCCTGGAACTCAGGGCTTCCTGGTTAAAGAAATCACAGCCCTAGGCTGAACCCTAACCCTAACCCTAGGCAGATAAATCAGCCTAGGTATAGGGATGGTGCCAAGGAAAAAGCTGTGAAAGCTGCCATGTTGTTGCACTTTTGTACTCCCCTTGGGATGCCTTGAACAGCTGCAGTGTGCCTGGAGCTAAGGGCTTCCTAGTTTTAAAAATCCTAGCCCTAGGCCTAAGCCTAACAGTAACCCTGGGAAGGCAAATCAGCCTGGTGTTAGGCTTCTTGCCAAGGAAAAAGCCGTGAAAGCAGCCATGTTGTGGCACTTTTGCACTCCCTTTTGGATGCCTTTCACAGCTCCAGTGTGCCTGGAACTCAGGGCTTCCTGATTTTAAAAATCCTAGCCCTAGGCCGAACCCCAGCCCTAAGACGAGAAAGGCAAATCAGCCAGGAATTAGGCATGTCCCCAAGGAAAAAGCTGTGGAGGCAGGCATGTTGTGGTACTTTTGCGCTCTTCTTGGCTAGTCCTTCGCAGCTGCTGTGTTCTTGGAACTCAGGGCTTTCTGGTTAATAGAACCCTTACCCTAGGCGTAACTCAAACCTTAAGCCTAGGAAGGAAAATCAGCCTATGGTTCGGGATGCTCTCATGGAAATATCAGTGGTGGCAGCCAAGTTGCGTCACTTTTGCGCTCCCCCTGGGATGCCTTTCGCAGCTGCAGTGTGCCTGGAGCCCAGGGCTTCCTGGTTTTAAAAGTCCTAGGCCTAAGCCTAACAGTAACCCTAGGAAGGTAAATCAGCCGGGTATTAGGGTTCTTCCTAAGGGAAAAGCCGTGAAAGCAGCCATGTTGTGGCACTTCTGCACTCCCTTTGGGATGCCTTTGGCAGATGAAGTAAGCCTGGAACTCAGGGCTTCCTGGTTAAAGAAATCCAAGCCCTAGGCTGAACCCTAACCCTAACCCTAGGCAGATAAATCAGCCTAGGTATAGGGATGGTGCCAAGGAAAAAGCTGTGAAAGCTGCCATGTTGTTGCACTTTTGTACTCCCCTTGGGATGCCTTGAACAGCTGCAGTGTGCCTGGAGCCCAGGGCTTCCTAGTTTTAAAAATCCTAGCCCTAGGCCTAAGCCTAACAGTAACCCTGGGAATGCAAATCAGCCTGGTGTTAGGCTTCTTGCCAAGGAAAAAGCCGTGAAAGCAGCCATGTTGTGGCACTTTTGCACTCCCTTTTGGATGCCTTTCACAGCTCCAGTGTGCCTGGAACTCAGGGCTTCCTGATTTTAAAAATCCTAGCCCTAGGCCGAACCCCAGCCCTAAGACGAGAAAGGCAAATCAGCCAGGAATTAGGCATGTCCCCAAGGAAAAAGCTGTGGAGGCAGGCATGTTGTGGTACTTTTGCGCTCTTCTTGGCTAGTCCTTCGCAGCTGCTGTGTTCTTGGAACTCAAGGCTTTCTGGTTAATAGAAGCCTTACCCTAGGCGTAACTCAAACCTTAAGCCTAGGAAGGAAAATCAGCCTATGGTTCGGGATGCTCTCATGGAAATATCAGTGGTGGCAGCCAAGTTGCGTCACTTTTGCGCTCCCCTTGGGATGCCTTTCGCAGCTGCAGTGTGCCTGGAGCCCAGGGCTTCCTGGTTTTAAAAGTCCTAGGCCTAAGCCTAACAGTAACCCTAGGAAGGTAAATCAGCCGGGTATTAGGGTTCTTCCTAAGGGAAAAGCCGTGAAAGCAGCCATGTTGTGGCACTTCTGCACTCCCTTTGGGATGCCTTTGGCCGATGAAGTAAGCCTGGAACTCAGGGCTTCCTGGTTAAAGAAATCACAGCCCTAGGCTGAACCCTAACCCTAACCCTAGGCAGATAAATCAGCCTAGGTATAGGGATGGTGCCAAGGAAAAAGCTGTGAAAGCTGCCATGTTGTTGCACTTTTGTACTCCCCTTGGGATGCCTTGAACAGCTGCAGTGTGCCTGGAGCTAAGGGCTTCCTAGTTTTAAAAATCCTAGCCCTAGGCCTAAGCCTAACAGTAACCCTGGGAAGGTAAATCAGCCTGGTGTTAGGCTTCTTGCCAAGGAAAAAGCCGTGAAAGCAGCCATGTTGTGGCACTTTTGCACTCCCTTTTGGATGCCTTTCACAGCTCCAGTGTGCCTGGAACTCAGGGCTTCCTGATTTTAAAAATCCTAGCCCTAGGCCGAACCCCAGCCCTAAGACGAGAAAGGCAAATCAGCCAGGAATTAGGCATGTCCCCAAGGAAAAAGCTGTGGAGGCAGGCATGTTGTGCTACTTTTGCGCTCTTCTTGGCTAGTCCTTCGCAGCTGCTGTGTTCTTGGAACTAAGGGCTTTCTGGTTAATAGAACCCTTACCCTAGGCGTAACTCAAACCTTAAGCCTAGGAAGGAAAATCAGCTTATGTTTCAGGATGGTCTCATGGAAATATCATGGTGGCAGCCAAGTTGCGTCACTTTTGCGCTCCCCTTGGGATGCCTTTCGCAGCTGCAGTGTGCCTGGAGCCCAGGGCTTCCTGGTTTTAAAAGTCCTAGGCCTAAGCCTAACAGTAACCCTAGGAAGGTAAATCAGCCGGGTATTAGGGTTCTTCCTAAGGGAAAAGCCGTGAAAGCAGCCATGTTGTGGCACTTCTGCACTCCCTTTGGGATGCCTTTGGCCGATGAAGTAAGCCTGGAACTCAGGGCTTCCTGGTTAAAGAAATCCAAGCCCTAGGCTGAACCCTAACCCTAACCCTAGGCAGATAAATCAGCCTAGGTATAGGGATGGTGCCAAGGAAAAAGCTGTGAAAGCTGCCATGTTGTTGCACTTTTGTACTCCCCTTGGGATGCCTTGAACAGCTGCAGTGTGCCTGGAGCTAAGGGCTTCCTAGTTTTAAAAATCCTAGCCCTAGGCCTAAGCCTAACAGTAACCCTGGGAAGGCAAATCAGCCTGGTGTTAGGCTTCTTGCCAAGGAAAAAGCCGTGAAAGCAGCCATGTTGTGGCACTTTTGCACTCCCTTTTGGATGCCTTTCACAGCTCCAGTGTGCCTGGAACTCAGGGCTTCCTGATTTTAAAAATCCTAGCCCTAGGCCGAACCCCAACCCTAAGACGAGAAAGGCAAATCAGCCAGGAATTAGGCATGTCCCCAAGGAAAAAGCTGTGGAGGCAGGCATGTTGTGCTACTTTTGCGCTCTTCTTGGCTAGTCCTTCGCAGCTGCTGTGTTCTTGGAACTCAGGGCTTTCTGGTTAATAGAACCCTTACCCTAGGCGTAACTCAAACCTTAAGCCTAGGAAGGAAAATCAGCCTATGGTTCGGGATGGTCTCATGGAAATATCAGTGGTGGCAGCCAAGTTGCGTCACTTTTGCGCTCCCCTTGGGATGCCTTTCGCAGCTGCAGGGTGCCTGGAGCCCAGGGCTTCCTGGTTTTAAAAGTCCTAGGCCTAAGCCTAACAGTAACCCTAGGAAGGTAAATCAGCCGGGTATTAGGGTTCTTCCTAAGGGAAAAGCCGTGAAAGCAGCCATGTTGTGGCACTTCTGCACTCCCTTTGGGATGCCTTTGGCAGATGAAGTAAGCCTGGAACTCAGGGCTTCCTGGTTAAAGAAATCCAAGCCCTAGGCTGAACCCTAACCCTAACCCTAGGCAGATAAATCAGCCTAGGTATAGGGATGGTGCCAAGGAAAAAGCTGTGAAAGCTGCCATGTTGTTGCACTTTTGTACTCCCCTTGGGATGCCTTGAACAGCTGCAGTGTGCCTGGAGCTAAGGGCTTCCTAGTTTTAAAAATCCTAGCCCTAGGCCTAAGCCTAACAGTAACCCTGGGAAGGCAAATCAGTCTGGTGTTAGGCTTCTTGCCAAGGAAAAAGCCGTGAAAGCAGCCATGTTGTGGCACTTTTGCACTCCCTTTTGGATGCCTTTCACAGCTCCAGTGTGCCTGGAACTCAGGGCTTCCTGATTTTAAAAATCCTAGCCCTAGGCCGAACCCCAACCCTAAGACGAGAAAGGCAAATCAGCCAGGAATTAGGCATGTCCCCAAGGAAAAAGCTGTTGAGGCAGGCATGTTGTGGTACTTTTGCGCTCTTCTTGGCTAGTCCTTCGCAGCTGCTGTGTTCTTAGAACTCAGGGCTTTCTGGTTAATAGAACCCTTACCCTAGGCGTAACTCAAACCTTAAGCCTTGGAAGGAAAATCAGCCTATGGTTCGGGATTATCTCATGGAAATATCAGTGGTGGCAGCCAAGTTGCGTCACTTTTGCGCTCCCCCTGGGATGCCTTTCGCAGCTGCAGTGTGCCTGGAGCCCAGGGCTTCCTGGTTTTAAAAGTCCTAGGCCTAAGCCTAACAGTAACCCTAGGAAGGTAAATCAGCCGGGTATTAGGGTTCTTCCTAAGGGAAAAGCCGTGAAAGCAGCCATGTTGTGGCACTTCTGCACTCCCTTTGGGATGCCTTTGGCCGATGAAGTAAGCCTGGAACTCAGGGCTTCCTGGTTAAAGAAATCCAAGCCCTAGGCTGAACCCTAACCCTAACCCTAGGCAGATAAATCAGCCTAGGTATAGGGATGGTGCCAAGGAAAAAGCTGTGAAAGCTGCCATGTTGTTGCACTTTTGTACTCCCCTTGGGATGCCTTGAACAGCTGCAGTGTGCCTGGAGCTAAGGGCTTCCTAGTTTTAAAAATCCTAGCCCTAGGCCTAAGCCTAACAGTAACCCTGGGAAGGCAAATCAGCCTGGTGTTAGGCTTCTTGCCAAGGAAAAAGCCGTGAAAGCAGCCATGTTGTGGCACTTTTGCACTCCCTTTTGGATGCCTTTCACAGCTCCAGTGTGCCTGGAACTCAGGGCTTCCTGATTTTAAAAATCCTAGCCCTAGGCCGAACCCCAACCCTAAGACGAGAAAGGCAAATCAGCCAGGAATTAGGCATGTCCCCAAGGAAAAAGCTGTGGAGGCAGGCATGTTGTGCTACTTTTGCGCTCTTCTTGGCTAGTCCTTCGCAGCTGCTGTGTTCTTGGAACTCAGGGCTTTCTGGTTAATAGAAGCCTTACCCTAGGCGTAACTCAAACCTTAAGCCTAGGAAGGAAAATCAGCCTATGGTTCGGGATGGTCTCATGGAAATATCAGTGGTGGCAGCCAAGTTGCGTCACTTTTGCGCTCCCCTTGGGATGCCTTTCGCAGCTGCAGTGTGCCTGGAGCCCAGGGCTTCCTGGTTTTAAAAGTCCTAGGCCTAAGCCTAACAGTAACCCTAGGAAGGTAAATCAGCCGGGTATTAGGGTTCTTCCTAAGGGAAAAGCCGTGAAAGCAGCCATGTTGTGGCACTTCTGCACTCCCTTTGGGATGCCTTTGGCAGATGAAGTAAGCCTGGAACTCAGGGCTTCCTGGTTAAAGAAATCCAAGCCCTAGGCTGAACCCTAACCCTAACCCTAGGCAGATAAATCAGCCTAGGTATAGGGATGGTGCCAAGGAAAAAGCTGTGAAAGCTGCCATGTTGTTGCACTTTTGTACTCCCCTTGGGATGCCTTGAACAGCTGCAGTGTGCCTGGAGCCCAGGGCTTCCTAGTTTTAAAAATCCTAGCCCTAGGCCTAAGCCTAACAGTAACCCTGGGAATGCAAATCAGCCTGGTGTTAGGCTTCTTGCCAAGGAAAAAGCCGTGAAAGCAGCCATGTTGTGGCACTTTTGCACTCCCTTTTGGATGCCTTTCACAGCTCCAGTGTGCCTGGAACTCAGGGCTTCCTGATTTTAAAAATCCTAGCCCTAGGCCGAACCCCAGCCCTAAGACGAGAAAGGCAAATCAGCCAGGAATTAGGCATGTCCCCAAGGAAAAAGCTGTGGAGGCAGGCATGTTGTGGTACTTTTGCGCTCTTCTTGGCTAGTCCTTCGCAGCTGCTGTGTTCTTGGAACTCAAGGCTTTCTGGTTAATAGAAGCCTTACCCTAGGCGTAACTCAAACCTTAAGCCTAGGAAGGAAAATCAGCCTATGGTTCGGGATGCTCTCATGGAAATATCAGTGGTGGCAGCCAAGTTGCGTCACTTTTGCGCTCCCCTTGGGATGCCTTTCGCAGCTGCAGTGTGCCTGGAGCCCAGGGCTTCCTGGTTTTAAAAGTCCTAGGCCTAAGCCTAACAGTAACCCTAGGAAGGTAAATCAGCCGGGTATTAGGGTTCTTCCTAAGGGAAAAGCCGTGAAAGCAGCCATGTTGTGGCACTTCTGCACTCCCTTTGGGATGCCTTTGGCCGATGAAGTAAGCCTGGAACTCAGGGCTTCCTGGTTAAAGAAATCACAGCCCTAGGCTGAACCCTAACCCTAACCCTAGGCAGATAAATCAGCCTAGGTATAGGGATGGTGCCAAGGAAAAAGCTGTGAAAGCTGCCATGTTGTTGCACTTTTGTACTCCCCTTGGGATGCCTTGAACAGCTGCAGTGTGCCTGGAGCTAAGGGCTTCCTAGTTTTAAAAATCCTAGCCCTAGGCCTAAGCCTAACAGTAACCCTGGGAAGGTAAATCAGCCTGGTGTTAGGCTTCTTGCCAAGGAAAAAGCCGTGAAAGCAGCCATGTTGTGGCACTTTTGCACTCCCTTTTGGATGCCTTTCACAGCTCCAGTGTGCCTGGAACTCAGGGCTTCCTGATTTTAAAAATCCTAGCCCTAGGCCGAACCCCAGCCCTAAGACGAGAAAGGCAAATCAGCCAGGAATTAGGCATGTCCCCAAGGAAAAAGCTGTGGAGGCAGGCATGTTGTGCTACTTTTGCGCTCTTCTTGGCTAGTCCTTCGCAGCTGCTGTGTTCTTGGAACTAAGGGCTTTCTGGTTAATAGAACCCTTACCCTAGGCGTAACTCAAACCTTAAGCCTAGGAAGGAAAATCAGCTTATGTTTCAGGATGGTCTCATGGAAATATCATGGTGGCAGCCAAGTTGCGTCACTTTTGCGCTCCCCTTGGGATGCCTTTCGCAGCTGCAGTGTGCCTGGAGCCCAGGGCTTCCTGGTTTTAAAAGTCCTAGGCCTAAGCCTAACAGTAACCCTAGGAAGGTAAATCAGCCGGGTATTAGGGTTCTTCCTAAGGGAAAAGCCGTGAAAGCAGCCATGTTGTGGCACTTCTGCACTCCCTTTGGGATGCCTTTGGCCGATGAAGTAAGCCTGGAACTCAGGGCTTCCTGGTTAAAGAAATCCAAGCCCTAGGCTGAACCCTAACCCTAACCCTAGGCAGATAAATCAGCCTAGGTATAGGGATGGTGCCAAGGAAAAAGCTGTGAAAGCTGCCATGTTGTTGCACTTTTGTACTCCCCTTGGGATGCCTTGAACAGCTGCAGTGTGCCTGGAGCTAAGGGCTTCCTAGTTTTAAAAATCCTAGCCCTAGGCCTAAGCCTAACAGTAACCCTGGGAAGGCAAATCAGCCTGGTGTTAGGCTTCTTGCCAAGGAAAAAGCCGTGAAAGCAGCCATGTTGTGGCACTTTTGCACTCCCTTTTGGATGCCTTTCACAGCTCCAGTGTGCCTGGAACTCAGGGCTTCCTGATTTTAAAAATCCTAGCCCTAGGCCGAACCCCAACCCTAAGACGAGAAAGGCAAATCAGCCAGGAATTAGGCATGTCCCCAAGGAAAAAGCTGTGGAGGCAGGCATGTTGTGCTACTTTTGCGCTCTTCTTGGCTAGTCCTTCGCAGCTGCTGTGTTCTTGGAACTCAGGGCTTTCTGGTTAATAGAACCCTTACCCTAGGCGTAACTCAAACCTTAAGCCTAGGAAGGAAAATCAGCCTATGGTTCGGGATGGTCTCATGGAAATATCAGTGGTGGCAGCCAAGTTGCGTCACTTTTGCGCTCCCCTTGGGATGCCTTTCGCAGCTGCAGGGTGCCTGGAGCCCAGGGCTTCCTGGTTTTAAAAGTCCTAGGCCTAAGCCTAACAGTAACCCTAGGAAGGTAAATCAGCCGGGTATTAGGGTTCTTCCTAAGGGAAAAGCCGTGAAAGCAGCCATGTTGTGGCACTTCTGCACTCCCTTTGGGATGCCTTTGGCAGATGAAGTAAGCCTGGAACTCAGGGCTTCCTGGTTAAAGAAATCCAAGCCCTAGGCTGAACCCTAACCCTAACCCTAGGCAGATAAATCAGCCTAGGTATAGGGATGGTGCCAAGGAAAAAGCTGTGAAAGCTGCCATGTTGTTGCACTTTTGTACTCCCCTTGGGATGCCTTGAACAGCTGCAGTGTGCCTGGAGCTAAGGGCTTCCTAGTTTTAAAAATCCTAGCCCTAGGCCTAAGCCTAACAGTAACCCTGGGAAGGCAAATCAGTCTGGTGTTAGGCTTCTTGCCAAGGAAAAAGCCGTGAAAGCAGCCATGTTGTGGCACTTTTGCACTCCCTTTTGGATGCCTTTCACAGCTCCAGTGTGCCTGGAACTCAGGGCTTCCTGATTTTAAAAATCCTAGCCCTAGGCCGAACCCCAACCCTAAGACGAGAAAGGCAAATCAGCCAGGAATTAGGCATGTCCCCAAGGAAAAAGCTGTTGAGGCAGGCATGTTGTGGTACTTTTGCGCTCTTCTTGGCTAGTCCTTCGCAGCTGCTGTGTTCTTAGAACTCAGGGCTTTCTGGTTAATAGAACCCTTACCCTAGGCGTAACTCAAACCTTAAGCCTTGGAAGGAAAATCAGCCTATGGTTCGGGATTATCTCATGGAAATATCAGTGGTGGCAGCCAAGTTGCGTCACTTTTGCGCTCCCCCTGGGATGCCTTTCGCAGCTGCAGTGTGCCTGGAGCCCAGGGCTTCCTGGTTTTAAAAGTCCTAGGCCTAAGCCTAACAGTAACCCTAGGAAGGTAAATCAGCCGGGTATTAGGGTTCTTCCTAAGGGAAAAGCCGTGAAAGCAGCCATGTTGTGGCACTTCTGCACTCCCTTTGGGATGCCTTTGGCCGATGAAGTAAGCCTGGAACTCAGGGCTTCCTGGTTAAAGAAATCCAAGCCCTAGGCTGAACCCTAACCCTAACCCTAGGCAGATAAATCAGCCTAGGTATAGGGATGGTGCCAAGGAAAAAGCTGTGAAAGCTGCCATGTTGTTGCACTTTTGTACTCCCCTTGGGATGCCTTGAACAGCTGCAGTGTGCCTGGAGCTAAGGGCTTCCTAGTTTTAAAAATCCTAGCCCTAGGCCTAAGCCTAACAGTAACCCTGGGAAGGCAAATCAGCCTGGTGTTAGGCTTCTTGCCAAGGAAAAAGCCGTGAAAGCAGCCATGTTGTGGCACTTTTGCACTCCCTTTTGGATGCCTTTCACAGCTCCAGTGTGCCTGGAACTCAGGGCTTCCTGATTTTAAAAATCCTAGCCCTAGGCCGAACCCCAACCCTAAGACGAGAAAGGCAAATCAGCCAGGAATTAGGCATGTCCCCAAGGAAAAAGCTGTGGAGGCAGGCATGTTGTGCTACTTTTGCGCTCTTCTTGGCTAGTCCTTCGCAGCTGCTGTGTTCTTGGAACTCAGGGCTTTCTGGTTAATAGAACCCTTACCCTAGGCGTAACTCAAACCTTAAGCCTAGGAAGGAAAATCAGCCTATGGTTCGGGATGGTCTCATGGAAATATCAGTGGTGGCAGCCAAGTTGCGTCACTTTTGCGCTCCCCTTGGGATGCCTTTCGCAGCTGCAGTGTGCCTGGAGCCCAGGGCTTCCTGGTTTTAAAAGTCCTAGGCCTAAGCCTAACAGTAACCCTAGGAAGGTAAATCAGCCGGGTATTAGGGTTCTTCCTAAGGGAAAAGCCGTGAAAGCAGCCATGTTGTGGCACTTCTGCACTCCCTTTGGGATGCCTTTGGCAGATGAAGTAAGCCTGGAACTCAGGGCTTCCTGGTTAAAGAAATCCAAGCCCTAGGCTGAACCCTAACCCTAACCCTAGGCAGATAAATCAGCCTAGGTATAGGGATGGTGCCAAGGAAAAAGCTGTGAAAGCTGCCATGTTGTTGCACTTTTGTACTCCCCTTGGGATGCCTTGAACAGCTGCAGTGTGCCTGGAGCTAAGGGCTTCCTAGTTTTAAAAATCCTAGCCCTAGGCCTAAGCCTAACAGTAACCCTGGGAAGGCAAATCAGCCTGGTGTTAGGCTTCTTGCCAAGGAAAAAGCCGTGAAAGCAGCCATGTTGTGGCACTTTTGCACTCCCTTTTGGATGCCTTTCACAGCTCCAGTGTGCCTGGAACTCAGGGCTTCCTGATTTTAAAAATCCTAGCCCTAGGCCGAACCCCAACCCTAAGACGAGAAAGGCAAATCAGCCAGGAATTAGGCATGTCCCCAAGGAAAAACCTGTGGAGGCAGGCATGTTGTGGTACTTTTGCGCTCTTCTTGGGTAGTCCTTCGCAGCTGCTGTGTTCTTGGAACTCAGGGCTTTCTGGTTAATAGAACCCTTACCCTAGGCGTAACTCAAACCTTAAGCCTAGGAAGGAAAATCAGCCTATGGTTCGGGATGGTCTCATGGAAATATCAGTGGTGGCAGCCAAGTTGCGTCACTTTTGCGCTCCCCTTGGGATGCCTTTCGCAGCTGCAGGGTGCCTGGAGCCCAGGGCTTCCTGGTTTTAAAAGTCCTAGGCCTAAGCCTAACAGTAACCCTAGGAAGGTAAATCAGCCGGGTATTAGGGTTCTTCCTAAGGGAAAAGCCGTGAAAGCAGCCATGTTGTGGCACTTCTGCACTCCCTTTGGGATGCCTTTGGCAGATGAAGTAAGCCTGGAACTCAGGGCTTCCTGGTTAAAGAAATCCAAGCCCTAGGCTGAACCCTAACCCTAACCCTAGGCAGATAAATCAGCCTAGGTATAGGGATGGTGCCAAGGAAAAAGCTGTGAAAGCTGCCATGTTGTTGCACTTTTGTACTCCCCTTGGGATGCCTTGAACAGCTGCAGTGTGCCTGGAGCTAAGGGCTTCCTAGTTTTAAAAATCCTAGCCCTAGGCCTAAGCCTAACAGTAACCCTGGGAAGGCAAATCAGCCTGGTGTTAGGCTTCTTGCCAAGGAAAAAGCCGTGAAAGCAGCCATGTTGTGGCACTTTTGCACTCCCTTTTGGATGCCTTTCACAGCTCCAGTGTGCCTGGAACTCAGGGCTTCCTGATTTTAAAAATCCTAGCCCTAGGCCGAACCCCAACCCTAAGACGAGAAAGGCAAATCAGCCAGGAATTAGGCATGTCCCCAAGGAAAAAGCTGTTGAGGCAGGCATGTTGTGGTACTTTTGCGCTCTTCTTGGCTAGTCCTTCGCAGCTGCTGTGTTCTTGGAACTCAGGGCTTTCTGGTTAATAGAACCCTTACCCTAGGCGTAACTCAAACCTTAAGCCTAGGAAGGAAAATCAGCCTATGGTTCGGGATTATCTCATGGAAATATCAGTGGTGGCAGCCAAGTTGCGTCACTTTTGCGCTCCCCCTGGGATGCCTTTCGCAGCTGCAGTGTGCCTGGAGCCCAGGGCTTCCTGGTTTTAAAAGTCCTAGGCCTAAGCCTAACAGTAACCCTAGGAAGGTAAATCAGCCGGGTATTAGGGTTCTTCCTAAGGGAAAAGCCGTGAATGCAGCCATGTTGTGGCACTTCTGCACTCCCTTTGGGATGCCTTTGGCAGATGAAGTAAGCCTGGAACTCAGGGCTTCCTTGGTAAAGAAATCCAAGCCCTAGGCTGAACCCTAACCCTAACCCTAGGCAGATAAATCAGCCTAGGTATAGGGATGGTGCCAAGGAAAAAGCTGTGAAAGCTGCCATGTTGTTGCACTTTTGTACTCCCCTTGGGATGCCTTGAACAGCTGCAGTGTGCCTGGAGCTAAGGGCTTCCTAGTTTTAAAAATCCTAGCCCTAGGCCTAAGCCTAACAGTAACCCTGGGAAGGCAAATCAGCCTGGTGTTAGGCTTCTTGCCAAGGAAAAAGCCGTGAAAGCAGCCATGTTGTGGCACTTTTGCACTCCCTTTTGGATGCCTTTCACAGCTCCAGTGTGCCTGGAACTCAGGGCTTCCTGATTTTAAAAATCCTAGCCCTAGGCCGAACCCCAACCCTAAGACGAGAAAGGCAAATCAGCCAGGAATTAGGCATGTCTCCAAGGAAAAAGCTGTGGAGGCAGGCATGTTGTGCTACTTTTGCGCTCTTCTTGGGTAGTCCTTCGCAGCTGCTGTGTTCTTGGAACTCAGGGCTTTCTGGTTAATAGAAGCCTTACCCTAGGCGTAACTCAAACCTTAAGCCTAGGAAGGAAAATCAGCCTATGGTTCGGGATGCTCTCATGGAAATATCAGTGGTGGCAGCCAAGTTGCGTCACTTTTGCGCTCCCCCTGGGATGCCTTTCGCAGCTGCAGTGTGCCTGGAGCCCAGGGCTTCCTGGTTTTAAAAGTCCTAGGCCTAAGCCTAACAGTAACCCTAGGAAGGTAAATCAGCCGGGTATTAGGGTTCTTCCTAAGGGAAAAGCCGTGAAAGCAGCCATGTTGTGGCACTTCTGCACTCCCTTTGGGATGCCTTTGGCCGATGAAGTAAGCCTGGAACTCAGGGCTTCCTGGTTAAAGAAATCCAAGCCCTAGGCTGAACCCTAACCCTAACCCTAGGCAGATAAATCAGCCTAGGTATAGGGATGGTGCCAAGGAAAAAGCTGTGAAAGCTGCCATGTTGTTGCACTTTTGTACTCCCCTTGGGATGCCTTGAACAGCTGCAGTGTGCCTGGAGCTAAGGGCTTCCTAGTTTTAAAAATCCTAGCCCTAGGCCTAAGCCTAACAGTAACCCTGGGAAGGGAAATCAGCCTGGTGTTAGGCTTCTTGCCAAGGAAAAAGCCGTGAAAGCAGCCATGTTGTGGCACTTTTGCACTCCCTTTTGGATGCCTTTCACAGCTCCAGTGTGCCTGGAACTCAGGGCTTCCTGATTTTAAAAATCCTAGCCCTAGGCCGAACCCCAACCCTAAGACGAGAAAGGCAAATCAGCCAGGAATTAGGCATGTCCCCAAGGAAAAAGCTGTGGAGGCAGGCATGTTGTGGTACTTTTGCGCTCTTCTTGGCTAGTCCTTCGCAGCTGCTGTGTTCTTGGAACTCAGGGCTTTCTGGTTAATAGAACCCTTACCCTAGGCGTAACTCAAACCTTAAGCCTAGGAAGGAAAATCAGCCTATGGTTCGGGATGGTCTCATGGAAATATCAGTGGTGGCAGCCAAGTTGCGTCACTTTTGCGCTCCCCCTGGGATGCCTTTCGCAGCTGCAGTGTGCCTGGAGCCCAGGGCTTCCTGGTTTTAAAAGTCCTAGGCCTAAGCCTAACAGTAACCCTAGGAAGGTAAATCAGCCGGGTATTAGGGTTCTTCCTAAGGGAAAAGCCGTGAAAGCAGCCATGTTGTGGCACTTCTGCACTCCCTTTGGGATGCCTTTGGCAGATGAAGTAAGCCTGGAACTCAGGGCTTCCTGGTTAAAGAAATCCAAGCCCTAGGCTGAACCCTAACCCTAACCCTAGGCAGATAAATCAGCCTAGGTATAGGGATGGTGCCAAGGAAAAAGCTGTGAAAGCTGCCATGTTGTTGCACTTTTGTACTCCCCTTGGGATGCCTTGAACAGCTGCAGTGTGCCTGGAGCTAAGGGCTTCCTAGTTTTAAAAATCCTAGCCCTAGGCCTAAGCCTAACAGTAACCCTGGGAAGGGAAATCAGCCTGGTGTTAGGCTTCTTGCCAAGGAAAAAGCCGTGAAAGCAGCCATGTTGTGGCACTTTTGCACTCCCTTTTGGATGCCTTTCACAGCTCCAGTGTGCCTGGAACTCAGGGCTTCCTGATTTTAAAAATCCTAGCCCTAGGCCGAACCCCAACCCTAAGACGAGAAAGGCAAATCAGCCAGGAATTAGGCATGTCCCCAAGGAAAAAGCTGTGGAGGCAGGCATGTTGAGGTACTTTTGCGCTCTTCTTGGGTAGTCCTTCGCAGCTGCTGTGTTCTTGGAACTCAGGGCTTTCTGGTTAATAGAAGCCTTACCCTAGGCGTAACTCAAACCTTAAGCCTAGGAAGGAAAATCAGCCTATGGTTCGGGATGCTCTCATGGAAATATCAGTGGTGGCAGCCAAGTTGCGTCACTTTTGCGCTCCCCCTGGGATGCCTTTCGCAGCTGCAGTGTGCCTGGAGCCCAGGGCTTCCTGGTTTTAAAAGTCCTAGGCCTAAGCCTAACAGTAACCCTAGGAAGGTAAATCAGCCGGGTATTAGGGTTCTTCCTAAGGGAAAAGCCGTGAAAGCAGCCATGTTGTGGCACTTCTGCACTCCCTTTGGGATGCCTTTGGCCGATGAAGTAAGCCTGGAACTCAGGGCTTCCTGGTTAAAGAAATCCAAGCCCTAGGCTGAACCCTAACCCTAACCCTAGGCAGATAAATCAGCCTAGGTATAGGGATGGTGCCAAGGAAAAAGCTGTGAAAGCTGCCATGTTGTTGCACTTTTGTACTCCCCTTGGGATGCCTTGAACAGCTGCAGTGTGCCTGGAGCTAAGGGCTTCCTAGTTTTAAAAATCCTAGCCCTAGGCCTAAGCCTAACAGTAACCCTGGGAAGGGAAATCAGCCTGGTGTTAGGCTTCTTGCCAAGGAAAAAGCCGTGAAAGCAGCCATGTTGTGGCACTTTTGCACTCCCTTTTGGATGCCTTTCACAGCTCCAGTGTGCCTGGAACTCAGGGCTTCCTGATTTTAAAAATCCTAGCCCTAGGCCGAACCCCAACCCTAAGACGAGAAAGGCAAATCAGCCAGGAATTAGGCATGTCCCCAAGGAAAAAGCTGTGGAGGCAGGCATGTTGTGCTACTTTTGCGCTCTTCTTGGGTAGTCCTTCGCAGCTGCTGTGTTCTTGGAACTCAGGGCTTTCTGGTTAATAGAAGCCTTACCCTAGGCGTAACTCAAACCTTAAGCCTAGGAAGGAAAATCAGCCTATGGTTCGGGATGGTCTCATGGAAATATCAGTGGTGGCAGCCAAGTTGCGTCACTTTTGCGCTCCCCCTGGGATGCCTTTCGCAGCTGCAGTGTGCCTGGAGCCCAGGGCTTCCTGGTTTTAAAAGTCCTAGGCCTAAGCCTAACAGTAACCCTAGGAAGGTAAATCAGCCGGGTATTAGGGTTCTTCCTAAGGGAAAAGCCGTGAAAGCAGCCATGTTGTGGCACTTCTGCACTCCCTTTGGGATGCCTTTGGCAGATGAAGTAAGCCTGGAACTCAGGGCTTCCTGGTTAAAGAAATCCAAGCCCTAGGCTGAACCCTAACCCTAACCCTAGGCAGATAAATCAGCCTAGGTATAGGGATGGTGCCAAGGAAAAAGCTGTGAAAGCTGCCATGTTGTTGCACTTTTGTACTCCCCTTGGGATGCCTTGAACAGCTGCAGTGTGCCTGGAGCTAAGGGCTTCCTAGTTTTAAAAATCCTAGCCCTAGGCCTAAGCCTAACAGTAACCCTGGGAAGGCAAATCAGTCTGGTGTTAGGCTTCTTGCCAAGGAAAAAGCCGTGAAAGCAGCCATGTTGTGGCACTTTTGCACTCCCTTTTGGATGCCTTTCACAGCTCCAGTGTGCCTGGAACTCAGGGCTTCCTGATTTTAAAAATCCTAGCCCTAGGCCGAACCCCAACCCTAAGACGAGAAAGGCAAATCAGCCAGGAATTAGGCATGTCCCCAAGGAAAAAGCTGTGGAGGCAGGCATGTTGTGGTACTTTTGCGCTCTTCTTGGGTAGTCCTTCGCAGCTGCTGTGTTCTTGGAACTCAGGGCTTTCTGGTTAATAGAAGCCTTACCCTAGGCGTAACTCAAACCTTAAGCCTAGGAAGGAAAATCAGCCTATGGTTCGGGATGCTCTCATGGAAATATCAGTGGTGGCAGCCAAGTTGCGTCACTTTTGCGCTCCCCCTGGGATGCCTTTCGCAGCTGCAGTGTGCCTGGAGCCCAGGGCTTCCTGGTTTTAAAAGTCCTAGGCCTAAGCCTAACAGTAACCCTAGGAAGGTAAATCAGCCGGGTATTAGGGTTCTTCCTAAGGGAAAAGCCGTGAAAGCAGCCATGTTGTGGCACTTCTGCACTCCCTTTGGGATGCCTTTGGCAGATGAAGTAAGCCTGGAACTCAGGGCTTCCTGGTTAAAGAAATCCAAGCCCTAGGCTGAACCCTAACCCTAACCCTAGGCAGATAAATCAGCCTAGGTATAGGGATGGTGCCAAGGAAAAAGCTGTGAAAGCTGCCATGTTGTTGCACTTTTGTACTCCCCTTGGGATGCCTTGAACAGCTGCAGTGTGCCTGGAGCTAAGGGCTTCCTAGTTTTAAAAATCCTAGCCCTAGGCCTAAGCCTAACAGTAACCCTGGGAAGGGAAATCAGCCTGGTGTTAGGCTTCTTGCCAAGGAAAAAGCCGTGAAAGCAGCCATGTTGTGGCACTTTTGCACTCCCTTTTGGATGCCTTTCACAGCTCCAGTGTGCCTGGAACTCAGGGCTTCCTGATTTTAAAAATCCTAGCCCTAGGCCGAACCCCAACCCTAAGACGAGAAAGGAAAATCAGCCAGGAATTAGGCATGTCCCCAAGGAAAAAGCTGTGGAGGCAGGCATGTTGTGCTACTTTTGCGCTCTTCTTGGGTAGTCCTTCGCAGCTGCTGTGTTCTTGGAACTCAGGGCTTTCTGGTTAATAGAAGCCTTACCCTAGGCGTAACTCAAACCTTAAGCCTAGGAAGGAAAATCAGCCTATGGTTCGGGATGGTCTCATGGAAATATCAGTGGTGGCAGCCAAGTTGCGTCACTTTTGCGCTCCCCCTGGGATGCCTTTCGCAGCTGCAGTGTGCCTGGAGCCCAGGGCTTCCTGGTTTTAAAAGTCCTAGGCCTAAGCCTAACAGTAACCCTAGGAAGGTAAATCAGCCGGGTATTAGGGTTCTTCCTAAGGGAAAAGCCGTGAAAGCAGCCATGTTGTGGCACTTCTGCACTCCCTTTGGGATGCCTTTGGCAGATGAAGTAAGCCTGGAACTCAGGGCTTCCTGGTTAAAGAAATCCAAGCCCTAGGCTGAACCCTAACCCTAACCCTAGGCAGATAAATCAGCCTAGGTATAGGGATGGTGCCAAGGAAAAAGCTGTGAAAGCTGCCATGTTGTTGCACTTTTGTACTCCCCTTGGGATGCCTTGAACAGCTGCAGTGTGCCTGGAGCTAAGGGCTTCCTAGTTTTAAAAATCCTAGCCCTAGGCCTAAGCCTAACAGTAACCCTGGGAAGGCAAATCAGTCTGGTGTTAGGCTTCTTGCCAAGGAAAAAGCCGTGAAAGCAGCCATGTTGTGGCACTTTTGCACTCCCTTTTGGATGCCTTTCACAGCTCCAGTGTGCCTGGAACTCAGGGCTTCCTGATTTTAAAAATCCTAGCCCTAGGCCGAACCCCAACCCTAAGACGAGAAAGGCAAATCAGCCAGGAATTAGGCATGTCCCCAAGGAAAAAGCTGTGGAGGCAGGCATGTTGTGCTACTTTTGCGCTCTTCTTGGGTAGTCCTTCGCAGCTGCTGTGTTCTTGGAACTCAGGGCTTTCTGGTTAATAGAAGCCTTACCCTAGGCGTAACTCAAACCTTAAGCCTAGGAAGGAAAATCAGCCTATGGTTCGGGATGCTCTCATGGAAATATCAGTGGTGGCAGCCAAGTTGCGTCACTTTTGCGCTCCCCCTGGGATGCCTTTCGCAGCTGCAGTGTGCCTGGAGCCCAGGGCTTCCTGGTTTTAAAAGTCCTAGGCCTAAGCCTAACAGTAACCCTAGGAAGGTAAATCAGCCGGGTATTAGGGTTCTTCCTAAGGGAAAAGCCGTGAAAGCAGCCATGTTGTGGCACTTCTGCACTCCCTTTGGGATGCCTTTGGCAGATGAAGTAAGCCTGGAACTCAGGGCTTCCTGGTTAAAGAAATCCAAGCCCTAGGCTGAACCCTAACCCTAACCCTAGGCAGATAAATCAGCCTAGGTATAGGGATGGTGCCAAGGAAAAAGCTGTGAAAGCTGCCATGTTGTTGCACTTTTGTACTCCCCTTGGGATGCCTTGAACAGCTGCAGTGTGCCTGGAGCTAAGGGCTTCCTAGTTTTAAAAATCCTAGCCCTAGGCCTAAGCCTAACAGTAACCCTGGGAAGGGAAATCAGCCTGGTGTTAGGCTTCTTGCCAAGGAAAAAGCCGTGAAAGCAGCCATGTTGTGGCACTTTTGCACTCCCTTTTGGATGCCTTTCACAGCTCCAGTGTGCCTGGAACTCAGGGCTTCCTGATTTTAAAAATCCTAGCCCTAGGCCGAACCCCAACCCTAAGACGAGAAAGGAAAATCAGCCAGGAATTAGGCATGTCCCCAAGGAAAAAGCTGTGGAGGCAGGCATGTTGTGCTACTTTTGCGCTCTTCTTGGGTAGTCCTTCGCAGCTGCTGTGTTCTTGGAACTCAGGGCTTTCTGGTTAATAGAAGCCTTACCCTAGGCGTAACTCAAACCTTAAGCCTAGGAAGGAAAATCAGCCTATGGTTCGGGATGCTCTCATGGAAATATCAGTGGTGGCAGCCAAGTTGCGTCACTTTTGCGCTCCCCCTGGGATGCCTTTCGCAGCTGCAGTGTGCCTGGAGCCCAGGGCTTCCTGGTTTTAAAAGTCCTAGGCCTAAGCCTAACAGTAACCCTAGGAAGGTAAATCAGCCGGGTATTAGGGTTCTTCCTAAGGGAAAAGCCGTGAAAGCAGCCATGTTGTGGCACTTCTGCACTCCCTTTGGGATGCCTTTGGCAGATGAAGTAAGCCTGGAACTCAGGGCTTCCTGGTTAAAGAAATCCAAGCCCTAGGCTGAACCCTAACCCTAACCCTAGGCAGATAAATCAGCCTAGGTATAGGGATGGTGCCAAGGAAAAAGCTGTGAAAGCTGCCATGTTGTTGCACTTTTGTACTCCCCTTGGGATGCCTTGAACAGC
This sequence comes from Ammospiza caudacuta, assembly GCF_027887145.1. Lineage (NCBI taxonomy): Eukaryota > Metazoa > Chordata > Aves > Passeriformes > Passerellidae > Ammospiza > Ammospiza caudacuta. The sequence goes on from NC_080619.1 coordinate 611,737, forward strand.
TGCAGTGTGCCTGGAGCTAAGGGCTTCCTAGTTTTAAAAATCCTAGCCCTAGGCCTAAGCCTAACACTAACCCTGGGAAGGCAAATCAGCCTGGTGTTAGGCTTCTTGCCAAGGAAAAAGCCGTGAAAGCAGCCATGTTGTGGCACTTTTGCACTCCCTTTTGGATGCCTTTCACAGCTCCAGTGTGCCTGGAACTCAGGGCTTCCTGATTTTAAAAATCCTAGCCCTAGGCCGAACCCCAACCCTAAGACGAGAAAGGCAAATCAGCCAGGAATTAGGCATGTCCCCAAGGAAAAAGCTGTGGAGGCAGGCATGTTGTGCTACTTTTGCGCTCTTCTTGGGTAGTCCTTCGCAGCTGCTGTGTTCTTGGAACTCAGGGCTTTCTGGTTAATAGAACCCTTACCCTAGGCGTAACTCAAACCTTAAGCCTAGGAAGGAAAATCAGCCTATGGTTCGGGATGGTCTCATGGAAATATCAGTGGTGGCAGCCAAGTTGCGTCACTTTTGCGCTCCCCCTGGGATGCCTTTCGCAGCTGCAGTGTGCCTGGAGCCCAGGGCTTCCTGGTTTTAAAAGTCCTAGGCCTAAGCCTAACAGTAACCCTAGGAAGGTAAATCAGCCGGGTATTAGGGTTCTTCCTAAGGGAAAAGCCGTGAAAGCAGCCATGTTGTGGCACTTCTGCACTCCCTTTGGGATGCCTTTGGCAGATGAAGTAAGCCTGGAACTCAGGGCTTCCTGGTTAAAGAAATCCAAGCCCTAGGCTGAACCCTAACCCTAACCCTAGGCAGATAAATCAGCCTAGGTATAGGGATGGTGCCAAGGAAAAAGCTGTGAAAGCTGCCATGTTGTTGCACTTTTGTACTCCCCTTGGGATGCCTTGAACAGCTGCAGTGTGCCTGGAGCTAAGGGCTTCCTAGTTTTAAAAATCCTAGCCCTAGGCCTAAGCCTAACAGTAACCCTGGGAAGGGAAATCAGCCTGGTGTTAGGCTTCTTGCCAAGGAAAAAGCCGTGAAAGCAGCCATGTTGTGGCACTTTTGCACTCCCTTTTGGATGCCTTTCACAGCTCCAGTTTGCCTGGAAATCAGGGCTTCCTGATTTTAAAAATCCTAGCCCTAGGCCGAACCCCAGCCCTAAGACGAGAAAGGCAAATCAGCCAGGAATTAGGCATGTCCCCAAGGAAAAAGCTGTGGAGGCAGGCATGTTGTGCTACTTTTGCGCTCTTCTTGGCTAGTCCTTCGCAGCTGCTGTGTTCTTGGAACTCAGGGCTTTCTGGTTAATAGAACCCTTACCCTAGGCGTAACTCAAACCTTAAGCCTAGGAAGGAAAATCAGCCTATGGTTCGGGATGGTCTCATGGAAATATCAGTGGTGGCAGCCAAGTTGCGTCACTTTTGCGCTCCCCTTGGGATGCCTTTCGCAGCTGCAGTGTGCCTGGAGCCCAGGGCTTCCTGGTTTTAAAAGTCCTAGGCCTAAGCCTAACAGTAACCCTAGGAAGGTAAATCAGCCGGGTATTAGGGTTCTTCCTAAGGGAAAAGCCGTGAAAGCAGCCATGTTGTGGCACTTCTGCACTCCCTTTGGGATGCCTTTGGCAGATGAAGTAAGCCTGGAACTCAGGGCTTCCTGGTTAAAGAAATCCAAGCCCTAGGCTGAACCCTAACCCTAACCCTAGGCAGATAAATCAGCCTAGGTATAGGGATGGTGCCAAGGAAAAAGCTGTGAAAGCTGCCATGTTGTTGCACTTTTGTACTCCCCTTGGGATGCCTTGAACAGCTGCAGTGTGCCTGGAGCTAAGGGCTTCCTAGTTTTAAAAATCCTAGCCCTAGGCCTAAGCCTAACAGTAACCCTGGGAAGGCAAATCAGCCTGGTGTTAGGCTTCTTGCCAAGGAAAAAGCCGTGAAAGCAGCCATGTTGTGGCACTTTTGCACTCCCTTTTGGATGCCTTTCACAGCTCCAGTGTGCCTGGAACTCAGGGCTTCCTGATTTTAAAAATCCGAGCCCTAGGCCGAACCCCAACCCTAAGACGAGAAAGGCAAATCAGCCAGGAATTAGGCATGTCCCCAAGGAAAAAGCTGTGGTGGCAGGCATGTTGAGGTACTTTTGCGCTCTTCTTGGGTAGTCCTTCGCAGCTGCTGTGTTCTTGGAACTCAGGGCTTTCTGGTTAATAGAAGCCTTACCCTAGGCGTAACTCAAACCTTAAGCCTAGGAAGGAAAATCAGCCTATGGTTCGGAATGGTCTCATGGAAATATCAGTGGTGGCAGCCAAGTTGCGTCACTTTTGCGCTCCCCTTGGGATGCCTTTCGCAGCTGCAGTGTGCCTGGAGCCCAGGGCTTCCTGGTTTTAAAAGTCCTAGGCCTAAGCCTAACAGTAACCCTAGGAAGGTAAATCAGCTGGGTATTAGGGTTCTTCCTAAGGGAAAAGCCGTGAAAGCAGCCATGTTGTGGCACTTCTGCACTCCCTTTGGGATGCCTTTGGCAGATGAAGTAAGCCTGGAACTCAGGGCTTCCTGGTTAAAGAAATCCAAGCCCTAGGCTGAACCCTAACCCTAACCCTAGGCAGATAAATCAGCCTAGGTATAGGGATGGTGCCAAGGAAAAAGCTGTGAAAGCTGCCATGTTGTTGCACTTTTGTACTCCCCTTGGGATGCCTTGAACAGCTGCAGTGTGCCTGGAGCTCAGGGCTTCTACTTTTAAAAATCCTAGCCCTAGGCCTAAGCCTAACAGTAACCCTGGGAAGGCAAATCAGCCTGGTGTTAGGCTTCTTGCCAAGGAAAAAGCCGTGAAAGCAGCCATGTTGTGGCACTTTTGCACTCCCTTTTGGATGCCTTTCACAGCTCCAGTGTGCCTGGAACTCAGGGCTTCCTGATTTTAAAAATCCTAGCCCTAGGCCGAACCCCAACCCTAAGACGAGAAAGGCAAATCAGCCAGGAATTAGGCATGTCCCCAAGGAAAAAGCTGTGGAGGCAGGCATGTTGAGGTACTTTTGCGCTCTTCTTGGGTAGTCCTTCGCAGCTGCTGTGTTCTTGGAACTCAGGGCTTTCTGGTTAATAGAACCCTTACCCTAGGCGTAACTCAAACCTTAAGCCTAGGAAGGAAAATCAGCCTATGGTTCGGGATGGTCTCATGGAAATATCAGTGGTGGCAGCCAAGTTGCGTCACTTTTGCGCTCCCCTTGGGATGCCTTTCGCAGCTGCAGTGTGCCTGGAGCCCAGGGCTTCCTGGTTTTAAAAGTCCTAGGCCTAAGCCTAACAGTAACCCTAGGAAGGTAAATCAGCCGGGTATTAGGGTTCTTCCTAAGGGAAAAGCCGTGAAAGCAGCCATGTTGTGGCACTTCTGCACTCCCTTTGGGATGCCTTTGGCCGATGAAGTAAGCCTGGAACTCAGGGCTTCCTGCTTAAAGAAATCCAAGCCCTAGGTTGAACCCTAACCCTAACCCTAGGCAGATAAATCAGCCTAGGTATAGGGATGGTGCCAAGGAAAAAGCTGTGAAAGCTGCCATGTTGTTGCACTTTTGTACTCCCCTTGGGATGCCTTGAACAGCTGCAGTGTGCCTGGAGCTAAGGGCTTCTAGTTTTAAAAATCCTAGCCCTAGGCCTAAGCCTAACAGTAACCCTGGGAAGGGAAATCAGCCTGGTGTTAGGCTTCTTGCCAAGGAAAAAGCCGTGAAAGCAGCCATGTTGTGGCACTTTTGCACTCCCTTTTGGATGCCTTTCACAGCTCCAGTGTGCCTGGAACTCAGGGCTTCCTGATTTTAAAAATCCTAGCCCTAGGCCGAACCCCAACCCTAAGACGAGAAAGGCAAATCAGCCAGGAATTAGGCATGTCCCCAAGGAAAAAGCTGTGGAGGCAGGCATGTTGTGCTACTTTTGCGCTCTTCTTGGCTAGTCCTTCGCAGCTGCTGTGTTCTTGGAACTCAGGGCTTTCTGGTTAATAGAAGCCTTACCCTAGGCGTAACTCAAACCTTAAGCCTAGGAAGGAAAATCAGCCTATGGTTCGGGATGGTCTCATGGAAATATCAGTGGTGGCAGCCAAGTTGCGTCACTTTTGCGCTCCCCCTGGGATGCCTTTCACAGCTGCAGTGTGCCTGGAGCACAGGGCTTCCTGGTTTTATAAGTCCTAGGCAGCTGCAGTGTGCCTGGAGCACAGGGCTTCCTGGTTTTAAAAGTCCTAGGCCTAAGCCTAACAGTAACCCTAGGAAGGTAAATCAGCCGGGTATTAGGGTTCTTCCTAAGGGAAAAGCCGTGAAAGCAGCCATGTTGTGGCACTTCTGCACTCCCTTTGGGATGCCTTTGGCAGATGAAGTAAGCCTGGAACTCAGGGCTTCCTGGTTAAAGAAATCCAAGCCCTAGGCTGAACCCTAACCCTAACCCTAGGCAGATAAATCAGCCTAGGTATAGGGATGGTGCCAAGGAAAAAGCTGTGAAAGCTGCCATGTTGTTGCACTTTTGTACTCCCCTTGGGATGCCTTGAACAGCTGCAGTGTGCCTGGAGCTAAGGGCTTCCTAGTTTTAAAAATCCTAGCCCTAGGCCTAAGCCTAACAGTAACCCTGGGAATGCAAATCAGCCTGGTGTTAGGCTTCTTGCCAAGGAAAAAGCCGTGAAAGCAGCCATGTTGTGGCACTTTTGCACTCCCTTTTGGATGCCTTTCACAGCTCCAGTGTGCCTGGAACTCAGGGCTTCCTGATTTTAAAAATCCTAGCCCTAGGCCGAACCCCAGCCCTAAGACGAGAAAGGCAAATCAGCCAGGAATTAGGCATGTCCCCAAGGAAAAAGCTGTGGAGGCAGGCATGTTGTGGTACTTTTGCGCTCTTCTTGGCTAGTCCTTCGCAGCTGCTGTGTTCTTGGAACTCAGGGCTTTCTGGTTAATAGAACCCTTACCCTAGGCGTAACTCAAACCTTAAGCCTAGGAAGGAAAATCAGCCTATGGTTCGGGATGCTCTCATGGAAATATCAGTGGTGGCAGCCAAGTTGCGTCACTTTTGCGCTCCCCTTGGGATGCCTTTCGCAGCTGCAGTGTGCCTGGAGCCCAGGGCTTCCTGGTTTTAAAAGTCCTAGGCCTAAGCCTAACAGTAACCCTAGGAAGGTAAATCAGCCGGGTATTAGGGTTCTTCCTAAGGGAAAAGCCGTGAAAGCAGCCATGTTGTGGCACTTCTGCACTCCCTTTGGGATGCCTTTGGCAGATGAAGTAAGCCTGGAACTCAGGGCTTCCTGGTTAAAGAAATCCAAGCCCTAGGCTGAACCCTAACCCTAACCCTAGGCAGATAAATCAGCCTAGGTATAGGGATGGTGCCAAGGAAAAAGCTGTGAAAGCTGCCATGTTGTTGCACTTTTGTACTCCCCTTGGGATGCCTTGAACAGCTGCAGTGTGCCTGGAGTTAAGGGCTTCCTAGTTTTAAAAATCCTAGCCCTAGGCCTAAGCCTAACAGTAACCCTGGGAAGGCAAATCAGCCTGGTGTTAGGCTTCTTGCCAAGGAAAAAGCCGTGAAAGCAGCCATGTTGTGGCACTTTTGCACTCCCTTTTGGATGCCTTTCACAGCTCCAGTGTGCCTGGAACTCAGGGCTTCCTGATTTTAAAAATCCTAGCCCTAGGCCGAACCCCAACCCTAAGACGAGAAAGGCAAATCAGCCAGGAATTAGGCATGTCCCCAAGGAAAAAGCTGTGGAGGCAGGCATGTTGTGGTACTTTTGCGCTCTTCTTGGCTAGTCCTTCGCAGCTGCTGTGTTCTTGGAACTCAGGGCTTTCTGGTTAATAGAACCCTTACCCTAGGCGTAACTCAAACCTTAAGCCTAGGAAGGAAAATCAGCCTATGGTTCGGGATGGTCTCATGGAAATATCAGTGGTGGCAGCCAAGTTGCGTCACTTTTGCGCTCCCCCTGGGATGCCTTTCGCAGCTGCAGTGTGCCTGGAGCCCAGGGCTTCCTGGTTTTAAAAGTCCTAGGCCTAAGCCTAACAGTAACCCTAGGAAGGTAAATCAGCCGGGTATTAGGGTTCTTCCTAAGGGAAAAGCCGTGAAAGCAGCCATGTTGTGGCACTTGTGCACTCCCTTTGGGATGCCTTTGGCAGATGAAGTAAGCCTGGAACTCAGGGCTTCCTGGTTAAAGAAATCCAAGCCCTAGGCTGAACCCTAACCCTAACCCTAGGCAGATAAATCAGCCTAGGTATAGGGATGGTGCCAAGGGAAAAGCTGTGAAAGCTGCCATGTTGTTGCACTTTTGTACTCCCCTTGGGATGCCTTGAACAGCTGCAGTGTGCCTGGAGCTCAGGGCTTCTAGTTTTAAAAATCCTAGCCCTAGGCCTAAGCCTAACAGTAACCCTGGGAAGGCAAATCAGCCTGGTGTTAGGCTTCTTGCCAAGGAAAAAGCCGTGAAAGCAGCCATGTTGTGGCACTTTTGCACTCCCTTTTGGATGCCTTTCACAGCTCCAGTGTGCCTGGAACTCAGGGCTTCCAGATTTTAAAAATCCTAGCCCTAGGCCGAACCCCAACCCTAAGACGAGAAAGGAAAATCAGCCAGGAATTAGGCATGTCCCCAAGGAAAAAGCTGTGGAGGCAGGCATGTTGTGGTACTTTTGCGCTCTTCTTGGCTAGTCCTTCGCAGCTGCTGTGTTCTTGGAACTCAGGGCTTTCTGGTTAATAGAACCCTTACCCTAGGCGTAACTCAAACCTTAAGCCTAGGAAGGAAAATCAGCCTATGGTTCGGGATGGTCTCATGGAAATATCAGTGGTGGCAGCCAAGTTGCGTCACTTTTGCGCTCCCCCTGGGATGCCTTTCGCAGCTGCAGTGTGCCTGGAGCCCAGGGCTTCCTGGTTTTAAAAGTCCTAGGCCTAAGCCTAACAGTAACCCTAGGAAGGTAAATCAGCTGGGTATTAGGGTTCTTCCTAAGGGAAAAGCCGTGAAAGCAGCCATGTTGTGGCACTTCTGCACTCCCTTTGGGATGCCTTTGGCAGATGAAGTAAGCCTGGAACTCAGGGCTTCCTGGTTAAAGAAATCCAAGCCCTAGGCTGAACCCTAACCCTAACCCTAGGCAGATAAATCAGCCTAGGTATAGGGATGGTGCCAAGGAAAAAGCTGTGAAAGATGCCATGTTGCACTTTTGTACTCCCCTTGGGATGCCTTGAACAGCTGCAGTGTGCCTGGAGCTAAGGGCTTCCTAGTTTTAAAAATCCTAGCCCTAGGCCTAAGCCCAACAGTAACCCTGGGAAGGGAAATCAGCCTGGTGTTAGGCTTCTTGCCAAGGAAAAAGCCGTGAAAGCAGCCATGTTGTGGCACTTTTGCACTCCCTTTTGGATGCCTTTCACAGCTCCAGTGTGCCTGGAACTCAGGGCTTCCTGATTTTAAAAATCCTAGCCCTAGGCCGAACCCCAACCCTAAGACGAGAAAGGCAAATCAGCCAGGAATTAGGCATGTCCCCAAGGAAAAAGCTGTGGAGGCAGGCATGTTGAGGTACTTTTGCGCTCTTCTTGGCTAGTCCTTCGCAGCTGCTGTGTTCTTGGAACTCAGGGCTTTCTGGTTAATAGAACCCTTACCCTAGGCGTAACTCAAACCTTAAGCCTAGGAAGGAAAATCAGCCTATGGTTCGGGATGGTCTCATGGAAATATCAGTGGTGGCAGCCAAGTTGCGTCACTTTTGCGCTCCCCTTGGGATGCCTTTCGCAGCGTCAGTGTGCCTGGAGCCCAGGGCTTCCTGGTTTTAAAAGTCCTAGGCCTAAGCCTAACAGTAACCCTAGGAAGGTAAATCAGCCGGGTATTAGGGTTCTTCCTAAGGGAAAAACCGTGAAAGCAGCCATGTTGTGGCACTTCTGCACTCCCTTTGGGATGCCTTTGGCAGATGAAGTAAGCCTGGAACTCAGGGCTTCCTGGTTCAAGAAATCCAAGCCCTAGGCTGAACCCTAACCCTAACCCTAGGCAGATAAATCAGCCTAGGTATAGGGATGGTGCCAAGGAAAAAGCTGTGAAAGCTGCCATGTTGTTGCACTTTTGTACTCCCCTTGGGATGCCTTGAACAGCTGCAGTGTGCCTGGAGCTAAGGGCTTCCTAGTTTTAAAAATCCTAGCCCTAGGCCTAAGCCTAACAGTAACCCTGGGAAGGCAAATCAGCCTGGTGTTAGGCTTCTTGCCAAGGAAAAAGCCGTGAAAGCAGCCATGTTGTGGCACTTTTGCACTCCCTTTTGGATGCCTTTCACAGCTCCAGTGTGCCTGGAACTCAGGGCTTCCTGATTTTAAAAATCCTAGCCCTAGGCCGAACCCCAACCCTAAGACGAGAAAGGCAAATCAGCCAGGAATTAGGCATGTCCCCAAGGAAAAAGCTGTGGAGGCAGGCATGTTGTGCTACTTTTGCGCTCTTCTTGGCTAGTCCTTCGCAGCTGCTGTGTTCTTGGAACTCAGGGCTTTCTGGTTAATAGAAGCCTTACCCTAGGCGTAACTCAAACCTTAAGCCTAGGAAGGAAAATCAGCCTATGGTTCGGGATGGTCTCATGGAAATATCAGTGGTGGCAGCCAAGTTGCGTCACTTTTGCGCTCCCCCTGGGATGCCTTTCGCAGCTGCAGTGTGCCTGGAGCCCAGGGCTTCCTGGTTTTAAAAGTCCTAGGCCTAAGCTTAACAGTAACCCTAGGAAGGTAAATCAGCCGGGTATTAGGGTTCTTCCTAAGGGAAAAGCCGTGAAAGCAGCCATGTTGTGGCACTTCTGCACTCCCTTTGGGATGCCTTTGGCCGATGAAGTAAGCCTGGAACTCAGGGCTTCCTGCTTAATGAAATCCAAGCCCTAGGCTGAACCCTAACCCTAACCCTAGGCAGATAAATCAGCCTAGGTATAGGGATGGTGCCAAGGAAAAAGCTGTGAAAGCTGCCATGTTGTTGCACTTTTGTACTCCCCTTGGGATGCCTTGAACAGCTGCAGTGTGCCTGGAGCTAAGGGCTTCCTAGTTTTAAAAATCCTAGCCCTAGGCCTAAGCCTAACAGTAACCCTGGGAAGGCAAATCAGCCTGGTGTTAGGCTTCTTGCCAAGGAAAAAGCCGTGAAAGCAGCCATGTTGTGGCACTTTTGCACTCCCTTTTGGATGCCTTTCACAGCTCCAGTGTGCCTGGAACTCAGGGCTTCCTGATTTTAAAAATCCTAGCCCTAGGCCGAACCCCAACCCTAAGACGAGAAAGGCAAATCAGCCAGGAATTAGGCATGTCCCCAAGGAAAAAGCTGTGGAGGCAGGCATGTTGTGGTACTTTTGCGCTCTTCTTGGCTAGTCCTTCGCAGCTGCTGTGTTCTTGGAACTCAGGGCTTTCTGGTTAATAGAACCCTTACCCTAGGCGTAACTCAAACCTTAAGCCTTGGAAGGAAAATCAGCCTATGGTTCGGGATGATCTCATGGAAATATCAGTGGTGGCAGCCAAGTTGCGTCACTTTTGCGCTCCCCCTGGGATGCCTTTCGCAGCTGCAGTGTGCCTGGAGCCCAGGGCTTCCTGGTTTTAAAAGTCCTAGGCCTAAGCCTAACAGTAACCCTAGGAAGGTAAATCAGCCGGGTATTAGGGTTCTTCCTAAGGGAAAAGCCGTGAAAGCAGCCATGTTGTGGCACTTCTGCACTCCCTTTGGGATGCCTTTGGCCGATGAAGTAAGCCTGGAACTCAGGGCTTCCTGGTTAAAGAAATCCAAGCCCTAGGCTGAACCCTAACCCTAACCCTAGGCAGATAAATCAGCCTAGGTATAGGGATGGTGCCAAGGAAAAAGCTGTGAAAGCTGCCATGTTGTTGCACTTTTGTACTCCCCTTGGGATGCCTTGAACAGCTGCAGTGTGCCTGGAGCTAAGGGCTTCCTAGTTTTAAAAATCCTAGCCCTAGGCCTAAGCCTAACAGTAACCCTGGGAAGGGAAATCAGCCTGGTGTTAGGCTTCTTGCCAAGGAAAAAGCCGTGAAAGCAGCCATGTTGTGGCACTTTTGCACTCCCTTTTGGATGCCTTTCACAGCTCCAGTGTGCCTGGAACTCAGGGCTTCCAGATTTTAAAAATCCTAGCCCTAGGCCGAACCTTAACCCTAAGACGAGAAAGGCAAATCAGCCAGGAATTAGGCATGTCCCCAAGGAAAAAGCTGTGGAGGCAGGCATGTTGTGGTACTTTTGCGCTCTTCTTGGCTAGTCCTTCGCAGCTGCTGTGTTCTTGGAACTCAGGGCTTTCTGGTTAATAGAAGCCTTACCCTAGGCGTAACTCAAACCTTAAGCCTAGGAAGGAAAATCAGCCTATGGTTCGGGATGGTCTCATGGAAATATCAGTGGTGGCAGCCAAGTTGCGTCACTTTTGCGCTCCCCCTGGGATGCCTTTCGCAGCTGCAGTGTGCCTGGAGCCCAGGGCTTCCTGGTTTTAAAAGTCCTAGGCCTAAGCCTAACAGTAACCCTAGGAAGGTAAATCAGCCGGGTATTAGGGTTCTTCCTAAGGGAAAAGCCGTGAAAGCAGCCATGTTGTGGCACTTCTGCACTCCCTTTGGGATGCCTTTGGCAGATGAAGTAAGCCTGGAACTCAGGGCTTCCTGGTTAAAGAAATCCAAGCCCTAGGCTGAACCCTAACCCTAACCCTAGGCAGATAAATCAGCCTAGGTATAGGGATGGTGCCAAGGAAAAAGCTGTGAAAGCTGCCATGTTGTTGCACTTTTGTACTCCCCTTGGGATGCCTTGAACAGCTGCAGTGTGCCTGGAGCTCAGGGCTTCTACTTTTAAAAATCCTAGCCCTAGGCCTAAGCCTAACAGTAAACCTGGGAAGGCAAATCAGCCTGGTGTTAGGCTTCTTGCCAAGGAAAAAGCCGTGAAAGCAGCCATGTTGTGGCACTTTTGCACTCCCTTTTGGATGCCTTTCACAGCTCCAGTGTGCCTGGAACTCAGGGCTTCCAGATTTTAAAAATCCTAGCCCTAGGCCGAACCCCAACCCTAAGACGAGAAAGGCAAATCAGCCAGGAATTAGGCATGTCCCCAAGGAAAAAGCTGTGGAGGCCGGCATGTTGTGCTACTTTTGCGCTCTTCTTGGGTAGTCCTTCACAGCTGCTGTGTTCTTGGAACTCAGGGCTTTCTGGTTAATAGAAGCCTTACCCTAGGCGTAACTCAAACCTTAAGCCTAGGAAGGAAAATCAGCCTATGGTTCGGGATGCTCTCATGGAAATATCAGTGGTGGCAGCCAAGTTGCGTCACTTTTGCGCTCCCCCTGGGATGCCTTTCGCAGCTGCAGTGTGCCTGGAGCCCAGGGCTTCCTGGTTTTAAAAGTCCTAGGCCTAAGCCTAACAGTAACCCTAGGAAGGTAAATCAGCTGGGTATTAGGGTTCTTCCTAAGGGAAAAGCCGTGAAAGCAGCCATGTTGTGGCACTTCTGCACTCCCTTTGGGATGCCTTTGGCAGATGAAGTAAGCCTGGAACTCAGGGCTTCCTGGTTCAAGAAATCCAAGCCCTAGGCTGAACCCTAACCCTAACCCTAGGCAGATAAATCAGCCTAGGTATAGGGATGGTGCCAAGGAAAAAGCTGTGAAAGCTGCCATGTTGTTGCACTTTTGTACTCCCCTTGGGATGCCTTGAACAGCTGCAGTGTGCCTGGAGCTAAGGGCTTCCTAGTTTTAAAAATCCTAGCCCTAGGCCTAAGCCTAACAGTAACCCTGGGAAGGCAAATCAGCCTGGTGTTAGGCTTCTTGCCAAGGAAAAAGCCGTGAAAGCAGCCATGTTGTGGCACTTTTGCACTCCCTTTTGGATGCCTTTCACAGCTCCAGTGTGCCTGGAACTCAGGGCTTCCTGATTTTAAAAATCCTAGCCCTAGGCCGAACCCCAACCCTAAGACGAGAAAGGCAAATCAGCCAGGAATTAGGCATGTCCCCAAGGAAAAAGCTGTGGAGGCAGGCATGTTGTGCTACTTTTGCGCTCTTCTTGGCTAGTCCTTCGCAGCTGCTGTGTTCTTGGAACTCAGGGCTTTCTGGTTAATAGAAGCCTTACCCTAGGCGTAACTCAAACCTTAAGCCTAGGAAGGAAAATCAGCCTATGGTTCGGGATGCTCTCATGGAAATATCAGTGGTGGCAGCCAAGTTGCGTCACTTTTGCGCTCCCCCTGGGATGCCTTTCGCAGCTGCAGTGTGCCTGGAGCCCAGGGCTTCCTGGTTTTAAAAGTCCTAGGCCTAAGCCTAACAGTAACCCTAGGAAGGTAAATCAGCCGGGTATTAGGGTTCTTCCTAAGGGAAAAGCCGTGAAAGCAGCCATGTTGTGGCACTTCTGCACTCCCTTTGGGATGCCTTTGGCCGATGAAGTAAGCCTGGAACTCAGGGCTTCCTGCTTAAAGAAATCCAAGCCCTAGGCTGAACCCTAACCCTAACCCTAGGCAGATAAATCAGCCTAGGTATAGGGATGGTGCCAAGGAAAAAGCTGTGAAAGCTGCCATGTTGTTGCACTTTTGTACTCCCCTTGGGATGCCTTGAACAGCTGCAGTGTGCCTGGAGCTAAGGGCTTCCTAGTTTTAAAAATCCTAGCCCTAGGCCTAAGCCTAACAGTAACCCTGGGAAGGGAAATCAGCCTGGTGTTAGGCTTCTTGCCAAGGAAAAAGCCGTGAAAGCAGCCATGTTGTGGCACTTTTGCACTCCCTTTTGGATGCCTTTCACAGCTCCAGTGTGCCTGGAACTCAGGGCTTCCTGATTTTAAAAATCCTAGCCCTAGGCCGAACCCCAGCCCTAAGACGAGAAAGGCAAATCAGCCAGGAATTAGGCATGTCCCCAAAGAAAAAGCTGTGGAGGCAGGCATGTTGTGGTACTTTTGCGCTCTTCTTGGCTAGTCCTTCGCAGCTGCTGTGTTCTTGGAACTCAGGGCTTTCTGGTTAATAGAAGCCTTACCCTAGGCGTAACTCAAACCTTAAGCCTAGGAAGGAAAATCAGCCTATGGTTCGGGATGGTCTCATGGAAATATCAGTGGTGGCAGCCAAGTTGCGTCACTTTTGCGCTCCCCCTGGGATGCCTTTCGCAGCTGCAGTGTGCCTGGAGCCCAGGGCTTCCTGGTTTTAAAAGTCCTAGGCCTAAGCCTAACAGTAACCCTAGGAAGGTAAATCAGCCGGGTATTAGGGTTCTTCCTAAGGGAAAAGCCGTGAAAGCAGCCATGTTGTGGCACTTCTGCACTCCCTTTGGGATGCCTTTGGCAGATGAAGTAAGCCTGGAACTCAGGGCTTCCTGGTTAAAGAAATCCAAGCCCTAGGCTGAACCCTAACCCTAACCCTAGGCAGATAAATCAGCCTAGGTATAGGGATGGTGCCAAGGAAAAAGCTGTGAAAGCTGCCATGTTGTTGCACTTTTGTACTCCCCTTGGGATGCCTTGAACAGCTGCAGTGTGCCTGGAGCTAAGGGCTTCCTAGTTTTAAAAATCGTAGCCCTAGGCCTAAGCCTAACAGTAACCCTGGGAAGGCAAATCAGCCTGGTGTTAGGCTTCTTGCCAAGGAAAAAGCCGTGAAAGCAGCCATGTTGTGGCACTTTTGCACTCCCTTTTGGATGCCTTTCACAGCTCCAGTGTGCCTGGAACTCAGGGCTTCCTGATTTTAAAAATCCTAGCCCTAGGCCGAACCCCAACCCTAAGACGAGAAAGGCAAATCAGCCAGGAATTAGGCATGTCCCCAAGGAAAAAGCTGTGGAGGCAGGCATGTTGTGGTACTTTTGCGCTCTTCTTGGGTAGTCCTTCGCAGCTGCTGTGTTCTTGGAACTCAAGGCTTTCTGGTTAATAGAACCCTTACCCTAGGCGTAACTCAAACCTTAAGCCTAGGAAGGAAAATCAGCCTATGGTTCGGGATGGTCTCATGGAAATATCAGTGGTGGCAGCCAAGTTGCGTCACTTTTGCGCTCCCCCTGGGATGCCTTTCACAGCTGCAGTGTGCCTGGAGCCCAGGGCTTCCTGGTTTTAAAAGTCCTAGGCCTAAGCCTAACAGTAACCCTAGGAAGGTAAATCAGCTGGGTATTAGGGTTCTTCCTAAGGGAAAAGCCGTGAAAGCAGCCATGTTGTGGCACTTCTGCACTCCCTTTGGGATGCCTTTGGCAGATGAAGTAAGCCTGGAACTCAGGGCTTCCTGGTTAAAGAAATCCAAGCCCTAGGCTGAACCCTAACCCTAACCCTAGGCAGATAAATCAGCCTAGGTATAGGGATGGTGCCAAGGAAAAAGCTGTGAAAGCTGCCATGTTGTTGCACTTTTGTACTCCCCTTGGGATGCCTTGAACAGCTGCAGTGTGCCTGGAGCTAAGGGCTTCCTAGTTTTAAAAATCCTAGCCCTAGGCCTAAGCCTAACAGTAACCCTGGGAAGGCAAATCAGCCTGGTGTTAGGCTTCTTGCCAAGGAAAAAGCCGTGAAAGCAGCCATGTTGTGGCACTTTTGCACTCCCTTTTGGATGCCTTTCACAGCTCCAGTGTGCCTGGAACTCAGGGCTTCCTGATTTTAAAAATCCTAGCCCTAGGCCGAACCTCAACCCTAAGACGAGAAAGGCAAATCAGCCAGGAATTAGGCATGTCCCCAAGGAAAAAGCTGTGGAGGCAGGCATGTTGTGGTACTTTTGCGCTCTTCTTGGGTAGTCCTTCGCAGCTGCTGTGTTCTTGGAACTCAGGGCTTTCTGGTTAATAGAACCCTTACCCTAGGCGTAACTCAAACCTTAAGCCTAGGAAGGAAAATCAGCCTATGGTTCGGGATGGTCTCATGGAAATATCAGTGGTGGCAGCCAAGTTGCGTCACTTTTGCGCTCCCCTTGGGATGCCTTTCGCAGCTGCAGTGTGCCTGGAGCCCAGGGCTTCCTGGTTTTAAAAGTCCTAGGCCTAAGCCTAACAGTAACCCTAGGAAGGTAAATCAGCCGGGTATTAGGGTTCTTCCTAAGGGAAAAGCCGTGAAAGCAGCCATGTTGTGGCACTTCTGCACTCCCTTTGGGATGCCTTTGGCAGATGAAGTAAGCCTGGAACTCAGGGCTTCCTGGTTAAAGAAATCCAAGCCCTAGGCTGAACCCTAACCCTAACCCTAGGCAGATAAATCAGCCTAGGTATAGGGATGGTGCCAAGGAAAAAGCTGTGAAAGCTGCCATGTTGTTGCACTTTTGTACTCCCCTTGGGATGCCTTGAACAGCTGCAGTGTGCCTGGAGCTAAGGGCTTCCTAGTTTTAAAAATCCTAGCCCTAGGCCTAAGCCTAACAGTAACCCTGGGAAGGGAAATCAGCCTGGTGTTAGGCTTCTTGCCAAGGAAAAAGCCGTGAAAGCAGCCATGTTGTGGCACTTTTGCACTCCCTTTTGGATGCCTTTCACAGCTCCAGTGTGCCTGGAACTCAGGGCTTCCTGATTTTAAAAATCCTAGCCCTAGGCCGAACCCCAGCCCTAAGACGAGAAAGGCAAATCAGCCAGGAATTAGGCATGTCCCCAAAGAAAAAGCTGTGGAGGCAGGCATGTTGTGGTACTTTTGCGCTCTTCTTGGCTAGTCCTTCGCAGCTGCTGTGTTCTTGGAACTCAGGGCTTTCTGGTTAATAGAAGCCTTACCCTAGGCGTAACTCAAACCTTAAGCCTAGGAAGGAAAATCAGCCTATGGTTCGGGATGGTCTCATGGAAATATCAGTGGTGGCAGCCAAGTTGCGTCACTTTTGCGCTCCCCCTGGGATGCCTTTCGCAGCTGCAGTGTGCCTGGAGCCCAGGGCTTCCTGGTTTTAAAAGTCCTAGGCCTAAGCCTAACAGTAACCCTAGGAAGGTAAATCAGCCGGGTATTAGGGTTCTTCCTAAGGGAAAAGCCGTGAAAGCAGCCATGTTGTGGCACTTCTGCACTCCCTTTGGGATGCCTTTGGCAGATGATGTAAGCCTGGAACTCAGGGCTTCCTGGTTAAAGAAATCCAAGCCCTAGGCTGAACCCTAACCCTAACCCTAGGCAGATAAATCAGCCTAGGTATAGGGATGGTGCCAAGGAAAAAGCTGTGAAAGCTGCCATGTTGTTGCACTTTTGTACTCCCCTTGGGATGCCTTGAACAGCTGCAGTGTGCCTGGAGCTAAGGGCTTCCTAGTTTTAAAAATCGTAGCCCTAGGCCTAAGCCTAACAGTAACCCTGGGAAGGCAAATCAGCCTGGTGTTAGGCTTCTTGCCAAGGAAAAAGCCGTGAAAGCAGCCATGTTGTGGCACTTTTGCACTCCCTTTTGGATGCCTTTCACAGCTCCAGTGTGCCTGGAACTCAGGGCTTCCTGATTTTAAAAATCCTAGCCCTAGGCCGAACCCCAACCCTAAGACGAGAAAGGCAAATCAGCCAGGAATTAGGCATGTCCCCAAGGAAAAAGCTGTGGAGGCAGGCATGTTGTGGTACTTTTGCGCTCTTCTTGGGTAGTCCTTCGCAGCTGCTGTGTTCTTGGAACTCAAGGCTTTCTGGTTAATAGAACCCTTACCCTAGGCGTAACTCAAACCTTAAGCCTAGGAAGGAAAATCAGCCTATGGTTCGGGATGGTCTCATGGAAATATCAGTGGTGGCAGCCAAGTTGCGTCACTTTTGCGCTCCCCCTGGGATGCCTTTCACAGCTGCAGTGTGCCTGGAGCCCAGGGCTTCCTGGTTTTAAAAGTCCTAGGCCTAAGCCTAACAGTAACCCTAGGAAGGTAAATCAGCCGGGTATTAGGGTTCTTCCTAAGGGAAAAGCCGTGAAAGCAGCCATGTTGTGGCACTTCTGCACTCCCTTTGGGATGCCTTTGGCAGATGAAGTAAGCCTGGAACTCAGGGCTTCCTGGTTAAAGAAATCCAAGCCCTAGGCTGAACCCTAACCCTAACCCTAGGCAGATAAATCAGCCTAGGTATAGGGATGGTGCCAAGGAAAAAGCTGTGAAAGCTGCCATGTTGTTGCACTTTTGTACTCCCCTTGGGATGCCTTGAACAGCTGCAGTGTGCCTGGAGCTAAGGGCTTCCTAGTTTTAAAAATCCTAGCCCTAGGCCTAAGCCTAACAGTAACCCTGGGAAGGCAAATCAGCCTGGTGTTAGGCTTCTTGCCAAGGAAAAAGCCGTGAAAGCAGCCATGTTGTGGCACTTTTGCACTCCCTTTTGGATGCCTTTCACAGCTCCAGTGTGCCTGGAACTCAGGGCTTCCTGATTTTAAAAATCCTAGCCCTAGGCCGAACCTCAACCCTAAGACGAGAAAGGCAAATCAGCCAGGAATTAGGCATGTCCCCAAGGAAAAAGCTGTGGAGGCAGGCATGTTGTGGTACTTTTGCGCTCTTCTTGGGTAGTCCTTCGCAGCTGCTGTGTTCTTGGAACTCAGGGCTTTCTGGTTAATAGAACCCTTACCCTAGGCGTAACTCAAACCTTAAGCCTAGGAAGGAAAATCAGCCTATGGTTCGGGATGGTCTCATGGAAATATCAGTGGTGGCAGCCAAGTTGCGTCACTTTTGCGCTCCCCTTGGGATGCCTTTCGCAGCTGCAGTGTGCCTGGAGCCCAGGGCTTCCTGGTTTTAAAAGTCCTAGGCCTAAGCCTAACAGTAACCCTAGGAAGGTAAATCAGCCGGGTATTAGGGTTCTTCCTAAGGGAAAAGCCGTGAAAGCAGCCATGTTGTGGCACTTCTGCACTCCCTTTGGGATGCCTTTGGCAGATGAAGTAAGCCTGGAACTCAGGGCTTCCTGGTTAAAGAAATCCAAGCCCTAGGCTGAACCCTAACCCTAACCCTAGGCAGATAAATCAGCCTAGGTATAGGGATGGTGCCAAGGAAAAAGCTGTGAAAGCTGCCATGTTGTTGCACTTTTGTACTCCCCTTGGGATGCCTTGAACAGCTGCAGTGTGCCTGGAGCTAAGGGCTTCCTAGTTTTAAAAATCCTAGCCCTAGGCCTAAGCCTAACAGTAACCCTGGGAAGGGAAATCAGCCTGGTGTTAGGCTTCTTGCCAAGGAAAAAGCCGTGAAAGCAGCCATGTTGTGGCACTTTTGCACTCCCTTTTGGATGCCTTTCACAGCTCCAGTGTGCCTGGAACTCAGGGCTTCCTGATTTTAAAAATCCTAGCCCTAGGCCGAACCCCAGCCCTAAGACGAGAAAGGCAAATCAGCCAGGAATTAGGCATGTCCCCAAGGAAAAAGCTGTGGAGGCAGGCATGTTGTGCTACTTTTGCGCTCTTCTTGGCTAGTCCTTCGCAGCTGCTGTGTTCTTGGAACTCAGGGCTTTCTGGTTAATAGAACCCTTACCCTAGGCGTAACTCAAACCTTAAGCCTAGGAAGGAAAATCAGCCTATGGTTCGGGATGCTCTCATGGAAATATCAGTGGTGGCAGCCAAGTTGTGTCACTTTTGCGCTCCCCTTGGGATGCCTTTCGCAGCTGCAGTGTGCCTGGAGCCCAGGGCTTCCTGGTTTTAAAAGTCCTAGGCCTAAGCCTAACAGTAACCCTAGGAAGGTAAATCAGCCGGGTATTAGGGTTCTTCCTAAGGGAAAAGCCGTGAAAGCAGCCATGTTGTGGCACTTCTGCACTCCCTTTGGGATGCCTTTGGCAGATGAAGTAAGCCTGGAACTCAGGGCTTCCTGGTTAAAGAAATCCAAGCCCTAGGCTGAACCCTAACCCTAACCCTAGGCAGATAAATCAGCCTAGGTATAGGGATGGTGCCAAGGAAAAAGCTGTGAAAGCTGCCATGTTGTTGCACTTTTGTACTCCCCTTGGGATGCCTTGAACAGCTGCAGTGTGCCTGGAGCTAAGGGCTTCCTAGTTTTAAAAATCCTAGCCCTAGGCCTAAGCCTAACAGTAACCCTGGGAAGGCAAATCAGCCTGGTGTTAGGCTTCTTGCCAAGGAAAAAGCCGTGAAAGCAGCCATGTTGTGGCACTTTTGCACTCCCTTTTGGATGCCTTTCACAGCTCCAGTGTGCCTGGAACTCAGGGCTTCCTGATTTTAAAAATCCTAGCCCTAGGCCGAACCTCAACCCTAAGACGAGAAAGGCAAATCAGCCAGGAATTAGGCATGTCCACATGGAAAAAGCTGTGGAGGCAGGCATGTTGTGCTACTTTTGCGCTCTTCTTGGCTAGTCCTTCGCAGCTGCTGTGTTCTTGGAACTCAGGCCTTTCTGGTTAATAGAAGCCTTACCCTAGGCGTAACTCAAACCTTAAGCCTAGGAAGGAAAATCAGCCTATGGTTCGGGATGGTCTCATGGAAATATCAGTGGTGGCAGCCAAGTTGCGTCACTTTTGCGCTCCCCCTGGGATGCCTTTCGCAGCTGCAGTGTGCCTGGAGCCCAGGGCTTCCTGGTTTTAAAAGTCCTAGGCCTAAGCCTAACAGTAACCCTAGGAAGGTAAATCAGCCGGGTATTAGGGTTCTTCCTAAGGGAAAAGCTGTGAAAGCAGCCATGTTGTGGCACTTCTGCACTCCCTTTGGGATGCCTTTGGCAGATGAAGTAAGCCTGGAACTCAGGGCTTCCTGGTTAAAGAAATCCAAGCCCTAGGCTGAACCCTAACCCTAACCCTAGGCAGATAAATCAGCCTAGGTATAGGGATGGTGCCAAGGAAAAAGCTGTGAAAGCTGCCATGTTGTTGCACTTTTGTACTCCCCTTGGGATGCCTTGAACAGCTGCAGTGTGCCTGGAGCTAAGGGCTTCCTAGTTTTAAAAATCCTAGCCCTAGGCCTAAGCCTAACAGTAACCCTGGGAAGGGAAATCAGCCTGGTGTTAGGCTTCTTGCCAAGGAAAAAGCCGTGAAAGCAGCCATGTTGTGGCACTTTTGCACTCCCTTTTGGATGCCTTTCACAGCTCCAGTGTGCCTGGAACTCAGGGCTTCCTGATTTTAAAAATCCTAGCCCTAGGCCGAACCTTAACCCTAAGACGAGAAAGGCAAATCAGCCAGGAATTAGGCATGTCCCCAAGGAAAATGCTGTGGAGGCAGGCATGTTGTGGTACTTTTGCGCTCTTCTTGGCTAGTCCTTCGCAGCTGCTGTGTTCTTGGAACTCAGGGCTTTCTGGTTAATAGAACCCTTACCCTAGGCGTAACTCAAACCTTAAGCCTAGGAAGGAAAATCAGCCTATGGTTCGGGATGGTCTCATGGAAATATCAGTGGTGGCAGCCAAGTTGCGTCACTTTTGCGCTCCCCTTGGGATGCCTTTCGCAGCTGCAGTGTGCCTGGAGCCCAGGGCTTCCTGGTTTTAAAAGTCCTAGGCCTAAGCCTAACAGTAACCCTAGGAAGGTAAATCAGCCGGGTATTAGGGTTCTTCCTAAGGGAAAAGCCGTGAAAGCAGCCATGTTGTGGCACTTCTGCACTCCCTTTGGGATGCCTTTGGCAGATGAAGTAAGCCTGGAACTCAGGGCTTCCTGGTTAAAGAAATCCAAGCCCTAGGCTGAACCCTAACCCTAACCCTAGGCAGATAAATCAGCCTAGGTATAGGGATGGTGCCAAGGAAAAACCTGTGAAAGCTGCCATGTTGTTGCACTTTTGTACTCCCCTTGGGATGCCTTGAACAGCTGCAGTGTGCCTGGAGCTAAGGGCTTCCTAGTTTTAAAAATCCTAGCCCTAGGCCTAAGCCTAACAGTAACCCTGGGAAGGCAAATCAGCCTGGTGTTAGGCTTCTTGCCAAGGAAAAAGCCGTGAAAGCAGCCATGTTGTGGCACTTTTGCACTCCCTTTTGGATGCCTTTCACAGCTCCAGTGTGCCTGGAACTCAGGGCTTCCTGATTTTAAAAATCCTAGCCCTAGGCCGAACCCCAACCCTAAGACGAGAAAGGCAAATCAGCCAGGAATTAGGCATGTCCACAAGGAAAAAGCTGTGGAGGCAGGCATGTTGTGCTACTTTTGCGCTCTTCTTGGCTAGTCCTTCGCAGCTGCTGTGTTCTTGGAACTCAGGCCTTTCTGGTTAATAGAAGCCTTACCCTAGGCGTAACTCAAACCTTAAGCCTAGGAAGGAAAATCAGCCTATGGTTCGGGATGGTCTCATGGAAATATCAGTGGTGGCAGCCAAGTTGCGTCACTTTTGCGCTCCCCCTGGGATGCCTTTCGCAGCTGCAGTGTGCCTGGAGCCCAGGGCTTCCTGGTTTTAAAAGTCCTAGGCCTAAGCCTAACAGTAACCCTAGGAAGGTAAATCAGCCGGGTATTAGGGTTCTTCCTAAGGGAAAAGCTGTGAAAGCAGCCATGTTGTGGCACTTCTGCACTCCCTTTGGGATGCCTTTGGTAGATGAAGTAAGCCTGGAACTCAGGGCTTCCTGGTTAAAGAAATCCAAGCCCTAGGCTGAACCCTAACCCTAACCCTAGGCAGATAAATCAGCCTAGGTATAGGGATGGTGCCAAGGAAAAAGCTGTGAAAGCTGCCATGTTGTTGCACTTTTGTACTCCCCTTGGGATGCCTTGAACAGCTGCAGTGTGCCTGGAGCTAAGGGCTTCCTAGTTTTAAAAATCCTAGCCCTAGGCCTAAGCCTAACAGTAACCCTGGGAAGGGAAATCAGCCTGGTGTTAGGCTTCTTGCCAAGGAAAAAGCCGTGAAAGCAGCCATGTTGTGGCACTTTTGCACTCCCTTTTGGATGCCTTTCACAGCTCCAGTGTGCCTGGAACTCAGGGCTTCCTGATTTTAAAAATCCTAGCCCTAGGCCGAACCTTAACCCTAAGACGAGAAAGGCAAATCAGCCAGGAATTAGGCATGTCCCCAAGGAAAATGCTGTGGAGGCAGGCATGTTGTGGTACTTTTGCACTCTTCTTGGGTAGTCCTTCGCAGCTGCTGTGTTCTTGGAACTCAGGGCTTTCTGGTTTATAGAAGCCTTACCCTGGGCGTAACTCAAACCTTAACCCTAGGAAGGAAAATCAGCCTATGGTTCGGGATGGTCTCATGGAAATATCAGTGGTGGCAGCCAAGTTGCGTCACTTTTGCCCTCCCCCTGGGATGCCTTTCGCAGCTGCAGTGTGCCTGGAGCCCAGGGCTTCCTGGTTTTAAAAGTCCTAGGCCTAAGCCTAACAGTAACCGTCGGAAGGTAAATCAGCCGGGTATTAGGGTTCTTCCTAAGGGAAAAGCCGTGAAAGCAGCCATGTTGTGGCACTTCTGCACTCCCTTTGGGATGCCTTTGGCAGATGAAGTAAGCCTGGAACTCAGGGCTTCCTGGTTAAAGAAATCCAAGCCCTAGGCTGAACCCTAACCCTAACCCTAGGCAGATAAATCAGCCTAGGTATAGGGATGGTGCCAAGGAAAAAGCTGTGAAAGCTGCCATGTTGTTGCACTTTTGTACTCCCCTTGGGATGCCTTAAACAGCTGCAGTGTGCCTGGAGCTAAGGGCTTCCTAGTTTTAAAAATCCTAGCCCTAGGCCTAAGCCTAACAGTAACCCTGGGAAGGCAAATCAGCCTGGTGTTAGGCTTCTTGCCAAGGAAAAAGCCGTGAAAGCAGCCATGTTGTGGCACTTTTGCACTCCCTTTTGGATGCCTTTCACAGCTCCAGTGTGCCTGGAACTCAGGGCTTCCTGATTTTAAAAATCCTAGCCCTAGGCCGAACCTCAACCCTAAGACGAGAAAGGCAAATCAGCCAGGAATTAGCCATGTCCCCAAGGAAAAAGCCGTTGAGGGAGGCATGTTGTGGTACTTTTGCGCTCTTCTTGGGTAGTCCTTCGCAGCTGCTGTGTTCTTGGAACTCAAGGCTTTCTGGTTAATAGAACCCTTACCCGAGGCGTAACTCAAAGCTTAAGCCTAGGAAGGAAAATCAGCCTATGGTTCGGGATGGTCTCATGGAAATATCAGTGGTGGCAGCCAAGTTGCGTCACTTTTGCGCTCCCCTTGGGATGCCTTTCGCAGCTGCAGTGTGCCTGGAGCCCAGGGCTTCCTGGTTTTAAAAGTCTTAGGCCTAAGCCTAACAGTAACCCTAGGAAGGTAAATCAGCCGGGTATTAGGGTTCTTCCTAAGGGAAAAGCCGTGAAAGCAGCCATGTTGTGGCACTTCTGCACTCCCTTTGGGATGCCTTTGGCAGATGAAGTAAGCCTGGAACTCAGGGCTTCCTGGGTAAAGAAATCCAAGCCCTAGGCTGAACCCTAACCCTAACCCTAGGCAGATAAATCAGCCTAGGTATAGGGATGGTGCCAAGGAAAAAGCTGTGAAAGCTGCCATGTTGTTGCACTTTTGTACTCCCCTTGGGATGACTTGAACAGCTGCAGTGTGCCTGGAG
Source organism: Ammospiza caudacuta (assembly GCF_027887145.1). Taxonomy (NCBI): domain Eukaryota; kingdom Metazoa; phylum Chordata; class Aves; order Passeriformes; family Passerellidae; genus Ammospiza; species Ammospiza caudacuta. Next base: position 634,781 of record NC_080619.1, read on the forward strand.
CTAAGGGCTTCCTAGTTTTAAAAATCCTAGCCCTAGGCCTAAGCCTAACAGTAACCCTGGGAAGGCAAATCAGCCTGGTGTTAGGCTTCTTGCCAAGGAAAAAGCCGTGAAAGCAGCCATGTTGTGGCACTTTTGCACTCCCTTTTGGATGCCTTTCACAGCTCCAGTGTGCCTGGAACTCAGGGCTTCCTGATTTTAAAAATCCTAGCCCTAGGCCGAACCCCAACCCTAAGACGAGAAAGGCAAATCAGCCAGGAATTAGGCATGTCCCCAATGAAAAAGCTGTGGAGGCAGGCATGTTGTGGTACTTTTGCGCTCTTCTTGGGTAGTCCTTCGCACCTGCTGTGTTCTTGGAACTCAAGGCTTTCTGGTTAATAGAACCCTTACCCTAGGCGTAACTCAAACCTTAAGCCTAGGAAGGAAAATCAGCCTATGGTTCGGGATGGTCTCATGGAAATATCAGTGGTGGCAGCCAAGTTGCGTCACTTTTGTGCTCCCCTTGGGATGCCTTTCGCAGCTGCAGTGTGCCTGGAGCCCAGGGCTTCCAGATTTTAAAAGTCCTAGGCCTAAGCCTAACAGTAACCCTAGGAAGGTAAATCAGCCGGGTATTAGGGTTCTTCCTAAGGGAAAAGCCGTGAAAGCAGCCATGTTGTGGCACTTCTGCACTCCCTTTGGAATGCCTTTGGCAGATGAAGTAAGCCTGGAACTCAGGGCTTCCTGGTTAAAGAAGTCCAAGCCCTAGGTGGAACCCTAACCCTAGGCAGATAAATCAGCCTAGGTATAGGGATGGTGCCAAGGAAAAAGCCGTGAAAGCAGCCATGTTGTGGCACTTCTGCACTCCCTTTGGGATGCCTTTGGCAGATGATGTAAGCCTGGAACTCAGGGCTTCCTGGTTAAAGAAATCCAAGCCCTAGGCTGAACCCTAACCCTAACCCTAGGCAGATAAATCAGCCTAGGTATAGGGATGGTGCCAAGGAAAAAGCTGTGAAAGCTGCCATGTTGTTGCACTTTTGTACTCCCCTTGGGATGCCTTGAACAGCTGCAGTGTGCCTGGAGCTAAGGGCTTCCTAGTTTTAAAAATCCTAGCCCTAGGCCTAAGCCTAACAGTAACCCTGGGAAGGCAAATCAGCCTGGTGTTAGGCTTCTTGCCAAGGAAAAAGCCGTGAAAGCAGCCATGTTGTGGCACTTTTGCACTCCCTTTTGGATGCCTTTCACAGCTCCAGTGTGCCTGGAACTCAGGGCTTCCTGATTTTAAAAATCCTAGCCCTAGGCCGAACCTCAACCCTAAGACGAGAAAGGCAAATCAGCCAGGAATTAGGCATGTCCACAAGGAAAAAGCTGTGGAGGCAGGCATGTTGTGCTACTTTTGCGCTCTTCTTGGCTAGTCCTTCGCAGCTGCTGTGTTCTTGGAACTCAGGCCTTTCTGGTTAATAGAAGCCTTACCCTAGGCGTAACTCAAACCTTAAGCCTAGGAAGGAAAATCAGCCTATGGTTCGGGATGCTCTCATGGAAATATCAGTGGTGGCAGCCAAGTTGCGTCACTTTTGCGCTCCCCCTGGGATGCCTTTCGCAGCTGCAGTGTGCCTGGAGCCCAGGGCTTCCTGGTTTTAAAAGTCCTGGGCCTAAGCCTAACAGTAACCCTAGGAAGGTAAATCAGCCGGGTATTAGGGTTCTTCCTAAGGGAAAAGCTGTGAAAGCAGCCATGTTGTGGCACTTCTGCACTCCCTTTGGGATGCCTTTGGTAGATGAAGTAAGCCTGGAACTCAGGGCTTCCTGGTTAAAGAAATCCAAGCCCTAGGCTGAACCCTAACCCTAACCCTAGGCAGATAAATCAGCCTAGGTATAGGGATGGTGCCAAGGAAAAAGCTGTGAAAGCTGCCATGTTGTTGCACTTTTGTACTCCCCTTGGGATGCCTTGAACAGCTGCAGTGTGCCTGGAGCTAAGGGCTTCCTAGTTTTAAAAATCCTAGCCCTAGGCCTAAGCCTAACAGTAACCCTGGGAAGGGAAATCAGCCTGGTGTTAGGCTTCTTGCCAAGGAAAAAGCCGTGAAAGCAGCCATGTTGTGGCACTTTTGCACTCCCTTTTGGATGCCTTTCACAGCTCCAGTGTGCCTGGAACTCAGGGCTTCCTGATTTTAAAAATCCTAGCCCTAGGCCGAACCTTAACCCTAAGACGAGAAAGGCAAATCAGCCAGGAATTAGGCATGTCCCCAAGGAAAATGCTGTGGAGGCAGGCATGTTGTGGTACTTTTGCACTCTTCTTGGGTAGTCCTTCGCAGCTGCTGTGTTCTTGGAACTCAGGGCTTTCTGGTTAATAGAAGCCTTACCCTGGGCGTAACTCAAACCTTAACCCTAGGAAGGAAAATCAGCCTATGGTTCGGGATGGTCTCATGGAAATATCAGTGGTGGCAGCCAAGTTGCGTCACTTTTGCCCTCCCCCTGGGATGCCTTTCGCAGCTGCAGTGTGCCTGGAGCCCAGGGCTTCCTGGTTTTAAAAGTTCTAGGCCTAAGCCTAACAGTAACCCTAGGAAGGTAAATCAGCCGGGTATTAGGGTTCTTCCTAAGGGAAAAGCCGTGAAAGCAGCCATGTTGTGGCACTTCTGCACTCCCTTTGGGATGCCTTTGGCAGATGAAGTAAGCCTGGAACTCAGGGCTTCCTGGTTCAAGAAATCCAAGCCCTAGGCTGAACCCTAACCCTAACCCTAGGCAGATAAATCAGCCTAGGTATAGGGATGGTGCCAAGGAAAAAGCTGTGAAAGCTGCCATGTTGTTGCACTTTTGTACTCCCCTTGGGATGCCTTGAACAGCTGCAGTGTGCCTGGAGCTAAGGGCTTCCTAGTTTTAAAAATCCTAGCCCTAGGCCTAAGCCTAACAGTAACCCTGGGAAGGCAAATCAGCCTGGTGTTAGGCTTCTTGCCAAGGAAAAAGCCGTGAAAGCAGCCATGTTGTGGCACTTTTGCACTCCCTTTTGGATGCCTTTCACAGCTCCAGTGTGCCTGGAACTCAGGGCTTCCTGATTTTAAAAATCCTAGCCCTAGGCCGAACCCCAACCCTAAGACGAGAAAGGCAAATCAGCCAGGAATTAGGCATGTCCCCAATGAAAAAGCTGTGGAGGCAGGCATGTTGTGGTACTTTTGCGCTCTTCTTGGGTAGTCCTTCGCACCTGCTGTGTTCTTGGAACTCAAGGCTTTCTGGTTAATAGAACCCTTACCCTAGGCGTAACTCAAACCTTAAGCCTAGGAAGGAAAATCAGCCTATGGTTCGGGATGGTCTCATGGAAATATCAGTGGTGGCAGCCAAGTTGCGTCACTTTTGTGCTCCCCTTGGGATGCCTTTCGCAGCTGCAGTGTGCCTGGAGCCCAGGGCTTCCAGATTTTAAAAGTCCTAGGCCTAAGCCTAACAGTAACCCTAGGAAGGTAAATCAGCCGGGTATTAGGGTTCTTCCTAAGGGAAAAGCCGTGAAAGCAGCCATGTTGTGGCACTTCTGCACTCCCTTTGGAATGCCTTTGGCAGATGAAGTAAGCCTGGAACTCAGGGCTTCCTGGTTAAAGAAGTCCAAGCCCTAGGTGGAACCCTAACCCTAGGCAGATAAATCAGCCTAGGTATAGGGATGGTGCCAAGGAAAAAGCCGTGAAAGCAGCCATGTTGTGGCACTTCTGCACTCCCTTTGGGATGCCTTTGGCAGATGATGTAAGCCTGGAACTCAGGGCTTCCTGGTTAAAGAAATCCAAGCCCTAGGCTGAACCCTAACCCTAACCCTAGGCAGATAAATCAGCCTAGGTATAGGGATGGTGCCAAGGAAAAACCTGTGAAAGCTGCCATGTTGTTGCACTTTTGTACTCCCCTTGGGATGCCTTGAACAGCTGCAGTGTGCCTGGAGCTAAGGGCTTCCTAGTTTTAAAAATCCTAGCCCTAGGCCTAAGCCTAACAGTAACCCTGGGAAGGCAAATCAGCCTGGTGTTAGGCTTCTTGCCAAGGAAAAAGCCGTGAAAGCAGCCATGTTGTGGCACTTTTGCACTCCCTTTTGGATGCCTTTCACAGCTCCAGTGTGCCTGGAACTCAGGGCTTCCTGATTTTAAAAATCCTAGCCCTAGGCCGAACCTCAACCCTAAGACGAGAAAGGCAAATCAGCCAGGAATTAGGCATGTCCCCAAGGAAAAAGCCGTTGAGGGAGGCATGTTGTGGTACTTTTGCGCTCTTCTTGGGTAGTCCTTCGCAGCTGCTGTGTTCTTGGAACTCAAGGCTTTCTGGTTAATAGAACCCTTACCCGAGGCGTAACTCAAACCTTAAGCCTAGGAAGGAAAATCAGCCTATGGTTCGGGATGGTCTCATGGAAATATCAGTGGTGGCAGCCAAGTTGCGTCACTTTTGCGCTCCCCTTGGGATGCCTTTCGCAGCTGCAGTGTGCCTGGAGCCCAGGGCTTCCTGGTTTTAAAAGTCCTAGGCCTAAGCCTAACAGTAACCCTAGGAAGGTAAATCAGCCGGGTATTAGGGTTCTTCCTAAGGGAAAAGCCATGAAAGCAGCCATGTTGTGGCACTTCTGCACTCCCTTTGGGATGCCTTTGGCAGATGAAGTAAGCCTGGAACTCAGGGCTTCCTGGTTAAAGAAATCCAAGCCCTAGGCTGAACCCTAACCCTAACCCTAGGCAGATAAATCAGCCTAGGTATAGGGATGGTGCCAAGGAAAAAGCTGTGAAAGCTGCCATGTTGTTGCACTTTTGTACTCCCCTTGGGATGCCTTGAACAGCTGCAGTGTGCCTGGAGCTAAGGGCTTCCTAGTTTTAAAAATCCTAGCCCTAGGCCTAAGCCTAACAGTAACCCTAGGAAGGCAAATCAGCCTGGTGTTAGGCTTCTTGCCAAGGAAAAAGCCGTGAAAGCAGCCATGTTGTGGCACTTTTGCACTCCCTTTTGGATGCCTTTTACAGCTCCAGTGTGCCTGGAACTCAGGGCTTCCTGATTTTAAAAATTCTAGCCCTAGGCCGAACCCCAACCCTAAGACGAGAAAGGCAAATCAGCCAGGAATTAGGCATGTCCCCAAGGAAAAAGCTGTGGAGGCAGGCATGTTGTGGTACTTTTGCGCTCTTCTTGGCTAGTCCTTCGCAGCTGCTGTGTTCTTGGAACTCAGGGCTTTCTGGTTAATAGAACCCTTACCCTAGGCGTAACTCAAACCTTAAGCCTAGGAAGGAAAATCAGCCTATGGTTCGGGATGCTCTCATGGAAATATCAGTGGTGGCAGCCAAGTTGCGTCACTTTTGCGCTCCTCTTGGGATGCCTTTCGAAACTGCAGTGTGCCTGGAGCCCAGGGCTTCCTGGTTTTAAAAGTCCTAGGCCTAAGCCTAACAGTAACCCTAGGAAGGTAAATCAGCCGGGTATTAGGGTTCTTCCTAAGGGAAAAGCCGTGAATGCAGCCATGTTGTGGCACTTCTGCACTCCCTTTGGGATGCCTTTGGCAGATGAAGTAAGCCTGGAACTCAGGGCTTCCTTGGTAAAGAAATCCAAGCCCTAGGCTGAACCCTAACCCTAACCCTAGGCAGATAAATCAGCCTAGGTATAGGGATGGTGCCAAGGAAAAAGCTGTGAAAGCTGCCATGTTGTTGCACTTTTGTACTCCCCTTGGGATGACTTGAACAGCTGCAGTGTGCCTGGAGCTAAGGGCTTCCTAGTTTTAAAAATCCTAGCCCTAGGCCTAAGCCTAACAGTAACCCTGGGAAGGCAAATCAGCCTGGTGTTAGGCTTCTTGCCAAGGAAAAAGCCGTGAAAGCAGCCATGTTGTGGCACTTTTGCACTCCCTTTTGGATGCCTTTCACAGCTCCAGTGTGCCTGGAACTCAGGGCTTCCTGATTTTAAAAATCCTAGCCCTAGGCCGAACCCCAGCCCTAAGACGAGAAAGGCAAATCAGCCAGGAATTAGGCATGTCCCCAATGAAAAAGCTGTGGAGGCAGGCATGTTGTGGTACTTTTGCGCTCTTCTTGGGTAGTCCTTCGCACCTGCTGTGTTCTTGGAACTCAAGGCTTTCTGGTTAATAGAACCCTTACCCTAGGCGTAACTCAAACCTTAAGCCTAGGAAGGAAAATCAGCCTATGGTTCGGGATGGTCTCATGGAAATATCAGTGGTGGCAGCCAAGTTGCGTCACTTTTGTGCTCCCCTTGGGATGCCTTTCGCAGCTGCAGTGTGCCTGGAGCCCAGGGCTTCCTGATTTTAAAAGTCCTAGGCCTAAGCCTAACAGTAACCCTAGGAAGGTAAATCAGCCGGGTATTAGGGTTCTTCCTAAGGGAAAAGCCGTGAAAGCAGCCATGTTGTGGCACTTCTGCACTCCCTTTGGAACGCCTTTGGCAGATGAAGTAAGCCTGGAACTCAGGGCTTCCTGGTTAAAGAAATCCAAGCCCTAGGTGGAACCCTAACCCTAGGCAGATAAATCAGCCTAGGTATAGGGATGGTGCCAAGGAAAAAGCCGTGAAAGCAGCCATGTTGTGGCACTTCTGCACTCCCTTTGGGATGCCTTTGGCAGATGAAGTAAGCCTGGAACTCAGGGCTTCCTGGTTAAAGAAATCCAAGCCCTAGGCTGAACCCTAACCCTAACCCTAGGCAGATAAATCAGCCTAGGTATAGGGATGGTGCCAAGGAAAAACCTGTGAAAGCTGCCATGTTGTTGCACTTTTGTACTCCCCTTGGGATGCCTTGAACAGCTGCAGTGTGCCTGGAGCTAAGGGCTTCCTAGTTTTAAAAATCCTAGCCCTAGGCCTAAGCCTAACAGTAACCCTGGGAAGGCAAATCAGCCTGGTGTTAGGCTTCTTGCCAAGGAAAAAGCCGTGAAAGCAGCCATGTTGTGGCACTTTTGCACTCCCTTTTGGATGCCTTTCACAGCTCCAGTGTGCCTGGAACTCAGGGCTTCCTGATTTTAAAAATCCTAGCCCTAGGCCGAACCTCAACCCTAAGACGAGAAAGGCAAATCAGCCAGGAATTAGGCATGTCCCCAAGGAAAAAGCTGTGGAGGCAGGCATGTTGTGGTACTTTTGCGCTCTTCTTGGGTAGTCCTTCGCAGCTGCTGTGTTCTTGGAACTCAAGGCTTTCTGGTTAATAGAACCCTTACCCGAGGCGTAACTCAAACCTTAAGCCTAGGAAGGAAAATCAGCCTATGGTTCGGGATGCTCTCATGGAAATATCAGTGGTGGCAGCCAAGTTGCGTCACTTTTGCGCTCCCCTTGGGATGCCTTTCGCAGCTGCAGTGTGCCTGGAGCCCAGGGCTTCCTGGTTTTAAAAGTCCTAGGCCTAAGCCTAACAGTAACCCTAGGAAGGTAAATCAGCCGGGTATTAGGGTTCTTCCTAAGGGAAAAGCCATGAAAGCAGCCATGTTGTGGCACTTCTGCACATCCTTTGGGATGCCTTTGGCAGATGAAGTAAGCCTGGAACTCAGGGCTTCCTGGTTAAAGAAATCCAAGCCCTAGGCTGAAGCCTAACCCTAACCCTAGGCAGATAAATCAGCCTAGGTATAGGGATGGTGCCAAGGAAAAAGCTGTGAAAGCTGCCATGTTGTTGCACTTTTGTACTCCCCTTGGGATGCCTTGAACAGCTGCAGTGTGCCTGGAGCTCAGGGCTTCCTAGTTTTAAAAATCCTAGCCCTAGGCCTAAGCCTAACAGTAACCCTGGGAAGGCAAATCAGCCTGGTGTTAGGCTTCTTGCCAAGGAAAAAGCCGTGAAAGCAGCCATGTTGTGGCACTTTTGCACTCCCTTTTGGATGCCTTTTACAGCTCCAGTGTGCCTGGAACTCAGGGCTTCCTGATTTTAAAAATTCTAGCCCTAGGCCGAACCCCAACCCTAAGACGAGAAAGGCAAATCAGCCAGGAATTAGGCATGTCCCCAAGGAAAAAGCTGTGGAGGCAGGCATGTTGTGGTACTTTTGCGCTCTTCTTGGCTAGTCCTTCGCAGCTGCTGTGTTCTTGGAACTCAGGGCTTTCTGGTTAATAGAACCCTTACCCTAGGCGTAACTCAAACCTTAAGCCTAGGAAGGAAAATCAGCCTATGGTTCGGGATGCTCTCATGGAAATATCAGTGGTGGCAGCCAAGTTGCGTCACTTTTGCGCTCCCCTTGGGATGCCTTTCGAAACTGCTGTGTGCCTGGAGCCCAGGGCTTCCTGGTTTTAAAAGTCCTAGGCCTAAGCCTAACAGTAACCCTAGGAAGGTAAATCAGCCGGGTATTAGGGTTCTTCCTAAGGGAAAAGCCGTGAAAGCAGCCATGTTGTGGCACTTCTGCACTCCCTTTGGGATGCCTTTGGCAGATGAAGTAAGCCTGGAACTCAGGGCTTCCTGGTTAAAGAAATCCAAGCCCTAGGCTGAACCCTAACCCTAACCCTAGGCAGATAAATCAGCCTAGGTATAGGGATGGTGCCAAGGAAAAAGCTGTGAAAGCTGCCATGTTGTTGCACTTTTGTACTCCCCTTGGGATGCCTTGAACAGCTGCAGTGTGCCTGGAGCTCAGGGCTTCCTGGTTTTAAAAGTCCTAGCCCTAGGCCTAAGCCTAACAGTAACCCTGGGAAGGCAAATCAGCCTGGTGTTAGGCCTCTTGCCAAGGAAAAAGCCGTGAAAGCAGCCATGTTGTGGCACTTTTGCACTCCCTTTTGGATGCCTTTCACAGCTCCAGTGTGCCTGGAACTCAGGGCTTCCTGATTTTAAAAATCCTAGCCCTAGGCCGAACCCCAACCCTAAGACGAGAAAGGCAAATCAGCCAGGAATTAGGCATGTCCCCAAGGAAAAAGCTGTGGAGGCAGGCATGTTGTGGTACTTTTGCGCTCTTCTTGGCTAGTCCTTCGCAGCTGCTGTGTTCTTGGAACTCAGGGCTTTCTGGTTAATAGAACCCTTACCCTAGGCGTAACTCAAACCTTAAGCCTAGGAAGGAAAATCAGCCTATGGTTCGGGATGGTCTCATGGAAATATCAGTGGTGGCAGCCAAGTTGCGTCACTTTTGCGCTCCCCTTGGGATGCCTTTCGAAACTGCAGTGTGCCTGGAGCCCAGGGCTTCCTTGTTTTAAAAGTCCTAGGCCTAAGCCTAACAGTAACCCTAGGAAGGTAAATCAGCCGGGTATTACGGTTCCTCCTAAGGGAAAAGCCGTGAAAGCAGCCATGTTGTGGCACTTCTGCACTCCCTTTGGGATGCCTTTGGCAGATGAAGTAAGCCTGGAACTCAGGGCTTCCTGGTTAAAGAAATCCAAGCCCTAGGCTGAACCCTAACCCTAACCCTAGGCAGATAAATCAGCCTAGGTATAGGGATGGTGCCAAGGAAAAAGCTGTGAAAGCTGCCATGTTGTTGCACTTTTGTACTCCCCTTGGGATGCCTTGAACAGCTGCAGTGTGCCTGGAGCTCAGGGCTTCCTAGTTTTAAAAATCCTAGCCCTAGGCCTAAGCCTAACAGTAACCCTGGGAAGGCAAATCAGCCTGGTGTTAGGCTTCTTGCCAAGGAAAAAGCCGTGAAAGCAGCCATGTTGTGGCACTTTTGCACTCCCTTTTGGATGCCTTTCACAGCTCCAGTGTGCCTGGAACTCAGGGCTTCCTGATTTTAAAAATCCTAGCCCTAGGCCGAACCTCAACCCTATGACAAGAAAGGCAAATCAGCCAGGTATTAGGCATGTCCCCAAGGAAAAAGCTGTGGAGGCAGGCATGTTGTGGTACTTTTGCGCTCTTCTTGGGTAGTCCTTCGCAGCTGCTGTGTTCTTGGAACTCAGGGCTTTCTGGTTAATAGAAGCCTTACCCTAGGCGTAACTCAAACCTTAAGCCTAGGAAGGAAAATCAGCCTATGGTTCGGGATGGTCTCATGGAAATATCAGTGGTGGCAGCCAAGTTGCGTCACTTCTGCGCTCCCCTAGGGATGCCTTTCGCAGCTGCAGTGTGCCTGGAGCCCAGGGCTTCCTGGTTTTAAAAGTCCTAGGCCTAAGCCTAACAGTAACCCTAGGAAGGTAAATCAGCCGGGTATTAGGGTTCTTCCTAAGGGAAAAGCCGTGAAAGCAGCCATGTTGTGGCACTTCTGCACTCCCTTTGGAATGCCTTTGGCAGATGAAGTAAGCCTGGAACTCCGGGCTTCCTGGTTAAAGAAATCCAAAACCTAGGTTGAACCCTAACCCTAGGCAGATAAATCAGTCTAGGTATAGGGATGGTGCCAAGGAGAAAGCCGTGAAAGCAGCCATGTTTTGGCACTTCTGCACTCCCTTTTGGATGCCTTTGGCAGATGAAGTAAGCCTGGAACTCAGGGCTTCCTGGTTAAAGAAATCCAAGCCCTAGGTTGAACCCTAACCTTAGGCAGATAAATCAGCCTAGGTATAGGGATGGTGCCAAGGAAAAAGCTGTGAAAGCTGCCATGTTGTTGCACTTTTGTACTCCCCTTGGGATGCCTTGAACAGCTGCAGTGTGCCTGGAGCTAAGGGCTTCCTAGTTTTAAAAATCCTAGCCCTAGGCCTAAGCCTAACAGTAACCCTGGGAAGGCAAATCAGCCTGGTGTTAGGCTTCTTGCCAAGGAAAAAGCCGTGAAAGCAGCCATGTTGTGGCACTTTTGCACTCCCTTTTGGATGCCTTTCACAGCTCCAGTGTGCCTGGAACTCAGGGCTTCCTGATTTTAAAAATCCTAGCCCTAGGCCGAACCCCAGCCCTAAGACGAGAAAGGCAAATCAGCCAGGAATTAGGCATGTCCCCAATGAAAAAGCTGTGGAGGCAGGCATGTTGTGGTACTTTTGCACTCTTCTTGGGTAGTCCTTCGCAGCTGCTGTGTTCTTGGAACTCAGGGCTTTTTGGTTAATAGAACCCTTACCCTAGGCGTAACTCAAACCTTAAGCCTAGGAAGGAAAATCAGCCTATGGTTCGGGATGGTCTCATGGAAATATCAGTGGTGGCAGCCAAGTTGCGTCACTTTTGTGCTCCCCTTGGGATGCCTTTCGCAGCTGCAGTGTGCCTGGAGCCCAGGGCTTCCTGGTTTTAAAAGTCCTAGGCCTAAGCCTAACAGTAACCCTAGGAAGGTAAATCAGCCGGGTATTAGGGTTCTTCCTAAGGGAAAAGCCGTGAAAGCAGCCATGTTGTGGCACTTCTGCACTCCCTTTGGAATGCCTATGGCAGATGAAGTAAGCCTGGAACTCAGGGCTTCCTGGTTAAAGAAATCCAAGCCCTAGGTGGAACCCTAACCCTAGGCAGATAAATCAGCCTAGGTATAGGGATGGTGCCAAGGAGAAAGCCGTGAAAGCAGCCATGTTGTGGCACTTCTGCACTCCCTTTGGGATGCCTTTGGCAGATGAAGTAAGCCTGGAACTCAGGGCTTCCTGGTTAAAGAAATCCAAGCCCTAGGCTGAACCCTAACCCTAACCCTAGGCAGATAAATCAGCCTAGGTATAGGGATGGTGGCAAGGAAAAAGCTGTGAAAGCTGCCATGTTGTTGCACTTTTGTACTCGCCTTGGGATGCCTTGAACAGCTGCAGTGTGCCTGGAGCTAAGGGCTTCCTAGTTTTAAAAATCCTAGCCCTAGGCCTAAGCCTAACAGTAACCCTGGGAAGGCAAATCAGCCTGGTGTTAGGCTTCTTGCCAAGGAAAAAGCCGTGAAAGCAGCCATGTTGTGGCACTTTTGCACTCCCTTTTGGATGCCTTTCACAGCTCCAGTGTGCCTGGAACTCAGGGCTTCCTGATTTTAAAAATCCTAGCCCTAGGCCGAACCTCAACCCTAAGACGAGAAAGGCAAATCAGCCAGGAATTAGGCATGTCCCCAAGGAAAAAGCCGTTGAGGGAGGCATGTTGTGGTACTTTTGCGCTCTTCTTGGCTAGTCCTTCGCAGCTGCTGTGTTCATGGAACTCAAGGCTTTCTGGTTAATAGAACCCTTACCCGAGGCGTAACTCAAACCTTAAGCCTAGGAAGGAAAATCAGCCTATGGTTCGGGATGCTCTCATGGAAATATCAGTGGTGGCAGCCAAGTTGCGTCACTTTTGTGCTCCCCTTGGGATGCCTTTCGCAGCTGCAGTGTGCCTGGAGCCCAGGGCTTCCTGACTTTAAAAGTCCTAGGCCTAAGCCTAACAGTAACCCTAGGAAGGTAAATCAGCCGGGTATTAGGGTTCTTCCTAAGGGAAAAGCCGTGAAAGCAGCCATGTTGTGGCACTTCTGCACATCCTTTGGGATGCCTTTGGCAGATGAAGTAAGCCTGGAACTCAGGGCTTCCTGGTTAAAGAATTCCAAGCCCTAGGCTGAACCCTAACCCTAACCCTAGGCAGATAAATCAGCCTAGGTATAGGGATGGTGCCAAGGAAAAAGCTGTGAAAGCTGCCATGTTGTTGCACTTTTGTACTCCCCTTGGGATGCCTTGAACAGCTGCAGTGTGCCTGGAGCTAAGGGCTTCCTAGTTTTAAAAATCCTAGCCCTAGGCCTAAGCCTAACAGTAACCCTGGGAAGGGAAATCAGCCTGGTGTTAGGCTTCTTGCCAAGGAAAAAGCCGTGAAAGCAGCCATGTTGTGGCACTTTTGCACTCCCTTTTGGATGCCTTTCACAGCTCCAGTGTGCCTGGAACTCAGGGCTTCCTGATTTTAAAAATCCTAGCCCTAGGCCGAACCTCAACCCTATGACAAGAAAGGCAAATCAGCCAGGAATTAGGCATGTCCCCAAGGAAAAAGCTGTGGAGGCAGGCATGTTGTGGTACTTTTGCGCTCTTCTTGGGTAGTCCTTCGCAGCTGCTGTGTTCTTGGAACTCAGGGCTTTCTGGTTAATAGAACCCTTACCCTAGGCGTAACTCAAACCTTAAGCCTAGGAAGGAAAATCAGCCTATGGTTCGGGATGGTCTCATGGAAATATCAGTGGTGGCAGCCAAGTTGCGTCACTTCTGCGCTCCCCTAGGGATGCCTTTCGCAGCTGCAGTGTGCCTGGAGCCCAGGGCTTCCTGGTTTTAAAAGTCCTAGGCCTAAGCCTAACAGTAACCCTAGGAAGGTAAATCAGCCGGGTATTAGGGTTCTTCCTAAGGGAAAAGCCGTGAAAGCAGCCATGTTGTGGCACTTCTGCACTCCCTTTGGGATGCCTTTGGCAGATGAAGTAAGCCTGGAACTCCGGGCTTCCTGGTTAAAGAAATCCAAAACCTAGGTTGAACCCTAACCGTAGGCAGATAAATCAGCCTAGGTATAGGGATGGTGCCAAGGAAAAAGCTGTGAAAGCTGCCATGTTGTTGCACTTTTGTACTCCCCTTGGGATGCCTTGAACAGCTGCAGTGTGCCTGGAGCTAAGGGCTTCCTAGTTTTAAAAATCCTAGCCCTAGGCCTAAGCCTAACAGTAACCCTGGGAAGGCAAATCAGCCTGGTGTTAGGCTTCTTGCCAAGGAAAAAGCCGTGAAAGCAGCCATGTTGTGGCACTTTTGCACTCCCTTTTGGATGCCTTTCACAGCTCCAGTGTGCCTGGAACTCAGGGCTTCCTGATTTTAAAAATCCTAGCCCTAGGCCGAACCCCAACCCTAAGACGAGAAAGGCAAATCAGCCAGGAATTAGGCATGTCCCCAAGGAAAAAGCTGTGGAGGCAGGCATGTTGTGGTACTTTTGCGCTCTTCTTGGCTAGTCCTTCGCAGCTGCTGTGTTCTTGGAACTCAGGGCTTTCTGGTTAATAGAACCCTTACCCTAGGCGTAACTCAAACCTTAAGCCTAGGAAGGAAAATCAGCCTATGGTTCGGGATGGTCTCATGGAAATATCAGTGGTGGCAGCCAAGTTGCGTCACTTTTGCGCTCCCCTTGGGATGCCTTTCGAAACTGCAGTGTGCCTGGAGCCCAGGGCTTCCTTGTTTTAAAAGTCCTAGGCCTAAGCCTAACAGTAACCCTAGGAAGGTAAATCAGCCGGGTATTAGGGTTCCTCCTAAGGGAAAAGCCGTGAAAGCAGCCATGTTGTGGCACTTCTGCACTCCCTTTGGGATGCCTTTGGCAGATGAAGTAAGCCTGGAACTCAGGGCTTCCTGGTTAAAGAAATCCAAGCCCTAGGCTGAACCCTAACCCTAACCCTAGGCAGATAAATCAGCCTAGGTATAGGGATGGTGCCAAGGAAAAAGCTGTGAAAGCTGCCATGTTGTTGCACTTTTGTACTCCCCTTGGGATGCCTTGAACAGCTGCAGTGTGCCTGGAGCTAAGGGCTTCCTAGTTTTAAAAATCCTAGCACTAGGCCTAAGCCTAACAGTAACCCTGGGAAGGGAAATCAGCCTGGTGTTAGGCTTCTTGCCAAGGAAAAAGCCGTGAAAGCAGCCATGTTGTGGCACTTTTGCACTCCCTTTTGGATGCCTTTCACAGCTCCAGTGTGCCTGGAACTCAGGGCTTCCTGATTTTAAAAATCCTAGCCCTAGGCCGAACCCCAGCCCTAAGACGAGAAAGGCAAATCAGCCAGGAATTAGGCATGTCCCCAATGAAAAAGCTGTGGAGGCAGGCATGTTGTGGTACTTTTGCACTCTTCTTGGGTAGTCCTTCGCAGCTGCTGTGTTCTTGGAACTCAGGGCTTTCTGGTTAATAGAACCCTTACCCTAGGCGTAACTCAAACCTTAAGCCTAGGAAGGAAAATCAGCCTATGGTTCGGGATGCTCTCATGGAAATATCAGTGGTGGCAGCCAAGTTGCGTCACTTTTGCGCTCCCCTTGGGATGCCTTTCGCAGCTGCAGTGTGCCTGGAGCCCAGGGCTTCCTGGTTTTAAAAGTCCTAGGCCTAAGCCTAACAGTAACCCTAGGAAGGTAAATCAGCCGGGTATTAGGGTTCTTCCTAAGGGAAAAGCCGTGAAAGCAGCCATGTTGTGGCACTTCTGCACTCCCTTAGGAATGCCTTTGGCAGATGAAGTAAGCCTGGAACTCAGGGCTTCCTGGTTAATGAAATCCAAGCCCTAGGTGGAACCCTAACCCTAGGCAGATTAATCAGCCTAGGTATAGGGATGGTGCCAAGGAAAAAGCCGTGAAAGCAGCCATGTTGTGGCACTTCTGCACTCCCTTTTGGATGCCTTTGGCAGATGAAGTAAGCCTGGAACTCAGGGCTTCCTGGTTAAAGAAATCCAAGCCCTAGGCTGAACCCTAACCCTAACCCTAGGCAGATAAATCAGCCTAGGTATAGGGATGGTGCCAAGGAAAAAGCTGTGAAAGCTGCCATGTTGTTGCACTTTTGTACTCCCCTTGGGATGCCTTGAACAGCTGCAGTGTGCCTGGAGCTAAGGGCTTCCTAGTTTTAAAAATCCTAGCCCTAGGCCTAAGCCTAACAGTAACCCTGGGAAGGCAAATCAGCCTGGTGTTAGGCTTCTTGCCAAGGAAAAAGCCGTGAAAGCAGCCATGTTGTGGCACTTTTGCACTCCCTTTTGGATGCCTTTCACAGCTCCAGTGTGCCTGGAACTCAGGGCTTCCTGATTTTAAAAATCCTAGCCCTAGGCCGAACCTCAACCCTATGACAAGAAAGGCAAATCAGCCAGGTATTAGGCATGTCCCCAAGGAAAAAGCTGTGGAGGCAGGCATGTTGTGGTACTTTTGCGCTCTTCTTGGGTAGTCCTTCGCAGCTGCTGTGTTCTTGGAACTCAGGGCTTTCTGGTTAATAGAACCCTTACCCTAGGCGTAACTCAAACCTTAAGCCTAGGAAGGAAAATCAGCCTATGGTTCGGGATGGTCTCATGGAAATATCAGTGGTGGCAGCCAAGTTGCGTCACTTCTGCGCTCCCCTAGGGATGCCTTTCGCAGCTGCAGTGTGCCTGGAGCCCTGGGCTTCCTGGTTTTAAAAGTCCTAGGCCTAAGCCTAACAGTAACCCTAGGAAGGTAAATCAGCCGGGTATTAGGGTTCTTCCTAAGGGAAAAGCCGTGAAAGCAGCCATGTTGTGGCACTTCTGCACTCCCTTTGGGATGCCTTTGGCAGATGAAGTAAGCCTGGAACTCCGGGCTTCCTGGTTAAAGAAATCCAAAACCTAGGTTGAACCCTAACCCTAGGCAGATAAATCAGTCTAGGTATAGGGATGGTGCCAAGGAGAAAGCCGTGAAAGCAGCCATGTTGTGGCACTTCTGCACTCCCTTTTGGATGCCTTTGGCAGATGAAGTAAGCCTGGAACTCAGGGCTTCCTGGTTAAAGAAATCCAAGCCCTAGGTTGAACCCTAACCTTAGGCAGATAAATCAGCCTAGGTATAGGGATGGTGCCAAGGAAAAAGCTGTGAAAGCTGCCATGTTGTTGCACTTTTGTACTCCCCTTGGGATGCCTTGAACAGCTGCAGTGTGCCTGGAGCTAAGGGCTTCCTAGTTTTAAAAATCCTAGCCCTAGGCCTAAGCCTAACAGTAACCCTGGGAAGGCAAATCAGCCCGGTGTTAGGCTTCTTGCCAAGGAAAAAGCCGTGAAAGCAGCCATGTTGTGGCACTTTTGCACTCCCTTTTGGATGCCTTTCACAGCTCCAGTGTGCCTGGAACTCAGGGCTTCCTGATTTTAAAAATCCTAGCCCTAGGCCGAACCCCAGCCCTAAGACGAGAAAGGCAAATCAGCCAGGAATTAGGCATGTCCCCAATGAAAAAGCTGTGGAGGCAGGCATGTTGTGGTACTTTTGCACTCTTCTTGGGTAGTCCTTCGCAGCTGCTGTGTTCTTGGAACTCAGGGCTTTTTGGTTAATAGAAGCCTTACCCTAGGCGTAACTCAAACCTTAAGCCTAGGAAGGAAAATCAGCCTATGGTTCGGGATGCTCTCATGGAAATATCAGTGGTGGCAGCCAAGTTGCGTCACTTTTGCGCTCCCCTTGGGATGCCTTTCGCAGCTGCAGTGTGCCTGGAGCCCAGGGCTTCCTGGTTTTAAAAGTCCTAGGCCTAAGCCTAACAGTAACCCTAGGAAGGTAAATCAGCCGGGTATTAGGGTTCTTCCTAAGGGAAAAGCCGTGAAAGCAGCCATGTTGTGGCACTTCTGTACTCCCTTTGGAATGCCTATGGCAGATGAAGTAAGCCTGGAACTCAGGGCTTCCTGGTTAAAGAAATCCAAGCCCTAGGTGGAACCCTAACCCTAGGCAGATAAATCAGCCTAGGTATAGGGATGGTGGCAAGGAAAAAGCTGTGAAAGCTGCCATGTTGTTGCACTTTTGTACTCCCCTTGGGATGCCTTGAACAGCTGCAGTGTGCCTGGAGCTAAGGCCTTCCTAGTTTTAAAAATCCTAGCCCTAGGCCTAAGCCTAACAGTAACCCTGGGAAGGCAAATCAGCCTGGTGTTAGGCTTCTTGCCAAGGAAAAAGCCGTGAAAGCAGCCATGTTGTGGCACTTTTGCACTCCCTTTTGGATGCCTTTCACAGCTCCAGTGTGCCTGGAACTCAGGGCTTCCTGATTTTAAAAATCCTAGCCCTAGGCCGAACCTCAACCCTAAGACGAGAAAGGCAAATCAGCCAGGAATTAGGCATGTCCCCAAGGAAAAAGCCGTTGAGGGAGGCATGTTGTGGTACTTTTGCGCTCTTCTTGGGTAGTCCTTCGCAGCTGCTGTGTTCTTGGAACTCAAGGCTTTCTGGTTAATAGAACCCTTACCCTAGGCGTAACTCAAACCTTAAGCCTAGGAAGGAAAATCAGCCTATGGTTCGGGATGCTCTCATGGAAATATCAGTGGTGGCAGCCAAGTTGCGTCACTTTTGCGCTCCCCTTGGGATGCCTTTCGCAGCTGCAGTGTGCCTGGAGCCCAGGGCTTCCTGGTTTTAAAAGTCCTAGGCCTAAGCCTAACAGTAACCCTAGGAAGGTAAATCAGCCGGGTATTAGGGTTCTTCCTAAGGGAAAAGCCGTGAAAGCAGCCATGTTGTGGCACTTCTGCACATCCTTTGGGATGCCTTTGGCAGATGAATTAAGCCTGGAACTCAGGGCTTCCTGGTTAAAGAAATCCAAGCCCTAGGCTGAACCCTAACCCTAACCCTAGGCAGATAAATCAGCCTAGGTATAGGGATGGTGCCAAGGAAAAAGCTGTGAAAGCTGCCATGTTGTTACACTTTTGTACTCCCCTTGGGATGCCTTGAACAGCTGCAGTGTGCCTGGAGCTCAGGGCTTCCTAGTTTTAAAAATCCTAGCCCTAGGCCTAAGCCTAACAGTAACCCTGGGAAGGCAAATCAGCCTGGTGTTAGGCTTCTTGCCAAGGAAAAAGCCGTGAAAGCAGCCATGTTGTGGCACTTTTGCACTCCCTTTTGGATGCCTTTCACAGCTCCAGTGTGCCTGGAACTCAGGGCTTCCTGATTTTAAAAATCCTAGCCCTAGGCCGAACCTCAACCCTATGACGAGAAAGGCAAATCAGCCAGGTATTAGGCATGTCCCCAAGGAAAAAGCTGTGGAGGCAGGCATGTTGTGGTACTTTTGCGCTCTTCTTGGGTAGTCCTTCGCAGCTGCTGTGTTCTTGGAACTCAGGGCTTTCTGGTTAATAGAACCCTTACCCTAGGCGTAACTCAAACCTTAAGCCTAGGAAGGAAAATCAGCCTATGGTTCGGGATGGTCTCATGGAAATATCAGTGGTGGCAGCCAAGTTGCGTCACTTCTGCGCTCCCCTAGGGATGCCTTTCGCAGCTGCAGTGTGCCTGGAGCCCAGGGCTTCCTGGTTTTAAAAGTCCTAGGCCTAAGCCTAACAGTAACCGTCGGAAGGTAAATCAGCCGGGTATTAGGGTTCTTCCTAAGGGAAAAGCCGTGAAAGCAGCCATGTTGTGGCACTTCTGCACTCCCTTTGGGATGCCTTTGGCAGATGAAGTAAGCCTGGAACTCAGGGCTTCCTGGTTAAAGAAATCCAAAACCTAGGTTGAACCCTAACCGTAGGCAGATAAATCAGCCTAGGTATAGGGATGGTGCCAAGGAAAAAGCTGTGAAAGCTGCCATGTTGTTGCACTTTTGTACTCCCCTTGGGATGCCTTGAACAGCTGCAGTGTGCCTGGAGCTAAGGGCTTCCTAGTTTTAAAAATCCTAGCCCTAGGCCTAAGCCTAACAGTAACCCTGGGAAGGCAAATCAGCCTGGTGTTAGGCTTCTTGCCAAGGAAAAAGCCGTGAAAGCAGCCATGTTGTGGCACTTTTGCACTCCCTTTTGGATGCCTTTCACAGCTCCAGTGTGCCTGGAACTCAGGGCTTCCTGATTTTAAAAATCCTAGCCCTAGGCCGAACCCCAACCCTAAGACGAGAAAGGCAAATCAGCCAGGAATTAGGCATGTCCCCAAGGAAAAAGCTGTGGAGGCAGGCATGTTGTGGTACTTTTGCGCTCTTCTTGGCTAGTCCTTCGCAGCTGCTGTGTTCTTGGAACTCAGGGCTTTCTGGTTAATAGAACCCTTACCCTAGGCGTAACTCAAACCTTAAGCCTAGGAAGGAAAATCAGCCTATGGTTCGGGATGGTCTCATGGAAATATCAGTGGTGGCAGCCAAGTTGCGTAACTTTTGCGCTCCCCTTGGG
Organism: Ammospiza caudacuta; assembly: GCF_027887145.1. Taxonomy (NCBI): domain Eukaryota; kingdom Metazoa; phylum Chordata; class Aves; order Passeriformes; family Passerellidae; genus Ammospiza; species Ammospiza caudacuta. The sequence goes on from NC_080619.1 coordinate 654,139, forward strand.
ATGCCTTTCGAAACTGCTGTGTGCCTGGAGCCCAGGGCTTCCTGGTTTTAAAAGTCCTAGGCCTAAGCCTAACAGTAACCCTAGGAAGGTAAATCAGCCGGATATTAGGGTTCTTCCTAAGGGAAAAGCCGTGAAAGCAGCCATGTTGTGGCACTTCTGCACTCCCTTTGGGATGCCTTTGGCAGATGAAGTAAGCCTGGAACTCCGGGCTTCCTGGTTAAAGAAATCCAAAACCTAGGTTGAACCCTAACCCTAGGCAGATAAATCAGCCTAGGTATAGGGATGGTGCCAAGGAAAAAGCTGTGAAAGCTGCCATGTTGTTGCACTTTTGTACTCCCCTTGGGATGCCTTGAACAGCTGCAGTGTGCCTGGAGCTAAGGGCTTCCTAGTTTTAAAAATCCTAGCCCTAGGCCTAAGCCTAACAGTAACCCTGGGAAGGCAAATCAGCCTGGTGTTAGGCTTCTTGCCAAGGAAAAAGCCGTGAAAGCAGCCATGTTGTGGCACTTTTGCACTCCCTTTTGGATGCCTTTCACAGCTCCAGTGTGCCTGGAACTCAGGGCTTCCTGATTTTAAAAATCCTAGCCCTAGGCCGAACCCCAACCCTATGACAAGAAAGGCAAATCAGCCAGGTATTAGGCATGTCCCCAAGGAAAAAGCTGTGGAGGCAGGCATGTTGTGGTACTTTTGCGCTCTTCTTGGGTAGTCCTTCGCAGCTGCTGTGTTCTTGGAACTCAGGGCTTTCTGGTTAATAGAACCCTTACCCTAGGCGTAACTCAAACCTTAAGCCTAGGAAGGAAAATCAGCCTATTGTTCGGGATGCTCTCATGGAAATATCAGTGGTGGCAGCCAAGTTGCGTCACTTCCCTGCTCCCTAGGGATGCCTTTCGCAGCTGCAGTGTGCCTGGAGCCCAGGGCTTCCTGGTTTTAAAAGTCCTAGGCCTAAGCCTAACAGTAACCCTAGGAAGGTAAATCAGCCGGGTATTAGGGTTCTTCCTAAGGGAAAAGCCGTGAAAGCAGCCATGTTGTGGCACTTCTGCACTCCCTTTGGGATGCCTTTGGCAGATGAAGTAAGCCCGGAACTCCGGGCTTCCTGGTTAAGAAATCCAAAACCTAGGTTGAACCCTAACCTTAGGCAGATAAATCAGCCTAGGTATAGGGATGGTGCCAAGGAAAAAGCTGTGAAAGCTGCCATGTTGTTGCACTTTTGTACTCCCCTTGGGATGCCTTGAACAGCTGCAGTGTGCCTGGAGCCCAGGGCTTCCTGGTTTTAAAAGTCCTAGGCCTCGGCCTAAGCCTAACAGTAACCCTGGGAAGGCAAATCAGCCTGGTGTTAGGCTTCTTGCCAAGGAAAAAGCCGTGAAAGCAGCCATGTTGTGGCACTTTTGCACTCCCTTTTGGATGCCTTTCACAGCTCCAGTGTGCCTGGAACTCAGGGCTTCCTGATTTTAAAAATCCTAGCCCTAGGCCGAACCCCAACCCTAAGACGAGAAAGGCAAATCAGCCAGGAATTAGGCATGTCCCCAAGGAAAAAGCTGTGGAGGCAGGCATGTTGTGGTACTTTTGCGCTCTTCTTGGCTAGTCCTTCGCAGCTGCTGTGTTCTTGGAACTCAGGGCTTTCTGGTTAATAGAACCCTTACCCTAGGCGTAACTCAAACCTTAAGCCTAGGAAGGAAAATCAGCCTATGGTTCGGGATGCTCTCATGGAAATATCAGTAGTGGCAGCCAAGTTGCGTCACTTTTGCGCTCCCCTTGGGATGCCTTTCGAAACTGCAGTGTGCCTGGAGCCCAGGGCTTCCTGGTTTTAAAAGTCCTAGGCCTAATCCTAACAGTAACCCTAGGAAGGTAAATCAGCCGGGTATTAGGGTTCCTCCTAAGGGAAAAGCCGTGAAAGCAGCCATGTTGTGGCACTTCTGCACTCCCTTTGGGATGCCTTTGGCAGATGAAGTAAGCCTGGAACTCAGGGCTTCCTGGTTAAAGAAATCCAAGCCCTAGGTTGAACCCTAACCCTAGGAAGATAAATCAGCCTAGGTATAGGGATGGTGCCAAGGAAAAAGCTGTGAAAGCTGCCATGTTGTTGCACTTTTGTACTCCCCTTGGGATGCCTTGAACAGCTGCAGTGTGCCTGGAGCTAAGGGCTTCCTAGTTTTAAAAATCCTAGCCCTAGGCCTAAGCCTAACAGTAACCCTGGGAAGGCAAATCAGCCTGGTGTTAGGCTTCTTGCCAAGGAAAAAGTCGTGAAAGCAGCCATGTTGTGGCACTTCTGCACTCCCTTTGGGATGCCTTTGGCAGATGAAGTAAGCCTGGAACTCAGGGCTTCCTGGTTAAAGAAATCCAAGCCCTAGGCTGAACCCCAACCCTAACCCTAGGCAGATAAATCAGCCTAGGTATAGGGATGGTGCCAAGGAAAAAGCTGTGAAAGCTGCCATGTTGTTGCACTTTTGTACTCCCCTTGGGATGCCTTGAACAGCTGCAGTGTGCCTGGAGCTCAGGGCTTCCTAGTTTTAAAAATCCTAGATCTAGGCCTAAGCCTAACAGTAACCCTGGGAAGGGAAATCAGCCTGGTGTTAGGCTTCTTGCCAAGGAAAAAGCCGTGAAAGCAGCCATGTTGTGGCACTTTTGCACTCCCTTTGGGATGCCTTTCACATCTCCAGTGTGCCTGGAACTCAGGGCTTCCTGATTTTAAAAATTCTAGCCCTAGGCCGAACCTCAACCCTAAGAGGAGAAAGGCAAATCATCAAGGAATTAGGCATGTCCCCAAGGAAAAAGCTGTGGAGGCAGGCATGTTGTGGTACTTTTGCGCTCTTCTTGGGTAGTCCTTCGCAGCTGCTGTGTTCTTGGAACTCAGGGCTTTCTGGTTAATAGAACCCTTACCCTAGGCGTAACTCAAACCTTAAGCCTAGGAAGGAAAATCAACCTATGGTTCGGGATGGTCTCATGGAAATATCAGTGGTGGCAGCCAAGTTGCGTCACTTTTGCGCTCCCCTTGGGATGCCTTTCGCAGCTGCAGTGTGCCTGGAGCCCAGGGCTTCCTGGTTTTAAAAGTCCTAGGCCTAAGCCTAACAGTAACCCTAGGAAGGTAAATCAGCCGGGTATTAGGGTTCTTCCTAAGGGAAAAGCCGTGAAAGCAGCCATGTTGTGGCACTTCTGCACTCCCTTTGGGATGCCTTTGGCAGATGAAGTAAGCCTGGAACTCAGGGCTTCCTGGTTAAAGAAATCCAAGCCCTAGGCTGAACCCTAACCCTAACCCTAGGCAGATAAATCAGCCTAGGTATAGGGATGGTGCCAAGGAAAAAGCTGTGAAAGCTGCCATGTTGTTGCACTTTTGTACTCCCCTTGGGATGCCTTGAACAGCTGCAGTGTGCCTGGAGCTAAGGGCTTCCTAGTTTTAAAAATCCTAGCCCTAGGCCTAAGCCTAACAGTAACCCTGGGAAGGCAAATCAGCCTGGTGTTAGGCTTCTTGCCAAGGAAAAAGCCGTGAAAGCAGCCATGTTGTGGCACTTTTGCACTCCCTTTTGGATGCCTTTCACAGCTCCAGTGTGCCTGGAACTCAGGGCTTCCTGATTTTAAAAATCCTAGCCCTAGGCCGAACCTCAACCCTATGACAAGAAAGGCAAATCAGCCAGGTATTAGGCATGTCCCCAAGGAAAAAGCTGTGGAGGCAGGCATGTTGTGGTACTTTTGCGCTCTTCTTGGGTAGTCCTTCGCAGCTGCTGTGTTCTTGGAACTCAGGGCTTTCTGGTTAATAGAACCCTTACCCTAGGCGTAACTCAAACCTTAAGCCTAGGAACGAAAATCAGCCTATGGTTCGGGATGCTCTCATGGAAATATCAGTGGTGGCAGCCAAGTTGCGTCACTTCTGCGCTCCCCTAGGGATGCCTTTCGCAGCTGCAGTGTGCCTGGAGCCCAGGGCTTCCTGGTTTTAAAAGTCCTAGGCCTAAGCCTAACAGTAACCCTAGGAAGGTAAATCAGCCGGGTATTAGGGTTCTTCCTAAGGGAAAAGCCGTGAAAGCAGCCATGTTGTGGCACTTCTGCACTCCCTTTGGGATGCCTTTGGCAGATGAAGTAAGCCCAGAACTCCGGGCTTCCTGGTTAAGAAATCCAAAACCTAGGTTGAACCCTAACCGTAGGCAGATAAATCAGCCTAGGTATAGGGATGGTGCCAAGGAAAAAGCTGTGAAAGCTGCCATGTTGTTGCACTTTTGTACTCCCCTTGGGATGCCTTGAACAGCTGCAGTGTGCCTGGAGCTCAGGGCTTCCTGGTTTTAAAAGTCCTAGGCCTCGGCCTAAGCCTAACAGTAACCCTGGGAAGGCAAATCAGCCTGGTGTTAGGCTTCTTGCCAAGGAAAAAGTCGTGAAAGCAGCCATGTTGTGGCACTTTTGCACTCCCTTTTGGATGCCTTTCACAGCTCCAGTGTGCCTGGAACTCAGGGCTTCCTGATTTTAAAAATCCTAGCCCTAGGCCGAACCCCAACCCTAAGACGAGAAAGGCAAATCAGCCAGGAATTAGGCATGTCCCCAAGGAAAAAGCTGTGGAGGCAGGCATGTTGTGGTACTTTTGCGCTCTTCTTGGGTAGTCCTTCGCAGCTGCTGTGTTCTTGGAACTCGGGGCTTTCTGGTTAATAGAACCCTTACCCTAGGCGTAACTCAAACCTTAAGCCTAGGAAGGAAAATCAGCCTATGGTTCGGGATGCTCTCATGGAAATATCAGTGGTGGCAGCCAAGTTGCGTCACTTTTGCGCTCCCCTTGGGATGCCTTTCGAAACTGCAGTGTGCCTGGAGCCCAGGGCTTCCTGGTTTTAAAAGTCCTAGGCCTAAGCCTAACAGTAACCCTAGGAAGGTAAATCAGCCGGGTATTAGGGTTCCTCCTAAGGGAAAAGCCGTGAAAGCAGCCATGTTGTGGCACTTCTGCACTCCCTTTGGGATGCCTTTGGCAGATGAAGTAAGCCTGGAACACAGGGCTTCCTGGTTAAAGAAATCCAAGCCCTAGGTTGAACCCCAACCCTAGGAAGATAAATCAGCCTAGGTATAGGGATGGTGCCAAGGAAAAAGCTGTGAAAGCTGCCATGTTGTTGCACTTTTGTACTCCCCTTGGGATGCCTTGAACAGCTGCAGTGTGCCTGGAGCTAAGGGCTTCCTAGTTTTAAAAATCCTAGCCCTAGGCCTAAGCCTAACAGTAACCCTGGGAAGGCAAATCAGCCTGGTGTTAGGCTTCTTGCCAAGGAAAAAGTCGTGAAAGCAGCCATGTTGTGGCACTTCTGCAGTCCCTTTGGGATGCCTTTGGCAGATGAAGTAAGCCTGGAACTCAGGGCTTCCTGGTTAAAGAAATCCAAGCCCTAGGCTGAACCCCAACCCTAACCCTAGGCAGATAAATCAGCCTAGGTATAGGGATGGTGCCAAGGAAAAAGCTGTGAAAGCTGCCATGTTGTTGCACTTTTGTACTCCCCTTGGGATGCCTTGAACAGCTGCAGTGTGCCTGGAGCTCAGGGCTTCCTAGTTTTAAAAATCCTAGATCTAGGCCTAAGCCTAACAGTAACCCTGGGAAGGGAAATCAGCCTGGTGTTAGGCTTCTTGCCAAGGAAAAAGCCGTGAAAGCAGCCATGTGGTGGCACTTTTGCACTCCCTTTGGGATGCCTTTCACATCTCCAGTGTGCCTGGAACTCAGGGCTTCCTGATTTTAAATATTCTAACCCTAGGCCGAACCTCAACCCTAAGAGGAGAAAGGCAAATCATCAAGGAATTAGGCATGTCCCCAAGGAAAAAGCTGTGGAGGCAGGCATGTTGTGGTACTTTTGCGCTCTTCTTGGCTAGTCCTTCGCAGCTGCTGTGTTCTTGGAACTCAGGGCTTTCTGGTTAATAGAACCCTTACCCTAGGCGTAACTCAAACCTTAAGCCTAGGAAGGAAAATCAACCTATGGTTCGGGATGCTCTCATGGAAATATCAGTGGTGGCAGCCAAGTTGCGTCACTTTTGCGCTCCCCTTGGGATGCCTTGAACAGCTGCAGTGTGCCTGGAGCCCAGGGCTTCCTGGTTTTAAAAGTCCTAGGCCTAAGCCTAACAGTAACCCTAGGAAGGTAAATCAGCCGGGTATTACGGTTCCTCCTAAGGGAAAAGCCGTGAAAGCAGCCATGTTGTGGCACTTCTGCACTCCCTTTGGGATGCCTTTGGCAGATGAAGTAAGCCTGGAACTCAGGGCTTCCTGGTTAAAGAAATCCAAGCCCTAGGCTGAACCCTAACCCTAACCCTAGGCAGATAAATCAGCCTAGGTATAGGGATGGTGCCAAGGAAAAAGCTGTGAAAGCTGCCATGTTGTTGCACTTTTGTACTCCCCTTGGGATGCCTTGAACAGCTGCAGTGTGCCTGGAGCTAAGGGCTTCCTAGTTTTAAAAATCCTAGCCCTAGGCCTAAGCCTAACACTAACCCTGGGAAGGGAAATCAGCCTGGTGTTAGGCTTCTTGCCAAGGAAAAAGCCGTGAAAGCAGCCATGTTGTGGCACTTTTGCACTCCCTTTTGGATGCCTTTCACAGCTCCAGTGTGCCTGGAACTCAGGGCTTCCTGATTTTAAAAATCCTAGCCCTAGGCCGAACCTCAACCCTAAGAGGAGAAAGGCAAATCATCAAGGAATTAGGCATGTCCCCAAGGAAAAAGCTGTGGAGGCAGGCATGTTGTGCTACTTTTGCGCTCTTCTTGGCTAGTCCTTCGCAGCTGCTGTGTTCTTGGAACTCAGGGCTTTCTGGTTAATACAACCCTTACCCTAGGCGTAACTCAAACCTTAAGCCTAGGAAGGAAAATCAGCCTATGGTTCGGGATGCTCTCATGGAAATATCAGTGGTGGCAGCCAAGTTGCGTCACTTTTGCGCTCCCCTTGGGATGCCTTTCGCAGCTGCAGTGTGCCTGGAGCCCAGGGCTTCCTGGTTTTAAAAGTCCTAGGCCTAAGCCTAACAGTAACCCTAGGAAGGTAAATCAGCCGGGTATTAGGGTTCCTCCTAAGGGAAAAGCCGTGAAAGCAGCCATGTTGTGGCACTTCTGCACTCCCTTTGGGATGCCTTTGGCAGATGAAGTAAGCCTGGAACTCAGGGCTTCCTGGTTAAAGAAATCCAAGCCCTAGGTTGAACCCTAACCCTAGGAAGATAAATCAGCCTAGGTATAGGGATGGTGCCAAGGAAAAAGCTGTGAAAGCTGCCATGTTGTTGCACTTTTGTACTCCCCTTGGGATGCCTTGAACAGCTGCAGTGTGCCTGGAGCTAAGGGCTTCCTAGTTTTAAAAATCCAAGCCCTAGGCCTAAGCCTAACAGTAACCCTGGGAAGGGAAATCAACCTGGTGTTAGGCTTCTTGCCAAGGAAAAAGGCGTGAAAGCAGCCATGTTGTGGCACTTCTGCACTCCCTTTGGGATGCCTTTGGCAGATGAAGTAAGCCTGGAACTCAGGGCTTCCTGGTTAAAGAAATCCAAGCCCTAGGCTGAACCCCAACGCTAACCCTAGGCAGATAAATCAGCCTAGGTATAGGGATGGTGCCAAGGAAAAAGCTGTGAAAGCTGCCATGTTGTTGCACTTTTGTACTCCCCTTGGGATGCCTTGAACAGCTGCAGTGTGCCTGGAGCTCAGGGCTTCCTAGTTTTAAAAATCCTAGCCCTAGGCCTAAGCCTAACAGTAACCCTGGGAAGGCAAATCAGCCTGGTGTTAGGCTTCTTGCCAAGGAAAAAGCCGTGAAAGCAGCCATGTTGTGGCACTTTTGCACTCCCTTTGGGATGCCTTTCACAGCTCCAGTGTGCCTGGAACTCAGGGCTTCCTGATTTTAAAAATTCTAGCCCTAGGCCGAACCTCAACCCTAAGAGGAGAAAGGCAAATCATCCAGGAATTAGGCATGTCCCCAAGGAAAAAGCTGTGGAGGCAGGCATGTTGTGGTACTTTTGCGCTCTTCTTGGCTAGTCCTTCGCAGCTGCTGTGTTCTTGGAACTCAGGGCTTTCTGGTTAATAGAACCCTTACCCTAGGCGTAACTCAAACCTTAAGCCTAGGAAGGAAAATCAGCCTATGGTTCGGGATGGTCTCATGGAAATATCAGTGGTGGCAGCCAAGTTGCGTCACTTTTGCGCTCCCCTTGGGATGCCTTTCGCAGCTGCAGTGTGCCTGGAGCCCAGGGCTTCCTGGTTTTAAAAGTCCTAGGCCTAAGCCTAACAGTAACCCTAGGAAGGTAAATCAGCCGGGTATTAGGGTTCTTCCTAAGGGAAAAGCCGTGAAAGCAGCCATGTTGTGGCACTTGTGCACTCCCTTTGGGATGCCTTTGGCAGATGAAGTAAGCCTGGAACTCAGGGCTTCCTGGTTAAAGAAATCCAAGCCCTAGGCTGAACCCTAACCCTAACCCTAGGCAGATAAATCAGCCTAGGTATAGGGATGGTGCCAAGGAAAAAGCTGTGAAAGCTGCCATGTTGTTGCACTTTTGTACTCCCCTTGGGATGCCTTGAACAGCTGCAGTGTGCCTGGAGCTCAGGGCTTCCTAGTTTTAAAAATCCTAGCCCTAGGCCTAAGCCTAACAGTAACCCTGGGAAGGCAAATCAGCCTGGTGTTAGGCTTCTTGCCAAGGAAAAAGCCGTGAAAGCAGCCATGTTGTGGCACTTTTGCACTCCCTTTTGGATGCCTTTCACAGCTCCAGTGTGCCTGGAACTCAGGGCTTCCTGATTTTAAAAATCCTAGCCCTAGGCCGAACCTCAACCCTAAGACGAGAAAGGCAAATCAGCCAGGAATTAGGCATGTCCCCAAGGAAAAAGCCGTCGAGGGAGGCATGTTGTGGTACTTTTGCGCTCTTCTTGGGTAGTCCTTCGCAGCTGCTGTGTTCTTGGAACTCAAGGCTTTCTGGTTAATAGAACCCTTACCCTAGGCGTAACTCAAACCTTAAGCCTAGGAAGGAAAATCAGCCTATGGTTCGGGATGGTCTCATGGAAATATCAGTGGTGGCAGCCAAGTTGCGTCACTTTTGCGCTCCCCTTGGGATGCCTTTCGCAGCTGCAGTGTGCCTGGAGCCCAGGGCTTCCTGGTTTTAAAAGTCCTAGGCCTAAGCCTAACAGTAACCCTAGGAAGGTAAATCAGCCGGGTATTAGGGTTCTTCCTAAGGGAAAAGCCGTGAAAGAAGCCATGTTGTGGCACTTCTGCACTCCCTTTGGGATGCCTTTGGCAGATGAAGTAAGCCTGGAACTCAGGGCTTCCTGGTTAAAGAAATCCAAGCCCTAGGCTGAACCCTAACCCTAACCCTAGGCAGATAAATCAGCCTAGGTATAGGGATGGTGCCAAGGAAAAAGCTGTGAAAGCTGCCATGTTGTTGCACTTTTGTACTCCCCTTGGGATGCCTTGGACAGCTGCAGTGTGCCTGGAGCTCAGGGCTTCCTAGTTTTAAAAATCCTAGCCCTAGGCCTAAGCCTAACAGTAACCCTGGGAAGGCAAATCAGCCTGGTGTTAGGCGTCTTGCCAAGGAAAAAGCCGTGAAAGCAGCCATGTTGTGGCACTTTTGCACTCCCTTTTGGATGCCTTTCACAGCTCCAGTGTGCCTGGAACTCAGGGCTTCCTGATTTTAAAAATCCTAGCCCTAGGCCGAACCTCAACCCTAAGACGAGAAAGGCAAATCAGCCAGGAATTAGGCATGTCCCCAAGGAAAAAGCCGTTGAGGGAGGCATGTTGTGGTACTTTTGCGCTCTTCTTGGGTAGTCCTTCGCAGCTGCTGTGTTCTTGGAACTCAAGGCTTTCTGGTTAATAGAACCCTTACCCTAGGCGTAACTCAAACCTTAAGCCTAGGAAGGAAAATCAGCCTATGGTTCGGGATGGTCTCATGGAAATATCAGTGGTGGCAGCCAAGTTGCGTCACTTTTGCGCTCCCCTTGGGATGCCTTTCGCAGCTGCAGTGTGCCTGGAGCCCAGGGCTTCCTGGTTTTAAAAGTCCTAGGCCTAAGCCTAACAGTAACCCTAGGAAGGTAAATCAGCCGGGTATTAGGGTTCTTCCTAAGGGAAAAGCCGTGAAAGCAGCCATGTTGTGGCACTTCTGCACTCCCTTTGGGATGCCTTTGGCAGATGAAGTAAGCCTGGAACTCAGGGCTTCCTGGTTAAAGAAATCCAAGCCCTAGGCTGAACCCTAACCCTAACCCTAGGCAGATAAATCAGCCTAGGTATAGGGATGGTGCCAAGGAAAAAGCTGTGAAAGCTGCCATGTTGTTGCACTTTTGTACTCCCCTTGGGATGCCTTGAACAGCTGCAGTGTGCCTGGAGCTCAGGGCTTCCTAGTTTTAAAAATCCTAGGCCTCGGCCTAAGCCTAACAGTAACCCTGGGAAGGCAAATCAGCCTGGTGTTAGGCTTCTTGCCAAGGAAAAAGCCGTGAAAGCAGCCATGTTGTGGCACTTTTGCACTCCCTTTTGGATGCCTTTCACAGCTCCAGTGTGCCTGGAACTCAGGGCTTCCTGATTTTAAAAATCCTAGCCCTAGGCCGAACCTCAACCCTAAGACGAGAAAGGCAAATCAGCCAGGAATTAGGCATGTCCCCAAGGAAAAAGCTGTGGAGGCAGGCATGTTGTGGTACTTTTGCGCTCTTCTTGGCTAGTCCTTCGCAGCTGCTGTGTTCTTGGAACTCAGGGCTTTCTGGTTAATAGAACCCTTACCCTAGGCGTAACTCAAACCTTAACCCTAGGAAGGAAAATCAGCCTATGGTTCGGGATGGTCTCATGGAAATATCAGTGGTGGCAGCCAAGTTGCGTCACTTTTGCGCTCCCCTTGGGATGCCTTTCGCAGCTGCAGTGTGCCTGGAGCCCAGGGCTTCCTGGTTTTAAAAGTCCTAGGCCTAAGCCTAACAGTAACCCTAGGAAGGTAAATCAGCCGGGTATTAGGGTTCCTCCTAAGGGAAAAGCCGTGAAAGCAGCCATGTTGTGGCACTTCTGCACTCCCTTTGGGATGCCTTTGGCAGATGAAGTAAGCCTGGAACTCAGGGCTTCCTGGTTAAAGAAATCCAAGCCCTAGGCTGAACCCTAACCCTAACCCTAGGCAGATAAATCAGCCTAGGTATAGGGATGGTGCCAAGGAAAAAGCTGTGAAAGCTGCCATGTTGTTGCACTTTTGTACTCCTCTTGGGATGCCTTGAACAGCTGCAGTGTGCCTGGAGCTAAGGGCTTCCTAGTTTTAAAAATCCTAGCCCTAGGCCTAAGCCTAACAGTAACCCTGGGAAGGCAAATCAGCCTGGTGTTAGGCTTCTTGCCAAGGAAAAAGCCGTGAAAGCAGCCATGTTGTGGCACTTTTGCACTCCCTTTTGGATGCCTTTCACAGCTCCAGTGTGCCTGGAACTCAGGGCTTCCTGATTTTAAAAATCCTAGCCCTAGGCCGAACCTCAACCCTAAGACGAGAAAGGCAAATCAGCCAGGAATTAGGCATGTCCCCAAGGAAAAAGCCGTTGAGGGAGGCATGTTGTGGTACTTTTGCGCTCTTCTTGGGTAGTCCTTCGCAGCTGCTGTGTTCTTGGAACTCAAGGCTTTCTGGTTAATAGAACCCTTACCCTAGGCGTAACTCAAACCTTAAGCCTAGGAAGGAAAATCAGCCTATGGTCCGGGATGGTCTCATGGAAATATCAGTGGTGGCAGCCAAGTTGCGTCACTTTTGCGCTCCCCTTGGGATGCCTTTCGCAGCTGCAGTGTGCCTGGAGCCCAGGGCTTCCTGGTTTTAAAAATCCTAGCCCTAGGCCTAAGCCTAACAGTAACCCTGGGAAGGCAAATCAGCCTGGTGTTAGGCTTCTTGCCAAGGAAAAAGCCGTGAAAGCAGCCATGTTGTGGCACTTTTGCACTCCCTTTTGGATGCCTTTCACAGCTCCAGTGTGCCTGGAACTCAGGGCTTCCGGATTTTAAAAATCCTAGCCCTAGGCCGAACCCCAACCCTAAGACGAGAAAGGCAAATCAGCCAGGAATTAGGCATGTCCCCAAGGAAAAAGCTGGGGAGGCAGGCATGTTGTGGTACTTTTGCGCTCTTCTTGGCTAGTCCTTCGCAGCTGCTGTGTTCTTGGAACTCACGGCTTTCTGGTTAATAGAACCCTTACCCTAGGCGTAACTCAAACCTTAAGCCTAGGAAGGAAAATCAGCCTATGGTTCGGGATGGTCTCATGGAAATATCAGTGGTGGCAGCCAAGTTGCGTCACTTTTGCGCTCCCCTTGGGATGCCTTTCGCAGCTGCAGTGTGCCTGGAGCCCAGGGCTTCCTGGTTTTAAAAGTCCTAGGCCTAAGCCTAACAGTAACCCTAGGAAGGTAAATCAGCCGGGTATTAGGGTTCCTCCTAAGGGAAAAGCCGTGAAAGCAGCCATGTTGTGGCACTTCTGCACTCCCTTTGGGATGCCTTTGGCAGATGAAGTAAGCCTGGAACTCAGGGCTTCCTGCTTAAAGAAATCCAAGCCCTAGGCTGAACCCTAACCCTAACCCTAGGCAGATAAATCAGCCTAGGTATAGGGATGGTGCCAAGGAAAAAGCTGTGAAAGCTGCCATGTTGTTGCACTTTTGTACTCCCCTTGGGGTGCCTTGAACAGCTGCAGTGTGCCTGGAGCTCAGGGCTTCCTAGTTTTAAAAATCCTAGATCTAGGCCTAAGCCTAACAGTAACCCTGGGAAGGCAAATCAGCCTGGTGTTAGGCTTCTTGCCAAGGAAAAAGCCGTGAAAGCAGCCATGTTGTGGCACTTTTGCACTCCCTTTTGGATGCCTTTCACAGCTCCAGTGTGCCTGGAACTCAGGGCTTCCTGATTTTAAAAATCCTAGCCCTAGGCCGAACCTCAACCCTAAGACGAGAAAGGCAAATCAGCCAGGAATTAGGCATGTCCCCAAGGAAAAAGCTGTGGAGGCAGGCATGTTGTGGTACTTTTGCGCTCTTCTTGGCTAGTCCTTCGCAGCTGCTGTGTTCTTGGAACTCAGGGCTTTCTGGTTAATAGAACCCTTACCCTAGGCGTAACTCAAACCTTAAGCCTAGGAAGGAAAATCAGCCTATGGTTCGGGATGGTCTCATGGAAATATCAGTGGTGGCAGCCAAGTTGCGTCACTTTTGCGCTCCCCTTGGGATGCCTTTCGCAGCTGCAGTGTGCCTGGAGCCCAGGGCTTCCTGGTTTTAAAAGTCCTAGGCCTAAGCCTAACAGTAACCCTAGGAAGGTAAATCAGCCGGGTATTAGGGTTCTTCCTAAGGGAAAAGCCGTGAAAGCAGCCATGTTGTGGCACTTCTGCACTCCCTTTGGGATGCCTTTGGCAGATGAAGTAAGCCTGGAACTCAGGGCTTCCTGGTTAAAGAAATCCAAGCCCTAGGCTGAACCCTAACCCTAACCCTAGGCAGATAAATCAGCCTAGGTATAGGGATGGTGCCAAGGAAAAAGCTGTGAAAGCTGCCATGTTGCTGCACTTTTGTACTCCCCTTGGGATGCCTTGAACAGCTGCAGTGTGCCTGGAGCTAAGGGCTTCCTAGTTTTAAAAATCCTAGCCCTAGGCCGAAGCCTAACAGTAACCCTGGGAAGGTAAATCAGCCAGGTGTTAGGCTTCTTGCCAAGGAAAAAGTCGTGAAAGCAGCCATGTTGTGGCACTTCTGCACTCCCTTTTGGATGCCTTTGGCAGATGAAGTAAGCCTGGAACTCAGGGCTTCCTGGTTAAAGAAATCCAAGCCCTAGGCTGAACCCCAACCCTAATCCTAGGCAGATAAATCAGCCTAGGTATAGGGATGGTGCCAAGGAAAAAGCTGTGAAAACTGCCATGTTGTTGCACTTTTGTACTCCCCTTGGGATGCCTTGAACAGCTGCAGTGTGCCTGGAGCTAAGGGCTTCCTAGTTTTAAAAATCCTAGCCTTAGGCCTAAGCCTAACAGTAACCCTGGGAAGGCAAATCAGCCTGGTGTTAGGCTTCTTGCCAAGGAAAAAGCCGTGAAAGCAGCCATGTTGTGGCACTTTTGCACTCCCTTTGGGATGCCTTTCACAGCTCCAGTGTGCCTGGAACTCAGGGCTTCCTGATTTTAAAAATTCTAGCCCTAGGCCGAACCTCAACCCTAAGAGGAGAAAGGCAAATCATCCAGGAATTAGGCATGTCCCCAAGGAAAAAGCTGTGGAGGCAGGCATGTTGTGGTACTTTTGCGCTCTTCTTGGCTAGTCCTTCGCAGCTGCTGTGTTCTTGGAACTCAAGGCTTTCTGGTTAATAGAACCCTTACCCTAGGCGTAACTCAAACCTTAAGCCTAGGAAGGAAAATCAGCCTATGGTCCGGGATGGTCTCATGGAAATATCAGTGGTGGCAGCCAAGTTACGTCACTTTTGCGCTCCCCTTGGGATGCCTTTCGCAGCTGCAGTGTGCCTGGAGCCCAGGGCTTCCTGGTTTTAAAAATCCTAGCCCTAGGCCTAAGCCTAACAGTAACCCTGGGAAGGCAAATCAGCCTGGTGTTAGGCTTCTTGCCAAGGAAAAAGCCGTGAAAGCAGCCATGTTGTGGCACTTTTGCACTCCCTTTTGGATGCCTTTCACAGCTCCAGTGTGCCTGGAACTCAGGGCTTCCGGATTTTAAAAATCCTAGCCCTAGGCCGAACCCCAACCCTAAGACGAGAAAGGCAAATCAGCCAGGAATTAGGCATGTCCCCAAGGAAAAAGCTGGGGAGGCAGGCATGTTGTGGTACTTTTGCGCTCTTCTTGGCTAGTCCTTCGCAGCTGCTGTGTTCTTGGAACTCACGGCTTTCTGGTTAATAGAACCCTTACCCTAGGCGTAACTCAAACCTTAAGCCTAGGAAGGAAAATCAGCCTATGGTTCGGGATGCTCTCATGGAAATATCAGTGGTGGCAGCCAAGTTGCGTCACTTTTGCGCTCCCCTTGGGATGCCTTTCGCAGCTGCAGTGTGCCTGGAGCCCAGGGCTTCCTGGTTTTAAAAGTCCTAGGCCTAAGCCTAACAGTAACCCTAGGAAGGTAAATCAGCCGGGTATTAGGGTTCCTCCTAAGGGAAAAGCCGTGAAAGCAGCCATGTTGTGGCACTTCTGCACTCCCTTTGGGATGCCTTTGGCAGATGAAGTAAGCCTGGAACTCAGGGCTTCCTGGTTAAAGAAATCCAAGCCCTAGGCTGAACCCTAACCCTAACCCTAGGCAGATAAATCAGCCTAGGTATAGGGATGGTGCCAAGGAAAAAGCTGTGAAAGCTGCCATGTTGTTGCACTTTTGTACTCCCCTTGGGATGCCTTGAACAGCTGCAGTGTGCCTGGAGCTCAGGGCTTCCTAGTTTTAAAAATCCTAGATCTAGGCCTAAGCCTAACAGTAACCCTGGGAAGGCAAATCAGCCTGGTGTTAGGCTTCTTGCCAAGGAAAAAGCCGTGAAAGCAGCCATGTTGTGGCACTTTTGCACTCCCTTTTGGATGCCTTTCACAGCTCCAGTGTGCCTGGAACTCAGGGCTTCCTGATTTTAAAAATCCTAGCCCTAGGCCGAACCTCAACCCTAAGACGGGAAAGGCAAATCAGCCAGGAATTAGGCATGTCCCCAAGGAAAAAGCTGTGGAGGCAGGCATGTTGTGGTACTTTTGCGCTCTTCTTGGCTAGTCCTTCGCAGCTGCTGTGTTCTTGGAACTCAGGGCTTTCTGGTTAATAGAACCCTTACCCTAGGTGTAACTCAAACCTTAAGCCTAGGAAGGAAAATCAGCCTATGGTTCGGGATGCTCTCATGGAAATATCAGTGGTGGCAGCCAAGTTGCGTCACTTTTGCGCTCCCCTTGGGATGCCTTTCGCAGCTGCAGTGTGCCTGGAGCCCAGGGCTTCCTGGTTTTAAAAGTCCTAGGCCTAAGCCTAACAGTAACCCTAGGAAGGTAAATCAGCCGGGTATTAGGGTTCTTCCTAAGGGAAAAGCCGTGAAAGCAGCCATGTTGTGGCACTTCTGCACTCCCTTTGGGATGCCTTTGGCAGATGAAGTAAGCCTGGAACTCAGGGCTTCCTGGTTAAAGAAATCCAAGCCGTAGGCTGAACCCTAACCCTAACCCTAGGCAGATAAATCAGCCTAGGTATAGGGATGGTGCCAAGGAAAAAGCTGTGAAAGCTGCCATGTTGCTGCACTTTTGTACTCCCCTTGGGATGCCTTGAACAGTTGCAGTGTGCCTGGAGCTAAGGGCTTCCTAGTTTTAAAAATCCTAGCCCTAGGCCGAAGCCTAACAGTAACCCTGGGAAGGTAAATCAGCCTGGTGTTAGGCTTCTTGCCAAGGAAAAAGTCGTGAAAGCAGCCATGTTGTGGCACTTCTGCACTCCCTTTTGGATGCCTTTGGCAGATGAAGTAAGCCTGGAACTCAGGGCTTCCTGGTTAAAGAAATCCAAGCCCTAGGCTGAACCCCAACCCTAACCCTAGGCAGATAAATCAGCCTAGGTATAGGGATGGTGCCAAGGAAAAAGCTGTGAAAACTGCCATGTTGTTGCACTTTTGTACTCCCCTTGGGATGCCTTGAACAGCTGCAGTGTGCCTGGAGCTAAGGGCTTCCTAGTTTTAAAAATCCTAGCCTTAGGCCTAAGCCTAACAGTAACCCTGGGAAGGCAAATCAGCCTGGTGTTAGGCTTCTTGCCAAGGAAAAAGCCGTGAAAGCAGCCATGTTGTGGCACTTTTGCACTCCCTTTGGGATGCCTTTCACAGCTCCAGTGTGCCTGGAACTCAGGGCTTCCTGATTTTAAAAATTCTAGCCCTAGGCCGAACCTCAACCCTAAGAGGAGAAAGGCAAATCAGCCAGGAATTAGGCATGTCCCCAAGGAAAAAGCTGTGTAGGCAGGCATGTTGTGGTACTTTTGCGCTCTTCTTGGCTAGTCCTTCGCAGCTGCTGTGTTCTTGGAACTCTGGGCTTTCTGGTTAATAGAACCCTTACCCTAGGCGTAACTCAAACCTTAAGCCTAGGAAGGAAAATCAGCCTATGGTTCGGGATGGTCTCATGGAAATATCAGTGGTGGCAGCCAAGTTGCGTCACTTTTGCGCTCCCCTTGGGATGCCTTTCGCAGCTGCAGTGTGCCTGGAGCCCAGGGCTTCCTGGTTTTAAAAGTCCTAGGCCTAAGCCTAACAGTAACCCTAGGAAGGTAAATCAGCCGGGTATTAGGGTTCTTCCTAAGGGAAAAGCCGTGAAAGCAGCCATGTTGTGGCACTTCTGCACTCCCTTTGGGATGCCTTTGGCAGATGAAGTAAGCCTGGAACTCAGGGCTTCCTGGTTCAAGAAATCCAAGCCCTAGGCTGAACCCTAACCCTAACCCTAGGCAGATAAATCAGCCTAGGTATAGGGATGGTGCCAAGGAAAAAGCTGTGAAAGCTGCCATGTTGTTGCACTTTTGTACTCCCCTTGGGATGCCTTGAACAGCTGCAGTGTGCCTGGAGCTCAGGGCTTCCTAGTTTTAAAAATCCTAGATCTAGGCCTAAGCCTAACAGTAACCCTAGGAAGGCAAATCAGCCTGGTGTTAGGCTTCTTGCCAAGGAAAAAGCCGTGAAAGCAGCCATGTTGTGGCACTTTTGCACTCCCTTTTGGATGCCTTTCACAGCTCCAGTGTGCATGGAACTCAGGGCTTCCTGATTTTAAAAATCCTAGCCCTAGGCCGAACCTCAACCCTAAGACGAGAAAGGCAAATCAGCCAGGAATTAGGCATGTCCCCAAGGAAAAAGCTGTGGAGGCAGGCATGTTGTGGTACTTTTGCGCTCTTCTTGGCTAGTCCTTCGCAGCTGCTGTGTTCTTGGAACTCAGGGCTTTCTGGTTAATAGAACCCTTACCCTAGGCGTAACTCAAACCTTAAGCCTAGGAAGGAAAATCAGCCTATGGTTCGGGATGCTCTCATGGAAATATCAGTGGTGGCAGCCAAGTTGCGTCACATTTGTGCTCCCCTTGGGATGCCTTTCGAAACTGCAGAGTGCCTGGAGCCCAGGGCTTCCTGGTTTTAAAAGTCCTAGGCCTAAGCCTAACAGTAACCCTAGGAAGGTAAATCAGACGGATATTAGGGTTCCTCCTAAGGGAAAAGCCGTGAAAGCAGCCATGTTGTGGCACTTCTGCACTCCCTTTGGGATGCCTTTGGCAGATGAAGTAAGCCTGGAACTCAGGGCTTCCTGGTTAAAGAAATCCAAGCCCTAGGCTGAACCCTAACCCTAACCCTAGGCAGATAAATCAGCCTAGGTATAGGGATGGTGCCAAGGAAAAAGCTGTGAAAGCTGTCATGTTGTTGCACTTTTGTACTCCCCTTGGGATGCCTTGGACAGCTGCAGTGTGCCTGGAGCTCAGGGCTTCCTAGTTTTAAAAATCCTAGCCCTAGGCCTAAGCCTAACAGTAACCCTGGGAAGGCAAATCAGCCTGGTGTTAGGCGTCTTGCCAAGGAAAAAGCCGTGAAAGCAGCCATGTTGTGGCACTTTTGCACTCCCTTTTGGATGCCTTTCACAGCTCCAGTGTGCCTGGAACTCAGGGCTTCCTGATTTTAAAAATCCTAGCCCTAGGCCGAACCTCAACCCTAAGACGAGAAAGGCAAATCAGCCAGGAATTAGGCATGTCCCCAAGGAAAAAGCCGTTGAGGGAGGCATGTTGTGGTACTTTTGCGCTCTTCTTGGGTAGTCCTTCGCAGCTGCTGTGTTCTTGGAACTCAAGGCTTTCTGGTTAATAGAACCCTTACCCTAGGCGTAACTCAAACCTTAAGCCTAGGAAGGAAAATCAGCCTATGGTTCGGGATGGTCTCATGGAAATATCAGTGGTGGCAGCCAAGTTGCGTCACTTTTGCGCTCCCCTTGGGATGCCTTTCGCAGCTGCAGTGTGCCTGGAGCCCAGGGCTTCCTGGTTTTAAAAGTCCTAGGCCTAAGCCTAACAGTAACCCTAGGAAGGTAAATCAGCCGGGTATTAGGGTTCTTCCTAAGGGAAAAGCCGTGAAAGCAGCCATGTTGTGGCACTTCTGCACTCCCTTTGGGATGCCTTTGGCAGATGAAGTAAGCCTGGAACTCAGGGCTTCCTGGTTAAAGAAATCCAAGCCCTAGGCTGAACCCTAACCCTAACCCTAGGCAGATAAATCAGCCTAGGTATAGGGATGGTGCCAAGGAAAAAGCTGTGAAAGCTGCCATGTTGTTGCACTTTTGTACTCCCCTTGGGATGCCTTGAACAGCTGCAGTGTGCCTGGAGCTCAGGGCTTCCTAGTTTTAAAAATCCTAGGCCTCGGCCTAAGCCTAACAGTAACCCTGGGAAGGCAAATCAGCCTGGTGTTAGGCTTCTTGCCAAGGAAAAAGCCGTGAAAGCAGCCATGTTGTGGCACTTTTGCACTCCCTTTTGGATGCCTTTCACAGCTCCAGTGTGCCTGGAACTCAGGGCTTCCTGATTTTAAAAATCCTAGCCCTAGGCCGAACCTCAACCCTAAGACGAGAAAGGCAAATCAGCCAGGAATTAGGCATGTCCCCAAGGAAAAAGCTGTGGAGGCAGGCATGTTGTGGTACTTTTGCGCTCTTCTTGGCTAGTCCTTCGCAGCTGCTGTGTTCTTGGAACTCAGGGCTTTCTGGTTAATAGAACCCTTACCCTAGGCGTAACTCAAACCTTAAGCCTAGGAAGGAAAATCAGCCTATGGTTCGGGATGGTCTCATGGAAATATCAGTGGTGGCAGCCAAGTTGCGTCACTTTTGCGCTCCCCTTGGGATGCCTTTCGCAGCTGCAGTGTGCCTGGAGCCCAGGGCTTCCTGGTTTTAAAAGTCCTAGGCCTAAGCCTAACAGTAACCCTAGGAAGGTAAATCAGCCGGGTATTAGGGTTCTTCCTAAGGGAAAAGCCGTGAAAGCAGCCATGTTGTGGCACTTCTGCACTCCCTTTGGGATGCCTTTGGCAGATGAAGTAAGCCTGGAACTCAGGGCTTCCTGGTTAAAGAAATCCAAGCCCTAGGCTGAACCCTAACCCTAACCCTAGGCAGATAAATCAGCCTAGGTATAGGGATGGTGCCAAGGGAAAAGCTGTGAAAGCTGCCATGTTGTTGCACTTTTGTACTCCCCTTGGGATGCCTTGAACAGCTGCAGTGTGCCTGGAGCTCAGGGCTTCCTAGTTTTAAAAATCCTAGATCTAGGCCTAAGCCTAACAGTAACCCTGGGAAGGCAAATCAGCCTGGTGTTAGGCTTCTTGCCAAGGAAAAAGCCGTGAAAGCAGCCATGTTGTGGCACTTTTGCACTCCCTTTTGGATGCCTTTCACAGCTCCAGTGTGCCTGGAACTCAGGGCTTCCTGATTTTAAAAATCCTAGCCCTAGGCCGAACCTCAACCCTAAGACGAGAAAGGCAAATCAGCCAGGAATTAGGCATGTCCAAAAGGAAAAAGCCGTTGAGGGAGGCATGTTGTGGTACTTTTGCGCTCTTCTTGGGTAGTCCTTCGCAGCTGCTGTGTTCTTGGAACTCAGGGCTTTCTGGTTAATAGAACCCTTACCCTAGGCGTAACTCAAACCTTAAGCCTAGGAAGGAAAATCAGCCTATGGTTCGGGATGGTCTCATGGAAATATCAGTGGTGGCAGCCAAGTTGCGTCACTTTTGCGCTCCCCTTGGGATGCCTTTCGCAGCTGCAGTGTGCCTGGAGCCCAGGGCTTCCTGGTTTTAAAAGTCCTAGGCCTAAGCCTAACAGTAACCGTCGGAAGGTAAATCAGCCGGGTATTAGGGTTCCTCCTAAGGGAAAAGCCGTGAAAGCAGCCATGTTGTGGCACTTCTGCACTCCCTTTGGGATGCCTTTGGCAGATGAAGTAAGCCTGGAACTCAGGGCTTCCTGGTTAAAGAAATCCAAGCCCTAGGCTGAACCCTAACCCTAACCCTAGGCAGATAAATCAGCCTAGGTATAGGGATGGTGCCAAGGAAAAAGCTGTGAAAGCTGCCATGTTGTTGCACTTTTGTACTCCCCTTGGGATGCCTTGAACAGCTGCAGTGTGCCTGGAGCTAAGGGCTTCCTAGTTTTAAAAATCCTAGCCCTAGGCCTAAGCCTAACAGTAACCCTGGGAAGGCAAATCAGCCTGGTGTTAGGCTTCTTGCCAAGGAAAAAGCCGTGAAAGCAGCCATGTTGTGGCACTTTTGCACTCCCTTTTGGATGCCTTTCACAGCTCCAGTGTGCCTGGAACTCAGGGCTTCCTGATTTTAAAAATCCTAGCCCTAGGCCGAACCTCAACCCTAAGACGAGAAAGGCAAATCAGCCAGGAATTAGGCATGTCCCCAAGGAAAAAGCCGTTGAGGGAGGCATGTTGTGCTACTTTTGCGCTCTTCTTGGGTAGTCCTTCGCAGCTGCTGTGTTCTTGGAACTCAAGGCTTTCTGGTTAATAGAACCCTTACCCTAGGCGTAACTCAAACCTTAAGCCTAGGAAGGAAAATCAGCCTATGGTTCGGGATGCTCTCATGGAAATATCAGTGGTGGCAGCCAAGTTGCGTCACATTTGCGCTCCCCTTGGGATGCCTTTCGCAGCTGCAGTGTGCCTGGAGCCCAGGGCTTCCTGGTTTTAAAAGTCCTAGGCCTAAGCCTAACAGTAACCCTAGGAAGGTAAATCAGCCGGATATTAGGGTTCCTCCTAAGGGAAAAGCCGTGAAAGCAGCCATGTTGTGGCACTTCTGCACTCCCTTTGGGATGCCTTTGGCAGATGAAGTAAGCCTGGAACTCAGGGCTTCCTGGTTAAAGAAATCCAAGCCCTAGGCTGAACCCTAACCCTAACCCTAGGCAGATAAATCAGCCTAGGTATA
Organism: Ammospiza caudacuta; assembly: GCF_027887145.1. Taxonomy (NCBI): domain Eukaryota; kingdom Metazoa; phylum Chordata; class Aves; order Passeriformes; family Passerellidae; genus Ammospiza; species Ammospiza caudacuta. The sequence goes on from NC_080619.1 coordinate 675,797, forward strand.
GGGATGGTGCCAAGGAAAAAGCTGTGAAAGCTGCCATGTTGTTGCACTTTTGTACTCCCCTTGGGATGCCTTGAACAGCTGCAGTGTGCCTGGAGCTAAGGGCTTCCTAGTTTTAAATATCCTAGCCCTAGGCCTAAGCCTAACAGTAACCCTGGGAAAGGAAATCAACCTGGTGTTAGGCTTCTTGCCAAGGAAAAAGTCGTGAAAGTAGCCATGTTGTGGCACTTCTGCACTCCCTTTGGGATGCCTTTGGCAGATGAAGTAAGCCTGGAACTCAGGGCTTCCTGGTTAAAGAAATCCAAGCCCTAGGCTGAACCCTAACCCTAACCCTAGGCAGATAAATCAGCCTAGGTATAGGGATGGTGCCAAGGAAAAAGCTGTGAAAGCTGCCATGTTGTTGCGCTTTTGTACTCCCCTTGGGATGCCTTGAACAGCTGCAGTGTGCCTGGAGCTAAGGGCTTCCTAGTTTTAAAAATCCTAGCCCTAGGCCTAAGCCTAACAGTAACCCTGGGAAGGGAAATCAGCCTGGTGTTAGGCTTCTTGCCAAGGAAAAAGCCGTGAAAGCAGCCATGTTGTGGCACTTTTGCACTCCCTTTTGGATGCCTTTCACAGCTCCAGTGTGCCTGGAACTCAGGGCTTCCTGATTTTAAAAATCCTAGCCCTAGGCCGAACCTCAACCCTAAGACGAGAAAGGCAAATCAGCCAGGAATTAGGCATGTCCCCAAGGAAAAAGCCGTTGAGGGAGGCATGTTGTGGTACTTTTGCGCTCTTCTTGGGTAGTCCTTCGCAGCTGCTGTGTTCTTGGAACTCAAGACTTTCTGGTTAATAGAACCCTTACCCTAGGCGTAACTCAAACCTTAAGCCTAGGAAGGAAAATCAGCCTATGGTTCGGGATGGTCTCATGGAAATATCAGTGGTGGCAGCCAAGTTGCGTCACTTTTGCGCTCCCCTTGGGATGCCTTTCGCAGCTGCAGTGTGCCTGGAGCCCAGGGCTTCCTGGTTTTAAAAGTCCTAGGCCTAAGCCTAACAGTAACCCTAGGAAGGTAAATCAGCCGGGTATTAGGGTTCCTCCTAAGGGAAAAGCCGTGAAAGCAGCCATGTTGTGGCACTTCTGCACTCCCTTTGGGATGCCTTTGGCAGATGAAGTAAGCCTGGAACTCAGGGCTTCCTGGTTAAAGAAATCCAAGCCCTAGGCTGAACCCTAACCCTAACCCTAGGCAGATAAATCAGCCTAGGTATAGGGATGGTGCCAAGGAAAAAGCTGTGAAAGCTGCCATGTTGTTGCACTTTTGTACTCCCCTTGGGATGCCTTGAACAGCTGCAGTGTGCCTGGAGCTCAGGGTTTCCTAGTTTTAAAAATCCTAGCCCTAGGCCTAAGCCTAACAGTAACCCTGGGAAGGGAAATCAGCCTCGTGTTAGGCTTCTTGCCAAGGAAAAAGCCGTGAAAGCAGCCATGTTGTGGCACTTTTGCACTCCCTTTTGGATGCCTTTCACAGCTCCAGTGTGCCTGGAACTCAGGGCTTCCTGATTTTAAAAATCCTAGCCCTAGGCCGAACCTCAACCCTAAGACGAGAAAGGCAAATCAGCCAGGAATTAGGCATGTCCACAAGGAAAAAGCCGTTGAGGGAGGCATGTTGTGGTACTTTTGCACTCTTCTTGGGTCGTCCTTCGCAGCTGCTGTGTTCTTGGAACTCAAGGCTTTCTGGTTAATAGAACCCTTACCCTAGGCGTAACTCAAACCTTAAGCCTAGGAAGGAAAATCAGCCTATGGTTCGGGATGCTCTCATGGAAATATCAGTGGTGGCAGCCAAGTTGCGTCACTTTTGCGCTCCCCTTGGGATGCCTTTCGCAGCTGCAGTGTGCCTGGAGCCCAGGGCTTCCTGGTTTTAAAAGTCCTAGGCCTAAGCCTAACAGTAACCCTAGGAAGGTAAATCAGCCGGGTATTAGGGTTCTTCCTAAGGGAAAAGCCGTGAAAGCAGCCATGTTGTGGCACTTCTGCACTCCCTTTGGGATGCCTTTGGCAGATGAAGTAAGCCTGGAACTCAGGGCTTCCTGGTTAAAGAAATCCAAGCCCTAGGCTGAACCCTAACCCTAACCCTAGGCAGATAAATCAGCCTAGGTATAGGGATGGTGCCAAGGAAAAAGCCGTGAAAGCAGCCATGTTGTGGCACTTTTGCACTCCCTTTTGGATGCCTTTCACAGCTCCAGTGTGCCTGGAACTCAGGGCTTCCTGATTTTAAAAATCCTAGCCCTAGGCCGAACCTCAACCCTAAGACGAGAAAGGCAAATCAGCCAGGAATTAGGCATGTCCACAAGGAAAAAGCCGTTGAGGGAGGCATGTTGTGGTACTTTTGCACTCTTCTTGGCTAGTCCTTCGCAGCTGCTGTGTTCTTGGAACTCAGGGCTTTCTGGTTAATAGAACCCTTACCCTAGGCGTAACTCAAACCTTAAGCCTAGGAAGGAAAATCAGCCTATGGTTCGGGATGGTCTCATGGAAATATCAGTGGTGGCAGCCAAGTTGCGTCACTTTTGCGCTCCCCTTGGGATGCCTTTCGCAGCTGCAGTGTGCCTGGAGCCCAGGGCTTCCTGGTTTTAAAAGTCCTAGGCCTAAGCCTAACAGTAACCCTAGGAAGGTAAATCAGCCGGGTATTAGGGTTCTTCCTAAGGGAAAAGCCGTGAAAGCAGCCATGTTGTGGCACTTCTGCACTCCCTTTGGGATGCCTTTGGCAGATGAAGTAAGCCTGGAACTCAGGGCTTCCTGGTTAAAGAAATCCAAGCCCTAGGCTGAACCCTAACCCTAACCCTAGGCAGATAAATCAGCCTAGGTATAGGGATGGTGCCAAGGAAAAAGCTGTGAAAGCTGCCATGTTGCTGCACTTTTGTACTCCCCTTGGGATGCCTTGAACAGCTGCAGTGTGCCTGGAGCTAAGGGCTTCCTAGTTTTAAAAATCCTAGCCCTAGGCCGAAGCCTAACAGTAACCCTGGGAAGGTAAATCAGCCGGGTATTAGGCTTCTTGCCAAAGAAAAAGTCGTGAAAGCAGCCATGTTGTGGCACTTCTGCACTCCCTTTTGGATGCCTTTGGCAGATGAAGTAAGCCTGGAACTCAGGGCTTCCTGGTTAAAGAAATCCAAGCCCTAGGCTGAACCCCAACCCTAACCCTAGGCAGATAAATCAGCCTAGGTATAGGGATGGTGCCAAGGAAAAAGCTGTGAAAACTGCCATGTTGTTGCACTTTTGTACTCCCCTTGGGATGCCTTGAACAGCTGCAGTGTGCCTGGAGCTAAGGGCTTCCTAGTTTTAAAAATCCTAGCCTTAGGCCTAAGCCTAACAGTAACCCTGGGAAGGCAAATCAGCCTGGTGTTAGGCTTCTTGCCAAGGAAAAAGCCGTGAAAGCAGCCATGTTGTGGCACTTTTGCACTCCCTTTGGGATGCCTTTCACAGCTCCAGTGTGCCTGGAACTCAGGGCTTCCTGATTTTAAAAATTCTAGCCCTAGGCCGAACCTCAACCCTAAGAGGAGAAAGGCAAATCATCCAGGAATTAGGCATGTCCCCAAGGAAAAAGCTGTGTAGGCAGGCATGTTGTGGTACTTTTGCGCTCTTCTTGGCTAGTCCTTCGCAGCTGCTGTATTCTTGGAACTCTGGGCTTTCTGGTTAATAGAACCCTTACCCTAGGCGTAACTCAAACCTTAAGCCTAGGAAGGAAAATCAGCCTATGGTTCGGGATGCTCTCATGGAAATATCAGTGGTGGCAGCCAAGTTGCGTCACTTTTGCGCTCCCCTTGGGATGCCTTTCGCAGCTGCAGTGTGCCTGGAGCCCAGGGCTTCCTGGTTTTAAAAGTCCTAGGCCTAAGCCTAACAGTAACCCTAGGAAGGTAAATCAGCGGGGTATTAGGGTTCTTCCTAAGGGAAAAGCCGTGAAAGCAGCCATGTTGTGGCACTTCTGCACTCCCTTTGGGATGCCTTTGGCAGATGAAGTAAGCCTGGAACTCAGGGCTTCCTGCTTAAAGAAATCCAAGCCCTAGGCTGAACCCTAACCCTAACCCTAGGCAGATAAATCAGCCTAGGTATAGGGATGGTGCCAAGGAAAAAGCTGTGAAAGCTGCCATGTTGTTGCACTTTTGTACTCCCCTTGGGATGCCTTGGACAGCTGCAGTGTGCCTGGAGCTCAGGGCTTCCTAGTTTTAAAAATCCTAGCCCTAGGCCTAAGCCTAACAGTAACCCTGGGAAGGGAAATCAGCCTGGTGTTAGGCTTCTTGCCAAGGAAAAAGCCGTGAAAGCAGCCATGTTGTGGCACTTTTGCACTCCCTTTTGGATGCCTTTCACAGCTCCAGTGTGCCTGGAACTCAGGGCTTCCTGATTTTAAAAATCCTAGCCCTAGGCCGAACCTCAACCCTAAGACGAGAAAGGCAAATCAGCCAGGAATTAGGCATGTCCCCAAGGAAAAAGCCGTTGAGGGAGGCATGTTGTGGTACTTTTGCGCTCTTCTTGGGTAGTCCTTCGCAGCTGCTGTGTTCTTGGAACTCAGGGATTTCTGGTTAATAGAACCCTTACCCTAGGCGTAACTCAAACCTTAAGCCTAGGAAGGAAAATCAGCCTATGGTTCGGGATGGTCTCATGGAAATATCAGTGGTGGCAGCCAAGTTGCGTCACTTTTGCGCTCCCCTTGGGATGCCTTTCGCAGCTGCAGTGTGCCTGGAGCCCAGGGCTTCCTGGTTTTAAAAGTCCTAGGCCTAAGCCTAACAGTAACCCTAGGAAGGTAAATCAGCCGGGTATTAGGGTTCTTCCTAAGGGAAAAGCCGTGAAAGCAGCCATGTTGTGGCACTTCTGCACTCCCTTTGGGATGCCTTTGGCAGATGAAGTAAGCCTGGAACTCAGGGCTTCCTGGTTCAAGAAATCCAAGCCCTAGGCTGAACCCTAACCCTAACCCTAGGCAGATAAATCAGCCTAGGTATAGGGATGGTGCCAAGGAAAAAGCTGTGAAAGCTGCCATGTTGTTGCACTTTTGTACTCCCCTTGGGATGCCTTGAACAGCTGCAGTGTGCCTGGAGCTCAGGGCTTCCTAGTTTTAAAAATCCTAGATCTAGGCCTAAGCCTAACAGTAACCCTAGGAAGGCAAATCAGCCTGGTGTTAGGCTTCTTGCCAAGGAAAAAGCCGTGAAAGCAGCCATGTTGTGGCACTTTTGCACTCCCTTTTGGATGCCTTTCACAGCTCCAGTGTGCCTGGAACTCAGGGCTTCCTGATTTTAAAAATCCTAGCCCTAGGCCGAACCTCAACCCTAAGACGAGAAAGGCAAATCAGCCAGGAATTAGGCATGTCCCCAAGGAAAAAGCTGTGGAGGCAGGCATGTTGTGGTACTTTTGCGCTCTTCTTGGGTAGTCCTTCGCAGCTGCTGTGTTCTTGGAACTCACGGCTTTCTGGTTAATAGAACCCTTACCCTAGGCGTAACTCAAACCTTAAGCCTAGGAAGGAAAATCAGCCTATGGTTCGGGATGGTCTCATGGAAATATCAGTGGTGGCAGCCAAGTTGCGTCACATTTGCGCTCCCCTTGGGATGCCTTTCGAAACTGCACTGTGCCTGGAGCCCAGGGCTTCCTGGTTTTAAAAGTCCTAGGCCTAAGCCTAACAGTAACCCTAGGAAGGTAAATCAGCCGGATATTAGGGTTCCTCCTAAGGGAAAAGCCGTGAAAGCAGCCATGTTGTGGCACTTCTGCACTCCCTTTGGGATGCCTTTGGCAGATGAAGTAAGCCTGGAACTCAGGGCTTCCTGGTTAAAGAAATCCAAGCCCTAGGCTGAACCCTAACCCTAACCCTAGGCAGATAAATCAGCCTAGGTATAGGGATGGTGCCAAGGAAAAAGCTGTGAAAGCTGCCATGTTGTTGCACTTTTGTACTCCCCTTGGGATGCCTTGAACAGCTGCAGTGTGCCTGGAGCTAAGGGCTTCCTAGTTTTAAATATCCTAGCCCTGGGCCTAAGCCTAACAGTAACCCTGGGAAAGGAAATCAACCTGGTGTTAGGCTTCTTGCCAAGGAAAAAGTCGTGAAAGTAGCCATGTTGTGGCACTTCTGCAGTCCCTTTGGGATGCCTTTGGCAGATGAAGTAAGCCTGGAACTCAGGGCTTCCTGGTTAAAGAAATCCAAGCCCTAGGCTGAACCCTAACCCTAACCCTAGGCAGATAAATCAGCCTAGGTATAGGGATGGTGCCAAGGAAAAAGCTGTGAAAGCTGCCATGTTGTTGCGCTTTTGTACTCCCCTTGGGATGCCTTGAACAGCTGCAGTGTGCCTGGAGCTAAGGGCTTCCTAGTTTTAAAAATCCTAGCCCTAGGCCTAAGCCTAACAGTAACCCTGGGACGGCAAATCAGCCTGGTGTTAGGCTTCTTGCCAAGGAAAAAGCCGTGAAAGCAGCCATGTTGTGGCACTTTTGCACTCCCTTTTGGATGCCTTTCACAGCTCCAGTGTGCCTGGAACTCAGGGCTTCCTGATTTTAAAAATCCTAGCCCTAGGCCGAACCTCAACCCTAAGACGAGAAAGGCAAATCAGCCAGGAATTAGGCATGTCCCCAAGGAAAAAGCCGTTGAGGGAGGCATGTTGTGGTACTTTTGCGCTCTTCTTGGCTAGTCCTTCGCAGCTGCTGTGTTCTTGGAACTCTAGACTTTCTGGTTAATAGAACCCTTACCCTAGGCGTAACTCAAACCTTAAGCCTAGGAAGGAAAATCAGCCTATGGTTCGGGATGGTCTCATGGAAATATCAGTGGTGGCAGCCAAGTTGCGTCACTTTTGCGCTCCCCTTGGGATGCCTTTCGCAGCTGCAGTGTGCCTGGAGCCCAGGGCTTCCTGGTTTTAAAAGTCCTAGGCCTAAGCCTAACAGTAACCCTAGGAAGGTAAATCAGCCGGGTATTAGGGTTCCTCCTAAGGGAAAAGCCGTGAAAGCAGCCATGTTGTGGCACTTCTGCACTCCCTTTGGGATGCCTTTGGCCGATGAAGTACGCCTGGAACTCAGGGCTTCCTGGTTAAAGAAATCCAAGCCCTAGGCTGAACCCTAACCCTAACCCTAGGCAGATAAATCAGCCTAGGTATAGGGATGGTGCCAAGGAAAAAGCTGTGAAAGCTGCCATGTTGTTGCACTTTTGTACTCCCCTTGGGATGCCTTGAACAGCTGCAGTGTGCCTGGAGCTCAGGGTTTCCTAGTTTTAAAAATCCTAGCCCTAGGCCTAAGCCTAACAGTAACCCTGGGAAGGGAAATCAGCCTCGTGTTAGGCTTCTTGCCAAGGAAAAAGCCGTGAAAGCAGCCATGTTGTGGCACTTTTGCACTCCCTTTTGGATGCCTTTCACAGCTCCAGTGTGCCTGGAACTCAGGGCTTCCTGATTTTAAAAATCCTAGCCCTAGGCCGAACCTCAACCCTAAGACGAGAAAGGCAAATCAGCCAGGAATTAGGCATGTCCCCAAGGAAAAAGCCGTTGAGGGAGGCATGTTGTGGTACTTTTGCGCTCTTCTTGGGTAGTCCTTCGCAGCTGCTGTGTTCTTGGAACTCAAGGCTTTCTGGTTAATAGGACCCTTACCCTAGGCGTAACTCAAACCTTAAGCCTAGGAAGGAAAATCAGCCTATGGTTCGGGATGCTCTCATGGAAATATCAGTGGTGGCAGCCAAGTTGCGTCACTTTTGCGCTCCCCTTGGGATGCCTTTCGCAGCTGCAGTGTGCCTGGAGCCCAGGGCTTCCTGGTTTTAAAAGTCCTAGGCCTAAGCCTAACAGTAACCCTAGGAAGGTAAATCAGCCGGGTATTAGGGTTCCTCCTAAGGGAAAAGCTGTGAAAGCAGCCATGTTGTGGCACTTCTGCACTCCCTTTGGGATGCCTTTGGCAGATGAAGTAAGCCTGGAACTCAGGGCTTCCTGGTTAAAGAAATCCAAGCCCTAGGCTGAACCCTAACCCTAACCCTAGGCAGATAAATCAGCCTAGGTATAGGGATGGTGCCAAGGAAAAAGCTGTGAAAGCTGCCATGTTGTTGCACTTTTGTACTCCCCTTGGGATGCCTTGAACAGCTGCAGTGTGCCTGGAGCTCAGGGCTTCCTAGTTTTAAAAATCCTAGCCCTAGGCCTAAGCCTAACAGTAACCCTGGGAAGGCAAATCAGCCTGGTGTTAGGCTTCTTGCCAAGGAAAAAGCCGTGAAAGCAGCCATGTTGTGGCACTTTTGCACTCTCTTTTGGATGCCTTTCACAGCTCCAGTGTGCCTGGAACTCAGGGCTTCCTGATTTTAAAAATCCTAGCCCTAGGCCGAACCTCAACCCTAAGACGAGAAAGGCAAATCAGCCAGGAATTAGGCATGTCCCCAAGGAAAAAGCCGTTGAGGGAGGCATGTTGTGGTACTTTTGCGCTCTTCTTGGGTAGTCCTTCGCAGCTGCTGTGTTCTTGGAACTCAAGGCTTTCTGGTTAATAGAACCCTTACCCGAGGCGTAACTCAAAGCTTAAGCCTAGGAAGGAAAATCAGCCTATGGTTCGGGATGCTCTCATGGAAATATCAGTGGTGGCAGCCAAGTTGCGTCACTTTTGCGCTCCCCCTGGGATGCCTTTCGCAGCTGCAGTGTGCCTGGAGCCCAGGGCTTCCTGGTTTTAAAAGTCCTAGGCCTAAGCCTAACAGTAACCCTAGGAAGGTAAATCAGCCGGGTATTAGGGTTCCTCCTAAGGGAAAAGCTGTGAAAGCAGCCATGTTGTGGCACTTCTGCACTCCCTTTGGGATGCCTTTGGCAGATGAAGTAAGCCTGGAACTCAGGGCTTCCTGGTTAAAGAAATCCAAGCCCTAGGCTGAACCCTAACCCTAACCCTAGGCAGATAAATCAGCCTAGGTATAGGGATGGTGCCAAGGAAAAAGCTGTGAAAGCTGCCATGTTGTTGCACTTTTGTACTCCCCTTGGGATGCCTTGAACAGCTGCAGTGTGCCTGGAGCTCAGGGCTTCCTAGTTTTAAAAATCCTAGCCCTAGGCCTAAGCCTAACAGTAACCCTGGAAAGGGAAATCAGCCTGGTGTTAGGCTTCTTGCCAAGGAAAAAGCCGTGAAAGCAGCCATGTTGTGGCACTTTTGCACTCCCTTTTGGATGCCTTTCACAGCTCCAGTGTGCCTGGAACTCAGGGCTTCCTGATTTTAAAAATCCTAGCCCTAGGCCGAACCCCAACCCTAAGACGAGAAAGGCAAATCAGCCAGGAATTAGGCATGTCCCCAAGGAAAAAGCTGTGGAGGCAGGCATGTTGTGGTACTTTTGCACTCTTCTTGGCTAGTCCTTCGCAGCTGCTGTGTTCTTGGAACTCACGGCTTTCTGGTTAATAGAACCCTTACCCTAGGCGTAACTCAAACCTTAAGCCTAGGAAGGAAAATCAGCCTATGGTTCGGGATGCTCTCATGGAAATATCAGTGGTGGCAGCCAAGTTGCGTCACTTTTGCGCTCCCCTTGGGATGCCTTTCGCAGCTGCAGTGTGCCTGGAGCCCAGGGCTTCCTGGTTTTAAAAGTCCTCGGCCTAAGCCTAACAGTAACCCTAGGAAGGTAAATCAGCCGGGTATTAGGGTTCTTCCTAAGGGAAAAGCCGTGAAAGCAGCCATGTTGTGGCACTTCTGCACTCCCTTTGGGATGCCTTTGGCAGATGAAGTAAGCCTGGAACTCAGGGCTTCCTGGTTAAAGAAATCCAAGCCCTAGGCTGAACCCTAACCCTAACCCTAGGCAGATAAATCAGCCTAGGTATAGGGATGGTGCCAAGGAAAAAGCTGTGAAAGCTGCCATGTTGTTGCACTTTTGTACTCCTCTTGGGATGCCTTGAACAGCTGCAGTGTGCCTGGAGCTCAGGGCTTCCTAGTTTTAAAAATCCTAGCCCTAGGCTTAAGCCTAACAGTAACCCTGGGAAGGCAAATCAGCCTGGTGTTAGGCTTCTTGCCAAGGAAAAAGCCGTGAAAGCAGCCATGTTGTGGCACTTTTGCACTCCCTTTTGGATGCCTTTCACAGCTCCAGTGTGCCTGGAACTCAGGGCTTCCTGATTTTAAAAATCCTAGCCCTAGGCCGAACCCCAACCCTAAGACGAGAAAGGCAAATCAGCCAGGAATTAGGCATGTCCCCAAGGAAAAACTGTGGAGGCAGGCATGTTGTGGTACTTTTGCGCTCTTCTTGGCTAGTCCTTCGCAGCTGCTGTGTTCTTGGAACTCAGGGCTTTCTGGTTAATAGAACCCTTACCCTAGGCGTAACTCAAACCTTAAGCCTAGGAAGGAAAATCAGCCTATGGTTCGGGATGCTCTCATGGAAATATCAGTGGTGGCAGCCAAGTTGCGTCACTTTTGCGCTCCCCTTGGGATGCCTTTCGCAGCGTCAGTGTGCCTGGAGCCCAGGGCTTCCTGGTTTTAAAAGTCCTAGGCCTAAGCCTAACAGTAACCCTAGGAAGGTAAATCAGCCGGGTATTAGGGTTCTTCCTAAGGGAAAAGCCGTGAAAGCAGCCATGTTGTGGCACTTCTGCACATCCTTTGGGATGCCTTTGGCAGATGAAGTAAGCCTGGAACTCAGGGCTTCCTGGTTAAAGAAATCCAAGCCCTAGGCTGAACCCTAACCCTAACCCTAGGCAGATAAATCAGCCTAGGTATAGGGATGGTGCCAAGGAAAAAGCTGTGAAAGCTGCCATGTTGTTGCGCTTTTGTACTCCCCTTGGGATGCCTTGAACAGCTGCAGTGTGCCTGGAGCTCAGGGCTTCCTAGTTTTAAAAATCCTAGCCCTAGGCCTAAGCCTAACAGTAACCCTGGGAAGGCAAATCAGCCTGGTGTTAGGCTTCTTGCCAAGGAAAAAGCCGTGAAAGCAGCCATGTTGTGGCACTTTTGCACTCCCTTTTGGATGCCTTTCACAGCTCCAGTGTGCCTGGAACTCAGGGCTTCCTGATTTTAAAAATCCTAGCCCTAGGCCGAACCCCAACCCTAAGACGAGAAAGGCAAATCAGCCAGGACTTAGGCATGTCCCCAAGGAAAAACTGTGGAGGCAGGCATGTTGTGGTACTTTTGCGCTCTTCTTGGGTAGTCCTTCGCAGCTGCTGTGTTCTTGGAACTCAGGGCTTTCTGGTTAATAGAACCCTTACCCTAGGCGTAACTCAAACCTTAAGCCTAGGAAGGAAAATCAGCCTATGGTTCGGGATGCTCTCATGGAAATATCAGTGGTGGCAGCCAAGTTGCGTCACTTTTGCGCTCCCCTTGGGATGCCTTTCGCAGCGTCAGTGTGCCTGGAGCCCAGGGCTTCCTGGTTTTAAAAGTCCTAGGCCTAAGCCTAACAGTAACCCTAGGAAGGTAAATCAGCCGGGTATTAGGGTTCTTCCTAAGGGAAAAGCCGTGAAAGCAGCCATGTTGTGGCACTTCTGCACTCCCTTTGGGATGCCTTTGGCAGATGAAGTAAGCCTGGAACTCCGGGCTTCCTGGTTAAAGAAATCCAAAACATAGGTTGAACCCTAACCCTAGGCAGATAAATCAGCCTAGGTATAGGGATGGTGCCAAGGAAAAAGCTGTGAAAGCTGCCATGTTGTTGCACTTTTGTACTCCCCTTGGGATGCCTTGAACAGCTGCAGTGTGCCTGGAGCTCAGGGCTTCCTAGTTTTAAAAATCCTAGCCCTAGGCCTAAGCCTAACAGTAACCCTGGGAAGGCAAATCAGCCTGGTGTTAGGCTTCTTGCCAAGGAAAAAGCCGTGAAAGCAGCCATGTTGTGGCACTTTTGCACTCCCTTTTGGATGCCTTTCACAGCTCCAGTGTGCCTGGAACTCAGGGCTTCCTGATTTTAAAAATCCTAGCCCTAGGCCGAACCTCAACCCTAAGACGAGAAAGGCAAATCAGCCAGGAATTAGGCATGTCCCCAAGGAAAAAGCTGTGGAGGCAGGCATGTTGTGGTACTTTTGCGCTCTTCTTGGCTAGTCCTTCGCAGCTGCTGTGTTCTTGGAACTCAGGGCTTTCTGGTTAATAGAACCCTTACCCTAGGCGTAACTCAAACCTTAAGCCTAGGAAGGAAAATCAGCCTATGGTTCGGGATGCTCTCATGGAAATATCAGTGGTGGCAGCCAAGTTGCGTCACTTTTGCGCTCCCCTTGGGATGCCTTTCGCAGCGTCAGTGTGCCTGGAGCCCAGGGCTTCCTGGTTTTAAAAGTCCTAGGCCTAAGCCTAACAGTAACCCTAGGAAGGTAAATCAGCCGGGTATTAGGGTTCTTCCTAAGGGAAAAGCCGTGAAAGCAGCCATGTTGTGGCACTTCTGCACATCCTTTGGGATGCCTTTGGCAGATGAAGTAAGCCTGGAACTCAGGGCTTCCTGGTTAAAGAAATCCAAGCCCTAGGCTGAACCCTAACCCTAACCCTAGGCAGATAAATCAGCCTAGGTATAGGGATGGTGCCAAGGAAAAAGCTGTGAAAGCTGCCATGTTGTTGCGCTTTTGTACTCCCCTTGGGATGCCTTGAACAGCTGCAGTGTGCCTGGAGCTCAGGGCTTCCTAGTTTTAAAAATCCTAGCCCTAGGCCTAAGCCTAACAGTAACCCTGGGAAGGCAAATCAGCCTGGTGTTAGGCTTCTTGCCAAGGAAAAAGCCGTGAAAGCAGCCATGTTGTGGCACTTTTGCACTCCCTTTTGGATGCCTTTCACAGCTCCAGTGTGCCTGGAACTCAGGGCTTCCTGATTTTAAAAATCCTAGCCCTAGGCCGAACCCCAACCCTAAGACGAGAAAGGCAAATCAGCCAGGACTTAGGCATGTCCCCAAGGAAAAACTGTGGAGGCAGGCATGTTGTGGTACTTTTGCGCTCTTCTTGGCTAGTCCTTCGCAGCTGCTGTGTTCTTGGAACTCAGGGCTTTCTGGTTAATAGAACCCTTACCCTAGGCGTAACTCAAACCTTAAGCCTAGGAAGGAAAATCAGCCTATGGTTCGGGATGCTCTCATGGAAATATCAGTGGTGGCAGACAAGTTGCGTCACTTTTGCGCTCCCCTTGGGATGCCTTTCGCAGCGTCAGTGTGCCTGGAGCCCAGGGCTTCCTGGTTTTAAAAGTCCTAGGCCTAAGCCTAACAGTAACCCTAGGAAGGTAAATCAGCCGGGTATTAGGGTTCTTCCTAAGGGAAAAGCCGTGAAAGCAGCCATGTTGTGGCACTTCTGCACTCCCTTTGGGATGCCTTTGGCAGATGAAGTAAGCCTGGAACTCCGGGCTTCCTGGTTAAAGAAATCCAAAACCTAGGTTGAACCCTAACCCTAGGCAGATAAATCAGCCTAGGTATAGGGATGGTGCCAAGAAAAAAGCTGTGAAAGCTGCCATGTTGTTGCACTTTTGTACTCCCCTTGGGATGCCTTGAACAGCTGCAGTGTGCCTGGAGCTCAGGGCTTCCTAGTTTTAAAAATCCTAGCCCTAGGCCTAAGCCTAACAGTAACCCTGGGAAGGCAAATCAGCCTGGTGTTAGGCTTCTTGCCAAGGAAAAAGCCGTGAAAGCAGCCATGTTGTGGCACTTTTGCACTCCCTTTTGGATGCCTTTCACAGCTCCAGTGTGCCTGGAACTCAGGGCTTCCTGATTTTAAAAATCCTAGCCCTAGGCCGAACCTCAACCCTAAGACGAGAAAGGCAAATCAGCCAGGAATTAGGCATGTCCCCAAGGAAAAAGCTGTGGAGGCAGGCATGTTGTGGTACTTTTGCGCTCTTCTTGGCTAGTCCTTCGCAGCTGCTGTGTTCTTGGAACTCAGGGCTTTCTGGTTAATAGAACCCTTACCCTAGGCGTAACTCAAACCTTAAGCCTAGGAAGGAAAATCAGCCTATGGTTCGGGATGCTCTCATGGAAATATCAGTGGTGGCAGCCAAGTTGCGTCACTTTTGCGCTCCCCTTGGGATGCCTTTCGCAGCTGCAGTGTGCCTGGAGCCCAGGGCTTCCTGGTTTTAAAAGTCCTAGGCCTAAGCCTAACAGTAACCCTAGGAAGGTAAATCAGCCGGGTATTAGGGTTCTTCCTAAGGGAAAAGCCGTGAAAGCAGCCATGTTGTGGCACTTCTGCACTCCCTTTGGGATGCCTTTGGCAGATGAAGTAAGCCTGGAACTCCGGGCTTCCTGGTTAAAGAAATCCAAGCCCTAGGTTGAACCCTAACCCTAGGAAGAAAAATCAGCCTAGGTATAGGGATGGTGCCAAGGAAAAAGTCGTGAAAGCAGCCATGTTGTGGCACTTCTGCACTCCCTTTGGGATGCCTTTGGCAGATGAAGTAAGCCTGGAACTCAGGGCTTCCTGGTTAAAGAAATCCAAGCCCTAGGCTGAACCCTAACCCTAGGCAGATAAATCAGTCTAGGTATAAGGATGGTGCCAAGGAAAAAGCTGTGAAAGCTGCCATGTTGTTGCACTTTTGTACTCCCCTAGGGATGCCTTGAACAGCTGCAGTGTGCCTGGAGCTCAGGGCTTCCTAGTTTTAAAAATCCTAGCCCTAGGCCTAAGCCTAACAGTAACCCTGGGAAGGGAAATCAGCCTGGTGTTAGGATTCTTGCCAAGGAAAAAGTCGTGAAAGCAGCCATGTTGTGGCACTTTTGCACTCCCTTTTGGATGCCTTTGGCAGATGAAGTAAGCCTGGAACTCAGGGCTTCCTGGTTAAAGAAATCCAAGCCCTAGGCTGAACCCTAACCCTAACCCTAGGCAGATAAATCAGCCTAGGTATAGGGATGGTGCCAATGAAAAAGCTGTGAAAGCTGCCATGTTGTTGCACTTTTGTACTCCCCTTGGGATGCCTTGAACAGCTGCAGTGTGCCTGGAGCTCAGGGCTTCCTAGTTTTAAAAATCCTAGCCCTAGGCCTAAGCCTAACAGTAACCCTGGGAAGGCAAATCAGCCTGGTGTTAGGCTTCTTGCCAAGGAAAAAGCCGTGAAAGCAGCCATGTTGTGGCACTTTTGCACTCCCTTTTGGATGCCTTTCACAGCTCCAGTGTGCCTGGAACTCAGGGCTTCCTGATTTTAAAAATCCTAGCCCTAGGCCGAACCTCAACCCTAAGACGAGAAAGGCAAATCAGCCAGGAATTAGGCATGTCCCCAAGGAAAAAGCTGTGGAGGCAGGCATGTTGTGGTACTTTTGCGCTCTTCTTGGCTAGTCCTTCGCAGCTGCTGTGTTCTTGGAACTCAGGGCTTTCTGGTTAATAGAACCCTTACCCTAGGCGTAACTCAAACCTTAAGCCTAGGAAGGAAAATCAGCCTATGGTTCGGGATGGTCTCATGGAAATATCAGTGGTGGCAGCCAAGTTGCGTCACTTTTGCGCTCCCCTTGGGATGCCTTTCGCAGCTGCAGTGTGCCTGGAGCCCAGGGCTTCCTGGTTTTAAAAGTCCTAGGCCTAAGCCTAACAGTAACCCTAGGAAGGTAAATCAGCCGGGTATTAGGGTTCTTCCTAAGGGAAAAGCCGTGAAAGCAGCCATGTTGTGGCACTTCTGCACTCCCTTTGGGATGCCTTTGGCAGATGAAGTAAGCCTGGAACTCAGGGCTTCCTGGTTAAAAAAATCCAAGCCCTAGGCTGAACCCTAACCCTAACCCTAGGCAGATAAATCAGCCTAGGTATAGGGATGGTGCCAAGGAAAAAGCTGTGAAAGCTGCCATGTTGTTGCACTTTTGTACTCCCCTTGGGATGCCTTGAACAGCTGCAGTGTGCCTGGAGCTCAGGGCTTCCTAGTTTTAAAAATCCTAGCCCTAGGCCTAAGCCTAACAGTAACCCTGGGAAGGCAAATCAGCCTGGTGTTAGGCTTCTTGCCAAGGAAAAAGCCGTGAAAGCAGCCATGTTGTGGCACTTTTGCACTCCCTTTTGGATGCCTTTCACAGCTCCAGTGTGCCTGGAACTCAGGGCTTCCTGATTTTAAAAATCCTAGCCCTAGGCCGAACCTCAACCCTAAGACGAGAAAGGCAAATCAGCCAGGAATTAGGCATGTCCCCAAGGAAAAAGCTGTGGAGGCAGGCATGTTGTGCTACTTTTGCACTCTTCTTGGCTAGTCCTTCGCAGCTGCTGTGTTCTTGGAACTCAAGGCTTTCTGGTTAATAGAACCCTTACCCTAGGCGTAACTCAAACCTTAAGCCTAGGAAGGAAAATCAGCCTATGGTTCGGGATGGTCTCATGGAAATATCAGTGGTGGCAGCCAAGTTGCGTCACTTTTGCGCTCCCCTTGGGATGCCTTTCGCAGCTGCAGTGTGCCTGGAGCCCAGGGCTTCCTGGTTTTAAAAGTCCTAGGCCTAAGCCTAACAGTAACCCTAGGAAGGTAAATCAGCCGGGTATTAGGGTTCTTCCTAAGGGAAAAGCCGTGAAAGCAGCCATGTTGTGGCACTTCTGCACTCCCTTTGGGATGCCTTTGGCAGATGAAGTAAGCCTGGAACTCAGGGCTTCCTGGTTAAAGAAATCCAAGCCCTAGGCTGAACCCTAACCCTAACCCTAGGCAGATAAATCAGCCTAGGTATAGGGATGGTGCCAAGGAAAAAGCTGTGAAAGCTGCCATGTTGTTGCACTTTTGTACTCCCCTTGGGATGCCTTGAACAGCTGCAGTGTGCCTGGAGCTCAGGGCTTCCTAGTTTTAAAAATCCTAGCCCTAGGCCTAAGCCTAACAGTAACCCTGGGAAGGGAAATCAGCCTGGTGTTAGGCTTCTTGCCAAGGAAAAAGGCGTGAAAGCAGCCATGTTGTGGCACTTTTGCACTCCCTTTTGGATGCCTTTCACAGCTCCAGTGTGCCTGGAACTCAGGGCTTCCTGATTTTAAAAATCCTAGCCCTAGGCCGAACCTCAACTCTAACACGAGAAAGGCAAATCAGCCAGGAATTAGGCATGTCCCCAAGGAAAAAGCTGTGGAGGCAGGCATGTTGTGGTACTTTTGCGCTCTTCTTGGCTAGTCCTTCGCAGCTGCTGTGTTCTTGGAACTCAGGGCTTTCTGGTTAATAGAACCCTTACCCTAGGCGTAACTCAAACCTTAAGCCTAGGAAGGAAAATCAGCCTATGGTTCGGGATGCTCTCATGGAAATATCAGTGGTGGCAGCCAAGTTGCGTCACTTTTGCGCTCCCCTTGGGATGCCTTTCGCAGCGTCAGTGTGCCTGGAGCCCAGGGCTTCCTGGTTTTAAAAGTCCTAGGCCTAAGCCTAACAGTAACCCTAGGAAGGTAAATCAGCCGGGTATTAGGGTTCTTCCTAAGGGAAAAGCCGTGAAAGCAGCCATGTTGTGGCACTTCTGCACTCCCTTTGGGATGCCTTTGGCAGATGAAGTAAGCCTGGAACTCAGGGCTTCCTGGTTAAAGAAATCCAAGCCCTAGGCTGAACCCTAACCCTAACCCTAGGCAGATAAATCAGCCTAGGTATAGGGATGGTAACAAGGAAAAAGCTGTGAAAGCTGCCATGTTGTTGCACTTTTGTACTCCCCTTGGGATGCCTTGAACAGCTGCAGTGTGCCTGGAGCTCAGGGCTTCCTAGTTTTAAAAATCCTAGCCCTAGGCCTAAGCCTAACAGTAACCCTGGGAAGGCAAATCAGCCTGGTGTTAGGCTTCTTGCCAAGGAAAAAGCCGTGAAAGCAGCCATGTTGTGGCACTTTTGCACTCCCTTTTGGATGCCTTTCACAGCTCCAGTGTGCCTGGAACTCAGGGCTTCCTGATTTTAAAAATCCTAGCCCTAGGCCGAACCTCAACCCTAAGACGAGAAAGGCAAATCAGCCAGGAATTAGGCATGTCCCCAAGGAAAAAGCTGTGGAGGCAGGCATGTTGTGGTACTTTTGCGCTCTTCTTGGCTAGTCCTTCGCAGCTGCTGTGTTCTTGGAACTCAGGGCTTTCTGGTTAATAGAACCCTTACCCTAGGCGTAACTCAAACCTTAAGCCTAGGAAGGAAAATCAGCCTATGGTTCGGGATGCTCTCATGGAAATATCAGTGGTGGCAGCCAAGTTGCGTCACTTTTGCGCTCCCCTTGGGATGCCTTTCGCAGCTGCAGTGTGCCTGGAGCCCAGGGCTTCCTGGTTTTAAAAGTCCTAGGCCTAAGCCTAACAGTAACCCTAGGAAGGTAAATCAGCCGGGTATTAGGGTTCTTCCTAAGGGAAAAGCCGTGAAAGCAGCCATGTTGTGGCACTTCTGCACTCCCTTTGGGATGCCTTTGGCAGATGAAGTAAGCCTGGAACTCCGGGCTTCCTGGTTAAAGAAATCCAAGCCCTAGGCTGAACCCTAACCCTAACCCTAGGCAGATAAATCAGCCTAGGTATAGGGATGGTGCCAAGGAAAAAGCTGTGAAAGCTGCCATGTTGTTGCACTTTTGTACTCCCCTTGGGATGCCTTGAACAGCTGCAGTGTGCCTGGATCTAAGGGCTTCCTAGTTTTAAAAATCCTAGCCCTAGGCCTAAGCCTAACAGTAACCCTGGAAAGGGAAATCAGCCTGGTGTTAGGCTTCTTGCCAAGGAAAAAGCCGTGAAAGCAGCCATTTTGTGGCACTTTTGCACTCCCTTTTGGATGCCTTTCACAGCTCCAGTGTGCCTGGAACTCAGGGCTTCCTGATTTTAAAAATCCTAGCCCTAGGCCGAACCCCAACCCTAAGACGAGAAAGGCAAATCAGCCAGGAATTAGGCATGTCCCCAAGGAAAAAGCTGTGGAGGCAGGCATGTTGTGGTACTTTTGCGCTCTTCTTGGCTAGTCCTTCGCAGCTGCTGTGTTCTTGGAACTCAGGGCTTTCTGGTTAATAGAACCCTTACCCTAGGCGTAACTCAAACCTTAAGCCTAGGAAGGAAAATCAGCCTATGGTTCGGGATGGTCTCATGGAAATATCAGTGGTGGCAGCCAAGTTGCGTAACTTTTGCGCTCCCCTTGGGATGCCTTTCGCAGCTGCAGTGTGCCTGGAGCCCAGGGCTTCCTGGTTTTAAAAGTCCTAGGCCTAAGCCTAACAGTAACCCTAGGAAGGTAAACCAGCCGGGTATTAGGGTTCTTCCTAAGGGAAAAGCCGTGAAAGCAGCCATGTTGTGGCACTTCTGCACTCCCTTTGGGATGCCTTTGGCAGATGAAGTAAGCCTGGAACTCAGGGCTTCCTGGTTAAAGAAATCCAAAACCTAGGTTGAACCCTAACCCTAGGCAGATAAATCAGCCTAGGTATAGGGATGGTGCCAAGGAAAAAGCTGTGAAAGCTGCCATGTTGTTGCACTTTTGTACTCCCCTTGAGATCCCTTTTGCAGCTGCAGTGTGCCTGGAGCCCAGGGCTTCCTGGTTTTAAAAGTCCTAGGCCTAAGCCTAACAGTAACCCTAGGAAGGTAAATCAGCCGGGTATTAGGGTTCTTCCTAAGGGAAAAGCCGTGAATGCAGCCATGTTGTGGCACTTCTGCACTCCCTTTGGGATGCCTTTGGCAGATGAAGTAAGCCTGGAACTCAGGGCTTCCTGGTTAAAGAAATCCAAGCCCTAGGCTGAACCCTAACCCTAACCCTAGGCAGATAAATCAGCCTAGGTATAGGGATGGTGCCAAGGAAAAAGCTGTGAAAGCTGCCATGTTGTTGCACTTTTGTACTCCCCTTGGGATGCCTTGAACAGCTGCAGTGTGCCTGGAGCTCAGGGCTTCCTAGTTTTAAAAATCCTAGCCCTAGGCCTAAGCCTAACAGTAACCCTGGGAAGGGAAATCAGCCTGGTGTTAGGCTTCTTGCCAAGGAAAAAGCCGTGAAAGCAGCCATGTTGTGGCACTTTTGCACTCCCTTTTGGATGCCTTTCACAGCTCCAGTGTGCCTGGAACTCAGGGCTTCCTGATTTTAAAAATCCTAGCCCTAGGCCGAACCCCAACCCTAAGACGAGAAAGGCAAATCAGCCAGGAATTAGGCATGTCCCCAAGGAAAAAGCTGTGGAGGCAGGCATGTTGTGGTACTTTTGCGCTCTTCTTGGCTAGTCCTTCGCAGCTGCTGTGTTCTTGGAACTCAGGGCTTTCTGGTTAATAGAACCCTTACCCTAGGCGTAACTCAAACCTTAAACCTAGGAAGGAAAATCAGCCTATGGTTCGGGATGCTCTCATGGAAATACCAGTGGTGGCAGCCAAGTTGCGTCACTTTTGCGCTCCCCTTGGGATGCCTTTCGCAGCGTCAGTGTGCCTGGAGCCCAGGGCTTCCTGGTTTTAAAAGTCCTCGGCCTAAGCCTAACAGTAACCCTAGGAAGGTAAATCAGCCGGGTATTAGGGTTCTTCCTAAGGGAAAAGCCGTGAAAGCAGCCATGTTGTGGCACTTCTGCACTCCCTTTGGGATGCCTTTGGCAGATGAAGTAAGCCTGGAACTCAGGGCTTCCTGGTTAAAGAAATCCAAGCCCTAGGCTGAACCCTAACCCTAACCCTAGGCAGATAAATCAGCCTAGGTATAGGGATGGTGCCAAGGAAAAAGCTGTGAAAGCTGCCATGTTGTTGCACTTTTGTACTCCTCTTGGGATGCCTTGAACAGCTGCAGTGTGCCTGGAGCTCAGGGCTTCCTAGTTTTAAAAATCCTAGCCCTAGGCCTAAGCCTAACAGTAACCCTGGGAAGGCAAATCAGCCTGGTGTTAGGCTTCTTGCCAAGGAAAAAGCCGTGAAAGCAGCCATGTTGTGGCACTTTTGCACTCCCTTTTGGATGCCTTTCACAGCTCCAGTGTGCCTGGAACTCAGGGCTTCCTGATTTTAAAAATCCTAGCCCTAGGCCGAACCCCAACCCTAAGACGAGAAAGGCAAATCAGCCAGGAATTAGGCATGTCCCCAAGGAAAAACTGTGGAGGCAGGCATGTTGTGGTACTTTTGCGCTCTTCTTGGGTAGTCCTTCGCAGCTGCTGTGTTCTTGGAACTCAGGGCTTTCTGGTTAATAGAACCCTTACCCTAGGCGTAACTCAAACCTTAAGCCTAGGAAGGAAAATCAGCCTATGGTTCGGGATGCTCTCATGGAAATATCAGTGGTGGCAGCCAAGTTGCGTCACTTTTGCGCTCCCCTTGGGATGCCTTTCGCAGCTGCAGTGTGCCTGGAGCCCAGGGCTTCCTGGTTTTAAAAGTCCTAGGCCTAAGCCTAACAGTAACCCTAGGAAGGTAAATCAGCCGGGTATTAGGGTTCTTCCTAAGGGAAAAGCCGTGAAAGCAGCCATGTTGTGGCACTTCTGCACTCCCTTTGGGATGCCTTTGGCAGATGAAGTAAGCCTGGAACTCAGGGCTTCCTGGTTAAAGAAATCCAAGCCCTAGGCTGAACCCTAACCATAACCCTAGGCATATAAATCAGCCTAGGTATAGGGATGGTGCCAAGGAAAAAGCTGTGAAAGCTGCCATGTTGTTGCACTTTTGTACTCCCCTTGGGATGCCTTGAACAGCTGCAGTGTGCCTGGAGCTAAGGGCTTCCTAGTTTTAAAAATCCTAGCCCTAGGCCTAAGCCTAACAGTAACCCTGGGAAGGGAAATCAGCCTGGTGTTAGGCTTCTTGCCAAGGAAAAAGCCGTGAAAGCAGCCATGTTGTGGCACTTTTGCACTCCCTTTTGGATGCCTTTCACAGCTCCAGTGTGCCTGGAACTCAGGGCTTCCTGATTTTAAAAATCCTAGCCCTAGGCCGAACCCCAGCCCTAAGGCGAGAAAGGCAAATCAGCCAGGAATTAGGCATGTCCCCAAGGAAAAAGCTGTGGAGGCAGGCATGTTGTGGTACTTTTGCGCTCTTCTTGGCTAGTCCTTCGCAGCTGCTGTGTTCTTGGAACTCAGGGCTTTCTGGTTAATAGAACCCTTACCCTAGGCGTAACTCAAACCTTAAGCCTAGGAAGGAAAATCAGCCTATGGTTCGGGATGCTCTCATGGAAATATCAGTGGTGGCAGCCAAGTTGCGTCACTCTTGCGCTCCCCTTGGGATGCCTTTTGCAGCTGCAGTGTGCCTGGAGCCCAGGGCTTCCTGGTTTTAAAAGTCCTAGGCCTAAGCCTAACAGTAACCCTAGGAAGGTAAATCAGCCGGGTATTAGGGTTCTTCCTAAGGGAAAAGCCGTGAAAGCAGCCATGTTGTGGCACTTCTGCACTCCCTTTGGGACGCCTTTGGCAGATGAAGTAAGCCTGGAACTCAGGGCTTCCTGGTTAAAGAAATCCAAGCCCTAGGCTGAACCCTAACCCTAACCCTAGGCAGATAAATCAGCCTAGGTATAGGGATGGTGCCCAGGAAAAAGCTGTGAAAGCTGCCATGTTGTTGCACTTTTGTACTCCCCTTGGGATGCCTTGAACAGCTGCAGTGTGCCTGGAGCCCAGGGCTTCCTGGTTTTAAAAGTCCTAGGCCTAAGCCTAACAGTAACCCTTGGAAGGTAAATCAGCCGGGTATTAGGGTTCTTCTTAAGGGAAAAGCCGTGAAAGCAGCCATGTTGTGGCACTTCTGCACTCCCTTTGGGATGCCTTTGGCAGATGAAGTAAGCCTGGAACTCAGGGCTTCCTGGTTAAAGAAATCCAAGCCCTAGGTTGAACCCTAACCCTATCCCTAACCCTAGGCAGATAAATCAGTCTAGGTATAGGGATGGTGCCAAGGAAAAAGCTGTGAAAGCTGCCATGTTGTTGCACTTTTGTACTCCCCTTGGGATGCCTTGAACAGCTGCAGTGTGCCTGGAGCTCACGGCTTCCTAGTTTTAAAAATCCTAGCCCTAGGCCTAAGCCTAACAGTAACCCTGGGAAGGGAAATCAGCCTGGTGTTAGGCTTCTTGCCAAGGAAAAAGCCGTGAAAGCAGCCATGTTGTGGCACTTTTGCACTCCCTTTTGGATGCCTTTCATAGCTCCGGTGTGCCTGGAACTCAGGGCTTCCTGATTTTAAAAATCCTAGCCCTAGGCCGAACCCCAGCCCTAAGACGAGAAATGCAAATCAGGGTGGAATTAGGCATGTCCCCAAGGAAAAAGCTGTGAAGGCAGGCATGTTGTGGTACTTTTGCGCTCTTCTTGGGTAGTCCTTCGCAGCTGCTGTGTTCTTGGAACTCAGGGCTTTCTGGTTAATAGAACCCTTACCCTAGGCGTAACTCAAACCTTAAGCCTAGGAAGGAAAATCAGCCTATGGTTCGGGATGCTCTCATGGAAATATCAGTGGTGGCAGCCAAGTTGCGTCACTTTTGCGCTCCCCTTGGGATGCCTTTTGCAGCTGCAGTGTGCCTGGAGCCCAGGGCTTCCTGGTTTTAAAAGTCCTAGGCCTAAGCCTAACAGTAACCCTAGGAAGGTAAATCAGCCGGGTATTAGGGTTCTTCCTAAGGGAAAAGCCGTGAAAGCAGCCATGTTGTGGCACTTCTGCACTCCCTTTGGGATGCCTTTGGCAGATGAAGTAAGCCTGGAACTCAGGGCTTCCTGGTTAAAGAAATCCAAGCCCTAGGCTGATCCCTAACCCTAGGCAGATAAATCAGCCTAGGTATAGGGATGGTGCCAAGGAAAAATCTGTGAAAGCTGCCATGTTGTTGCACTTTTGTACTCCCCTTGGGATGCCTTGAACAGCTGCAGTGTGCCTGGAGCTAAGGGCTTCCTAGTTTTAAAAATCCTAGCCCTAGGCCTAAGCCTAACAGTAACCCTGGGAAGGCAAATCAGCCTGGTGTTAGGCTTCTTGCCAAGGAAAAAGCCGTGAAAGCAGCCATGTTGTGGCACTTTTGCACTCCCTTTTGGATGCCTTTCACAGCTCCAGTGTGCCTGGAACTCAGGGCTTCCTGATTTTAAAAATCCTAGCCCTAGGCCGAACCCCAGCCCTAAGACGAGAAAGGCAAATCAGCCAGGAATTAGGCATGTCCCCAAGGAAAAAGCTGTGGAGGCAGGCATGTTGTGGCACTTTTGCACTCTTGTTGGGTAGTCCTTCGCAGCTGCTGTGTTCTTGGAACTCAGGGCTTTCTGGTTAATAGAACCCTTACCCTAGGCGTAACTCAAACCTTAAGCCTAGGAAGGAAAATCAGCCTATGGTTCGGGATGCTCTCATGGAAATATCAGTGGTGGCAGCCAAGTTGCGTCACTTTTGCGCTCCCCTTGGGATACCTTTCACAGCTGCAGTGTGCCTGGAGCCCAGGGCTTCCTGGTTTTAAAAGTCCTAGGCCTAAGCCTAACAGTAACCCTAGGAAGGTAAATCAGCCGGGTATTAGGGTTCTTCCTAAGGGAAAAGCCGTGAAAGCAGCCATGTTGTGGCACTTCTGCACTCCCTTTGGGATGCCTTTGGCAGATGAAGTAAGCCTGGAACTCAGGGCTTCCTGGTTAAAGAAATCCAAGCCCAAGGTTGAACCCTAACCCTAGGCAGATAAATCAGCCTAGGTATAGGGATGGTGCCAAGGAAAAAGCTGTGAAAGCTGCCATGTTGTTGCACTTTTGTACTCCCCTTGGGATGCCCTTCGCAGCTGCAGTGTGCCTGGAGCCCAGGGCTTCCTGGTTTTCAAAGTCCTAGGCCTAATCCTAACAGTAACCCTAGGAAGGTAAATCAGCCGGGTATTAGGGTTCTTCCTAAGGGAAAAGCCGTGAAAGCAGCCATGTTGTGGCACTTCTGCACTCCCTTTGGGATGCCTTTGGCAGATGAAGTAAGCCTGGAACTCAGGGCTTCCTGGTTAAAGAAATCCAAGCCCTAGGCTGAACCCTAACCCTAACCCTAGGCAGATAAATCAGCCTAGGTATAGGGATGGTGCCAAGGAAAAAGCTGTGAAAGCTAGCATGTTGTTGCACTTTTGTACTCCCCTTGGGATGCCTTGAACAGCTGCAGTGTGCCTGGAGCTCAGGGCTTCCTAGTTTTAAAAATCCTAGCCCTAGGCCTAAGCCTAACAGTAACCCTGGGAAGGGAAATCAGCCTGGTGTTAGGCTTCTTGCCAAGGAAAAAGCCGTGAAAGCAGCCATGTTGTGGCACTTTTGCACTCCCTTTTGGATGCCTTTCACAGCTCCAGTGTGCCTGGAACTCAGGGCTTCCTGATTTTAAAAATCCTAGCCCTAGGCCGAACCCCAGCCCTAAGACGAGAAAGGCAAATCAGCCAGGAATTAGGCATGTCCCCAAGGAAAAAGCTGTGGAGGCAGGCATGTTGTGGTACTTTTGCGCTCTTCTTGGCTAGTCCTTCGCAGCTGCTGTGTTCTTGGAACTCAGGGCTTTCTGGTTAATAGAACCCTTACCCTAGGCGTAACTCAAACCTTAAGCCTAGGAAGGAAAATCAGCCTATGGTTCGGGATGCTCTCATGGAAATATCAGTGGTGGCAGCCAAGTTGCGTCACTTTTGCGCTCCCCTTGGGATGCCTTTCGCAGCGTCAGTGTGCCTGGAGCCCAGGGCTTCCTGGTTTTAAAAGTCCTAGGCCTAAGCCTAACAGTAACCCTAGGAAGGTAAATCAGCCGGGTATTAGGGTTCTTCCTAAGGGAAAAGCCGTGAAAGCAGCCATGTTGTGGCACTTCTGCACTCCCTTTGGGATGCCTTTGGCAGATGAAGTAAGCCTGGAACTCAGGGCTTCCTGGTTAAAGAAATCCAAGCCCTAGGCTGAACCCTAACCCTAACCCTAGGCAGATAAATCAGCCTAGGTATAGGGATGGTGCGAAGGAAAAAGCTGTGAAAGCTGCCATGTTGTTGCACTTTTGTACTCCCCTTGGGATGCCTTGAACAGCTGCAGTGTGCCTGGAGCTCAGGGCTTCCTAGTTTTAAAAATCCTAGCCCTAGGCCTAAGCCTAACAGTAACCCTGGGAAGGCAAATCAGCCTGGTGTTAGGCTTCTTGCCAAGGAAAAAGCCGTGAAAGCAGCCATGTTGTGGCACTTTTGCACTCCCTTTTGGATGCCTTTCACAGCTCCAGTGTGCCTGGAACTCAGGGCTTCCTGATTTTAAAAATCCTAGCCCTAGGCCGAACCTCAACCCTAAGACGAGAAAGGCAAATCAGCCAGGAATTAGGCATGTCCCCAAGGAAAAAGCTGTGGAGGCAGGCATGTTGTGGTACTTTTGCGCTCTTCTTGGCTAGTCCTTCCCAGCTGCTGTGTTCTTGGAACTCAGGGCTTTCTGGTTAATAGAACCCTTACCCTAGGCGTAACTCAAACCTTAAGCCTAGGAAGGAAAATCAGCCTATGGTTCGGGATGCTCTCATGGAAATATCAGTGGTGGCAGCCAAGTTGCGTCACTTTTGCGCTCCCCTTGGGATGCCTTTCGCAGCTGCAGTGTGCCTGGAGCCCAGGGCTTCCTGGTTTTAAAAGTCCTAGGCCTAAGCCTAACAGTAACCCTAGGAAGGTAAATCAGCCGGGTATTAGGGTTCTTCCTAAGGGAAAAGCCGTGAAAGCAGCCATGTTGTGGCACTTCTGCACTCCCTTTGGGATGCCTTTGGCAGATGAAGTAAGCCTGGAACTCCGGGCTTCCTGGTTAAAGAAATCCAAGCCCTAGGCTGAACCCTAACCCTAACCCTAGGCAGATAAATCAGCTTAGGTATAGGGATGGTGCCAAGGAAAAAGCTGTGAAAGCTGCCATGTTGTTGCACTTTTGTACTCCCCTTGGGATGCCTTGAACAGCTGCAGTGTGCCTGGATCTAAGGGCTTCCTAGTTTTAAAAATCCTAGCCCTAGGCCTAAGCCTAACAGTAACCCTGGAAAGGGAAATCAGCCTGGTGTTAGGCTTCTTGCCAAGGAAAAAGCCGTGAAAGCAGCCATGTTGTGGCACTTTTGCACTCCCTTTTGGATGCCTTTCACAGCTCCAGTGTGCCTGGAACTCAGGGCTTCCTGATTTTAAAAATCCTAGCCCTAGGCCGAACCCCAACCCTAAGACGAGAAAGGCAAATCAGCCAGGAATTAGGCATGTCCCCAAGGAAAAAGCTGTGGAGGCAGGCATGTTGTGGTACTTTTGCGCTCTTCTTGGCTAGTCCTTCGCAGCTGCTGTGTTCTTGGAACTCAGGGCTTTCTGGTTAATAGAACCCTTACCCTAGGCGTAACTCAAACCTTAAGCCTAGGAAGGAAAATCAGCCTATGGTTCGGGATGGTCTCATGGAAATATCAGTGGTGGCAGCCAAGTTGCGTCACTTTTGCGCTCCCCTTGGGATGCCTTTCGCAGCTGCAGTGTGCCTGGAGCCCAGGGCTTCCTGGTTTTAAAAGTCCTAGGCCTAAGCCTAACAGTAACCCTAGGAAGGTAAATCAGCCGGGTATTAGGGTTCTTCCTAAGGGAAAAGCCGTGAAAGCAGCCATGTTGTGGCACTTCTGCACTCCCTTTGGGATGCCTTTGGCAGATGAAGTAAGCCTGGAACTCAGGGCTTCCTGGTTAAAGAAATCCAAAACCTAGGTTGAACCCTAACCCTAGGCAGATAAATCAGCCTAGGTATAGGGATGGTGCCAAGGAAAAAGCTGTGAAAGCTGCCATGTTGTTGCACTTTTGTACTCCCCTTGAGATCCCTTTTGCAGCTGCAGTGTGCCTGGAGCCCAGGGCTTCCTGGTTTTAAAAGTCCTAGGCCTAAGCCTAACAGTAACCCTAGGAAGGTAAATCAGCCGGGTATTAGGGTTCTTCCTAAGGGAAAAGCTGTGAATGCAGCCATGTTGTGGAACTTCTGCACTCCCTTTGGAATGCCTTTGGCAGATGAAGTAAGCCTGGAACTCAGGGCTTCCTGGTTAAAGAAATCCAAGCCCTAGGCTGAACCCTAACCCTAACCCTAGGCAGATAAATCAGCCTAGGTATAGGGATGGTGCCAAGGAAAAAGCTGTGAAAGCTGCCATGTTGTTGCACTTTTGTACTCCCCTTGGGATGCCTTGAACAGCTGCAGTGTGCCTGGAGCTCAGGGCTTCCTAGTTTTAAAAATCCTAGCCCTAGGCCTAAGCCTAACAGTAACCCTGGGAAGGGAAATCAGCCTGGTGTTAGGCTTCTTGCCAAGGAAAAAGCCGTGAAAGCAGCCATGTTGTGGCACTTTTGCACTCCCTTTTGGATGCCTTTCACAGCTCCAGTGTGCCTGGAACTCAGGGCTTCCTGATTTTAAAAATCCTAGCCCTAGGCCGAACCCCAACCCTAAGACGAGAAAGGCAAATCAGCCAGGAATTAGGCATGTCCCCAAGGAAAAAGCTGTGGAGGCAGGCATGTTGTGGTACTTTTGCGCTCTTCTTGGGTAGTCCTTCGCAGCTGCTGTGTTCTTGGAACTCAGGTCTTTCTGGTTAATAGAACCCTTACCCTAGGCGTAACTCAAACCTTAAACCTAGGAAGGAAAATCAGCCTATGGTTCGGGATGCTCTCATGGAAATATCAGTGGTGGCAGCCAAGTTGCGTCACTTTTGCGCTCCCCTTGGGATGCCTTTCGCAGCGTCAGTGTGCCTGGAGCCCAGGGCTTCCTGGTTTTAAAAGTCCTCGGCCTAAGCCTAACAGTAACCCTAGGAAGGTAAATCAGCCGGGTATTAGGGTTCTTCCTAAGGGAAAAGCCGTGAAAGCAGCCATGTTGTGGCACTTCTGCACTCCCTTTGGGATGCCTTTGGCAGATGAAGTAAGCCTGGAACTCAGGGCTTCCTGGTTAAAGAAATCCAAGCCCTAGGCTGAACCCTAACCCTAACCCTAGGCAGATAAATCAGCCTAGGTATAGGGATGGTGCCAAGGAAAAAGCTGTGAAAGCTGCCATGTTGTTGCACTTTTGTACTCCTCTTGGGATGCCTTGAACAGCTGCAGTGTGCCTGGAGCTCAGGGCTTCCTAGTTTTAAAAATCCTAGCCCTAGGCCTAAGCCTAACAGTAACCCTGGGAAGGCAAATCAGCCTGGTGTTAGGCTTGTTGCCAAGGAAAAAGCCGTGAAAGCAGCCATGTTGTGGCACTTTTGCACTCCCTTTTGGATGCCTTTCACAGCTCCAGTGTGCCTGGAACTCAGGGCTTCCTGATTTTAAAAATCCTAGCCCTAGGCCGAACCCCAACCCTAAGACGAGAAAGGCAAATCAGCCAGGAATTAGGCATGTCCCCAAGGAAAAACTGTGGAGGCAGGCATGTTGTGGTACTTTTGCGCTCTTCTTGGGTAGTCCTTCGCAGCTGCTGTGTTCTTGGAACTCAGGGCTTTCTGGTTAATAGAACCCTTACCCTAGGCGTAACTCAAACCTTAAGCCTAGGAAGGAAAATCAGCCTATGGTTCGGGATGCTCTCATGGAAATATCAGTGGTGGCAGCCAAGTTGCGTCACTTTTGCGCTCCCCTTGGGATGCCTTTCGCAGCTGCAGTGTGCCTGGAGCCCAGGGCTTCCTGGTTTTAAAAGTCCTAGGCCTAAGCCTAACAGTAACCCTAGGAAGGTAAATCAGCCGGGTATTAGGGTTCTTCCTAAGGGAAAAGCCGTGAAAGCAGCCATGTTGTGGCACTTCTGCACTCCCTTTGGGATGCCTTTGGCAGATGAAGTAAGCCTGGAACTCAGGGCTTCCTGGTTAAAGAAATCCAAGCCCTAGGCTGAACCCTAACCATAACCCTAGGCATATAAATCAGCCTAGGTATAGGGATGGTGCCAAGGAAAAAGCTGTGAAAGCTGCCATGTTGTTGCACTTTTGTACTCCCCTTGGGATGCCTTGAACAGCTGCAGTGTGCCTGGAGCTAAGGGCTTCCTAGTTTTAAAAATCCTAGCCCTAGGCCTAAGCCTAACAGTAACCCTGGGAAGGGAAATCAGCCTGGTGTTAGGCTTCTTGCCAAGGAAAAAGCCGTGAAAGCAGCCATGTTGTGGCACTTTTGCACTCCCTTTTGGATGCCTTTCACAGCTCCAGTGTGCCTGGAACTCAGGGCTTCCTGATTTTAAAAATCCTAGCCCTAGGCCGAACCCCAGCCCTAAGGCGAGAAAGGCAAATCAGCCAGGAATTAGGCATGTCCCCAAGGAAAAAGCTGTGGAGGCAGGCATGTTGTGGTACTTTTGCGCTCTTCTTGGCTAGTCCTTCGCAGCTGCTGTGTTCTTGGAACTCAGGGCTTTCTGGTTAATAGAACCCTTACCCTAGGCGTAACTCAAACCTTAAGCCTAGGAAGGAAAATCAGCCTATGGTTCGGGATGCTCTCATGGAAATATCAGTGGTGGCAGCCAAGTTGCGTCACTTTTGCGCTCCCCTTGGGATGCCTTTTGCAGCTGCAGTGTGCCTGGAGCCAAGGGCTTCCTGGTTTTAAAAGTCCTAGGCCTAAGCCTAACAGTAACCCTAGGAAGGTAAATCAGCCGGGTATTAGGGTTCTTCCTAAGGGAAAAGCCGTGAAAGCAGCCATGTTGTGGCACTTCTGCACTCCCTTTGGGACGCCTTTGGCAGATGAAGTAAGCCTGGAACTCAGGGCTTCCTGGTTAAAGAAATCCAAGCCCTAGGCTGAACCCTAACCCTAACCCTAGGCAGATAAATCAGCCTAGGTATAGGGATGGTGCGAAGGAAAAAGCTGTGAAAGCTGCCATGTTGTTGCACTTTTGTACTCCCCTTGGGATGCCTTGAACAGCTGCAGTGTGCCTGGAGCCCAGGGCTTCCTGGTTTTAAAAGTCCTAGGCCTAATCCTAACAGTAACCCTAGGAAGGTAAATCAGCCGGGTATTAGGGTTCTTCCTAAGGGAAAAGCCGTGAAAGCAGCCATGTTGTGGCACTTCTGCACTCCCTTTGGGATGCCTTTGGCAGATGAAGTAAGCCTGGAACTCAGGGCTTCCTGGTTAAAGAAATCCAAGCCCTAGGCTGAACCCTAACCCTAACCCTAGGCAGATAAATCAGCCTAGGTATAGGGATGGTGCCAAGGAAAAAGCTGTGAAAGCTAGCATGTTGTTGCACTTTTGTACTCCCCTTGGGATGCCTTGAACAGCTGCAGTGTGCCTGGAGCTCAGGGCTTCCTAGTTTTAAAAATCCTAGCCCTAGGCCTAAGCCTAACAGTAACCCTGGGAAGGGAAATCAGCCTGGTGTTAGGCTTCTTGCCAAGGAAAAAGCCGTGAAAGCAGCCATGTTGTGGCACTTTTGCACTCCCTTTTGGATGCCTTTCACAGCTCCAGTGTGCCTGGAACTCAGGGCTTCCTGATTTTAAAAATCCTAGCCCTAGGCCGAACCCCAGCCCTAAGACGAGAAAGGCAAATCAGCCAGGAATTAGGCATGTCCCCAAGGAAAAAGCTGTGGAGGCAGGCATGTTGTGGTACTTTTGCGCTCTTCTTGGCTAGTCCTTCGCAGCTGCTGTGTTCTTGGAACTCAGGGCTTTCTGGTTAATAGAACCCTTACCCTAGGCGTAACTCAAACCTTAAGCCTAGGAAGGAAAATCAGCCTATGGTTCGGGATGGTCTCATGGAAATATCAGTGGTGGCAGCCAAGTTGCGTCACTTTTGCGCTCCCCTTGGGATGCCTTTCGCAGCTGCAGTGTGCCTGGAGCCCAGGGCTTCCTGGTTTTAAAAGTCCTAGGCCTAAGCCTAACAGTAACCCTAGGAAGGTAAATCAGCCGGGTATTAGGGTTCTTCCTAAGGGAAAAGCCGTGAAAGCAGCCATGTTGTGGCACTTCTGCACTCCCTTTGGGATGCCTTTGGCAGATGAAGTAAGCCTGGAACTCAGGGCTTCCTGGTTAAAGAAATCCAAGCCCTAGGCTGAACCCTAACCCTAACCCTAGGCAGATAAATCAGCCTAGGTATAGGGATGGTGCCAAGGAAAAAGCTGTGAAAGCTAGCATGTTGTTGCACTTTTGTACTCCCCTTGGGATGCCTTGAACAGCTGCAGTGTGCCTGGAGCTCAGGGCTTCCTAGTTTTAAAAATCCTAGCCCTAGGCCTAAGCCTAACAGTAACCCTGGGAAGGGAAATCAGCCTGGTGTTAGGCTTCTTGCCAAGGAAAAAGCCGTGAAAGCAGCCATGTTGTGGCACTTTTGCACTCCCTTTTGGATGCCTTTCACAGCTCCAGTGTGCCTGGAACTCAGGGCTTCCTGATTTTAAAAATCCTAGCCCTAGGCCGAACCCCAGCCCTAAGACGAGAAAGGCAAATCAGCCAGGAATTAGGCATGTCCCCAAGGAAAAAGCTGTGGAGGCAGGCATGTTGTGGTACTTTTGCGCTCTTCTTGGCTAGTCCTTCGCAGCTGCTGTGTTCTTGGAACTCAGGGCTTTCTGGTTAATAGAACCCTTACCCTAGGCGTAACTCAAACCTTAAGCCTAGGAAGGAAAATCAGCCTATGGTTCGGGATGGTCTCATGGAAATATCAGTGGTGGCAGCCATGTTGCGTCACTTTTGCGCTCCCCTTGGGATGCCTTTCGCAGCTGCAGTGTGCCTGGAGCCCAGGGCTTCCTGGTTTTAAAAGTCCTAGGCCTAAGCCTAACAGTAACCCTAGGAAGGTAAATCAGCCGGGTATTAGGGTTCTTCCTAAGGGAAAAGCCGTGAAAGCAGCCATGTTGTGGCACTTCTGCACTCCCTTTGGGATGCCTTTGGCAGATGAAGTAAGCCTGGAACTCCGGGCTTCCTGGTTAAAGAAATCCAAGCCCTAGGCTGAACCCTAACCCTAACCCTAGGCAGATAAATCAGCCTAGGTATAGGGATGGTGCCAAGGAAAAAGCTGTGAAAGCTGCCATGTTGTTGCACTTTTGTACTCCCCTTGGGATGCCTTGAACAGCTGCAGTGTGCCTGGAGCTAAGGGCTTCCTAGTTTTAAAAATCCTAGCCCTAGGCCTAAGCCTAACAGTAACCCTGGGAAGGGAAATCAGCCTGGTGTTAGGCTTCTTGCCAAGGAAAAAGCCGTGAAAGCAGCCATGTTGTGGCACTTTTGCACTCCCTTTTGGATGCCTTTCACAGCTCCAGTGTGCCTGGAACTCAGGGCTTCCTGATTTTAAAAATCCTAGCCCTAGGCCGAACCCCAGCCCTAAGACGAGAAAGGCAAATCAGCCAGGAATTAGGCATGTCCCCAAGGAAAAAGCTGTGGAGGCAGGCATGTTGTGGTACTTTTGTGCTCTTCTTGGCTAGTCCTTCGCAGCTGCTGTGTTCTTGGAACTCAGGGCTTTCTGGTTAATAGAACCCTTACCCTAGGCGTAACTCAAACCTTAACCCTAGGAAGGAAAATCAGCCTATGGTTCGGGATGCTCTCATGGAAATATCAGTGGTGGCAGCCAAGTTGCGTCACTTTTGCGCTCCCCTTGGGATGCCTTTCGCAGCGTCAGTGTGCCTGGAGCCCAGGGCTTCCTGGTTTTAAAAGTCCTAGGCCTAAGCCTAACAGTAACCCTAGGAAGGTAAATCAGCCGGGTATTAGGGTTCTTCCTAAGGGAAAAGCCGTGAAAGCAGCCATGTTGTGGCACTTCTGCACTCCCTTTGGGATGCCTTTGGCAGATGAAGTAAGCCTGGAACTCAGGGCTTCCTGGTTAAAGAAATCCAAGCCCTAGGCTGAACCCTAACCCTAACCCTAGGCAGATAAATCAGCCTAGGTATAGGGATGGTGCCAAGGAAAAAGCTGTGAAAGCTGCCATGTTGTTGCACTTTTGTACTCCCCTTGGGATGCCTTGAACAGCTGCAGTGTGCCTGGAGCTAAGGGCTTCCTAGTTTTAAAAATCCTAGCCCTAGGCCTAAGCCTAACAGTAACCCTGGGAAGGCAAATCAGCCTGGTGTTAGGCTTCTTGCCAAGGAAAAAGCCGTGAAAGCAGCCATGTTGTGGCACTTTTGCACTCCCTTTTGGATGCCTTTCATAGCTCCAGTGTGCCTGGAACTCAGGGCTTCCTGATTTTAAAAATCCTAGCCCTAGGCCGAACCCCAGCCCTAAGGCGAGAAAGGCAAATCAGCCAGGAATTAGGCATGTCCCCAAGGAAAAAGCTGTGGAGGCAGGCATGTTGTGGTACTTTTGCGCTCTTCTTGGCTAGTCCTTCGCAGCTGCTGTGTTCTTGGAACTCAGGGCTTTCTGGTTAATAGAACCCTTACCCTAGGCGTAACTCAAACCTTAAGCCTAGGAAGGAAAATCAGCCTATGGTTCGGGATGCTCTCATGGAAATATCAGTGGTGGCAGCCAAGTTGCGTCACTTTTGCGCTCCCCTTGGGATGCCTTTCGCAGCTGCAGTGTGCCTGGAGCCCAGGGCTTCCTGGTTTTAAAAGTCCTAGGCCTAAGCCTAACAGTAACCCTAGGAAGGTAAATCAGCCGGGTATTAGGGTTCTTCCTAAGGGAAAAGCCGTGAAAGCAGCCATGTTGTGGCACTTCTGCACTCCCTTTGGGACGCCTTTGGCAGATGAAGTAAGCCTGGAACTCAGGGCTTCCTGGTTAAAGAAATCCAAGCCCTAGGCTGAACCCTAACCCTAACCCTAGGCAGATAAATCAGCCTAGGTATAGGGATGGTGCCCAGGAAAAAGCTGTGAAAGCTGCCATGTTGTTGCACTTTTGCACTCCCCTTGGGATGCCTTGAACAGCTGCAGTGTGCCTGGAGCCTAGGGCTTCCTGGTTTTAAAAGTCCTAGGCCTAAGCCTAACAGTACCCTTGGAAGGTAAATCAGACGGGTATTAGGGTTCTTCTTAAGGGAAAAGCCGTGAAAGCAGCCATGTTGTGGCACTTCTGCACTCCCTTTGGGATGCCTTTGGCAGATGAAGTAAGCCTGGAACTCAGGGCTTCCTGCTTAAAGAAATCCAAGCCCTAGGCTGAACCCTAACCCTATACCTAACCCTAGGCAGATAAATCAGCCTAGGTATAGGGATGGTGCCAAGGAAAAAGCTGTGAAAGCTGCCATGTTGTTGCACTTTTGTACTCCCCTTGGGATGCCTTGAACAGCTGCAGTGTGCCTGGAGCTCAGGGCTTCCTAGTTTTAAAAATCCTAGATCTAGGCCTAAGCCTAACAGTAACCCTGGGAAGGGAAATCAGCCTGGTGTTAGGCTTCTTGCCAAGGAAAAAGCCGTGAAAGCAGCCATGTTGTGGCACTTTTGCACTCCCTTTTGGATGCCTTTCACAGCTCCAGTGTGCCTGGAACTCAGGGCTTCCTGATTTTAAAAATCCTAGCCCTAGGCCGAACCCCAGCCCTAAGACGAGAAAGGCAAATCAGCCAGGAATTAGGCATGTCCCCAAGGAAAAAGCTGTGGAGGCAGGCATGTTGTGGTACTTTTGCGCTCTTCTTGGCTAGTCCTTCGCAGCTGCTGTGTTCTTGGAACTCAGGGCTTTCTGGTTAATAGAACCCTTACCCTAGGCGTAACTCAAACCTTAAGCCTAGGAAGGAAAATCAGCCTATGGTTCGGGATGCTCTCATGGAAATATCAGTGGTGGCAGCCAAGTTGCGTCACTTTTGCGCTCCCCTTGGGATGCCTTTCGCAGCGTCAGTGTGCCTGGAGCCCAGGGCTTCCTGGTTTTAAAAGTCCTAGGCCTAAGCCTAACAGTAACCCTAGGAAGGTAAATCAGCCGGGTATTAGGGTTCTTCCTAAGGGAAAAGCCGTGAAAGCAGCCATGTTGTGGCACTTCTGCACTCCCTTTGGGATGCCTTTGGCAGATGAAGTAAGCCTGGAACTCAGGGCTTCCTGGTTAAAGAAATCCAAGCCCTAGGCTGAACCCTAACCCTAACCCTAGGCAGATAAATCAGCCTAGGTATAGGGATGGTGCCAAGGAAAAAGCTGTGAAAGCTGCCATGTTGTTGCACTTTTGTACTCCCCTTGGGATGCCTTGAACAGCTGCAGTGTGCCTGGAGCTAAGGGCTTCCTAGTTTTAAAAATCCTAGCCCTAGGCCTAAGCCTAACAGTAACCCTGGGAAGGCAAATCAGCCTGGTGTTAGGCTTCTTGCCAAGGAAAAAGCCGTGAAAGCAGCCATGTTGTGGCACTTTTGCACTCCCTTTTGGATGCCTTTCACAGCTCCGGTGTGCCTGGAACTCAGGGCTTCCTGATTTTAAAAATCCTAGCCCTAGGCCGAACCCCAGCCCTAAGACGAGAAATGCAAATCAGGGTGGAATTAGGCATGTCCCCAAGGAAAAAGCTGTGGAGGCAGGCATGTTGTGGTACTTTTGCGCTCTTCTTGGCTAGTCCTTCGCAGCTGCTGTGTTCTTGGAACTCAGGGCTTTCTGGTTAATAGAACCCTTACCCTAGGCGTAACTCAAACCTTAAGCCTAGGAAGGAAAATCAGCCTATGGTTCGGGATGCTCTCATGGAAATATCAGTGGTGGCAGCCAAGTTGCGTCACTTTTGCGCTCCCCTTGGGATGCCTTTTGCAGCTGCAGTGTGCCTGGAGCCCAGGGCTTCCTGGTTTTAAAAGTCCTAGGCCTAAGCCTAACAGTAACCCTAGGAAGGTAAATCAGCCGGGTATTAGGATTCTTCCTAAGGGAAAAGCCGTGAAAGCAGCCATGTTGTGGCACTTCTGCACTCCCTTTGGGATGCCTTTGGCAGATGAAGTAAGCCTGGAACTCAGGGCTTCCTGGTTAAAGAAATCCAAGCCCTAGGCTGATCCCTAACCCTAGGCAGATAAATCAGCCTAGGTATAGGGATGGTGCCAAGGAAAAAGTTGTGAAAGCTGCCATGTTGTTGCACTTTTGTACTCCCCTTGGGATGCCTTGAACAGCTGCAGTGTGCCTGGAGCTAAGGGCTTCCTAGTTTTAAAAATCGTAGCCCTAGGCCTAAGCCAAACAGTAACCCTGGGAAGGCAAATCAGCCTGGTGTTAGGCTTCTTGCCAAGGAAAAAGCCGTGAAAGCAGCCATGTTGTGGCACTTTTGCACTCCCTTTTGGATGCCTTTCACAGCTCCAGTGTGCCTGGAACTCAGGGCTTCCTGATTTTAAAAATCCTAGCCCTAGGCCGAACCCCAGCCCTAAGACGAGAAAGGCAAATCAGCCAGGAATTAGGCATGTCCCCAAGGAAAAAGCTGTGGAGGCAGGCATGTTGTGGTACTTTTGCACTCTTCTTGGGTAGTCCTTCGCAGCTGCTGTGTTCTTGGAACTCAGGGCTTTCTGGTTAATAGAACCCTTACCCTAGGCGTAACTCAAACCTTAAGCCTAGGAAGGAAAATCAGCCTATGGTTCGGGATGCTCTCATGGAAATATCAGTGGTGGCAGCCAAGTTGCGTCACTTTTGCGCTCCCCTTGGGATACCTTTCACAGCTGCAGTGTGCCTGGAGCCCAGGGCTTCCTGGTTTTAAAAGTCCTAGGCCTAAGCCTAACAGTAACCCTAGGAAGGTAAATCAGCCGGGTATTAGGGTTCTTCCTAAGGGAAAAGCCGTGAAAGCAGCCATGTTGTGGCACTTCTGCACTCCCTTTGGGATGCCTTTGGCAGATGAAGTAAGCCTGGAACTCAGGGCTTCCTGGTTAAAGAAATCCAAGCCCAAGGTTGAACCCTAACCCTAGGCAGATAAATCAGCCTAGGTATAGGGATGGTGCGAAGGAAAAAGCTGTGAAAGCTGCCATGTTGTTGCACTTTTGTACTCCCCTTGGGATGCCCTTCGCAGCTGCAGTGTGCCTGGAGCCCAGGGCTTCCTGGTTTTCAAAGTCCTAGGCCTAAGCCTAACAGTAACCCTAGGAAGGTAAATCAGCCGGGTATTAGGGTTCTTCCTAAGGGAAAAGCCGTGAAAGCAGCCATGTTGTGGCACTTCTGCACTCCCTTTGGGATGCCTTTGGCAGATGAAGTAAGCCTGGAACTCAGGGCTTCCTGGTTCAAGAAATCCAAGCCCTAGGCTAAACCCTAACCCTAACCCTAGGCAGATAAATCAGCCTAGGTATAGGGATGGTGCCAAGGAAAAAGCTGTGAAAGCTGCCATGTTGTTGCACTTTTGTACTCCCCTTGGGATGCCTTGAACAGCTGCAGTGTGCCTGGAGCTCAGGGCTTCCTAGTTTTAAAAATCCTAGCCCTAGGCCTAAGCCTAACAGTAACCCTGGGAAGGCAAATCAGCCTGGTGTTAGGCTTCTTGCCAAGGAAAAAGCCGTGAAAGCAGCCATGTTGTGGCACTTTTGCACTCCCTTTTGGATGCCTTTCACAGCTCCAGTGTGCCTGGAACTCAGGGCTTCCTGATTTTAAAAATCCTAGCCCTAGGCCGAACCCCAGCCCTAAGACGAGAAAGGCAAATCAGCCAGGAATTAGGCATGTCCACAAGGAAAAAGCTGTGGAGGCAGGCATGTTGTGGTACTTTTGCGCTCTTCTTGGCTAGTCCTTCGCAGCTGCTGTGTTCTTGGAACTCAGGGCTTTCTGGTTAATAGAACCCTTACCCTAGGCGTAACTCAAACCTTAAGCCTAGGAAGGAAAATCAGCCTATGGTTCGGGATGGTCTCATGGAAATATCAGTGGTGGCAGCCAAGTTGCGTCACTTTTGCGCTCCCCTTGGGATGCCTTTCGCAGCTGCAGTGTGCCTGGAGCCCAGGGCTTCCTGGTTTTAAAAGTCCTAGGCCTAAGCCTAACAGTAACCCTAGGAAGGTAAATCAGCCGGGTATTAGGGTTCCTCCTAAGGGAAAAGCCGTGAAAGCAGCCATGTTGTGGCACTTCTGCACTCCCTTTGGGATGCCTTTGGCAGATGAAGTAAGCCTGGAACTCCGGGCTTCCTGGTTAAAGAAATCCAAGCCCTAGGCTGAACCCTAACCCTAACCCTAGGCAGATAAATCAGCCTAGGTATAGGGATGGTGCCAAGGAAAAAGCTGTGAAAGCTGCCATGTTGTTGCACTTTTGTACTCCCCTTGGGATGCCTTGAACAGCTGCAGTGTGCCTGGAGCTAAGGGCTTCCTAGTTTTAAAAATCCTAGCCCTAGGCCTAAGCCTAACAGTAACCCTGGGAAGGCAAATCAGCCTGGTGTTAGGCTTCTTGCCAAGGAAAAAGCCGTGAAAGCAGCCATGTTGTGGCACTTTTGCACTCCCTTTTGGATGCCTTTCACAGCTCCAGTGTGCCTGGAACTCAGGGCTTCCTCATTTATAAATCCTAGCCCTAGGCCGAACACACCAACCCTAAGACGAGAAAGGCAAATCAGCCAGGAATTAGGCATGTCCCCAAGGAAAATGCTGTGGAGGCAGGCATGTTGTGGTACTTTTGCGCTCTTCTTGGCTAGTCCTTCGCAGCTGCTGTGTTCTTGGAACTCAGGGCTTTCTGGTTAATAGAACCCTTACCCTAGGCGTAAGTCAAACCTTAAGCCTAGGAAGGAAAATCAGCCTATGGTTCGGGATGGTCTCATGGAAATATCAGTGGTGGCAGCCAAGTTGCGTCACTTTTGCGCTCCCCTTGGGATGCCTTTCGCAGCTGCAGTGTGCCTGGAGCCCAGGGCTTCCTGGTTTTAAAAGTCCTAGGCCTAAGCCTAACAGTAACCCTAGGAAGGTAAATCAGCCGGGTATTAGGGTTCTTCCTAAGGGAAAAGCCGTGAAAGCAGCCATGTTGTGGCACTTCTGCACTCCCTTTGGGATGCCTTTGGCAGATGAAGTAAGCCTGGAACTCAGGGCTTCCTGGTTAAAGAAATCCAAGCCCTAGGCTGAACCCTAACCCTAACCCTAGGCAGATAAATCAACCTAGGTATAGGGATGGTGCCAAGGAAAAAGCTGTGAAAGCTGCCATGTTGTTGCACTTTTGTACTCCCCTTGGGATGCCTTGAACAGCTGCAGTGTGCCTGGAGCTAAGGGCTTCCTAGTTTTAAAAATCCTAGCCCTAGGCCTAAGCCTAACAGTAACCCTGGGAAGGCAAATCAGCCTGGTGTTAGGCTTCTTGCCAAGGAAAAAGCCGTGAAAGCAGCCATGTTGTGGCACTTTTGCACTCCCTTTTGGATGCCTTTCACAGCTCCGGTGTGCCTGGAACTCAGGGCTTCCTGATTTTAAAAATCCTTGACCTAGGCCGAACCCCAGCCCTAAGACGAGAAATGCAAATCAGCCAGGAATTAGGCATGTCCCCAAGGAAAAAGCTGTGGAGGCAGGCATGTTGTGGTACTTTTGCGCTCTTCTTGGGTAGTCCTTCGCAGCTGCTGTGTTCTTGGAACTCAGGGCTTTCTGGTTAATAGAACCCTTACGCTAGGCGTAACTCAAACCTTAAGCCTAGGAAGGAAAACCAGCCTATGGTTCGGGATGCTCTCATGGAAATATCAGTGGTGGCAGCCAAGTTGCGTCACTTTTGCGCTCCCCTTGGGATGCCTTTCGCAGCTGCAGTGTGCCTGGAGCCCAGGGCTTCCTGGTTTTAAAAGTCCTAGGCCTAAGCCTAACAGTAACCCTGGGAAGGGAAATCAGCCGGGTATTAGGGTTCTTCCTAAGGGAAAAGCCGTGAAAGCAGCCATGTTGTGGCACTTCTGCACTCCCTTTGGGATGCCTTTGGCAGATGAAGTAAGCCTGGAACTCAGGGCTTCCTGGTTAAAGAAATCCAAGCGCTAGGCTGAACCCTAACCCTAACCCTAGGCAGATAAATCAGCCTAGGTATAGGGATGGTGCCAAGGAAAAAGCTGTGAAAGCTGCCATGTTGTTGCACTTTTGTACTCCCCTTGGGATGCCTTGAACAGCTGCAGTGTGCCTGGAGCTCAGGGCTTCCTAGTTTTAAAAATCCTAGCCCTAGGCCTAAGCCTAACAGTAACCCTAGGAAGGCAAATCAGCCTGGTGTTAGGCTTCTTGCCAAGGAAAAAGCCGTGAAAGCAGCCATGTTGTGGCACTTTTGCACTCCCTTTTGGATGCCTTTCACAGCTCCAGTGTGCCTGGAACTCAGGGCTTCCTGATTTTAAAAATCCTAGCCCTAGGCCGAACCCCAACCCTAAGACGAGAAAGGCAAATCAGCCAGGAATTAGGCATGTCCCCAAGGAAAAAGCTGTGGAGGCAGGCATGTTGTGGTACTTTTGCGCTCTTCTTGGGTAGTCCTTCGCAGCTGCTGTGTTCTTGGAACTCAGGGCTTTCTGGTTAATAGAACCCTTACCCTAGGCGTAAGTCAAACCTTAAGCCTAGGAAGGAAAATCAGCCTATGGTTCGGGATGCTCTCATGGAAATATCAGTGGTGGCAGCCAAGTTGCGTCACTTTTGCGCTCCCCTTGGGATGCCTTTCGCAGCTGCAGTGTGCCTGGAGCCCAGGGCTTCCTGGTTTTAAAAGTCCTAGGCCTAAGCCTAACAGTAACCCTAGGAAGGTAAATCAGCCGGGTATTAGGGTTCTTCCTAAGGGAAAAGCCGTGAAAGCAGCCATGTTGTGGCACTTCTGCACTCCCTTTGGGATGCCTTTGGCAGAGAAAGTAAGCCTGGAACTCAGGGCTTCCTGCTTAAAGAAATCCAAGCCCTAGGCTGAACCCTAACCCTAACCCTAGGCAGATAAATCAGCCTAGGTATAGGGATGGTGCCAAGGAAAAAGCTGTGAAAGCTGCCATGTTGTTGCACTTTTGTACTCCCCTTGGGATGCCTTGAACAGCTGCAGTGTGCCTGGAGCTCAGGGCTTCCTAGTTTTAAAAATCCTAGCCCTAGGCCTAAGCCTAACAGTAACCCTAGGAAGGCAAATCAGCCTGGTGTTAGGCTTCTTGCCAAGGAAAAAGCCGTGAAAGCAGCCATGTTGTGGCACTTTTGCACTCCCTTTTGGATGCCTTTCACAGCTCCAGTGTGCCTGGAACTCAGGGCTTCCTGATTTTAAAAATCCTAGCCCTAGGCCGAACCCCAGCCCTAAGACGAGAAAGGCAAATCAGCCAGGAATTAGGCATGTCCCCAAGGAAAAAGCTGTGGAGGCAGGCATGTTGTGGTACTTTTGCGCTCTTCTTGGCTAGTCCTTCGCAGCTGCTGTGTTCTTGGAACTCAGGGCTTTCTGGTTAATAGAACCCTTACCCTAGGCGTAACTCAAACCTTAAGCCTAGGAAGGAAAATCAGCCTATGGTTCGGGATGCTCTCTTGGAAATATCAGTGGTGGCAGCCAAGTTGCGTCACTTTTGCGCTCCCCTTGGGATGCCTTTCGCAGCTGCAGTGTGCCTGGAGCCCAGGGCTTCCTGGTTTTAAAAGTCCTAGGCCTAAGCCTAACAGTAACCCTAGGAAGGTAAATCAGCCGGGTATTAGGGTTCTTCCTAAGGGAAAAGCCGTGAAAGCAGCCATGTTGTGGCACTTCTGCACTCCCTTTGGGATGCCTTTGGC
Source organism: Ammospiza caudacuta (assembly GCF_027887145.1). Taxonomy (NCBI): domain Eukaryota; kingdom Metazoa; phylum Chordata; class Aves; order Passeriformes; family Passerellidae; genus Ammospiza; species Ammospiza caudacuta. The sequence goes on from NC_080619.1 coordinate 717,528, forward strand.
AGATGAAGTAAGCCTGGAACTCAGGGCTTCCTGGTTAAAGAAATCCAAGCCCTAGGCTGAACCCTAACCCTAACCCTAGGCAGATAAATCAGCCTAGGTATAGGGATGGTGCCAAGGAAAAAGCTGTGAAAGCTGCCATGTTGTTGCACTTTTGTACTCCCCTTGGGATGCCTTGAACAGCTGCAGTGTGCCTGGAGCTCAGGGCTTCCTAGTTTTAAAAATCCTAGCCCTAGGCCTAAGCCTAACAGTAACCCTGGGAAGGCAAATGAGCCTGGTGTTAGGCTTCTTGCCAAGGAAAAAGCCGTGAAAGCAGCCATGTTGTGGCACTTTTGCACTCCCTTTTGGATGCCTTTCACAGCTCCAGTGTGCCTGGAACTCAGGGCTTCCTGATTTTAAAAATCCTAGCCCTAGGCCGAACCCCAACCCTAAGACGAGAAAGGCAAATCAGCCAGGAATTAGGCATGTCCCCAAGGAAAAAGCTGTGGAGGCAGGCATGTTGTGGTACTTTTGCGCTCTTCTTGGCTAGTCCTTCGCAGCTGCTGTGTTCTTGGAACTCAGGGCTTTTTGGTTAATAGAACCCTTACCCTAGGCGTAACTCAAACCTTAAGCCAAGGAAGGAAAATCAGCCTATGGTTCGGGATGCTCTCATGGAAATATCAGTGGTGGCAGCCAAGTTGCGTCACTTTTGCGCTCCCCTTGGGATGCCTTTCGCAGCTGCAGTGTGCCTGGAGCCCAGGGCTTCCTGGTTTTAAAAGTCCTAGGCCTAAGCCTAACAGTAACCCTAGGAAGGTAAATCAGCCGGGTATTAGGGTTCTTCCTAAGGGAAAAGCCGTGAAAGCAGCCATGTTGTGGCACTTCTGCACTCCCTTTGGGATGCCTTTGGCAGATGAAGTAAGCCTGGAACTCAGGGCTTCCTGGTTAAAGAAATCCAAGCCCTAGGCTGAACCCTAACCTTAACCCTAGGCAGATAAATCAGCCTAGTTATAGGGATGGTGCCAAGGAAAAAGCCGTGAAAGCAGCCATGTTGTGGCACTTCTGCACTCCCTTTGGGATGCCTTTGGCAGATGAAGTAAGCCTGGAAGTCAGGGCTTCCTGGTTAAAGAAATCCAAGCCCTAGGCTGAACCCTAACCCTAACCCTAGGCAGATAAATCAGCCTAGGTATAGGGATGGTGCCAAAGAAAAATCTGTGAAAGCTGCCATGTTGTTGCACTTTTGTACTCCCCTTGGGATGCCTTGAACAGCTGCAGTGTGCCTGGAGCTAAGGGCTTCCTAGTTTTAAAAATCCTAGCCCGAGGCCTAAGCCTAACAGTAACCCTGGGAAGGGAAATCAGCCTCGTGTTAGGCTTCTTGCCAAGGAAAAAGCCGTGAAAGCAGCCATGTTGTGGCACTTTTGCACTCCCTTTTGGATGCCTTTCACAGCTCCGGTGTGCCTGGAACTCAGGGCTTCCTGATTTTAAAAATCCTAGCCCTAGGCCGAACCCCAACCCTTAGATGAGAAAGGCAAATCAGCCAGGAATTAGGCATGTCCCCAAGGAAAAAGCCGTTGAGGCAGGCATGTTGTGGTACTTTTGCGCTCTTCTTGGCTAGTCCTTCGCAGCTGCTGTGTTCTTGGAACTCAGGGCTTTCTGGTTAATAGAACCCTTACCCTAGGCGTAACTCAAACCTTAAGCCTAGGAAGGAAAATCAGCCTATGGTTCGGGATGGTCTCATGGAAATATCAGTGGTGGCAGCCAAGTTGCGTCACTTTTGCGCTCCCCTTGGGATGCCTTTCGCAGCTGCAGTGTGCCTAGAGCCCAGGGCTTCCTGGTTTTAAAAGTCCTAGGCCTAAGCCTAACAGTAACCCTAGGAAGGTAAATCAGCCGGGTATTAGGGTTCTTCCTAAGGGAAAAGCCATGAAAGCAGCCATGTTGTGGCACTTCTGCACTCCCTTTGGGATGCCTTTGGCAGATGAAGTAAGCCTGGAACTCAGGGCTTCCTGGTTAAAGAAATCCAAGCCCTAGGCTGAACCCTAACCCTAACCCTAGGCAGATAAATCAGCCTAGGTATAGGGATGGTGCCAAGGAAAAAGCTGTGAAAGCTGCCATGTTGTTGCACTTTTGTACTCCCCTTGGGATGCCTTGAACAGCTGCAGTGTGCCTGGAGCTAAGGGCTTCCTAGTTTTAAAAATCCTAGCCCTAGGCCTAAGCCTAACAGTAACCCTGGGAAGGCAAATCAGCCTGGTGTTAGGCTTCTTGCCAAGGAAAAAGCCGTGAAAGCAGCCATGTTGTGGCACTTTTGCACTCCCTTTTGGATGCCTTTCACAGCTCCAGTGTGCCTGGAACTCAGGGCTTCCTGATTTTAAAAATCCTAGCCCTAGGCCGAACACACCAACCCTAAGACGAGAAAGGCAAATCAGCCAGGAATTAGGCATGTCCCCAAGGAAAAAGCTGTAGAGGCAGGCATGTTGTGGTACTTTTGCGCTCTTCTTGGGTAGTCCTTCGCAGCTGCTGTGTTCTTGGAACTCAGGGCTTTCTGGTTAATAGAACCCTTACCCTAGGCGTAACTCAAACCTTAAGCCTAGGAAGGAAAATCAGCCTATGGTTCGGGATGCTCTCATGGAAATATCAGTGGTGGCAGCCAAGTTGCGTCACTTTTGCGCTCCCCTTGGGATGCCTTTCGCAGCTGCAGTGTGCCTGGAGCCCTGGGCTTCCTGGTTTTAAAAGTCCTAGGCCTAAGCCTAACAGTAACCCTAGGAAGGTAAATCAGCCGGGTATTAGGGTTCTTCCTAAGGGAAAAGCCGTGAAAGCAGCCATGTTGTGGCACTTCTGCACTCCCTTTGGGATGCCTTTGGCAGATGAAGTAAGCCTGGAACTCAGGGCTTCCTGGTTAAAGAAATCCAAGCCCTAGGCTGAACCCTAACCCTAACTCTAGGCAGATAAATCAGCCTAGGTATAGGGATGGTGCCAAGGAAAAAGCTGTGAAAGCTGCCATGTTGTTGCACTTTTGTACTCGCCTTGGGATGCCTTGAACAGCTGCAGTGTGCCTGGAGCTAAGGGCTTCCTAGTTTTAAAAATCCTAGCCCTAGGCCTAAGCCTAACAGTAACCCTGGGAAGGCAAATCAGCCTGGTGTTAGGCTTCTTGCCAAGGAAAAAGCCGTGAAAGCAGCCATGTTGTGGCACTTTTGCACTCCCTTTTGGATGCCTTTCACAGCTCCAGTGTGCCTGGAACTCAGGGCTTCCTGATTTTAAAAATCCTAGCCCTAGGCCGAACCCCAACCCTAAGACGAGAAAGGCAAATCAGCCAGGAATAAGGCATGTCCCCAAGGAAAAAGCCGTTGAGGCAGGCATGTTGTGGTACTTTTGCGCTCTTCTTGGCTAGTCCTTCGCAGCTGCTGTGTTCTTGGAACTCAGGGCTTTCTGGTTAATAGAACCCTTACCCTAGGCGTAACTCAAACCTTAAGCCTAGGAAGGAAAATCAGCCTATGGTTCGGGATGCTCTCATGGAAATATCAGTGGTGGCAGCCAAGTTGCATCACTTTTGCGCTCCCCTTGGGATGCCTTTCGCAGCTGCAGTGTGCCTGGAGCCCAGGGCTTCCTGGTTTTAAAAGTCCTAGGCCTAAGCCTAACAGTAACCCTAGGAAGGTAAATCAGCCGGGTATTAGGGTTCTTCCTAAGGGAAAAGCCGTGAAAGCAGCCATGTTGTGGCACTTCTGCACTCCCTTTGGGATGCCTTTGGCAGATGAAGTAAGCCTGGAACTCAGGGCTTCCTGGTTAAAGAAATCCAAGCCCTAGGCTGAACCCTAACCCTAACCCTAGGCAGATAAATCAGCCTAGGTATAGGGATGGTGCCAAAGAAAAATCTGTGAAAGCTGCCATGTTGTTGCACTTTTGTACTCCTCTTGGGATGCCTTGAACAGCTGCAGTGTGCCTGGAGCTAAGGGCTTCCTAGTTTTAAAAATCCTAGCCCGAGGCCTAAGCCTAACAGTAACCCTGGGAAGGCAAATCAGCCTGGTGTTAGGCTTCTTGCCAAGGAAAAAGCCGTGAAAGCAGCCATGTTGTGGCACTTTTGCACTCCCTTTTGGATGCCTTTCACAGCTCCGGTGTGCCTGGAACTCAGGGCTTCCTGATTTTAAAAATCCTAGCCCTAGGCCGAACACACCAACCCTAAGACGAGAAAGGCAAATCAGCCAGGAATTAGGCATGTCCCCAAGGAAAAAGCTGTGGAGGCAGGCATGTTGTGGTACTTTTGCGCTCTTCTTGGGTAGTCCTTCGCAGCTGCTGTGTTCTTGGAACTCAGGGCTTTCTGGTTAATAGAACCCTTACCCTAGGCGTAACTCAAACCTTAAGCCTAGGAAGGAAAACCAGCCTATGGTTCGGGATGCTCTCATGGAAATATCAGTGGTGGCAGCCAAGTTGCGTCACTTTTGCGCTCCCCTTGGGATGCCTTTCGCAGCTGCAGTGTGCCTGGAGCCCAGGGCTTCCTGGTTTTAAAAGTCCTAGGCCTAAGCCTAACAGTAACCCTGGGAAGGGAAATCAGCCGGGTATTAGGGTTCTTCCTAAGGGAAAAGCCGTGAAAGCAGCCATGTTGTGGCACTTCTGCACTCCCTTTGGGATGCCTTTGGCAGATGAAGTAAGCCTGGAACTCAGGGCTTCCTGGTTAAAGAAATCCAAGCGCTAGGCTGAACCCTAACCCTAACCCTAGGCAGATAAATCAGCCTAGGTATAGGGATGGTGCCAAGGAAAAAGCTGTGAAAGCTGCCATGTTGTTGCACTTTTGTACTCCCCTTGGGATGCCTTGAACAGCTGCAGTGTGCCTGGAGCTCAGGGCTTCCTAGTTTTAAAAATCCTAGCCCTAGGCCTAAGCCTAACAGTAACCCTAGGAAGGCAAATCAGCCTGGTGTTAGGCTTCTTGCCAAGGAAAAAGCCGTGAAAGCAGCCATGTTGTGGCACTTTTGCACTCCCTTTTGGATGCCTTTCACAGCTCCAGTGTGCCTGGAACTCAGGGCTTCCTGATTTTAAAAATCCTAGCCCTAGGCCGAACCCCAACCCTAAGACGAGAAAGGCAAATCAGCCAGGAATTAGGCATGTCCCCAAGGAAAAAGCTGTGGAGGCAGGCATGTTGTGGTACTTTTGCGCTCTTCTTGGGTAGTCCTTCGCAGCTGCTGTGTTCTTGGAACTCAGGGCTTTCTGGTTAATAGAACCCTTACCCTAGGCGTAAGTCAAACCTTAAGCCTAGGAAGGAAAATCAGCCTATGGTTCGGGATGCTCTCATGGAAATATCAGTGGTGGCAGCCAAGTTGCGTCACTTTTGCGCTCCCCTTGGGATGCCTTTCGCAGCTGCAGTGTGCCTGGAGCCCAGGGCTTCCTGGTTTTAAAAGTCCTAGGCCTAAGCCTAACAGTAACCCTAGGAAGGTAAATCAGCCGGGTATTAGGGTTCTTCCTAAGGGAAAAGCCGTGAAAGCAGCCATGTTGTGGCACTTCTGCACTCCCTTTGGGATGCCTTTGGCAGAGAAAGTAAGCCTGGAACTCAGGGCTTCCTGCTTAAAGAAATCCAAGCCCTAGGCTGAACCCTAACCCTAACCCTAGGCAGATAAATCAGCCTAGGTATAGGGATGGTGCCAAGGAAAAAGCTGTGAAAGCTGCCATGTTGTTGCACTTTTGTACTCCCCTTGGGATGCCTTGAACAGCTGCAGTGTGCCTGGAGCTCAGGGCTTCCTAGTTTTAAAAATCCTAGCCCTAGGCCTAAGCCTAACAGTAACCCTAGGAAGGCAAATCAGCCTGGTGTTAGGCTTCTTGCCAAGGAAAAAGCCGTGAAAGCAGCCATGTTGTGGCACTTTTGCACTCCCTTTTGGATGCCTTTCACAGCTCCAGTGTGCCTGGAACTCAGGGCTTCCTGATTTTAAAAATCCTAGCCCTAGGCCGAACCCCAGCCCTAAGACGAGAAAGGCAAATCAGCCAGGAATTAGGCATGTCCACAAGGAAAAAGCTGTGGAGGCAGGCATGTTGTGGTACTTTTGCGCTCTTCTTGGCTAGTCCTTCGCAGCTGCTGTGTTCTTGGAACTCAGGGCTTTCTGGTTAATAGAACCCTTACCCTAGGCGTAACTCAAACCTTAAGCCTAGGAAGGAAAATCAGCCTATGGTTCGGGATGCTCTCTTGGAAATATCAGTGGTGGCAGCCAAGTTGCGTCACTTTTGCGCTCCCCTTGGGATGCCTTTCGCAGCTGCAGTGTGCCTGGAGCCCAGGGCTTCCTGGTTTTAAAAGTCCTAGGCCTAAGCCTAACAGTAACCCTAGGAAGGTAAATCAGCCGGGTATTAGGGTTCTTCCTAAGGGAAAAGCCGTGAAAGCAGCCATGTTGTGGCACTTCTGCACTCCCTTTGGGATGCCTTTGGCAGATGAAGTAAGCCTGGAACTCAGGGCTTCCTGGTTAAAGAAATCCAAGCCCTAGGCTGAACCCTAACCCTAACCCTAGGCAGATAAATCAGCCTAGGTATAGGGATGGTGCCAAGGAAAAAGCTGTGAAAGCTGCCATGTTGTTGCACTTTTGTACTCCCCTTGGGATGCCTTGAACAGCTGCAGTGTGCCTGGAGCTCAGGGCTTCCTAGTTTTAAAAATCCTAGCCCTAGGCCTAAGCCTAACAGTAACCCTGGGAAGGCAAATGAGCCTGGTGTTAGGCTTCTTGCCAAGGAAAAAGCCGTGAAAGCAGCCATGTTGTGGCACTTTTGCACTCCCTTTTGGATGCCTTTCACAGCTCCAGTGTGCCTGGAACTCAGGGCTTCCTGATTTTAAAAATCCTAGCCCTAGGCCGAACCCCAACCCTAAGACGAGAAAGGCAAATCAGCCAGGAATTAGGCATGTCCCCAAGGAAAAAGCTGTGGAGGCAGGCATGTTGTGGTACTTTTGCGCTCTTCTTGGCTAGTCCTTCGCAGCTGCTGTGTTCTTGGAACTCAGGGCTTTTTGGTTAATAGAACCCTTACCCTAGGCGTAACTCAAACCTTAAGCCAAGGAAGGAAAATCAGCCTATGGTTCGGGATGCTCTCATGGAAATATCAGTGGTGGCAGCCAAGTTGCGTCACTTTTGCGCTCCCCTTGGGATGCCTTTCGCAGCTGCAGTGTGCCTGGAGCCCAGGGCTTCCTGGTTTTAAAAGTCCTAGGCCTAAGCCTAACAGTAACCCTAGGAAGGTAAATCAGCCGGGTATTAGGGTTCTTCCTAAGGGAAAAGCCGTGAAAGCAGCCATGTTGTGGCACTTCTGCACTCCCTTTGGGATGCCTTTGGCAGATGAAGTAAGCCTGGAACTCCGGGCTTCCTGGTTAAAGAAATCCAAGCCCTAGGCTGAACCCTAACCCTAACCCTAGGCAGATAAATCAGCCTAGTTATAGGGATGGTGCCAAGGAAAAAGCCGTGAAAGCAGCCATGTTGTGGCACTTCTGCACTCCCTTTGGGATGCCTTTGGCAGATGAAGTAAGCCTGGAAGTCAGGGCTTCCTGGTTAAAGAAATCCAAGCCCTAGGCTGAACCCTAACCCTAACCCTAGGCAGATAAATCAGCCTAGGTATAGGGATGGTGCCAAAGAAAAATCTGTGAAAGCTGCCATGTTGTTGCACTTTTGTACTCCCCTTGGGATGCCTTGAACAGCTGCAGTGTGCCTGGAGCTAAGGGCTTCCTAGTTTTAAAAATCCTAGCCCGAGGCCTAAGCCTAACAGTAACCCTGGGAAGGGAAATCAGCCTCGTGTTAGGCTTCTTGCCAAGGAAAAAGCCGTGAAAGCAGCCATGTTGTGGCACTTTTGCACTCCCTTTTGGATGCCTTTCACAGCTCCGGTGTGCCTGGAACTCAGGGCTTCCTGATTTTAAAAATCCTAGCCCTAGGCCGAACCCCAACCCTTAGATGAGAAAGGCAAATCAGCCAGGAATTAGGCATGTCCCCAAGGAAAAAGCCGTTGAGGCAGGCATGTTGTGGTACTTTTGCGCTCTTCTTGGCTAGTCCTTCGCAGCTGCTGTGTTCTTGGAACTCAGGGCTTTCTGGTTAATAGAACCCTTACCCTAGGCGTAACTCAAACCTTAAGCCTAGGAAGGAAAATCAGCCTATGGTTCGGGATGGTCTCATGGAAATATCAGTGGTGGCAGCCAAGTTGCGTCACTTTTGCGCTCCCCTTGGGATGCCTTTCGCAGCTGCAGTGTGCCTAGAGCCCAGGGCTTCCTGGTTTTAAAAGTCCTAGGCCTAAGCCTAACAGTAACCCTAGGAAGGTAAATCAGCCGGGTATTAGGGTTCTTCCTAAGGGAAAAGCCATGAAAGCAGCCATGTTGTGGCACTTCTGCACTCCCTTTGGGATGCCTTTGGCAGATGAAGTAAGCCTGGAACTCAGGGCTTCCTGGTTAAAGAAATCCAAGCCCTAGGCTGAACCCTAACCCTAACCCTAGGCAGATAAATCAGCCTAGGTATAGGGATGGTGCCAAGGAAAAAGCTGTGAAAGCTGCCATGTTGTTGCACTTTTGTACTCCCCTTGGGATGCCTTGAACAGCTGCAGTGTGCCTGGAGCTAAGGGCTTCCTAGTTTTAAAAATCCTAGCCCTAGGCCTAAGCCTAACAGTAACCCTGGGAAGGCAAATCAGCCTGGTGTTAGGCTTCTTGCCAAGGAAAAAGCCGTGAAAGCAGCCATGTTGTGGCACTTTTGCACTCCCTTTTGGATGCCTTTCACAGCTCCAGTGTGCCTGGAACTCAGGGCTTCCTGATTTTAAAAATCCTAGCCCTAGGCCGAACACACCAACCCTAAGACGAGAAAGGCAAATCAGCCAGGAATTAGGCATGTCCCCAAGGAAAAAGCTGTAGAGGCAGGCATGTTGTGGTACTTTTGCGCTCTTCTTGGGTAGTCCTTCGCAGCTGCTGTGTTCTTGGAACTCAGGGCTTTCTGGTTAATAGAACCCTTACCCTAGGCGTAACTCAAACCTTAAGCCTAGGAAGGAAAATCAGCCTATGGTTCGGGATGCTCTCATGGAAATATCAGTGGTGGCAGCCAAGTTGCGTCACTTTTGCGCTCCCCTTGGGATGCCTTTCGCAGCTGCAGTGTGCCTGGAGCCCTGGGCTTCCTGGTTTTAAAAGTCCTAGGCCTAAGCCTAACAGTAACCCTAGGAAGGTAAATCAGCCGGGTATTAGGGTTCTTCCTAAGGGAAAAGCCGTGAAAGCAGCCATGTTGTGGCACTTCTGCACTCCCTTTGGGATGCCTTTGGCAGATGAAGTAAGCCTGGAACTCAGGGCTTCCTGGTTAAAGAAATCCAAGCCCTAGGCTGAACCCTAACCCTAACTCTAGGCAGATAAATCAGCCTAGGTATAGGGATGGTGCCAAGGAAAAAGCTGTGAAAGCTGCCATGTTGTTGCACTTTTGTACTCGCCTTGGGATGCCTTGAACAGCTGCAGTGTGCCTGGAGCTAAGGGCTTCCTAGTTTTAAAAATCCTAGCCCTAGGCCTAAGCCTAACAGTAACCCTGGGAAGGCAAATCAGCCTGGTGTTAGGCTTCTTGCCAAGGAAAAAGCCGTGAAAGCAGCCATGTTGTGGCACTTTTGCACTCCCTTTTGGATGCCTTTCACAGCTCCGGTGTGCCTGGAACTCAGGGCTTCCTGATTTTAAAAATCCTAGCCCTAGGCCGAACCCCAACCCTAAGACGAGAAAGGCAAATCAGCCAGGAATAAGGCATGTCCCCAAGGAAAAAGCCGTTGAGGCAGGCATGTTGTGGTACTTTTGCGCTCTTCTTGGCTAGTCCTTCGCAGCTGCTGTGTTCTTGGAACTCAGGGCTTTCTGGTTAATAGAACCCTTACCCTAGGCGTAACTCAAACCTTAAGCCTAGGAAGGAAAATCAGCCTATGGTTCGGGATGCTCTCATGGAAATATCAGTGGTGGCAGCCAAGTTGCATCACTTTTGCGCTCCCCTTGGGATGCCTTTCGCAGCTGCAGTGTGCCTGGAGCCCAGGGCTTCCTGGTTTTAAAAGTCCTAGGCCTAAGCCTAACAGTAACCCTAGGAAGGTAAATCAGCCGGGTATTAGGGTTCTTCCTAAGGGAAAAGCCGTGAAAGCAGCCATGTTGTGGCACTTCTGCACTCCCTTTGGGATGCCTTTGGCAGATGAAGTAAGCCTGGAACTCAGGGCTTCCTGGTTAAAGAAATCCAAGCCCTAGGCTGAACCCTAACCCTAACCCTAGGCAGATAAATCAGCCTAGGTATAGGGATGGTGCCAAAGAAAAATCTGTGAAAGCTGCCATGTTGTTGCACTTTTGTACTCCTCTTGGGATGCCTTGAACAGCTGCAGTGTGCCTGGAGCTAAGGGCTTCCTAGTTTTAAAAATCCTAGCCCGAGGCCTAAGCCTAACAGTAACCCTGGGAAGGTAAATCAGCCTGGTGTTAGGCTTCTTGCCAAGGAAAAAGCCGTGAAAGCAGCCATGTTGTGGCACTTTTGCACTCCCTTTTGGATGCCTTTCACAGCTCCAGTGTGCCTGGAACTCAGGGCTTCCTGATTTTAAAAATCCTAGCCCTAGGCCGAACCCCAACCCTAAGACGAGAAAGGCAAATCTGCCAGGAATTAGGCATGTCCCCAAGGAAAAAGCTGTGGAGGCAGGCATGTTGTGGTACTTTTGCGCTCTTCTTGGCTAGTCCTTCGCAGCTGCTGTGTTCTTGGAACTCAGGGCTTTCTGGTTAATAGAACCCTTACCCTAGGCGTAACTCAAAACTTAAGCCTAGGAAGGAAAATCAGCCTATGGTTCGGGATGCTCTCATGGAAATATCAGTGGTGGCAGCCAAGTTGCGTCACTTTTGCGCTCCCCTTGGGATGCCTTTCGCAGCTGCAGTGTGCCTGGAGCCCAGGGCTTCCTGGTTTTAAAAGTCCTAGGCCTAAGCCTAACAGTAACCCTAGGAAGGTAAATCAGCCGGGTATTAGGGTTCTTCCTAAGGGAAAAGCCGTGAAAGCAGCCATGTTGTGGCACTTCTGCACTCCCTTTGGGATGCCTTTGGCAGATGAAGTAAGCCTGGAACTCAGGGCTTCCTGGTTAAAGAAATCCAAGCCCTAGGCTGAACCCTAACCCTAACCCTAGGCAGATAAATCAGCCTAGGTATAGGGATGGTGCCAAGGAAAAAGCTGTGAAAGCTAGCATGTTGTTGCACTTTTGTACTCCCCTTGGGATGCCTTGAACAGCTGCAGTGTGCCTGGAGCTCAGGGCTTCCTAGTTTTAAAAATCCTAGATCTAGGCCTAAGCCTAACAGTAACCCTGGGAAGGGAAATCAGCCTCGTGTTAGGCTTCTTGCCAAGGAAAAAGCCGTGAAAGCAGCCATGTTGTGGCACTTTTGCACTCCCTTTTGGATGCCTTTCACAGCTCCGGTGTGCCTGGAACTCAGGGCTTCCTGATTTTAAAAATCCTAGCCCTAGGCCGAACCCCAACCCTAAGACGAGAAAGGCAAATCAGCCAGGAATTAGGCATGTCCCCAAGGAAAAAGCTGTGGAGGCAGGCATGTTGTGGTACTTTTGCGCTCTTCTTGGCTAGTCCTTCGCAGCTGCTGTGTTCTTGGAACTCAGGGCTTTCTGGTTAATAGAACCCTTACCCTAGGCGTAACTCAAACCTTAAGCCTAGGAAGGAAAATCAGCCTATGGTTCGGGATGCTCTCATGGAAATATCAGTGGTGGCAGCCAAGTTGTGTCACTTTTGCGCTCCCCTTGGGATGCCTTTCGCAGCTGCAGTGTGCCTGGAGCCCAGGGCTTCCTGGTTTTAAAAGTCCTAGGCCTAAGCCTAACAGTAACCCTAGGAAGGTAAATCAGCCGGGTATTAGGGTTCCTCCTAAGGGAAAAGCCGTGAAAGCAGCCATGTTGTGGCACTTCTGCACTCCCTATGGGATGCCTTTGGCAGATGAAGTAAGCCTGGAACTCAGGGCTTCCTGGTTAAAGAAATCCAAGCCCTAGGTTGAACCCTAACCCTAACCCTAGGCAGATAAATCAGCCTAGGTATAGGGATGGTGCCAAGGAAAAAGCTGTGAAAGCTGCCATGTTGTTGCACTTTTGTACTCCCCTTGGGATGCCTTGAACAGCTGCAGTGTGCCTGGAGCTAAGGGCTTCCTAGTTTTAAAAATCCTAGCCCTAGGCCTAAGCCTAACAGTAACCCTGGGAAGGCAAATCAGCCTGGTGTTAGGCTTCTTGCCAAGGAAAAAGCCGTGAAAGCAGCCATGTTGTGGCACTTCTGCACTCCCTTTGGGATGCCTTTGGCAGATGAAGTAAGCCTGGAACTCAGGGCTTCCTGGTTAAAGAAATCCAAGCCCTAGGCTGAACCCTAACCCTAACCCTAGGCAGATAAATCAGCCTAGGTATAGGGATGGTGCCAAAGAAAAATCTGTGAAAGCTGCCATGTTGTTGCACTTTTGTACTCCTCTTGGGATGCCTTGAACAGCTGCAGTGTGCCTGGAGCTAAGGGCTTCCTAGTTTTAAAAATCCTAGCCCGAGGCCTAAGCCTAACAGTAACCCTGGGAAGGTAAATCAGCCTGGTGTTAGGCTTCTTGCCAAGGAAAAAGCCGTGAAAGCAGCCATGTTGTGGCACTTTTGCACTCCCTTTTGGATGCCTTTCACAGCTCCAGTGTGCCTGGAACTCAGGGCTTCCTGATTTTAAAAATCCTAGCCCTAGGCCGAACCCCAACCCTAAGACGAGAAAGGCAAATCTGCCAGGAATTAGGCATGTCCCCAAGGAAAAAGCTGTGGAGGCAGGCATGTTGTGGTACTTTTGCGCTCTTCTTGGCTAGTCCTTCGCAGCTGCTGTGTTCTTGGAACTCAGGGCTTTCTGGTTAATAGAACCCTTACCCTAGGCGTAACTCAAAACTTAAGCCTAGGAAGGAAAATCAGCCTATGGTTCGGGATGCTCTCATGGAAATATCAGTGGTGGCAGCCAAGTTGCGTCACTTTTGCGCTCCCCTTGGGATGCCTTTCGCAGCTGCAGTGTGCCTGGAGCCCAGGGCTTCCTGGTTTTAAAAGTCCTAGGCCTAAGCCTAACAGTAACCCTAGGAAGGTAAATCAGCCGGGTATTAGGGTTCTTCCTAAGGGAAAAGCCGTGAAAGCAGCCATGTTGTGGCACTTCTGCACTCCCTTTGGGATGCCTTTGGCAGATGAAGTAAGCCTGGAACTCAGGGCTTCCTGGTTAAAGAAATCCAAGCCCTAGGCTGAACCCTAACCCTAACCATAGGCAGATAAATCAGCCTAGGTATAGGGATGGTGCCAAGGAAAAAGCTGTGAAAGCTAGCATGTTGTTGCACTTTTGTACTCCCCTTGGGATGCCTTGAACAGCTGCAGTGTGCCTGGAGCTCAGGGCTTCCTAGTTTTAAAAATCCTAGATCTAGGCCTAAGCCTAACAGTAACCCTGGGAAGGGAAATCAGCCTCGTGTTAGGCTTCTTGCCAAGGAAAAAGCCGTGAAAGCAGCCATGTTGTGGCACTTTTGCACTCCCTTTTGGATGCCTTTCACAGCTCCGGTGTGCCTGGAACTCAGGGCTTCCTGATTTTAAAAATCCTAGCCCTAGGCCGAACCCCAACCCTAAGACGAGAAAGGCAAATCAGCCAGGAATTAGGCATGTCCCCAAGGAAAAAGCTGTGGAGGCAGGCATGTTGTGGTACTTTTGCGCTCTTCTTGGCTAGTCCTTCGCAGCTGCTGTGTTCTTGGAACTCAGGGCTTTCTGGTTAATAGAACCCTTACCCTAGGCGTAACTCAAACCTTAAGCCTAGGAAGGAAAATCAGCCTATGGTTCGGGATGCTCTCATGGAAATATCAGTGGTGGCAGCCAAGTTGTGTCACTTTTGCGCTCCCCTTGGGATGCCTTTCGCAGCTGCAGTGTGCCTGGAGCCCAGGGCTTCCTGGTTTTAAAAGTCCTAGGCCTAAGCCTAACAGTAACCCTAGGAAGGTAAATCAGCCGGGTATTAGGGTTCTTCCTAAGGGAAAAGCCGTGAAAGCAGCCATGTTGTGGCACTTCTGCACTCCCTATGGGATGCCTTTGGCAGATGAAGTAAGCCTGGAACTCAGGGCTTCCTGGTTAAAGAAATCCAAGCCCTAGGTTGAACCCTAACCCTAACCCTAGGCAGATAAATCAGCCTAGGTATAGGGATGGTGCCAAGGAAAAAGCTGTGAAAGCTGCCATGTTGTTGCACTTTTGTACTCCCCTTGGGATGCCTTGAACAGCTGCAGTGTGCCTGGAGCTAAGGGCTTCCTAGTTTTAAAAATCCTAGCCCTAGGCCTAAGCCTAACAGTAACCCTGGGAAGGCAAATCAGCCTGGTGTTAGGCTTCTTGCCAAGGAAAAAGCCGTGAAAGCAGCCATGTTGTGGCACTTTTGCACTCCCTTTTGGATGCCTTTCACAGCTCCAGTGTGCCTGGAACTCAGGGCTTCCTGATTTTAAAAATCCTAGCCCTAGGCCGAACACACCAACCCTAAGACGAGAAAGGCAAATCAGCCAGGAATTAGGCATGTCCACAAGGAAAAAGCTGTGGAGGCAGGCATGTTGTGCTACTTTTGCGCTCTTCTTGGGTAGTCCTTCGCAGCTGCTGTGTTCTTGGAAGTCAAGGCTTTCTGGTTAATAGAACCCTTACCCTAGGCGTAACTCAAATCTTATGCCTAGGAAGGAAAATCAGCCTATGGTTCGGGATGCTCTCATGGAAATATCAGTGGTGGCAGCCAAGTTGCGTCACTTTTGCGCTCCCCTTGGGATGCCTTTCGCAGCTGCAGTGTGCCTGGAGCCCAGGGCTTCCTGGTTTTAAAAGTCCTAGGCCTAAGCCTAACAGTAACCCTAGGAAGGTAAATCAGCCGGGTATTAGGGTTCTTCCTAAGGGAAAAGCCGTGAAAGCAGCCATGTTGTGGCACTTCTGCACTCCCTTTGGGATGCCTTTTGCAGATGAAGTAAGCCTGGAAGTCAGGGCTTCCTGGTTAAAGAAATCCAAGCCCTAGGCTGAACCCTAACCCTAACCCTAGGCAGATAAATCAGCCTAGGTATAGGGATGGTGCCAAGGAAAAAGCTGTGAAAGCTGCCATGTTGTTGCACTTTTGTACTCCCCTTGGGATGCCTTGAACAGCTGCAGTGTGCCTGGAGCTAAGGGCTTCCTAGTTTTAAAAATCCTAGCCCTAGGCCTAAGCCTAACAGTAACCCTGGGAAGGGAAATCAGCCAGCTGTTAGGCTTCTTGCCAAGGAAAAAGCCGTGAAAGCAGCCATGTTGTGGCACTTTTGCACTCCCTTTTGGATGCCTTTCACAGCTCCAGTGTGCCTGGAACTCAGGGCTTCCTGATTTTAAAAATCCTAGCCCTAGGCCGAACCCCAACCCTAAGACGAGAAAGGCAAATCAGCCAGGAATTAGGCATGTCCCCAAGGAAAAAGCCGTTGAGGCAGGCATGTTGTGGTACTTTTGCGCTCTTCTTGGGTAGTCCTTCGCAGCTGCTGTGTTCTTGGAACTCAGGGCTTTCTGGTTAATAGAACCCTTACCCTAGGCGTAACTCAAACCTTAAGCCTAGGAAGGAAAATCAGCCTATGGTTCGGGATGCTCTCATGGAAATATCAGTGGTGGCAGCCAAGTTGCGTCACTTTTGCGCTCCCCTTGGGATGCC
Source organism: Ammospiza caudacuta (assembly GCF_027887145.1). Classification (NCBI taxonomy): domain Eukaryota; kingdom Metazoa; phylum Chordata; class Aves; order Passeriformes; family Passerellidae; genus Ammospiza; species Ammospiza caudacuta. The sequence continues at coordinate 733,098 of NC_080619.1, forward strand.
TTTCGCAGCTGCAGTGTGCCTGGAGCCCAGGGCTTCCTGGTTTTAAAAGTCCTAGGCCTAAGCCTAACAGTAACCCTAGGAAGGTAAATCAGCCGGGTATTAGGGTTCTTCCTAAGGGAAAAGCCGTGAAAGCAGCCATGTTGTGGCACTTCTGCACTCCCTTTGGGATGCCTTTGGCAGATGAAGTAAGCCTGGAACTCAGGGCTTCCTGGTTAAAGAAATCCAAGCCCTAGGTTGAACCCTAACCCTAACCCTAGGCAGATAAATCAGCCTAGGTATAGGGATGGTGCCAAGGAAAAAGCTGTGAAAGCTGCCATGTTGTTGCACTTTTGTACTCCCCTTGGGATGCCTTGAACAGCTGCAGTGTGCCTGGAGCTAAGGGCTTCCTAGTTTTAAAAATCCTAGCCCTAGGCCTAAGCCTAACAGTAACCCTGGGAAGGGAAATCAGCCTGGTGTTAGGCTTCTTGCCAAGGAAAAAGCCGTGAAAGCAGCCATGTTGTGGCACTTTTGCACTCCCTTTTGGATGCCTTTCACAGCTCCAGTGTGCCTGGAACTCAGGGCTTCCTGATTTTAAAAATCCTAGCCCTAGGCCGAACCCCAGCCCTAAGACGAGAAAGGCAAATCAGCCAGGAATTAGGCATGTCCCCAAGGAAAAAGCTGTGGAGGCAGGCATGTTGTGGTACTTTTGCGCTCTTCTTGGGTAGTCCTTCGCAGCTGCTGTGTTCTTGGAACTCAGGGCTTTCTGGTTAATAGAACCCTTACCCTAGGCGTAACTCAAACCTTAAGCCTAGGAAGGAAAATCAGCCTATGGTTCGGGATGGTCTCATGGAAATATCAGTGGTGGCAGCCAAGTTGCGTCACTTTTGCGCTCCACTTGGGATGCCTTTCGCAGCTGCAGTGTGCCTGGAGCCCAGGGCTTCCTGGTTTTAAAAGTCCTAGGCCTAAGCCTAACAGTAACCCTAGGAAGGTAAATCAGCCTGGTGTTAGGCTTCTTGCCAAGGAAAAAGCCGTGAAAGCAGCCATGTTGTGGCACTTCTGCACTCCCTTTGGGATGCCTTTGGCAGATGAAGTAAGCCTGGAACTCAGGGCTTCCTGGTTAAAGAAATCCAAGCCCTAGGCTGAACCCTAACCCTAACCCTAGGCAGATAAATCAGCCTAGGTATAGGGATGGTGCCAAGGAAAAAGCTGTGAAAGCTGCCATGTTGTTGCACTTTTGTACTCCCCTTGGGATGCCTTGAACAGCTGCAGTGTGCCTGGAGCTAAGGGCTTCCTAGTTTTAAAAATCCTAGATCTAGGCCTAAGCCTAACAGTAACCCTGGGAAGGCAAATGAGCCTGGTGTTAGGCTTCTTGCCAAGGAAAAAGCCGTGAAAGCAGCCATGTTGTGGCACTTTTGCACTCCCTTTTGGATGCCTTTCACAGCTCCAGTGTGCCTGGAACTCAGGGCTTCCTGATTTTAAAAATCCTAGCCCTAGGCCGAACCCCAACCCTAAGACGAGAAAGGCAAATCAGCCAGGAATTAGGCATGTCCCCAAGGAAAAAGCCGTTGAGGGAGGCATGTTGTGGTACTTTTGCGCTCTTCTTGGGTAGTCCTTCGCAGCTGCTGTGTTCTTGGAACTCAGGGCTTTCTGGTTAATAGAACCCTTACCCTAGGCGTAACTCAAACTTTAAGCCTAGGAAGGAAAATCAGCCTATGGTTCGGGATGGTCTCATGGAAATATCAGTGGTGGCAGCCAAGTTGCATCACTTTTGCGCTCCCCTTGGGATGCCTTTCGCAGCTGCAGTGTGCCTGGAGCCCAGGGCTTCCTGGTTTTAAAAGTCCTAGGCCTAAGCCTAACAGTAACCCTAGGAAGGTAAATCAGCCGGGTATTAGGGTTCTTCCTAAGGGAAAAGCCGTGAAAGCAGCCATGTTGTGGCACTTCTGCACTCCCTTTGGGATGCCTTTGGCAGATGAAGTAAGCCTGGAACTCAGGGCTTCCTGGTTAAAGAAATCCAAGCCCTAGGCTGAACCCTAACCCTAACCCTAGGCAGATAAATCAGCCTAGGTATAGGGATGGTGCCAAGGAAAAAGCTGTGAAAGCTGCCATGTTGTTGCACTTTTGTACTCCCCTTGGGATGCCTTGAACAGCTGCAGTGTGCCTGGAGCTAAGGGCTTCCTAGTTTTAAAAATCCTAGCCCTAGGCCTAAGCCTAACAGTAACCCTGGGAAGGCAAATCAGCCTGGTGTTAGGCTTCTTGCCAAGGAAAAAGCCGTGAAAGCAACCATGTTGTGGCACTTTTGCACTCCCTTTTGGATGCCTTTCACACCTCCAGTGTGCCTGGAACTCAGGGCTTCCTGATTTTAAAAATCCTAGCCCTAGGCCGAACCCCAGCCCTAAGACGAGAAAGGCAAATCAGCCAGGAATTAGGCATGTCCCCAAGGAAAAAGCTGTGGAGGCAGGCATGTTGTGGTACTTTTGCGCTCTTCTTGGCTAGTCCTTCGCAGCTGCTGTGTTCTTGGAACTCAGGGCTTTCTGGTTAATAGAACCCTTACCCTAGGCGTAACTCAAACCTTAAGCCTAGGAAGGAAAATCAGCCTATGGTTCGGGATGGTCTCATGGAAATATCAGTGGTGGCAGCCAAGTTGCGTCACTTTTGCGCTCCCCTTGGGATGCCTTTCGCAGCTGCAGTGTGCCTGGAGCCCAGGGCTTCCTGGTTTTAAAAGTCCTAGGCCTAAGCCTAACAGTAACCCTAGGAAGGTAAATCAGCCGGGTATTAGGGTTCTTCCTAAGGGAAAAGCCATGAAAGCAGCCATGTTGTGGCACTTCTGCACTCCCTTTGGGATGCCTTTGGCAGATGAAGTAAGCCTGGAACTCAGGGCTTCCTGGTTAAAGAAATCCAAGCCCTAGGCTGAACCCTAACCCTAACCCTAGGCAGATAAATCAGCCTAGGTATAGGGATGGTGCCAAGGAAAAAGCTGTGAAAGCTGCCATGTTGTTGCACTTTTGTACTCCCCTTGGGATGCCTTGAACAGCTGCAGTGTGCCTGGAGCTAAGGGCTTCCTAGTTTTAAAAATCCTAGCCCTAGGCCTAAGCCTAACAGTAACCCTGGGAAGGCAAATCAGCCTGGTGTTAGGCTTCTTGCCAAGGAAAAAGCCGTGAAAGCAGCCATGTTGTGGCACTTTTGCACTCCCTTTTGGATGCCTTTCACACCTCCAGTGTGCCTGGAACTCAGGGCTTCCTGATTTTAAAAATCCTAGCCCTAGGCCGAACCCCAGCCCTAAGACGAGAAAGGCAAATCAGCCAGGAATTAGGCATGTCCCCAAGGAAAAAGCTGTGGAGGCAGGCATGTTGTGGTACTTTTGCGCTCTTCTTGGCTAGTCCTTCGCAGCTGCTGTGTTCTTGGAACTCAGGGCTTTCTGGTTAATAGAACCCTTACCCTAGGCGTAACTCAAACCTTAAGCCTAGGAAGGAAAATCAGCCTATGGTTCGGGATGGTCTCATGGAAATATCAGTGGTGGCAGCCAAGTTGCGTCACTTTTGCGCTCCCCTTGGGATGCCTTTCGCAGCTGCAGTGTGCCTGGAGCCCAGGGCTTCCTGGTTTTAAAAGTCCTAGGCCTAAGCCTAACAGTAACCCTAGGAAGGTAAATCAGCTGGGTATTAGGGTTCTTCCTAAGGGAAAAGCCGTGAAAGCAGCCATGTTGTGGCACTTCTGCACTCCCTTTGGGATGCCTTTGGCAGATGAAGTAAGCCTGGAACTCAGGGCTTCCTGGTTAAAGAAATCCAAGCCCTAGGCTGAACCCTAACCCTAACCCTAGGCAGATAAATCAGCCTAGGTATAGGGATGGTGCCAAGGAAAAAGCTGTGAAAGCTGCCATGTTGTTGCACTTTTGTACTCCCCTTGGGATGCCTTGAACAGCTGCAGTGTGCCTGGAGCTAAGGGCTTCCTAGTTTTAAAAATCCTAGCCCTAGGCCTAAGCCTAACAGTAACCCTGGGAAGGCAAATCAGCCTGGTGTTAGGCTTCTTGCCAAGGAAAAAGCCGTGAAAGCAGCCATGTTGTGGCACTTTTGCACTCCCTTTTGGATGCCTTTCACAGCTCCAGTGTGCCTGGAACTCAGGGCTTCCTGATTTTAAAAATCCTAGCCCTAGGCCGAACCCCAACCCTAAGACGAGAAAGGCAAATCAGCCAGGAATTAGGCATGTCCCCAAGGAAAAAGCTGTGGAGGCAGGCATGTTGTGGTACTTTTGCGCTCTTCTTGGGTAGTCCTTCGCAGCTGCTGTGTTCTTGGAACTCAGGGCTTTCTGGTTAATAGAACGCTTACCCTAGGCGTAACTCAAACCTTAAGCCTAGGAAGGAAAATCAGCCTATGGTTCGGGATGGTCTCATGGAAATATCAGTGGTGGCAGCCAAGTTGCGTCACTTTTGCGCTCCCCTTGGGATGCCTTTCACAGCTGCAGTGTGCCTGGAGCCCAGGGCTTCCTGGTTTTAAAAGTCCTAGGCCTAAGCCTAACAGTAACCCTAGGAAGGTAAATCAGCCGGGTATTAGGGTTCCTCCTAAGGGAAAAGCCGTGAAAGCAGCCATGTTGTGGCACTTGTGCACTCCCTTTGGGATGCCTTTGGCAGATGAAGTAAGCCTGGAAGTCAGGGCTTCCTGGTTAAAGAAATCCAAGCCCTAGGTTGAACCCTAACCCTAGGCAGATAAATCAGCCTAGGTATAGGGATGGTGCCAAGGAAAAAGCTGTGAAAGCTGCCATGTTGTTGCACTTTTGTACTCCCCTTGGGATGCCTTGAACAGCTGCAGTGTGCCTGGAGCTAAGGACTTCCTAGTTTTAAAAATCCTGGCCCTAGGCCTAAGCATAACAGTAAGACTGGGAAGGGAAATCAACATGGTGTTAGGCTTCTTGCCAAGGAAAAAGCCGTGAAAGCAGCCATGTTGTGGCACTTCTGCACTCCCTTTGGGATGCCTTTGGCAGATGAAGTAAACCTGGAACTCAGGGCTTCCTGGTTAAAGAAATCCAAGCCCTAGGCTGAACCCTAACCCTAACCCTAGGCAGATAAATCAGCCTAGGTATAGGGATGGTGCCAAGGAAAAAGCTGTGAAAGCTGCCATGTTGTTGCACTTTTGTACTCCCCTTGGGATGCCTTGAACAGCTGCAGTGTGCCTGGAGCTAAGGGCTTCCTAGTTTTAAAAATCCTAGCCCTAGGCCTAAGCCTAACAGTAACCCTGGGAAGGCAAATCAGCCTGGTGTTAGGCTTCTTGCCAAGGAAAAAGCCGTGAAAGCAGCCATGTTGTGGCACTTTTGCACTCCCTTTTGGATGCCTTTCACAGCTCCAGTGTGCCTGGAACTCAGGGCTTCCTGATTTTAAAAATCCTAGCCCTAGGCCGAACCCCAGCCCTAAGACGAGAAAGGCAAATCAGCCAGGAATTAGGCATGTCCCCAAGGAAAAAGCTGTGGAGGCAGGCATGTTGTGGTACTTTTGCGCTCTTCTTGGCTAGTCCTTCGCAGCTGCTGTGTTCTTGGAACTCAGGGCTTTCTGGTTTTAAAAGTCCTAGGCCTAAGCCTAACAGTAACCCTAGGAAGGTAAATCAGCCGGGTATTAGGGTTCTTCCTAAGGGAAAAGCCGTGAAAGCAGCCATGTTGTGGCACTTCTGCACTCCCTTTGGGATGCCTTTGGCAGATGAAGTAAGCCTGGAACTCAGGGCTTCCTGGTTAAAGAAATCCAAGCCCTAGGCTGAACCCTAACCCTAACCCTAGGCAGATAAATCAGCCTAGGTATAGGGATGGTGCCAAGGAAAAAGCTGTGAAAGCTGCCATGTTGTTGCACTTTTGTACTCCCCTTGGGATGCCTTGAACAGCTGCAGTGTGCCTGGAGCTAAGGGCTTCCTAGTTTTAAAAATCCTAGCCCTAGGCCTAAGCCTAACAGTAACCCTTGGAAGGCAAATCAGCCTGGTGTTAGGCTTCTTGCCAAGGAAAAAGCCGTGAAAGCAGCCATGTTGTGGCACTTTTGCACTCCCTTTTGGATGCCTTTCACAGCTCCAGTGTGCCTGGAACTCAGGGCTTCCTGATTTTAAAAATCCTAGCCCTAGGCCGAACCCCAACCCTAAGACGAGAAAGGCAAATCAGCCAGGAATTAGGCATGTCCCCAAGGAAAAAGCTGTGGAGGCAGGCATGTTGTGGTACTTTTGCGGTCTTCTTGGCTAGTCCTTCGCAGCTGCTGTGTTCTTGGAACTCAGGGCTTTCTGGTTAATAGAACACTTACCCTAGGCGTAACTCAAACCTTAAGCCTAGGAAGGAAAATCAGCCTATGGTTCGGGATGGTCTCATGGAAATATCAGTGGTGGCAGCCAAGTTGCGTCACTTTTGCGCTCCCCTTGGGATGCCTTTCGCAGCTGCAGTGTGCCTGGAGCCCAGGGCTTCCTGGTTTTAAAAGTCCTAGGCCTAAGCCTAACAGTAACCCTAGGAAGGTAAATCAGCCGGGTATTAGGGTTCTTCCTAAGGGAAAAGCCGTGAAAGCAGCCATGTTGTGGCACTTCTGCACTCCCTTTGGGATGCCTTTGGCAGATGAAGTAAGCCTGGAACTCAGGGCTTCCTGGGTAAAGAAATCCAAGCCCTAGGCTGAACCCTAACCCTAACCCTAGGCAGATAAATCAGCCTAGGTATAGGGATGGTGCCAAGGAAAAAGCTGTGAAAGCTGCCATGTTGTTGCACTTTTGTACTCCCCTTGGGATGCCTTGAACAGCTGCAGTGTGCCTGGAGCTCAGGGCTTCCTAGTTTTAAAAATCCTAGCCCTAGGCCTAAGCCTAACAGTAACCCTGGGAAGGCAAATCAGCCTGGTGTTAGGCTTCTTGCCAAGGAAAAAGCCGTGAAAGCAGCCATGTTGTGGCACTTTTGCACTCCCTTTTGGATGCCTTTCACAGCTCCAGTGTGCCTGGAACTCAGGGCTTCCTGATTTTAAAAATCCTAGCCCTAGGCCGAACCTCAACTCTAAGACGAGAAAGGCAAATCAGCCAGGAATTAGGCATGTCCCCAAGGAAAAAGCTGTGGAGGCAGGCATGTTGTGGTACTTTTGCGCTCTTCTTGGCTAGTCCTTCGCAGCTGCTGTGTTCTTGGAACTCAGGGCTTTCTGGTTAATAGAACCCTTACCCTAGGCGTAACTCAAACCTTAACCCTAGGAAGGAAAATCAGCCTATGGTTCGGGATGGTCTCATGGAAATATCAGTGGTGGCAGCCAAGTTGCGTCACTTTTGCGCTCCCCTTGGGATGCCTTTCGCAGCTGCAGTGTGCCTGGAGCCCAGGGCTTCCTGGATTTAAAAGTCCTAGGCCTAAGCCTAACAGTAACCCTAGGAAGGTAAATCAGCCAGGTATTAGGGTTCTTCCTAAGGGAAAAGCCATGAAAGCAGCCATGTTGTGGCACTTCTGCACTCCCTTTGGGATGCCTTTGGCAGATGAAGTAAGCCTGGAACTCAGGGCTTCCTGGTTAAAGAAATCCAAGCCCTAGGCTGAACCCTAACCCTAACCCTAGGCAGATAAATCAGCCTAGGTATAGGGATGGTGCCAAGGAAAAAGCTGTGAAAGCTGCCATGTTGTTGCACTTTTGTACTCCCCTTGGGATGCCTTGAACAGCTGCAGTGTGCCTGGAGCTAAGGGCTTCCTAGTTTTAAAAATCCTAGCCCTAGGCCTAAGCCTAACAGTAACCCTGGGAAGGCAAATCAGCCTGGTGTTAGGCTTCTTGCCAAGGAAAAAGCCGTGAAAGCAGCCATGTTGTGGCACTTTTGCACTCCCTTTTGGATGCCTTTCACAGCTCCAGTGTGCCTGGAACTCAGGGCTTCCTGATTTTAAAAATCCTAGCCCTAGGCCGAACCCCAGCCCTAAGACGAGAAAGGCAAATCAGCCAGGAATTAGGCATGTCCCCAAGGAAAAAGCTGTGGAGGCAGGCATGTTGTGGTACTTTTGCGCTCTTCTTGGGTAGTCCTTCGCAGCTGCTGTGTTCTTGGAACTCAGGGCTTTCTGGTTAATAGAACCCTTACCCTAGGCGTAACTCAAACCTTAAGCCTAGGAAGGAAAATCAGCCTATGGTTCGGGATGCTCTCATGGAAATATCAGTGGTGGCAGCCAAGTTGCGTCACTTTTGCGCTCCCCTTGGGATGCCTTTCGCAGCTGCAGTGTGCCTGGAGCCCAGGGCTTCCTGGTTTTAAAAGTCCTAGGCCTAAGCCTAACAGTAACCCTAGGAAGGTAAATCAGCCGGGTATTAGGGTTCTTCCTAAGGGAAAAGCCGTGAAAGCAGCCATGTTGTGGCACTTCTGCACTCCCTTTGGGATGCCTTTGGCAGATGAAGTAAGCCTGGAACTCAGGGCTTCCTGGTTAAAGAAATCCAAGCCCTAGGCTGAACCCTAACCCTAACTCTAGGCAGATAAATCAGCCTAGGTATAGGGATGGTGCCAAGGAAAAAGCTGTGAAAGCTGCCATGTTGTTGCACTTTTGTACTCCCCTTGGGATGCCTTGAACAGCTGCAGTGTGCCTGGAGCTAAGGGCTTCCTAGTTTTAAAAATCCTAGCCCTAGGCCTAAGCCTAACAGTAACCCTGGGAAGGGAAATCAGCCTGGTGTTAGGCTTCTTGCCAAGGAAAAAGCCGTGAAAGCAGCCATGTTGTGGCACTTTTGCACTCCCTTTTGGATGCCTTTCACAGCTCCAGTGTGCCTGGAACTCAGGGCTTCCTGATTTTAAAAATCCTAGCCCTAGGCCGAACCCCAACCCTTAGAGGAGAAAGGCAAATCAGCCAGGAATTAGGCATGTCCCCAAGGAAAAAGCTGTGGAGGCAGGCATGTTGTGGTACTTTTGCGCTCTTCTTGGCTAGTCCTTCGCGGCTGCTGTGTTCTTGGAACTCAGGGCTTTCTGGTTAATAGAACGCTTACCCTAGGCGTAACTCAAACCTTAAGCCTAGGAAGGAAAATCAGGCTATGGTTCGGGATGCTCTCATGGAAATATCAGTGGTGGCAGCCAAGTTGCGTCACTTTTGCGCTCCCCTTGGGATGCCTTTCGCAGCTGCAGTGTGCCTGGAGCTCAGGGCTTCCTGGTTTTAAAAGTCCTAGGCCTAAGCCTAACAGTAACCCTAGGAAGGCAAATCAGCCGGGTATTAGGGTTCTTCCTAAGGGAAAAGCCGTGAAAGCAGCCATGTTGTGGCACTTCTGCACTCCCTTTGGGATGCCTTTGGCAGATGAAGTAAGCCTGGAACTCAGGGCTTCCTGGTTAAAGAAATCCAAGCCCTAGGCTGAACCCTAACCCTAACCCTAGGCAGATAAATCAGCCTAGGTATAGGGATGGTGCCAAGGAAAAAGCTGTGAAAGCTGCCATGTTGTTGCACTTTTGTACTCCCCTTGGGATGCCTTGAACAGCTGCAGTGTGCCTGGAGCTAAGGGCTTCCTAGTTTTAAAAATCCTAGCCCTAGGCCTAAGCCTAACAGTAACCCTGGGAAGGCAAATCAGCCTGGTGTTAGGCTTCTTGCCAAGGAAAAAGCCGTGAAAGCAGCCATGTTGTGGCACTTTTGCACTCCCTTTTGGATGCCTTTCACAGCTCCAGTGTGCCTGGAACTCAGGGCTTCCTGATTTTAAAAATCCTAGCCCTAGGCCGAACCCCAGCCCTAAGACGAGAAAGGCAAATCAGCCAGGAATTAGGCATGTCCCCAAGGAAAAAGCTGTGGAGGCAGGCATGTTGTGGTACTTTTGCGCTCTTCTTGGGTAGTCCTTCGCAGCTGCTGTGTTCTTGGAACTCAGGGCTTTCTGGTTAATAGAACCCTTACCCTAGGCGTAACTCAAACCTTAAGCCTAGGAAGGAAAATCAGCCTATGGTTCGGGATGCTCTCATGGAAATATCAGTGGTGGCAGCCAAGTTGCGTCACTTTTGCGCTCCCCTTGGGATGCCTTTCGCAGCTGCAGTGTGCCTGGAGCCCAGGGCTTCCTGGTTTTAAAAGTCCTAGGCCTAAGCCTAACAGTAACCCTAGGAAGGTAAATCAGCCGGGTATTAGGGTTCTTCCTAAGGGAAAAGCCGTGAAAGCAGCCATGTTGTGGCACTTCTGCACTCCCTTTGGGATGCCTTTGGCAGATGAAGTAAGCCTGGAACTCAGGGCTTCCTGGTTAAAGAAATCCAAGCCCTAGGCTGAACCCTAACCCTAACTCTAGGCAGATAAATCAGCCTAGGTATAGGGATGGTGCCAAGGAAAAAGCTGTGAAAGCTGCCATGTTGTTGCACTTTTGTACTCCCCTTGGGATGCCTTGAACAGCTGCAGTGTGCCTGGAGCTAAGGGCTTCCTAGTTTTAAAAATCCTAGCCCTAGGCCTAAGCCTAACAGTAACCCTGGGAAGGGAAATCAGCCTGGTGTTAGGCTTCTTGCCAAGGAAAAAGCCGTGAAAGCAGCCATGTTGTGGCACTTTTGCACTCCCTTTTGGATGCCTTTCACAGCTCCAGTGTGCCTGGAACTCAGGGCTTCCTGATTTTAAAAATCCTAGCCCTAGGCCGAACCCCAACCCTTAGAGGAGAAAGGCAAATCAGCCAGGAATTAGGCATGTCCCCAAGGAAAAAGCTGTGGAGGCAGGCATGTTGTGGTACTTTTGCGCTCTTCTTGGCTAGTCCTTCGCGGCTGCTGTGTTCTTGGAACTCAGGGCTTTCTGGTTAATAGAACGCTTACCCTAGGCGTAACTCAAACCTTAAGCCTAGGAAGGAAAATCAGGCTATGGTTCGGGATGCTCTCATGGAAATATCAGTGGTGGCAGCCAAGTTGCGTCACTTTTGCGCTCCCCTTGGGATGCCTTTCGCAGCTGCAGTGTGCCTGGAGCTCAGGGCTTCCTGGTTTTAAAAGTCCTAGGCCTAAGCCTAACAGTAACCCTAGGAAGGCAAATCAGCCGGGTATTAGGGTTCTTCCTAAGGGAAAAGCCGTGAAAGCAGCCATGTTGTGGCACTTCTGCACTCCCTTTGGGATGCCTTTGGCAGATGAAGTAAGCCTGGAACTCAGGGCTTCCTGGTTAAAGAAATCCAAGCCCTAGGCTGAACCCTAACCCTAACCCTAGGCAGATAAATCAGCCTAGGTATAGGGATGGTGCCAAGGAAAAAGCTGTGAAAGCTGCCATGTTGTTGCACTTTTGTACTCCCCTTGGGATGCCTTGAACAGCTGCAGTGTGCCTGGAGCTAAGGGCTTCCTAGTTTTAAAAATCCTAGCCCTAGTCCTAAGCCTAACAGTAACCCTGGGAAGGCAAATCAGCCTGGTGTTAGGCTTCTTGCCAAGGAAAAAGCCGTGAAAGCAGCCACGTTGTGGCACTTTTGCACTCCCTTTGGGATGCCTTTCACAGCTCCAGTGTGCCTGGAACTCAGGGCTTCCTGATTTTAAAAATCCTAGCCCTAGGCCGAACCCCAACCCTAAGACGAGAAAGGCAAATCAGCCAGGAATTAGGCATGTCCCCAAGGAAAAAGCTGTGGAGGCAGGCATGTTGTGGTACTTTTGCGCTCTTCTTGGCTAGTCCTTCGCAGCTGCTGTGTTCTTGGAACTCAGGGCTTTCTGGTTAATAGAACCCTTACCCTAGGCGTAACTCAAACCTTAAGCCTAGGAAGGAAAATCAGCCTATGGTTCGGGATGGTCTCATGGAAATATCAGTGGTGGCAGCCAAGTTGTGTCACTTTTGCGCTCCCCTTGGGATGCCTTTCGCAGCTGCAGTGTGCCTGGAGCCCAGGGCTTCCTGGTTTTAAAAGTCCTAGGCCTAAGCCTAACAGTAACCCTAGGAAGGTAAATCAGCCGGGTATTAGGGTTCTTCCTAAGGGAAAAGCCGTGAAAGCAGCCATGTTGTGGCACTTCTGCACTCCCTTTGGGATGCCTTTGGCAGATGAAGTAAGCCTGGAACACAGGGCTTCCTGGTTAAAGAAATCCAAGCCCTAGGCTGAACCCTAACCCTAACCCTAGGCAGATAAATCAGCCTAGGTATAGGGATGGTGCCAAGGAAAAAGCTGTGAAAGCTGCCATGTTGTTGCACTTTTGTACTCCCCTTGGGATGCCTTGAACAGCTGCAGTGTGCCTGGAGCTCAGGGCTTCCTAGTTTTAAAAATCCTAGCCCTAGGCCTAAGCCTAACAGTAACCCTGGGAAGGCAAATCAGCCTGGTGTTAGGCTTCTTGCCAAGGAAAAAGCCGTGAAAGCAGCCATGTTGTGGCACTTTTGCACTCCCTTTTGGATGCCTTTCACAGCTCCAGTGTGCCTGGAACTCAGGGCTTCCTGATTTTAAAAATCCTAGCCCTAGGCCGAACCCCAGCCCTAAGACGAGAAAGGCAAATCAGCCAGGAATTAGGCATGTCCCCAAGGAAAAAGCTGTGGAGGCAGGCATGTTGTGGTACTTTTGCGCTCTTCTTGGCTAGTCCTTCGCAGCTGCTGTGTTCTTGGAACTCAGGGCTTTCTGGTTAATAAAACACTTACCCTAGGCGTAACTCAAACCTTAACCCTAGGAAGGAAAATCAGCCTATGGTTCGGGATGGTCTCATGGAAATATCAGTGGTGGCAGCCAAGTTGCGTCACTTTTGCGCTCCCCTTGGGATGCCTTTCGCAGCTGCAGTGTGCCAGGAGCCCAGGGCTTCCTGGTTTTAAAAGTCCTAGGCCTAAGCCTAACAGTAACCCTAGGAAGGTAAATCAGCCGGGTATTAGGGTTCTTCCTAAGGGAAAAGCCGTGAAAGCAGCCATGTTGTGGCACTTCTGCACTCCCTTTGGGATGCCTTTGGCAGATGAAGTAAGCCTGGAACTCAGGGCTTCCTGGTTAAAGAAATCCAAGCCCTAGGTTGAACCCTAACCCTAGGCAGATAAATCAGCCTAGGTATAGGGATGGTGCCAAGGAAAAAGCTGTGAAAGCTGCCATGTTGTTGCACTTTTGTACTCCCCTTGCGATGCCTTGAACAGCTGCAGTGTGCCTGGAGCCCAGGGCTTCCTAGTTTTAAAAATCCTAGCCCTAGGCCTAAGCCTAACAGTAACCCTGGGAAGGTAAATCAGCCTGGTGTTAGGCTTCTTGCCAAGGAAAAAGCCGTGAAAGCAGCCATGTTGTGGCACTTCTGCACTCCCTTTGGGATGCCTTTGGTAGATGAAGTAAGCCTGGAACTCAGGGCTTCCTGGTTAAAGAAATCCAAGCCCTAGGCTGAACCCTAACCCTAACCCTAGGCAGATAAATCAGCCTAGGTATAGGGATGGTGCCAAGGAAAAAGCTGTGAAAGCTGCCATGTTGTTGCACTTTTGTACTCCCCTTGGGATGCCTTGAACAGCTGCAGTGTGCCTGGAGCTAAGGGCTTCCTAGTTTTAAAAATCCTAGCCCTAGGCCTAAGCCTAACAGTAACCCTGGGAAGGCAAATCAGCCTGGTGTTAGGCTTCTTGCCAAGGAAAAAGCCGTGAAAGCAGCCATGTTGTGGCACTTTTGCACTCCCTTTTGGATGCCTTTCACAGCTCCAGTGTGCCTGGAACTCAGGGCTTCCTGATTTTAAAAATCCTAGCCCTAGGCCGAACCCCAGCCCTAAGACGAGAAAGGCAAATCAGCCAGGAATTAGGCATGTCCCCAAGGAAAAAGCTGTGGAGGCAGGCATGTTGTGCTACTTTTGCGCTCTTCTTGGCTAGTCCTTCGCAGCTGCTGTGTTCTTGGAACTCAGGGCTTTCTGGTTAATAGAACCCTTACCCTAGGCGTAACTCAAACCTTAAGCCTAGGAAGGAAAATCAGCCTATGGTTCGGGATGCTCTCATGGAAATATCAGTGGTGGCAGCCAAGTTGCGTCACTTTTGCGCTCCCCTTGGGATGCCTTTCGCAGCTGCAGTGTGCCTGGAGCCCAGGGCTTCCTGGTTTTAAAAGTCCTAGGCCTAAGCCTAACAGTAACCCTAGGAAGGTAAATCAGCCGGGTATTAGGGTTCTTCCTAAGGGAAAAGCCGTGAAAGCAGCCATGTTGTGGCACTTCTGCACTCCCTTTGGGATGCCTTTGGCAGATGAAGTAAGCCTGGAACTCAGGGCTTCCTGGTTAAAGAAATCACAGCCCTAGGCTGAACCCTAACCCTAACCCTAGGCAGATAAATCAGCCTAGGTATAGGGATGGTGCCAAGGAAAAAGCTGTGAAAGCTGCCATGTTGTTGCACTTTTGTACTCCCCTTGGGATGCCTTGAACAGCTGCAGTGTGCCTGGAGCTAAGGGCTTCCTAGTTTTAAAATTCCTAGCCCTAGGCCTAAGCCTAACAGTAACCCTGGGAAGGGAAATCAGCCTGGTGTTAGGCTTCTTGCCAAGGAAAAAGCCGTGAAAGCAGCCACGTTGTGGCACTTTTGCACTCCCTTTTGGATGCCTTTCACAGCTCCAGTGTGCCTGGAACTCAGGGCTTCCTGATTTTAAAAATCCTAGCCCTAGGCCGAACCTCAACCCTAAGACGAGAAAGGCAAATCAGCCAGGAATTAGGCATGTCCCCAAGGAAAAAGCTGTGGAGGCAGGCATGTTGTGGTACTTTTGCGGTCTTCTTGGCTAGTCCTTCGCAGCTGCTGTGTTCTTGGAACTCAGGGCTTTCTGGTTAATAGAACACTTACCCTAGGCGTAACTCAAACCTTAAGCCTAGGAAGGAAAATCAGCCTATGGTTCGGGATGGTCTCATGGAAATATCAGTGGTGGCAGCCAAGTTGCGTCACTTTTGCGCTCCCCTTGGGATGCCTTTCGCAGCTGCAGTGTGCCTGGAGCCCAGGGCTTCCTGGTTTTAAAAGTCCTAGGCCTAAGCCTAACAGTAACCCTAGGAAGGTAAATCAGCCGGGTATTAGGGTTCTTCCTAAGGGAAAAGCCGTGAAAGCAGCCATGTTGTGGCACTTCTGCACTCCCTTTGGGATGCCTTTGGCAGATGAAGTAAGCCTGGAACACAGGGCTTCCTGGTTAAAGAAATCCATGCCCTAGGCTGAACCCTAACCCTAGGCAGATAAATCAGCCTAGGTATAGGGATGGTGCCAAGGAAAAAGCTGTGAAAGCTGCCATGTTTTTGCACTTTTGTACTCCCCTTGAGATGCCTTGAACAGCTGCAGTGTGCCTGGAGCTCAGGGCTTCCTAGTTTTAAAAATCCTAGCCCTAGGCCTAAGCCTAACAGTAACCCTGGGAAGGTAAATCAGCCTGGTGTTAGGCTTCTTGCCAAGGAAAAAGCCGTGAAAGCAGCCATGTTGTGGCACTTTTGCACTGCCTTTTGGATGCCTTTCACAGCTCCAGTCTGCCTGGAACTCAGGGCTTCCTGATTTTAAAAATCCTAGCCCTAGGCCGAACCCCAACCCTAAGACGAGAAAGGCAAATCAGCCAGGAATTAGGCATGTCCCCAAGGAAAAAGCTGTGGAGGCAGGCATGTTGTGGTACTTTTGCGCTCTTCTTGGCTAGTCCTTCGCAGCTGCTGTGTTCTTGGAACTCAGGGCTTTCTGGTTAATAGAACCTTACCCTAGGCGTAACTCAAACCTTAAGCCTAGGAAGGAAAATCAGCCTATGGTTCGGGATGGTCTCATGGAAATATCAGTGGTGGCAGCCAAGTTGCGTCACTTTTGCGCTCCCCTTGGGATGCCTTTCGCAGCTGCAGTGTGCCTGGAGCCCAGGGCTTCCTGGTTTTAAAAGTCCTAGGCCTAAGCCTAACAGTAACCCTAGGAAGGTAAATCAGCCGGGTATTAGGGTTCTTCCTAAGGGAAAAGCCGTGAAAGCAGCCATGTTGTGGCACTTCTGCACTCCCTTTGGGATGCCTTTGGCAGATGAAGTAAGCCTGGAACTCAGGGCTTCCTGGTTAAAGAAATCCAAGCCCTAGGCTGAACCCTAACCCTAACCCTAGGCAGATAAATCAGCCTAGGTATAGGGATGGTGCCAAGGAAAAAGCTGTGAAAGCTGCCATGTTGTTGCACTTTTGTACTCCCCTTGGGATGCCTTGAACAGCTGCAGTGTGCCTGGAGCTAAGGGCTTCCTAGTTTTAAAAATCCTAGCCCTAGGCCTAAGCCTAACAGTAACCCTGGGAAGGTAAATCAGCCTGGTGTTAGGCTTCTTGCCAAGGAAAAAGCCGTGAAAGCAGCCATGTTGTGGCACTTTTGCACTCCCTTTTGGATGCCTTTCACAGCTCCAGTGTGCCTGGAACTCAGGGCTTCCTGATTTTAAAAATCCTAGCCCTAGGCCGAACCCCAACCCTAAGACGAGAAAGGCAAATCAGCCAGGAATTAGGCATGTCCCCAAGGAAAAAGCTGTGGAGGCAGGCATGTTGTGCTACTTTTGCGCTCTTCTTGGCTAGTCCTTCGCAGCTGCTGTGTTCTTGGAACTCAGGGCTTTCTGGTTAATAGAACCCTTACCCTAGGCGTAACTCAAACCTTAAGCCTAGGAAGGAAAATCAGCCTATGGTTCGGGATGGTCTCATGGAAATATCAGTGGTGGCAGCCAAGTTGCGTCACTTTTGCGCTCCCCTTGGGATGCCTTTCGCAGCTGCAGTGTGCCTGGAGCCCAGGGCTTCCTGGTTTTAAAAGTCCTAGGCCTAAGCCTAACAGTAACCCTAGGAAGGTAAATCAGCCGGGTATTAGGGTTCTTCCTAAGGGAAAAGCCGTGAAAGCAGCCATGTTGTGGCACTTCTGCACTCCCTTTGGGATGCCTTTGGCAGATGAAGTAAGCCTGGAACTCAGGGCTTCCTGGTTAAAGAAATCCAAGCCCTAGGCTGAACCCTAACCCTAACTCTAGGCAGATAAATCAGCCTAGGTATAGGGATGGTGCCAAGGAAAAAGCTGTGAAAGCTGCCATGTTGTTGCACTTTTGTACTCCCCTTGGGATGCCTTGAACAGCTGCAGTGTGCCTGGAGCTAAGGGCTTCCTAGTTTTAAAAATCCTAGCCCTAGGCCTAAGCCTAACAGTAACCCTGGGAAGGCAAATCAGCCTGGTGTTAGGCTTCTTGCCAAGGAAAAAGCCGTGAAAGCAGCCATGTTGTGGCACTTTTGCACTCCCTTTTGGATGCCTTTCACAGCTCCAGTGTGCCTGGAACTCAGGGCTTCCTGATTTTAAAAATCCTAGCCCTAGGCCGAACCCCAACCCTAAGACGAGAAAGGCAAATCAGCCAGGAATTAGGCATGTCCCCAAGGAAAAAGCTGTGGAGGCAGGCATGTTGTGGTACTTTTGCGCTCTTCTTGGCTAGTCCTTCGCAGCTGCTGTGTTCTTGGAACTCAGGGCTTTCTGGTTAATAGAACGCTTACCCTAGGCGTAACTCAAACCTTAAGCCTAGGAAGGAAAATCAGCCTATGGTTCGGGATGCTCTCATGGAAATATCAGTGGTGGCAGCCAAGTTGCGTCACTTTTGCGCTCCCCTTGGGATGCCTTTCGCAGCTGCAGTGTGCCTGGAGCTCAGGGCTTCCTGGTTTTAAAAGTCCTAGGCCTAAGCCTAACAGTAACCCTAGGAAGGCAAATCAGCCGGGTATTAGGGTTCTTCCTAAGGGAAAAGCCGTGAAAGCAGCCATGTTGTGGCACTTCTGCACTCCCTTTGGGATGCCTTTGGCAGATGAAGTAAGCCTGGAACTCAGGGCTTCCTGGTTAAAGAAATCCAAGCCCTAGGCTGAACCCTAACCCTAACCCTAGGCAGATAAATCAGCCTAGGTATAGGGATGGTGCCAAGGAAAAAGCTGTGAAAGCTGCCATGTTGTTGCACTTTTGTACTCCCCTTGGGATGCCTTGAACAGCTGCAGTGTGCCTGGAGCTCAGGGCTTCCTAGTTTTAAAAATCCTAGCCCTAGGCCTAAGCCTAACAGTAACCCTGGGAAGGCAAATCAGCCTGGTGTTAGGCTTCTTGCCAAGGAAAAAGCCGTGAAAGCAGCCATGTTGTGGCACTTTTGCACTCCCTTTTGGATGCCTTTCACAGCTCCAGTGTGCCTGGAACTCAGGGCTTCCTGATTTTAAAAATCCTAGCCCTAGGCCGAACCCCAACCCTAAGACGAGAAAGGCAAATCAGCCAGGAATTAGGCATGTCCCCAAGGAAAAAGCTGTGGAGGCAGGCATGTTGTGGTACTTTTGCGCTCTTCTTGGCTAGTCCTTCGCAGCTGCTGTGTTCTTGGAACTCAGGGCTTTCTGGTTAATAGAACCCTTACCCTAGGCGTAACTCAAACCTTAAGCCTAGGAAGGAAAATCAGCCTATGGTTCGGGATGCTCTCATGGAAATATCAGTGGTGGCAGCCAAGTTGCGTCACTTTTGCGCTCCCCTTGGGATGCCTTTCGCAGCTGCAGTGTGCCTGGAGCCCAGGGCTTCCTGGTTTTAAAAGTCCTAGGCCTAAGCCTAACAGTAACCCTAGGAAGGTAAATCAGCCGGGTATTAGGGTTCTTCCTAAGGGAAAAGCCGTGAAAGCAGCCATGTTGTGGCACTTCTGCACTCCCTTTGGGATGCCTTTGGCAGATGAAGTAAGCCTGGAACACAGGGCTTCCTGGTTAAAGAAATCCAAGCCCTAGGCTGAACCCTAACCCTAACCCTAGGCAGATAAATCAGCCTAGGTATAGGGATGGTGCCAAGGAAAAAGCTGTGAAAGCTGCCATGTTGTTGCACTTTTGTACTCCCCTTGGGATGCCTTGAACAGCTGCAGTGTGCCTGGATCTAAGGGCTTCCTAGTTTTAAAAATCCTAGCCCTAGGCCTAAGCCTAACAGTAACCCTGGGAAGGCAAATCAGCCTGGTGTTAGGCTTCTTGCCAAGGAAAAAGCCGTGAAAGCAGCCATGTTGTGGCACTTTTGCACTCCCTTTTGGATGCCTTTCACAGCTCCAGTGTGCCTGGAACTCAGGGCTTCCTGATTTTAAAAATCCTAGCCCTAGGCCGAACCCCAGCCCTAAGAGGAGAAAGGCAAATCAGCCAGGAATTAGGCATGTCCCCAAGGAAAAAGCTGTGGAGGCAGGCATGTTGTGGTACTTTTGCGCTCTTCTTGGCTAGTCCTTCGCAGCTGCTGTGTTCTTGGAACTCAGGGCTTTCTGGTTAATAGAACGCTTACCCTAGGCGTAACTCAAACCTTAAGCCTAGGAAGGAAAATCAGGCTATGGTTCGGGATGCTCTCATGGAAATATCAGTGGTGGCAGCCAAGTTGCGTCACTTTTGCGCTCCCCTTGGGATGCCTTTCGCAGCTGCAGTGTGCCTGGAGCTCAGGGCTTCCTGGTTTTAAAAGTCCTAGGCCTAAGCCTAACAGTAACCCTAGGAAGGCAAATCAGCCGGGTATTAGGGTTCTTCCTAAGGGAAAAGCCGTGAAAGCAGCCATGTTGTGGCACTTCTGCACTCCCTTTGGGATGCCTTTGGCAGATGAAGTAAGCCTGGAACTCAGGGCTTCCTGGTTAAAGAAATCCAAGCCCTAGGCTGAACCCTAACCCTAACCCTAGGCAGATAAATCAGCCTAGGTATAGGGATGGTGCCAAGGAAAAAGCTGTGAAAGCTGCCATGTTGTTGCACTTTTGTACTCCCCTTGGGATGCCTTGAACAGCTGCAGTGTGCCTGGAGCTCAGGGCTTCCTAGTTTTAAAAATCCTAGCGCTAGGCCTAAGCCTAACAGTAACCCTGGGAAGGCAAATCAGCCTGGTGTTAGGCTTCTTGCCAAGGAAAAAGCCGTGAAAGCAGCCACGTTGTGGCACTTTTGCACTCCCTTTTGGATGCCTTTCACAGCTCCAGTGTGCCTGGAACTCAGGGCTTCCTGATTTTAAAAATCCTAGCCCTAGGCCGAACCCCAACCCTAAGACGAGAAAGGCAAATCAGCCAGGAATTAGGCATGTCCCCAAGGAAAAAGCTGTGGAGGCAGGCATGTTGTGGTACTTTTGCGCTCTTCTTGGCTAGTCCTTCGCAGCTGCTGTGTTCTTGGAACTCAGGGCTTTCTGGTTAATAGAACCTTACCCTAGGCGTAACTCAAACCTTAAGCCTAGGAAGGAAAATCAGCCTATGGTTCGGGATGCTCTCATGGAAATATCAGTGGTGGCAGCCAAGTTGCGTCACTTTTGCGCTCCCCTTGGGATGCCTTTCGCAGCTGCAGTGTGCCTGGAGCCCAGGGCTTCCTGGTTTTAAAAGTCCTAGGCCTAAGCCTAACAGTAACCCTAGGAAGGTAAATCAGCCGGGTATTAGGGTTCTTCCTAAGGGAAAAGCCATGAAAGCAGCCATGTTGTGGCACTTCTGCACTCCCTTTGGGATGCCTTTGGCAGATGAAGTAAGCCTGGAACTCAGGGCTTCCTGGTTAAAGAAATCCAAGCCCTAGGCTGAACCCTAACCCTAACCCTAGGCAGATAAATCAGCCTAGGTATAGGGATGGTGCCAAGGAAAAAGCTGTGAAAGCTGCCATGTTGTTGCACTTTTGTACTCCCCTTGGGATGCCTTGAACAGCTGCAGTGTGCCTGGAGCTAAGGGCTTCCTAGTTTTAAAAATCCTAGCCCTAGGCCTAAGCCTAACAGTAACCCTGGGAAGGGAAATCAGCCTGGTGTTAGGCTTCTTGCCAAGGAAAAAGCCGTGAAAGCAGCCATGTTGTGGCACTTTTGCACTCCCTTTTGGATGCCTTTCACAGCTCCAGTGTGCCTGGAACTCAGGGCTTCCTGATTTTAAAAATCCTAGCCCTAGGCCAAACCTCAACCCTAAGACGAGAAAGGCAAATCAGCCAGGAATTAGGCATGTCCCCAAGGAAAAAGCTGGGGAGGCAGGCATGTTGTGGTACTTTTGCGCTCTTCTTGGCTAGTCCTTCGCAGCTGCTGTGTTCTTGGAACTCAGGGCTTTCTGGTTAATAGAACACTTACCCTAGGCTTAACTCAAAACTTAACCATAGGAAGGAAAATCAGCCTATGGTTCGGGATGGTCTCATGGAAATATCAGTGGTGGCAGCCAAGTTGCGTCACTTTTGCGCTCCCCTTGGGATGCCTTTCGCAGCTGCAGTGTGCCAGGAGCCCAGGGCTTCCTGGTTATAAATGTCCTAGGCCTAAGCCTAACAGTAACCCTAGGAAGGTAAATCAGCCGGGTATTAGGGTTCTTCCTAAGGGAAAAGCCGTGAAAGCAGCCATGTTGTGGCACTTCTGCACTCCCTTTGGGATGCCTTTGGCAGATGAAGTAAGCCTGGAACTCAGGGCTTCCTGGTTAAAGAAATCCAAGCCCTAGGCTGAACCCTAACCCTAACCCTAGGCAGATAAATCAGCCTAGGTATAGGGATGGTGCCAAGGAAAAAGCTGTGAAAGCTGCCATGTTGTTGCACTTTTGTACTCCCCTTGGGATGCCTTGAACAGCTGCAGTGTGCCTGGAGCTCAGGGCTTCCTAGTTTTAAAAATCCTAGCCCTAGGCCTAAGCCTAACAGTAACCCTGGGAAGGGAAATCAGCCTGGTGTTAGGCTTCTTGCCAAGGAAAAAGCCGTGAAAGCAGCCATGTTGTGGCACTTTTGCACTCCCTTTTGGATGCCTTTCACAGCTCCAGTGTGCCTGGAACTCAGGGCTTCCTGATTTTAAAAATCCTAGCCCTAGGACGAACCCCAACCCTAAGACGAGAAAGGCAAATCAGCCAGGAATTAGGCATGTCCCCAAGGAAAAAGCTGTGGAGGCAGGCATGTTGTGGTACTTTTGCGCTCTTCTTGGCTAGTCCTTCGCAGCTGCTGTGTTCTTGGAACTCAGGGCTTTCTGGTTAATAGAACACTTACCCTAGGCGTAACTCAAACCTTAACCATAGGAAGGAAAATCAGCCTATGGTTCGGGATGGTCTCATGGAAATATCAGTGGTGGCAGCCAAGTTGCCTCACTTTTGCGCGCCCCTTGGGATGCCTTTCGCAGCTGCAGTGTGCCAGGAGCCCAGGGCTTCCTGGTTATAAATGTCCTAGGCCTAAGCCTAACAGTAACCCTAGGAAGGTAAATCAGCCGGGTATTAGGGTTCTTCCTAAGGGAAAAGCCGTGAAAGCAGCCATGTTGTGGCACTTCTGCACTCCCTTTGGGATGCCTTTGGCAGATGAAGTAAGCCTGGAACTCAGGGCTTCCTGGTTAAAGAAATCCAAGCCCTAGGCTGAACCCTAACCCTAACCCTAGGCAGATAAATCAGCCTAGGTATAGGGATGGTGCCAAGGAAAAAGCTGTGAAAGCTGCCATGTTGTTGCACTTTTGTACTCCCCTTGGGATGCCTTGAACAGCTGCAGTGTGCCTGGAGCTAAGGGCTTCCTAGTTTTAAAAATCCTAGCCCTAGGCCTAAGCCTAACAGTAACCCTAGGAAGGCAAATCAGCCTGATGTTAGGCTTCTTGCCAAGGAAAAAGCCGTGAAAGCAGCCATGTTGTGGCACTTTTGCACTCCCTTTTGGATGCCTTTCACAGCTCCAGTGTGCCTGGAACTCAGGGCTTCCTGATTTTAAAAATCCTAGCCCTAGGCCGAACCTCAACCCTAAGACGAGAAAGGCAAATCAGCCAGGAATTAGGCATGTCCCCAAGGAAAAAGCTGTGGAGGCAGGCATGTTGTGGTACTTTTGCGCTCTTCTTGGCTAGTCCTTCGCAGCTGCTGTGTTCTTGGAACTCAGGGCTTTCTGGTTAATAGAACCCTTACCCTAGGCGTAACTCAAACCTTAAGCCTAGGAAGGAAAATCAGCCTATGGTTCGGGATGCTCTCATGGAAATATCAGTGGTGGCAGCCAAGTTGCGTCACTTTTGCGCTCCCCTTGGGATGCCTTTCGCAGCTGCAGTGTGCCTGGAGCCCAGGGCTTCCTGGTTTTAAAAGTCCTAGGCCTAAGCCTAACAGTAACCCTAGGAAGGTAAATCAGCCTGGTGTTAGGCTTCTTGCCAAGGAAAAAGCCGTGAAAGAAGCCATGTTGTGGCACTTTTGCACTCCCTTTTGGATGCCTTTCACAGCTCCAGTGTGCCTGGAACTCAGGGCTTCCTGATTTTAAAAATCCTAGCCCTAGGCCTAACCTCAACCCTAAGACGAGAAAGGCAAATCAGCCAGGAATTAGGCATGTCCCCAAGGAAAAAGCCGTTGAGGGAGGCATTTTGTGGCACTTTTGCGCTCTTCTTGGGTAGTCCTTCGCAGCTGCTGTGTTCTTGGAACTCAAGGCTTTCTGGTTAATAGAACCCTTACCCTAGGCGTAACTCAAACCTTAAGCCTAGGAAGGAAAATCAGCCTATGGTTCGGGATGCTCTCATGGAAATATCAGTGGTGGCAGCCAAGTTACGTCACTTTTGCGCTCCCCTTGGGATGCCTTTCGCAGCTGCAGTGTGCCTGGAGCCCAGGGCTTCCTGGTTTTAAAAGTCCTAGGCCTAAGCCTAACAGTAACCCTAGGAAGGTAAATCAGCCGGGTATTAGGGTTCTTCCTAAGGGAAAAGCCGTGAAAGCAGCCATGTTGTGGCACTTCTGCACTCCCTTTGGGATGCCTTTGGCAGATGAAGTAAGCCTGGAACTCAGGGCTTCCTGGTTAAAGAAATCCAAGCCCTAGGCTGAACCCTAACCCTAACCCTAGGCAGATAAATCAGCCTAGGTATAGGGATGGTGCCAAGGAAAAAGCTGTGAAAGCTGCCATGTTGTTGCACTTTTGTACTCCCCTTGGGATGCCTTGAACAGCTGCAGTGTGCCAGGAGCTCAGGGCTTCCTAGTTTTAAAAATCCTAGATCTAGGCCTAAGCCTAACAGTAATCCTGGGAAGGCAAATCAGCCTGGTGTTAGGCTTCTTGCCAAGGAAAAAACCGTGAAAGCAGCCATGTTGTGGCACTTTTGCACTCCCTTTTGGATGCCTTTCACAGCTCCAGTGTGCCTGGAACTCAGGGCTTCCTGATTTTAAAAATCCTAGCCCTAGGCCGAACCCCAACCCTAAGACGAGAAAGGCAAATCAGCCAGGAATTAGGCATGTCCACAAGGAAAAAGCTGTGGAGGCAGGCCTGTTGTGGTACTTTTGCGCTCTTCTTGGGTAGTCCTTCGCAGCTGCTGTGTTCTTGGAACTCAGGGCTTTCTGGTTAATAGAACCCTTACCCTAGGCGTAACTCAAACCTTAAGCCTAGGAAGGAAAATCAGCCTATGGTTCGGGATGGTCTCATGGAAATATCAGTGGTGGCAGCCAAGTTGCGTCACTTTTGCGCTCCCCTTGGGATGCCTTTCGCAGCTGCAGTGTGCCTGGAGCCCAGGGCTTCCTGGTTTTAAAAGTCCTAGGCCTAAGCCTAACAGTAACCCTAGGAAGGTAAATCAGCCGGGTATTAGGGTTCTTCCTAAGGGAAAAGCCGTGAAAGCAGCCATGTTGTGGCACTTCTGCACTCCCTTTGGGATGCCTTTGGCAGATGAAGTAAGCCTGGAACTCCGGGCTTCCTGGTTAAAGAAATCCAAGCCCTAGGCTGAACCCTAACCCTAGGCAGATAAATCAGCCTAGGTATAGGGATGGTGCCAAGGAAAAAGCTGTGAAAGCTGCCATGTTGTTGCACTTTTGTACTCCCCTTGGGATGCCTTGAACAGCTGCAGTGTGCCTGGATCTAAGGGCTTCCTAGTTTTAAAAATCCTAGCCCTAGGCCTAAGCCTAACAGTAACCCTGGGAAGGCAAATCAGCCTGGTGTTAGGCTTCTTGCCAAGGAAAAAGCCGTGAAAGCAGCCATGTTGTGGCACTTCTGCACTCCCTTTTGGATGCCTTTCACAGCTCCAGTGTGCCTGGAACTCAGGGCTTCCTGATTTTAAAAATCCTAGCCCTAGGCCGAACCCCAACCCTAAGACGAGAAAGGCAAATCAGCCAGGAATTAGGCATGTCCCCAAGGAAAAAGCTGTGGAGGCAGGCATGTTGTGGTACTTTTGCGCTCTTCTTGGCTAGTCCTTCGCAGCTGCTGTGTTCTTGGAACTCAGGGCTTTCTGGTTAATACAACCCTTACCCTAGGCGTAACTCAAACCTTAAGCCTAGGAAGGAAAATCAGCCTATGGTTCGGGATGCTCTCATGGAAATATCAGTGGTGGCAGCCAAGTTGCGTCACATTTGCGCTCCCCTTGGGATGCCTTTCGCAGCTGCAGTGTGCCTGGAGCCCAGGGCTTCCTGGTTTTAAAAGTCCTAGGCCTAAGCCTAACAGTAACCCTAGGAAGGTAAATCATCCGGGTATTAGGGTTCCTCCTAAGGGAAAAGCCGTGAAAGCAGCCATGTTGTGGCACTTGTGCACTCCCGTTGGGATGCCTTTGGCAGATGAAGTAAGCCTGGAACTCAGGGCTTCCTGGTTAAAGAAATCCAAGCCCTAGGTTTAACCCTAACCCTAGGCATATAAATCAGCCTAGGTATAGGGATGGTGCCAAGGAAAAAGCTGTGAAAGCTGCCATGTTGTTGCACTTTTGTACTCCCCTTGGGATGCCTTGAACAGCTGCAGTGTGCCTGGAGCTAAGGGCTTCCTAGTTTTAAAAATCCAAGCCCTAGGCCTAAGCCTAACAGTAACCCTGGGAAGGGAAATCATCCTGGTGTTAGGCTTCTTGCCAAGGAAAAAGACGTGAAAGCAGCCATGTTGTGGCACTTCTGCACTCCCTTTGGGATGCCTTTGGCAGATGAAGTAAGCCTGGAACTCAGGGCTTCCTGGTTAAAGAAATCCAAGCCCTAGGCTGAACCCTAACCCTAACCCTAGGCAGATAAATCAGCCTAGGTATAGGGATGGTGCCAAGGAAAAAGCTGTGAAAGCTGCCATGTTGTTGCACTTTTGTACTCCCCTTGGGATGCCTTGAACAGCTGCAGTGTGCCTGGAGCTCAGGGCTTCCTAGTTTTAAAAATCCTAGCCCTAGGCCTAAGCCTAACAGTAACCCTGGGAAGGCAAATCAGCCTGGTGTTAGGCTTCTTGCCAAGGAAAAAACCGTGAAAGCAGCCATGTTGTGGCACTTTTGCACTCCCTTTTGGATGCCTTTCACAGCTCCAGTGTGCCTGGAAGTCAGGGCTTCCTGATTTTAAAAATCCTAGCCCTAGGCCGAACCTCAACCCTAAGACGAGAAAGGCAAATCAGCCAGGAATTAGGCATGTCCCCAAGGAAAAAGCTGGGGAGGCAGGCATGTTGTGGTACTTTTGCGCTCTTCTTGGCTAGTCCTTCGCAGCTGCTGTGTTCTTGGAACTCAGGGCTTTCTGGTTAATAGAACCCTTACCCTAGGCGTAACTCAAACCTTAAGCCTAGGAAGGAAAATCAGCCTATGGTTCGGGATGGTCTCATGGAAATATCAGTGGTGGCAGACAAGTTGCGTCACTTTTGCGCTCCCCTTGGGATGCCTTTCGCAGCTGCAGTGTGCCTGGAGCCCAGGGCTTCCTGGTTTTAAAAGTCCTAGGCCTAAGCCTAACAGTAACCCTAGGAAGGTAAATCAGCCGGGTATTAGGGTTCTTCCTAAGGGAAAAGCCGTGAAAGCAGCCATGTTGTGGCACTTCTGCACTCCCTTTGGGATGCCTTTGGCAGATGAAGTAAGCCTGGAACTCAGGGCTTCCTGGTTAAAGAAATCCAAGCCCTAGGCTGAACCCTAACCCTAGGCAGATAAATCAGCCTAGGTATAGGGATGGTGCCAAGGAAAAAGCTGTGAAAGCTGCCATGTTGTTGCACTTTTGTACTCCCCTTGAGATGCCTTGAACAGCTGCAGTGTGCCTGGAGCTCAGGGCTTCCTAGTTTTAAAAATCCTAGCCCTAGGCCTAAGCCTAACAGTAACCCTGGGAAGGGAAATCAGCCTGGTGTTAGGCTTCTTGCCAAGGAAAAAGCCGTGAAAGCAGCCATGTTGTGGCACTTTTGCACTCCCTTTTGGATGCCTTTCACAGCTCCAGTGTGCCTGGAACTCAGGGCTTCCTGATTTTAAAAATCCTAGCCCTAGGCCAAACCCCAACCCTAAGACGAGAAAGGCAAATCAGCCAGGAATTAGGCATGTCCCCAAGGAAAAAGCTGGGGAGGCAGGCATGTTGTGGTACTTTTGCGCTCTTCTTGGCTAGTCCTTCGCAGCTGCTGTGTTCTTGGAACTCAGGGCTTTCTGGTTAATAGAACCCTTACCCTAGGCGTAACTCAAACCTTAAGCCTAGGAAGGAAAATCAGCCTATGGTTCGGGATGCTCTCATGGAAATATCAGTGGTGGCAGCCAAGTTGCGTCACATTTGCGCTCCCCTTGGGATGCCTTTCGAAACTGCAGTGTGCCTGGAGCCCAGGGCTTCCTGGTTTTAAAAGTCCTAGGCCTAAGCCTAACAGTAACCCTAGGAAGGTAAATCAGCCGGATATTAGGGTTCCTCCTAAGGGAAAAGCCGTGAAAGCAGCCATGTTGTGGCACTTCTGCACTCCCTTTGGGATGCCTTTGGCAGATGAAGTAAGCCTGGAACACAGGGCTTCCTGGTTAAAGAAATCCAAGCCCTAGGCTGAACCCTAACCCTAACCCTAGGCAGATAAATCAGCCTAGGTATAGGGATGGTGCCAAGGAAAAAGCTGTGAAAGCTGCCATGTTGTTGCACTTTTGTACTCCCCTTGGGATGCCTTGAACAGCTGCAGTGTGCCTGGAGCTCAGGGCTTCCTAGTTTTAAAAATCCTAGCCCTAGGCCTAAGCCTAACAGTAACCCTGGGAAGGGAAATCAGCCTGGTGTTAGGCTTCTTGCCAAGGAAAAAGCCGTGAAAGCAGCCATGTTGTGGCACTTTTGCACTCCCTTTTGGATGCCTTTCACAGCTCCAGTGTGCCTGGAACTCAGGGCTTCCTGATTTTAAAAATCCTAGCCCTATGTCGAACCTCAACCCTAAGACGAGAAAGGCAAATCAGCCAGGAATTAGGCATGTCCCCAAGGAAAAAGCTGTGGAGGCAGGCATGTTGTGGTACTTTTGCGCTCTTCTTGGGTAGTCCTTCGCAGCTGCTGTGTTCTTGGAACTCAGGGCTTTCTGGTTAATACAACCCTTACCCTAGGCGTAACTCAAACCTTAAGCCTAGGAAGGAAAATCAGCCTATGGTTCGGGATGCTCTCATGGAAATATCAGTGGTGGCAGCCAAGTTGCGTCACATTTGCGCTCCCCTTGGGATGCCTTTCGCAGCTGCAGTGTGCCTGGAGCCCAGGGCTTCCTGGTTTTAAAAGTCCTAGGCCTAAGCCTAACAGTAACCCTAGGAAGGTAAATCAGGAGGATAATAGGGTTCTTCCTAAGGGAAAAGCCGTGAAAGCAGCCATGTTGTGGCACTTCTGCACTCCCTTTGGGATGCCTTTGGCAGATGAAGTAAGCCTGGAACTCAGGGCTTCCTGGTTAAAGAAATCCAAGCCCTAGGCTGAACCCTAACCCTAACCCTAGGCAGATAAATCAGCCTAGGTATAGGGATGGTGCCAAGGAAAAAGCTGTGAAAGCTGCCATGTTGTTGCACTTTTGTACTCCCCTTGGGATGCCTTGAACAGCTGCAGTGTGCCTGGAGCTCAGGGCTTCCTAGTTTTAAAAATCCTAGCCCTAGGCCTAAGCCTAACAGTAACCCTGGGAAGGGAAATCAGCCTGGTGTTAGGCTTCTTGCCAAGGAAAAAGCCGTGAAAGCAGCCATGTTGTGGCACTTTTGCACTCCCTTTTGGATGCCTTTCACAGCTCCAGTGTGCCTGGAACTCAGGGCTTCCTGATTTTAAAAATCCTAGCCCTAGGCCGAACCTCAACCCTAAGACGAGAAAGGCAAATCAGCCAGGAATTAGGCATGTCCCCAAGGAAAAAGCCGTTGAGGGAGGCATGTTGTGGTACTTTTGCACTCTTCTTGGGTAGTCCTTCGCAGCTGCTGTGTTCTTGGAACTCAAGGCTTTCCGGTTAATAGAACCCTTACCCTAGGCGTAACTCAAACCTTAAGCCTAGGAAGGAAAATCAGCCTATGGTTCGGGATGCTCTCATGGAAATATCAGTGGTGGCAGCCAAGTTGCGTCACTTTTGCGCTCCCCTTGGGATGCCTTTCGCAGCTGCAGTGTGCCTGGAGCCCAGGGCTTCCTGGTTTTAAAAGTCCTAGGCCTAAGCCTAACAGTAACCCTAGGAAGGTAAATCAGCCGGGTATTAGGGTTCTTCCTAAGGGAAAAGCCGTGAAAGCAGCCATGTTGTGGCACTTCTACACCTCCTTTGGGATGCCTTTGGCAGATGAAGTAAGCCTGGAACTCAGGGCTTCCTGGTTAAAGAAATCCAAGCCCTAGGCTGAACCCTAACCCTAACCCTAGGCAGATAAATCAGCCTAGGTATAGGGATGGTGCCAAGGAAAAAGCTGTGAAAGCTACCATGTTGTTGCACTTTTGTACTCCCCTTGGGATGCCTTGAACAGCTGCAGTGTGCCTGGAGCTAAGGGCTTCCTAGTTTTAAAAATCCTAGCCCTAGGCCTAAGCCTAACAGTAACCCTGGGAAGGCAAATCAGCCTGGTGTTAGGCTTCTTGCCAAGGAAAAAGCCGTGAAAGCAGCCATGTTGTGGCACTTTTGCACTCCCTTTTGGATGCCTTTCACAGCTCCAGTGTGCCTGGAACTCAGGGCTTCCTGATTTTAAAAATCCTAGCCCTAGGCCGAACCTCAACCCTAAGACGAGAAAGGCAAATCAGCCAGGAATTAGGCATGTCCCCAAGGAAAAAGCCGTTGAGGGAGGCATGTTGTGGTACTTTTGCGCTCTTCTTGGGTAGTCCTTCGCAGCTGCTGTGTTCTTGGAACTCAGGGCTTTCTGGTTAATAGAACCCTTACCCTAGGCGTAACTCAAACCTTAAGCCTAGGAAGGAAAATCAGCCTATGGTTCGGGATGGTCGCATGGAAATATCAGTGGTGGCAGCCAAGTTGCGTCACTTTTGCGCTCCCCTTGGGATGCCTTTCTAAACTGCAGTGTGCCTGGAGCCGAGGGCTTCCTGGTTTTAAAAGTCCTAGGCCTAAGCCTAACAGTAACCCTAGGAAGGTAAATCAGCCGGATATTAGGGTTCTTCCTAAGGGAAAAGCCGTGAAAGCAGCCATGTTGTGGCACTTCTGCACTCCCTTTGGGATGCCTTTGGCAGATGAAGTAAGCCTGGAACTCAGGGCTTCCTGGTTAAAGAAATCCAAGCCCTAGGTTGAACCCTAACCCAAGGAAGATAAAACAGCCTAGGTATAGGGATGGTGCCAAGGAAAAAGCTGTGAAAGCTGCCATGTTGTTGCACTTTTGTACTCCCCTTGGGATGCCTTGAACAGCTGCAGTGTGCCTGGAGCTAAGGGCTTCCTAGTTTTAAAAATCCTAGCCCTAGGCCTAAGCCTAACAGTAAGCCTGGGAAGGGAAATCAACCTGGTGTTAGGCTTCTTGCCAAGGAAAAAGTCGTGAAAATAGCCATGTTGTGGCACTTCTGCACTCCCTTTGGGATGCCTTTGGCAGATGAAGTAAGCCTGGAACTCAGGGCTTCCTGGTTAAAGAAATCCAAGCCCTAGGCTGAACCCTAACCCTAACCCTAGGCAGATAAATCAGCCTAGGTATAGGGATGGTGCCAAGGAAAAAGCTGTGAAAGCTGCCATGTTGTTGCGCTTTTGTACTCCCCTTGGGATGCCTTGAACAGCTGCAGTGTGCCTGGAGCTAAGGGCTTCCTAGTTTTAAAAATCCTAGCCCTAGGCCTAAGCCTAACAGTAACCCTGGGAAGGGAAATCAGCCTGGTGTTAGGCTTCTTGCCAAGGAAAAAGCCGTGAAAGCAGCCATGTTGTGGCACTTTTGCACTCCCTTTTGGATGCCTTTCACAGCTCCAGTGTGCCTGGAACTCAGGGCTTCCTGATTTTAAATATCCTAGCCCTAGGCCAAACCTCAACCCTAAGACGAGAAAGGCAAATCAGCCAGGAATTAGGCATGTCCCCAAGGAAAAAGCCGTTGAGGGAGGCATGTTGTGGTACTTTTGCGCTCTTCTTGGCTAGTCCTTCGCAGCTGCTGTGTTCTTGAAACTCAAGGCTTTCTGGTTAATAGAACCCTTACCCTAGGCGTAACTCAAACCTTAAGCCTAGGAAGGAAAATCAGCCTATGGTTCGGGATGCTCTCATGGAAATATCAGTGGTGGCAGCCAAGTTGCGTCACTTTTGCGCTCCCCTTGGGATGCCTTTCGCAGCTGCAGTGTGCCTGGAGCCCAGGGCTTCCTGGTTTTAAAAGTCCTAGGCCTAAGCCTAACAGTAACCCTAGGAAGGTAAATCAGCCGGGTATTAGGGTTCCTCCTAAGGGAAAAGCCGTGAAAGCAGCCATGTTGTGGCACTTCTGCACTCCCTTTGGGATGCCTTTGGCAGATGAAGTAAGCCTGGAACTCAGGGCTTCCTGGTTAAAGAAATCCAAGCCCTAGGCTGAACCCTAACCCTCGGAAGAAAAATCAGCCTAGGTATAGGGATGGTGCCATGGAAAAAGCTGTGAAAGCTGCCATGTTGTTGCACTTTTGTACTCCCCTTGGGATGCCTTGAACAGCTGCAGTGTGCCTGGAGCTCAGGGCTTCCTAGTTTTAAAAATCCTAGCCCTAGGCCTAAGCCTAACAGTAACCCTGGGAAGGCAAATCAGCCTGGTGTTAGGCTTCTTGCCAAGGAAAAAGCCGTGAAAGCAGCCATGTTGTGGCACTTTTGCACTCCCTTTGGGATGCCTTTCACAGCTCCAGTGTGCCTGGAACTCAGGGCTTCCTGATTTTAAAAATCCTAGCCCTAGGCCGAACCTCAACCCTAAGACGAGAAAGGCAAATCAGCCAGGAATTAGGCATGTCCCCAAGGAAAAAGCTGTGGAGGCAGGCATGTTGTGGTACTTTTGCGCTCTTCTTGGGTAGTCCTTCGCAGCTGCTGTGTTCTTGGAACTCAAGGCTTTCTGGTTAATAGAACCCTTACCCTAGGCGTAACTCAAACCTTAAGCCTAGGAAGGAAAATCAGCCTATGGCTCGGGATGGTCTCATGGAAATATCAGTGGTGGCAGCCAAGTTGCGTCACTTCTGTGCTCCCCTTGGGATGCCTTTCGCAGCTGCAGTGTGCCTGGAGCCCAGGGCTTCCTGGTTTTAAAAGTCCTAGGCCTAAGCCTAACAGTAACCCTAGGAAGGTAAATCAGCCGGATATTAGGGTTCTTCCTAAGGGAAAAGCCGTGAAAGAAGCCATGTTGTGGCACTTCTGCACTCCCTTTGGGATGCCTTTGGCAGATGAAGTAAGCCTGGAACTCAGGGCTTCCTGGTTAAAGAAATCCAAGCCCTAGGCTGAACCCTAACCCTAACCCTAGGCAGATAAATCAGCCTAGGTATAGGGATGGTGCCAAGGAAAAAGCTGTGAAAGCTGCCATGTTGTTGCACTTTTGTACTCCCCTTGGGATGCCTTGAACAGCTGCAGTGTGCCAGGAGCTCCGGGCTTCCTAGTTTTAAAAATCCTAGCCCTAGGCCTAAGCCTAACAGTAACTCTTGGAAGGCAAATCAGCCTGGTGTTAGGCTTCTTGCCAAGGAAAAAGCCGTGAAAGCAGCCATGTTGTGGCACTTTTGCACTCCCTTTTGGATGCCTTTCACAGCTCCAGTGTGCCTGGAACTCAGGGCTTCCTGATTTTAAAAATCCTAGCCCTAGGCCGAACCTCAACCCTAAGACGAGAAAGGCAAATCAGCCAGGAATTAGGCATGTCCCCAAGGAAAAAGCTGTGGAGGCAGGCATGTTGTGGTACTTTTGCGCTCTTCTTGGGTAGTCCTTCGCAGCTGCTGTGTTCTTGGAACTCAGGGCTTTCTGGTTAATAGAACCCTTACCCTAGGCGTAACTCAAACCTTAAGCCTAGGAAGGAAAATCAGCCTATGGTTCGGGATGCTCTCATGGAAATATCAGTGGTGGCAGCCAAGTTGCGTCACTTTTGCGCTCCCCTTGGGATGCCTTTCGCAGCTGCAGTGTGCCTGGAGCCCAGGGCTTCCTGGTTTTAAAAGTCCTAGGCCTAAGCCTAACAGTAACCCTAGGAAGGTAAATCAGCCGGGTATTAGGGTTCTTCCTAAGGGAAAAGCCGTGAAAGCAGCCATGTTGTGGCACTTCTGCACCTCCTATGGGATGCCTTTGGCAGATGAAGTAAGCCTGGAACTCAGGGCTTCCTGGTTAAAGAAATCCAAGCCCTAGGCTGAACCCTAACCCTAACCCTAGGCAGATAAATCAGCCTAGGTATAGGGATGGTGCCAAGGAAAAAGCTGTGAAAGCTGCCATGATGTTGCACTTTTGTACTCCCCTTGGGATGCCTTGAACAGCTGCAGTGTGCCTGGAGCTCAGGGCTTCCTAGTTTTAAAAATCCTAGATCTAGGCCTAAGCCTAACAGTAACCCTGGGAAGGCAAATCAGCCTGGTGTTAGGCTTCTTGCCAAGGAAAAAGCCGTGAAAGCAGCCATGTTGTGGCACTTTTGCACTCCCTTTTGGATGCCTTTCACAGCTCCAGTGTGCCTGGAACTCAGGGCTTCCTGATTTTAAAAATCCTAGCCCTAGGCCGAACCTCAACCCTAAGACGAGAAAGGCAAATCAGCCAGGAATTAGGCATGTCCACAAGGAAAAAGCCGTTGAGGGAGGCATGTTGTGGTACTTTTGCGCTCTTCTTGGGTAGTCCTTCGCAGCTGCTGTGTTCTTGGAACTCAGGGCTTTCTGGTTAATAGAACCCTTACCCTTGGCGTAACTCAAACCTTAAGCCTAGGAAGGAAAATCAGCCTATGGTTCGGGATGCTCTCATGGAAATATCAGTGGTGGCAGCCAAGTTGCGTCACTTTTGCGCTCCCCTTGGGATGCCTTTCGAAACTGCAGTGTGCCTGGAGCCCAGGGCTTCCTGGTTTTAAAAGTCCTAGGCCTAAGCCTAACAGTAACCCTAGGAATGTAAATCAGCCGGATATTAGGGTTCCTCCTAAGGGAAAAGCCGTGAAAGCAGCCATGTTGTGGCACTTCTGCACTCCCTTTGGGATGCCTTTGGCAGATGAAGTAAGCCTGGAACTCAGGGCTTCCTGGTTAAAGAAATCCAGGCCCTAGGTTGAACCCTAACCCTAGGAAGATAAATCAGCCTAGGTATAGGGATGGTGCCAAGGAAAAAGCTGTGAAAGCTGCCATGTTGTTGCACTTTTGTACTCCCCTTGGGATGCCTTGAACAGCTGCAGTGTGCCTGGAGCCCAGGGCTTCCTAGTTTTAAAAATCCTAGATCTAGGCCTAAGCCTAACAGTAACCCTGGGAAGGCAAATGAGCCTGGTGTTAGGCTTCTTGCCAAGGAAAAAGCCGTGAAAGCAGCCATGTTGTGGCACTTCTGCACTCCCTTTGGGATGCCTTTGGCAGATGAAGTAAGCCTGGAACTCAGGGCTTCCTGGTTAAAGAAATCCAAGCCCTAGGCTGAACCCTAACCCTAACCCTAGGCAGATAAATCAGCCTAAGTATAGGGATGGTGCCAAGGAAAAAGCTGTGAAAGCTGCCATGTTGTTGCACTTTTGTACTCCCCTTGGGATGCCTTGAACAGCTGCAGTGTGCCTGGAGCTCAGGGCTTCCTAGTTTTAAAAATCCTAGCCCTAGGCCTAAGCCTAACAGTAACCCTGGGAAGGCAAATCAGCCTGGTGTTAGGCTTCTTGCCAAGGAAAAAGCCGTGAAAGCAGCCATGTTGTGGCACTTTTGCACTCCCTTTTGGATGCCTTTCACAGCTCCAGTGTGCCTGGAACTCAGGGCTTCCTGATTTTAAAAATCCTAGCCCTAGGCCGAACCTCAACCCTAAGACGAGAAAGGCAAATCAGCCAGGAATTAGGCATGTCCCCAAGGAAAAAGCTGTGGAGGCAGGCATGTTGTGGTACTTTTGCGCTCTTCTTCGGTAGTCCTTCGCAGCTGCTGTGTTCTTGGAACTCAAGGCTTTCTGGTTAATAGAACCCTTACCCTAGGCGTAACTCAAACCTTAAGCCTAGGAAGGAAAATCAGCCTATGGTTCGGGATGGTCTCATGGAAATATCAGTGGTGGCAGCCAAGTTGCGTCACTTTTGCGCTCCCCTTGGGATGCCTTTCGCAGCTGCAGTGTGCCTGGAGCCCAGGGCTTCCTGGTTTTAAAAGTCCTAGGCCTAAGCCTAACAGTAACCCTAGGAAGGTAAATCAGCCGGGTATTAGGGTTCTTCCTAAGGGAAAAGCCGTGAAAGCAGCCATGTTGTGGCACTTCTGCACATCCTTTGGGATGCCTTTGGCAGATGAAGTAAGCCTGGAACTCAGGGCTTCCTGGTTAAAGAAATCCAAGCCCTAGGCTGAACCCTAACCCTAACCCTAGGCAGATAAATCAGCCTAGGTATAGGGATGGTGCCAAGGAAAAAGCTGTGAAAGCTGCCATGTTGTTGCACTTTTGTACTCCCCTTGGGATGCCTTGAACAGCTGCAGTGTGCCAGGAGCTCAGGGCTTCCTAGTTTTAAAAATCCTAGATCTAGGCCTAAGCCTAACAGTAACCCTGGGAAGGGAAATCAGCCTGGTGTTAGGCTTCTTGCCAAGGAAAAAGCCGTGAAAGCAGCCATCTTGTGGCACTTTTGGACTCCCTTTTGGATGCCTTTCAAATCCAGTGTGCCTGGAACTCAGGGCTTCCTGATTTTAAAAATCCTAGCCCTAGGCCGAACCCCAGCCCTAAGACGAGAAAGGCAAATCAGCCAGGAATTAGGCATGTCCACAAGGAAAACGCCGTTGAGGGAGGCATGTTGTGGTACTTTTGCGCTCTTCTTGGGTCGTCCTTCGCAGCTGCTGTGTTCTTGGAACTCAAGGCTTTCTGGTTAATAGAACCCTTACCCTAGGCGTAACTCAAACCTTAACCCTAGGAAGGAAAATCAGCCTATGGTTCGGGATGCTCTCATGGAAATATCAGTGGTGGCAGCCAAGTTGTGTCACTTTTGCGCTCCCCTTGGGATGCCTTTCGCAGCTGCAGTGTGCCTGGAGCCCAGGGCTTCCTGGTTTTAAAAGTCCTAGGCCTAAGCCTAACAGTAACCCTAGGAAGGTAAATCAGCCGGGTATTAGGGTTCTTCCTAAGGGAAAAGCCGTGAAAGCAGCCATGTTGTGGCACTTCTGCACTCCCTTTGGGATGCCTTTGGCAGATGAAGTAAGCCTGGAACTCCGGGCTTCCTGGTTAAAGAAATCCAAGCCCTAGGCTGAACCCTAACCCTAACCCTAGGCAGATAAATCAGCCTAGGTATAGGGATGGTGCCAAGGAAAAAGCTGTGAAAGCTGCCATGTTGTTGCACTTTTGTACTCCCCTTGGGATGCCTTGAACAGCTGCAGTGTGCCTGGAGCTCAGGGCTTCCTAGTTTTAAAAATCCTAGCCCTAGGCCTAAGCCTAACAGTAACCCTGGGAAGGCAAATCAGCCTGGTGTTAGGCTTCTTGCCAAGGAAAAAGCCGTGAAAGCAGCCATGTTGTGGCACTTTTGCACTCCCTTTTGGATGACTTTCACAGCTCCAGTGTGCCTGGAACTCAGGGCTTCCTGATTTTAAAAATCCTAGCCCTAGGCCGAACCCCAACCCTAAGACGAGAAAGGCAAATCAGCCAGGACTTAGGCATGTCCCCAAGGAAAAAGCTGTGGAGGCCGGCATGTTGTGGTACTTTTGCGCTCTTCTTGGGTAGTCCTTCGCAGCTGCTGTGTTCTTGGAACTCAGGGCTTTCTGGTTAATAGAACCCTTACCCTAGGCGTAACTCAAACCTTAAGCCTAGGAAGGAAAATCAGCCTATGGTTCGGGATGGTCTCATGGAAATATCAGTGGTGGCAGCCAAGTTGCGTCACTTTTGCGCTCCCCTTGGGATGCCTTTCGCAGCTGCAGTGTGCCTGGAGCCCAGGGCTTCCTGGTTTTAAAAGTCCTAGGCCTAAGCCTAACAGTAACCCTAGGAAGGTAAATCAGCCGGGTATTAGGGTTCTTCCTAAGGGAAAAGCCGTGAAAGCAGCCATGTTGTGGCACTTCTGCACTCCCTTTGGGATGCCTTTGGCAGATGAAGTAAGCCTGGAACTCCGGGCTTCCTGGTTAAAGAAATCCAAGCCCTAGGTTGAACCCTAACCCTAGGCAGATAAATCAGCCTAGGTATAGGGATGGTGCCAAGGAAAAAGCTGTGAAAGCTGCCATGTTGTTGCACTTTTGTACTCCCCTTGGGATGCCTTGAACAGCTGCAGTGTGCCTGGAGCTCAGGGCTTCCTAGTTTTAAAAATCCTAGCCCTAGGCCTAAGCCTAACAGTAACCCTGGGAAGGCAAATCAGCCTGGTGTTAGGCTTCTTGCCAAGGAAAAAGCCGTGAAAGCAGCCATGTTGTGGCACTTTTGCACTCCCTTTTGGATGCCTTTCACAGCTCCAGTGTGCCTGGAACTCAGGGCTTCCGGATTTTAAAAATCCTAGCCCTAGGCCAAACCCCAACCCTAAGACGAGAAAGGCAAATCAGCCAGGACTTAGGCATGTCCCGAAGGAAAAAGCCATTGAGGCAGGCATGTTGTGGTACTTTTGCGCTCTTCTTGGGTAGTCCTTCGCAGCTGCTGTGTTCTTGGAACTCAGGGCTTTCTGGTTAATAGAACCCTAACCCTAGGCGTAACTCAAACCTTAAGCCTAGGAAGGAAAATCAACCTATGGTTCGGGATGGTCTCATGGAAATATCAGTGGTGGCAGCCAAGTTGCGTCACTTTTGCGCTCCCCTTGGGATGCCTTTCGCAGCTGCAGTGTGCCTGGAGCCCAGGGCTTCCTGGTTTTAAAAGTCCTAGGCCTAAGCCTAACAGTAACCCTAGGAAGGTAAATCAGCCGGGTATTAGGGTTCTTCCTAAGGGAAAAGCCGTGAAAGCAGCCATGTTGTGGCACTTCTGCACTCCCTTTGGGATGCCTTTGGCAGATGAAGTAAGCCTGGAACTCAGGGCTTCCTGGTTAAAGAAATCCAAGCCCTAGGCTGAACCCTAACCCTAACCCTAGGCAGATAAATCAGCCTAGGTATAGGGATGGTGCCAAGGAAAAAGCTGTGAAAGCTGCCATGTTGTTGCACTTTTGTACTCCCCTTGGGATGCCTTGAACAGCTGCAGTGTGCCAGGAGCTCAGGGCTTCCTAGTTTTAAAAATCCTAGATCTAGGCCTAAGCTTAACAGTAACCCTGGGAAGGGAAATCAGCCTGGTGTTAGGCTTCTTGCCAAGGAAAAAGCCGTGAAAGCAGCCATGTTGTGGCACTTTTGCACTCCCTTTTGGATGCCTTTCACAGCTCCAGTGTGCCTGGAACTCAGGGCTTCCGGATTTTAAAAATCCTAGCCCTAGGACGAACCCCAACCCTAAGACGAGAAAGGCAAATCAGCCAGGAATTAGGCATGTCCCCAAGGAAAAAGCTGGGGAGACAGGCATGTTGTGGTACTTTTGCGCTCTTCTTGGGTAGTCCTTCGCAGCTGCTGTGTTCTTGGAACTCAAGGCTTTCTGGTTAATAGAACGCTTACCCTAGGCGTAACTCAAACCTTAAGCCTAGGAAGGAAAATCAGCCTATGGTTCGGGATGGTCTCATGGAAATATCAGTGGTGGCAGCCAAGTTGCGTCACTTTTGCGCTCCCCTTGGGATGCCTTTCGCAGCTGCAGTGTGCCTGGAGCCCAGGGCTTCCTGGTTTTAAAAGTCCTAGGCCTAAGCCTAACAGTAACCCTAGGAAGGTAAATCAGCCGGGTATTAGTGTTCCTCCTAAGGGAAAAGCCGTGAAAGCAGCCATGTTGTGGCACTTCTGCACTCCCTTTGGGATGCCTTTGGCAGATGAAGTAAGCCTGGAACTCAGGGCTTCCTGGTTAAAGAAATCCAAGCCCTAGGTTGAACCCTAACCCTAGGAAGAAAAATCAGCCTAGGTATAGGGATGGTGCCAAGGAAAAAGCTGTGAAAGCTGCCATGTTGTTGCACTTTTGTACTCCCCTTGGGATGCCTTGAACAGCTGCAGTGTGCCTGGAGCTAAGGGCTTCCTAGTTTTAAAAATCCTAGCCCTAGGCCTAAGCCTAACAGTAACCCTGGGAAGGGAAATCAACCTGGTGTTAGGCTTCTTGCCAAGGAAAAAGTCGTGAAAGCAGCCATGTTGTGGCACTTCTGCACTCCCTTTTGGATGCCTTTCACAGCTCCAGTGTGCCTGGAACTCAGGGCTTCCGGATTTTAAAAATCCTAGCCCTAGGCCGAACCCCAACCCTAAGACGAGAAAGGCAAATCAGCCAGGAATTAGGCATGTCCCCAAGGAAAAAGCTGGGGAGACAGGCATGTTGTGGTACTTTTGCGCTCTTCTTGGGTAGTCCTTCGCAGCTGCTGTGTTCTTGGAACTCAAGGCTTTCTGGTTAATAGAACCCTTACCCTAGGCGTAACTCAAACCTTAAGCCTAGGAAGGAAAATCAGCCTATGGTTCGGGATGGTCTCATGGAAATATCAGTGGTGGCAGCCAAGTTGCGTCACTTTTGCGCTCCCCTTGGGATGCCTTTCGCAGCTGCAGTGTGCCTGGAGCCCAGGGCTTCCTGGTTTTAAAAGTCCTAGGCCTAAGCCTAACAGTAACCCTAGGAAGGTAAATCAGCCGGGTATTAGTGTTCCTCCTAAGGGAAAAGCTGTGAAAGCAGCCATGTTGTGGCACTTCTGCACTCCCTTTGGGATGCCTTTGGCAGATGAAGTAAGCCTGGAACTCAGGGCTTCCTGGTTAAAGAAATCCAAGCCCTAGGTTGAACCCTAACCCTAGGAAGAAAAATCAGCCTAGGTATAGGGATGGTGCCAAGGAAAAAGCTGTGAAAGCTGCCATGTTGTTGCACTTTTGTACTCCCCTTGGGATGCCTTGAACAGCTGCAGTGTGCCTGGAGCTAAGGGCTTCCTAGTTTTAAAAATCCTAGCCCTAGGCCTAAGCCTAACAGTAACCCTGGGAAGGGAAATCAACCTGGTGTTAGGCTTCTTGCCAAGGAAAAAGTCGTGAAAGCAGCCATGTTGTGGCACTTCTGCACTCCCTTTGGGATGCCTTTGGCAGATGAAGTAAGCCTGGAACTCAGGGCTTCCTGGTTAAAGAAATCCAAGCCCTAGGCTGAACCCTAACCCTAACCCTAGGCAGATAAATCAGCCTAGGTATAGGGATGGTGCCAAGGAAAAAGCTGTGAAAGCTGCCATGTTGTTGCACTTTTGTACTCCCCTTGGGATGCCTTGAACAGCTGCAGTGTGCCTGGAGCTAAGGGCTTCCTAGTTTTAAAAATCCTAGATCTAGGCCTAAGCCTAACAGTAACCCTGGGAAGGGAAATCAGCCTCGTGTTAGGCTTCTTGCCAAGGAAAAAGCCGTGAAAGCAGCCGTGTTGTGGCACTTTTGCACTCCCTTTTGGATGCCTTTCACAGCTCCAGTGTGCCTGGAACTCAGGGCTTCCTGATTTTAAAAATCCTAGCCCTAGGCCGAACCTCAGCCCTAAGACGAGAAAGGCAAATCAGCCAGGAATTAGGCATGTCCACAAGGAAAACGCCGTTGAGGGAGGCATGTTGTGGTACTTTTGCGCTCTTCTTGGGTCGTCCTTCGCAGCTGCTGTGTTCTTGGAACTCAAGGCTTTCTGGTTAATAGAACCCTTACCCTAGGCGTAACTCAAACCTTAAGCCTAGGAAGGAAAATCAGCCTATGGTTCGGGATGGTCTCATGGAAATATCAGTGGTGGCAGCCAAGTTGCGTCACTTTTGCGCTCCCCTTGGGATGCCGTTCGCAGCTGCAGTGTGCCTGGAGCCCAGGGCTTCCTGGTTTTAAAAGTCCTAGGCCTAAGCCTAACAGTAACCCTAGGAAGGTAAATCAGCCGGGTATTAGTGTTCCTCCTAAGGGAAAAGCCGTGAAAGCAGCCATGTTGTGGCACTTCTGCACTCCCTTTGGGATGCCTTTGGCAGATGAAGTAAGCCTGGAACTCAGGGCTTCCTGGTTAAAGAAATCCAAGCCCTAGGTTGAACCCTAACCCTAGGAAGAAAAATCAGCCTAGGTATAGGGATGGTGCCAAGGAAAAAGCTGTGAAAGCTGCCATGTTGTTGCACTTTTGTACTCCCCTTGGGATGCCTTGAACAGCTGCAGTGTGCCTGGAGCTAAGGGCTTCCTAGTTTTAAAAATCCTAGCCCTAGGCCTAAGCCTAACAGTAACCCTGGGAAGGGAAATCAACCTGGTGTTAGGCTTCTTGCCAAGGAAAAAGTCGTGAAAGCAGCCATGTTGTGGCACTTCTGCACTCCCTTTTGGATGCCTTTCACAGCTCCAGTGTGCCTGGAACTCAGGGCTTCCGGATTTTAAAAATCCTAGCCCTAGGCCGAACCCCAACCCTAAGACGAGAAAGGCAAATCAGCCAGGAATTAGGCATGTCCCCAAGGAAAAAGCTGGGGAGACAGGCATGTTGTGGTACTTTTGCGCTCTTCTTGGGTAGTCCTTCGCAGCTGCTGTGTTCTTGGAACTCAAGGCTTTCTGGTTAATAGAACCCTTACCCTAGGCGTAACTCAAACCTTAAGCCTAGGAAGGAAAATCAGCCTATGGTTCGGGATGGTCTCATGGAAATATCAGTGGTGGCAGCCAAGTTGCGTCACTTTTGCGCTCCCCTTGGGATGCCTTTCGCAGCTGCAGTGTGCCTGGAGCCCAGGGCTTCCTGGTTTTAAAAGTCCTAGGCCTAAGCCTAACAGTAACCCTAGGAAGGTAAATCAGCCGGGTATTAGTGTTCCTCCTAAGGGAAAAGCCGTGAAAGCAGCCATGTTGTGGCACTTCTGCACTCCCTTTGGGATGCCTTTGGCAGATGAAGTAAGCCTGGAACTCAGGGCTTCCTGGTTAAAGAAATCCAAGCCCTAGGTTGAACCCTAACCCTAGGAAGAAAAATCAGCCTAGGTATAGGGATGGTGCCAAGGAAAAAGCTGTGAAAGCTGCCATGTTGTTGCACTTTTGTACTCCCCTTGGGATGCCTTGAACAGCTGCAGTGTGCCTGGAGCTAAGGGCTTCCTAGTTTTAAAAATCCTAGCCCAAGGCCTAAGCCTAACAGTAACCCTGGGAAGGGAAATCAACCTGGTGTTAGGCTTCTTGCCAAGGAAAAAGTCGTGAAAGCAGCCATGTTGTGGCACTTCTGCACTCCCTTTGGGATGCCTTTGGCAGATGAAGTAAGCCTGGAACTCAGGGCTTCCTGGTTAAAGAAATCCAAGCCCTAGGCTGAACCCTAACCCTAACCCTAGGCAGATAAATCAGCCTAGGTATAGGGATGGTGCCAAGGAAAAAGCTGTGAAAGCTGCCATGTTGTTGCACTTTTGTACTCCCCTTGGGATGCCTTGAACAGCTGCAGTGTGCCTGGAGCTAAGGGCTTCCTAGTTTTGAAAATCCTAGATCTAGGCCTAAGCCTAACAGTAACCCTGGGAAGGGAAATCAGCCTGGTGTTAGGCTTCTTGCCAAGGAAAAAGCCGTGAAAGCAGCCATGTTGTGGCACTTTTGCACTCCCTTTTGGATGCCTTTCACAGCTCCAGTGTGCCTGGAACTCAGGGCTTCCTGATTTTAAAAATCCTAACCCTAGGCCGAACCTCAACCCTAAGACGAGAAAGGCAAATCAGCCAGGAATTAGGCATGTCCACAAGGAAAACGCCGTTGAGGGAGGCATGTTGTGGTGCTTTTGCGCTCTTCTTGGGTCGTCCTTCGCAGCTGCTGTGTTCTTGGAACTCAAGGCTTTCTGGTTAATAGAACCCTTACCCTAGGCGTAACTCAAACCTTAAGCCTAGGAAGGAAAATCAGCCTATGGTTCGGGATGCTCTCATGGAAATATCAGTGGTGGCAGCCAAGTTGCGTCACTTTTGCGCTCCCCTTGGGATGCCTTTCGCAGCTGCAGTGTGCCTGGAGCCCAGGGCTTCCTGGTTTTAAAAGTCCTAGGCCTAAGCCTAACAGTAACCCTAGGAAGGTAAATCAGCCGGGTATTAGGGTTCTTCCTAAGGGAAAAGCCGTGAAAGCAGCCATGTTGTGGCACTTCTGCACTCCCTTTGGGATGCCTTTGGCAGATGAAGTAAGCCTGGAACTCCGGGCTTCCTGGTTAAAGAAATCCAAGCCCTAGGTTGAACCCTAACCCTAGGCAGATAAATCAGCCTAGGTATAGGGATGGTGCCAAGGAAAAAGCTGTGAAAGCTGCCATGTTGTTGCACTTTTGTACTCCCCTTGGGATGCCTTGAACAGCTGCAGTGTGCCTGGAGCTCAGGGCTTCCTAGTTTTAAAAATCCTAGCCCTAGGCCTAAGCCTAACAGTAACCCTGGGAAGGGAAATCAGCCTGGTGTTAGGCTTCTTGCCAAGGAAAAAGCCGTGAAAGCAGCCATGTTGTGGCACTTTTGCACTCTCTTTTGGATGCCTTTCACAGCTCCAGTGTGCCTGGAACTCAGGGCTTCCGGATTTTAAAAATCCTAGCCCTAGGCCGAACCCCAACCCTAAGACGAGAAAGGCAAATCAGCCAGGACTTAGGCATGTCCCTAAGGAAAAAGCTGTGGAGGCAGGCATGTTGTGGTACTTTTGCGCTCTTCTTGGCTAGTCCTTCGCAGCTGCTGTGTTCTTGGAACTCAGGGCTTTCTGGTTAATAGAACCCTTACCCTAGGCGTAACTCAAACCTTAAGCCTAGGAAGGAAAATCAGCCTATGGTTCGGGATGCTCTCATGGAAATATCAGTGGTGGCAGCCAAGTTGCGTCACTTTTGCGCTCCCCTTGGGATGCCTTTCGCAGCTGCAGTGTGCCTGGAGCCCAGGGCTTCCTGGTTTTAAAAGTCCTAGGCCTAAGCCTAACAGTAACCCTAGGAAGGTAAATCAGCCGGGTATTAGGGTTCCTCCTAAGGGAAAAGCCGTGAAAGCAGCCATGTTGTGGCACTTCTGCACTCCCTTTGGGATGCCTTTGGCAGATGAAGTAAGCCT
The DNA here is from genome assembly GCF_027887145.1 of Ammospiza caudacuta. Classification (NCBI taxonomy): domain Eukaryota; kingdom Metazoa; phylum Chordata; class Aves; order Passeriformes; family Passerellidae; genus Ammospiza; species Ammospiza caudacuta. Next base: position 776,703 of record NC_080619.1, read on the forward strand.
GGAACTCAGGGCTTCCTGGTTAAAGAAATCCAAGCCCTAGGCTGAACCCTAACCCTAACCCTAGGCAGATAAATCAGCCTAGGTATAGGGATGGTGCCAAGGAAAAAGCTGTGAAAGCTGCCATGTTGTTGCACTTTTGTACTCCCCTTGGGATGCCTTGAACAGCTGCAGTGTGCCTGGAGCTCAGGGCTTCCTAGTTTTAAAAATCCTAGCCCTAGGCCTAAGCCTAACAGTAACCCTGGGAAGGGAAATCAGCCTGGTGTTAGGCTTCTTGCCAAGGAAAAAGCCGTGAAAGCAGCCATGTTGTGGCACTTTTGCACTCCCTTTTGGATGCCTTTCACAGCTCCAGTGTGCCTGGAACTCAGGGCTTCCTGATTTTAAAAATCCTAGCCCTAGGCCGAACCTCAACCCTAAGACGAGAAAGGCAAATCAGCCAGGAATTAGGCATGTCCCCAAGGAAAAAGCTGTGGAGGCAGGCATGTTGTGGTGCTTTTGCGCTCTTCTTGGCTAGTCCTTCGCAGCTGCTGTGTTCTTGGAACTCGGGGCTTTCTGGTTAATAGAACCCTTACCCTAGGCGTAACTCAAACCTTAAGCCTAGGAAGGAAAATCAGGCTATGGTTCGGGATGCTCTCATGGAAATATCAGTGGAGGCAGCCAAGTTGCGTCACTTTTGCGCTCCCCTTGGGATGCCTTTCGCAGCTGCAGTGTGCCTGGAGCCCAGGGCTTCCTGGTTTTAAAAGTCCTAGGCCTAAGCCTAACAGTAACCCTAGGAAGGTAAATCAGCCGGGTATTAGGGTTCCTCCTAAGGGAAAAGCCGTGAAAGCAGCCATGTTGTGGCACTTCTGCACTCCCTTTGGGATGCCTTTGGCAGATGAAGTAAGCCTGGAACTCCGGGCTTCCTGGTTAAAGAAATCCAAGCCCTAGGTTTAACCCTAACCCTAGGCAGATAAATCAGCCTAGGTATAGGGATGGTGCCAAGGAAAAAGCTGTGAAAGCTGCCATGTTGTTGCACTTTTGTACTCCCCTTGGGATGCCTTGAACAGCTGCAGTGTGCCTGGAGCTCAGGGCTTCCTAGTTTTAAAAATCCTAGCCCTAGGCCTAAGCCTAACAGTAACCCTGGGAAGGCAAATCAGCCTGGTGTTAGGCTTCTTGCCAAGGAAAAAGCCGTGAAAGCAGCCATGTTGTGGCACTTTTGCACTCCCTTTTGGATGCCTTTCACAGCTCCAGTGTGCCTGGAACTCAGGGCTTCCGGATTTTAAAAATCCTAGCCCTAGGCCGAACCCCAACCCTAAGACGAGAAAGGCAAATCAGCCAGGACTTAGGCATGTCCCCAAGGAAAAAGCTGTGGAGGCAGGCATGTTGTGGTACTTTTGCGCTCTTCTTGGCTAGTCCTTCGCAGCTGCTGTGTTCTTGGAACTCAGGGCTTTCTGGTTAATAGAACCCTTACCCTAGGCGTAACTCAAACCTTAAGCCTAGGAAGGAAAATCAACCTATGGTTCGGGATGGTCTCATGGAAATATCAGTGGTGGCAGCCAAGTTGCGTCACTTTTGCGCTCCCCTTGGGATGCCTTTCGCAGCTGCAGTGTGCCTGGAGCCCAGGGCTTCCTGGTTTTAAAAGTCCTAGGCCTAAGCCTAACAGTAACCCTAGGACGGTAAATCAGCCGGGTATTAGGGTTCCTCCTAAGGGAAAAGCCGTGAAAGCAGCCATGTTGTGGCACTTCTGCACTCCCTTTGGGATGCCTTTGGCAGATGAAGTAAGCCTGGAACTCAGGGCTTCCTGGTTAAAGAAATCCAAGCCCTAGGTTGAACCCTTACCCTAGGAAGAAAAATCAGCCTAGGTATAGGGATGGTGCCAAGGAAAAAGCTGTGAAAGCTGCCAAGTTGTTGCACTTTTGTACTCCCCTTGGGATGCCTTGAACAGCTGCAGTGTGCCTGGAGCTAAGGGTTTCCTAGTTTTAAAAATCCTAGCCCTAGGCCTAAGCCTAACAGTAACCCTGGGAAGGGAAATCAACCTGGTGTTAGGCTTCTTGCCAAGGAAAAAGTCGTGAAAGCAGCCATGTTGTGGCACTTCTGCACTCCCTTTGGGATGCCTTTGGCAGATGAAGTAAGCCTGGAACTCAGGGCTTCCTGGTTAAAGAAATCCAAGCCCTAGGCTGAACCCTAACCCTAACCCTAGGCAGATAAATCAGCCTAGGTATAGGGATGGTGCCAAGGAAAAAGCTGTGAAAGCTGCCATGTTGTTGCACTTTTGTACTCCCCTTGGGATGCCTTGAACAGCTGCAGTGTGCCTGGAGCTCAGGGCTTCCTAGTTTTAAAAATCCTAGCCCTAGGCCTAAGCCTAACAGTAACCCTGGGAAGGCAAATCAGCCTGGTGTTAGGCTTCTTGCCAAGGAAAAAGCCGTGAAAGCAGCCATGTTGTGGCACTTTTGCACTCCCTTTTGGATGCCTTTCACAGCTCCAGTGTGCCTGGAACTCAGGGCTTCCTGATTTTAAAAATCCTAGCCCTAGGCCAAACCTCAACCCTAAGAGGAGAAAGGCAAATCAGCCAGGACTTAGGCATGTCCCCAAGGAAAAAGCTCTGGAGGCAGGCATGTTGTGGTACTTTTGCGCTCTTCTTGGCTAGTCCTTCGCAGCTGCTGTGTTCTTGGAACTCAGGGCTTTCTGGTTAATAGAACCCTTACCCTAGGCGTAACTCAAACCTTAAGCCTAGGAAGGAAAATCAGCCTATGGTTCGGGATGCTCTCATGGAAATATCAGTGGTGGCAGCCAAGTTGCGTCACTTTTGCGCTCCCCTTGGGATGCCTTTCGCAGCTGCAGTGTGCCTGGAGCCCAGGGCTTCCTGGTTTTAAAAGTCCTAGGCCTAAGCCTAACAGTAACCCTAGGAAGGTAAATCAGCCGGGTATTAGGGTTCTTCCTAAGGGAAAAGCCGTGAAAGCAGCCATGTTGTGGCACTTTTGCACTCCCTTTTGGATGCCTTTCACAGCTCCAGTGTGCCTGGAACTCAGGGCTTCCTGATTTTAAAAATCCTAGCCCTAGGCCGAACCCCAACCCTAAGACGAGAAAGGCAAATCAGCCAGGAATTAGGCATGTCCCCAAGGAAAAAGCTGTGGAGGCAGGCATGTTGTGCTACTTTTGCGCTCTTCTTGGCTAGTCCTTCGCAGCTGCTGTGTTCTTGGAACTCAGGGCTTTCTGGTTAATAGAACCCTTACCCTAGGCGTAACTCAAACCTTAAGCCTAGGAAGGAAAATCAGCCTATGGTTCGGGATGCTCTCATGGAAATATCAGTGGTGGCAGCCAAGTTGCGTCACTTTTGCGCTCCCCTTGGGATGCCTTTCGAAACTGCAGTGTGCCCGGAGCCCAGGGCTTCCTGGTTTTAAAAGTCCTAGGCCTAAGCCTAACAGTAACCCTAGGAAGGTAAATCAGCCGGATATTAGGGTTCCTCCTAAGGGAAAAGCCGTGAAAGCAGCCATGTTGTGGCACTTCTGCACTCCCTTTGGGATGCCTTTGGCAGATGAAGTAAGCCTGGAACTCAGGGCTTCCTGGTTAAAGAAATCCAAGCCCTAGGCTGAACCCTAACCCTAACCCTAGGCAGATAAATCAGCCTAGGTATAGGGATGGTGCCAAGGAAAAAGCTGTGAAAGCTGCCATGTTGTTGCACTTTTGTACTCCCCTTGGGATGCCTTGAACAGCTGCAGTGTGCCTGGAGCTCAGGGCTTCCTAGTTTTAAAAATCCTAGCCCTAGGCCTAAGCCTAACAGTAACCCTGGGAAGGCAAATCAGCCTGGTGTTAGGCTTCTTGCCAAGGAAAAAGCCGTGAAAGCAGCCATGTTGTGGCACTTTTGCACTCCCTTTTGGATGCCTTTCACAGCTCCAGTGTGCCTGGAACTCAGGGCTTCCTGATTTTAAAAATCCTAGCCCTAGTCCAAACCTCAACCCTAAGAGGAGAAAGGCAAATCAGCCAGGAATTAGGCATGTCCCCAAGGAAAAAGCTCTGGAGGCAGGCATGTTGTGGTACTTTTGCGCTCTTCTTGGGTAGTCCTTCGCAGCTGCTGTGTTCTTGGAACTCAGGGCTTTCTGGTTAATAGAACCCTTACCCTAGGCGTAACTCAAACCTTAAGCCTAGGAAGGAAAATCAGACTATGGTTCGGGATGGTCTCATGGAAATATCAGTGGTGGCAGCCAAGTTGCGTCACTTTTGCGCTCCCCTTGGGATGCCTTTCGCAGCTGCAGTGTGCCTGGAGCCCAGGGCTTCCTGGTTTTAAAAGTCCTAGGCCTAAGCCTAACAGTAACCCTAGGAAGGTAAATCAGCCGGGTATTAGGGTTCTTCCTAAGGGAAAAGCCGTGAAAGCAGCCATGTTGTGGCACTTTTGCACTCCCTTTTGGATGCCTTTCACAGCTCCAGTGTGCCTGGAACTCAGGGCTTCCTGATTTTAAAAATCCTAGCCCTAGGCCGAACCCCAACCCTAAGACGAGAAAGGCAAATCAGCCAGGAATTAGGCATGTCCCCAAGGAAAAAGCTGTGGAGGCAGGCATGTTGTGGTACTTTTGCGCTCTTCTTGGCTAGTCCTTCGCAGCTGCTGTGTTCTTGGAACTCAGGGCTTTCTGGTTAATAGAACCCTTACCCTAGGCGTAACTCAAACCTTAAGCCTAGGAAGGAAAATCAGCCTATGGTTCGGGATGCTCTCATGGAAATATCAGTGGTGGCAGCCAAGTTGCGTCACTTTTGCGCTCCCCTTGGGATGCCTTTCGAAACTGCAGTGTGCCTGGAGCCCAGGGCTTCCTGGTTTTAAAAGTCCTAGGCCTAAGCCTAACAGTAACCCTAGGAAGGTAAATCAGCCGGATATTAGGGTTCCTCCTAAGGGAAAAGCCGTGAAAGCAGCCATGTTGTGGCACTTCTGCACTCCCTTTGGGATGCCTTTGACAGATGAAGTAAGCCTGGAACTCAGGGCTTCCTGGTTAAAGAAATCCAAGCCCTAGGCTGAACCCTAACCCGAGGCAGATAAATCAGCCTAGGTATAGGGATGGTGCCAAGGAAAAAGCTGTGAAAGCTGCCATGTTGTTGCACTTTTGTACTCCCCTTGGGATGCCTTGAACAGCTGCAGTGTGCCTGGAGCTCAGGGCTTCCTAGTTTTAAAAATCCTTGATCTAGGCCTAAGCCTAACAGTAACCCTAGGAAGGTAAATCAGCCGGGTATTAGGGTTCTTCCTAAGGGAAAAAGCCGTGAAAGCAGCCATGTTGTGGCACTTCTGCACTCCCTTTGGGATGCCTTTGGCAGATGAAGTAAGCCTGGAACTCAGGGCTTCCTGCTTAAAGAAATCCAAGCCCTAGGCTGAACCCTAACCCTAGGCAGATAAATCAGCCTAGGTATAGGGATGGTGCCAAGGAAAAAGCTGTGAAAGCTGCCATGTTGTTGCACTTTTGTACTCCCCTTGGGATGCCTTGAACAGCTGCAGTGTGCCTGGAGCTCAGGGCTTCCTAGTTTTAAAAATCCTAGCCCTAGGCCTAAGCCTAACAGTAACCCTGGGAAGGCAAATCAGCCTGGTGTTAGGCTTCTTGCCAAGGAAAAAGCCGTGAAAGCAGCCATGTTGTGGCACTTTTGCACTCCCTTTTGGATGCCTTTCACAGCTCCAGTGTGCCTGGAACTCAGGGCTTCCTGATTTTAAAAATCCTAGCCCTAGGCCGAACCTCAACCCTAAGACGAGAAAGGCAAATCAGCCAGGAATTAGGCATGTCCCCAAGGAAAAAGCTGTGGAGGCAGGCATGTTGTGGTACTTTTGCGCTCTTCTTGGGTAGTCCTTCGCAGCTGCTGTGTTCTTGGAACTCAGGGCTTTCTGGTTAATAGAACCTTACCCTAGGCGTAACTCAAACCTTAAGCCTAGGAAGGAAAATCAGCCTATGGTTCGGGATGCTCTCATGGAAATATCAGTGGTGGCAGCCAAGTTGCGTCACTTTTGCGCTCCCCTTGGGATGCCTTTCGCAGCTGCAGTGTGCCTGGAGCCCAGGGCTTCCTGGTTTTAAAAGTCCTAGGCCTAATCCTAACAGTAACCCTAGGAAGGTAAATCAGCCGGGTATTAGGGTTATTCCTAAGGGAAAAGCCATGAAAGCAGCCATGTTGTGGCACTTCTGCACTCCCTTTGGGATGCCTTTGGCAGATGAAGTAAGCCTGGAACTCCGGGCTTCCTGGTTAAAGAAATCCAAGCCCTAGGTTTAACCCTAACCCTAGGCAGATAAATCAGCCTAGGTATAGGGATGGTGCCAAGGAAAAAGCTGTGAAAGCTGCCATGTTGTTGCACTTTTGTACTCCCCTTGGGATGCCTTGAACAGCTGCAGTGTGCCTGGAGCTCAGGGCTTCCTAGTTTTAAAAATCCTAGCCCTAGGCCTAAGCCTAACAGTAACCCTGGGAAGGCAAATCAGCCTGGTGTTAGGCTTCTTGCCAAGGAAAAAGCCGTGAAAGCAGCCATGTTGTGGCACTTTTGCACTCCCTTTTGGATGCCTTTCACAGCTCCAGTGTGCCTGGAACTCAGGGCTTCCGGATTTTAAAAATCCTAGCCCTAGGCCGAACCCCAACCCTAAGACGAGAAAGGCAAATCAGCCAGGACTTAGGCATGTCCCCAAGGAAAAAGCTGTGGAGGCAGGCATGTTGTGGTACTTTTGCGCTCTTCTTGGCTAGTCCTTCGCAGCTGCTGTGTTCTTGGAACTCAGGGCTTTCTGGTTAATAGAGCCCTTACCCTAGGCGTAACTCAAACCTTAAGCCTAGGAAGGAAAATCAACCTATGGTTCGGGATGGTCTCATGGAAATATCAGTGGTGGCAGCCAAGTTGCGTCACTTTTGCGCTCCCCTTGGGATGCCTTTCGCAGCTGCAGTGTGCCTGGAGCCCAGGGCTTCCTGGTTTTAAAAGTCCTAGGCCTAAGCCTAACAGTAACCCTAGGACGGTAAATCAGCCGGGTATTAGGGTTCCTCCTAAGGGAAAAGCCGTGAAAGCAGCCATGTTGTGGCACTTCTGCACTCCCTTTGGGATGCCTTTGGCAGATGAAGTAAGCCTGGAACTCAGGGCTTCCTGGTTAAAGAAATCCAAGCCCTAGGTTGAACCCTTACCCTAGGAAGAAAAATCAGCCTAGGTATAGGGATGGTGCCAAGGAAAAAGCTGTGAAAGCTGCCAAGTTGTTGCACTTTTGTACTCCCCTTGGGATGCCTTGAACAGCTGCAGTGTGCCTGGAGCTAAGGGTTTCCTAGTTTTAAAAATCCTAGCCCTAGGCCTAAGCCTAACAGTAACCCTGGGAAGGGAAATCAACCTGGTGTTAGGCTTCTTGCCAAGGAAAAAGCCGTGAAAGCAGCCATGTTGTGGCACTTTTGCACTCCCTTTTGGATGCCTTTCACAGCTCCAGTGTGCCTGGAACTCAGGGCTTCCTGATTTTAAAAATCCTAGCCCTAGGCCGAACCTCAACCCTAAGACGAGAAAGGCAAATCAGCCAGGAATTAGGCATGTCCCCAAGGAAAAAGCTGTGGAGGCAGGCATGTTGTGGTGCTTTTGCGCTCTTCTTGGCTAGTCCTTCGCAGCTGCTGTGTTCTTGGAACTCGGGGCTTTCTGGTTAATAGAACCCTTACCCTAGGCGTAACTCAAACCTTAAGCCTAGGAAGGAAAATCAGGCTATGGTTCGGGATGCTCTCATGGAAATATCAGTGGAGGCAGCCAAGTTGCGTCACTTTTGCGCTCCCCTTGGGATGCCTTTCGCAGCTGCAGTGTGCCTGGAGCCCAGGGCTTCCTGGTTTTAAAAGTCCTAGGCCTAAGCCTAACAGTAACCCTAGGAAGGTAAATCAGCCGGGTATTAGGGTTCCTCCTAAGGGAAAAGCCGTGAAAGCAGCCATGTTGTGGCACTTCTGCACTCCCTTTGGGATGCCTTTGGCAGATGAAGTAAGCCTGGAACTCCGGGCTTCCTGGTTAAAGAAATCCAAGCCCTAGGCTGAACCCTAACCCTAACCCTAGGCAGATAAATCAGCCTAGGTATAGGGATGGTGCCAAGGAAAAAGCTGTGAAAGCTGCCATGTTGTTGCACTTTTGTACTCCCCTTGGGATGCCTTGAACAGCTGCAGTGTGCCTGGAGCTCAGGGCTTCCTAGTTTTAAAAATCCTAGCCCTAGGCCTAAGCCTAACAGTAACCCTGGGAAGGCAAATCAGCCTGGTGTTAGGCTTCTTGCCAAGGAAAAAGCCGTGAAAGCAGCCATGTTGTGGCACTTTTGCACTCCCTTTTGGATGCCTTTCACAGCTCCAGTGTGCCTGGAACTCAGGGCTTCCGGATTTTAAAAATCCTAGCCCTAGGCCGAACCCCAACCCTAAGACGAGAAAGGCAAATCAGCCAGGACTTAGGCATGTCCCCAAGGAAAAAGCTGTGGAGGCAGGCATGTTGTGGTACTTTTGCGCTCTTCTTGGCTAGTCCTTCGCAGCTGCTGTGTTCTTGGAACTCAGGGCTTTCTGGTTAATAGAACCCTTACCCTAGGCGTAACTCAAACCTTAAGCCTAGGAAGGAAAATCAACCTATGGTTCGGGATGGTCTCATGGAAATATCAGTGGTGGCAGCCAAGTTGCGTCACTTTTGCGCTCCCCTTGGGATGCCTTTCGAAACTGCAGTGTGCCTGGAGCCCAGGGCTTCCTGGTTTTAAAAGTCCTAGGCCTAAGCCTAACAGTAACCCTAGGAAGGTAAATCAGCCGGATATTAGGGTTCCTCCTAAGGGAAAAGCCGTGAAAGCAGCCATGTTGTGGCACTTCTGCACTCCCTTTGGGATGCCTTTGGCAGATGAAGTAAGCCTGGAACTCAGGGCTTCCTGGTTAAAGAAATCCAAGCCCTAGGCTGAACCCTAACCCTAACCCTAGGCAGATAAATCAGCCTAGGTATAGGGATGGTGCCAAGGAAAAAGCTGTGAAAGCTGCCATGTTGTTGCACTTTTGTACTCCCCTTGGGATGCCTTGAACAGCTGCAGTGTGCCTGGAGCTTAGGGCTTCCTAGTTTTAAAAATCCTAGCCCTAGGCCTAAGCCTAACAGTAACCCTGGGAAGGCAAATCAGCCTGGTGTTAGGCTTCTTGCCAAGGAAAAAGCCGTGAAAGCAGCCATGTTGTGGCACTTTTGCACTCCCTTTTGGATGCCTTTCACAGCTCCAGTGTGCCTGGAACTCAGGGCTTCCTGATTTTAAAAATCCTAGCCCTAGTCCAAACCTCAACCCTAAGAGGAGAAAGGCAAATCAGCCAGGAATTAGGCATGTCCCCAAGGAAAAAGCTCTGGAGGCAGGCATGTTGTGGTACTTTTGCGCTCTTCTTGGGTAGTCCTTCGCAGCTGCTGTGTTCTTGGAACTCAGGGCTTTCTGGTTAATAGAACCCTTACCCTAGGCGTAACTCAAACCTTAAGCCTAGGAAGGAAAATCAGACTATGGTTCGGGATGGTCTCATGGAAATATCAGTGGTGGCAGCCAAGTTGCGTCACTTTTGCGCTCCCCTTGGGATGCCTTTCGCAGCTGCAGTGTGCCTGGAGCCCAGGGCTTCCTGGTTTTAAAAGTCCTAGGCCTAAGCCTAACAGTAACCCTAGGAAGGTAAATCAGCCGGGTATTAGGGTTCTTCCTAAGGGAAAAGCCGTGAAAGCAGCCATGTTGTGGCACTTTTGCACTCCCTTTTGGATGCCTTTCACAGCTCCAGTGTGCCTGGAACTCAGGGCTTCCTGATTTTAAAAATCCTAGCCCTAGGCCGAACCCCAACCCTAAGACGAGAAAGGCAAATCAGCCAGGAATTAGGCATGTCCCCAAGGAAAAAGCTGTGGAGGCAGGCATGTTGTGGTACTTTTGCGCTCTTCTTGGCTAGTCCTTCGCAGCTGCTGTGTTCTTGGAACTCAGGGCTTTCTGGTTAATAGAACCCTTACCCTAGGCGTAACTCAAACCTTAAGCCTAGGAAGGAAAATCAGCCTATGGTTCGGGATGCTCTCATGGAAATATCAGTGGTGGCAGCCAAGTTGCGTCACTTTTGCGCTCCCCTTGGGATGCCTTTCGAAACTGCAGTGTGCCTGGAGCCCAGGGCTTCCTGGTTTTAAAAGTCCTAGGCCTAAGCCTAACAGTAACCCTAGGAAGGTAAATCAGCCGGATATTAGGGTTCCTCCTAAGGGAAAAGCCGTGAAAGCAGCCATGTTGTGGCACTTCTGCACTCCCTTTGGGATGCCTTTGACAGATGAAGTAAGCCTGGAACTCAGGGCTTCCTGGTTAAAGAAATCCAAGCCCTAGGCTGAACCCTAACCCGAGGCAGATAAATCAGCCTAGGTATAGGGATGGTGCCAAGGAAAAAGCTGTGAAAGCTGCCATGTTGTTGCACTTTTGTACTCCCCTTGGGATGCCTTGAACAGCTGCAGTGTGCCTGGAGCTCAGGGCTTCCTAGTTTTAAAAATCCTTGATCTAGGCCTAAGCCTAACAGTAACCCTAGGAAGGTAAATCAGCCGGGTATTAGGGTTCTTCCTAAGGGAAAAAGCCGTGAAAGCAGCCATGTTGTGGCACTTCTGCACTCCCTTTGGGATGCCTTTGGCAGATGAAGTAAGCCTGGAACTCAGGGCTTCCTGCTTAAAGAAATCCAAGCCCTAGGCTGAACCCTAACCCTAGGCAGATAAATCAGCCTAGGTATAGGGATGGTGCCAAGGAAAAAGCTGTGAAAGCTGCCATGTTGTTGCACTTTTGTACTCCCCTTGGGATGCCTTGAACAGCTGCAGTGTGCCTGGAGCTCAGGGCTTCCTAGTTTTAAAAATCCTAGCCCTAGGCCTAAGCCTAACAGTAACCCTGGGAAGGCAAATCAGCCTGGTGTTAGGCTTCTTGCCAAGGAAAAAGCCGTGAAAGCAGCCATGTTGTGGCACTTTTGCACTCCCTTTTGGATGCCTTTCACAGCTCCAGTGTGCCTGGAACTCAGGGCTTCCTGATTTTAAAAATCCTAGCCCTAGGCCGAACCTCAACCCTAAGACGAGAAAGGCAAATCAGCCAGGAATTAGGCATGTCCCCAAGGAAAAAGCTGTGGAGGCAGGCATGTTGTGGTACTTTTGCGCTCTTCTTGGGTAGTCCTTCGCAGCTGCTGTGTTCTTGGAACTCAGGGCTTTCTGGTTAATAGAACCTTACCCTAGGCGTAACTCAAACCTTAAGCCTAGGAAGGAAAATCAGCCTATGGTTCGGGATGCTCTCATGGAAATATCAGTGGTGGCAGCCAAGTTGCGTCACTTTTGCGCTCCCCTTGGGATGCCTTTCGCAGCTGCAGTGTGCCTGGAGCCCAGGGCTTCCTGGTTTTAAAAGTCCTAGGCCTAATCCTAACAGTAACCCTAGGAAGGTAAATCAGCCGGGTATTAGGGTTATTCCTAAGGGAAAAGCCATGAAAGCAGCCATGTTGTGGCACTTCTGCACTCCCTTTGGGATGCCTTTGGCAGATGAAGTAAGCCTGGAACTCAGGGCTTCCTGGTTAAAGAAATCCAAGCCCTAGGCTGAACCCTAACCCTAACCCTAGGCAGATAAATCAGCCTAGGTATAGGGATGGTGCCAAGGAAAAAGCTGTGAAAGCTGCCATGTTGTTCCACTTTTGTACTCCCCTTGGGATGCCTTGAACAGCTGCAGTGTGCCTGGAGCTAAGGGCTTCCTAGTTTTAAAAATCCTAGCCCTCGGCCTAAGCCTAACAGTAACCCTGGGAAGGGAAATCAGCCTGGTGTTAGGCTTCTTGCCAAGGAAAAAGCCGTGAAAGCAGCCATGTTGTGGCACTTTTGCACTCCCTTTTGGATGCCTTTCACAGTTCCAGTGTGCCTGGAACTCAGGGCTTCCTGATTTTAAAAATCCTAGCCCTAGGCCGAACCTCAACCCTAAGACGAGAAAGGCAAATCAGCCAGGAATTAGGCATGTCCCCAAGGAAAAAGCTGTGGAGGCAGGCATGTTGTGGTACTTTTGCGCTCTTCTTGGCTAGTCCTTCGCAGCTGCTGTGTTCTTGGAACTCGGGGCTTTCTGGTTAATAGAACCCTTACCCTAGGCGTAACTCAAACCTTAAGCCTAGGAAGGAAAATCAGGCTATGGTTCGGGATGCTCTCATGGAAATATCAGTGGAGGCAGCCAAGTTGCGTCACTTTTGCGCTCCCCTTGGGATTCCTTTCGCAGCTGAAGTGTGCCTGGAGCCCAGGGCTTCCTGGTTTTAAAAGTCCTAGGCCTAAGCCTAACAGTAACCCTAGGAAGGTAAATCAGCCGGGTATTAGGGTTCCTCCTAAGGGAAAAGCCGTGAAAGCAGCCATGTTGTGGCACTTCTGCACTCCCTTTGGGATGCCTTTGGCAGATGAAGTAAGCCTGGAACTCCGGGCTTCCTGGTTAAAGAAATCCAAGCCCTAGGTTTAACCCTAACCCTAGGCAGATAAATCAGCCTAGGTATAGGGATGGTGCCAAGGAAAAAGCTGTGAAAGCTGCCATGTTGTTGCACTTTTGTACTCCCCTTGGGATGCCTTGAACAGCTGCAGTGTGCCTGGAGCTCAGGGCTTCCTAGTTTTAAAAATCCTAGCCCTAGGCCTAAGCCTAACAGTAACCCTGGGAAGGCAAATCAGCCTGGTGTTAGGCTTCTTGCCAAGGAAAAAGCCGTGAAAGCAGCCATGTTGTGGCACTTTTGCACTCCCTTTTGGATGCCTTTCACAGCTCCAGTGTGCCTGGAACTCAGGGCTTCCGGATTTTAAAAATCCTAGCCCTAGGCCGAACCCCAACCCTAAGACGAGAAAGGCAAATCAGCCAGGACTTAGGCATGTCCCCAAGGAAAAAGCTGTGGAGGCAGGCATGTTGTGGTACTTTTGCGCTCTTCTTGGCTAGTCCTTCGCAGCTGCTGTGTTCTTGGAACTCAGGGCTTTCTGGTTAATAGAGCCCTTACCCTAGGCGTAACTCAAACCTTAAGCCTAGGAAGGAAAATCAACCTATGGTTCGGGATGGTCTCATGGAAATATCAGTGGTGGCAGCCAAGTTGCGTCACTTTTGCGCTCCCCTTGGGATGCCTTTCGCAGCTGCAGTGTGCCTGGAGCCCAGGGCTTCCTGGTTTTAAAAGTCCTAGGCCTAAGCCTAACAGTAACCCTAGGACGGTAAATCAGCCGGGTATTAGGGTTCCTCCTAAGGGAAAAGCCGTGAAAGCAGCCATGTTGTGGCACTTCTGCACTCCCTTTGGGATGCCTTTGGCAGATGAAGTAAGCCTGGAACTCAGGGCTTCCTGGTTAAAGAAATCCAAGCCCTAGGTTGAACCCTTACCCTAGGAAGAAAAATCAGCCTAGGTATAGGGATGGTGCCAAGGAAAAAGCTGTGAAAGCTGCCAAGTTGTTGCACTTTTGTACTCCCCTTGGGATGCCTTGAACAGCTGCAGTGTGCCTGGAGCTAAGGGTTTCCTAGTTTTAAAAATCCTAGCCCTAGGCCTAAGCCTAACAGTAACCCTGGGAAGGGAAATCAACCTGGTGTTAGGCTTCTTGCCAAGGAAAAAGCCGTGAAAGCAGCCATGTTGTGGCACTTTTGCACTCCCTTTTGGATGCCTTTCACAGCTCCAGTGTGCCTGGAACTCAGGGCTTCCTGATTTTAAAAATCCTAGCCCTAGGCCGAACCTCAACCCTAAGACGAGAAAGGCAAATCAGCCAGGAATTAGGCATGTCCCCAAGGAAAAAGCTGTGGAGGCAGGCATGTTGTGGTGCTTTTGCGCTCTTCTTGGCTAGTCCTTCGCAGCTGCTGTGTTCTTGGAACTCGGGGCTTTCTGGTTAATAGAACCCTTACCCTAGGCGTAACTCAAACCTTAAGCCTAGGAAGGAAAATCAGGCTATGGTTCGGGATGCTCTCATGGAAATATCAGTGGAGGCAGCCAAGTTGCGTCACTTTTGCGCTCCCCTTGGGATGCCTTTCGCAGCTGCAGTGTGCCTGGAGCCCAGGGCTTCCTGGTTTTAAAAGTCCTAGGCCTAAGCCTAACAGTAACCCTAGGAAGGTAAATCAGCCGGGTATTAGGGTTCCTCCTAAGGGAAAAGCCGTGAAAGCAGCCATGTTGTGGCACTTCTGCACTCCCTTTGGGATGCCTTTGGCAGATGAAGTAAGCCTGGAACTCCGGGCTTCCTGGTTAAAGAAATCCAAGCCCTAGGTTTAACCCTAACCCTAGGCAGATAAATCAGCCTAGGTATAGGGATGGTGCCAAGGAAAAAGCTGTGAAAGCTGCCATGTTGTTGCACTTTTGTACTCCCCTTGGGATGCCTTGAACAGCTGCAGTGTGCCTGGAGCTCAGGGCTTCCTAGTTTTAAAAATCCTAGCCCTAGGCCTAAGCCTAACAGTAACCCTGGGAAGGCAAATCAGCCTGGTGTTAGGCTTCTTGCCAAGGAAAAAGCCGTGAAAGCAGCCATGTTGTGGCACTTTTGCACTCCCTTTTGGATGCCTTTCACAGCTCCAGTGTGCCTGGAACTCAGGGCTTCCGGATTTTAAAAATCCTAGCCCTAGGCCGAACCCCAACCCTAAGACGAGAAAGGCAAATCAGCCAGGACTTAGGCATGTCCCCAAGGAAAAAGCTGTGGAGGCAGGCATGTTGTGGTACTTTTGCGCTCTTCTTGGGTAGTCCTTCGCAGCTGCTGTGTTCTTGGAACTCAGGGCTTTCTGGTTAATAGAACCCTTACCCTAGGCGTAACTCAAACCTTAAGCCTAGGAAGGAAAATCAACCTATGGTTCGGGATGGTCTCATGGAAATATCAGTGGTGGCAGCCAAGTTGCGTCACTTTTGCGCTCCCCTTGGGATGCCTTTCGCAGCTGCAGTGTGCCTGGAGCCCAGGGCTTCCTGGTTTTAAAAGTCCTAGGCCTAAGCCTAACAGTAACCCTAGGACGGTAAATCAGCCGGGTATTAGGGTTCCTCCTAAGGGAAAAGCCGTGAAAGCAGCCATGTTGTGGCACTTCTGCACTCCCTTTGGGATGCCTTTGGCAGATGAAGTAAGCCTGGAACTCAGGGCTTCCTGGTTAAAGAAATCCAAGCCCTAGGTTGAACCCTTACCCTAGGAAGAAAAATCAGCCTAGGTATAGGGATGGTGCCAAGGAAAAAGCTGTGAAAGCTGCCAAGTTGTTGCACTTTTGTACTCCCCTTGGGATGCCTTGAACAGCTGCAGTGTGCCTGGAGCTAAGGGTTTCCTAGTTTTAAAAATCCTAGCCCTAGGCCTAAGCCTAACAGTAACCCTGGGAATGGAAATCAACCTGGTGTTAGGCTTCTTGCCAAGGAAAAAGTCGTGAAAGCAGCCATGTTGTGGCACTTCTGCACTCCCTTTGGGATGCCTTTGGCAGATGAAGTAAGCCTGGAACTCAGGGCTTCCTGGTTAAAGAAACCCAAGCCCTAGGCTGAACCCTAACCCTAACCCTAGGCAGATAAATCAGCCTAGGTATAGGGATGGTGCCAAGGAAAAAGCTGTGAAAGCAGCCATGTTGTGGCACTTTTGCACTCCCTTTTGGATGCCTTTCACAGCTCCAGTGTGCCTGGAACTCAGGGCTTCCTGATTTTAAAAATCCTAGCCCTAGGCCGAACCCCAACCCTAAGACGAGAAAGGCAAATCAGCCAGGAATTAGGCATGTCCCCAAGGAAAAAGCTGTGGAGGCAGGCATGTTGTGGTACTTTTGCGCTCTTCTTGGCTAGTCCTTCGCAGCTGCTGTGTTCTTGGAACTCAGGGCTTTCTGGTTAATAGAACCCTTACCCTAGGCGTAACTCAAACCTTAAGCCTAGGAAGGAAAATCAGCCTATGGTTCGGGATGCTCTCATGGAAATATCAGTGGTGGCAGCCAAGTTGCGTCACTTTTGCGCTCCCCTTGGGATGCCTTTCGAAACTGCAGTGTGCCTGGAGCCCAGGGCTTCCTGGTTTTAAAAGTCCTAGGCCTAAGCCTAACAGTAACCCTAGGAAGGTAAATCAGCCGGATATTAGGGTTCCTCCTAAGGGAAAAGCCGTGAAAGCAGCCATGTTGTGGCACTTCTGCACTCCCTTTGGGATGCCTTTGACAGATGAAGTAAGCCTGGAACTCAGGGCTTCCTGGTTAAAGAAATCCAAGCCCTAGGCTGAACCCTAACCCGAGGCAGATAAATCAGCCTAGGTATAGGGATGGTGCCAAGGAAAAAGCTGTGAAAGCTGCCATGTTGTTGCACTTTTGTACTCCCCTTGGGATGCCTTGAACAGCTGCAGTGTGCCTGGAGCTCAGGGCTTCCTAGTTTTAAAAATCCTTGATCTAGGCCTAAGCCTAACAGTAACCCTAGGAAGGTAAATCAGCCGGGTATTAGGGTTCTTCCTAAGGGAAAAAGCCGTGAAAGCAGCCATGTTGTGGCACTTCTGCACTCCCTTTGGGATGCCTTTGGCAGATGAAGTAAGCCTGGAACTCAGGGCTTCCTGCTTAAAGAAATCCAAGCCCTAGGCTGAACCCTAACCCTAGGCAGATAAATCAGCCTAGGTATAGGGATGGTGCCAAGGAAAAAGCTGTGAAAGCTGCCATGTTGTTGCACTTTTGTACTCCCCTTGGGATGCCTTGAACAGCTGCAGTGTGCCTGGAGCTCAGGGCTTCCTAGTTTTAAAAATCCTAGCCCTAGGCCTAAGCCTAACAGTAACCCTGGGAAGGCAAATCAGCCTGGTGTTAGGCTTCTTGCCAAGGAAAAAGCCGTGAAAGCAGCCATGTTGTGGCACTTTTGCACTCCCTTTTGGATGCCTTTCACAGCTCCAGTGTGCCTGGAACTCAGGGCTTCCTGATTTTAAAAATCCTAGCCCTAGGCCGAACCTCAACCCTAAGACGAGAAAGGCAAATCAGCCAGGAATTAGGCATGTCCCCAAGGAAAAAGCTGTGGAGGCAGGCATGTTGTGGTACTTTTGCGCTCTTCTTGGGTAGTCCTTCGCAGCTGCTGTGTTCTTGGAACTCAGGGCTTTCTGGTTAATAGAACCTTACCCTAGGCGTAACTCAAACCTTAAGCCTAGGAAGGAAAATCAGCCTATGGTTCGGGATGCTCTCATGGAAATATCAGTGGTGGCAGCCAAGTTGCGTCACTTTTGCGCTCCCCTTGGGATGCCTTTCGCAGCTGCAGTGTGCCTGGAGCCCAGGGCTTCCTGGTTTTAAAAGTCCTAGGCCTAATCCTAACAGTAACCCTAGGAAGGTAAATCAGCCGGGTATTAGGGTTATTCCTAAGGGAAAAGCCATGAAAGCAGCCATGTTGTGGCACTTCTGCACTCCCTTTGGGATGCCTTTGGCAGATGAAGTAAGCCTGGAACTCAGGGCTTCCTGGTTAAAGAAATCCAAGCCCTAGGCTGAACCCTAACCCTAACCCTAGGCAGATAAATCAGCCTAGGTATAGGGATGGTGCCAAGGAAAAAGCTGTGAAAGCTGCCATGTTGTTCCACTTTTGTACTCCCCTTGGGATGCCTTGAACAGCTGCAGTGTGCCTGGAGCTAAGGGCTTCCTAGTTTTAAAAATCCTAGCCCTCGGCCTAAGCCTAACAGTAACCCTGGGAAGGGAAATCAGCCTGGTGTTAGGCTTCTTGCCAAGGAAAAAGCCGTGAAAGCAGCCATGTTGTGGCACTTTTGCACTCCCTTTTGGATGCCTTTCACAGTTCCAGTGTGCCTGGAACTCAGGGCTTCCTGATTTTAAAAATCCTAGCCCTAGGCCGAACCTCAACCCTAAGACGAGAAAGGCAAATCAGCCAGGAATTAGGCATGTCCCCAAGGAAAAAGCTGTGGAGGCAGGCATGTTGTGGTACTTTTGCGCTCTTCTTGGCTAGTCCTTCGCAGCTGCTGTGTTCTTGGAACTCGGGGCTTTCTGGTTAATAGAACCCTTACCCTAGGCGTAACTCAAACCTTAAGCCTAGGAAGGAAAATCAGGCTATGGTTCGGGATGCTCTCATGGAAATATCAGTGGAGGCAGCCAAGTTGCGTCACTTTTGCGCTCCCCTTGGGATTCCTTTCGCAGCTGAAGTGTGCCTGGAGCCCAGGGCTTCCTGGTTTTAAAAGTCCTAGGCCTAAGCCTAACAGTAACCCTAGGAAGGTAAATCAGCCGGGTATTAGGGTTCCTCCTAAGGGAAAAGCCGTGAAAGCAGCCATGTTGTGGCACTTCTGCACTCCCTTTGGGATGCCTTTGGCAGATGAAGTAAGCCTGGAACTCCGGGCTTCCTGGTTAAAGAAATCCAAGCCCTAGGTTTAACCCTAACCCTAGGCAGATAAATCAGCCTAGGTATAGGGATGGTGCCAAGGAAAAAGCTGTGAAAGCTGCCATGTTGTTGCACTTTTGTACTCCCCTTGGGATGCCTTGAACAGCTGCAGTGTGCCTGGAGCTCAGGGCTTCCTAGTTTTAAAAATCCTAGCCCTAGGCCTAAGCCTAACAGTAACCCTGGGAAGGCAAATCAGCCTGGTGTTAGGCTTCTTGCCAAGGAAAAAGCCGTGAAAGCAGCCATGTTGTGGCACTTTTGCACTCCCTTTTGGATGCCTTTCACAGCTCCAGTGTGCCTGGAACTCAGGGCTTCCGGATTTTAAAAATCCTAGCCCTAGGCCGAACCCCAACCCTAAGACGAGAAAGGCAAATCAGCCAGGACTTAGGCATGTCCCCAAGGAAAAAGCTGTGGAGGCAGGCATGTTGTGGTACTTTTGCGCTCTTCTTGGCTAGTCCTTCGCAGCTGCTGTGTTCTTGGAACTCAGGGCTTTCTGGTTAATAGAGCCCTTACCCTAGGCGTAACTCAAACCTTAAGCCTAGGAAGGAAAATCAACCTATGGTTCGGGATGGTCTCATGGAAATATCAGTGGTGGCAGCCAAGTTGCGTCACTTTTGCGCTCCCCTTGGGATGCCTTTCGCAGCTGCAGTGTGCCTGGAGCCCAGGGCTTCCTGGTTTTAAAAGTCCTAGGCCTAAGCCTAACAGTAACCCTAGGACGGTAAATCAGCCGGGTATTAGGGTTCCTCCTAAGGGAAAAGCCGTGAAAGCAGCCATGTTGTGGCACTTCTGCACTCCCTTTGGGATGCCTTTGGCAGATGAAGTAAGCCTGGAACTCAGGGCTTCCTGGTTAAAGAAATCCAAGCCCTAGGTTGAACCCTTACCCTAGGAAGAAAAATCAGCCTAGGTATAGGGATGGTGCCAAGGAAAAAGCTGTGAAAGCTGCCAAGTTGTTGCACTTTTGTACTCCCCTTGGGATGCCTTGAACAGCTGCAGTGTGCCTGGAGCTAAGGGTTTCCTAGTTTTAAAAATCCTAGCCCTAGGCCTAAGCCTAACAGTAACCCTGGGAAGGGAAATCAACCTGGTGTTAGGCTTCTTGCCAAGGAAAAAGCCGTGAAAGCAGCCATGTTGTGGCACTTTTGCACTCCCTTTTGGATGCCTTTCACAGCTCCAGTGTGCCTGGAACTCAGGGCTTCCTGATTTTAAAAATCCTAGCCCTAGGCCGAACCTCAACCCTAAGACGAGAAAGGCAAATCAGCCAGGAATTAGGCATGTCCCCAAGGAAAAAGCTGTGGAGGCAGGCATGTTGTGGTGCTTTTGCGCTCTTCTTGGCTAGTCCTTCGCAGCTGCTGTGTTCTTGGAACTCGGGGCTTTCTGGTTAATAGAACCCTTACCCTAGGCGTAACTCAAACCTTAAGCCTAGGAAGGAAAATCAGGCTATGGTTCGGGATGCTCTCATGGAAATATCAGTGGAGGCAGCCAAGTTGCGTCACTTTTGCGCTCCCCTTGGGATGCCTTTCGCAGCTGCAGTGTGCCTGGAGCCCAGGGCTTCCTGGTTTTAAAAGTCCTAGGCCTAAGCCTAACAGTAACCCTAGGAAGGTAAATCAGCCGGGTATTAGGGTTCCTCCTAAGGGAAAAGCCGTGAAAGCAGCCATGTTGTGGCACTTCTGCACTCCCTTTGGGATGCCTTTGGCAGATGAAGTAAGCCTGGAACTCCGGGCTTCCTGGTTAAAGAAATCCAAGCCCTAGGTTTAACCCTAACCCTAGGCAGATAAATCAGCCTAGGTATAGGGATGGTGCCAAGGAAAAAGCTGTGAAAGCTGCCATGTTGTTGCACTTTTGTACTCCCCTTGGGATGCCTTGAACAGCTGCAGTGTGCCTGGAGCTCAGGGCTTCCTAGTTTTAAAAATCCTAGCCCTAGGCCTAAGCCTAACAGTAACCCTGGGAAGGCAAATCAGCCTGGTGTTAGGCTTCTTGCCAAGGAAAAAGCCGTGAAAGCAGCCATGTTGTGGCACTTTTGCACTCCCTTTTGGATGCCTTTCACAGCTCCAGTGTGCCTGGAACTCAGGGCTTCCGGATTTTAAAAATCCTAGCCCTAGGCCGAACCCCAACCCTAAGACGAGAAAGGCAAATCAGCCAGGACTTAGGCATGTCCCCAAGGAAAAAGCTGTGGAGGCAGGCATGTTGTGGTACTTTTGCGCTCTTCTTGGGTAGTCCTTCGCAGCTGCTGTGTTCTTGGAACTCAGGGCTTTCTGGTTAATAGAACCCTTACCCTAGGCGTAACTCAAACCTTAAGCCTAGGAAGGAAAATCAACCTATGGTTCGGGATGGTCTCATGGAAATATCAGTGGTGGCAGCCAAGTTGCGTCACTTTTGCGCTCCCCTTGGGATGCCTTTCGCAGCTGCAGTGTGCCTGGAGCCCAGGGCTTCCTGGTTTTAAAAGTCCTAGGCCTAAGCCTAACAGTAACCCTAGGACGGTAAATCAGCCGGGTATTAGGGTTCCTCCTAAGGGAAAAGCCGTGAAAGCAGCCATGTTGTGGCACTTCTGCACTCCCTTTGGGATGCCTTTGGCAGATGAAGTAAGCCTGGAACTCAGGGCTTCCTGGTTAAAGAAATCCAAGCCCTAGGTTGAACCCTTACCCTAGGAAGAAAAATCAGCCTAGGTATAGGGATGGTGCCAAGGAAAAAGCTGTGAAAGCTGCCAAGTTGTTGCACTTTTGTACTCCCCTTGGGATGCCTTGAACAGCTGCAGTGTGCCTGGAGCTAAGGGTTTCCTAGTTTTAAAAATCCTAGCCCTAGGCCTAAGCCTAACAGTAACCCTGGGAATGGAAATCAACCTGGTGTTAGGCTTCTTGCCAAGGAAAAAGTCGTGAAAGCAGCCATGTTGTGGCACTTCTGCACTCCCTTTGGGATGCCTTTGGCAGATGAAGTAAGCCTGGAACTCAGGGCTTCCTGGTTAAAGAAATCCAAGCCCTAGGCTGAACCCTAACCCTAACCCTAGGCAGATAAATCAGCCTAGGTATAGGGATGGTGCCAAGGAAAAAGCTGTGAAAGCAGCCATGTTGTGGCACTTTTGCACTCCCTTTTGGATGCCTTTCACAGCTCCAGTGTGCCTGGAACTCAGGGCTTCCTGATTTTAAAAATCCTAGCCCTAGGCCGAACCCCAACCCTAAGACGAGAAAGGCAAATCAGCCAGGAATTAGGCATGTCCCCAAGGAAAAAGCTGTGGAGGCAGGCATGTTGTGGTACTTTTGCGCTCTTCTTGGCTAGTCCTTCGCAGCTGCTGTGTTCTTGGAACTCAGGGCTTTCTGGTTAATAGAACCCTTACCCTAGGCGTAACTCAAACCTTAAGCCTAGGAAGGAAAATCAGCCTATGGTTCGGGATGCTCTCATGGAAATATCAGTGGTGGCAGCCAAGTTGCGTCACTTTTGCGCTCCCCTTGGGATGCCTTTCGAAACTGCAGTGTGCCTGGAGCCCAGGGCTTCCTGGTTTTAAAAGTCCTAGGCCTAAGCCTAACAGTAACCCTAGGAAGGTAAATCAGCCGGATATTAGGGTTCCTCCTAAGGGAAAAGCCGTGAAAGCAGCCATGTTGTGGCACTTCTGCACTCCCTTTGGGATGCCTTTGACAGATGAAGTAAGCCTGGAACTCAGGGCTTCCTGGTTAAAGAAATCCAAGCCCTAGGCTGAACCCTAACCCGAGGCAGATAAATCAGCCTAGGTATAGGGATGGTGCCAAGGAAAAAGCTGTGAAAGCTGCCATGTTGTTGCACTTTTGTACTCCCCTTGGGATGCCTTGAACAGCTGCAGTGTGCCTGGAGCTCAGGGCTTCCTAGTTTTAAAAATCCTTGATCTAGGCCTAAGCCTAACAGTAACCCTAGGAAGGTAAATCAGCCGGGTATTAGGGTTCTTCCTAAGGGAAAAAGCCGTGAAAGCAGCCATGTTGTGGCACTTCTGCACTCCCTTTGGGATGCCTTTGGCAGATGAAGTAAGCCTGGAACTCAGGGCTTCCTGCTTAAAGAAATCCAAGCCCTAGGCTGAACCCTAACCCTAGGCAGATAAATCAGCCTAGGTATAGGGATGGTGCCAAGGAAAAAGCTGTGAAAGCTGCCATGTTGTTGCACTTTTGTACTCCCCTTGGGATGCCTTGAACAGCTGCAGTGTGCCTGGAGCTCAGGGCTTCCTAGTTTTAAAAATCCTAGCCCTAGGCCTAAGCCTAACAGTAACCCTGGGAAGGCAAATCAGCCTGGTGTTAGGCTTCTTGCCAAGGAAAAAGCCGTGAAAGCAGCCATGTTGTGGCACTTTTGCACTCCCTTTTGGATGCCTTTCACAGCTCCAGTGTGCCTGGAACTCAGGGCTTCCTGATTTTAAAAATCCTAGCCCTAGGCCGAACCTCAACCCTAAGACGAGAAAGGCAAATCAGCCAGGAATTAGGCATGTCCCCAAGGAAAAAGCTGTGGAGGCAGGCATGTTGTGGTACTTTTGCGCTCTTCTTGGGTAGTCCTTCGCAGCTGCTGTGTTCTTGGAACTCAGGGCTTTCTGGTTAATAGAACCTTACCCTAGGCGTAACTCAAACCTTAAGCCTAGGAAGGAAAATCAGCCTATGGTTCGGGATGCTCTCATGGAAATATCAGTGGTGGCAGCCAAGTTGCGTCACTTTTGCGCTCCCCTTGGGATGCCTTTCGCAGCTGCAGTGTGCCTGGAGCCCAGGGCTTCCTGGTTTTAAAAGTCCTAGGCCTAATCCTAACAGTAACCCTAGGAAGGTAAATCAGCCGGGTATTAGGGTTATTCCTAAGGGAAAAGCCATGAAAGCAGCCATGTTGTGGCACTTCTGCACTCCCTTTGGGATGCCTTTGGCAGATGAAGTAAGCCTGGAACTCAGGGCTTCCTGGTTAAAGAAATCCAAGCCCTAGGCTGAACCCTAACCCTAACCCTAGGCAGATAAATCAGCCTAGGTATAGGGATGGTGCCAAGGAAAAAGCTGTGAAAGCTGCCATGTTGTTCCACTTTTGTACTCCCCTTGGGATGCCTTGAACAGCTGCAGTGTGCCTGGAGCTAAGGGCTTCCTAGTTTTAAAAATCCTAGCCCTCGGCCTAAGCCTAACAGTAACCCTGGGAAGGGAAATCAGCCTGGTGTTAGGCTTCTTGCCAAGGAAAAAGCCGTGAAAGCAGCCATGTTGTGGCACTTTTGCACTCCCTTTTGGATGCCTTTCACAGTTCCAGTGTGCCTGGAACTCAGGGCTTCCTGCTTTTAAAAATCCTAGCCCTAGGCCGAACCTCAACCCTAAGACGAGAAAGGCAAATCAGCCAGGAATTAGGCATGTCCCCAAGGAAAAAGCTGTGGAGGCAGGCATGTTGTGGTACTTTTGCGCTCTTCTTGGCTAGTCCTTCGCAGCTGCTGTGTTCTTGGAACTCGGGGCTTTCTGGTTAATAGAACCCTTACCCTAGGCGTAACTCAAACCTTAAGCCTAGGAAGGAAAATCAGCCTATGGTTCGGGATGCTCTCATGGAAATATCAGTGGAGGCAGCCAAGTTGCGTCACTTTTGCGCTCCCCTTGGGATTCCTTTCGCAGCTGCAGTGTGCCTGGAGCCCAGGGCTTCCTGGTTTTAAAAGTCCTAGGCCTAAGCCTAACAGTAACCCTAGGAAGGTAAATCAGCCGGGTATTAGGGTTCCTCCTAAGGGAAAAGCCGTGAAAGCAGCCATGTTGTGGCACTTCTGCACTCCCTTTGGGATGCCTTTGGCAGATGAAGTAAGCCTGGAACTCCGGGCTTCCTGGTTAAAGAAATCCAAGCCCTAGGTTTAACCCTAACCCTAGGCAGATAAATCAGCCTAGGTATAGGGATGGTGCCAAGGAAAAAGCTGTGAAAGCTGCCATGTTGTTGCACTTTTGTACTCCCCTTGGGATGCCTTGAACAGCTGCAGTGTGCCTGGAGCTCAGGGCTTCCTAGTTTTAAAAATCCTAGCCCTAGGCCTAAGCCTAACAGTAACCCTGGGAAGGCAAATCAGCCTGGTGTTAGGCTTCTTGCCAAGGAAAAAGCCGTGAAAGCAGCCATGTTGTGGCACTTTTGCACTCCCTTTTGGATGCCTTTCACAGCTCCAGTGTGCCTGGAACTCAGGGCTTCCGGATTTTAAAAATCCTAGCCCTAGGCCGAACCCCAACCCTAAGACGAGAAAGGCAAATCAGCCAGGACTTAGGCATGTCCCCAAGGAAAAAGCTGTGGAGGCAGGCATGTTGTGGTACTTTTGCGCTCTTCTTGGCTAGTCCTTCGCAGCTGCTGTGTTCTTGGAACTCAGGGCTTTCTGGTTAATAGAGCCCTTACCCTAGGCGTAACTCAAACCTTAAGCCTAGGAAGGAAAATCAACCTATGGTTCGGGATGGTCTCATGGAAATATCAGTGGTGGCAGCCAAGTTGCGTCACTTTTGCGCTCCCCTTGGGATGCCTTTCGCAGCTGCAGTGTGCCTGGAGCCCAGGGCTTCCTGGTTTTAAAAGTCCTAGGCCTAAGCCTAACAGTAACCCTAGGACGGTAAATCAGCCGGGTATTAGGGTTCCTCCTAAGGGAAAAGCCGTGAAAGCAGCCATGTTGTGGCACTTCTGCACTCCCTTTGGGATGCCTTTGGCAGATGAAGTAAGCCTGGAACTCAGGGCTTCCTGGTTAAAGAAATCCAAGCCCTAGGTTGAACCCTTACCCTAGGAAGAAAAATCAGCCTAGGTATAGGGATGGTGCCAAGGAAAAAGCTGTGAAAGCTGCCAAGTTGTTGCACTTTTGTACTCCCCTTGGGATGCCTTGAACAGCTGCAGTGTGCCTGGAGCTAAGGGTTTCCTAGTTTTAAAAATCCTAGCCCTAGGCCTAAGCCTAACAGTAACCCTGGGAAGGGAAATCAACCTGGTGTTAGGCTTCTTGCCAAGGAAAAAGTCGTGAAAGCAGCCATGTTGTGGCACTTCTGCACTCCCTTTGGGATGCCTTTGGCAGATGAAGTAAGCCTGGAACTCAGGGCTTCCTGGTTAAAGAAATCCAAGCCCTAGGCTGAACCCTAACCCTAACCCTAGGCAGATAAATCAGCCTAGGTATAGGGATGGTGCCAAGGAAAAAGCTGTGAAAGCTGCCATGTTGTTGCACTTTTGTACTCCCCTTGGGATGCCTTGAACAGCTGCAGTGTGCCTGGAGCTCAGGGCTTCCTAGTTTTAAAAATCCTAGCCCTAGGCCTAAGCCTAACAGTAACCCTGGGAAGGCAAATCAGCCTGGTGTTAGGCTTCTTGCCAAGGAAAAAGCCGTGAAAGCAGCCATGTTGTGGCACTTTTGCACTCCCTTTTGGATGCCTTTCACAGCTCCAGTGTGCCTGGAACTCAGGGCTTCCTGATTTTAAAAATCCTAGCCCTAGGCCAAACCTCAACCCTAAGAGGAGAAAGGCAAATCAGCCAGGAATTAGGCATGTCCCCAAGGAAAAAGCTCTGGAGGCAGGCATGTTGTGGTACTTTTGCGCTCTTCTTGGCTAGTCCTTCGCAGCTGCTGTGTTCTTGGAACTCAGGGCTTTCTGGTTAATAGAACCCTTACCCTAGGCGTAACTCAAACCTTAAGCCTAGGAAGGAAAATCAGACTATGGTTCGGGATGGTCTCATGGAAATATCAGTGGTGGCAGCCAAGTTGCGTCACTTTTGCGCTCCCCTTGGGATGCCTTTCGCAGCTGCAGTGTGCCTGGAGCCCAGGGCTTCCTGGTTTTAAAAGTCCTAGGCCTAAGCCTAACAGTAACCCTAGGAAGGTAAATCAGCCGGGTATTAGGGTTCTTCCTAAGGGAAAAGCCGTGAAAGCAGCCATGTTGTGGCACTTTTGCACTCCCTTTTGGATGCCTTTCACAGCTCCAGTGTGCCTGGAACTCAGGGCTTCCTGATTTTAAAAATCCTAGCCCTAGGCCGAACCCCAACCCTAAGACGAGAAAGGCAAATCAGCCAGGAATTAGGCATGTCCCCAAGGAAAAAGCTGTGGAGGCAGGCATGTTGTGGTACTTTTGCGCTCTTCTTGGGTAGTCCTTCGCAGCTGCTGTGTTCTTGGAACTCAGGGCTTTCTGGTTAATAGAACCTTACCCTAGGCGTAACTCAAACCTTAAGCCTAGGAAGGAAAATCAGCCTATGGTTCGGGATGCTCTCATGGAAATATCAGTGGTGGCAGCCAAGTTGCGTCACTTTTGCGCTCCCCTTGGGATGCCTTTCGCAGCTGCAGTGTGCCTGGAGCCCAGGGCTTCCTGGTTTTAAAAGTCCTAGGCCTAAGCCTAACAGTAACCCTAGGAAGGTAAATCAGCCGGGTATTAGGGTTATTCCTAAGGGAAAAAGCCGTGAAAGCAGCCATGTTGTGGCACTTCTGCACTCCCTTTGGGATGCCTTTGGCAGATGAAGTAAGCCTGGAACTCAGGGCTTCCTGGTTAAAGAAATCCAAGCCCTAGGCTGAACCCTAACCCTAACCCTAGGCAGATAAATCAGCCTAGGTATAGGGATGGTGCCAAGGAAAAAGCTGTGAAAGCTGCCATGTTGTTCCACTTTTGTACTCCCCTTGGGATGCCTTGAACAGCTGCAGTGTGCCTGGAGCTAAGGGCTTCCTAGTTTTAAAAATCCTAGCCCTCGGCCTAAGCCTAACAGTAACCCTGGGAAGGGAAATCAGCCTGGTGTTAGGCTTCTTGCCAAGGAAAAAGCCGTGAAAGCAGCCATGTTGTGGCACTTTTGCACTCCCTTTTGGATGCCTTTCACAGTTCCAGTGTGCCTGGAACTCAGGGCTTCCTGATTTTAAAAATCCTAGCCCTAGGCCGAACCTCAACCCTAAGACGAGAAAGGCAAATCAGCCAGGAATTAGGCATGTCCCCAAGGAAAAAGCTGTGGAGGCAGGCATGTTGTGGTACTTTTGCGCTCTTCTTGGCTAGTCCTTCGCAGCTGCTGTGTTCTTGGAACTCAGGGCTTTCTGGTTAATAGAACCCTTACCCTAGGCGTAACTCAAACCTTAAGCCTAGGAAGGAAAATCAGCCTATGGTTCGGGATGCTCTCATGGAAATATCAGTGGTGGCAGCCAAGTTGCGTCACTTTTGCGCTCCCCTTGGGATGCCTTTCGCAGCTGCAGTGTGCCTGGAGCCCAGGGCTTCCTGGTTTTAAAAGTCCTAGGCCTAAGCCTAACAGTAACCTTAGGAAGGTAAATCAGCCGGGTATTAGGGATCTTCCTAAGGGAAAAGCCATGAAAGCAGCCATGTTGTGGCACTTCTGCACTCCCTTTGGGATGCCTTTGGCAGATGAAGTAAGCCTGGAACTCAGGGCTTCCTGGTTAAAGAAATCCAAGCCCTAGGCTGAACCCTAACCCTAACCCTAGGCAGATAAATCAGCCTAGGTATAGGGATGGTGCCAAGGAAAAAGCTGTGAAAGCTGCCATGTTGTTGCACTTTTGTACTCCCCTTGGGATGCCTTGAACAGCTGCAGTGTGCCTGGAGCTAAGGGCTTCCTAGTTTTAAAAATCCTAGCCCTAGGCCTAAGCCTAACAGTAACCCTGGGAAGGCAAATCAGCCTGGTGTTAGGCTTCTTGCCAAGGAAAAAGCCGTGAAAGCAGCCATGTTGTGGCACTTTTGCACTGCCTTTTGGATGCCTTTCACAGCTCCAGTGTGCCTTGAACTCAGGGCTTCCTGATTTTAAAAATCCTAGCCCTAGGCCGAATCCCAACCCTAAGACGAGAAAGGCAAATCAGCCAGGAATTAGGCATGTCCCCAAGGAAAAAGCTGTGGAGGCAGGCATGTTGTGGTACTTTTGCGCTCTTCTTGGCTAGTCCTTCGCAGCTGCTGTGTTCTTGGAACTCAGGGCTTTCTGGTTAATAGAACACTTACCCTAGGCGTAACTCAAACCTTAAGCCTAGGAAGGAAAATCAGCCTATGGTTCGGGATGGTCTCATGGAAATATCAGTGGTGGCAGCCAAGTTGCGTCACTTTTGCGCTCCCCTTGGGATGCCTTTCGCAGCTGCAGTGTGCCTGGAGCCCAGGGCTTCCTGGTTTTAAAAGTCCTAGGCCTAAGCCTAACAGTAACCCTAGGAAGGTAAATCAGCCGGGTATTAGGGTTCTTCCTAAGGGAAAAGCCGTGAAAGCAGCCATGTTGTGGCACTTCTGCACTCCCTTTGGGATGCCTTTGGCAGATGAAGTAAGCCTGGAACTCAGGGCTTCCTGGTTAAAGAAATCCAAAACCTAGGTTGAACCCTAACCCTAGGCAGATAAATCAGCCTAGGTATAGGGATGGTGCCAAGGAAAAAGCTGTGAAAGCTGCCATGTTGTTGCACTTTTGTACTCCCCTTGGGATGCCTTTCGCAGCTGCAGTGTGCCTGGAGCCCAGGGCTTCCTGGTTTTAAAAGTCCTAGGCCTAAGCCTAACAGTAACCCTAGGAAGGTAAATCAGCCGGGTATTAGGGTTCTTCCTAAGGGAAAAAGCCGTGAAAGCAGCCATGTTGTGGCACTTCTGCACTCCCTTTGGGATGCCTTTGGCAGATGAAGTAAGCCTGGAACTCAGGGCTTCCTGCTTAAAGAAATCCAAGCCCTAGGCTGAACCCTAACCCTAGGCAGATAAATCAGCCTAGGTATAGGGATGGTGCCAAGGAAAAAGCTGTGAAAGCTGCCATGTTGTTGCACTTTTGTACTCCCCTTGGGATGCCTTGAACAGCTGCAGTGTGCCTGGAGCTCAGGGCTTCCTAGTTTTAAAAATCCTAGCCCTAGGCCTAAGCCTAACAGTAACCCTGGGAAGGCAAATCAGCCTGGTGTTAGGCTTCTTGCCAAGGAAAAAGCCGTGAAAGCAGCCATGTTGTGGCACTTTTGCACTCCCTTTTGGATGCCTTTCACAGCTCCAGTGTGCCTGGAACTCAGGGCTTCCTGATTTTAAAAATCCTAGCCCTAGGCCGAACCTCAACCCTAAGACGAGAAAGGCAAATCAGCCAGGAATTAGGCATGTCCCCAAGGAAAAAGCTGTGGAGGCAGGCATGTTGTGGTACTTTTGCGCTCTTCTTGGCTAGTCCTTCGCAGCTGCTGTGTTCTTGGAACTCAGGGCTTTCTGGTTAATAGAACCTTACCCTAGGCGTAACTCAAACCTTAAGCCTAGGAAGGAAAATCAGCCTATGGTTCGGGATGCTCTCATGGAAATATCAGTGGTGGCAGCCAAGTTGCGTCACTTTTGCGCTCCCCTTGGGATGCCTTTCGCAGCTGCAGTGTGCCTGGAGCCCAGGGCTTCCTGGTTTTAAAAGTCCTAGGCCTAATCCTAACAGTAACCCTAGGAAGGTAAATCAGCCGGGTATTAGGGTTATTCCTAAGGGAAAAGCCATGAAAGCAGCCATGTTGTGGCACTTCTGCACTCCCTTTGGGATGCCTTTGGCAGAT
Source organism: Ammospiza caudacuta (assembly GCF_027887145.1). Classification (NCBI taxonomy): domain Eukaryota; kingdom Metazoa; phylum Chordata; class Aves; order Passeriformes; family Passerellidae; genus Ammospiza; species Ammospiza caudacuta. Next base: position 806,254 of record NC_080619.1, read on the forward strand.
GAAGTAAGCCTGGAACTCAGGGCTTCCTGGTTAAAGAAATCCAAGCCCTAGGCTGAACCCTAACCCTAACCCTAGGCAGATAAATCAGCCTAGGTATAGGGATGGTGCCAAGGAAAAAGCTGTGAAAGCTGCCATGTTGTTCCACTTTTGTACTCCCCTTGGGATGCCTTGAACAGCTGCAGTGTGCCTGGAGCTAAGGGCTTCCTAGTTTTAAAAATCCAAGCCCTCGGCCTAAGCCTAACAGTAACCCTGGGAAGGGAAATCAGCCTGGTGTTAGGCTTCTTGCCAAGGAAAAAGCCGTGAAAGCAGCCATGTTGTGGCACTTTTGCACTCCCTTTTGGATGCCTTTCACAGTTCCAGTGTGCCTGGAACTCAGGGCTTCCTGATTTTAAAAATCCTAGCCCTAGGCCGAACCTCAACCCTAAGACGAGAAAGGCAAATCAGCCAGGAATTAGGCATGTCCCCAAGGAAAAAGCTGTGGAGGCAGGCATGTTGTGGTACTTTTGCGCTCTTCTTGGCTAGTCCTTCGCAGCTGCTGTGTTCTTGGAACTCGGGGCTTTCTGGTTAATAGAACCCTTACCCTAGGCGTAACTCAAACCTTAAGCCTAGGAAGGAAAATCAGGCTATGGTTCGGGATGCTCTCATGGAAATATCAGTGGAGGCAGCCAAGTTGCGTCACTTTTGCGCTCCCCTTGGGATTCCTTTCGCAGCTGCAGTGTGCCTGGAGCCCAGGGCTTCCTGGTTTTAAAAGTCCTAGGCCTAAGCCTAACAGTAACCCTAGGAAGGTAAATCAGCCGGGTATTAGGGTTCCTCCTAAGGGAAAAGCCGTGAAAGCAGCCATGTTGTGGCACTTCTGCACTCCCTTTGGGATGCCTTTGGCAGATGAAGTAAGCCTGGAACTCCGGGCTTCCTGGTTAAAGAAATCCAAGCCCTAGGTTTAACCCTAACCCTAGGCAGATAAATCAGCCTAGGTATAGGGATGGTGCCAAGGAAAAAGCTGTGAAAGCTGCCATGTTGTTGCACTTTTGTACTCCCCTTGGGATGCCTTGAACAGCTGCAGTGTGCCTGGAGCTCAGGGCTTCCTAGTTTTAAAAATCCTAGCCCTAGGCCTAAGCCTAACAGTAACCCTGGGAAGGCAAATCAGCCTGGTGTTAGGCTTCTTGCCAAGGAAAAAGCCGTGAAAGCAGCCATGTTGTGGCACTTTTGCACTCCCTTTTGGATGCCTTTCACAGCTCCAGTGTGCCTGGAACTCAGGGCTTCCGGATTTTAAAAATCCTAGCCCTAGGCCGAACCCCAACCCTAAGACGAGAAAGGCAAATCAGCCAGGACTTAGGCATGTCCCCAAGGAAAAAGCTGTGGAGGCAGGCATGTTGTGGTACTTTTGCGCTCTTCTTGGCTAGTCCTTCGCAGCTGCTGTGTTCTTGGAACTCAGGGCTTTCTGGTAAATAGAGCCCTTACCCTAGGCGTAACTCAAACCTTAAGCCTAGGAAGGAAAATCAACCTATGGTTCGGGATGGTCTCATGGAAATATCAGTGGTGGCAGCCAAGTTGCGTCACTTTTGCGCTCCCCTTGGGATGCCTTTCGCAGCTGCAGTGTGCCTGGAGCCCAGGGCTTCCTGGTTTTAAAAGTCCTAGGCCTAAGCCTAACAGTAACCCTAGGACGGTAAATCAGCCGGGTATTAGGGTTCCTCCTAAGGGAAAAGCCGTGAAAGCAGCCATGTTGTGGCACTTCTGCACTCCCTTTGGGATGCCTTTGGCAGATGAAGTAAGCCTGGAACTCAGGGCTTCCTGGTTAAAGAAATCCAAGCCCTAGGTTGAACCCTTACCCTAGGAAGAAAAATCAGCCTAGGTATAGGGATGGTGCCAAGGAAAAAGCTGTGAAAGCTGCCAAGTTGTTGCACTTTTGTACTCCCCTTGGGATGCCTTGAACAGCTGCAGTGTGCCTGGAGCTAAGGGTTTCCTAGTTTTAAAAATCCTAGCCCTAGGCCTAAGCCTAACAGTAACCCTGGGAAGGGAAATCAACCTGGTGTTAGGCTTCTTGCCAAGGAAAAAGTCGTGAAAGCAGCCATGTTGTGGCACTTCTGCACTCCCTTTGGGATGCCTTTGGCAGATGAAGTAAGCCTGGAACTCAGGGCTTCCTGGTTAAAGAAATCCAAGCCCTAGGCTGAACCCTAACCCTAACCCTAGGCAGATAAATCAGCCTAGGTATAGGGATGGTGCCAAGGAAAAAGCTGTGAAAGCTGCCATGTTGTTGCACTTTTGTACTCCCCTTGGGATGCCTTGAACAGCTGCAGTGTGCCTGGAGCTCAGGGCTTCCTAGTTTTAAAAATCCTAGCCCTAGGCCTAAGCCTAACAGTAACCCTGGGAAGGCAAATCAGCCTGGTGTTAGGCTTCTTGCCAAGGAAAAAGCCGTGAAAGCAGCCATGTTGTGGCACTTTTGCACTCCCTTTTGGATGCCTTTCACAGCTCCAGTGTGCCTGGAACTCAGGGCTTCCTGATTTTAAAAATCCTAGCCCTAGGCCAAACCTCAACCCTAAGAGGAGAAAGGCAAATCAGCCAGGAATTAGGCATGTCCCCAAGGAAAAAGCTCTGGAGGCAGGCATGTTGTGGTACTTTTGCGCTCTTCTTGGCTAGTCCTTCGCAGCTGCTGTGTTCTTGGAACTCAGGGCTTTCTGGTTAATAGAACCCTTACCCTAGGCGTAACTCAAACCTTAAGCCTAGGAAGGAAAATCAGACTATGGTTCGGGATGGTCTCATGGAAATATCAGTGGTGGCAGCCAAGTTGCGTCACTTTTGCGCTCCCCTTGGGATGCCTTTCGCAGCTGCAGTGTGCCTGGAGCCCAGGGCTTCCTGGTTTTAAAAGTCCTAGGCCTAAGCCTAACAGTAACCCTAGGAAGGTAAATCAGCCGGGTATTAGGGTTCTTCCTAAGGGAAAAGCCGTGAAAGCAGCCATGTTGTGGCACTTTTGCACTCCCTTTTGGATGCCTTTCACAGCTCCAGTGTGCCTGGAACTCAGGGCTTCCTGATTTTAAAAATCCTAGCCCTAGGCCGAACCCCAACCCTAAGACGAGAAAGGCAAATCAGCCAGGAATTAGGCATGTCCCCAAGGAAAAAGCTGTGGAGGCAGGCATGTTGTGGTACTTTTGCGCTCTTCTTGGGTAGTCCTTCGCAGCTGCTGTGTTCTTGGAACTCAGGGCTTTCTGGTTAATAGAACCTTACCCTAGGCGTAACTCAAACCTTAAGCCTAGGAAGGAAAATCAGCCTATGGTTCGGGATGCTCTCATGGAAATATCAGTGGTGGCAGCCAAGTTGCGTCACTTTTGCGCTCCCCTTGGGATGCCTTTCGCAGCTGCAGTGTGCCTGGAGCCCAGGGCTTCCTGGTTTTAAAAGTCCTAGGCCTAAGCCTAACAGTAACCCTAGGAAGGTAAATCAGCCGGGTATTAGGGTTATTCCTAAGGGAAAAGCCATGAAAGCAGCCATGTTGTGGCACTTCTGCACTCCCTTTGGGATGCCTTTGGCAGATGAAGTAAGCCTGGAACTCAGGGCTTCCTGGTTAAAGAAATCCAAGGCCTAGGCTGAACCCTAACCCTAACCCTAGGCAGATAAATCAGCCTAGGTATAGGGATGGTGCCAAGGAAAAAGCTGTGAAAGCTGCCATGTTGTTGCACTTTTGTACTCCCCTTGGGATGCCTTGAACAGCTGCAGTGTGCCTGGAGCTAAGGGCTTCCTAGTTTTAAAAATCCTAGCCCTCGGCCTAAGCCTAACAGTAACCCTGGGAAGGGAAATCAGCCTGGTGTTAGGCTTCTTGCCAAGGAAAAAGCCGTGAAAGCAGCCATGTTGTGGCACTTTTGCACTCCCTTTTGGATGCCTTTCACAGTTCCAGTGTGCCTGGAACTCAGGGCTTCCTGATTTTAAAAATCCTAGCCCTAGGCCGAACCTCAACCCTAAGACGAGAAAGGCAAATCAGCCAGGAATTAGGCATGTCCCCAAGGAAAAAGCTGTGGAGGCAGGCATGTTGTGGTACTTTTGCGCTCTTCTTGGCTAGTCCTTCGCAGCTGCTGTGTTCTTGGAACTCAGGGCTTTCTGGTTAATAGAACCCTTACCCTAGGCGTAACTCAAACCTTAAGCCTAGGAAGGAAAATCAGCCTATGGTTCGGGATGCTCTCATGGAAATATCAGTGGTGGCAGCCAAGTTGCGTCACTTTTGCGCTCCCCTTGGGATGCCTTTCGCAGCTGCAGTGTGCCTGGAGCCCAGGGCTTCCTGGTTTTAAAAGTCCTAGGCCTAAGCCTAACAGTAACCTTAGGAAGGTAAATCAGCCGGGTATTAGGGATCTTCCTAAGGGAAAAGCCATGAAAGCAGCCATGTTGTGGCACTTCTGCACTCCCTTTGGGATGCCTTTGGCAGATGAAGTAAGCCTGGAACTCAGGGCTTCCTGGTTAAAGAAATCCAAGCCCTAGGCTGAACCCTAACCCTAACCCTAGGCAGATAAATCAGCCTAGGTATAGGGATGGTGCCAAGGAAAAAGCTGTGAAAGCTGCCATGTTGTTGCACTTTTGTACTCCCCTTGGGATGCCTTGAACAGCTGCAGTGTGCCTGGAGCTAAGGGCTTCCTAGTTTTAAAAATCCTAGCCCTAGGCCTAAGCCTAACAGTAACCCTGGGAAGGCAAATCAGCCTGGTGTTAGGCTTCTTGCCAAGGAAAAAGCCGTGAAAGCAGCCATGTTGTGGCACTTTTGCACTGCCTTTTGGATGCCTTTCACAGCTCCAGTGTGCCTTGAACTCAGGGCTTCCTGATTTTAAAAATCCTAGCCCTAGGCCGAATCCCAACCCTAAGACGAGAAAGGCAAATCAGCCAGGAATTAGGCATGTCCCCAAGGAAAAAGCTGTGGAGGCAGGCATGTTGTGGTACTTTTGCGCTCTTCTTGGCTAGTCCTTCGCAGCTGCTGTGTTCTTGGAACTCAGGGCTTTCTGGTTAATAGAACACTTACCCTAGGCGTAACTCAAACCTTAAGCCTAGGAAGGAAAATCAGCCTATGGTTCGGGATGGTCTCATGGAAATATCAGTGGTGGCAGCCAAGTTGCGTCACTTTTGCGCTCCCCTTGGGATGCCTTTCGCAGCTGCAGTGTGCCTGGAGCCCAGGGCTTCCTGGTTTTAAAAGTCCTAGGCCTAAGCCTAACAGTAACCCTAGGAAGGTAAATCAGCCGGGTATTAGGGTTCTTCCTAAGGGAAAAGCCGTGAAAGCAGCCATGTTGTGGCACTTCTGCACTCCCTTTGGGATGCCTTTGGCAGATGAAGTAAGCCTGGAACTCAGGGCTTCCTGGTTAAAGAAATCCAAAACCTAGGTTGAACCCTAACCCTAGGCAGATAAATCAGCCTAGGTATAGGGATGGTGCCAAGGAAAAAGCTGTGAAAGCTGCCATGTTGTTGCACTTTTGTACTCCCCTTGGGATGCCTTTCGCAGCTGCAGTGTGCCTGGAGCCCAGGGCTTCCTGGTTTTAAAAGTCCTAGGCCTAAGCCTAACAGTAACCCTAGGAAGGTAAATCAGCCGGGTATTAGGGTTCTTCCTAAGGGAAAAGCCGTGAAAGCAGCCATGTTGTGGCACTTCTGCATTCCCTTTGGGATGCCTTTGGCAGATGAAGTAAGCCTGGAACTCAGGGCTTCCTGGTTAAAGAAATCCAAAACCTAGGTTGAACCCTAACCCTAGGCAGATAAATCAGCCTAGGTATAGGGATGGTGCCAAGGAAAAAGCTGTGAAAGCTGCCATGTTGTTGCACTTTTGTACTCCCCTTGGAATGCCTTGAACAGCTGCAGTGTGCCTGGAGCTAAGGGCTTCCTAGTTTTAAAAATCCTAGCCCTAGGCCTAAGCCTAACAGTAACCCTGGGAAGGCAAATCAGCCTGGTGTTAGGCTTCTTGCCAAGGAAAAAGCCGTGAAAGCAGCCATGTTGTGGCACTTTTGCACTCCCTTTTGGATGCCTTTCACAGCTGCAGTGTGCCTGGACCTCAGGGCTTCCTGATTTTAAAAATCCTAGCCCTAGGCCGAACCCCAACCCTAAGACGAGAAAGGCAAATCAGCCAGGAATTAGGCATGTCCCCAAGGAAAAAGCTGTGGAGGCAGGCATGTTGTGGTACTTTTGCGCTCTTCTTGGGTAGTCCTTCGCAGCTGCTGTGTTCTTGGAACTCAGGGCTTTCTGGTTAATAGAACCCTTACCCTAGGCGTAACTCAAACCTTAAGCCTAGGAAGGAAAATCAGCCTATGGTTCGGGATGGTCTCATGGAAATATCAGTGGTGGCAGCCAAATTGCGTCACTTTTGCGCTCCCCTTGGGATGCCTTTCGCAGCTGCAGTGTGCCTGGAGCCCAGGGCTTCCTGGTTTTAAAAGTCCTAGGCCTAAGCCTAACAGTAACCCTAGGAAGGTAAATCAGCCGGGTATTAGGGTTCTTCCTAAGGGAAAAGCTGTGAAAGCAGCCATGTTGTGGCACTTCTGCACTCCCTTTGGGATGCCTTTGGCAGATGAAGTAAGCCTGGAACTCAGGGCTTCCTGGTTAAAGAAATCCAAGCCCTAGGCTGAACCCTAACCCTAACCCTAGGCAGATAAATCAGCCTAGGTATAGGGATGGTGCCAAGGAAAAAGCTGTGAAAGCTGCCATGTTGTTGCACTTTTGTACTCCCCTTGGGATGCCTTGAACAGCTGCAGTGTGCCTGGAGCTAAGGGCTTCCTAGTTTTAAAAATCCTAGCCCTAGGCCTAAGCCTAACAGTAACCCTGGGAAGGCAAATCAGCCTGGTGTTAGGCTTCTTGCCAAGGAAAAAGCCGTGAAAGCAGCCATGTTGTGGCACTTTTGCACTCCCTTTTGGATGCCTTTCACAGCTCCAGTGTGCCTGGAACTCAGGGCTTCCTGATTTTAAAAATCCTAGCCCTAGGCCGAACCTCAACCCTAAGACGAGAAAGGCAAATCAGCCAGGAATTAGGCATGTCCCCAAGGAAAAAGCTGTGGAGGCAGGCATGTTGTGGTACTTTTGCGCTCTTCTTGGCTAGTCCTTCGCAGCTGCTGTGTTCTTGGAACTCAGGGCTTTCTGGTTAATAGAACCCTTACCCTAGGCGTAACTCAAACCTTAAGCCTAGGAAGGAAAATCAGCCTATGGTTCGGGATGGTCTCATGGAAATATCAGTGGTGGCAGCCAAGTTGCGTCACTTTTGCGCTCCCCTTGGGATGCCTTTCGCAGCTGCAGTGTGCCTGGAGCCCAGGGCTTCCTGGTTTTAAAAGTCCTAGGCCTAAGCCTAACAGTAACCCTAGGAAGGTAAATCAGCCGGGTATTAGGGTTCTTCCTAAGGGAAAAGCCGTGAAAGCAGCCATGTTGTGGCACTTCTGCACTCCCTTTGGGATGCCTTTGGCAGATGAAGTAAGCCTGGAACTCAGGGCTTCCTGGTTAAAGAAATCCAAGCGCTAGGCTGAACCCTAACCCTAACCCTAGGCAGATAAATCAGCCTAGGTATAGGGATGGTGCCAAGGAAAAAGCTGTGAAAGCTGCCATGTTGTTGCACTTTTGTACTCCCCTTGGGATGCCTTGAACAGCTGCAGTGTGCCTGGAGCTCAGGGCTTCCTAGTTTTAAAAATCCTAGCCCTAGGCCTAAGCCTAACAGTAACCCTGGGAAGGCAAATCAGCCTGGTGTTAGGCTTCTTGCCAAGGAAAAAGCCGTGAAAGCAGCCATGTTGTGGCACTTTTGCACTCCCTTTTGGATGCCTTTCACAGCTCCAGGGTGCCTGGAACTCAGGGCTTCCTGATTTTAAAAATCCTAGCCCTAGGCCGAACCCCAACCCTAAGACGAGAAAGGCAAATCAGCCAGGAATTAGGCATGTCCCCAAGGAAAAAGCTGTGGAGGCAGGCATGTTGTGGTACTTTTGCGCTCTTCTTGGCTAGTCCTTCGCAGCTGCTGTGTTCTTGGAACTCACGGCTTTCTGGTTAATAGAACCCTTACCCTAGGCGTAACTCAAACCTTAAGCCTAGGAAGGAAAATCAGCCTATGGTTCGGGATGCTCTCATGGAAATATCAGTGGTGGCAGCCAAGTTGCGTCACTTTTGCGCTCCCCTTGGGATGCCTTTCGCAGCTGCAGTGTGCCTGGAGCCCAGGGCTTCCTGGTTTTAAAAGTCCTAGGCCTAAGCCTAACAGTAACCCTAGGAAGGTAAATCAGCCGGGTATTAGGGTTCTTCCTAAGGGAAAAGCCGTGAAAGCAGCCATGTTGTGGCACTTCTGCACTCCCTTTGGGATGCCTTTGGCAGATGAAGTAAGCCTGGAACTCAGGGCTTCCTGGTTAAAGAAATCCAAAACCTAGGTTGAACCCTAACCCTAGGCAGATAAATCAGCCTAGGTATAGGGATGGTGCCAAGGAAAAAGCTGTGAAAGCTGCCATGTTGTTGCACTTTTGTACTCCCCTTGGGATGCCTTTCGCAGCTGCAGTGTGCCTGGAGCCCAGGGCTTCCTGGTTTTAAAAGTCCTAGGCCTAAGCCTAACAGTAACCCTAGGAAGGTAAATCAGCCGGGTATTAGGGTTCTTCCTAAGGGAAAAGCCGTGAAAGCAGCCATGTTGTGGCACTTCTGCACTCCCTTTGGGATGCCTTTGGCAGATGAAGTAAGCCTGGAACTCAGGGCTTCCTGCTTAAAGAAATCCAAGCCCTAGGCTGAACCCTAACCCTAACCCTAGGCAGATAAATCAGCCTAGGTATAGGGATGGTGCCAAGGAAAAAGCTGTGAAAGCTGCCATGTTGTTGCACTTTTGTACTCCCCTTGCGATGCCTTGAACAGCTGCAGTGTGCCTGGAGCTAAGGGCTTCCTAGTTTTGAAAATCCTAGCCCTAGGCCTAAGCCTAACAGTAACCCTGGGAAGGCAAATCAGCCTGGTGTTAGGCTTCTTGCCAAGGAAAAAGCCGTGAAAGCAGCCATGTTGTGGCACTTTTGCACTCCCTTTGGGATGCCTTTCACAGCTCCAGTGTGCCTGGAACTCAGGGCTTCCTGATTTTAAAAATCCTAGCCCTAGGCCGAACCCCAACCCTAAGACGAGAAAGGCAAATCAGCCAGGAATTAGGCATGTCCCCAAGGAAAAAGCTGTGGAGGCAGGCATGTTGTGGTACTTTTGCGCTCTTCTTGGCTAGTCCTTCGCAGCTGCTGTGTTCTTGGAACTCAGGGCTTTCTGGTTAATAGAACCCTTACCCTAGGCGTAACTGAAACCTTAAGCCTAGGAAGGAAAATCAGCCTATGGTTCGGGATGGTCTCATGGAAATATCAGTGGTGGCAGCCAAGTTGCGTCACTTTTGCGCTCCCCTTGGGATGCCGTTCGCAGCTGCAGTGTGCCTGGAGCCCAGGGCTTCCTGGATTTAAAAGTCCTAGGCCTAAGCCTAACAGTAACCCTAGGAAGGTAAATCAGCCGGGTATTAGGGTTCTTCCTAAGGGAAAAGCCGTGAAAGCAGCCATGTTGTGGCACTTCTGCACTCCCTTTGGGATGCCTTTGGCAGATGAAGTAAGCCTGGAACTCAGGGCTTCCTGGTTAAAGAAATCCAAGCCCTAGGCTGAACCCTAACCCTAACCCTAGGCAGATAAATCAGCCTAGGTATAGGGATGGTGCCAAGGAAAAAGCTGTGAAAGCTGCCATGTTGTTGCACTTTTGTACTCCCCTTGGGATGCCTTGAACAGCTGCAGTGTGCCTGGAGCTAAGGGCTTCCTAGTTTTAAAAATCCTAGCCCTAGGCCTAAGCCTAACAGTAACCCTGGGAAGGCAAATCAGCCTGGTGTTAGGCTTCTTGCCAAGGAAAAAGCCGTGAAAGCAGCCATGTTGTGGCACTTTTGCACTCCCTTTTGGATGCCTTTCACAGCTCCAGTGTGCCTAGAACTCAGGGCTTCCTGATTTTAAAAATCCTAGCCCTAGGCCGAACACACCAACCCTAAGAGGACAAAGGCAAATCAGCCAGGAATTAGGCATGTCCCCAAGGAAAAAGCTGTGGAGGCAGGCATGTTGTGGTACTTTTGCGCTCTTCTTGGGTAGTCCTTCGCAGCTGCTGTGTTCTTGGAACTCAGGGCTTTCTGGTTAATAGAACCCTTACCCTAGGCGTAACTCAAACCTTAAGCCTAGGAAGGAAAATCAGCCTATGGTTCGGGATGGTCTCATGGAAATATCAGTGGTGGCAGCCAAGTTGCGTCACTTTTGCGCTCCCCTTGGGATGCCTTTCGCAGCTGCAGTGTGCCTGGAGCCCAGGGCTTCCTGGTTTTAAAAGTCCTAGGCCTAAGCCTAACAGTAACCCTAGGAAGGTAAATCAGCCGGGTATTAGGGTTCTTCCTAAGGGAAAAGCCGTGAAAGCAGCCATGTTGTGGCACTTCTGCACTCCCTTTGGGATGCCTTTGGCAGATGAAGTAAGCCTGGAACTCAGGGCTTCCTGGTTAAAGAAATCCAAGCCCTAGGTTGAACCCTAACCCTAGGCAGATAAATCAGCCTAGGTATAGGGATGGTGCCAAGGAAAAAGATGTGAAAGCTGCCATGTTGTTGCACTTTTGTACTCCCCTTGGGATGCCTTGAACAGCTGCAGTGTGCCTGGAGCTAAGGGCTTCCTAGTTTTAAAAATCCTAGCCCTAGGCCTAAGCCTAACAGTAACCCTGGGAAGGCAAATCAGCCTGGTGTTAGGCTTCTTGCCAAGGAAAAAGCCGTGAAAGCAGCCATGTTGTGGCACTTTTGCACTCCCTTTTGGATGCCTTTCACAGCTCCAGTGTGCCTAGAACTCAGGGCTTCCTGATTTCAAAAATCCTAGCCCTAGGCCGAACCCCAGCCCTAAGACGAGAAAGGCAAATCAGCCAGGAATTAGGCATGTCCCCAAGGAAAAAGCTGTGGAGGCAGGCATGTTGTGGTACTTTTGCGCTCTTCTTGGCTAGTCCTTCGCAGCTGCTGTGTTGTTGGAACTCAGGGCTTTCTGGTTAATAGAACCCTTACCCTAGGCGTAACTCAAACCTTAAGCCTAGGAAGGAAAATCAGCCTATGGTTCGGGATGGTCTCATGGAAATATCAGTGGTGGCAGCCAAGTTGCGTCACTTTTGCGCTCCCCTTGGGATGCCTTTCGCAGCTGCAGTGTGCCTGGAGCCCAGGGCTTCCTGGATTTAAAAGTCCTAGGCCTAAGCCTAACAGTAACCCTAGGAAGGTAAATCAGCCGGGTATTAGGGTTCTTCCTAAGGGAAAAGCCGTGAAAGCAGCCATGTTGTGGCACTTCTGCACTCCCTTTGGGATGCCTTTGGCAGATGAAGTAAGCCTGGAACTCAGGGCTTCCTGGTTAAAGAAATCCAAGCCCTAGGCTGAACCCTAACCCTAGGCAGATAAATCAGCCTAGGTATAGGGATGGTGCCAAGGAAAAAGCTGTGAAAGCTGCCATGTTGTTGCACTTTTGTACTCCCCTTGGGATGCCTTGAACAGCTGCAGTGTGCCTGGAGCTAAGGGCTTCCTAGTTTTAAAAATCCTAGCCCTAGGCCTAAGCCTAACAGTAACCCTGGGAAGGCAAATCAGCCTGGTGTTAGGCTTCTTGCCAAGGAAAAAGCCGTGAAAGCAGCCATGTTGTGGCACTTTTGCACTCCCTTTTGGATGCCTTTCACAGCTCCAGTGTGCCTGGAACTCAGGGCTTCCTGATTTTAAAAATTCTAGCCCTAGGCCGAACCTCAACCCTAAGAGGAGAAAGGCAAATCAGCCAGGAATTAGGCATGTCCCCAAGGAAAAAGCTGTGGAGGCAGGCATGTTGTGGTACTTTTGCGCTCTTCTTGGGTAGTCCTTCGCAGCTGCTGTGTTCTTGGAACTCAGGGCTTTCTGGTTAATAGAACCCTTACCCTAGGCGTAACTCAAACCTTAAGCCTAGGAAGGAAAATCAGCCTATGGTTCGGGATGGTCTCATGGAAATATCAGTGGTGGCAGCCAGGTTGCGTCACTTTTGCGCTCCCCTTGGGATGCCGTTCGCAGCTGCAGTGTGCCTGGAGCCCAGGGCTTCCTGGATTTAAAAGTCCTAGGCCTAAGCCTAACAGTAACCCTAGGAAGGTAAATCAGCCGGGTATTAGGGTTCTTCCTAAGGGAAAAGCCGTGAAAGCAGCCATGTTGTGGCACTTCTGCACTCCCTTTGGGATGCCTTTGGCAGATGAAGTAAGCCTGGAACTCAGGGCTTCCTGGTTAAAGAAATCCAAGCCCTAGGCTGAACCCTAACCCTAACCCTAGGCAGATAAATCAGCCTAGGTATAGGGATGGTGCCAAGGAAAAAGCTGTGAAAGCTGCCATGTTGTTGCACTTTTGTACTCCCCTTGGGATGCCTTGAACAGCTGCAGTGTGCCTGGAGCTCAGGGCTTCCTAGTTTTAAAAATCCTAGCCCTAGGCCTAAGCCTAACAGTAACCCTGGGAAGGCAAATCAGCCTGGTGTTAGGCTTCTTGCCAAGGAAAAAGCCGTGAAAGCAGCCATGTTGTGGCACTTTTGCACTCCCTTTTGGATGCCTTTCACAGCTCCAGTGTGCCTAGAACTCAGGGCTTCCTGATTTTAAAAATCCTAGCCCTAGGCCGAACACACCAACCCTAAGAGGACAAAGGCAAATCAGCCAGGAATTAGGCATGTCCCCAAGGAAAAAGCTGTGGAGGCAGGCATGTTGTGGTACTTTTGCGCTCTTCTTGGGTAGTCCTTCGCAGCTGCTGTGTTCTTGGAACTCAGGGCTTTCTGGTTAATAGAACCCTTACCCTAGGCGTAACTCAAACCTTAAGCCTAGGAAGGAAAATCAGCCTATGGTTCGGGATGGTCTCATGGAAATATCAGTGGTGGCAGCCAAGTTGCGTCACTTTTGCGCTCCCCTTGGGATGCCTTTCGCAGCTGCAGTGTGCCTGGAGCCCAGGGCTTCCTGGTTTTAAAAGTCCTAGGCCTAAGCCTAACAGTAACCCTAGGAAGGTAAATCAGCCGGGTATTAGGGTTCTTCCTAAGGGAAAAGCCGTGAAAGCAGCCATGTTGTGGCACTTCTGCACTCCCTTTGGGATGCCTTTGGCAGATGAAGTAAGCCTGGAACTCAGGGCTTCCTGGTTAAAGAAATCCAAGCCCTAGGTTGAACCCTAACCCTAGGCAGATAAATCAGCCTAGGTATAGGGATGGTGCCAAGGAAAAAGATGTGAAAGCTGCCATGTTGTTGCACTTTTGTACTCCCCTTGGGATGCCTTGAACAGCTGCAGTGTGCCTGGAGCTAAGGGCTTCCTAGTTTTAAAAATCCTAGCCCTAGGCCTAAGCCTAACAGTAACCCTGGGAAGGCAAATCAGCCTGGTGTTAGGCTTCTTGCCAAGGAAAAAGCCGTGAAAGCAGCCATGTTGTGGCACTTTTGCACTCCCTTTTGGATGCCTTTCACAGCTCCAGTGTGCCTAGAACTCAGGGCTTCCTGATTTTAAAAATCCTAGCCCTAGGCCGAACACACCAACCCTAAGAGGACAAAGGCAAATCAGCCAGGAATTAGGCATGTCCCCAAGGAAAAAGCTGTGGAGGCAGGCATGTTGTGGTACTTTTGCGCTCTTCTTGGCTAGTCCTTCGCAGCTGCTGTGTTCTTGGAACTCAGGGCTTTCTGGTTAATAGAACCCTTACCCTAGGCGTAACTCAAACCTTAAGCCTAGGAAGGAAAATCAGCCTATGGTTCGGGATGGTCTCATGGAAATATCAGTGGTGGCAGCCAAGTTGCGTCACTTTTGCGCTCCCCTTGGGATGCCTTTCGCAGCTGCAGTGTGCCTGGAGCCCAGGGCTTCCTGGTTTTAAAAGTCCTAGGCCTAAGCCTAACAGTAACCCTAGGAAGGTAAATCAGCCGGGTATTAGGGTTCTTCCTAAGGGAAAAGCCGTGAAAGCAGCCATGTTGTGGCACTTCTGCACTCCCTTTGGGATGCCTTTGGCAGATGAAGTAAGCCTGGAACTCAGGGCTTCCTGGTTAAAGAAATCCAAGCCCTAGGTTGAACCCTAACCCTAGGCAGATAAATCAGCCTAGGTATAGGGATGGTGCCAAGGAAAAAGATGTGAAAGCTGCCATGTTGTTGCACTTTTGTACTCCCCTTGGGATGCCTTGAACAGCTGCAGTGTGCCTGGAGCTCAGGGCTTCCTAGTTTTAAAAATCCTAGCCCTAGGCCTAAGCCTAACAGTAACCCTGGGAAGGCAAATCAGCCTGGTGTTAGGCTTCTTGCCAAGGAAAAAGCCGTGAAAGCAGCCATGTTGTGGCACTTTTGCACTCCCTTTTGGATGCCTTTCACAGCTCCAGTGTGCCTAGAACTCAGGGCTTCCTGATTTTAAAAATCCTAGCCCTAGGCCGAACACACCAACCCTAAGAGGACAAAGGCAAATCAGCCAGGAATTAGGCATGTCCCCAAGGAAAAAGCTGTGGAGGCAGGCATGTTGTGGTACTTTTGCGCTCTTCTTGGCTAGTCCTTCGCAGCTGCTGTGTTCTTGGAACTCAGGGCTTTCTGGTTAATAGAACCCTTACCCTAGGCGTAACTCAAACCTTAAGCCTAGGAAGGAAAATCAGCCTATGGTTCGGGATGGTCTCATGGAAATATCAGTGGTGGCAGCCAAGTTGCGTCACTTTTGCGCTCCCCTTGGGATGCCTTTCGCAGCTGCAGTGTGCCTGGAGCCCAGGGCTTCCTGGATTTAAAAGTCCTAGGCCTAAGCCTAACAGTAACCCTAGGAAGGTAAATCAGCCGGGTATTAGGGTTCTTCCTAAGGGAAAAGCCGTGAAAGCAGCCATGTTGTGGCACTTCTGCACTCCCTTTGGGATGCCTTTGGCAGATGAAGTAAGCCTGGAACTCAGGGCTTCCTGGTTAAAGAAATCCAAGCCCTAGGCTGAACCCTAACCCTAGGCAGATAAATCAGCCTAGGTATAGGGATGGTGCCAAGGAAAAAGCTGTGAAAGCTGCCATGTTGTTGCACTTTTGTACTCCCCTTGGGATGCCTTGAACAGCTGCAGTGTGCCTGGAGCTAAGGGCTTCCTAGTTTTAAAAATCCTAGCCCTAGGCCTAAGCCTAACAGTAACCCTGGGAAGGCAAATCAGCCTGGTGTTAGGCTTCTTGCCAAGGAAAAAGCCGTGAAAGCAGCCATGTTGTGGCACTTTTGCACTCCCTTTTGGATGCCTTTCACAGCTCCAGTGTGCCTGGAACTCAGGGCTTCCTGATTTTAAAAATTCTAGCCCTAGGCCGAACCTCAACCCTAAGAGGAGAAAGGCAAATCAGCCAGGAATTAGGCATGTCCCCAAGGAAAAAGCTGTGGAGGCAGGCATGTTGTGGTACTTTTGCGCTCTTCTTGGCTAGTCCTTCGCAGCTGCTGTGTTCTTGGAACTCAGGGCTTTCTGGTTAATAGAACCCTTACCCTAGGCGTAACTCAAACCTTAACCCTAGGAAGGAAAATCAGCCTATGGTTCGGGATGGTCTCATGGAAATATCAGTGGTGGCAGCCAGGTTGCGTCACTTTTGCGCTCCCCTTGGGATGCCGTTCGCAGCTGCAGTGTGCCTGGAGCCCAGGGCTTCCTGGATTTAAAAGTCCTAGGCCTAAGCCTAACAGTAACCCTAGGAAGGTAAATCAGCCGGGTATTAGGGTTCTTCCTAAGGGAAAAGCCGTGAAAGCAGCCATGTTGTGGCACTTCTGCACTCCCTTTGGGATGCCTTTGGCAGATGAAGTAAGCCTGGAACTCAGGGCTTCCTGGTTAAAGAAATCCAAGCCCTAGGCTGAACCCTAACCCTAACCCTAGGCAGATAAATCAGCCTAGGTATAGGGATGGTGCCAAGGAAAAAGCTGTGAAAGCTGCCATGTTGTTGCACTTTTGTACTCCCCTTGGGATGCCTTGAACAGCTGCAGTGTGCCTGGAGCTCAGGGCTTCCTAGTTTTAAAAATCCTAGCCCTAGGCCTAAGCCTAACAGTAACCCTGGGAAGGCAAATCAGCCTGGTGTTAGGCTTCTTGCCAAGGAAAAAGCCGTGAAAGCAGCCATGTTGTGGCACTTTTGCACTCCCTTTTGGATGCCTTTCACAGCTCCAGTGTGCCTAGAACTCAGGGCTTCCTGATTTTAAAAATCCTAGCCCTAGGCCGAACACACCAACCCTAAGAGGACAAAGGCAAATCAGCCAGGAATTAGGCATGTCCCCAAGGAAAAAGCTGTGGAGGCAGGCATGTTGTGGTACTTTTGCGCTCTTCTTGGGTAGTCCTTCGCAGCTGCTGTGTTCTTGGAACTCAGGGCTTTCTGGTTAATAGAACCCTTACCCTAGGCGTAACTCAAACCTTAAGCCTAGGAAGGAAAATCAGCCTATGGTTCGGGATGGTCTCATGGAAATATCAGTGGTGGCAGCCAAGTTGCGTCACTTTTGCGCTCCCCTTGGGATGCCTTTCGCAGCTGCAGTGTGCCTGGAGCCCAGGGCTTCCTGGTTTTAAAAGTCCTAGGCCTAAGCCTAACAGTAACCCTAGGAAGGTAAATCAGCCGGGTATTAGGGTTCTTCCTAAGGGAAAAGCCGTGAAAGCAGCCATGTTGTGGCACTTCTGCACTCCCTTTGGGATGCCTTTGGCAGATGAAGTAAGCCTGGAACTCAGGGCTTCCTGGTTAAAGAAATCCATGCCCTAGGTTGAACCCTAACCCTAGGCAGATAAATCAGCCTAGGTATAGGGATGGTGCCAAGGAAAAAGATGTGAAAGCTGCCATGTTGTTGCACTTTTGTACTCCCCTTGGGATGCCTTGAACAGCTGCAGTGTGCCTGGAGCTAAGGGCTTCCTAGTTTTAAAAATCCTAGCCCTAGGCCTAAGCCTAACAGTAACCCTGGGAAGGCAAATCAGCCTGGTGTTAGGCTTCTTGCCAAGGAAAAAGCCGTGAAAGCAGCCATGTTGTGGCACTTTTGCACTCCCTTTTGGATGCCTTTCACAGCTCCAGTGTGCCTAGAACTCAGGGCTTCCTGATTTCAAAAATCCTAGCCCTAGGCCGAACCCCAGCCCTAAGACGAGAAAGGCAAATCAGCCAGGAATTAGGCATGTCCCCAAGGAAAAAGCTGTGGAGGCAGGCATGTTGTGGTACTTTTGCGCTCTTCTTGGGTAGTCCTTCGCAGCTGCTGTGTTCTTGGAACTCAGGGCTTTCTGGTTAATAGAACCCTTACCCTAGGCGTAACTCAAACCTTAAGCCTAGGAAGGAAAATCAGCCTATGGTTCGGGATGGTCTCATGGAAATATCAGTGGTGGCAGCCAAGTTGCGTCACTTTTGCGCTCCCCTTGGGATGCCTTTCGCAGCTGCAGTGTGCCTGGAGCCCAGGGCTTCCTGGTTTTAAAAGTCCTAGGCCTAAGCCTAACAGTAACCCTAGGAAGGTAAATCAGCCGGGTATTAGGGTTCTTCCTAAGGGAAAAGCCGTGAAAGCAGCCATGTTGTGGCACTTCTGCACTCCCTTTGGGATGCCTTTGGCAGATGAAGTAAGCCTGGAACTCAGGGCTTCCTGGTTAAAGAAATCCAAGCCCTAGGCTGAACCCTAACCCTAACCCTAGGCAGATAAATCAGCCTAGGTATAGGGATGGTGCCAAGGAAAAAGCTGTGAAAGCTGCCATGTTGTTGCACTTTTGTACTCCCCTTGGGATGCCTTGAACAGCTGCAGTGTGCCTGGAGCTCAGGGCTTCCTAGTTTTAAAAATCCTAGCCCTAGGCCTAAGCCTAACAGTAACCCTGGGAAGGCAAATCAGCCTGGTGTTAGGCTTCTTGCCAAGGAAAAAGCCGTGAAAGCAGCCATGTTGTGGCACTTTTGCACTCCCTTTTGGATGCCTTTCACAGCTCCAGTGTGCCTGGAACTCAGGGCTTCCTGATTTTAAAAATCCTAGCCCTAGGCCGAACCCCAGCCCTAAGACGAGAAAGGCAAATCAGCCAGGAATTAGGCATGTCCCCAAGGAAAAAGCTGTGGAGGCAGGCATGTTGTGGTACTTTTGCGCTCTTCTTGGGTAGTCCTTCGCAGCTGCTGTGTTCTTGGAACTCAGGGCTTTCTGGTTAATAGAACCCTTACCCTAGGCGTAACTCAAACCTTAAGCCTAGGAAGGAAAATCAGCCTATGGTTCGGGATGGTCTCATGGAAATATCAGTGGTGGCAGCCAAGTTGCGTCACTTTTGCGCTCCCCTTGGGATGCCTTTCGCAGCTGCAGTGTGCCTGGAGCCCAGGGCTTCCTGGTTTTAAAAGTCCTAGGCCTAAGCCTAACAGTAACCCTAGGAAGGTAAATCAGCCGGGTATTAGGGTTCTTCCTAAGGGAAAAGCCGTGAAAGCAGCCATGTTGTGGCACTTCTGCACTCCCTTTGGGATGCCTTTGGCAGATGAAGTAAGCCTGGAACTCAGGGCTTCCTGGTTAAAGAAATCCAAGCCCTAGGCTGAACCCTAACCCTAGGCAGATAAATCTACCTAGGTATAGGGATGGTGCCAAGGAAAAAGCTGTGAAAGCTGCCATGTTGTTGCACTTCTGTACTCCCCTTGGGATGCCTTGAGCAGCTGCAGTGTGCCTGGAGCTAAGGGCTTCCTAGTTTTAAAAATCCTAGCCCTAGGCCTAAGCCTAACAGTAACCCTGGGAAGGCAAATCAGCCTGGTGTTAGGCTTCTTGCCAAGGAAAAAGCCGTGAAAGCAGCCATGTTGTGGCACTTTTGCACTCCCTTTTGGATGCCTTTCACAGCTCCAGTGTGCCTGGAACTCAGGGCTTCCTGATTTTAAAAATCCTAGCCCTAGGCCGAACCCCAGCCCTAAGAGGAGAAAGGCAAATCAGCCAGGAATTAGGCATGTCCCCAAGGAAAAAGCTGTGGAGGCAGGCATGTTGTGGTACTTTTGCGCTCTTCTTGGGTAGTCCTTCGCAGCTGCTGTGTTCTTGGAACTCAGGGCTTTCTGGTTAATAGAACCCTTACCCTAGGCGTAACTCAAACCTTAAGCCTAGGAAGGAAAATCAGCCTATGGTTCGGGATGGTCTCATGGAAATATCAGTGGTGGCAGCCAAGTTGCGTCACTTTTGCGCTCCCCTTGGGATGCCTTTCGCAGCTGCAGTGTGCCTGGAGCCCAGGGCTTCCTGGTTTTAAAAGTCCTAGGCCTAAGCCTAACAGTAACCCTAGGAAGGTAAATCAGCCGGGTATTAGGGTTCTTCCTAAGGGAAAAGCCGTGAAAGCAGCCATGTTGTGGCACTTCTGCACTCCCTTTGGGATGCCTTTGGCAGATGAAGTAAGCCTGGAACTCAGGGCTTCCTGGTTAAAGAAATCCAAGCCCTAGGCTGAACCCTAACCCTAACCCTAGGCAGATAAATCAGCCTAGGTATAGGGATGGTGCCAAGGAAAAAGCTGTGAAAGCTGCCATGTTGTTGCACTTTTGTACTCCCCTTGGGATGCCTTGAACAGCTGCAGTGTGCCTGGAGCTCAGGGCTTCCTAGTTTTAAAAATCCTAGCCCTAGGCCTAAGCCTAACAGTAACCCTGGGAAGGCAAATCAGCCTGGTGTTAGGCTTCTTGCCAAGGAAAAAGCCGTGAAAGCAGCCATGTTGTGGCACTTTTGCACTCCCTTTTGGATGCCTTTCACAGCTCCGGTGTGCCTGGAACTCAGGGCTTCCTGATTTTAAAAATCCTAGCCCTAGGCCGAACCCCAGCCCTAAGACGAGAAAGGCAAATCAGCCAGGAATTAGGCATGTCCCCAAGGAAAAAGCTGTGGAGGCAGGCATGTTGTGCTACTTTTGCGCTCTTCTTGGGTAGTCCTTCGCAGCTGCTGTGTTCTTGGAACTCAGGGCTTTCTGGTTAATAGAACCCTTACCCTAGGCGTAACTCAAACCTTAAGCCTAGGAAGGAAAATCAGCCTATGGTTCGGGATGCTCTCATGGAAATATCAGTGGTGGCAGCCAAGTTGCGTCACTTTTGCGCTCCCCTTGGGATGCCTTTCGCAGCTGCAGTGTGCCTGGAGCCCAGGGCTTCCTGGTTTTAAAAGTCCTAGGCCTAAGCCTAACAGTAACCCTAGGAAGGTAAATCAGCCGGGTATTAGGGTTCCTCCTAAGGGAAAAGCCGTGAAAGCAGCCATGTTGTGGCACTTCTGCACTCCCTTTGGGATGCCTTTGGCAGATGAAGTAAGCCTGGAACTCCGGGCTTCCTGGTTAAAGAAATCCTAGCCCTAGGTTGAACCTTAACCCTAGGCAGATAAATCAGCCTAGGTATAGGGATGGTGCCAAGGAAAAAGCTGTGAAAGATGCCATGTTGTTGCACTTTTGTACTCCCCTTGGGATGCCTTGAACAGCTGCAGTGTGCCTGGAGCTCAGGGCTTCCTAGTTTTAAAAATCCTAGCCCTAGGCCTAAGCCTAACAGTAACCCTGGGAAGGTAAATCAGCCTGGTGTTAGGCTTGTTGCCAAGGAAAAAGCCGTGAAAGCAGCCATGTTGTGGCACTTCTGCACTCCCTTTGGGATGCCTTTGGCAGATGAAGTAAGCCTAGAACTCAGGGCTTCCTGGTTAAAGAAATCCAAGCCCTAGGCTGAACCCTAACCCTAACCCTAGGCAGATAAATCTGCCTAGGTATAGGGATGGTGCCAAGGAAAAAGCTGTGAAAGCTGCCATGTTGTTGCACTTTTGTACTCCCCTTGGGATGCCTTGAACAGCTGCAGTGTGCCTGGAGCTAAGGGCTTCCTAGTTTTAAAAATCCTAGCCCTAGGCCTAAGCCTAACAGTAACCCTGGGAAGGGAAATCAGCCTGGTGTTAGGCTTCTTGCCAAGGAAAAAGCCGTGAAAGCAGCCATGTTGTGGCACTTTTGCACTCCCTTTTGGATGCCTTTCACAGCTCCAGTGTGCCTGGAACTCAGGGCTTCCTGATTTTAAAAATCCTAGCCCTAGGCCGAACCCCAACCCTAAGACGAGAAAGGCAAATCAGCCAGGAATTAGGCATGTCCCCAAGGAAAAAGCTGTGGAGGCAGGCATGTTGTGGTACTTTTGCGCTCTTCTTGGGTAGTCCTTCGCAGCTGCTGTGTTCTTGGAACTCAGGGCTTTCTGGTTAATAGAACCCTTACCCTAGGCGTAACTCAAACCTTAAGCCTAGGAAGGAAAATCAGCCTATGGTTCGGGATGGTCTCATGGAAATATCAGTGGTGGCAGCCAAGTTGCGTCACTTTTGCGCTCCCCTTGGGATGCCTTTCGCAGCTGCAGTGTTACTGGAGCCCAGGGCTTCCTGGTTTTAAAAGTCCTAGGCCTAAGCCTAACAGTAACCCTAGGAAGGTAAATCAGCCGGGTATTAGGGTTCTTCCTAAGGGAAAAGCCGTGAAAGCAGCCATGTTGTGGCACTTCTGCACTCCCTTTGGGATGCCTTTGGCAGATGAAGTAAGCCTGGAACTCAGGGCTTCCTGGTTAAAGAAATCCAAGCCCTAGGTTGAACCCTAACCCTAGGCAGATAAATCAGCCTAGGTATAGGGATGGTGCCAAGGAAAAAGCTGTGAAAGCTGCCATGTTGTTGCACTTTTGTACTCCCCTTGGGATGCCTTGAACAGCTGCAGTGTGCCTGGAGCTAAGGGCTTCCTAGTTTTAAAAATCCTAGCCCTAGGCCTAAGCCTAACAGTAACCCTGGGAAGGCAAATCAGCCTGGTGTTAGGCTTCTTGCCAAGGAAAAAGCCGTGAAAGCAGCCATGTTGTGGCACTTTTGCACTCCCTTTTGGATGCCTTTCACAGCTCCAGTGTGCCTGGAACTCAGGGCTTCCTGATTTTAAAAATCCTAGCCCTAGGCCGAACCCCAACCCTAAGACGAGAAAGGCAAATCAGCCAGGAATTAGGCATGTCCCCAAGGAAAAAGCTTTGGAGGTAGGCATGTTGTGGTACTTTTGCGCTCTTCTTGGGTAGTCCTTCGCAGCTGCTGTGTTCTTGGAACTCAGGGCTTTCTGGTTAATAGAACCCTTACCCTAGGCGTAACTCAAACCTTAAGCCGAGGAAGGAAAATCAGCCTATGGTTCGGGATGCTCTCATGGAAATATCAGTGGTGGCAGCCAAGTTGCGTCACTTTTGCGCTCCCCTTGGGATGCCTTTCGCAGCTGCAGTGTGCCTGGAGCCCAGGGCTTCCTGGTTTTAAAAGTCCTAGGCCTAAGCCTAACAGTAACCCTAGGAAGGTAAATCAGCCAGGTATTAGGGTTTCTCCTAAGGGAAAAGCCGTGAAAGCAGCCATGTTGTGGCACTTCTGCACTCCCTTTGGGATGCCTTTGGCAGATGAAGTAAGCCTGGAACTCAGGGCTTCCTGGTTAAAGAAATCCAAGCCCTAGGCTGAACCCTAACCCTAGGCAGATAAATCAGCCTAGTTATAGGGATGCTGCCTAGGAAAAAGCTGTGAAAGCTGCCATGTTGTTGCACTTTTGTACTCCCCTTGGGATGCCTTGAACAGCTGCAGTGTGCCTGGAGCTAAGGGCTTCCTAGTTTTAAAAATCCTAGCCCTAGGCCTAAGCCTAACAGTAACCCTGGGAAGGCAAATCAGCCTGGTGTTAGGCTTCTTGCCAAGGAAAAAGCCGTGAAAGCAGCCATGTTGTGGCACTTTTGCACTCCCTTTTGGATGCCTTTCACAGCTCCAGTGTGCCTGGAACTCAGGGCTTCCTGATTTTAAAAATCCTAGCCCTAGGCCGAACCCCAGCCCTAAGAGGAGAAAGGCAAATCAGCCAGGAATTAGGCATGTCCCCAAGGAAAAAGCTGTGGAGGCAGGCATGTTGTGGTACTTTTGCGCTCTTCTTGGGTAGTCCTTCGCAGCTGCTGTGTTCTTGGAACTCAGGGCTTTCTGGTTAATAGAACCCTTACCCTAGGCGTAACTCAAACCTTAAGCCTAGGAAGGAAAATCAGCCTATGGTTCGGGATGGTCTCATGGAAATATCAGTGGTGGCAGCCAAGTTGCGTCACTTTTGCGCTCCCCTTGGGATGCCTTTCGCAGCTGCAGTGTGCCTGGAGCCCAGGGCTTCCTGGTTTTAAAAGTCCTAGGCCTAAGCCTAACAGTAACCCTAGGAAGGTAAATCAGCCGGGTATTAGGGTTCTTCCTAAGGGAAAAGCCGTGAAAGCAGCCATGTTGTGGCACTTCTGCACTCCCTTTGGGATGCCTTTGGCAGATGAAGTAAGCCTGGAACTCAGGGCTTCCTGGTTAAAGAAATCCAAGCCCTAGGCTGAACCCTAACCCTAACCCTAGGCAGATAAATCAGCCTAGGTATAGGGATGGTGCCAAGGAAAAAGCTGTGAAAGCTGCCATGTTGTTGCACTTTTGTACTCCCCTTGGGATGCCTTGAACAGCTGCAGTGTGCCTGGAGCTCAGGGCTTCCTAGTTTTAAAAATCCTAGCCCTAGGCCTAAGCCTAACAGTAACCCTGGGAAGGCAAATCAGCCTGGTGTTAGGCTTCTTGCCAAGGAAAAAGCCGTGAAAGCAGCCATGTTGTGGCACTTTTGCACTCCCTTTTGGATGCCTTTCACAGCTCCGGTGTGCCTGGAACTCAGGGCTTCCTGATTTTAAAAATCCTAGCCCTAGGCCGAACCCCAGCCCTAAGACGAGAAAGGCAAATCAGCCAGGAATTAGGCATGTCCCCAAGGAAAAAGCTGTGGAGGCAGGCATGTTGTGCTACTTTTGCGCTCTTCTTGGGTAGTCCTTCGCAGCTGCTGTGTTCTTGGAACTCAGGGCTTTCTGGTTAATAGAACCCTTACCCTAGGCGTAACTCAAACCTTAAGCCTAGGAAGGAAAATCAGCCTATGGTTCGGGATGCTCTCATGGAAATATCAGTGGTGGCAGCCAAGTTGCGTCACTTTTGCGCTCCCCTTGGGATGCCTTTCGCAGCTGCAGTGTGCCTGGAGCCCAGGGCTTCCTGGTTTTAAAAGTCCTAGGCCTAAGCCTAACAGTAACCCTAGGAAGGTAAATCAGCCGGGTATTAGGGTTCCTCCTAAGGGAAAAGCCGTGAAAGCAGCCATGTTGTGGCACTTCTGCACTCCCTTTGGGATGCCTTTGGCAGATGAAGTAAGCCTGGAACTCAGGGCTTCCTGGTTAAAGAAATCCAAGCCCTAGGCTGAACCCTAACCCTAGGCAGATAAATCAGCCTAGTTATAGGGATGCTGCCTAGGAAAAAGCTGTGAAAGCTGCCATGTTGTTGCACTTTTGTACTCCCCTTGGGATGCCTTGAACAGCTGCAGTGTGCCTGGAGCTAAGGGCTTCCTAGTTTTAAAAATCCTAGCCCTAGGCCTAAGCCTAACAGTAACCCTGGGAAGGGAAATCAACCTGGTGTTAGGCTTCTTGCCAAGGAAAAAGCCGTGAAAGCAGCCATGTTGTGGCACTTTTGCACTCCCTTTGGGATGCCTTTGGCAGATGAAGTAAGCCTGGAACTCAGGGCTTCCTGGTTAAAGAAATCCAAGCCCTAGGCTGAACCCTAACCCTAACCCTAGGCAGATAAATCTGCCTAGGTATAGGGATGGTGCCAAGGAAAAAGCTGTGAAAGCTGCCATGTTGTTGCACTTTTGTACTCCCCTTGGGATGCCTTGAACAGCTGCAGTGTGCCTGGAGCTAAGGGCTTCCTAGTTTTAAAAATCCTAGCCCTAGGCCTAAGCCTAACAGTAACCCTGGAAAGGCAAATCAGCCTGGTGTTAGGCTTCTTGCCAAGGAAAATGCCGTGAAAGCAGCCATGTTGTGGCACTTTTGCACTCCCTTTTGGATGCCTTTCACAGCTCCAGTGTGCCTGGAACTCAGGGCTTCCTGATTTTAAAAATCCTAGCCCTAGGCCGAACCCCAGCCCTAAGACGAGAAAGGCAAATCAGCCAGGAATTAGGCATGTCCCCAAGGAAAAAGCTGTGGAGGCAGGCATGTTGTGGTACTTTTGCGCTCTTCTTGGCTAGTCCTTCGCAGCTGCTGTGTTCTTGGAACTCAGGGCTTTCTGGTTAATAGAACCCTTACCCTAGGCGTAACTCAAACCTTAAGCCTAGGAAGGAAAATCAGCCTATGGTTCGGGATGGTCTCATGGAAATATCAGTGGTGGCAGCCAAGTTGCGTCACTTTTGCGCTCCCCTTGGGATGCCTTTCGCAGCTGCAGTGTGCCTGGAGCCCAGGGCTTCCTGGTTTTAAAAGTCCTAGGCCTAAGCCTAACAGTAACCCTAGGAAGGTAAATCAGCCGGGTATTAGGGTTCTTCCTAAGGGAAAAGCCGTGAAAGCAGCCATGTTGTGGCACTTCTGCACTCCCTTTGGGATGCCTTTGGCAGATGAAGTAAGCCTGGAACTCAGGGCTTCCTGGTTAAAGAAATCCAAGCCCTAGGTTGAACCCTAACCCTAGGCAGATAAATCAGCCTAGGTATAGGGATGGTGCCAAGGAAAAAGCTGTGAAAGCTGCCATGTTGTTGCACTTTTGTACTCCCCTTGGGATGCCTTGAACAGCTGCAGTGTGCCTGGAGCTAAGGGCTTCCTAGTTTTAAAAATCCTAGCCCTAGGCCTAAGCCTAACAGTAACCCTGGGAAGGGAAATCAACCTGGTGTTAGGCTTCTTGCCAAGGAAAAAGCCGTGAAAGCAGCCATGTTGTGGCACTTCTGCACTCCCTTTGGGATGCCTTTGGCAGATGAAGTAAGCCTGGAACTCAGGGCTTCCTGGTTAAAGAAATCCAAGCCCTAGGCTGAACCCTAACCCTAACCCTAGGCAGATAAATCTGCCTAGGCATAGGGATGGTGCCAAGGAAAAAGCTGTGAAAGCTGCCATGTTGTTGCACTTTTGTACTCCCCTTGGGATGCCTTGAACAGCTGCAGTGTGCCTGGAGCTAAGGGCTTCCTAGTTTTAAAAATCCTAGCCCTAGGCCTAAGCCTAACAGTAACCCTGGGAAGGCAAATCAGCCTGGTGTTAGGCTTCTTGCCAAGGAAAAAGCCGTGAAATCAGCCATGTTGTGGCACTTTTGCACTCCCTTTTGGATGCCTTTCACAGCTCCAGTGTGCCTGGAACTCAGGGCTTCCTGATTTTAAAAATCCTAGCCCTAGGCCGAACACACCAACCCTAAGACGAGAAAGGCAAATCAGCCAGGAATTAGGCATGTCCCCAAGGAAAAAGCTGTGGAGGCAGGCATGTTGTGGTACTTTTGCGCTCTTCTTGGGTAGTCCTTCGCAGCTGCTGTGTTCTTGGAACTCAGGGCTTTCTGGTTAATAGAACCCTTACCCTAGGCGTAACTCAAACCTTAAGCCTAGGAAGGAAAATCAGCCTATGGTTCGGGATGGTCTCATGGAAATATCAGTGGTGGCAGCCAAGTTGCGTCACTTTTGCGCTCCCCTTGGGATGCCTTTCGCAGCTGCAGTGTGCCTGGAGCCCAGGGCTTCCTGGTTTTAAAAGTCCTAGGCCTAAGCCTAACAGTAACCCTAGGAAGGTAAATCAGCCGGGTATTAGGGTTCTTCCTAAGGGAAAAGCCGTGAAAGCAGCCATGTTGTGGCACTTCTGCACTCCCTTTGGGATGCCTTTGGCAGATGAAGTAAGCCTGGAACACAGGGCTTCCTGGTTAAAGAAATCCAAGCCCTAGGTTGAACCCTAACCCTAGGCAGATAAATCAGCCTAGGTATAGGGATGGTGCCAAGGAAAAAGCTGTGAAAGCTGCCATGTTGTTGCACTTTTGTACTCCCCTTGGGATGCCTTGAACAGCTGCAGTGTGCCTGGAGCTAAGGGCTTCCTAGTTTTAAAAATCCTAGCCCTAGGCCTAAGCCTAACAGTAACCCTGGGAAGGCAAATCAGCCTGGTGTTAGGCTTCTTGCCAAGGAAAAAGCCGTGAAAGCAGCCATGTTGTGGCACTTTTGCACTCCCTTTTGGATGCCTTTCACAGCTCCAGTGTGCCTGGAACTCAGGGCTTCCTGATTTTAAAAATCCTAGCCCTAGGCCGAACACACCAACCCTAAGACGAGAAAGGCAAATCAGCCAGGAATTAGGCATGTCCCCAAGGAAAAAGCTGTGGAGGCAGGCATGTTGTGGTACTTTTGCGCTCTTCTTGGCTAGTCCTTCGCAGCTGCTGTGTTCTTGGAACTCAGGGCTTTCTGGTTAATAGAACCCTTACCCTAGGCGTAACTCAAACCTTAAGCCTAGGAAGGAAAATCAGCCTATGGTTCGGGATGGTCTCATGGAAATATCAGTGGTGGCAGCCAAGTTGCGTCACTTTTGCGCTCCCCTTGGGATGCCTTTCGCAGCTGCAGTGTGCCTGGAGCCCAGGGCTTCCTGGTTTTAAAAGTCCTAGGCCTAAGCCTAACAGTAACCCTAGGAAGGTAAATCAGCCGGGTATTAGGGTTCTTCCTAAGGGAAAAGCCGTGAAAGCAGCCATGTTGTGGCACTTCTGCACTCCCTTTGGGATGCCTTTGGCAGATGAAGTAAGCCTGGAACTCAGGGCTTCCTGGTTAAAGAAATCCAAGCCCTAGGCTGAACCCTAACCCTAACCCTGGGCAGATAAATCAGCCTAGGTATAGGGATGGTGCCAAGGAAAAAGCTGTGAAAGCTGCCATGTTGTTGCACTTTTGTACTCCCCTTGGGATGCCTTGAACAGCTGCAGTGTGCCTGGAGCTAAGGGCTTCCTAGTTTTAAAAATCCTAGCCCTAGGCCTAAGCCTAACAGTAACCCTGGGAAGGCAAATCAGCCTGGTGTTAGGCTTCTTGCCAAGGAAAAAGCCGTGAAAGCAGCCATGTTGTGGCACTTTTGCACTCCCTTTTGGATGCCTTTCACAGCTCCAGTGTGCCTGGAACTCAGGGCTTCCTGATTTTAAAAATCCTAGCCCTAGGCCGAACCCCAACCCTAAGACGAGAAAGGCAAATCAGCCAGGAATTAGGCATGTCCCCAAGGAAAAAGCTGTGGAGGCAGGCATGTTGTGCTACTTTTGCGCTCTTCTTGGGTAGTCCTTCGCAGCTGCTGTGTTCTTGGAACTCAGGGCTTTCTGGTTAATAGAACCCTTACCCTAGGCGTAACTCAAACCTTAAGCCTAGGAAGGAAAATCAGCCTATGGTTCGGGATGCTCTCATGGAAATATCAGTGGTGGCAGCCAAGTTGCGTCACTTTTGCGCTCCCCTTGGGATGCCTTTCGAGCTGCAGTGTGCCTGGAGCCCAGGGCTTCCTGGTTTTAAAAGTCCTAGGCCTAAGCCTAACAGTAACCCTAGGAAGGTAAATCAGCCGGGTATTAGGGTTCTTCCTAAGGGAAAAGCCGTGAAAGCAGCCATGTTGTGGCACTTCTGCACTCCCTTTGGGATGCCTTTGGCAGATGAAGTAAGCCTGGAACTCAGGGCTTCCTGGTTAAAGAAATCCAAGCCCTAGGTTGAACCCTAACCCTAGGCATATAAATCAGCCTAGGTATAGGGATGGTGCCAAGGAAAAAGCCGTGAAAGCAGCCATGTTGTGGCACTTCCTCACTCCCTTTGGGATGCCTTTGGCAGATGAAGTAAGCCTGGAACTCAGGGCTTCCTGGTTAAAGAAATCCAAGCCCTAGGCTGAACCCTAACCCTAACCCTGGGCAGATAAATCAGCCTAGGTATAGGGATGGTGCCAAGGAAAAAGCTGTGAAAGCTGCCATGTTGTTGCACTTTTGTACTCCCCTTGGGATGCCTTGAACAGCTGCAGTGTGCCTGGAGCTAAGGGCTTCCTAGTTTTAAAAATCCTAGCCCTAGGCCTAAGCCTAACAGTAACCCTGGGAAGGGAAATCAGCCTGGTGTTAGGCTTCTTGCCAAGGAAAAAGCCGTGAAAGCAGCCATGTTGTGGCACTTTTGCACTCCCTTTTGGATGCCTTTCACAGCTCCAGTGTGCCTGGAACTCAGGGCTTCCTGATTTTAAAAATCCTAGCCCTAGGCCGAACCCCAGCCCTAAGACGAGAAAGGCAAATCAGCCAGGAATTAGGCATGTCCCCAAGGAAAAAGCTGTGGAGGCAGGCATGTTGTGGTACTTTTGCGCTCTTCTTGGGTAGTCCTTCGCAGCTGCTGTGTTCTTGGAACTCAGGGCTTTCTGGTTAATAGAACGCTTACCCTAGGCGTAACTCAAACCTTAAGCCTAGGAAGGAAAATCAGCCTATGGTTCGGGATGGTCTCATGGAAATATCAGTGGTGGCAGCCAAGTTGCGTCACTTTTGCGCTCCCCATGAGATGCCTTTCGCAGCTGCAGTGTGCCTGGAGCCCAGGGCTTCCTGGTTTTAAAAGTCCTAGGCCTAAGCCTAACAGTAACCCTAGGAAGGTAAATCAGCCGGGTATTAGGGTTCTTCCTAAGGGAAAAGCCGTGAAAGCAGCCATGTTGTGGCACTTCTGCACTCCCTTTGGGATGCCTTTGGCAGATGAAGTAAGCCTGGAACTCAGGGCTTCCTGGTTAAAGAAATCCAAGCCCTAGGCTGAACCCTAACCCTAGGCAGATAAATCTACCTAGGTATAGGGATGGTGCCAAGGAAAAAGCTGTGAAAGCTGCCATGTTGTTGCACTTCTGTACTCCCCTTGGGATGCCTTGAGCAGCTGCAGTGTGCCTGGAGCTAAGGGCTTCCTAGTTTTAAAAATCCTAGCCCTAGGCCTAAGCCTAACAGTAACCCTGGGAAGGCAAATCAGCCTGGTGTTAGGCTTCTTGCCAAGGAAAAAGCCGTGAAAGCAGCCATGTTGTGGCACTTTTGCACTCCCTTTTGGATGCCTTTCACAGCTCCAGTGTGCCTGGAACTCAGGGCTTCCTGATTTTAAAAATCCTAGCCCTAGGCCGAACCCCAGCCCTAAGAGGAGAAAGGCAAATCAGCCAGGAATTAGGCATGTCCCCAAGGAAAAAGCTGTGGAGGCAGGCATGTTGTGGTACTTTTGCGCTCTTCTTGGGTAGTCCTTCGCAGCTGCTGTGTTCTTGGAACTCAGGGCTTTCTGGTTAATAGAACCCTTACCCTAGGCGTAACTCAAACCTTAAGCCTAGGAAGGAAAATCAGCCTATGGTTCGGGATGGTCTCATGGAAATATCAGTGGTGGCAGCCAAGTTGCGTCACTTTTGCGCTCCCCTTGGGATGCCTTTCGCAGCTGCAGTGTGCCTGGAGCCCAGGGCTTCCTGGTTTTAAAAGTCCTAGGCCTAAGCCTAACAGTAACCCTAGGAAGGTAAATCAGCCGGGTATTAGGGTTCTTCCTAAGGGAAAAGCCGTGAAAGCAGCCATGTTGTGGCACTTCTGCACTCCCTTTGGGATGCCTTTGGCAGATGAAGTAAGCCTGGAACTCAGGGCTTCCTGGTTAAAGAAATCCAAGCCCTAGGCTGAACCCTAACCCTAACCCTAGGCAGATAAATCAGCCTAGGTATAGGGATGGTGCCAAGGAAAAAGCTGTGAAAGCTGCCATGTTGTTGCACTTTTGTACTCCCCTTGGGATGCCTTGAACAGCTGCAGTGTGCCTGGAGCTCAGGGCTTCCTAGTTTTAAAAATCCTAGCCCTAGGCCTAAGCCTAACAGTAACCCTGGGAAGGCAAATCAGCCTGGTGTTAGGCTTCTTGCCAAGGAAAAAGCCGTGAAAGCAGCCATGTTGTGGCACTTTTGCACTCCCTTTTGGATGCCTTTCACAGCTCCGGTGTGCCTGGAACTCAGGGCTTCCTGATTTTAAAAATCCTAGCCCTAGGCCGAACCCCAGCCCTAAGACGAGAAAGGCAAATCAGCCAGGAATTAGGCATGTCCCCAAGGAAAAAGCTGTGGAGGCAGGCATGTTGTGCTACTTTTGCGCTCTTCTTGGGTAGTCCTTCGCAGCTGCTGTGTTCTTGGAACTCAGGGCTTTCTGGTTAATAGAACCCTTACCCTAGGCGTAACTCAAACCTTAAGCCTAGGAAGGAAAATCAGCCTATGGTTCGGGATGCTCTCATGGAAATATCAGTGGTGGCAGCCAAGTTGCGTCACTTTTGCGCTCCCCTTGGGATGCCTTTCGCAGCTGCAGTGTGCCTGGAGCCCAGGGCTTCCTGGTTTTAAAAGTCCTAGGCCTAAGCCTAACAGTAACCCTAGGAAGGTAAATCAGCCGGGTATTAGGGTTCCTCCTAAGGGAAAAGCCGTGAAAGCAGCCATGTTGTGGCACTTCTGCACTCCCTTTGGGATGCCTTTGGCAGATGAAGTAAGCCTGGAACTCCGGGCTTCCTGGTTAAAGAAATCCTAGCCCTAGGTTGAACCTTAACCCTAGGCAGATAAATCAGCCTAGGTATAGGGATGGTGCCAAGGAAAAAGCTGTGAAAGATGCCATGTTGTTGCACTTTTGTACTCCCCTTGGGATGCCTTGAACAGCTGCAGTGTGCCTGGAGCTCAGGGCTTCCTAGTTTTAAAAATCCTAGCCCTAGGCCTAAGCCTAACAGTAACCCTGGGAAGGTAAATCAGCCTGGTGTTAGGCTTGTTGCCAAGGAAAAAGCCGTGAAAGCAGCCATGTTGTGGCACTTCTGCACTCCCTTTGGGATGCCTTTGGCAGATGAAGTAAGCCTAGAACTCAGGGCTTCCTGGTTAAAGAAATCCAAGCCCTAGGCTGAACCCTAACCCTAACCCTAGGCAGATAAATCAGCCTAGGTATAGGGATGGTGCCAAGGAAAAAGCTGTGAAAGCTGCCATGTTGTTGCACTTTTGTACTCCCCTTGGGATGCCTTGAACAGCTGCAGTGTGCCTGGAGCTAAGGGCTTCCTAGTTTTAAAAATCCTAGCCCTAGGCCTAAGCCTAACAGTAACCCTGGGAAGGCAAATCAGCCTGGTGTTAGGCTTCTTGCCAAGGAAAAAGCCGTGAAAGCAGCCATGTTGTGGCACTTTTGCACTCCCTTTTGGATGCCTTTCACAGCTCCAGTGTGCCTGGAACTCAGGGCTTCCTGATTTTAAAAATCCTAGCCCTAGGCCGAACCCCAACCCTAAGACGAGAAAGGCAAATCAGCCAGGAATTAGGCATGTCCCCAAGGAAAAAGCTGTGGAGGCAGGCATGTTGTGGTACTTTTGCGCTCTTCTTGGCTAGTCCTTCGCAGCTGCTGTGTTCTTGGAACTCAGGGCTTTCTGGTTAATAGAACCCTTACCCTAGGCGTAACTCAAACCTTAAGCCTAGGAAGGAAAATCAGCCTATGGTTCGGGATGGTCTCATGGAAATATCAGTGGTGGCAGCCAAGTTGCGTCACTTTTGCGCTCCCCTTGGGATGCCTTTCGCAGCTGCAGTGTTACTGGAGCCCAGGGCTTCCTGGTTTTAAAAGTCCTAGGCCTAAGCCTAACAGTAACCCTAGGAAGGTAAATCAGCCGGGTATTAGGGTTCTTCCTAAGGGAAAAGCCGTGAAAGCAGCCATGTTGTGGCACTTCTGCACTCCCTTTGGGATGCCTTTGGCAGATGAAGTAAGCCTGGAACTCAGGGCTTCCTGGTTAAAGAAATCCAAGCCCTAGGTTGAACCCTAACCCTAGGCAGATAAATCAGCCTAGGTATAGGGATGGTGCCAAGGAAAAAGCTGTGAAAGCTGCCATGTTGTTGCACTTTTGTACTCCCCTTGGGATGCCTTGAACAGCTGCAGTGTGCCTGGAGCTAAGGGCTTCCTAGTTTTAAAAATCCTAGCCCTAGGCCTAAGCCTAACAGTAACCCTGGGAAGGCAAATCAGCCTGGTGTTAGGCTTCTTGCCAAGGAAAAAGCCGTGAAAGCAGCCATGTTGTGGCACTTTTGCACTCCCTTTTGGATGCCTTTCACAGCTCCAGTGTGCCTGGAACTCAGGGCTTCCTGATTTTAAAAATCCTAGCCCTAGGCCGAACCCCAGCCCTAAGACGAGAAAGGCAAATCAGCCAGGAATTAGGCATGTCCCCAAGGAAAAAGCTTTGGAGGTAGGCATGTTGTGGTACTTTTGCGCTCTTCTTGGGTAGTCCTTCGCAGCTGCTGTGTTCTTGGAACTCAGGGCTTTCTGGTTAATAGAACCCTTACCCTAGGCGTAACTCAAACCTTAAGCCGAGGAAGGAAAATCAGCCTATGGTTCGGGATGCTCTCATGGAAATATCAGTGGTGGCAGCCAAGTTGCGTCACTTTTGCGCTCCCCTTGGGATGCCTTTCGCAGCTGCAGTGTGCCTGGAGCCCAGGGCTTCCTGGTTTTAAAAGTCCTAGGCCTAAGCCTAACAGTAACCCTAGGAAGGTAAATCAGCCAGGTATTAGGGTTTCTCCTAAGGGAAAAGCCGTGAAAGCAGCCATGTTGTGGCACTTCTGCACTCCCTTTGGGATGCCTTTGGCAGATGAAGTAAGCCTGGAACTCAGGGCTTCCTGGTTAAAGAAATCCAAGCCCTAGGCTGAACCCTAACCCTAGGCAGATAAATCAGCCTAGTTATAGGGATGCTGCCTAGGAAAAAGCTGTGAAAGCTGCCATGTTGTTGCACTTTTGTACTCCCCTTGGGATGCCTTGAACAGCTGCAGTGTGCCTGGAGCTAAGGGCTTCCTAGTTTTAAAAATCCTAGCCCTAGGCCTAAGCCTAACAGTAACCCTGGGAAGGGAAATCAACCTGGTGTTAGGCTTCTTGCCAAGGAAAAAGCCGTGAAAGCAGCCATGTTGTGGCACTTTTGCACTCCCTTTGGGATGCCTTTGGCAGATGAAGTAAGCCTGGAACTCAGGGCTTCCTGGTTAAAGAAATCCAAGCCCTAGGCTGAACCCTAACCCTAACCCTAGGCAGATAAATCTGCCTAGGTATAGGGATGGTGCCAAGGAAAAAGCTGTGAAAGCTGCCATGTTGTTGCACTTTTGTACTCCCCTTGGGATGCCTTGAACAGCTGCAGTGTGCCTGGAGCTAAGGGCTTCCTAGTTTTAAAAATCCTAGCCCTAGGCCTAAGCCTAACAGTAACCCTGGAAAGGCAAATCAGCCTGGTGTTAGGCTTCTTGCCAAGGAAAATGCCGTGAAAGCAGCCATGTTGTGGCACTTTTGCACTCCCTTTTGGATGCCTTTCACAGCTCCAGTGTGCCTGGAACTCAGGGCTTCCTGATTTTAAAAATCCTAGCCCTAGGCCGAACCCCAGCCCTAAGACGAGAAAGGCAAATCAGCCAGGAATTAGGCATGTCCCCAAGGAAAAAGCTGTGGAGGCAGGCATGTTGTGGTACTTTTGCGCTCTTCTTGGCTAGTCCTTCGCAGCTGCTGTGTTCTTGGAACTCAGGGCTTTCTGGTTAATAGAACCCTTACCCTAGGCGTAACTCAAACCTTAAGCCTAGGAAGGAAAATCAGCCTATGGTTCGGGATGGTCTCATGGAAATATCAGTGGTGGCAGCCAAGTTGCGTCACTTTTGCGCTCCCCTTGGGATGCCTTTCGCAGCTGCAGTGTGCCTGGAGCCCAGGGCTTCCTGGTTTTAAAAGTCCTAGGCCTAAGCCTAACAGTAACCCTAGGAAGGTAAATCAGCCGGGTATTAGGGTTCTTCCTAAGGGAAAAGCCGTGAAAGCAGCCATGTTGTGGCACTTCTGCACTCCCTTTGGGATGCCTTTGGCAGATGAAGTAAGCCTGGAACTCAGGGCTTCCTGGTTAAAGAAATCCAAGCCCTAGGTTGAACCCTAACCCTAGGCAGATAAATCAGCCTAGGTATAGGGATGGTGCCAAGGAAAAAGCTGTGAAAGCTGCCATGTTGTTGCACTTTTGTACTCCCCTTGGGATGCCTTGAACAGCTGCAGTGTGCCTGGAGCTAAGGGCTTCCTAGTTTTAAAAATCCTAGCCCTAGGCCTAAGCCTAACAGTAACCCTGGGAAGGGAAATCAACCTGGTGTTAGGCTTCTTGCCAAGGAAAAAGCCGTGAAAGCAGCCATGTTGTGGCACTTCTGCACTCCCTTTGGGATGCCTTTGGCAGATGAAGTAAGCCTGGAACTCAGGGCTTCCTGGTTAAAGAAATCCAAGCCCTAGGCTGAACCCTAACCCTAACCCTAGGCAGATAAATCTGCCTAGGCATAGGGATGGTGCCAAGGAAAAAGCTGTGAAAGCTGCCATGTTGTTGCACTTTTGTACTCCCCTTGGGATGCCTTGAACAGCTGCAGTGTGCCTGGAGCTAAGGGCTTCCTAGTTTTAAAAATCCTAGCCCTAGGCCTAAGCCTAACAGTAACCCTGGGAAGGCAAATCAGCCTGGTGTTAGGCTTCTTGCCAAGGAAAAAGCCGTGAAATCAGCCATGTTGTGGCACTTTTGCACTCCCTTTTGGATGCCTTTCACAGCTCCAGTGTGCCTGGAACTCAGGGCTTCCTGATTTTAAAAATCCTAGCCCTAGGCCGAACACACCAACCCTAAGACGAGAAAGGCAAATCAGCCAGGAATTAGGCATGTCCCCAAGGAAAAAGCTGTGGAGGCAGGCATGTTGTGGTACTTTTGCGCTCTTCTTGGGTAGTCCTTCGCAGCTGCTGTGTTCTTGGAACTCAGGGCTTTCTGGTTAATAGAACCCTTACCCTAGGCGTAACTCAAACCTTAAGCCTAGGAAGGAAAATCAGCCTATGGTTCGGGATGGTCTCATGGAAATATCAGTGGTGGCAGCCAAGTTGCGTCACTTTTGCGCTCCCCTTGGGATGCCTTTCGCAGCTGCAGTGTGCCTGGAGCCCAGGGCTTCCTGGTTTTAAAAGTCCTAGGCCTAAGCCTAACAGTAACCCTAGGAAGGTAAATCAGCCGGGTATTAGGGTTCTTCCTAAGGGAAAAGCCGTGAAAGCAGCCATGTTGTGGCACTTCTGCACTCCCTTTGGGATGCCTTTGGCAGATGAAGTAAGCCTGGAACACAGGGCTTCCTGGTTAAAGAAATCCAAGCCCTAGGTTGAACCCTAACCCTAGGCAGATAAATCAGCCTAGGTATAGGGATGGTGCCAAGGAAAAAGCTGTGAAAGCTGCCATGTTGTTGCACTTTTGTACTCCCCTTGGGATGCCTTGAACAGCTGCAGTGTGCCTGGAGCTAAGGGCTTCCTAGTTTTAAAAATCCTAGCCCTAGGCCTAAGCCTAACAGTAACCCTGGGAAGGCAAATCAGCCTGGTGTTAGGCTTCTTGCCAAGGAAAAAGCCGTGAAAGCAGCCATGTTGTGGCACTTTTGCACTCCCTTTTGGATGCCTTTCACAGCTCCAGTGTGCCTGGAACTCAGGGCTTCCTGATTTTAAAAATCCTAGCCCTAGGCCGAACACACCAACCCTAAGACGAGAAAGGCAAATCAGCCAGGAATTAGGCATGTCCCCAAGGAAAAAGCTGTGGAGGCAGGCATGTTGTGGTACTTTTGCGCTCTTCTTGGCTAGTCCTTCGCAGCTGCTGTGTTCTTGGAACTCAGGGCTTTCTGGTTAATAGAACCCTTACCCTAGGCGTAACTCAAACCTTAAGCCTAGGAAGGAAAATCAGCCTATGGTTCGGGATGCTCTCATGGAAATATCAGTGGTGGCAGCCAAGTTGCGTCACTTTTGCGCTCCCCTTGGGATGCCTTTCGCAGCTGCAGTGTGCCTGGAGCCCAGGGCTTCCTGGTTTTAAAAGTCCTAGGCCTAAGCCTAACAGTAACCCTAGGAAGGTAAATCAGCCGGGTATTAGGGTTCTTCCTAAGGGAAAAGCCGTGAAAGCAGCCATGTTGTGGCACTTCTGCACTCCCTTTGGGATGCCTTTGGCAGATGAAGTAAGCCTGGAACTCAGGGCTTCCTGGTTAAAGAAATCCAAGCCCTAGGCTGAACCCTAACCCTAACCCTGGGCAGATAAATCAGCCTAGGTATAGGGATGGTGCCAAGGAAAAAGCTGTGAAAGCTGCCATGTTGTTGCACTTTTGTACTCCCCTTGGGATGCCTTGAACAGCTGCAGTGTGCCTGGAGCTCAGGGCTTCCTAGTTTTAAAAATCCTAGCCCTAGGCCTAAGCCTAACAGTAACCCTGGGAAGGCAAATCAGCCTGGTGTTAGGCTTCTTGCCAAGGAAAAAGCCGTGAAAGCAGCCATGTTGTGGCACTTTTGCACTCCCTTTTGGATGCCTTTCACAGCTCCAGTGTGCCTGGAACTCAGGGCTTCCTGATTTTAAAAATCCTAGCCCTAGGCCGAACCCCAACCCTAAGACGAGAAAGGCAAATCAGCCAGGAATTAGGCATGTCCCCAAGGAAAAAGCTGTGGAGGCAGGCATGTTGTGGTACTTTTGCGCTCTTCTTGGCTAGTCCTTCGCAGCTGCTGTGTTCTTGGAACTCAGGGCTTTCTGGTTAATAGAACCCTTACCCTAGGCGTAACTCAAACCTTAAGCCTAGGAAGGAAAATCAGCCTATGGTTCGGGATGCTCTCATGGAAATATCAGTGGTGGCAGCCAAGTTGCGTCACTTTTGCGCTCCCCTTGGGATGCCTTTCGAGCTGCAGTGTGCCTGGAGCCCAGGGCTTCCTGGTTTTAAAAGTCCTAGGCCTAAGCCTAACAGTAACCCTAGGAAGGTAAATCAGCCGGGTATTAGGGTTCTTCCTAAGGGAAAAGCCGTGAAAGCAGCCATGTTGTGGCACTTCTGCACTCCCTTTGGGATGCCTTTGGCAGATGAAGTAAGCCTGGAACTCAGGGCTTCCTGGTTAAAGAAATCCAAGCCCTAGGTTGAACCCTAACCCTAGGCATATAAATCAGCCTAGGTATAGGGATGGTGCCAAGGAAAAAGCCGTGAAAGCAGCCATGTTGTGGCACTTCCTCACTCCCTTTGGGATGCCTTTGGCAGATGAAGTAAGCCTGGAACTCAGGGCTTCCTGGTTAAAGAAATCCAAGCCCTAGGCTGAACCCTAACCCTAACCCTGGGCAGATAAATCAGCCTAGGTATAGGGATGGTGCCAAGGAAAAAGCTGTGAAAGCTGCCATGTTGTTGCACTTTTGTACTCCCCTTGGGATGCCTTGAACAGCTGCAGTGTGCCTGGAGCTAAGGGCTTCCTAGTTTTAAAAATCCTAGCCCTAGGCCTAAGCCTAACAGTAACCCTGGGAAGGCAAATCAGCCTGGTGTTAGGCTTCTTGCCAAGGAAAAAGCCGTGAAAGCAGCCATGTTGTGGCACTTTTGCACTCCCTTTTGGATGCCTTTCACAGCTCCAGTGTGCCTGGAACTCAGGGCTTCCTGATTTTAAAAATCCTAGCCCTAGGCCGAACCCCAACCCTAAGACGAGAAAGGCAAATCAGCCAGGAATTAGGCATGTCCCCAAGGAAAAAGCTGTGGAGGCAGGCATGTTGTGGTACTTTTGCGCTCTTCTTGGGTAGTCCTTCGCAGCTGCTGTGTTCTTGGAACTCAGGGCTTTCTGGTTAATAGAACCCTTACCCTAGGCGTAACTCAAACCTTAAGCCTAGGAAGGAAAATCAGCCTATGGTTCGGGATGCTCTCATGGAAATATCAGTGGTGGCAGCCAAGTTGCGTCACTTTTGCGCTCCCCTTGGGATGCCTTTCGAGCTGCAGTGTGCCTGGAGCCCAGGGCTTCCTGGTTTTAAAAGTCCTAGGCCTAAGCCTAACAGTAACCCTAGGAAGGTAAATCAGCCGGGTATTAGGGTTCTTCCTAAGGGAAAAGCCGTGAAAGCAGCCATGTTGTGGCACTTCTGCACTCCCTTTGGGATGCCTTTGGCAGATGAAGTAAGCCTGGAACTCAGGGCTTCCTGGTTAAAGAAATCCAAGCCCTAGGTTGAACCCTAACCCTAGGCATATAAATCAGCCTAGGTATAGGGATGGTGCCAAGGAAAAAGCCGTGAAAGCAGCCATGTTGTGGCACTTCCTCACTCCCTTTGGGATGCCTTTGGCAGATGAAGTAAGCCTGGAACTCAGGGCTTCCTGGTTAAAGAAATCCAAGCCCTAGGCTGAACCCTAACCCTAACCCTGGGCAGATAAATCAGCCTAGGTATAGGGATGGTGCCAAGGAAAAAGCTGTGAAAGCTGCCATGTTGTTGCACTTTTGTACTCCCCTTGGGATGCCTTGAACAGCTGCAGTGTGCCTGGAGCTAAGGGCTTCCTAGTTTTAAAAATCCTAGCCCTAGGCCTAAGCCTAACAGTAACCCTGGGAAGGGAAATCAGCCTGGTGTTAGGCTTCTTGCCAAGGAAAAAGCCGTGAAAGCAGCCATGTTGTGGCACTTTTGCACTCCCTTTTGGATGCCTTTCACAGCTCCAGTGTGCCTGGAACTCAGGGCTTCCTGATTTTAAAAATCCTAGCCCTAGGCCGAACCCCAGCCCTAAGACGAGAAAGGCAAATCAGCCAGGAATTAGGCATGTCCCCAAGGAAAAAGCTGTGGAGGCAGGCATGTTGTGGTACTTTTGCGCTCTTCTTGGGTAGTCCTTCGCAGCTGCTGTGTTCTTGGAACTCAGGGCTTTCTGGTTAATAGAACGCTTACCCTAGGCGTAACTCAAACCTTAAGCCTAGGAAGGAAAATCAGCCTATGGTTCGGGATGGTCTCATGGAAATATCAGTGGTGGCAGCCAAGTTGCGTCACTTTTGCGCTCCCCATGAGATGCCTGTCGCAGCTGCAGTGTGCCTGGAGCCCAGGGCTTCCTGGTTTTAAAAGTCCTAGGCCTAAGCCTAACAGTAACCCTAGGAAGGTAAATAAGCCGGGTATTAGGGTTCCTCCTAAGGGAAAAGCCGTGAAAGCAGCCATGTTGTGGCACTTCTGCACTCCCTTTGGGATGCCTTTGGCAGATGAAGTAAGCCTGGAACTCAGGGCTTCCTGGTTAAAGAAATCCAAGCCCTAGGCTGAACCCTAACCCTAACCCTGGGCAGATAAATCAGCCTAGGTATAGGGATGGTGCCAAGGAAAAAGCTGTGAAAGCTGCCATGTTGTTGCACTTTTGTACTCCCCTTGGGATGCCTTGAACAGCCGCAGTGTGCCTGGAGCTAAGGGCTTCCTAGTTTTAAAAATCCTAGCCCTAGGCCTAAGCCTAACAGTAACCCTGGGAAGGGAAATCAGCCTGGTGTTAGGCTTCTTGCCAAGGAAAAAGCCGTGAAAGCAGCCATGTTGTGGCACTTTTGCACTCCCTTTTGGATGTCTTTCACAGCTCCAGTGCGCCTGGAACTCAGGGCTTCCTGATTTTAAAAATCCTAGCCCTATGCCGAACCCCAGCCCTAAGACTAGAAAGGCAAATCAGCCAGGAATTAGGCATGTCCCCAAGGAAAAAGCTGTGGAGGCAGGCATGTTGTAGTACTTTTGCGCTCTTCTTGGCTAGTCCTTCGCAGCTGCTGTGTTCTTGGAACTCAGGGCTTTCTGGTTAATAGAACCCTTACCCTAGGCGTAACTCAAACCTTAACCCTAGGAAGGAAAATCAGCCTATGGTTCGGGATGGTCTCATGGAAATATCAGTGGTGGCAGCCAAGTTGCGTCACTTTTGCGCTCCCCTTGGGATGCCTTTCGCAGCTGCAGTGTGCCTGGAGCCCAGGGCTTCCTGGTTTTAAAAGTCCTAGGCCTAAGCCTAACAGTAACCCTAGGAAGGTAAATCAGCCGGGTATTAGGGTTCTTCCTAAGGGAAAAGCCGTGAAAGCAGCCATGTTGTGGCACTTCTGCACTCCCTTTGGGATGCCTTTGGCAGATGAAGTAAGCCTGGAACTCAGGGCTTCCTGGTTAAAGAAATCCAAGCCCTAGGCTGAACCCTAACCCTAACCCTAGGCAGATAAATCAGCCTAGGTATAGGGATGGTGCCAAGGAAAAAGATGTGAAAGCTGCCATGTTGTTGCACTTTTGTACTCCCCTTGGGATGCCTTGAACAGCTGCAGTGTGCCTGGAGCTAAGGGCTTCCTAGTTTTAAAAATCCTAGCCCTAGGCCTAAGCCTAACAGTAACCCTGGGAAGGCAAATCAGCCAGGAATTAGGCATGTCCCCAAGGAAAAAGCTGTGGAGGCAGGCATGTTTTGGTACTTTTGCGCTCTTCTTGGCTAGTCCTTCGCAGCTGCTGCGTTCTTGGAACTCAGGGCTTTCTGGTTAATAGAACCCTTACCCTAGGCGTAACTCAAACCTTAAGCCTAGGAAGGAAAATCAGCCTATGGTTCGGGATGGTCTCATGGAAATATCAGTGGTGGCAGACAAGTTGCGTCACTTTTGCGCTCCCCTTGGGATGCCTTTCGCAGCTGCAGTGTGCCTGGAGCCCAGGGCTTCCTGGTTTTAAAAGTCCTAGGCCTAAGCCTAACAGTAACCCTAGGAAGGTAAATCAGCCGGATATTAGGGTTCGTCCTAAGGGAAAAGCCGTGAAAGCAGCCATGTTGTGGCACTTCTGCACTCCCTTTGGGATGCCTTTAGCAGATGAAGTAAGCCTGGAACTCAGGGCTTCCTGGTTAAAGAAATCCAAGCCCTAGGTTGAACCCTAACCCTAGGCAGATAAATCAGCCTAGGTATAGGGATGGTGCCAAGGAAAAAGCTGTGAAAGCTGCCATGTTGTTGCACTTTTGTACTCCCCTTGGGATGCCTTGAACAGCTGCAGTGTGCCTGGAGCTCAGGGCTTCCTGATTTTAAAAATCCTAGCCCTAGGCCGAACCCCAACCCTAAGACGAGAAAGGCAAATCAGCCAGGAATTAGGCATGTCCCCAAGGAAAAAGCTGTGGAGGCAGGCATGTTGTGGTACTTTTGCGCTCTTCTTGGCTAGTCCTTCGCAGCTGCTGTGTTCTTGGAACTCAGGGCTTTCTGGTTAATAGAACCCTTACCCTAGGCGTAACTCAAACCTTAAGCCTAGGAAGGAAAATCAGCCTATGGTTCGGGATGCTCTCATGGAAATATCAGTGGTGGCAGACAAGTTGCGTCACTTTTGCGCTCCCCTTGGGATGCCTTTCGCAGCTGCAGTGTGCCTGGAGCCCAGGGCTTCCTGGTTTTAAAAGTCCTAGGCCTAAGCCTAACAGTAACCCTAGGAAGGTAAATCAGCCGGGTATTAGGGTTCTTCCTAAGGGAAAAGCCGTGAAAGCAGCCATGTTGTGGCACTTCTGCACTCCCTTTGGGATGCCTTTGGCAGATGAAGTAAGCCTGGAACTCAGGGCTTCCTGGTTAAAGAAATCCAAGCCCTAGGCTGAACCCTAACCCTAACCCAAGGCAGATAAATCAGCCTAGGTATAGGGATGGTGCCAAGGAAAAAGCTGTGAAAGCTGCCATGTTGTTGCACTTTTGTACTCCCCTTGGGATGCCTTGAACAGCTGCAGTGTGCCTGGAGCTCAGGGCTTCCTAGTTTTAAAAATCCTAGCCCTAGGCCTAAGCCTAACAGTAACCCTGGGAAGGCAAATCAGCCTGGTGTTAGGCTTCTTGCCAAGGAAAAAGCCGTGAAAGCAGCCATGTTGTGGCACTTTTGCACTCCCTTTTGGATGCCTTTCACAGCTCCAGTGTGCCTGGAACTCAGGGCTTCCTGATTTTAAAAATCCTAGCCCTAGGCCGAACCTCAACCCTAAGACGAGAAAGGCAAATCAGCCAGGAATTAGGCATGTCCCCAAGGAAAAAGCTGTGGAGGCAGGCATGTTGTGGTACTTTTGCACTCTTCTTGGGTAGTCCTTCGCAGCTGCTGGGTTCTTGGAACTCAGGGCTTTCTGGTTAATAGAACCCTTACCCTAGGCGTAACTCAAACCTTAACCCTAGGAAGGAAAATCAGCCTATGGTTCGGGATGCTCTCATGGAAATATCAGTGGTGGCAGCCAAGTTGCGTCACTTTTGTGCTCCCCTTGGGATGCCTTTCGCAGCTGCAGTGTGCCTGGAGCCCAGGGCTTCCTGGTTTTAAAAATCCTAGGCCTAAGCCTAACAGTAACCCTAGGAAGGTAAATCAGCCGGGTATTAGGGTTCTTCCTAAGGGAAAAGCCGTGAAAGCAGCCATGTTGTGGCACTTCTGCACTCCCTTTGGGATGCCTTTGGCAGATGAAGTAAGCCTGGAACTCAGGGCTTCCTGGTTAAAGAAATCCAAGCCCTAGGTTGAACCCTAACCCTAGGCATATAAATCAGCCTAGGTATAGGGATGGTGCCAAGGAAAAAGCCGTGAAAGCGGCCATGTTGTGGCACTTCTGCACTCCCTTTGGGATGCCTTTGGCAGATGAAGTAAGCCTGGAACTCAGGGCTTCCTGGTTAAAGAAATCCAAGCCCTAGGCTGAACCCTAACCCTAACCCTAGGCAGATAAATCAGCCTAGGTATAGGGATGGTGCCAAGGAAAAAGCTGTGAAAGCTGCCATGTTGTTGCACTTCTGTACTCCCCTTGGGATGCCTTGAACAGATGCAGTGTGCCTGGAGCTAAGGGCTTCCTAGTTTTGAAAATCCTAGCCCTAGGCCTAAGCCTAACAGTAACCCTGGGAAGGCAAATCAGCCAGGAATTAGGCATGTCCCCAAGGACAAAGCTGTGGAGGCAGGCATGTTGTGGTACTTTTGCGCTCTTCTTGGCTAGTCCTTCGCAGCTGCTGTGTTCTTGGAACTCAGGGCTTTCTGGTTAATAGACCCTTACCCTAGGCGTAACTCAAACCTTAACCCTAGGAAGGAAAATCAGCCTATGGTTCGGGATGCTCTCATGGAATTATCAGTGGTGGCAGCCAAGTTGCGTCACTTTTGCGCTCCCCTTGGGATGCCTTTCGCAGCTGCAGTGTGCCTGAAGCCCAGGGCTTCCTGGTTTTAAAAGTCCTAGGCCTAAGCCTAACAGTAACCCTAGGAAGGTAAATCAGCCGGGTATTAGGGTTCTTCCTAAGGGAAAAGCCGTGAAAGCAGTCATGTTGTGGCACTTCTGCACTCCCTTTGGGATGCCTTTGGCAGATGAAGTAAGCCTGGAACTCAGGGCTTCCTGGTTAAAGAAATCCAAGCCCTAGGCTGAACCCTAACCCTAACCCTAGGCAGATAAATCAGCCAAGGTATAGGGATGGTGCCAAGGAAAAAGCTGAGAAAGCTGCCATGTTGTTGCACTTTTGTACTCCTCTTGGGATGCCTTGAACAGCTGCAGTGTGCCTGGAGCTAAGGGCTTCCTAGTTTTAAAAATCCTAGCCCTAGGCCTAAGCCTAACAGTAACCCTGGGAAGGGAAATCAGCCTGGTGTTAGGCTTCTTGCCAAGGAAAAAGCCGTGAAAGCAGCCATGTTGTGGCACTTTTGCACTCCCTTTTGGATGCCTTTCACAGCTCCAGTGTGCCTGGAACTCAGGGCTTCCTGATTTTAAAAATCCTAGCCCTAGGCCGAACCTCAACCCTAAGACGAGAAAGGCAAATCAGCCAGGAATTAGGCATGTCCCCAAGGAAAAAGCTGTGGAGGCAGGCATGTTGTGGTACTTTTGCACTCTTCCTGGGTAGTCCTTCGCAGCTGCTGGGTTCTTGGAACTCAGGGCTTTCTGGTTAATAGAACCCTTACCCTAGGCGTAACTCAAACCTTAACCCTAGGAAGGAAAATCAGCCTATGGTTCGGGATGCTCTCATGGAAATATCAGTGGTGGCAGTCAAGTTGCGTCACTTTTGTGCTCCCCTTGGGATGCCTTTCGCAGCTGCAGTGTGCCTGGAGCCCAGGGCTTCCTGGTTTTAAAAGTCCTAGGCCTAAGCCTAACAGTAACCCTAGGAAGGTAAATCAGCCGGGTATTAGGGTTCTTCCTAAGGGAAAAGCCGTGAAAGCAGCCATGTTGTGGCACTTCTGCACTCCCTTTGGGATGCCTTTGGCAGATGAAGTAAGCCTGGAACTCAGGGCTTCCTGGTTAAAGAAATCCAAGCCCTAGGTTGAACCCTAACCCTAGGCATATAAATCAGCCTAGGTATAGGGATGGTGCCAAGGAAAAAGCCGTGAAAGCGGCCATGTTGTGGCACTTCTGCACTCCCTTTGGGATGCCTTTGGCAGATGAA
Source organism: Ammospiza caudacuta (assembly GCF_027887145.1). Taxonomy (NCBI): domain Eukaryota; kingdom Metazoa; phylum Chordata; class Aves; order Passeriformes; family Passerellidae; genus Ammospiza; species Ammospiza caudacuta. The sequence goes on from NC_080619.1 coordinate 850,830, forward strand.
GTAAGCCTGGAACTCAGGGCTTCCTGGTTAAAGAAATCCAAGCCCTAGGTTGAACCCTAACCCTAGGCAGATAAATCAGCCTAGGTATAGGGATGGTGCCAAGGAAAAAGCTGTGAAAGCTGCCATGTTGTTGCACTTTTGTACTCCCCTTGGGATGCCTTGAACAGCTGCAGTGTGCCTGGAGCTAAGGGCTTCCTAGTTTTAAAAATCCTAGATCTAGGCCTAAGCCTAACAGTAACCCTGGGAAGGGAAATCAGCCTGGTGTTAGGCTTCTTGCCAAGGAAAAAGCCGTGAAAGCAGCCATGTTGTGGCACTTTTGCACTCCCTTTTGGATGCCTTTCACAGCTCCAGTGTGCCTGGAACTCAGGGCTTCCTGATTTTAAAAATCCTAGCCCTATGCCGAACCCCAGCCCTTAGACGAGAAAGGCAAATCAGCCAGGAATTAGGCATGTCCCCAAGGAAAAAGCTGTGGAGGCAGGCATGTTGTGGTACTTTTGCGCTCTTCTTGGCTAGTCCTTCGCAGCTGCTGTGTTCTTGGAACTCAGGGCTTTCTGGTTAATAGAACCCTTACCCTAGGCGTAACTCAAACCTTAAGCCTAGGAAGGAAAATCAGCCTATGGTTCGGGATGGTCTCATGGAAATATCAGTGGTGGCAGACAAGTTGCGTCACTTTTGCGCTCCCCTTGGGATGCCTTTCGCAGCTGCAGTGTGCCTGGAGCCCAGGGCTTCCTGGTTTTAAAAGTCCTAGGCCTAAGCCTAACAGTAACCCTAGGAAGGTAAATCAGCCGGGTATTAGGGTTCTTCCTAAGGGAAAAGCCGTGAAAGCAGCCATGTTGTGGCACTTCTGCACTCCCTTTGGGATGCCTTTGGCAGATGAAGTAAGCCTGGAACTCAGGGCTTCCTGGTTAAAGAAATCCAAGCCCTAGGTTGAACCCTAACCCTAACCCTAACCCTAGGCAGATAAATCAGCCTAGGTATAGGGATGGTGCCAAGGAAAAAGCTGTGAAAGCTGCCATGTTGTTGCACTTTTGTACTCCCCTTGGGATGCCTTGAACAGCTGCAGTGTGCCTGGAGCTCAGGGCTTCCTGATTTTAAATATCCTAGCCCTAGGCCGAACCCCAACCCTAAGACGAGAAAGGCAAATCAGCCAGGAATTAGGCATGTCCCCAAGGAAAAAGCTGTGGAGGCAGGCATGTTGTGGTACTTTTGCACTCTTCTTGGGTAGTCCTTCGCAGCTGCTGTGTTCTTGGAACTCAGGGCTTTCTGGTTAATAGAACCCTTACCCTAGGCGTAACTCAAACCTTAAGCCTAGGAAGGAAAATCAGCCTATGGTTCGGGATGCTCTCATGGAAATATCAGTGGTGGCAGCCAAGTTGCGTCACTTTTGCGCTCCCCTTGGGATGCCTTTCGCAGCTGCAGTGTGCCTGGAGCCCAGGGCTTCCTGGTTTTAAATGTCCTAGGCCTAAGCCTAACAGTAACCCTAGGAAGGTAAATCAGCCGGGTATTAGGGTTCTTCCTAAGGGAAAAGCCGTGAAAGCAGCCATGTTGTGGCACTTCTGCACTCCCTTTGGGATGCCTTTGGCAGATGAAGTAAGCCCGGAACTCCGGGCTTCCTGGTTAAGAAATCCAAAACCTAGGTTGAACCCTAACCTTAGGCAGATAAATCAGCCTAGGTATAGGGATGGTGCCAAGGAAAAAGCTGTGAAAGCTGCCATGTTGTTGCACTTTTGTACTCCCCTTGGGATGCCTTGAACAGCTGCAGTGTGCCTGGAGCTAAGGGCTTCCTAGTTTTGAAAATCCTAGCCCTAGGCCTAAGCCTAACAGTAACCCTGGGAAGGCAAATCAGCCAGGAATTAGGCATGTCCCCAAGGAAAAAGCTGTGGAGGCAGGCATGTTGTGGTACTTTTGCGCTCTTCTTGGGTAGTCCTTCGCAGCTGCTGTGTTCTTGGAACTCAGGGCTTTCTGGTTAATAGACCCTTACCCTAGGCGTAACTCAAACCTTAAGCCTAGGAAGGAAAATCAGCCTATGGTTCGGGATGCTCTCATGGAATTATCAGTGGTGGCAGCCAAGTTGCGTCACTTTTCAGCTCCCCTTGGGATGCCTTTCGCAGCTGCAGTGTGCCTGAAGCCCAGGGCTTCCTGGTTTTAAAAGTCCTAGGCCTAAGCCTAACAGTAACCCTAGGAAGGTAAATCAGCCGGGTATTAGGGTTCTTCCTAAGGGAAAAGCCGTGAAAGCAGTCATGGGTTGGCACTTCTGCACTCCCTTTGGGATGCCTTTGGCAGATGAAGTAAGCCTGGAACTCAGGGCTTCCTGGTTAAAGAAATCCAAGCCCTAGGCTGAACCCTAACCCTAACCCTAGGCAGATAAATCAGCCAAGGTATAGGGATGGTGCCAAGGAAAAAGCTGAGAAAGCTGCCATGTTGTTGCACTTTTGTACTCCCCTTGGGATGCCTTGAACAGCTGCAGTGTGCCTGGAGCTAAGGGCTTCCTAGTTTTAAAAATCCTAGCCCTAGGCCTAAGCCTAACAGTAACCCTGGGAAGGGAAATCAGCCTGGTGTTAGGCTTCTTGCCAAGGAAAAAGCCGTGAAAGCAGCCATGTTGTGGCACTTTTGCACTCCCTTTTGGATGCCTTTCACAGCTCCAGTGTGCCTGGAACTCAGGGCTTCCTGATTTTAAAAATCCTAGCCCTAGGCCGAACCTCAACCCTAAGACGAGAAAGGCAAATCAGCCAGGAATTAGGCATGTCCCCAAGGAAAAAGCTGTGGAGGCAGGCATGTTGTGGTACTTTTGCACTCTTCTTGGGTAGTCCTTCGCAGCTGCTGTGTTCTTGGAACTCAGGGCTTTCTGGTTAATAGAACCCTTACCCTAGGCGTAACTCAAACCTTAACCCTAGGAAGGAAAATCAGCCTATGGTTCGGGATGCTCTCATGGAAATATCAGTGGTGGCAGCCAAGTTGCGTCACTTTTGTGCTCCCCTTGGGATGCCTTTCGCAGCTGCAGTGTGCCTGGAGCCCAGGGCTTCCTGGTTTTAAAAATCCTAGGCCTAAGCCTAACAGTAACCCTAGGAAGGTAAATCAGCCGGGTATTAGGGTTCTTCCTAAGGGAAAAGCCGTGAAAGCAGCCATGTTGTGGCACTTCTGCACTCCCTTTGGGATGCCTTTGGCAGATGAAGTAAGCCTGGAACTCAGGGCTTCCTGGTTAAAGAAATCCAAGCCCTAGGTTGAACCCTAACCCTAGGCATATAAATCAGCCTAGGTAGAGGGATGGTGCCAAGGAAAAAGCCGTGAAAGCGGCCATGTTGTGGCACTTCTGCACTCCCTTTGGGATGCCTTTGGCAGATGAAGTAAGCCTGGAACTCAGGGCTTCCTGGTTAAAGAAATCCAAGCCCTAGGCTGAACCCTAACCCTAACCCTAGGCAGATAAATCAGCCTAGGTATAGGGATGGTGCCAAGGAAAAAGCTGTGAAAGCTGCCATGTTGTTGCACTTTTGTACTCCCCTTGGGATGCCTTGAACAGCTGCAGTGTGCCTGGAGCTAAGGGCTTCCTAGTTTTGAAAATCCTAGCCCTAGGCCTAAGCCTAACAGTAACCCTGGGAAGGGAAATCAGCCTGGTGTTAGGCTTCTTGCCAAGGAAAAAGCCGTGAAAGCAGCCATGTTGTGGCACTTTTGCACTCCCTTTTGGATGCCTTTCACAGCTCCAGTGTGCCTGGAGCTCAGGGCTTCCTGATTTTAAAAATCCTAGCCCTAGGCCGAACCCCAGCCCTAAGACGAGAAAGGCAAATCAGCCAGGAATTAGGCATGTCCCCAAGGAAAAAGCTGTGGAGGCAGGCATGTTGTGGTACTTTTGCGCTCTTCTTGGCTAGTCCTTCGCAGCTGCTGTGTTCTTGGAACTCAGGGCTTTCTGGTTAATAGAACCCTTACCCTAGGCGTAACTCAAACCTTAACCCTAGGAAGGAAAATCAGCCTATGGTTCGGGATGCTCTCATGGAAATATCAGTGGTGGCAGCCAAGTTGCGTCACTTTTGCGCTCCCCTTGGGATGCCTTTCGCAGCTGCAGTGTGCCTGGAGCCCAGGGCTTCCTGGTTTTAAAAGTCCTAGGCCTAAGCCTAACAGTAACCCTAGGAAGGTAAATCAGCCGGGTATTAGGGTTCCTCCTAAGGGAAAAGCCGTGAAAGCAGCCATGTTGTGGCACTTCTGCACTCCCTTTGGGATGCCTTTGGCAGATGAAGTAAGCCTGGAACTCAGGGCTTCCTGGTTAAAGAAATCCAAGCCCTAGGCTGAACCCTAACCCTAACCCTAGGCAGATAAATCAGCCTAGGTATAGGGATGGTGCCAAGGAAAAAGCTGTGAAAGCTGCCATGTTGTTGCACTTTTGCGCTCCCCTTGGGATGCCTTGAACAGCTGCAGTGTGCCTGAAGCCCAGGGCTTCCTGAGTTTAAAAATCCTAGGCCTAAGCCTAACAGTAACCCTAGGAAGGTAAATCAGCCGGGTATTAGGGTTCTTCCTAAGGGAAAAGCCGTGAAAGCAGCCATGTTGTGGCACTTCTGCACTCCCTTTGGGATGCCTTTGACAGATGAAGTAAGCCTGGAATTCAGGGCTTCCTGGTTAAAGAAATCCAAGCCCTAGGTTGAACCCTAACCCTAGGCATATAAATCAGCCTAGGTATAGGGATGGTGCCAAGGAAAAAGCCGTGAAAGCGGCCATGTTGTGGCACTTCTGCACACCCTTTGGGATGCCTTTGGCAGATAAAGTAAGCCTGGAACTCAGGGCTTCCTGGTTAAAGAAATCCAAGCCCTAGGCTGAACCCTAACCCTAACCCTAGGCAGATAAATCAGCCTAGGTATTGGGATGGTGCCAAGGAAAAAGCTGTGAAAGCTGCCATGTTGTTGCACTTCTGTACTCCCCTTGGGATGCCTTGAACAGCTGCAGTGTGCCTGGAGCTAAGGGCTTCCTAGTTTTGAAAATCCTAGCCCTAGGCCTAAGCCTAACAGTAACCCTGGGAAGGCAAATCAGCCAGGAATTAGGCATGTCCCCAAGGAAAAAGCTGTGGAGGCAGGCATGTTGTGGTACTTTTGCGCTCTTCTTGGCTAGTCCTTCGCAGCTGCTGTGTTCTTGGAACTCAGGGCTTTCTGGTTAATAGACCCTTACCCTAGGCGTAACTCAAACCTTAAGCCTAGGAAGGAAAATCAGCCTATGGTTCGGGATGCTCTCATGGAATTATCAGTGGTGGCAGCCAAGTTGCGTCACTTTTGCGCTCCCCTTGGGATGCCTTTCGCAGCTGCAGTGTGCCTGAAGCCCAGGGCTTCCTGGTTTTAAAAGTCCTAGGCCTAAGCCTAACAGTAACCCTAGGAAGGTAAATCAGCCGGGTATTAGGGTTCTTCCTAAGGGAAAAGCCGTGAAAGCAGCCATGTTGTGGCACTTCTGCACTCCCTTTGGGATGCCTTTGGCAGATGAAGTAAGCCTGGAACTCAGGGCTTCCTGGTTAAAGAAATCCAAGCCCTAGGCTGAACCCTAACCCTAACCCTAGGCAGATAAATCAGCCAAGGTATAGGGATGGTGCCAAGGAAAAAGCTGAGAAAGCTGCCATGTTGTTGCACTTTTGTACTCCCCTTGGGATGCCTTGAACAGCTGCAGTGTGCCTGGAGCTAAGGGCTTCCTAGTTTTAAAAATCCTAGCCCTAGGCCTAAGCCTAACAGTAACCCTGGGAAGGGAAATCAGCCTGGTGTTAGGCTTCTTGCCAAGGAAAAAGCCGTGAAAGCAGCCATGTTGTGGCACTTTTGCACTCCCTTTTGGATGCCTTTCACAGCTCCAGTGTGCCTGGAACTCAGGGCTTCCTGATTTTAAAAATCCTAGCCCTAGGCCGAACCCCAACCCTAAGACGACAAAGGCAAATCAGCCAGGAATTAGGCATGTCCCCAAGGAAAAAGCTGGGGAGGCAGGCATGTTGTGGTACTTTTGCACTCTTCTTGGGTAGTCCTTCGCAGCTGCTGTGTTCTTGGAACTCTGGGCTTTCTGGTTAATAGAACCCTTACCCTAGGCGTAACTCAAACCTTAACCCTAGGAAGGAAAATCAGCCTATGGTTCGGGATGCTCTCATGGAAATATCAGTGGTGGCAGCCAAGTTGCGTCACTTTTGTGCTCCCCTTGGGATGCCTTTCGCAGCTGCAGTGTGCCTGGAGCCCAGGGCTTCCTGGTTTCAAAAATCCTAGGCCTAAGCCTAACAGTAACCCTAGGAAGGTAAATCAGCCGGGTATTAGGGTTCTTCCTAAGGGAAAAGCCGTGAAAGCAGCCATGTTGTGGCACTTCTGCACTCCCTTTGGGATGCCTTTGGCAGATGAAGTAAGCCTGGAACTCAGGGCTTCCTGGTTAAAGAAATCCAAGCCCTAGGTTGAACACTAACCCTAGGCAGATAAATCAGCCTAGGTATAGGGATGGTGCCAAGGAAAAAGCCGTGAAAGCAGCCATGTTGTGGCACTTCTGCACTCCCTTTGGGATGCCTTTGGCAGATGAAGTAAGCCTGGAACTCAGGGCTTCCTGGTTAAAGAAATCCAAGCCCTAGGCTGAACCCTAACCCTAACCCTAGGCAGATAAATCAGCCTAGGTATAGGGATGGTGCCAAGGAAAAAGCTGTGAAAGCTGCCATGTTGTTGCACTTTTGTACTCCCCTTGGGATGCCTTGAACAGCTGCAGTGTGCCTGGAGCTAAGGGCTTCCTAGTTTTAAAAATCCTAGCCCTAGGCCTAAGCCTAACAGTAACCCTGGGAAGGGAAATCAGCCTGGTGTTAGGCTTCTTGCCAAGGTAAAAGCCGTGAAAGCAGCCATGTTGTGGCACTTTTGCACTCCCTTTTGGATGCCTTTCACAGCTCCAGTGTGCCTGGAACTCAGGGCTTCCTGATTTTAAAAATCCTAGCCCTAGGCCGAACCCCAGCCCTAAGACGAGAAAGGCAAATCAGCCAGGAATTAGGCATGTCCCCAAGGAAAAAGCTGTGGAGGCAGGCATGTTGTGGTACTTTTGCACTCTTCTTGGGTAGTCCTTCGCAGCTGCTGTGTTCTTGGAACTCAGGGCTTTCTGGTTAATAGAACCCTTACCCTAGGCGTAACTCAAACCTTAAGCCTAGGAAGGAAAATCAGCCTATGGTTCGGGATGGTCTCATGGAAATATCAGTGGTGGCAGCCAAGTTGCGTCACTTTTGTGCTCCCCTTGGGATGCCTTTCGCAGCTGCAGTGTGCCTGGAGCCCAGGGCTTCCTGGTTTTAAAAGTCCTAGGCCTAAGCCTAACAGTAACCCTAGGAAGGTAAATCAGCCGGGTATTAGGGTTCCTCCTAAGGGAAAAGCCGTGAAAGCAGCCATGTTGTGGCACTTCTGCACTCCCTTTGGGATGCCTTTGGCAGATGAAGTAAGCCTGGAACTCAGGGCTTCCTGGTTAAAGAAATCCAAGCCCTAGGCTGAACCCTAACCCTAACCCTAGGCAGATAAATCAGCCTAGGTATAGGGATGGTGCCAAGGAAAAAGCTGTGAAAGCTGCCATGTTGTTGCACTTTTGCGCTCCCCTTGGGATGCCTTGAACAGCTGCAGTGTGCCTGAAGCCCAGGGCTTCCTGAGTTTAAAAATCCTAGGCCTAAGCCTAACAGTAACCCTAGGAAGGTAAATCAGCCGGGTATTAGGGTTCTTCCTAAGGGAAAAGCCGTGAAAGCAGCCATGTTGTGGCACTTCTGCACTCCCTTTGGGATGCCTTTGACAGATGAAGTAAGCCTGGAACTCAGGGCTTCCTGGTTAAAGAAATCCAAGCCCTAGGTTGAACCCTAACCCTAGGCAGATAAATCAGCCTAGGTATAGGGATGGTGCCAAGGAAAAAGCCGTGAAAGCGGCCATGTTGTGGCACTTCTGCACACCCTTTGGGATGCCTTTGGCAGATAAAGTAAGCCTGGAACTCAGGGCTTCCTGGTTAAAGAAATCCAAGCCCTAGGCTGAACCCTAACCCTAACCCTAGGCAGATAAATCAGCCTAGGTATAGGGATGGTGCCAAGGAAAAAGCTGTGAAAGCTGCCATGTTGTTGCACTTCTGTACTCCCCTTGGGATGCCTTGAACAGCTGCAGTGTGCCTGGAGCTAAGGGCTTCCTAGTTTTAAAAATCCTAGCCCTAGGCCTAAGCCTAACAGTAACCCTGGGAAGGCAAATCAGCCAGGAATTAGGCATGTCCCCAAGGAAAAAGCTGTGGAGGCAGGCATGTTGTGGTACTTTTGCGCTCTTCTTGGCTAGTCCTTCGCAGCTGCTGTGTTCTTGGAACTCAGGGCTTTCTGGTTAATAGACCCTTACCCTAGGCGTAACTCAAACCTTAACCCTAGGAAGGAAAATCAGCCTATGGTTCGGGATGCTCTCATGGAATTATCAGTGGTGGCAGCCAAGTTGCGTCACTTTTGCGCTCCCCTTGGGATGCCTTTCGCAGCTGCAGTGTGCCTGAAGCCCAGGGCTTCCTGGTTTTAAAAGTCCTAGGCCTAAGCCTAACAGTAACCCTAGGAAGGTAAATCAGCCGGGTATTAGGGTTCTTCCTAAGGGAAAAGCCGTGAAAGCAGCCATGTTGTGGCACTTCTGCACTCCCTTTGGGATGCCTTTGGCAGATGAAGTAAGCCTGGAACTCAGGGCTTCCTGGTTAAAGAAATCCAAGCCCTAGGCTGAACCCTAACCCTAACCCTAGGCAGATAAATCAGCCTAGGTATAGGGATGGTGCCAAGGAAAAAGCTGAGAAAGCTGCCATGTTGTTGCACTTTTGTACTCCCCTTGGGATGCCTTGAACAGCTGCAGTGTGCCTGGAGCTAAGGGCTTCCTAGTTTTAAAAATCCTAGCCCTAGGCCTAAGCCTAACAGTAACCCTGGGAAGGGAAATCAGCCTGGTGTTAGGCTTCTTGCCAAGGAAAAAGCCGTGAAAGCAGCCATGTTGTGGCACTTTTGCACTCCCTTTTGGATGCCTTTCACAGCTGCAGTGTGCCTGGAACTCAGGGCTTCCTGATTTTAAAAATCCTAGCCCTAGGCTGAACCTCAACCCTAAGACGACAAAGGCAAATCAGCCAGGAATTAGGCATGTCCCCAAGGAAAAAGCTGTGGAGGCAGGCATGTTGTGGTACTTTTGCACTCTTCTTGGGTAGTCCTTCGCAGCTGCTGTGTTCTTGGAACTCAGGGCTTTCTGGTTAATAGAACCCTTACCCTAGGCGTAACTCAAACCTTAAGCCTAGGAAGGAAAATCAGCCTATGGTTCGGGATGCTCTCATGGAAATATTAGTGGTGGCAGCCAAGTTGCGTCACTTTTGTGCTCCCCTTGGGATGCCTTTCGCAGCTGCAGTGTGCCTGGAGCCCAGGGCTTCCTGGTTTTAAAAATCCTAGGACTAAGCCTAACAGTAACCCTAGGAAGGTAAATCAGCCGGGTATTAGGGTTCTTCCTAAGGGAAAAGCCGTGAAAGCAGCCATGTTGTGGCACTTCTGCACTCCCTTTGGGATGCCTTTGGCAGATGAAGTAAGCCTGGAACTCAGGGCTTCCTGGTTAAAGAAATCCAAGCCCTACGTTGAACACTAACCCTAGGCAGATAAATCAGCCTAGGTATAGGGATGGTGCCAAGGAAAAAGCCGTGAAAGCAGCCATGTTGTGGCACTTCTGCACTCCCTTTGGGATGCCTTTGGCAGATGAAGTAAGCCTGGAACTCAGGGCTTCCTGGTTAAAGAAATCCAAGCCCTAGGCTGAACCCTAACCCTAACCCTAGGCAGATAAATCAGCCTAGGTATAGGGATGGTGCCAAGGAAAAAGCTGTTAAAGCTGCCATGTTGTTGCACTTTTGTACTCCCCTTGGGATGCCTTGAACAGCTGCAGTGTGCCTGAAGCCCAGGGCTTCCTGATTTTAAAAATCCTAGGCCTAAGCCTAACAGTAACCCTAGGAAGGTAAATCAGCCTGGTATTAGGGTTCTTCCTAAGGGAAAAGCCGTGAAAGCAGCCATGTTGTGGCACTTCTGCACTCCCTTTGGGATGCCTTTGGCAGATGAAGTAAGCCTGGAACTCAGGGCTTCCTGGTTAAAGAAATCCAAGCCCTAGGTTGAACCCTAACCCTAGGCAGATAAATCAGCCTAGGTATAGGGATGGTGCCAAGGAAAAAGCTGTGAAAGCAGCCATGTTGTGGCACTTCTGCACTCCCTTTGGGATGCCTTTGGCAGATGAAGTAAGCCTGGAACTCAGGGCTTCCTGGTTAAAGAAATCCAAGCCCTAGGCTGAACCCTAACCCTAACCCTAGGCAGATAAATCAGCCTAGGTATAGGGATGGTGCCAAGGAAAAAGCTGTGAAAGCTGCCATGTTGTTGCACTTCTGTACTCCCCTTGGGATGCCTTGAACACCTGCAGTGTGCCTGAAGCCCAGGGCTTCCTGAGTTTAAAAATCCTAGGCCTAAGCCTAACAGTAACCCTGGGAAGGTAAATCAGCCGGGTATTAGGGTTCTTCCTAAGGGAAAAGCCGTGAAAGCAGCCATGTTGTGGCACTTCTGCACTCCCTTTGGGATGCCTTTGACAGATGAAGTAAGCCTGGAACTCGGGGCTTCCTGGTTAAAGAAATCCAAGCCCTAGGTTGAACCCTAACCCTAGGCATATAAATCAGCCTAGGTATAGGGATGGTGCCAAGGAAAAAGCTGTGAAAGCGGCCATGTTGTGGCACTTCTGCACACCCTTTGGGATGCCTTTGGCAGATAAAGTAAGCCTGGAACTCAGGGCTTCGTGGTTAAAGAAATCCAAGCCCTAGGCTGAACCCTAACCCTAACCCTAGGCAGATAAATCAGCCTAGGTATAGGGATGGTGCCAAGGAAAAAGCTGTGAAAGCTGCCATGTTGTTGCACTTCTGTACTCCCCTTGGGATGCCTTGAACAGCTGCAGTGTGCCTGGAGGTAAGGGCTTCCTAGTTTTGAAAATCCTAGCCCTAGGCCTAAGCCTAACAGTAACCCTGGGAAGGCAAATCAGCCAGGAATTAGGCATGTCCCCAAGGAAAAAGCTGTGGAGGCAGGCATGTTGTGGTACTTTTGCACTCTTCTTGGGTAGTCCTTCGCAGCTGCTGTGTTCTTGGAACTCAGGGCTTTCTCGTTAATAGACCCTTACCCTAGGCGTAACTCAAACCTTAAGCCTAGGAAGGAAAATCAGCCTATGGTTCGGGATGCTCTCATGGAATTATCAGTGGTGGCAGCCAAGTTGCGTCACTTTTGCGCTCCCCTTGGGATGCCTTTCGCAGCTGCAGTGTGCCTGAAGCCCAGGGCTTCCTGGTTTTAAAAGTCCTAGGCCTAAGCCTAACAGTAACCCTAGGAAGGTAAATCAGCCGGGTATTAGGGTTCTTCCTAAGGGAAAAGCCGTGAAAGCAGCCATGTTGTGGCACTTCTGCACTCCCTTTGGGATGCCTTTGGCAGATGAAGTAAGCCTGGAACTCAGGGCTTCCTGGTTAAAGAAATCCAAGCCCTAGGCTGAACCCTAACCCTAACCCTAGGCAGATAAATCAGCCAAGGTATAGGGATGGTGCCAAGGAAAAAGCTGAGAAAGCTGCCATGTTGTTGCACTTTTGTACTCCCCTTGGGATGCCTTGAACAGCTGCAGTGTGCCTGGAGCTAAGGGCTTCCTAGTTTTAAAAATCCTAGCCCTAGGCCTAAGCCTAACAGTAACCCTGGGAAGGGAAATCAGCCTGGTGTTAGGCTTCTTGCCAAGGAAAAAGCCGTGAAAGCAGCCATGTTGTGGCACTTTTGCACTCCCTTTTGGATGCCTTTCACAGCTCCAGTGTGCCTGGAACTCAGGGCTTCCTGATTTTAAAAATCCTAGCCCTAGGCCGAACCTCAACCCTAAGACGACAAAGGCAAATCAGCCAGGAATTAGGCATGTCCCAAAGGAAAAAGCTGTGGAGGCAGGCATGTTGTGGTACTTTTGCGCTCTTCTTGGCTAGTCCTTCGCAGCTGCTGTGTTCTTGGAACTCAGGGCTTTCTGGTTAATAGAACCCTTACCCTAGGCGTAACTCAAACCTTAACCCTAGGAAGGAAAATCAGCCTATGGTTCGGGATGCTCTCATGGAAATATCAGTGGTGGCAGCCAAGTTGCGTCACTTTTGTGCTCCCCTTGGGATGCCTTTCGCAGCTGCAGTGTGCCTGGAGCCCAGGGCTTCCTGGTTTTAAAAGTCCTAGGCCTAAGCCTAACAGTAACCCTAGGAAGGTAAATCAGCCGGGTATTAGGGTTCTTCCTAAGGGAAAAGCCGTTAAAGCAGCCATGTTGTGGCACTTCTGCACTCCCTTTGGGATGCCTTTGGCCGATGAAGTAAGCCTGGAACTCAGGGCTTCCTGGTAAAAGAAATCCAAGCCCTAGGTTGAACACTAACCCTAGGCAGATAAATCAGCCTAGGTATAGGGATGGTTCAAAGGAAAAAGCCATGAAAGCAGCCATGTTGTGGCACTTCTGCACTCCCTTTGGGATGCCTTTGGCAGATGAAGAAAGCCTGGAACTCAGGGCTTCCTGGTTAAAGAAATCCAAGCCCTAGGCTGAACCCTAACCCTAACCCTAGGCAGATAAATCAGCCAAGGTATAGGGATGGTGCCAAGGAAAAAGCTGAGAAAGCTGCCATGTTGTTGCACTTTTGTACTCCCCTTGGGATGCCTTGAACAGCTGCAGTGTGCCTGGAGCTAAGGGCTTCCTAGTTTTAAAAATCCTAGCCCTAGGCCTAAGCCTAACAGTAACCCTGGGAAGGGAAATCAGCCTGGTGTTAGGCTTCTTGCCAAGGAAAAAGCCGTGAAAGCAGCCATGTTGTGGCACTTTTGCACTCCCTTTTGGATGCCTTTCACAGCTCCAGTGTGCCTGGAACTCAGGGCTTCCTGATTTTAAAAATCCTAGCCCTAGGCCGAACCTCAACCCTAAGACGAGAAAGGCAAATCAGCCAGGAATTAGGCATGTCCCCAAGGAAAAAGCTGTGGAGGCAGGCATGTTGTGGTACTTTTGCACTCTTCTTGGGTAGTCCTTCGCAGCTGCTGTGTTCTTGGAACTCAGGGCTTTCTGGTTAATAGAACCCTTACCCTAGGCGTAACTCAAACCTTAACCCTAGGAAGGAAAATCAGCCTATGGTTCGGGATGCTCTCATGGAAATATCAGTGGTGGCAGCCAAGTTGCGTCACTTTTGTGCTCCCCTTGGGATGCCTTTCGCAGCTGCAGTGTGCCTGGAGCCCAGGGCTTCCTGGTTTTAAAAATCCTAGGCCTAAGCCTAACAGTAACCCTAGGAAGGTAAATCAGCCGGGTATTAGGGTTCTTCCTAAGGGAAAAGCCGTGAAAGCAGCCATGTTGTGGCACTTCTGCACTCCCTTTGGGATGCCTTTGGCAGATGAAGTAAGCCTGGAACTCAGGGCTTCCTGGTTAAAGAAATCCAAGCCCTAGGTTGAACCCTAACCCTAGGCATATAAATCAGCCTAGGTAGAGGGATGGTGCCAAGGAAAAAGCCGTGAAAGCGGCCATGTTGTGGCACTTCTGCACTCCCTTTGGGATGCCTTTGGCAGATGAAGTAAGCCTGGAACTCAGGGCTTCCTGGTTAAAGAAATCCAAGCCCTAGGCTGAACCCTAACCCTAACCCTAGGCAGATAAATCAGCCTAGGTATAGGGATGGTGCCAAGGAAAAAGCTGTGAAAGCTGCCATGTTGTTGCACTTTTGTACTCCCCTTGGGATGCCTTGAACAGCTGCAGTGTGCCTGGAGCTAAGGGCTTCCTAGTTTTGAAAATCCTAGCCCTAGGCCTAAGCCTAACAGTAACCCTGGGAAGGGAAATCAGCCTGGTGTTAGGCTTCTTGCCAAGGAAAAAGCCGTGAAAGCAGCCATGTTGTGGCACTTTTGCACTCCCTTTTGGATGCCTTTCACAGCTCCAGTGTGCCTGGAGCTCAGGGCTTCCTGATTTTAAAAATCCTAGCCCTAGGCCGAACCCCAGCCCTAAGACGAGAAAGGCAAATCAGCCAGGAATTAGGCATGTCCCCAAGGAAAAAGCTGTGGAGGCAGGCATGTTGTGGTACTTTTGCGCTCTTCTTGGCTAGTCCTTCGCAGCTGCTGTGTTCTTGGAACTCAGGGCTTTCTGGTTAATAGAACCCTTACCCTAGGCGTAACTCAAACCTTAACCCTAGGAAGGAAAATCAGCCTATGGTTCGGGATGCTCTCATGGAAATATCAGTGGTGGCAGCCAAGTTGCGTCACTTTTGCGCTCCCCTTGGGATGCCTTTCGCAGCTGCAGTGTGCCTGGAGCCCAGGGCTTCCTGGTTTTAAAAGTCCTAGGCCTAAGCCTAACAGTAACCCTAGGAAGGTAAATCAGCCGGGTATTAGGGTTCCTCCTAAGGGAAAAGCCGTGAAAGCAGCCATGTTGTGGCACTTCTGCACTCCCTTTGGGATGCCTTTGGCAGATGAAGTAAGCCTGGAACTCAGGGCTTCCTGGTTAAAGAAATCCAAGCCCTAGGCTGAACCCTAACCCTAACCCTAGGCAGATAAATCAGCCTAGGTATAGGGATGGTGCCAAGGAAAAAGCTGTGAAAGCTGCCATGTTGTTGCACTTTTGCGCTCCCCTTGGGATGCCTTGAACAGCTGCAGTGTGCCTGAAGCCCAGGGCTTCCTGAGTTTAAAAATCCTAGGCCTAAGCCTAACAGTAACCCTAGGAAGGTAAATCAGCCGGGTATTAGGGTTCTTCCTAAGGGAAAAGCCGTGAAAGCAGCCATGTTGTGGCACTTCTGCACTCCCTTTGGGATGCCTTTGACAGATGAAGTAAGCCTGGAATTCAGGGCTTCCTGGTTAAAGAAATCCAAGCCCTAGGTTGAACCCTAACCCTAGGCATATAAATCAGCCTAGGTATAGGGATGGTGCCAAGGAAAAAGCCGTGAAAGCGGCCATGTTGTGGCACTTCTGCACACCCTTTGGGATGCCTTTGGCAGATAAAGTAAGCCTGGAACTCAGGGCTTCCTGGTTAAAGAAATCCAAGCCCTAGGCTGAACCCTAACCCTAACCCTAGGCAGATAAATCAGCCTAGGTATTGGGATGGTGCCAAGGAAAAAGCTGTGAAAGCTGCCATGTTGTTGCACTTCTGTACTCCCCTTGGGATGCCTTGAACAGCTGCAGTGTGCCTGGAGCTAAGGGCTTCCTAGTTTTGAAAATCCTAGCCCTAGGCCTAAGCCTAACAGTAACCCTGGGAAGGCAAATCAGCCAGGAATTAGGCATGTCCCCAAGGAAAAAGCTGTGGAGGCAGGCATGTTGTGGTACTTTTGCGCTCTTCTTGGCTAGTCCTTCGCAGCTGCTGTGTTCTTGGAACTCAGGGCTTTCTGGTTAATAGACCCTTACCCTAGGCGTAACTCAAACCTTAAGCCTAGGAAGGAAAATCAGCCTATGGTTCGGGATGCTCTCATGGAATTATCAGTGGTGGCAGCCAAGTTGCGTCACTTTTGCGCTCCCCTTGGGATGCCTTTCGCAGCTGCAGTGTGCCTGAAGCCCAGGGCTTCCTGGTTTTAAAAGTCCTAGGCCTAAGCCTAACAGTAACCCTAGGAAGGTAAATCAGCCGGGTATTAGGGTTCTTCCTAAGGGAAAAGCCGTGAAAGCAGCCATGTTGTGGCACTTCTGCACTCCCTTTGGGATGCCTTTGGCAGATGAAGTAAGCCTGGAACTCAGGGCTTCCTGGTTAAAGAAATCCAAGCCCTAGGCTGAACCCTAACCCTAACCCTAGGCAGATAAATCAGCCAAGGTATAGGGATGGTGCCAAGGAAAAAGCTGAGAAAGCTGCCATGTTGTTGCACTTTTGTACTCCCCTTGGGATGCCTTGAACAGCTGCAGTGTGCCTGGAGCTAAGGGCTTCCTAGTTTTAAAAATCCTAGCCCTAGGCCTAAGCCTAACAGTAACCCTGGGAAGGGAAATCAGCCTGGTGTTAGGCTTCTTGCCAAGGAAAAAGCCGTGAAAGCAGCCATGTTGTGGCACTTTTGCACTCCCTTTTGGATGCCTTTCACAGCTCCAGTGTGCCTGGAACTCAGGGCTTCCTGATTTTAAAAATCCTAGCCCTAGGCCGAACCCCAACCCTAAGACGACAAAGGCAAATCAGCCAGGAATTAGGCATGTCCCCAAGGAAAAAGCTGGGGAGGCAGGCATGTTGTGGTACTTTTGCACTCTTCTTGGGTAGTCCTTCGCAGCTGCTGTGTTCTTGGAACTCTGGGCTTTCTGGTTAATAGAACCCTTACCCTAGGCGTAACTCAAACCTTAACCCTAGGAAGGAAAATCAGCCTATGGTTCGGGATGCTCTCATGGAAATATCAGTGGTGGCAGCCAAGTTGCGTCACTTTTGTGCTCCCCTTGGGATGCCTTTCGCAGCTGCAGTGTGCCTGGAGCCCAGGGCTTCCTGGTTTCAAAAATCCTAGGCCTAAGCCTAACAGTAACCCTAGGAAGGTAAATCAGCCGGGTATTAGGGTTCTTCCTAAGGGAAAAGCCGTGAAAGCAGCCATGTTGTGGCACTTCTGCACTCCCTTTGGGATGCCTTTGGCAGATGAAGTAAGCCTGGAACTCAGGGCTTCCTGGTTAAAGAAATCCAAGCCCTAGGTTGAACACTAACCCTAGGCAGATAAATCAGCCTAGGTATAGGGATGGTGCCAAGGAAAAAGCCGTGAAAGCAGCCATGTTGTGGCACTTCTGCACTCCCTTTGGGATGCCTTTGGCAGATGAAGTAAGCCTGGAACTCAGGGCTTCCTGGTTAAAGAAATCCAAGCCCTAGGCTGAACCCTAACCCTAACCCTAGGCAGATAAATCAGCCTAGGTATAGGGATGGTGCCAAGGAAAAAGCTGTGAAAGCTGCCATGTTGTTGCACTTTTGTACTCCCCTTGGGATGCCTTGAACAGCTGCAGTGTGCCTGGAGCTAAGGGCTTCCTAGTTTTAAAAATCCTAGCCCTAGGCCTAAGCCTAACAGTAACCCTGGGAAGGGAAATCAGCCTGGTGTTAGGCTTCTTGCCAAGGTAAAAGCCGTGAAAGCAGCCATGTTGTGGCACTTTTGCACTCCCTTTTGGATGCCTTTCACAGCTCCAGTGTGCCTGGAACTCAGGGCTTCCTGATTTTAAAAATCCTAGCCCTAGGCCGAACCCCAGCCCTAAGACGAGAAAGGCAAATCAGCCAGGAATTAGGCATGTCCCCAAGGAAAAAGCTGTGGAGGCAGGCATGTTGTGGTACTTTTGCACTCTTCTTGGGTAGTCCTTCGCAGCTGCTGTGTTCTTGGAACTCAGGGCTTTCTGGTTAATAGAACCCTTACCCTAGGCGTAACTCAAACCTTAAGCCTAGGAAGGAAAATCAGCCTATGGTTCGGGATGGTCTCATGGAAATATCAGTGGTGGCAGCCAAGTTGCGTCACTTTTGTGCTCCCCTTGGGATGCCTTTCGCAGCTGCAGTGTGCCTGGAGCCCAGGGCTTCCTGGTTTTAAAAGTCCTAGGCCTAAGCCTAACAGTAACCCTAGGAAGGTAAATCAGCCGGGTATTAGGGTTCCTCCTAAGGGAAAAGCCGTGAAAGCAGCCATGTTGTGGCACTTCTGCACTCCCTTTGGGATGCCTTTGGCAGATGAAGTAAGCCTGGAACTCAGGGCTTCCTGGTTAAAGAAATCCAAGCCCTAGGCTGAACCCTAACCCTAACCCTAGGCAGATAAATCAGCCTAGGTATAGGGATGGTGCCAAGGAAAAAGCTGTGAAAGCTGCCATGTTGTTGCACTTTTGCGCTCCCCTTGGGATGCCTTGAACAGCTGCAGTGTGCCTGAAGCCCAGGGCTTCCTGAGTTTAAAAATCCTAGGCCTAAGCCTAACAGTAACCCTAGGAAGGTAAATCAGCCGGGTATTAGGGTTCTTCCTAAGGGAAAAGCCGTGAAAGCAGCCATGTTGTGGCACTTCTGCACTCCCTTTGGGATGCCTTTGACAGATGAAGTAAGCCTGGAACTCAGGGCTTCCTGGTTAAAGAAATCCAAGCCCTAGGTTGAACCCTAACCCTAGGCAGATAAATCAGCCTAGGTATAGGGATGGTGCCAAGGAAAAAGCCGTGAAAGCGGCCATGTTGTGGCACTTCTGCACACCCTTTGGGATGCCTTTGGCAGATAAAGTAAGCCTGGAACTCAGGGCTTCCTGGTTAAAGAAATCCAAGCCCTAGGCTGAACCCTAACCCTAACCCTAGGCAGATAAATCAGCCTAGGTATAGGGATGGTGCCAAGGAAAAAGCTGTGAAAGCTGCCATGTTGTTGCACTTCTGTACTCCCCTTGGGATGCCTTGAACAGCTGCAGTGTGCCTGGAGCTAAGGGCTTCCTAGTTTTAAAAATCCTAGCCCTAGGCCTAAGCCTAACAGTAACCCTGGGAAGGCAAATCAGCCAGGAATTAGGCATGTCCCCAAGGAAAAAGCTGTGGAGGCAGGCATGTTGTGGTACTTTTGCGCTCTTCTTGGCTAGTCCTTCGCAGCTGCTGTGTTCTTGGAACTCAGGGCTTTCTGGTTAATAGACCCTTACCCTAGGCGTAACTCAAACCTTAACCCTAGGAAGGAAAATCAGCCTATGGTTCGGGATGCTCTCATGGAATTATCAGTGGTGGCAGCCAAGTTGCGTCACTTTTGCGCTCCCCTTGGGATGCCTTTCGCAGCTGCAGTGTGCCTGAAGCCCAGGGCTTCCTGGTTTTAAAAGTCCTAGGCCTAAGCCTAACAGTAACCCTAGGAAGGTAAATCAGCCGGGTATTAGGGTTCTTCCTAAGGGAAAAGCCGTGAAAGCAGCCATGTTGTGGCACTTCTGCACTCCCTTTGGGATGCCTTTGGCAGATGAAGTAAGCCTGGAACTCAGGGCTTCCTGGTTAAAGAAATCCAAGCCCTAGGCTGAACCCTAACCCTAACCCTAGGCAGATAAATCAGCCTAGGTATAGGGATGGTGCCAAGGAAAAAGCTGAGAAAGCTGCCATGTTGTTGCACTTTTGTACTCCCCTTGGGATGCCTTGAACAGCTGCAGTGTGCCTGGAGCTAAGGGCTTCCTAGTTTTAAAAATCCTAGCCCTAGGCCTAAGCCTAACAGTAACCCTGGGAAGGGAAATCAGCCTGGTGTTAGGCTTCTTGCCAAGGAAAAAGCCGTGAAAGCAGCCATGTTGTGGCACTTTTGCACTCCCTTTTGGATGCCTTTCACAGCTGCAGTGTGCCTGGAACTCAGGGCTTCCTGATTTTAAAAATCCTAGCCCTAGGCTGAACCTCAACCCTAAGACGACAAAGGCAAATCAGCCAGGAATTAGGCATGTCCCCAAGGAAAAAGCTGTGGAGGCAGGCATGTTGTGGTACTTTTGCACTCTTCTTGGGTAGTCCTTCGCAGCTGCTGTGTTCTTGGAACTCAGGGCTTTCTGGTTAATAGAACCCTTACCCTAGGCGTAACTCAAACCTTAAGCCTAGGAAGGAAAATCAGCCTATGGTTCGGGATGCTCTCATGGAAATATTAGTGGTGGCAGCCAAGTTGCGTCACTTTTGTGCTCCCCTTGGGATGCCTTTCGCAGCTGCAGTGTGCCTGGAGCCCAGGGCTTCCTGGTTTTAAAAATCCTAGGACTAAGCCTAACAGTAACCCTAGGAAGGTAAATCAGCCGGGTATTAGGGTTCTTCCTAAGGGAAAAGCCGTGAAAGCAGCCATGTTGTGGCACTTCTGCACTCCCTTTGGGATGCCTTTGGCAGATGAAGTAAGCCTGGAACTCAGGGCTTCCTGGTTAAAGAAATCCAAGCCCTACGTTGAACACTAACCCTAGGCAGATAAATCAGCCTAGGTATAGGGATGGTGCCAAGGAAAAAGCCGTGAAAGCAGCCATGTTGTGGCACTTCTGCACTCCCTTTGGGATGCCTTTGGCAGATGAAGTAAGCCTGGAACTCAGGGCTTCCTGGTTAAAGAAATCCAAGCCCTAGGCTGAACCCTAACCCTAACCCTAGGCAGATAAATCAGCCTAGGTATAGGGATGGTGCCAAGGAAAAAGCTGTTAAAGCTGCCATGTTGTTGCACTTTTGTACTCCCCTTGGGATGCCTTGAACAGCTGCAGTGTGCCTGAAGCCCAGGGCTTCCTGATTTTAAAAATCCTAGGCCTAAGCCTAACAGTAACCCTAGGAAGGTAAATCAGCCTGGTATTAGGGTTCTTCCTAAGGGAAAAGCCGTGAAAGCAGCCATGTTGTGGCACTTCTGCACTCCCTTTGGGATGCCTTTGGCAGATGAAGTAAGCCTGGAACTCAGGGCTTCCTGGTTAAAGAAATCCAAGCCCTAGGTTGAACCCTAACCCTAGGCAGATAAATCAGCCTAGGTATAGGGATGGTGCCAAGGAAAAAGCTGTGAAAGCAGCCATGTTGTGGCACTTCTGCACTCCCTTTGGGATGCCTTTGGCAGATGAAGTAAGCCTGGAACTCAGGGCTTCCTGGTTAAAGAAATCCAAGCCCTAGGCTGAACCCTAACCCTAACCCTAGGCAGATAAATCAGCCTAGGTATAGGGATGGTGCCAAGGAAAAAGCTGTGAAAGCTGCCATGTTGTTGCACTTCTGTACTCCCCTTGGGATGCCTTGAACACCTGCAGTGTGCCTGAAGCCCAGGGCTTCCTGAGTTTAAAAATCCTAGGCCTAAGCCTAACAGTAACCCTGGGAAGGTAAATCAGCCGGGTATTAGGGTTCTTCCTAAGGGAAAAGCCGTGAAAGCAGCCATGTTGTGGCACTTCTGCACTCCCTTTGGGATGCCTTTGACAGATGAAGTAAGCCTGGAACTCGGGGCTTCCTGGTTAAAGAAATCCAAGCCCTAGGTTGAACCCTAACCCTAGGCATATAAATCAGCCTAGGTATAGGGATGGTGCCAAGGAAAAAGCTGTGAAAGCGGCCATGTTGTGGCACTTCTGCACACCCTTTGGGATGCCTTTGGCAGATAAAGTAAGCCTGGAACTCAGGGCTTCGTGGTTAAAGAAATCCAAGCCCTAGGCTGAACCCTAACCCTAACCCTAGGCAGATAAATCAGCCTAGGTATAGGGATGGTGCCAAGGAAAAAGCTGTGAAAGCTGCCATGTTGTTGCACTTCTGTACTCCCCTTGGGATGCCTTGAACAGCTGCAGTGTGCCTGGAGGTAAGGGCTTCCTAGTTTTGAAAATCCTAGCCCTAGGCCTAAGCCTAACAGTAACCCTGGGAAGGCAAATCAGCCAGGAATTAGGCATGTCCCCAAGGAAAAAGCTGTGGAGGCAGGCATGTTGTGGTACTTTTGCACTCTTCTTGGGTAGTCCTTCGCAGCTGCTGTGTTCTTGGAACTCAGGGCTTTCTCGTTAATAGACCCTTACCCTAGGCGTAACTCAAACCTTAAGCCTAGGAAGGAAAATCAGCCTATGGTTCGGGATGCTCTCATGGAATTATCAGTGGTGGCAGCCAAGTTGCGTCACTTTTGCGCTCCCCTTGGGATGCCTTTCGCAGCTGCAGTGTGCCTGAAGCCCAGGGCTTCCTGGTTTTAAAAGTCCTAGGCCTAAGCCTAACAGTAACCCTAGGAAGGTAAATCAGCCGGGTATTAGGGTTCTTCCTAAGGGAAAAGCCGTGAAAGCAGCCATGTTGTGGCACTTCTGCACTCCCTTTGGGATGCCTTTGGCAGATGAAGTAAGCCTGGAACTCAGGGCTTCCTGGTTAAAGAAATCCAAGCCCTAGGCTGAACCCTAACCCTAACCCTAGGCAGATAAATCAGCCAAGGTATAGGGATGGTGCCAAGGAAAAAGCTGAGAAAGCTGCCATGTTGTTGCACTTTTGTACTCCCCTTGGGATGCCTTGAACAGCTGCAGTGTGCCTGGAGCTAAGGGCTTCCTAGTTTTAAAAATCCTAGCCCTAGGCCTAAGCCTAACAGTAACCCTGGGAAGGGAAATCAGCCTGGTGTTAGGCTTCTTGCCAAGGAAAAAGCCGTGAAAGCAGCCATGTTGTGGCACTTTTGCACTCCCTTTTGGATGCCTTTCACAGCTCCAGTGTGCCTGGAACTCAGGGCTTCCTGATTTTAAAAATCCTAGCCCTAGGCCGAACCTCAACCCTAAGACGACAAAGGCAAATCAGCCAGGAATTAGGCATGTCCCAAAGGAAAAAGCTGTGGAGGCAGGCATGTTGTGGTACTTTTGCGCTCTTCTTGGCTAGTCCTTCGCAGCTGCTGTGTTCTTGGAACTCAGGGCTTTCTGGTTAATAGAACCCTTACCCTAGGCGTAACTCAAACCTTAACCCTAGGAAGGAAAATCAGCCTATGGTTCGGGATGCTCTCATGGAAATATCAGTGGTGGCAGCCAAGTTGCGTCACTTTTGTGCTCCCCTTGGGATGCCTTTCGCAGCTGCAGTGTGCCTGGAGCCCAGGGCTTCCTGGTTTTAAAAGTCCTAGGCCTAAGCCTAACAGTAACCCTAGGAAGGTAAATCAGCCGGGTATTAGGGTTCTTCCTAAGGGAAAAGCCGTTAAAGCAGCCATGTTGTGGCACTTCTGCACTCCCTTTGGGATGCCTTTGGCCGATGAAGTAAGCCTGGAACTCAGGGCTTCCTGGTAAAAGAAATCCAAGCCCTAGGTTGAACACTAACCCTAGGCAGATAAATCAGCCTAGGTATAGGGATGGTTCAAAGGAAAAAGCCATGAAAGCAGCCATGTTGTGGCACTTCTGCACTCCCTTTGGGATGCCTTTGGCAGATGAAGAAAGCCTGGAACTCAGGGCTTCCTGGTTAAAGAAATCCAAGCCCTAGGCTGAACCCTAACCCTAACCCTAGGCAGATAAATCAGCCTAGGTATAGGGATGGTGCCAAGGAAAAAGCTGAGAAAGCTGCCATGTTGTTGCACTTTTGTACTCCCCTTGGGATGCCTTGAACAGCTGCAGTGTGCCTGGAGCTAAGGGCTTCCTAGTTTTAAAAATCCTAGCCCTAGGCCTAAGCCTAACAGTAACCCTGGGAAGGGAAATCAGCCTGGTGTTAGGCTTCTTGCCAAGGAAAAAGCCGTGAAAGCAGCCATGTTGTGGCACTTTTGCACTCCCTTTTGGATGCCTTTCACAGCTCCAGTGTGCCTGGAACTCAGGGCTTCCTGATTTTAAAAATCCTAGCCCTAGGCCGAACCCCAGCCCTAAGACGAGAAAGGCAAATCAGCCAGGAATTAGGCATGTCCCAAGGAAAAAGCTGTGGAGGCAGGCATGTTGTGGTACTTTTGCGCTCTTCTTGGCTAGTCCTTCGCAGCTGCTGTGTTCTTGGAACTCAGGGCTTTCTGGTTAATAGAAGCCTTTCCCTAGGCGTAACTCAAACCTTAAGCCTAGGAAGGAGAATCAGCCTATGGTTCGGGATGCTCTCATGGAAATATCAGTGGTGGCAGCCAAGTTGCGTCACTTTTGCGCTCCCCTTGGGATGCCTTTCGCAGCTGCAGTGTGCCTGGAGCCCAGGGCTTCCTGGTTTTAAAAGTCCTAGGCCTAAGCCTAACAGTAACCCTAGGAAGGTAAATCAGCCGGGTATTAGGGTTCTTCCTAAGGGAAAAGCCGTGAAAGCAGCCATGTTGTGGCACTTCTGCACTCCCTTTGGGATGCCTTTGGCAGATGAAGTAAGCCTGGAACTCAGGGCTTCCTGGTTAAAGAAATCCAAGCCCTAGGCTGAACCCTAACCCTAACCCTAGGCAGATAAATCAGCCTAGGTATAGGGATGGTGCCAAGGAAAAAGCTGTGAAAGCTGCCATGTTGTTGCACTTTTGTACTCCCCTTGGGATGCCTTGAACAGCTGCAGTGTGCCTGGAGCTAACGGCTTCCTAGTTTTAAAAATCCTAGACCTAGGCCTAAGCCTAACAGTAGCCCTGGGAAGGGAAATCAGCCTGGTGTTAGGCTTCTTGCCAAGGAAAAAGCCGTGAAAGCAGCCTTGTTGTGGCACTTTTGCACTCCCTTTTGGATGCCTTTCACAGCTCCAGTGTGCCTGGAACTCAGGGCTTCCTGATTTTAAAAATCCTAGCCCTAGGCCGAACCCCAGCCCTAAGACGAGAAAGGCAAATCAGCCAGGAATTAGGCATGTCCCCAAGGAAAAAGCTGTGGAGGCAGGCATGTTGTGGTACTTTTGCGCTCTTCTTGGCTAGACCTTCGCAGCTGCTGTGTTCTTGGAACTCAGGGCTTTCTGGTTAATAGAATCCTTACCCTAGGCGTAACTCAAACCTTAAGCCTAGGAAGGAAAATCAGCCTATGGTTCGGGATGGTCTCATGGAAATATCAGTGGTGGCAGCCAAGTTGCGTCACTTTTGCGCTCCCCTTGGGATGCCTTTCGCAGCTGCAGTGTGCCTGGAGCCCAGGGCTTCCTGATTTTAAAAATCCTAGGCCTAAGCCTAACAGTAACCCTAGGAAGGTAAATCAGCCGGGTATTAGGGTTCTTCCTAAGGGAAAAGCCGTGAAAGCAGCCATGTTGTGGCACTTCTGCACTCCCTTTGGGATGCCTTTGGCAGATGAAGTAAGCCTGGAACTCAGGGCTTCCTGGTTAAAGAAATCCAAGCCCTAGGCTGAACCCCAACCCTAACCCTAGGCAGATAAATCAGCCTAGGTATAGGGATGGTGCCAAGGAAAAAGCCGTGAAAGCAGCCATGTTGTGGCACTTCTGCACTCCCTTTGGGATGCCTTTGGCAGATGAAGTAAGCCTGGAACTCAGGGCTTCCTGGTTAAAGAAATCCAAGCCCTAGGCTGAACCCTAACCCTAACCCTAGGCAGATAAATCAGCCTAGGTATAGGGATGGTGCCAAGGAAAAAGCTGTTAAAGCTGCCATGTTGTTGCACTTTTGTACTCCCCTTGGGATGCCTTGAACAGCTGCAGTGTGCCTGAAGCCCAGGGCTTCCTGATTTTAAAAATCCTAGGCCTAAGCCTAACAGTAACCCTAGGAAGGTAAATCAGCCTGGTATTAGGGTTCTTCCTAAGGGAAAAGCCGTGAAAGCAGCCATGTTGTGGCACTTCTGCACTCCCTTTGGGATGCCTTTGGCAGATGAAGTAAGCCTGGAACTCAGGGCTTCCTGGTTAAAGAAATCCAAGCCCTAGGTTGAACCCTAACCCTAGGCAGATAAATCAGCCTAGGTATAGGGATGGTGCCAAGGAAAAAGCTGTGAAAGCAGCCATGTTGTGGCACTTCTGCACTCCCTTTGGGATGCCTTTGGCAGATGAAGTAAGCCTGGAACTCAGGGCTTCCTGGTTAAAGAAATCCAAGCCCTAGGCTGAACCCTAACCCTAACCCTAGGCAGATAAATCAGCCTAGGTATAGGGATGGTGCCAAGGAAAAAGCTGTGAAAGCTGCCATGTTGTTGCACTTTTGCGCTCCCCTTGGGATGCCTTGAACACCTGCAGTGTGCCTGAAGCCCAGGGCTTCCTGAGTTTAAAAATCCTAGGCCTAAGCCTAACAGTAACCCTGGGAAGGTAAATCAGCCGGGTATTAGGGTTCTTCCTAAGGGAAAAGCCGTGAAAGCAGCCATGTTGTGGCACTTCTGCACTCCCTTTGGGATGCCTTTGACAGATGAAGTAAGCCTGGAACTCGGGGCTTCCTGGTTAAAGAAATCCAAGCCCTAGGTTGAACCCTAACCCTAGGCATATAAATCAGCCTAGGTATAGGGATGGTGCCAAGGAAAAAGCTGTGAAAGCGGCCATGTTGTGGCACTTCTGCACACCCTTTGGGATGCCTTTGGCAGATAAAGTAAGCCTGGAACTCAGGGCTTCGTGGTTAAAGAAATCCAAGCCCTAGGCTGAACCCTAACCCTAACCCTAGGCAGATAAATCAGCCTAGGTATAGGGATGGTGCCAAGGAAAAAGCTGTGAAAGCTGCCATGTTGTTGCACTTCTGTACTCCCCTTGGGATGCCTTGAACAGCTGCAGTGTGCCTGGAGCTAAGGGCTTCCTAGTTTTGAAAATCCTAGCCCTAGGCCTAAGCCTAACAGTAACCCTGGGAAGGCAAATCAGCCAGGAATTAGGCATGTCCCCAAGGAAAAAGCTGTGGAGGCAGGCATGTTGTGGTACTTTTGCACTCTTCTTGGGTAGTCCTTCGCAGCTGCTGTGTTCTTGGAACTCAGGGCTTTCTCGTTAATAGACCCTTACCCTAGGCGTAACTCAAACCTTAAGCCTAGGAAGGAAAATCAGCCTATGGTTCGGGATGCTCTCATGGAATTATCAGTGGTGGCAGCCAAGTTGCGTCACTTTTGCGCTCCCCTTGGGATGCCTTTCGCAGCTGCAGTGTGCCTGAAGCCCAGGGCTTCCTGGTTTTAAAAGTCCTAGGCCTAAGCCTAACAGTAACCCTAGGAAGGTAAATCAGCCGGGTATTAGGGTTCTTCCTAAGGGAAAAGCCGTGAAAGCAGCCATGTTGTGGCACTTCTGCACTCCCTTTGGGATGCCTTTGGCAGATGAAGTAAGCCTGGAACTCAGGGCTTCCTGGTTAAAGAAATCCAAGCCCTAGGCTGAACCCTAACCCTAACCCTAGGCAGATAAATCAGCCAAGGTATAGGGATGGTGCCAAGGAAAAAGCTGAGAAAGCTGCCATGTTGTTGCACTTTTGTACTCCCCTTGGGATGCCTTGAACAGCTGCAGTGTGCCTGGAGCTAAGGGCTTCCTAGTTTTAAAAATCCTAGCCCTAGGCCTAAGCCTAACAGTAACCCTGGGAAGGGAAATCAGCCTGGTGTTAGGCTTCTTGCCAAGGAAAAAGCCGTGAAAGCAGCCATGTTGTGGCACTTTTGCACTCCCTTTTGGATGCCTTTCACAGCTCCAGTGTGCCTGGAACTCAGGGCTTCCTGATTTTAAAAATCCTAGCCCTAGGCCGAACCTCAACCCTAAGACGACAAAGGCAAATCAGCCAGGAATTAGGCATGTCCCAAAGGAAAAAGCTGTGGAGGCAGGCATGTTGTGGTGCTTTTGCGCTCTTCTTGGCTAGTCCTTCGCAGCTGCTGTGTTCTTGGAACTCAGGGCTTTCTGGTTAATAGAACCCTTACCCTAGGCGTAACTCAAACCTTAACCCTAGGAAGGAAAATCAGCCTATGGTTCGGGATGCTCTCATGGAAATATCAGTGGTGGCAGCCAAGTTGCGTCACTTTTGTGCTCCCCTTGGGATGCCTTTCGCAGCTGCAGTGTGCCTGGAGCCCAGGGCTTCCTGGTTTTAAAAGTCCTAGGCCTAAGCCTAACAGTAACCCTAGGAAGGTAAATCAGCCGGGTATTAGGGTTCTTCCTAAGGGAAAAGCCGTTAAAGCAGCCATGTTGTGGCACTTCTGCACTCCCTTTGGGATGCCTTTGGCCGATGAAGTAAGCCTGGAACTCAGGGCTTCCTGGTAAAAGAAATCCAAGCCCTAGGTTGAACACTAACCCTAGGCAGATAAATCAGCCTAGGTATAGGGATGGTGCCAAGGAAAAAGCCATGAAAGCAGCCATGTTGTGGCACTTCTGCACTCCCTTTGGGATGCCTTTGGCAGATGAAGAAAGCCTGGAACTCAGGGCTTCCTGGTTAAAGAAATCCAAGCCCTAGGCTGAACCCTAACCCTAACCCTAGGCAGATAAATCAGCCTAGGTATAGGGATGGTGCCAAGGAAAAAGCTGAGAAAGCTGCCATGTTGTTGCACTTTTGTACTCCCCTTGGGATGCCTTGAACAGCTGCAGTGTGCCTGGAGCTAAGGGCTTCCTAGTTTTAAAAATCCTAGCCCTAGGCCTAAGCCTAACAGTAACCCTGGGAAGGGAAATCAGCCTGGTGTTAGGCTTCTTGCCAAGGAAAAAGCCGTGAAAGCAGCCATGTTGTGGCACTTTTGCACTCCCTTTTGGATGCCTTTCACAGCTCCAGTGTGCCTGGAACTCAGGGCTTCCTGATTTTAAAAATCCTAGCCCTAGGCCGAACCCCAGCCCTAAGACGAGAAAGGCAAATCAGCCAGGAATTAGGCATGTCCCAAGGAAAAAGCTGTGGAGGCAGGCATGTTGTGGTACTTTTGCGCTCTTCTTGGCTAGTCCTTCGCAGCTGCTGTGTTCTTGGAACTCAGGGCTTTCTGGTTAATAGAAGCCTTTCCCTAGGCGTAACTCAAACCTTAAGCCTAGGAAGGAGAATCAGCCTATGGTTCGGGATGCTCTCATGGAAATATCAGTGGTGGCAGCCAAGTTGCGTCACTTTTGCGCTCCCCTTGGGATGCCTTTCGCAGCTGCAGTGTGCCTGGAGCCCAGGGCTTCCTGGTTTTAAAAGTCCTAGGCCTAAGCCTAACAGTAACCCTAGGAAGGTAAATCAGCCGGGTGTTAGGGTTCTTCCTAAGGGAAAAGCCGTGAAAGCAGCCATGTTGTGGCACTTCTGCACTCCCTTTGGGATGCCTTTGGCAGATGAAGTAAGCCTGGAACTCAGGGCTTCCTGGTTAAAGAAATCCAAGCCCTAGGCTGAACCCTAACCCTAACCCTAGGCAGATAAATCAGCCTAGGTATAGGGATGGTGCCAAGGAAAAAGCTGTGAAAGCTGCCATGTTGTTGCACTTTTGTACTCCCCTTGGGATGCCTTGAACAGCTGCAGTGTGCCTGGAGCTAACGGCTTCCTAGTTTTAAAAATCCTAGACCTAGGCCTAAGCCTAACAGTAGCCCTGGGAAGGGAAATCAGCCTGGTGTTAGGCTTCTTGCCAAGGAAAAAGCCGTGAAAGCAGCCTTGTTGTGGCACTTTTGCACTCCCTTTTGGATGCCTTTCACAGCTCCAGTGTGCCTGGAACTCAGGGCTTCCTGATTTTAAATATCCTAGCCCTAGGCCGAACCCCAGCCCTAAGACGAGAAAGGCAAATCAGCCAGGAATTAGGCATGTCCCCAAGGAAAAAGCTGTGGAGGCAGGCATGTTGTGGTACTTTTGCGCTCTTCTTGGCTAGACCTTCGCAGCTGCTGTGTTCTTGGAACTCAGGGCTTTCTGGTTAATAGAATCCTTACCCTAGGCGTAACTCAAACCTTAAGCCTAGGAAGGAAAATCAGCCTATGGTTCGGGATGGTCTCATGGAAATATCAGTGGTGGCAGCCAAGTTGCGTCACTTTTGCGCTCCCCTTGGGATGCCTTTCGCAGCTGCAGTGTGCCTGGAGCCCAGGGCTTCCTGATTTTAAAAATCCTAGGCCTAAGCCTAACAGTAACCCTAGGAAGGTAAATCAGCCGGGTATTAGGGTTCTTCCTAAGGGAAAAGCCGTGAAAGCAGCCATGTTGTGGCACTTCTGCACTCCCTTTGGGATGCCTTTGGCAGATGAAGTAAGCCTGGAACTCAGGGCTTCCTGGTTAAAGAAATCCAAGCCCTAGGCTGAACCCCAACCCTAACCCTAGGCAGATAAATCAACCTAGGTATAGGGATGGTGCCAAGGAAAAAGCTGTGAAAGCTGCCATGTTGTTGCACTTTTGCTTTCCCCTTGGGATGCCTTTCGCAGCTGCAGTGTGCCTGAAGCCCAGGGCTTCCTGATTTTAAAAATCCTAGGCCTAAGCCTAACAGTAACCCTGGGAAGGTAAATCAGCCGGGTATTAGGGTTCTTCCTAAGGGAAAAGCCGTGAAAGCAGCCATGTTGTGGCACTTCTGCACTCCCTTTGGGATGCCTTTGGCAGATGAAGTAAGCCTGGAACTCAGGGCTTCCTGGTTAAAGAAATCCAAGCCCTAGACTGAACCCTAACCCTAACCCTAGGCAGATAAATCAGCCTAGGTATAGGGATGGTGCCAAGGAAAAAGCTGTGAAAGCTGCCATGTTGTTGCACTTTTGTACTCCCCTTGGGATGCCTTGAACAGCTGCAGTGTGCCTGGAACTCAGGGCTTCCTGATTTTAAAAATCCTAGCCCTAGGCCGAACCCCAACCCTAAGACGAGAAAGGCAAATCAGCCAGGAATTAGGCGTGTCCCCAAGGAAAAAGCTGTGGAGGCAGGCATGTTGTGGTACTTTTGCACTCTTCTTGGGTAGTCCTTCGCAGCTGCTGTGTTCTTGGAACTCAGGGCTTTCTGGTTAATAGAACCCTTACCCTAGGCGTAACTCAAACCTTAACCCTAGGAAGGAAAATCAGCCTATGGTTCGGGATGCTCTCATGGAAATATCAGTGGTGGCAGCCAAGTTGCGTCACTTTTGTGCTCCCCTTGGGATGCCTTTCGCAGCTGCAGTGTGCCTGGAGCCCAGGGCTTCCTGGTTTTAAAAGTCCTAGGCCTAAGCCTAACAGTAACCCTAGGAAGGTAAATCAGCCGGGTATTAGGGTTCTTCCTAAGGGAAAAGCCGTGAAAGCAGCCATGTTGTGGCACTTCTGCACTCCCTTTGGGATGCCTTTGGCAGATGAAGTAAGCCTGGAACTCAGGGCTTCCTGGTAAAAGAAATCCAAGCCCTAGGTTGAACACTAACCCTAGGCAGATAAATCAGCCTAGGTATAGGGATGGTGCCAAGGAAAAAGCCGTGAAAGCAGCCATGTTGTGGCACTTCTGCACTCCCTTTGGGATGCCTTTGGCAGATGAAGTAAGCCTGGAACTCAGGGCTTCCTGGTTAAAGAAATCCAAGCCCTAGGCTGAACCCTAACCCTAACCCTAGGCAGATAAATCAGCCTAGGTATAGGGATGGTGCCAAGGAAAAATCTGTGAAAGCTGCCATGTTGTTGCACTTTTGTACTCCCCTTGGGATGCCTTGAACAGCTGCAGTGTGCCTGGAGCTAAGGGCTTCCTAGTTTTGAAAATCCTAGCCCTAGGGCTAAGCCTAACAGTAACCCTGGGAAGGGAAATCAGCCTGGTGTTAGGCTTCTTGCCAAGGAAAAAGCCGTGAAAGCAGCCATGTTTTGGCACTTTTGCACTCCCTTTTGGATGCCTTTCACAGCTCCAGTGTGCCTGGAACTCAGGGCTTCCTGATTTTAAAAATCCTAGCCCTAGGCCGAACCCCAGCCCTAAGACGAGAAAGGCAAATCAGCCAGGAATTAGGCATGTCCCCAAGGAAAAAGCTGTGGAGGCAGGCATGTTGTGCTACTTTTGCGCTCTTCTTGGGTAGTCCTTCGCAGCTGCTGTGTTCTTGGAACTCAGGGCTTTCTGGTTAATAGAACCCTTACCCTAGGCGTAACTCAAACCTTAAGCCTAGGAAGGAAAATCAGCCTATGGTTCGGGATGGTCTCATGGAAATATCAGTGGTGGCAGCCAAGTTGCGTCACTTTTGCGCTCCCCTTGGGATGCCTTTCGCAGCTGCAGTGTGCCTGGAGCCCAGGGCTTCCTGGTTTTAAAAGTCCTAGGCCTAAGCCTAACAGTAACCCTAGGAAGGTAAATCAGCCGGGTATTAGGGTTCTTCCTAAGGGAAAAGCCGTGAAAGCAGCCATGTTGTGGCACTTCTGCACTCCCTTTGGGATGCCTTTGGCAGATGAAGTAAGCCTGGAACTCAGGGCTTCCTGGTTAAGAAATCCAAGCACTAGGCAGAACCCTAACCCTAACCCTAGGCAGATAAATCAGCCTAGGTATAGGGATGGTGCCAAGGAAAAAGCTGTGAAAGCAGCCATGTTGTTGCACTTTTGCGCTCCCCTTGGGATGCCTTTCGCAGCTGCAGTGTGCCTGAAGCCCAGGGCTTCCTGATTTTAAAAATCCTAGGCCTAAGCCTAACAGTAACCCTAGGAAGGTAAATCAGCAGGGTATTAGGGTTCTTCCTAAGGGAAAAGCCGTGAAAGCAGCCATGTTGTGGCACTTCTGCACTCCCTTTGGGATGCCTTTGGCAGATGAAGTAAGCCCGGAACTCCGGGCTTCCGGGTTAAAGAAATCCAAGCCCTAGGTTGAACCCTAACCCTAGGCATATAAATCAGCCTAGGTATAGGGATGGTGCCAAGGAAAAAGATGTGAAAGCAGCCATGTTGTGGCACTTCTGCACTCCCTTTGGGATGCCTTTGGCAGATGAAGTAAGCCTGGAACTCAGGGCTTCCTGGTTAAAGAAATCCAAGCCCTAGGCTGAACCCTAACCCTAACCCTAGGCAGATAAATCAGCCTAGGTATAGGGATGGTGCCAAGGTAAAAGCTGTGAAAGCTGCCATGTTGTTGCACTTTTGTACTCCCCTTGGGATGCCTTGAACAGCTGCAGTGTGCCTGGAACTCAGGGCTTCCTAGTTTTGAAAATCCTAGCCCTAGGCCTAAGCCTAACAGTAACCCTGGGAAGGCAAATCAGCCAGGAATTAGGCATGTCCCCAAGGAAAAAGCTGTGGAGGCAGGCATGTTGTGCTACTTTTGCGCTCTTCTTGGGTAGTCCTTCGCAGCTGCTGTGTTCTTGGAACTCAGGGCTTTCTGGTTAATAGAACCCTTACCCTAGGCGTAACTCAAACCTTAACCCTGGGTAGGAAAATCAGCCTATGGTTCGGGATGCTCTCATGGAAATATCAGTGGTGGCAGCCAAGTTGCGTCACTTTTGCGCTCCCCTTGGGATGCCTTTCGCAGCTGCAGTGTGCCTGGAGCCCAGGGCTTCCTGGTTTTAAAAGTCCTAGGCCTAAGCCTAACAGTAACCCTAGGAAGGTAAATCAGCCGGGTATTAGGGTTCTTCCTAAGGGAAAAGCCGTGAAAGCAGCCATGTTGTGGCACTTCAGCCCTCCCTTTGGGATGCCTTTGGCAGATGAAGTAAGCCTGGAACTCAGGGCTTCCTGGTTAAAGAAATCCAAGCCCTAGGCTGAACCCTAACCCTAACCATAGGCAGATAAATCAGCCTAGGTATAGGGATGGTGCCAAGGAAAAAGCTGTGAAAGCTGCCATGTTGTTGCACTTTTGTACTCCCCTTGGGATGCCTTGAACAGCTGCAGTGTGCCTGGAGCTAAGGGCTTCCTAGTTTTAAAAATCCTAGCCCTAGGCCTAAGCCTACCAGTAGCCCTGGGAAGGCAAATCAGCCTGGTGTTAGGCTTCTTGCCAAGGAAAAAGCCGTGAAAGCAGCCATGTTGTGGCACATTTGCACTCCCTTTTGGATGCCTTTCACAGCTCCAGTGTGCCTGGAACTCAGGGCTTCCTGATTTTAAAAATCCTAGCCCTAGGCCGAACCCCAGCCCTAAGACGAGAAAGGCAAATCAGCCAGGAATTAGGCATGTCCCCAAGGAAAAAGCTGTGGAGGCAGGCATGTTGTGGTACTTTTGCGCTCTTCTTGGGTAGTCCTTCGCAGCTGCTGTGTTCTTGGAACTCAGGGCTTTCTGGTTAATAGAACCCTTACCCTAGGCGTAACTCAAACCTTAAGCCTAGGAAGGAAAATCAGCCTATGGTCCGGGATGGTCTCATGGAAATATCAGTGGTGGCAGCCAAGTTGCGTCACTTTTGCGCTCCCCTTGGGATGCCTTTCGCAGCTGCAGTGTGCCTGGAGCCCATGGCTTCCTGGATTTAAAAGTCCTAGGCCTAAGCCTAACAGTAACCCTAGGAAGGTAAATCAGCCGGGTATTAGGGTTCCTCCTAAGGGAAAAGCCGTGAAAGCAGCCATGTTGTGGCACTTCTGCACTCCCTTTGGGATGCCTTTGGCAGATGAAGTAAGCCTGGAACTCAGGGCTTCCTGGTTAAAGAAATCCAAGCGCTAGGCTGAACCCTAACCCTAACCCTAGGCAGATAAATCAGCCTAGGTATAGGGATGGTGCCAAGGAAAAAGCTGTGAAAGCTGCCATGTTGTTGCACTTTTGTACTCCCCTTGGGATGCCTTGAACAGCTGCAGTGTGCCTGGAGCTCAGGGCTTCCTAGTTTTAAAAATCCTAGCCCTAGGCCTAAGCCTAACAGTAACCCTGGGAAGGCAAATCAGCCTGGTGTTAGGCTTCTTGCCAAGGAAAAAGCCGTGAAAGCAGCCATGTTGTGGCACTTTTGCACTCCCTTTTGGATGCCTTTCACAGCTCCAGTGTGCCTGGAACTCAGGGCTTCCTGATTTTAAAAATCCTAGCCCTAGGCCGAACCCCAGCCCTAAGACGAGAAAGGCAAATCAGCCAGGAATTAGGCATGTCCCCAAGGAAAAAGCTGTGGAGGCAGGCATGTTGTGGTACTTTTGCGCTCTTCTTGGCTAGTCCTTCGCAGCTGCTGTGTTCTTGGAACTCAGGGCTTTCTGGTTAATAGAACCCTTACCCTAGGCGTAACTCAAACCTTAAGCCTAGGAAGGAAAATCAGCCTATGGTCCGGGATGGTCTCATGGAAATATCAGTGGTGGCAGCCAAGTTGCGTCACTTTTGCGCTCCCCTTGGGATGCCTTTCGCAGCTGCAGTGTGCCTGGAGCCCAGGGCTTCCTGGTTTTAAAAGTCCTAGGCCTAAGCCTAACAGTAACCCTAGGAAGGTAAATCAGCCGGGTATTAGGGTTCCTCCTAAGGGAAAAGCCGTGAAAGCAGCCATGTTGTGGCACTTCTGCACTCCCTTTGGGATGCCTTTGGCAGATGAAGTAAGCCTGGAACTCAGGGCTTCCTGGTTAAAGAAATCCAAGCCCTAGGCTGAACCCTAACCCTAACCCTAGGCAGATAAATCAGCCTAGGTATAGGGATGGTGCCAAGGAAAAAGCTGTGAAAGCTGCCATGTTGTTGCACTTTTGTACTCCCCTTGGGATGCCTTGAACAGCTGCAGTGTGCCTGGAGCTAAGGGCTTCCTAGTTTTAAAAATCCTAGCCCTAGGCCTAAGCCTAACAGTAACCCTGGGAAGGCAAACCAGCCTGGTGTTAGGCTTCTTGCAAAGGAAAAAGCCGTGAAAGCAGCCATGTTGTGGCACTTCTGCACTCCCTTTGGGATGCCTTTGGCAGATGAAGTAAGCCTGGAACTCAGGGCTTCCTGGTTAAAGAAATCCAAGCCCTAGGTTTAACCCTAACCCTAGGCAGATAAATCAGCCTAGGTATAGGGATGGTGCCAAGGAAAAAGCTGTGAAAGCTGCCATGTTGTTGCACTTTTGTACTCCCCTTGGGATGCCTTGAACAGCTGCAGTGTGCCTGGAGCTAAGGGCTTCCTAGTTTTAAAAATCCTAGCCCTAGGCCTAAGCCTAACAGTAACCCTGGGAAGGGAAATCAGCCTGGTGTTAGGCTTCTTGCCAAGGAAAAAGCCGTGAAAGCAGCCATGTTGTGGCACTTTTGCACTCCCTTTTGGATGCCTTTCACAGCTCCAGTGTGCCTGGAACTCAGGGCTTCCTGATTTTAAAAATCCTAGCCCTAGGCCGAACCCCAACCCTAAGACGAGAAAGGCAAATCAGCCAGGAATTAGGCATGTCCCCAAGGAAAAAGCTGTGGAGGCAGGCATGTTGTGGTACTTTTGCGCTCTTCTTGGCTAGTCCTTCGCAGCTGCTGTGTTCTTGGAACTCAGGGCTTTCTGGTTAATAGAACCCTTACCCTAGGCGTAACTCAAACCTTAAGCCTAGGAAGGAAAATCAGCCTATGGTTCGGGATGCTCTCATGGAAATATCAGTGGTGGCAGCCAAGTTGCGTCACTTTTGCGCTCCCCTTGGGATGCCTTTCGCAGCTGCAGTGTGCCTGGAGCCCAGGGCTTCCTGGTTTTAAAAGTCCTAGGCCTAAGCCTAACAGTAACCCTAGGAAGGTAAATCAGCCGGGTATTAGGGTTCCTCCTAAGGGAAAAGCCGTGAAAGCAGCCATGTTGTGGCACTTCTGCACTCCCTTTGGGATGCCTTTGGCAGATGAAGTAAGCCTGGAACTCAGGGCTTCCTGGTTAAAGAAATCCAAGCCCTAGGTTGAACCCTAACCCTAGGCAGATAAATCAGCCTAGGTATAGGGATGGTGCCAAGGAAAAAGCTGTGAAAGCTGCCATGTTGTTGCACTTTTGTACTCCCCTTGGGATGCCTTGAACAGCTGCAGTGTGCCTGGAGCTAAGGGCTTCCTAGTTTTTAAAACCCTAGCCCTAGGCCTAAGCCTACCAGTAACCCTGGGAAGGCAAATCAGCCTGGTGTTAGGCTTCTTGCCAAGGAAAAAGCCGTGAAAGCAGCCATGTTGTGGCACTTCTGCACTCCCTTTGGGATGCCTTTGGCAGATGAAGTAAGCCTGGAACTCAGGGCTTCCTGGTTAAAGAAATCCAAGCCCTAGGTTGAACCCTAACCCTAGGCAGATAAATCAGCCTAGGTATAGGGATGGTGCCAAGGAAAAAGCTGTGAAAGCTGCCATGTTGTTGCACTTTTGTACTCCCCTTGGGATGCCTTGAACAGCTGCAGTGTGCCTGGAGCTAAGGGCTTCCTAGTTTTTAAAACCCTAGCCCTAGGCCTAAGCCTACCAGTAACCCTGGGAAGGCAAATCAGCCTGGTGTTAGGCTTCTTGCCAAGGAAAAAGCCGTGAAAGCAGCCATGTTGTGGCACTTCTGCACTCCCTTTGGGATGCCTTTGGCAGATGAAGTAAGCCTGGAACTCAGGGCTTCCTGGTTAAAGAAATCCAAGCCCTAGGTTGAACCCTAACCCTAGGCAGATAAATCAGCCTAGGTATAGGGATGGTGCCAAGGAAAAAGCTGTGAAAGCTGCCATGTTGTTGCACTTTTGTACTCCCCTTGGGATGCCTTGAACAGCTGCAGTGTGCCTGGAGCTAACGGCTTCCTAGTTTTAAAAATCCTAGACCTAGGCCTAAGCCTAACAGTAACCCTGGGAAGGCAAATCAGCCTGGTGTTAGGCTTCTTGCCAAGGAAAAAGCCGTGAAAGCAGCCATGTTGTGGCACTTTTGCACTCCCTTTTGGATGCCTTTCACAGCTCCAGTGTGCCTGGAACTCAGGGCTTCCTGATTTTAAAAATCCTAGCCCTAGGCCGAACCCCAGCCCTAAGACGAGAAAGGCAAATCAGCCAGGAATTAGGCATGTCCCCAAGGAAAAAGCTGTGGAGGCAGGCATGTTGTGGTACTTTTGCGCTCTTCTTGGGTAGTCCTTCGCAGCTGCTGTGTTCTTGGAACTCAGGGCTTTCTGGTTAATAGAACCCTTACCCTAGGCGTAACTCAAACCTTAAGCCTAGGAAGGAAAATCAGCCTATGGTCCGGGATGGTCTCATGGAAATATCAGTGGTGGCAGCCAAGTTGCGTCACTTTTGCGCTCCCCTTGGGATGCCTTTCGCAGCTGCAGTGTGCCTGGAGCCCAGGGCTTCCTGGATTTAAAAGTCCTAGGCCTAAGCCTAACAGTAACCCTAGGAAGGTAAATCAGCCGGGTATTAGGGTTCCTCCTAAGGGAAAAGCCGTGAAAGCAGCCATGTTGTGGCACTTCTGCACTCCCTTTGGGATGCCTTTGGCAGATGAAGTAAGCCTGGAACTCAGGGCTTCCTGGTTAAAGAAATCCAAGCCCTAGGCTGAACCCTAACCCTAACCCTAGGCAGATAAATCAGCCTAGGTATAGGGATGGTGCCAAGGAAAAAGCTGTGAAAGCTGCCATGTTGTTGCACTTTTGTACTCCCCTTGGGATGCCTTGAACAGCTGCAGTGTGCCTGGAGCTAAGGGCTTCCTAGTTTTAAAAACCCTAGCCCTAGGCCTAAGCCTACCAGTAACCCTGGGAAGGCAAATCAGCCTGGTGTTAGGCTTCTTGCCAAGGAAAAAGCCGTGAAAGCAGCCATGTTGTGGCACTTCTGCACTCCCTTTGGGATGCCTTTGGCAGATGAAGTAAGCCTGGAACTCAGGGCTTCCTGGTTAAAGAAATCCAAGCCCTAGGTTGAACCCTAACCCTAGGCAGATAAATCAGCCTAGGTATAGGGATGGTGCCAAGGAAAAAGCTGTGAAAGCTGCCATGTTGTTGCACTTTTGTACTCCCCTTGGGATGCCTTGAACAGCTGCAGTGTGCCTGGAGCTAAGGGCTTCCTAGTTTTAAAAACCCTAGCCCTAGGCCTAAGCCTACCAGTAACCCTGGGAAGGCAAATCAGCCTGGTGTTAGGCTTCTTGCCAAGGAAAAAGCCGTGAAAGCAGCCATGTTGTGGCACTTCTGCACTCCCTTTGGGATGCCTTTGGCAGATGAAGTAAGCCTGGAACTCAGGGCTTCCTGGTTAAAGAAATCCAAGCCCTAGGTTGAACCCTAACCCTAGGCAGATAAATCAGCCTAGGTATAGGGATGGTGCCAAGGAAAAAGCTGTGAAAGCTGCCATGTTGTTGCACTTTTGTACTCCCCTTGGGATGCCTTGAACAGCTGCAGTGTGCCTGGAGCTAAGGGCTTCCTAGTTTTTAAAACCCTAGCCCTAGGCCTAAGCCTACCAGTAACCCTGGGAAGGCAAATCAGCCTGGTGTTAGGCTTCTTGCCAAGGAAAAAGCCGTGAAAGCAGCCATGTTGTGGCACTTTTGCACTCCCTTTTGGATGCCTTTCACAGCTCCAGTGTGCCTGGAACTCAGGGCTTCCTGATTTTAAAAATCCTAGCCCTAGGCCGAACCCCAGCCCTAAGACGAGAAAGGCAAATCAGCCAGGAATTAGGCATGTCCCCAAGGAAAAAGCTGTGGAGGCAGGCATGTTGTGGTACTTTTGCGCTCTTCTTGGGTAGTCCTTCGCAGCTGCTGTGTTCTTGGAACTCAGGGCTTTCTGGTTAATAGAACCCTTACCCTAGGCGTAACTCAAACCTTAAGCCTAGGAAGGAAAATCAGCCTATGGTCCGGGATGGTCTCATGGAAATATCAGTGGTGGCAGCCAAGTTGCGTCACTTTTGCGCTCCCCTTGGGATGCCTTTCGCAGCTGCAGTGTGCCTGGAGCCCAGGGCTTCCTGGTTTTAAAAGTCCTAGGCCTAAGCCTAACAGTAACCCTAGGAAGGTAAATCAGCCGGGTATTAGGGTTCCTCCTAAGGGAAAAGCCGTGAAAGCAGCCATGTTGTGGCACTTCTGCACTCCCTTTGGGATGCCTTTGGCAGATGAAGTAAGCCTGGAACTCAGGGCTTCCTGGTTAAAGAAATCCAAGCCCTAGGCTGAACCCTAACCCTAACCCTAGGCAGATAAATCAGCCTAGGTATAGGGATGGTGCCAAGGAAAAAGCTGTGAAAGCTGCCATGTTGTTGCACTTTTGTACTCCCCTTGGGATGCCTTGAACAGCTGCAGTGTGCCTGGAGCTCAGGGCTTCCTAGTTTTAAAAATCCTAGATCTAGGCCTAAGCCTAACAGTAACCCTGGGAAGGCAAATCAGCCTGGTGTTAGGCTTCTTGCCAAGGAAAAAGCCGTGAAAGCAGCCATGTTGTGGCACTTTTGCACTCCCTTTTGGATGCCTTTCACAGCTCCAGTGTGCCTGGAACTCAGGGCTTCCTGATTTTAAAAATCCTAGCCCTAGGCCGAACCCCAGCCCTAAGAAGAGAAAGGCAAATCAGCCAGGAATTAGGCATGTCCCCAAGGAAAAAGCTGTGGAGGCAGGCATGTTGTGCTACTTTTGCGCTCGTCTTGGCTAGTCCTTCGCAGCTGCTGTGTTCTTGGAACTCAGGGCTTTCTGGTTAATAGAACCCTTACCCTAGGCGTAACTCAAACCTTAAGCCTAGGAAGGAAAATCAGCCTATGGTCCGGGATGGTCTCATGGAAATATCAGTGGTGGCAGCCAAGTTGCGTCACTTTTGCGCTCCCCTTGGGATGCCTTTCGCAGCTGCAGTGTGCCTGGAGCCCAGGGCTTCCTGGATTTAAAAGTCCTAGGCCTAAGCCTAACAGTAACCCTAGGAAGGTAAATCAGCCGGGTATTAGGGTTCCTCCTAAGGGAAAAGCCGTGAAAGCAGCCATGTTGTGGCACTTCTGCACTCCCTTTGGGATGCCTTTGGCAGATGAAGTAAGCCTGGAACTCAGGGCTTCCTGGTTAAAGAAATCCAAGCGCTAGGCTGAACCCTAACCCTAACCCTAGGCAGATAAATCAGCCTAGGTATAGGGATGGTGCCAAGGAAAAAGCTGTGAAAGCTGCCATGTTGTTGCACTTTTGTACTCCCCTTGGGATGCCTTGAACAGCTGCAGTGTGCCTGGAGCTCAGGGCTTCCTAGTTTTAAAAATCCTAGCCCTAGGCCTAAGCCTAACAGTAACCCTGGGAAGGCAAATCAGCCTGGTGTTAGGCTTCTTGCCAAGGAAAAAGCCGTGAAAGCAGCCATGTTGTGGCACTTTTGCACTCCCTTTTGGATGCCTTTCACAGCTCCAGTGTGCCTGGAACTCAGGGCTTCCTGATTTTAAAAATCCTAGCCCTAGGCCGAACCCCAGCCCTAAGACGAGAAAGGCAAATCAGCCAGGAATTAGGCATGTCCCCAAGGAAAAAGCTGTGGAGGCAGGCATGTTGTGGTACTTTTGCGCTCTTCTTGGCTAGTCCTTCGCAGCTGCTGTGTTCTTGGAACTCAGGGCTTTCTGGTTAATAGAACCCTTACCCTAGGCGTAACTCAAACCTTAAGCCTAGGAAGGAAAATCAGCCTATGGTCCGGGATGGTCTCATGGAAATATCAGTGGTGGCAGCCAAGTTGCGTCACTTTTGCGCTCCCCTTGGGATGCCTTTCGCAGCTGCAGTGTGCCTGGAGCCCAGGGCTTCCTGGATTTAAAAGTCCTAGGCCTAAGCCTAACAGTAACCCTAGGAAGGTAAATCAGCCGGGTATTAGGGTTCCTCCTAAGGGAAAAGCCGTGAAAGCAGCCATGTTGTGGCACTTCTGCACTCCCTTTGGGATGCCTTTGGCAGATGAAGTAAGCCTGGAACTCAGGGCTTCCTGGTTAAAGAAATCCAAGCCCTAGGCTGAACCCTAACCCTAACCCTAGGCAGATAAATCAGCCTAGGTATAGGGATGGTGCCAAGGAAAAAGCTGTGAAAGCTGCCATGTTGTTGCACTTTTGTACTCCCCTTGGGATGCCTTGAACAGCTGCAGTGTGCCTGGAGCTCAGGGCTTCCTAGTTTTAAAAATCCTAGCCCTAGGCCTAAGCCTAACAGTAACCCTGGGAAGGCAAACCAGCCTGGTGTTAGGCTTCTTGCAAAGGAAAAAGCCGTGAAAGCAGCCATGTTGTGGCACTTCTGCACTCCCTTTGGGATGCCTTTGGCAGATGAAGTAAGCCTGGAACTCAGGGCTTCCTGGTTAAAGAAATCCAAGCCCTAGGTTGAACCCTAACCCTAGGCAGATAAATCAGCCTAGGTATAGGGATGGTGCCAAGGAAAAAGCTGTGAAAGCTGCCATGTTGTTGCACTTTTGTACTCCCCTTGGGATGCCTTGAACAGCTGCAGTGTGCCTGGAGCTAAGGGCTTCCTAGTTTTAAAAATCCTAGCCCTAGGCCTAAGCCTAACAGTAACCCTGGGAAGGCAAATCAGCCTGGTGTTAGGCTTCTTGCCAAGGAAAAAGCCGTGAAAGCAGCCATGTTGTGGCACTTTTGCACTCCCTTTTGGATGCCTTTCACAGCTCCAGTGTGCCTGGAACTCAGGGCTTCCTGATTTTAAAAATCCTAGCCCTAGGCCGAACCCCAACCCTAAGACGAGAAAGGCAAATCAGCCAGGAATTAGGCATGTCCCCAAGGAAAAAGCTGTGGAGGCAGGCATGTTGTGGTACTTTTGCGCTCTTCTTGGCTAGTCCTTCGCAGCTGCTGTGTTCTTGGAACTCAGGGCTTTCTGGTTAATACAACACTTACACTAGGCGTAACTCAAACCTTAAGCCTAGGAAGGAAAATCAGCCTATGGTTCGGGATGCTCTCATGGAAATATCAGTGGTGGCAGCCAAGTTGCGTCACTTTTGCGCTCCCCTTGGGATGCCTTTCGCAGCTGCAGTGTGCCTGGAGCCCAGGGCTTCCTGGTTTTAAAAGTCCTAGGCCTAAGCCTAACAGTAACCCTAGGAAGGTAAATCATCCGGGTATTAGGGTTCCTCCTAAGGGAAAAGCCGTGAAAGCAGCCATGTTGTGGCACTTCTGCACTCCCTTTGGGATGCCTTTGGCAGATGAAGTAAGCCTGGAACTCAGGGCTTCCTGGTTAAAGAAATCCAAGCCCTAGGTTGAACCCTAACCCTAGGCAGATAAATCAGCCTAGGTATAGGGATGGTGCCAAGGAAAAAGCTGTGAAAGCTGCCATGTTGTTGCACTTTTGTACTCCCCTTGGGATGCCTTGAACAGCTGCAGTGTGCCTGGAGCTAAGGGCTTCCTAGTTTTAAAAACCCTAGCCCTAGGCCTAAGCCTACCAGTAACCCTGGGAAGGCAAATCAGCCTGGTGTTAGGCTTCTTGCCAAGGAAAAAGCCGTGAAAGCAGCCATGTTGTGGCACTTCTGCACTCCCTTTGGGATGCCTTTGGCAGATGAAGTAAGCCTGGAACTCAGGGCTTCCTGGTTAAAGAAATCCAAGCCCTAGGTTGAACCCTAACCCTAGGCAGATAAATCAGCCTAGGTATAGGGATGGTGCCAAGGAAAAAGCTGTGAAAGCTGCCATGTTGTTGCACTTTTGTACTCCCCTTGGGATGCCTTGAACAGCTGCAGTGTGCCTGGAGCTAAGGGCTTCCTAGTTTTTAAAACCCTAGCCCTAGGCCTAAGCCTACCAGTAACCCTGGGAAGGCAAATCAGCCTGGTGTTAGGCTTCTTGCCAAGGAAAAAGCCGTGAAAGCAGCCATGTTGTGGCACTTCTGCACTCCCTTTGGGATGCCTTTGGCAGATGAAGTAAGCCTGGAACTCAGGGCTTCCTGGTTAAAGAAATCCAAGCCCTAGGTTGAACCCTAACCCTAGGCAGATAAATCAGCCTAGGTATAGGGATGGTGCCAAGGAAAAAGCTGTGAAAGCTGCCATGTTGTTGCACTTTTGTACTCCCCTTGGGATGCCTTGAACAGCTGCAGTGTGCCTGGAGCTAAGGGCTTCCTAGTTTTAAAAATCCTAGCCCTAGGCCTAAGCCTAACAGTAACCCTGGGAAGGCAAATCAGCCTGGTGTTAGGCTTCTTGCCAAGGAAAAAGCCGTGAAAGCAGCCATGTTGTGGCACTTTTGCACTCCCTTTTGGATGCCTTTCACAGCTCCAGTGTGCCTGGAACTCAGGGCTTCCTGATTTTAAAAATCCTAGCCCTAGGCCGAACCCCAGCCCTAAGACGAGAAAGGCAAATCAGCCAGGAATTAGGCATGTCCCCAAGGAAAAAGCTGTGGAGGCAGGCATGTTGTGGTACTTTTGCGCTCTTCTTGGCTAGTCCTTCGCAGCTGCTGTGTTCTTGGAACTCAGGGCTTTCTGGTTAATAGAACCCTTACCCTAGGCGTAACTCAAACCTTAAGCCTAGGAAGGAAAATCAGCCTATGGTCCGGGATGGTCTCATGGAAATATCAGTGGTGGCAGCCAAGTTGCGTCACTTTTGCGCTCCCCTTGGGATGCCTTTCGCAGCTGCAGTGTGCCTGGAGCCCAGGGCTTCCTGGATTTAAAAGTCCTAGGCCTAAGCCTAACAGTAACCCTAGGAAGGTAAATCAGCCGGGTATTAGGGTTCCTCCTAAGGGAAAAGCCGTGAAAGCAGCCATGTTGTGGCACTTCTGCACTCCCTTTGGGATGCCTTTGGCAGATGAAGTAAGCCTGGAACTCAGGGCTTCCTGGTTAAAGAAATCCAAGCCCTAGGCTGAACCCTAACCCTAACCCTAGGCAGATAAATCAGCCTAGGTATAGGGATGGTGCCAAGGAAAAAGCTGTGAAAGCTGCCATGTTGTTGCACTTTTGTACTCCCCTTGGGATGCCTTGAACAGCTGCAGTGTGCCTGGAGCTAAGGGCTTCCTAGTTTTAAAAACCCTAGCCCT
Source organism: Ammospiza caudacuta (assembly GCF_027887145.1). Classification (NCBI taxonomy): domain Eukaryota; kingdom Metazoa; phylum Chordata; class Aves; order Passeriformes; family Passerellidae; genus Ammospiza; species Ammospiza caudacuta. The sequence goes on from NC_080619.1 coordinate 894,332, forward strand.
AGGCCTAAGCCTACCAGTAACCCTGGGAAGGCAAATCAGCCTGGTGTTAGGCTTCTTGCCAAAGAAAAAGCCGTGAAAGCAGCCATGTTGTGGCACTTCTGCACTCCCTTTGGGATGCCTTTGGCAGATGAAGTAAGCCTGGAACTCAGGGCTTCCTGGTTAAAGAAATCCAAGCCCTAGGTTGAACCCTAACCCTAGGCAGATAAATCAGCCTAGGTATAGGGATGGTGCCAAGGAAAAAGCTGTGAAAGCTGCCATGTTGTTGCACTTTTGTACTCCCCTTGGGATGCCTTGAACAGCTGCAGTGTGCCTGGAGCTAAGGGCTTCCTAGTTTTTAAAACCCTAGCCCTAGGCCTAAGCCTACCAGTAACCCTGGGAAGGCAAATCAGCCTGGTGTTAGGCTTCTTGCCAAGGAAAAAGCCGTGAAAGCAGCCATGTTGTGGCACTTCTGCACTCCCTTTGGGATGCCTTTGGCAGATGAAGTAAGCCTGGAACTCAGGGCTTCCTGGTTAAAGAAATCCAAGCCCTAGGTTGAACCCTAACCCTAGGCAGATAAATCAGCCTAGGTATAGGGATGGTGCCAAGGAAAAAGCTGTGAAAGCTGCCATGTTGTTGCACTTTTGTACTCCCCTTGGGATGCCTTGAACAGCTGCAGTGTGCCTGGAGCTAAGGGCTTCCTAGTTTTTAAAACCCTAGCCCTAGGCCTAAGCCTACCAGTAACCCTGGGAAGGCAAATCAGCCTGGTGTTAGGCTTCTTGCCAAGGAAAAAGCCGTGAAAGCAGCCATGTTGTGGCACTTTTGCACTCCCTTTTGGATGCCTTTCACAGCTCCAGTGTGCCTGGAACTCAGGGCTTCCTGATTTTAAAAATCCTAGCCCTAGGCCGAACCCCAGCCCTTAGACGAGAAAGGCAAATCAGCCAGGAATTAGGCATGTCCCCAAGGAAAAAGCTGTGGAGGCAGGCATGTTGTGGTACTTTTGCGCTCTTCTTGGCTAGTCCTTCGCAGCTGCTGTGTTCTTGGAACTCAGGGCTTTCTGGTTAATAGAACCCTTACCCTAGGCGTAACTCAAACCTTAAGCCTAGGAAGGAAAATCAGCCTATGGTCCGGGATGGTCTCATGGAAATATCAGTGGTGGCAGCCAAGTTGCGTCACTTTTGCGCTCCCCTTGGGATGCCTTTCGCAGCTGCAGTGTGCCTGGAGCCCAGGGCTTCCTGGATTTAAAAGTCCTAGGCCTAAGCCTAACAGTAACCCTAGGAAGGTAAATCAGCCGGGTATTAGGGTTCCTCCTAAGGGAAAAGCCGTGAAAGCAGCCATGTTGTGGCACTTCTGCACTCCCTTTGGGATGCCTTTGGCAGATGAAGTAAGCCTGGAACTCAGGGCTTCCTGGTTAAAGAAATCCAAGCCCTAGGCTGAACCCTAACCCTAACCCTAGGCAGATAAATCAGCCTAGGTATAGGGATGGTGCCAAGGAAAAAGCTGTGAAAGCTGCCATGTTGTTGCACTTTTGTACTCCCCTTGGGATGCCTTGAACAGCTGCAGTGTGCCTGGAGCTCAGGGCTTCCTAGTTTTAAAAATCCTAGATCTAGGCCTAAGCCTAACAGTAACCCTGGGAAGGCAAATCAGCCTGGTGTTAGGCTTCTTGCCAAGGAAAAAGCCGTGAAAGCAGCCATGTTGTGGCACTTTTGCACTCCCTTTTGGATGCCTTTCACAGCTCCAGTGTGCCTGGAACTCAGGGCTTCCTGATTTTAAAAATCCTAGCCCTAGGCCGAACCCCAGCCCTAAGAAGAGAAAGGCAAATCAGCCAGGAATTAGGCATGTCCCCAAGGAAAAAGCTGTGGAGGCAGGCATGTTGTGGTACTTTTGCGCTCGTCTTGGCTAGTCCTTCGCAGCTGCTGTGTTCTTGGAACTCAGGGCTTTCTGGTTAATAGAACCCTTACCCTAGGCGTAACTCAAACCTTAAGCCTAGGAAGGAAAATCAGCCTATGGTCCGGGATGGTCTCATGGAAATATCAGTGGTGGCAGCCAAGTTGCGTCACTTTTGCGCTCCCCTTGGGATGCCTTTCGCAGCTGCAGTGTGCCTGGAGCCCAGGGCTTCCTGGTTTTAAAAGTCCTAGGCCTAAGCCTAACAGTAACCCTAGGAAGGTAAATCAGCCGGATATTAGGGTTCCTCCTAAGGGAAAAGCCGTGAAAGCAGCCATGTTGTGGCACTTCTGCACTCCCTTTGGGATGCCTTTGGCAGATGAAGTAAGCCTGGAACTCAGGGCTTCCTGGTTAAAGAAATCCAAGCCCTAGGTTGAACCCTAACCCTAGGCAGATAAATCAGCCTAGGTATAGGGATGGTGCCAAGGAAAAAGCTGTGAAAGCTGCCATGTTGTTGCACTTTTGTACTCCCCTTGGGATGCCTTGAACAGCTGCAGTGTGCCTGGAGCTAAGGGCTTCCTAGTTTTAAAAATCCTAGCCCTAGGCCTAAGCCTAACAGTAACCCTGGGAAGGCAAATCAGCCTGGTGTTAGGCTTCTTGCCAAGGAAAAAGCCGTGAAAGCAGCCATGTTGTGGCACTTTTGCACTCCCTTTTGGATGCCTTTCACAGCTCCAGTGTGCCTGGAACTCAGGGCTTCCTGATTTTAAAAATCCTAGCCCTAGGCAGAACCCCAACCCTAAGACGAGAAAGGCAAATCAGCCAGGAATTAGGCATGTCCCCAAGGAAAAAGCTGTGGAGGCAGGCATGTTGTGGTACTTTTGCGCTCTTCTTGGCTAGTCCTTCGCAGCTGCTGTGTTCTTGGAACTCAGGGCTTTCTGGTTAATACAACACTTACACTAGGCGTAACTCAAACCTTAAGCCTAGGAAGGAAAATCAGCCTATGGTTCGGGATGCTCTCATGGAAATATCAGTGGTGGCAGCCAAGTTGCGTCACTTTTGCGCTCCCCTTGGGATGCCTTTCGCAGCTGCAGTGTGCCTGGAGCCCAGGGCTTCCTGGTTTTAAAAGTCCTAGGCCTAAGCCTAACAGTAACCCTAGGAAGGTAAATCAGCCGGGTATTAGGGTTCCTCCTAAGGGAAAAGCCGTGAAAGCAGCCATGTTGTGGCACTTCTGCACTCCCTTTGGGATGCCTTTGGCAGATGAAGTAAGCCTGGAACTCAGGGCTTCCTGGTTAAAGAAATCCAAGCCCTAGGTTGAACCCTTACCCTAGGCAGATAAATCAGCCTAGGTATAGGGATGGTGCCAAGGAAAAAGCTGTGAAAGCTGCCATGTTGTTGCACTTTTGTACTCCCCTTGGGATGCCTTGAACAGCTGCAGTGTGCCTGGAGCTAAGGGCTTCCTAGTTTTAAAAACCCTAGCCCTAGGCCTAAGCCTAACAGTAACCCTGGGAAGGCAAATCAGCCTGGTGTTAGGCTTCTTGCCACGGAAAAAGCCGTGAAAGCAGCCATGTTGTGGCACTTCTGCACTCCCTTTGGGATGCCTTTGGCAGATGAAGTAAGCCTGGAACTCAGGGCTTCCTGGTTAAAGAAATCCAAGCCCTAGGTTGAACCCTAACCCTAGGCAGATAAATCAGCCTAGGTATAGGGATGGTGCCAAGGAAAAAGCTGTGAAAGCTGCCATGTTGTTGCACTTTTGTACTCCCCTTGAGATGCCTTGAACAGCTGCAGTGTGCCTGGAGCTAAGGGCTTCCTAGTTTTAAAAACCCTAGCCCTAGGCCTAAGCCTAACAGTAACCCTGGGAAGGCAAATCAGCCTGGTGTTAGGCTTCTTGCCAAGGAAAAAGCCGTGAAAGCAGCCATGTTGTGGCACTTCTGCACTCCCTTTGGGATGCCTTTGGCAGATGAAGTAAAACTGGAACTCAGGGCTTCCTGGTTAAAGAAATCCAAGCCCTAGGTTGAACCCTAACCCTAGGCAGATAAATCAGCCTAGGTATAGGGATGGTGCCAAGGAAAAAGCTGTGAAAGCTGCCATGTTGTTGCACTTTTGTACTCCCCTTGGGATGCCTTGAACAGCTGCAGTGTGCCTGGAGCTAAGGGCTTCCTAGTTTTAAAAATCCTAGCCCTAGGCCTAAGCCTAACAGTAACCCTGGGAAGGGAAATCAGCCTGGTGTTAGGCTTCTTGCCAAGGAAAAAGCCGTGAAAGCAGCCATGTTGTGGCACTTTTGCACTCCCTTTTGGATGCCTTTCACAGCTCCAGTGTGCCTGGAACTCAGGGCTTCCTGATTTTAAAAATCCTAGCCCTAGGCCGAACCCCAGCCCTAAGAAGAGAAAGGCAAATCAGCCAGGAATTAGGCATGTCCCCAAGGAAAAAGCTGTGGAGGCAGGCATGTTGTGCTACTTTTGCGCTCGTCTTGGCTAGTCCTTCGCAGCTGCTGTGTTCTTGGAACTCAGGGCTTTCTGGTTAATAGAACCCTTACCCTAGGCGTAACTCAAACCTTATGCCTAGGAAGGAAAATCAGCCTATGGTCCGGGATGGTCTCATGGAAATATCAGTGGTGGCAGCCAAGTTGCGTCACTTTTGCGCTCCCCTTGGGATGCCTTTCGCAGCTGCAGTGTGCCTGGAGCCCAGGGCTTCCTGGTTTTAAAAGTCCTAGGCCTAAGCCTAACAGTAACCCTAGGAAGGTAAATCAGCCGGATATTAGGGTTCCTCCTAAGGGAAAAGCCGTGAAAGCAGCCATGTTGTGGCACTTCTGCACTCCCTTTGGGATGCCTTTGGCAGATGAAGTAAGCCTGGAACTCAGGGCTTCCTGGTTAAAGAAATCCAAGCCCTAGGTTGAACCCTAACCCTAGGCAGATAAATCAGCCTAGGTATAGGGATGGTGCCAAGGAAAAAGCTGTGAAAGCTGCCATGTTGTTGCACTTTTGTACTCCCCTTGGGATTCCTTGAACAGCTGCAGTGTGCCTGGAGCTAAGGGCTTCCTAGTTTTAAAAATCCTAGCCCTAGGCCTAAGCCTAACAGTAACCCTGGGAAGGCAAATCAGCCTGGTGTTAGGCTTCTTGCCAAGGAAAAAGCCGTGAAAGCAGCCATGTTGTGGCACTTTTGCACTCCCTTTTGGATGCCTTTCACAGCTCCAGTGTGCCTGGAACTCAGGGCTTCCTGATTTTAAAAATCCTAGCCCTAGGCCGAACCCCAACCCTAAGACGAGAAAGGCAAATCAGCCAGGAATTAGGCATGTCCCCAAGGAAAAAGCTGTGGAGGCAGGCATGTTGTGGTACTTTTGCGCTCTTCTTGGGTAGTCCTTCGCAGCTGCTGTGTTCTTGGAACTCAGGGCTTTCTGGTTAATAGAACCCTTACACTAGGCGTAACTCAAACCTTAAGCCTAGGAAGGAAAATCAGCCTATGGTTCGGGATGGTCTCATGGAAATATCAGTGGTGGCAGCCAAGTTGCGTCACTTTTGCGCTCCCCTTGGGATGCCTTTCGCAGCTGCAGTGTGCCTGGAGCCCAGGGCTTCCTGGTTTTAAAAGTCCTAGGCCTAAGCCTAACAGTAACCCTAGGAAGGTAAATCAGCCGGGTATTAGGGTTCTTCCTAAGGGAAAAGCCGTGAAAGCAGCCATGTTGTGGCACTTCTGCACTCCCTTTGGGATGCCTTTGGCAGATGAAGTAAGCCTGGAACTCAGGGCTTCCTGGTTAAAGAAATCCAAGCCCTAGGTTGAACCCTAACCCTAGGCAGATAAATCAGCCTAGGTATAGGGATGGTGCCAAGGAAAAAGCTGTGAAAGCTGCCATGTTGTTGCACTTTTGTACTCCCCTTGGGATGCCTTGAACAGCTGCAGTGTGCCTGGAGCTAAGGGCTTCCTAGTTTTAAAAACCCTAGCCCTAGGCCTAAGCCTAACAGTAACCCTGGGAAGGCAAATCAGCCTGGTGTTAGGCTTCTTGCCACGGAAAAAGCCGTGAAAGCAGCCATGTTGTGGCACTTCTGCACTCCCTTTGGGATGCCTTTGGCAGATGAAGTAAGCCTGGAACTCAGGGCTTCCTGGTTAAAGAAATCCAAGCCCTAGGTTGAACCCTAACCCTAGGCAGATAAATCAGCCTAGGTATAGGGATGGTGCCAAGGAAAAAGCTGTGAAAGCTGCCATGTTGTTGCACTTTTGTACTCCCCTTGGGATGCCTTGAACAGCTGCAGTGTGCCTGGAGCTAAGGGCTTCCTAGTTTTAAAAACCCTAGCCCTAGGCCTAAGCCTACCAGTAACCCTGGGAAGGCAAATCAGCCTGGTGTTAGGCTTCTTGCCAAGGAAAAAGCCGTGAAAGCAGCCATGTTGTGGCACTTCTGCACTCCCTTTGGGATGCCTTTGGCAGATGAAGTAAGCCTGGAACTCAGGGCTTCCTGGTTAAAGAAATCCAAGCCCTAGGTTGAACCCTAACCCTAGGCAGATAAATCAGCCTAGGTATAGGGATGGTGCCAAGGAAAAAGCTGTGAAAGCTGCCATGTTGTTGCACTTTTGTACTCCCCTTGGGATGCCTTGAACAGCTGCAGTGTGCCTGGAGCTAAGGGCTTCCTAGTTTTTAAAACCCTAGCCCTAGGCCTAAGCCTACCAGTAACCCTGGGAAGGCAAATCAGCCTGGTGTTAGGCTTCTTGCCAAGGAAAAAGCCGTGAAAGCAGCCATGTTGTGGCACTTCTGCACTCCCTTTGGGATGCCTTTGGCAGATGAAGTAAGCCTGGAACTCAGGGCTTCCTGGTTAAAGAAATCCAAGCCCTAGGTTGAACCCTAACCCTAGGCAGATAAATCAGCCTAGGTATAGGGATGGTGCCAAGGAAAAAGCTGTGAAAGCTGCCATGTTGTTGCACTTTTGTACTCCCCTTGGGATGCCTTGAACAGCTGCAGTGTGCCTGGAGCTAAGGGCTTCCTAGTTTTAAAAATCCTAGCCCTAGGCCTAAGCCTAACAGTAACCCTGGGAAGGCAAATCAGCCTGGTGTTAGGCTTCTTGCCAAGGAAAAAGCCGTGAAAGCAGCCATGTTGTGGCACTTTTGCACTCCCTTTTGGATGCCTTTCACAGCTCCAGTGTGCCTGGAACTCAGGGCTTCCTGATTTTAAAAATCCTAGCCCTAGGCCGAACCCCAGCCCTAAGACGAGAAAGGCAAATCAGCCAGGAATTAGGCATGTCCCCAAGGAAAAAGCTGTGGAGGCAGGCATGTTGTGGTACTTTTGCGCTCTTCTTGGCTAGTCCTTCGCAGCTGCTGTGTTCTTGGAACTCAGGGCTTTCTGGTTAATAGAACCCTTACCCTAGGCGTAACTCAAACCTTAAGCCTAGGAAGGAAAATCAGCCTATGGTCCGGGATGGTCTCATGGAAATATCAGTGGTGGCAGCCAAGTTGCGTCACTTTTGCGCTCCACTTGGGATGCCTTTCGCAGCTGCAGTGTGCCTGGAGCCCAGGGCTTCCTGGATTTAAAAGTCCTAGGCCTAAGCCTAACAGTAACCCTAGGAAGGCAAATCAGCCGGGTATTAGGGTTCCTCCTAAGGGAAAAGCCGTGAAAGCAGCCATGTTGTGGCACTTCTGCACTCCCTTTGGGATGCCTTTGGCAGATGAAGTAAGCCTGGAACTCAGGGCTTCCTGGTTAAAGAAATCCAAGCCCTAGGCTGAACCCTAACCCTAACCCTAGGCAGATAAATCAGCCTAGGTATAGGGATGGTGCCAAGGAAAAAGCCGTGAAAGCAGCCATGTTGTGGCACTTTTGCACTCCCTTTTGGATGCCTTTCACAGCTCCAGTGTGCCTGGAACTCAGGGCTTCCTGATTTTAAAAATCCTAGCCCTAGGCCGAACCCCAGCCCTAAGAAGAGAAAGGCAAATCAGCCAGGAATTAGGCATGTCCCCAAGGAAAAAGCTGTGGAGGCAGGCATGTTGTGCTACTTTTGCGCTCGTCTTGGCTAGTCCTTCGCAGCTGCTGTGTTCTTGGAACTCAGGGCTTTCTGGTTAATAGAACCCTTACCCTAGGCGTAACTCAAACCTTAAGCCTAGGAAGGAAAATCAGCCTATGGTCCGGGATGGTCTCATGGAAATATCAGTGGTGGCAGCCAAGTTGCGTCACTTTTGCGCTCCCCTTGGGATGCCTTTCGCAGCTGCAGTGTGCCTGGAGCCCAGGGCTTCCTGGTTTTAAAAGTCCTAGGCCTAAGCCTAACAGTAACCCTAGGAAGGTAAATCAGCCGGATATTAGGGTTCCTCCTAAGGGAAAAGCCGTGAAAGCAGCCATGTTGTGGCACTTCTGCACTCCCTTTGGGATGCCTTTGGCAGATGAAGTAAGCCTGGAACTCAGGGCTTCCTGGTTAAAGAAATCCAAGCCCTAGGTTGAACCCTAACCCTAGGCAGATAAATCAGCCTAGGTATAGGGATGGTGCCAAGGAAAAAGCTGTGAAAGCTGCCATGTTGTTGCACTTTTGTACTCCCCTTGGGATGCCTTGAACAGCTGCAGTGTGCCTGGAGCTAAGGGCTTCCTAGTTTTAAAAATCCTAGCCCTAGGCCTAAGCCTAACAGTAACCCTGGGAAGGCAAATCAGCCTGGTGTTAGGCTTCTTGCCAAGGAAAAAGCCGTGAAAGCAGCCATGTTGTGGCACTTTTGCACTCCCTTTTGGATGCCTTTCACAGCTCCAGTGTGCCTGGAACTCAGGGCTTCCTGATTTTAAAAATCCTAGCCCTAGGCCGAACCCCAACCCTAAGACGAGAAAGGCAAATCAGCCAGGAATTAGGCATGTCCCCAAGGAAAAAGCTGTGGAGGCAGGCATGTTGTGGTACTTTTGCGCTCTTCTTGGGTAGTCCTTCGCAGCTGCTGTGTTCTTGGAACTCAGGGCTTTCTGGTTAATAGAACCCTTACACTAGGCGTAACTCAAACCTTAAGCCTAGGAAGGAAAATCAGCCTATGGTTCGGGATGCTCTCATAGAAATATCAGTGGTGGCAGCCAAGTTGCGTCACTTTTGCGCTCCCCTTGGGATGCCTTTCGCAGCTGCAGTGTGCCTGGAGCCCAGGGCTTCCTGGTTTTAAAAGTCCTAGGCCTAAGCCTAACAGTAACCCTAGGAAGGTAAATCAGCCGGGTATTAGGGTTCTTCCTAAGGGAAAAGCCGTGAAAGCAGCCATGTTGTGGCACTTCTGCACTCCCTTTGGGATGCCTTTGGCAGATGAAGTAAGCCTGGAACTCAGGGCTTCCTGGTTAAAGAAATCCAAGCCCTAGGTTGAACCCTAACCCTAGGCAGATAAATCAGCCTAGGTATAGGGATGGTGCCAAGGAAAAAGCTGTGAAAGCTGCCATGTTGTTGCACTTTTGTACTCCCCTTGGGATGCCTTGAACAGCTGCAGTGTGCCTGGAGCTAAGGGCTTCCTAGTTTTAAAAACCCTAGCCCTAGGCCTAAGCCTAACAGTAACCCTGGGAAGGCAAATCAGCCTGGTGTTAGGCTTCTTGCCACGGAAAAAGCCGTGAAAGCAGCCATGTTGTGGCACTTCTGCACTCCCTTTGGGATGCCTTTGGCAGATGAAGTAAGCCTGGAACTCAGGGCTTCCTGGTTAAAGAAATCCAAGCCCTAGGTTGAACCCTAACCCTAGGCAGATAAATCAGCCTAGGTATAGGGATGGTGCCAAGGAAAAAGCTGTGAAAGCTGCCATGTTGTTGCACTTTTGTACTCCCCTTGGGATGCCTTGAACAGCTGCAGTGTGCCTGGAGCTAAGGGCTTCCTAGTTTTAAAAATCCTAGCCCTAGGCCTAAGCCTACCAGTAACCCTGGGAAGGCAAATCAGCCTGGTGTTAGGCTTCTTGCCAAGGAAAAAGCCGTGAAAGCAGCCATGTTGTGGCACTTTTGCACTCCATTTTGGATGCCTTTCACAGCTCCAGTGTGCCTGGAACTCAGGGCTTCCTGATTTTAAAAATCCTAGCCCTAGGCCGAACACACCAACCCTAAGACGAGAAAGGCAAATCAGCCAGGAATTAGGCATGTCCCCAAGGAAAAAGCTGTGGAGGCAGGCATGTTGTGGTACTTTTGCGCTCTTCTTGGCTAGACCTTCGCAGCTGCTGTGTTCTTGGAACTCAGGGCTTTCTGGTTAATAGAACCCTTACCCTAGGCGTAACTCAAACCTTAAGCCTAGGAAGGAAAATCAGCCTATGGTTCGGGATGGTCTCATGGAAATATCAGTGGTGGCAGCCAAGTTGCGTCACTTTTGCGCTCCCCTTGGGATGCCTTTCGCAGCTGCAGTGTGCCTGGAGCCCAGGGCTTCCTGGTTTTAAAAGTCCTAGGCCTAAGCCTAACAGTAACCCTAGGAAGGTAAATCAGCCGGATATTAGGGTTCGTCCTAAGGGAAAAGCCGTGAAAGCAGCCATGTTGTGGCACTTCTGCACTCCCTTTGGGATGCCTTTGGCAGATGAAGTAAGCCTGGAACTCAGGGCTTCCTGGTTAAAGAAATCCAAGCCCTAGGCTGAACCCTAACCCTAACCCTAGGCAGATATATCAGCCTAGGTATAGGGATGGTGCCAAGGAAAAAGCTGTGAAAGCTGCCATGTTGTTGCACTTTTGTACTCCCCTTGGGATGCCTTGAACAGCTGCAGTGTGCCTGGAGCTAAGGGCTTCCTAGTTTTAAAAATCCTAGCCCTAGGCCTAAGCCTAACAGTAACCCTGGGAAGGGAAATCAGCCTGGTGTTAGGCTTCTTGCCAAGGAAAAAGCCGTGAAAGCAGCCATGTTGTGGCACTTCTGCACTCCCTTTGGGATGCCTTTGGCAGATGAAGTAAGCCTGGAACTCAGGGCTTCCTGGTTAAAGAAATCCAAGCCCTAGGTTGAACCCTAACCCTAACCCTAGGCAAATAAATCAGCCTAGGTATAGGGATGGTGCCAAGGAAAAAGCTGTGAAAGCTGCCATGTTGTTGCACTTTTGTACTCCCCTTGGGATGCCTTGAACAGCTGCAGTGTGCCTGGAGCTCAGGGCTTCCTAGTTTTAAAAATCCTAGCCCTAGGCCTAAGCCTAACAGTAACCCTGGGAAGGCAAATCAGCCTGGTGTTAGGCTTCTTGCCAAGGAAAAAGCCGTGAAAGCAGCCATGTTGTGGCACTTTTGCACTCCCTTTTGGATGCCTTTCACAGCTCCAGTGTGCCTGGAACTCAGGGCTTCCTCATTTATAAATCCTAGCCCTAGGCCGAACCTCAACCCTAAGACGAGAAAGGCAAATCAGCCAGGAATTAGGCATGTCCCCAAAGAAAAAGCTGTGGAGGCAGGCATGTTGTGGTACTTTTGCGCTCTTCTTGGGTAGTCCTTCGCAGCTGCTGTGTTCTTGGAACTCAGGGCTTTCTGGTTAATAGAACCCTTACCCTAGGCGTAACTCAAACCTTAAGCCTAGGAAGGAAAATCAGCCTATGGTTCGGGATGGTCTCATGGAAATATCAGTGGTGGCAGCCAAGTTGCGTCACTTTTGCGCTCCCCTTGGGATGCCTTTCGCAGCTGCAGTGTGCCTGGAGCCCAGGGCTTCCTGGTTTTAAAAGTCCTAGGCCTAAGCCTAACAGTAACCCTAGGAAGGTAAATCAGCCGGATATTAGGGTTCCTCCTAAGGGAAAAGCCGTGAAAGCAGCCATGTTGTGGCACTTCTGCACTCCCTTTGGGATGCCTTTGGCAGATGAAGTAAGCCTGGAACTCAGGGCTTCCTGGTTAAAGAAATCCAAGCCCTAGGTTGAACCCTAACCCTAGGCAGATAAATCAGCCTAGGTATAGGGATGGTGCCAAGGAAAAAGCTGTGAAAGCTGCCATGTTGTTGCACTTTTGTACTCCCCTTGGGATGCCTTGAACAGCTGCAGTGTGCCTGGAGCTAAGGGCTTCCTAGTTTTAAAAATCCTAGCCCTAGGCCTAAGCCTAACAGTAACCCTGGGAAGGCAAATCAGCCTGGTGTTAGGCTTCTTGCCAAGGAAAAAGCCGTGAAAGCAGCCATGTTGTGGCACTTTTGCACTCCCTTTTGGATGCCTTTCACAGCTCCAGTGTGCCTGGAACTCAGGGCTTCCTGATTTTAAAAATCCTAGCCCTAGGCCGAACACACCAACCCTAAGACGAGAAAGGCAAATCAGCCAGGAATTAGGCATGTCCCCAAGGAAAAAGCTGTGGAGGCAGGCATGTTGTGGTACTTTTGCGCTCTTCTTGGCTAGTCCTTCGCAGCTGCTGTGTTCTTGGAACTCAGGGCTTTCTGGTTAATAGAACCCTTACCCTAGGCGTAACTCAAACCTTAAGCCTAGGAAGGAAAATCAGCCTATGGTTCGGGATGGTCTCATGGAAATATCAGTGGTGGCAGCCAAGTTGCGTCACTTTTGCGCTCCCCTTGGGATGCCTTTCGCAGCTGCAGTGTGCCTGGAGCCCAGGGCTTCCTGGTTTTAAAAGTCCTAGGCCTAAGCCTAACAGTAACCCTAGGAAGGTAAATCAGCCGGATATTAGGGTTCCTCCTAAGGGAAAAGCCGTGAAAGCAGCCATGTTGTGGCACTTCTGCACTCCCTTTGGGATGCCTTTGGCAGATGAAGTAAGCCTGGAACTCAGGGCTTCCTGGTTAAAGAAATCCAAGCCCTAGGTTGAACCCTAACCCTAGGCAGATAAATCAGCCTAGGTATAGGGATGGTGCCAAGGAAAAAGCTGTGAAAGCTGCCATGTTGTTGCACTTTTGTACTCCCCTTGGGATGCCTTGAACAGCTGCAGTGTGCCTGGAGCTAAGGGCTTCCTAGTTTTAAAAATCCTAGCCCTAGGCCTAAGCCTAACAGTAACCCTGGGAAGGCAAATCAGCCTGGTGTTAGGCTTCTTGCCAAGGAAAAAGCCGTGAAAGCAGCCATGTTGTGGCACTTTTGCACTCCCTTTTGGATGCCTTTCACAGCTCCAGTGTGCCTGGAACTCAGGGCTTCCTGATTTTAAAAATCCTAGCCCTAGGCCGAACCTCAACCCTAAGACGAGAAAGGCAAATCAGCCAGGAATTAGGCATGTCCCCAAGGAAAAAGCTGTGGAGGCAGGCATGTTGTGGTACTTTTGCGCTCTTCTTGGGTAGTCCTTCGCAGCTGCTGTGTTCTTGGAACTCAGGGCTTTCTGGTTAATAGAACCCTTACCCTAGGCGTAACTCAAACCTTAAGCCTAGGAAGTAAAATCAGCCTATGGTTCGGGATGGTCTCATGGAAATATCAGTGGTGGCAGCCAAGTTGCGTCACTTTTGCGCTCCCCTTGGGATGCCTTTCGCAGCTGCAGTGTGCCTGGAGCCCAGGGCTTCCTGGTTTTAAAAGTCCTAGGCCTAAGCCTAACAGTAACCCTAGGAAGGTAAATCAGCCGGGTATTAGGGTTCTTCCTAAGGGAAAAGCCGTGAAAGCAGCCATGTTGTGGCACTTCTGCACTCCCTTTGGGATGCCTTTGGCAGATGAAGTAAGCCTGGAACTCAGGGCTTCCTGGTTAAAGAAATCCAAGCCCTAGGCTGAACCCTAACCCTAACCCTAGGCAGATAAATCAGCCTAGGTATAGGGATGGTGCCAAGGAAAAAGCTGTGAAAGCTGCCATGTTGTTGCACTTTTGTACTCCCCTTGGGATGCCTTGAACAGCTGCAGTGTGCCTGGAGCTAAGGGCTTCCTAGTTTTAAAAATCCTAGCCCTAGGCCTAAGCCTAACAGTAACCCTGGGAAGGCAAATCAGCCTGGTGTTAGGCTTCTTGCCAAGGAAAAAGCCGTGAAAGCAGCCATGTTGTGGCACTTTTGCACTCCCTTTTGGATGCCTTTCACAGCTCCAGTGTGCCTGGAACTCAGGGCTTCCTGATTTTAAAAATCCTAGCCCTAGGCCGAACCCCAGCCCTAAGACGAGAAAGGCAAATCAGCCAGGAATTAGGCATGTCCCCAAGGAAAAAGCTGTGGAGGCAGGCATGTTGTGGTACTTTTGCACTCTTCTTGGGTAGTCCTTCGCAGCTGCTGTGTTCTTGGAACTCAGGGCTTTCTGGTTAATAGAACCCTTACCCTAGGCGTAACTCAAACCTTAAGCCTAGGAAGGAAAATCAGCCTATGGTTCGGGATGCTCTCATGGAAATATCAGTGGTGGCAGCCAAGTTGCGTCACTTTTGTGCTCCCCTTGGGATGCCTTTCGCAGCTGCAGTGTGCCTGGAGCCCAGGGCTTCCTGGTTTTAAAAGTCCTAGGCCTAAGCCTAACAGTAACCCTAGGAAGGCAAATCAGCCGGGTATTAGGGTTCCTCCTAAGGGAAAAGCCGTGAAAGCAGCCATGTTGTGGCACTTCTGCACTCCCTTTGGGATGCCTTTGGCAGATGAAGTAAGCCTGGAACTCAGGGCTTCCTGGTTAAAGAAATCCAAGCCCTAGGCTGAACCCTAACCCTAACCCTAGGCAGATAAATCAGCCTAGGTATAGGGATGGTGCCAAGGAAAAAGCTGTGAAAGCTGCCATGTTGTTGCACTTTTGCGCTCCCCTTGGGATGCCTTGAACAGCTGCAGTGTGCCTGAAGCCCAGGGCTTCCTGAGTTTAAAAATCCTAGGCCTAAGCCTAACAGTAACCCTAGGAAGGTAAATCAGCCGGGTATTAGGGTTCTTCCTAAGGGAAAAGCCGTGAAAGCAGCCATGTTGTGGCACTTCTGCACTCCCTTTGGGATGCCTTTGGCAGATGAAGTAAGCCTGGAACTCAGGGCTTCCTGGTTAAAGAAATCCAAGCCCTAGGTTGAACCCTAACCCTAGGCATATAAATCAGCCTAGGTATAGGGATGGTGCCAAGGAAAAAGCCGTGAAAGCGGCCATGTTGTTGCACTTCTGCACACCCTTTGGGATGCCTTTGGCAGATAAAGTAAGCCTGGAACTCAGGGCTTCCTGGTTAAAGAAATCCAAGCCCTAGGCTGAACCCTAACCCTAACCCTAGGCAGATAAATCAGCCTAGGTATAGGGATGGTGCCAAGGAAAAATCTGTGAAAGCTGCCATGTTGTTGCACTTCTGTACTCCCCTTGGGATGCCTTGAACAGCTGCAGTGTGCCTGGAGCTAAGGGCTTCCTAGTTTTGAAAATCCTAGCCCTAGGCCTAAGCCTAACAGTAACCCTGGGAAGGCAAATCAGCCAGGAATTAGGCATGTCCCCAAGGAAAAAGCTGTGGAGGCAGGCATGTTGTGGTACTTTTGCGCTCTTCTTGGCTAGTCCTTCGCAGCTGCTGTGTTCTTGGAACTCAGGGCTTTCTGGTTAATAGACCCTTACCCTAGGCGTAACTCAAACCTTAACCCTAGGAAGGAAAATCAGCCTATGGTTCGGGATGCTCTCATGGAATTATCAGTGGTGGCAGCCAAGTTGCGTCACTTTTGCGCTCCCCTTGGGATGCCTTTCGCAGCTGCAGTGTGCCTGGAGCCCAGGGCTTCCTGGTTTTAAAAGTCCTAGGCCTAAGCCTAACAGTAACCCTAGGAAGGTAAATCAGCCGGGTATTAGGGTTCTTCCTAAGGGAAAAGCCGTGAAAGCAGCCATGTTGTGGCACTTCTGCACTCCCTTTGGGATGCCTTTGGCAGATGAAGTAAGCCTGGAACTCAGGGCTTCCTGGTTAAAGAAATCCAAGCCCTAGGCTGAACCCTAACCCTAACCCTAGGCAGATAAATCAGCCAAGGTATAGGGATGGTGCCAAGGAAAAAGCTGAGAAAGCTGCCATGTTGTTGCACTTTTGTACTCCCCTTGGGATGCCTTGAACAGCTGCAGTGTGCCTGGAGCTAAGGGCTTCCTAGTTTTAAAAATCCTAGCCCTAGGCCTAAGCCTACCAGTAACCCTGGGAAGGCAAATCAGCCTGGTGTTAGGCTTCTTGCCAAGGAAAAAGCCGTGAAAGCAGCCATGTTGTGGCACTTTTGCACTCCCTTTTGGATGCCTTTCACAGCTCCAGTGTGCCTGGAACTCAGGGCTTCCTGATTTTAAAAATCCTAGCCCTAGGCCGAACCCCAGCCCTAAGACGAGAAAGGCAAATCAGCCAGGAATTAGGCATGTCCCCAAGGAAAAAGCTGTGGAGGCAGGCATGTTGTGGTACTTTTGCACTCTTCTTGGGTAGTCCTTCGCAGCTGCTGTGTTCTTGGAACTCAGGGCTTTCTGGTTAATAGAACCCTTACCCTAGGCGTAACTCAAACCTTAACCCTAGGAAGGAAAATCAGCCTATGGTTCGGGATGCTCTCATGGAAATATCAGTGGTGGCAGCCAAGTTGCGTCACTTTTGTGCTCCCCTTGGGATGCCTTTCGCAGCTGCAGTGTGCCTGGAGCCCAGGGCTTCCTGGTTTTAAAAATCCTAGGCCTAAGCCTAACAGTAACCCTAGGAAGGTAAATCAGCCGGGTATTAGGGTTCTTCCTAAGGGAAAAGCCGTGAAAGCAGCCATGTTGTGGCACTTCTGCACTCCCTTTGGGATGCTTTTGGCAGATGAAGTAAGCCTGGAACTCAGGGCTTCCTGGTTAAAGAAATCCAAGCCCTAGGTTGAACACTAACCCTAGGCAGATAAATCAGCCTAGGTATAGGGATGGTGCCAAGGAAAAAGCCGTGAAAGCAGCCATGTTGTGGCACTTCTGCACTCCCTTTGGGATGCCTTTGGCAGATGAAGTAAGCCTGGAACTCAGGGCTTCCTGGTTAAAGAAATCCAAGCCCTAGGCTGAACCCTAACCCTAGGCAGATAAATCAGCCTAGGTATAGGGATGGTGCCAAGGAAAAAGCTGTGAAAGCTGCCATGTTGTTGCACTTTTGTACTCCCCTTGGGATGCCTTGAACAGCTGCAGTGTGCCTGGAGCTCAGGGCTTCCTAGTTTTAAAAATCCTAGCCCTAGGCCTAAGCCTAACAGTAACCCTGGGAAGGCAAATCAGCCTGGTGTTAGGCTTCTTGCCAAGGTAAAAGCTGTGAAAGCAGCCATGTTGTGGCACTTTTGCACTCCCTTTTGGATGCCTTTCACAGCTCCAGTGTGCCTGGAACTCAGGGCTTCCTGATTTTAAAAATCCTAGCCCTAGGCCGAACCCCAGCCCTAAGACGAGAAAGGCAAATCAGCCAGGAATTAGGCATGTCCCCAAGGAAAAAGCTGTGGAGGCAGGCATGTTGTGGTACTTTTGCGCTCTTCTTGGGTAGTCCTTCGCAGCTGCTGTGTTCTTGGAACTCAGGGCTTTCTGGTTAATAGAACCCTTACCCTAGGCGTAACTCAAACCTTAAGCCTAGGAAGGAAAATCAGCCTATGGTTCAGGATGCTCTCATGGAAATATCAGTGGTGGCAGCCAAGTTGCGTCACTTTTGCGCTCCCCTTGGGATGCCTTTCGCAGCTGCAGTGTGCCTGGAGCCCAGGGCTTCCTGGTTTTAAAAATCCTAGGCCTAATCCTAACAGTAACCCTAGGAAGGTAAATCAGCCGGGTATTAGGGTTCTTCCTAAGGGAAAAGCCGTGAAAGCAGCCATGTTGTGGCACTTCTGCACTCCCTTTGGGATGCCTTTGGCAGATGAAGTAAGCCTGGAACTCAGGGCTTCCTGGTTAAAGAAATCCAAGCCCTAGGCTGAACCCTAACCCTAACCCTAGGCAGATAAATCAGCCTAGGTATAGGGATGGTGCCAAGGAAAAAGCTGTGAAAGCTGCCATGTTGTTGCACTTTTGTACTCCCCTTGGGATGCCTTTCGCAGCTGCAGTGTGCCTGAAGCCCAGGGCTTCCTGATTTTAAAAATCCTAGGCCTAAGCCTAACAGTAACCCTAGGAAGGTAAATCAGCCGGGTATTAGGGTTCTTCCTAAGGGAAAAGCCGTGAAAGCAGCCATGTTGTGGCACTTCTGCACTCCCTTTGGGATGCCTTTGGCTGATGAAGTAAGCCTGGAACTCAGGGCTTCCTGGTTAAAGAAATCCAAGCCCTAGGTTGAACCCTAACCCTAGGCAGATAAATCAGCCTAGGTATAGGGATGGTGCCAAGGAAAAAGCTGTGAAAGCAGCCATGTTGTGGCACTTCTGCACTCCCTTTGGGATGCCTTTGGCAGATGAAGTAAGCCTGGAACTCAGGGCTTCCTGGTTAAACAAATCCAAGCCCTAGGCTGAACCCTAACCCTAACCCTAGGCAGATAAATCAGCCTAGGTATAGGGATGGTGCCAAGGTAAAAGCTGTGAAAGCTGCCATGTTGTTGCACTTTTGTACTCCCCTTGGGATGCCTTGAACAGCTGCAGTGTGCCTGGAGCTAAGGGCTTCCTAGTTTTGAAAATCCTAGCCCTAGGCCTAAGCCTAACAGTAACCCTGGGAAGGCAAATCAGCCAGGAATTAGGCATGTCCCCAAGGAAAAAGCTGTGGAGGCAGGCATGTTGTGGTACTTTTGCGCTCTTCTTGGGTAGTCCTTCGCAGCTGCTGTGTTCTTGGAACTCAGGGCTTTCTGGTTAATAGAACCCTTACCCTAGGCGTAACTCAAACCTTAAGCCTAGGAAGTAAAGTCAGCCTATGGTTCGGGATGGTCTCATGGAAATATCAGTGGTGGCAGCCAAGTTGCGTCACTTTTGCGCTCCCCTTGGGATGCCTTTCGCAGCTGCAGTGTGCCTGGAGCCCAGGGCTTCCTGGTTTTAAATGTCCTAGGCCTAAGCCTAACAGTAACCCTAGGAAGGTAAATCAGCCGGGTATTAGGGTTCTTCCTAAGGGAAAAGCCGTGAAAGCAGCCATGTTGTGGCACTTCTGCACTCCCTTTGGGATGCCTTTGGCAGATGAAGTAAGCCTGGAACTCAGGGCTTCCTGGTTAAAGAAATCCAAGCCCTAGGCTGAACCCTAACCCTAACCCTAGGAAGATAAATCAGCCTAGGTATAGGGATGGTGCCAAGGAAAAAGCTGTGAAAGCTGCCATGTTGTTGCACTTTTGTACTCCCCTTGGGATGCCTTGAACAGCTGCAGTGTGCCTGGAGCTAAGGGCTTCCTAGTTTTAAAAATCCTAGCCCTAGGCCTAAGCCTACCAGTAACCCTGGGAAGGCAAATCAGCCTGGTGTTAGGCTTCTTGCCAAGGAAAAAGCCGTGAAAGCAGCCATGTTGTGGCACTTTTGCACTCCCTTTTGGATGCCTTTCACAGCTCCAGTGTGCCTGGAACTCAGGGCTTCCTGATTTTAAAAATCCTAGCCCTAGGCCGAACCCCAGCCCTAAGACGAGAAAGGCAAATCAGCCAGGAATTAGGCATGTCCCCAAGGAAAAAGCTGTGGAGGCAGGCATGTTGTGGTACTTTTGCGCTCTTCTTGGGTAGTCCTTCGCAGCTGCTGTGTTCTTGGAACTCAGGGCTTTCTGGATAATAGAACCCTTACCCTAGGCGTAACTCAAACCTTAAGCCTAGGAAGTAAAATCAGCCTATGGTTCGGGATGGTCTCATGGAAATATCAGAGGTGGCAGCCAAGTTGCGTCACTTTTGCGCTCCCCTTGGGATGCCTTTCGCAGCTGCAGTGTGCCTGGAGCCCAGGGCTTCCTGGTTTTAAAAGTCCTAGGCCTAAGCCTAACAGTAACCCTAGGAAGGTAAATCAGCCGGGTATTAGGGTTCCTCCTAAGGGAAAAGCCGTGAAAGCAGCCATGTTGTGGCACTTCTGAACTCCCTTTGGGATGCCTTTGGCAGATGAAGTAAGCCTGGAACTCAGGGCTTCCTGGTTAAAGAAATCCAAGCCCTAGGCTGAACCCTAACCCTAACCCTAGGCAGATAAATCAGCCTAGGTATAGGGATGGTGCCAAGGAAAAAGCTGTGAAAGCTGCCATGTTGTTGCACTTTTGCGCTCCCCTTGGGATGCCTTTCGAAGCTGCAGTGTGCCTGAAGCCCAGGGCTTCCTGATTTTAAAAATCCTAGGCCTAAGCCTAACAGTAACCCTAGGAAGGTAAATCAGCCGGGTATTAGGGTTCTTCCTAAGGGAAAAGCCGTGAAAGCAGCCATGTTGTGGCACTTCTGCACTCCCTTTGGGATGCCTTTGACAGATGAAGTAAGCCTGGAACTCAGGGCTTCCTGGTTAAAGAAATCCAAGCCCTAGGTTGAACCCTAACCCTAGGCATATAA
Source organism: Ammospiza caudacuta (assembly GCF_027887145.1). Taxonomy (NCBI): domain Eukaryota; kingdom Metazoa; phylum Chordata; class Aves; order Passeriformes; family Passerellidae; genus Ammospiza; species Ammospiza caudacuta. Next base: position 914,230 of record NC_080619.1, read on the forward strand.
ATCAGCCTAGGTATAGGGATGGTGCCAAGGAAAAAGCCGTGAAAGCGGCCATGTTGTGGCACTTCTGCACACCCTTTGGGATGCCTTTGGCAGATAAAGTAAGCCTGGAACTCAGGGCTTCCTGGTTAAAGAAATCCAAGCCCTAGGCTGAACCCTAACCCTAACCCTAGGCAGATAAATCAGCCTAGGTATAGGGATGGTGCCAAGGAAAAAGCTGTGAAAGCTGCCATGTTGTTGCACTTTTGTACTCCCCTTGGGATGCCTTGAACAGCTGCAGTGTGCCTGGACCTAAGGGCTTCCTAGTTTTGAAAATCCTAGCCCTAGGCCTAAGCCTAACAGTAACCCTGGGAAGGCAAATCAGCCAGGAATTAGGCATGTCCCCAAGGAAAAAGCTGTGGAGGCAGGCATGTTGTGGTACTTTTGCGCTCTTCTTGGGTAGTCCTTCGCAGCTGCTGTGTTCTTGGAACTCAGGGCTTTCTGGTTAATAGACCCTTACCCTAGGCGTAACTCAAACCTTAACCCTAGGAAGGAAAATCAGCCTATGGTTCGGGATGCTCTCATGGAATTATCAGTGGTGGCAGCCAAGTTGCGTCACTTTTGCGCTCCCCTTGGGATGCCTTTCGCAGCTGCAGTGTGCCTGAAGCCCAGGGCTTCCTGGTTTTAAAAGTCCTAGGCCTAAGCCTAACAGTAACCCTAGGAAGGTAAATCAGCCGGGTATTAGGGTTCTTCCTAAGGGAAAAGCCGTGAAAGCAGCCATGTTGTGGCACTTCTGCACTCCCTTTGGGATGCCTTTGGCAGATGAAGTAAGCCTGGAACTCAGGGCTTCCTGGTTAAAGAAATCCAAGCCCTAGGCTGAACCCTAACCCTAACCCTAGGCAGATAAATCAGCCTAGGTATAGGGATGGTGCCAAGGAAAAAGCAGAGAAAGCTGCCATGTTGTTGCACTTTTGTACTCCCCTTGGGATGCCTTGAACAGCTGCAGTGTGCCTGAAGCCCAGGGCTTCCTGATTTTAAAAATCCTAGGCCTAAGCCTAACAGTAACCCTAGGAAGGTAAATCAGCCTGGTATTAGGGTTCTTCCTAAGGGAAAAGCCGTGAAAGCAGCCATGTTGTGGCACTTCTGCACTCCCTTTGGGATGCCTTTGGCAGATGAAGTAAGCCTGGAACTCAGGGCTTCCTGGTTAAAGAAATCCAAGCCCTAGGTTGAACCCTAACCCTAGGCAGATAAATCAGCCTAGGTATAGGGATGGTGCCAAGGAAAAAGCTGTGAAAGCAGCCATGTTGTGGCACTTCTGCACTCCCTTTGGGATGCCTTTGGCAGATGAAGTAAGCCTGGAACTCAGGGCTTCCTGGTTAAAGAAATCCAAGCCCTAGGCTGAACCCTAACCCTAACCCTAGGCAGATAAATCAGCCTAGGTATAGGGATGGTGCCAAGGAAAAAGCTGTGAAAGCTGCCATGTTGTTGCACTTTTGCGCTCCCCTTGGGATGCCTTGAACACCTGCAGTGTGCCTGAAGCCCAGGGCTTCCTGAGTTTAAAAATCCTAGGCCTAAGCCTAACAGTAACCCTAGGAAGGTAAATCAGCCGGGTATTAGGGTTCTTCCTAAGGGAAAAGCCGTGAAAGCAGCCATGTTGTGGCACTTCTGCACTCCCTTTGGGATGCCTTTGACAGATGAAGTAAGCCTGGAACTCGGGGCTTCCTTGTTAAAGAAATCCAAGCCCTAGGTTGAACCCTAACCCTAGGATTATAAATCAGCCTAGGTATAGGGATGGTGCCAAGGAAAAAGCCGTGAAAGCGGCCATGTTGTGGCACTTCTGCACACCCTTTGGGATGCCTTTGGCAGATAAAGTAAGCCTGGAACTCAGGGCTTCGTGGTTAAAGAAATCCAAGCCCTAGGCTGAACCCTAACCCTAACCCTAGGCAGATAAATCAGCCTAGTTATAGGGATGGTGCCAAGGAAAAAGCTGTGAAAGCTGCCATGTTGTTGCACTTCTGTACTCCCCTTGGGATGCCTTGAACAGCTGCAGTGTGCCTGGAGCTAAGGGCTTCTTAGTTTTGAAAATCCTAGCCCTAGGCCTAAGCCTAACAGTAACCCTGGGAAGGCAAATCAGCCAGGAATTAGGCATGTCCCCAAGGAAAAAGCTGTGGAGGCAGGCATGTTGTGGTACTTTTGCGCTCTTCTTGGGTAGTCCTTCGCAGCTGCTGTGTTCTTGGAACTCAGGGCTTTCTGGTTAATAGACCCTTACCCTAGGCGTAACTCAAACCTTAACCCTAGGAAGGAAAATCAGCCTATGGTTCGGGATGCTCTCATGGAATTATCAGTGGTGGCAGCCAAGTTGCGTCACTTTTGCGCTCCCCTTGGGATGCCTTTCGCAGCTGCAGTGTGCCTGAAGCCCAGGGCTTCCTGGTTTTAAAAGTCCTAGGCCTAAGCCTAACAGTAACCCTAGGAAGGTAAATCAGCCGGGTATTAGGGTTCTTCCTAAGGGAAAAGCCGTGAAAGCAGCCATGTTGTGGCACTTCTGCACTCCCTTTGGGATGCCTTTGGCAGATGAAGTAAGCCTGGAACTCAGGGCTTCCTGGTTAAAGAAATCCAAGCCCTAGGCTGAACCCTAACCCTAACCCTAGGCAGATAAATCAGCCAAGGTATAGGGATGGTGCCAAGGAAAAAGCTGAGAAAGCTGCCATGTTGTTGCACTTTTGTACTCCCCTTGGGATGCCTTGAACAGCTGCAGTGTGCCTGGAGCTAAGGGCTTCCTAGTTTTAAAAATCCTAGCCCTAGGCCTAAGCCTAACAGTAACCCTGGGAAGGGAAATCAGCCTGGTGTTAGGCTTCTTGCCAAGGAAAAAGCCGTGAAAGCAGCCATGTTGTGGCACTTTTGCACTCCCTTTTGGATGCCTTTCACAGCTCCAGTGTGCCTGGAACTCAGGGCTTCCTGATTTTAAAAATCCTAGCCCTAGGCCGAACCTCAACCCTAAGACGACAAAGGCAAATCAGCCAGGAATTAGGCATGTCCCCAAGGAAAAAGCTGTGGAGGCAGGCATGTTGTGCTACTTTTGCGCTCTTCTTGGCTAGTCCTTCGCAGCTGCTGTGTTCTTGGAACTCAGGGCTTTCTGGTTAATAGAACCCTTACCCTAGGCGTAACTCAAACCTTAAGCCTAGGAAGTAAAATCAGCCTATGGTTCGGGATGGTCTCATGGAAATATCAGTGGTGGCAGCCAAGTTGCGTCACTTTTGCGCTCCCCTTGGGATGCCTTTCGCAGCTGCAGTGTGCCTGGAGCCCAGGGCTTCCTGGTTTTAAGTCCTAGGCCTAAGCCTAACAGTAACCCTAGGAAGGTAAATCAGCCGGGTATTAGGGTTCTTCCTATGGGAAAAGCTGTGAAAGCAGCCATGTTGTGGCACTTCTGCACTCCCTTTGGGATGCCTTTGGCAGATGAAGTAAGCCTGGAACTCAGGGCTTCCTGGTTAAAGAAATCCAAGCCCTAGGCTGAACCCTAACCCTAACCCTAGGCAGATAAATCAGCCTAGGTATAGGGATGGTGCCAAGGAAAAAGCCGTGAAAGCGGCCATGTTGTGGCACTTCTGCACTCCCTTTGGGATGCTTTTGGCAGATGAAGTAAGCCTGGAACTCAGGGCTTCCTGGTTAAAGAAATCCAAGCCCTAGGCTGAACCCTAACCCTAACCCTAGGCAGATAAATCAGCCTAGGTATAGGGATGGTGCCAAGGTAAAAGCTGTGAAAGCTGCCATGTTGTTGCACTTTTGTACTCCCCTTGGGATGCCTTGAACAGCTGCAGTGTGCCTGGAGCTAAGGGCTTCCTAGTTTTGAAAATCCTAGCCCTAGGCCTAAGCCTAACAGTAACCCTGGGAAGGGAAATCAGCCTGGTGTTAGGCTTCTTGCCAAGGAAAAAGCCGTGAAAGCAGCCATGTTGTGGCACTTTTGCACTCCCTTTTGGATGCCTTTCACAGCTCCAGTGTGCCTGGAACTCAGGGCTTCCTGATTTTAAAAATCCTAGCCCTAGGCCGAACCCCAGCCCTAAGACGAGAAAGGCAAATCAGCCAGGAATTAGGCATGTCCCAAGGAAAAAGCTGTGGAGGCAGGCATGTTGTGGTACTTTTGCGCTCTTCTTGGGTAGTCCTTCGCAGCTGCTGTGTTCTTGGAACTCAGGGCTTTCTGGTTAATAGAACCCTTACCCTAGGCGTAACTCAAACCTTAAGCCTAGGAAGGAAAATCAGCCTATGGTTCGGGATGCTCTCATGGAAATATCAGTGGTGGCAGCCAAGTTGCGTCACTTTTGCGCTCCCCTTGGGATGCCTTTCGCAGCTGCAGTGTGCCTGGAGCCCAGGGCTTCCTGGTTTTAAAAGTCCTAGACCTAAGCCTAACAGTAACCCTAGGAAGGTAAATCAGCCGGGTATTAGGGTTCTTCCTAAGGGAAAAGCCGTGAAAGCAGCCATGTTGTGGCACTTCTGCACTCCCTTTGGGATGCCTTTGGCAGATGAAGTAAGCCTGGAACTCAGGGCTTCCTGGTTAAAGAAATCCAAGCCCTAGGCTGAACCCTAACCCTAACCCTAGGCAGATAAATCAGCCTAGGTATAGGGATGGTGCCAAGGAAAAAGCTGTGAAAGCTGCCATGTTGTTGCACTTTTGTACTCCCCTTGGGATGCCTTGAACAGCTGCAGTGTGCCTGGAGCTAACGGCTTCCTAGTTTTAAAAATCCTAGACCTAGGCCTAAGCCTAACAGTAACCCTGGGAAGGGAAATCAGCCTGGTGTTAGGCTTCTTGCCAAGGAAAAAGCCGTGAAAGCAGCCTTGTTGTGGCACTTTTGCACTCCCTTTTGGATGCCTTTCACAGCTCCAGTGTGCCTGGAACTCAGGGCTTCCTGATTTTAAAAATCCTAGCCCTAGGCCGAACCCCAGCCCTAAGACGAGAAAGGCAAATCAGCCAGGAATTAGGCATGTCCCCAAGGAAAAAGCTGTGGAGGCAGGCATGTTGTGGTACTTTTGCACTCTTCTTGGCTAGACCTTCGCAGCTGCTGTGTTCTTGGAACTCAGGGCTTTCTGGTTAATAGAACCCTTACCCTAGGCGTAACTCAAACCTTAAGCCTAGGAAGGAAAATCAGCCTATGGTTCGGGATGGTCTCATGGAAATATCAGTGGTGGCAGCCAAGTTGCGTCACTTTTGCGCTCCCCTTGGGATGCCTTTCGCAGCTGCAGTGTGCCTGGAGCCCAGGGCTTCCTGATTTTAAAAATCCTAGGCCTAAGCCTAACAGTAACCCTAGGAAGGTAAATCAGCCGGGTATTAGGGTTCTTCCTAAGGGAAAAGCCGTGAAAGCAGCCATGTTGTGGCACTTCTGCACTCCCTTTGGGATGCCTTTGGCAGATGAAGTAAGCCTGGAACTCAGGGCTTCCTGGTTAAAGAAATCCAAGCCCTAGGCTGAACCCCAACCCTAACCCTAGGCAGATAAATCAACCTAGGTATAGGGATGGTGCCAAGGAAAAAGCTGTGAAAGCTGCCATGTTGTTGCACTTTTGCGCTCCCCTTGGGATGCCTTTCGCAGCTGCAGTGTGCCTGAAGCCCAGGGCTTCCTGATTTTAAAAATCCTAGGCCTAAGCCTAACAGTAACCCTGGGAAGGTAAATCAGCCGGGTATTAGGGTTCTTCCTAAGGGAAAAGCCGTGAAAGCAGCCATGTTGTGGCACTTCTGCACTCCCTTTGGGATGCCTTTGGCAGATGAAGTAAGCCTGGAACTCAGGGCTTCCTGGTTAAAGAAATCCAAGCCCTAGACTGAACCCTAACCCTAACCCTAGGCAGATAAATCAGCCTAGGTATAGGGATCGTGCCAAGGAAAAAGCTGTGAAAGCTGCCATGTTGTTGCACTTTTGTACTCCCCTTGGGATGCCTTGAACAGCTGCAGTGTGCCTGGAACTCAGGGCTTCCTGATTTTAAAAATCCTAGCCCTAGGCCGAACCCCAACCCTAAGACGAGAAAGGCAAATCAGCCAGGAATTAGGCGTGTCCCCAAGGAAAAAGCTGTGGAGGCAGGCATGTTGTGGTACTTTTGCGCTCTTCTTGGCTAGTCCTTCGCAGCTGCTGTGTTCTTGGAACTCAGGGCTTTCTGGTTAATAGAACCCTTACCCTAGGCGTAACTCAAAACTTAAGCCTAGGAAGGAAAATCAGCCTATGGTTCGGGATGCTGTCATGGAAATATCAGTGGTGGCAGCCAAGTTGCGTCACTTTTGTGCTCCCCTTGGGATGCCTTTCGCAGCTGCAGTGTGCCTGGAGCCCAGGGCTTCCTGGTTTTAAAAGTCCTAGGCCTAAGCCTAACAGTAACCCTAGGAAGGTAAATCAGCCGGGTATTAGGGTTCTTCCTAAGGGAAAAGCCGTGAAAGCAGCCATGTTGTGGCACTTCTGCACTCCCTTTGGGATGCCTTTGGCAGATGAAGTAAGCCTGGAACTCAGGGCTTCCTGGTTAAAGAAATCCAAGCCCTAGGTTGAACACTAACCCTAGGCAGATAAATCAGCCTATGTATAGGGATGGTGCCAAGGAAAAAGCCGTGAAAGCAGCCATGTTGTGGCACTTCTGCACTCCCTTTGGGATGCCTTTGGCAGATGAAGTAAGCCTGGAACTCAGGGCTTCCTGGTTAAAGAAATCCAAGCCCTAGGCTGAACCCTAACCCTAACCCTAGGCAGATAAATCAGCCTAGGTATAGGGATGGTGCCAAGGAAAAATCTGTGAAAGCTGCCATGTTGTTGCACTTTTGTACTCCCCTTGGGATGCCTTGAACAGCTGCAGTGTGCCTGGAGCTAAGGGCTTCCTAGTTTTGAAAATCCTAGCCCTAGGGCTAAGCCTAACAGTAACCCTGGGAAGGGAAATCAGCCTGGTGTTAGGCTTCTTGCCAAGGAAAAAGCCGTGAAAGCAGCCATGTTGTGGCACTTTTGCACTCCCTTTTGGATGCCTTTCACAGCTCCAGTGTGCCTGGAACTCAGGGCTTCCTGATTTTAAAAATCCTAGCCCTAGGCCGAACCCCAGCCCTAAGACGAGAAAGGCAAATCAGCCAGGAATTAGGCATGTCCCAAGGAAAAAGCTGTGGAGGCAGGCATGTTGTGGTACTTTTGCGCTCTTCTTGGGTAGTCCTTCGCAGCTGCTGTGTTCTTGGAACTCAGGGCTTTCTGGTTAATAGAAGCCTTACCCTAGGCGTAACTCAAACCTTAAGCCTAGGAAGGAGAATCAGCCTATGGTTCGGGATGGTCTCATGGAAATATCAGTGGTGGCAGCCAAGTTGCATCACTTTTGCGCTCCCCTTGGGATGCCTTTCGCAGCTGCAGTGTGCCTGGAGCCCAGGGCTTCCTGATTTTAAAAATCCTAGGCCTAAGCCTAACAGTAACCCTAGGAAGGTAAATCAGCCGGGTATTAGGGTTCTTCCTAAGGGAAAAGCCGTGAAAGCAGCCATGTTGTGGCACTTCTGCACTCCCTTTGGGATGCCTTTGGCAGATGAAGTAAGCCTGGAACTCAGGGCTTCCTGGTTAAAGAAATCCAAGCCCTAGGCTGAACCCCAACCCTAACCCTAGGCAGATAAATCAACCTAGGTATAGGGATGGTGCCAAGGAAAAAGCTGTGAAAGCTGCCATGTTGTTGCACTTTTGCGCTCCCCTTGGGATGCCTTTCGCAGCTGCAGTGTGCCTGAAGCCCAGGGCTTCCTGATTTTAAAAATCCTAGGCCTAAGCCTAACAGTAACCCTGGGAAGGTAAATCAGCCGGGTATTAGGGTTCTTCCTAAGGGAAAAGCCGTGAAAGCAGCCATGTTGTGGCACTTCTGCACTCCCTTTGGGATGCCTTTGGCAGATGAAGTAAGCCTGGAACTCAGGGCTTCCTGGTTAAAGAAATCCAAGCCCTAGACTGAACCCTAACCCTAACCCTAGGCAGATAAATCAGCCTAGGTATAGGGATCGTGCCAAGGAAAAAGCTGTGAAAGCTGCCATGTTGTTGCACTTTTGTACTCCCCTTGGGATGCCTTGAACAGCTGCAGTGTGCCTGGAACTCAGGGCTTCCTGATTTTAAAAATCCTAGCCCTAGGCCGAACCCCAACCCTAAGACGAGAAAGGCAAATCAGCCAGGAATTAGGCGTGTCCCCAAGGAAAAAGCTGTGGAGGCAGGCATGTTGTGGTACTTTTGCGCTCTTCTTGGCTAGTCCGTCGCAGCTGCTGTGTTCTTGGAACTCAGGGCTTTCTGGTTAATAGAACCCTTACCCTAGGCGTAACTCAAAACTTAAGCCTAGGAAGGAAAATCAGCCTATGGTTCGGGATGCTGTCATGGAAATATCAGTGGTGGCAGCCAAGTTGCGTCACTTTTGTGCTCCCCTTGGGATGCCTTTCGCAGCTGCAGTGTGCCTGGAGCCCAGGGCTTCCTGGTTTTAAAAGTCCTAGGCCTAAGCCTAACAGTAACCCTAGGAAGGTAAATCAGCCGGGTATTAGGGTTCTTCCTAAGGGAAAAGCCGTGAAAGCAGCCATGTTGTGGCACTTCTGCACTCCCTTTGGGATGCCTTTGGCAGATGAAGTAAGCCTGGAACTCAGGGCTTCCTGGTTAAAGAAATCCAAGCCCTAGGGTGAACACTAACCCTAGGCAGATAAATCAGCCTATGTATAGGGATGGTGCCAAGGAAAAAGCCGTGAAAGCAGCCATGTTGTGGCACTTCTGCACTCCCTTTGGGATGCCTTTGGCAGATGAAGTAAGCCTGGAACTCAGGGCTTCCTGGTTAAAGAAATCCAAGCCCTAGGCTGAACCCTAACCCTAACCCTAGGGAGATAAATCAGCCTAGGTATAGGGATGGTGCCAAGGTAAAAGCTGTGAAAGCTGCCATGTTGTTGCACTTTTGTACTCCCCTTGGGATGCCTTGAACAGCTGCAGTGTGCCTGGAGCTAAGGGCTTCCTAGTTTTGAAAATCCTAGCCCTAGGCCTAAGCCTAACAGTAACCCTGGGAAGGCAAATCAGCCAGGAATTAGGCATGTCCCCAAGGAAAAAGCTGTGGAGGCAGGCATGTTGTGGTACTTTTGCGCTCTTCTTGGGTAGTCCTTCGCAGCTGCTGTGTTCTTGGAACTCAGGGCTTTCTGGTTAATAGAACCCTTACCCTAGGCGTAACTCAAACCTTAACCCTGGGTAGGAAAATCAGCCTATGGTTCGGGATGCTCTCATGGAAATATCAGTGGTGGCAGCCAAGTTGCGTCACTTTTGCGCTCCCCTTGGGATGCCTTTCGCAGCTGCAGTGTGCCTGGAGCCCAGGGCTTCCTGGTTTTAAAAGTCCTAGGCCTAAGCCTAACAGTAACCCTAGGAAGGTAAATCAGCCGGGTATTAGGGTTCTTCCTAAGGGAAAAGCCGTGAAAGAAGCCATGTTGTGGCACTTCTGCACTCCCTTTGGGATGCCTTTGGCAGATGAAGTAAGCCTGGAACTCAGGGCTTCCTGGTTAAAGAAATCCAAGCCCTAGGCTGAACCCTAACCCTAACCCTAGGCAGATAAATCAGCCTAGGTATAGGGATGGTGCCAAGGAAAAAGCTGTGAAAGCTGCCATGTTGTTGCACTTTTGTACTCCCCTTGGGATGCCTTGAACAGCTGCAGTGTGCCTGGAGCTAAGGGCTTCCTAGTTTTAAAAATCCTAGCCCTAGGCCTAAGCCTACCAGTAACCCTGGGAAGGCAAATCAGCCTGGTGTTAGGCTTCTTGCCAAGGAAAAAGCCGTGAAAGCAGCCATGTTGTGGCACATTTGCACTCCCTTTTGGATGCCTTTCACAGCTCCAGTGTGCCTGGAACTCAGGGCTTCCTGATTTTAAAAATCCTAGCCCTAGGCCGAACCCCAGCCCTAAGACGAGAAAGGCAAATCAGCCAGGAATTAGGCATGTCCCCAAGGAAAAAGCTGTGGAGGCAGGCATGTTGTGGTACTTTTGCGCTCTTCTTGGGTAGTCCTTCGCAGCTGCTGTGTTCTTGGAACTCAGGGCTTTCTGGTTAATAGAACCCTTACCCTAGGCGTAACTCAAACCTTAAGCCTAGGAAGGAAAATCAGCCTATGGTTCGGGATGCTCTCATGGAAATATCAGTGGTGGCAGCCAAGTTGCGTCACTTTTGCGCTCCCCTTGGGATGCCTTTCGCAGCTGCAGTGTGCCTGGAGCCCAGGGCTTCCTGGATTTAAAAGTCCTAGGCCTAAGCCTAACAGTAACCCTAGGAAGGTAAATCAGCCGGGTATTAGGGTTCCTCCTAAGGGAAAAGCCGTGAAAGCAGCCATGTTGTGGCACTTCTGCACTCCCTTTGGGATGCCTTTGGCAGATGAAGTAAGCCTGGAACTCAGGGCTTCCTGGTTAAAGAAATCCAAGCGCTAGGCTGAACCCTAACCCTAACCCTAGGCAGATAAATCAGCCTAGGTATAGGGATGGTGCCAAGGAAAAAGCTGTGAAAGCTGCCATGTTGTTGCACTTTTGTACTCCCCTTGGGATGCCTTGAACAGCTGCAGTGTGCCTGGAGCTCAGGGCTTCCTAGTTTTAAAAATCCTAGCCCTAGGCCTAAGCCTAACAGTAACCCTGGGAAGGCAAATCAGCCTGGTGTTAGGCTTCTTGCCAAGGAAAAAGCCGTGAAAGCAGCCATGTTGTGGCACTTTTGCACTCCCTTTTGGATGCCTTTCACAGCTCCAGTGTGCCTGGAACTCAGGGCTTCCTGATTTTAAAAATCCTAGCCCTAGGCCGAACCCCAGCCCTAAGACGAGAAAGGCAAATCAGCCAGGAATTAGGCATGTCCCCAAGGAAAAAGCCATTGAGGCAGGCATGTTGTGGTACTTTTGCGCTCTTCTTGGCTAGTCCTTCGCAGCTGCTGTGTTCTTGGAACTCAGGGCTTTCTGGTTAATAGAACCCTTACCCTAGGCGTAACTCAAACCTTAAGCCTAGGAAGGAAAATCAGCCTATGGTCCGGGATGGTCTCATGGAAATATCAGTGGTGGCAGCCAAGTTGCGTCACTTTTGCGCTCCCCTTGGGATGCCTTTCGCAGCTGCAGTGTGCCTGGAGCCCAGGGCTTCCTGGTTTTAAAAGTCCTAGGCCTAAGCCTAACAGTAACCCTAGGAAGGTAAATCAGCCGGGTATTAGGGTTCCTCCTAAGGGAAAAGCCGTGAAAGCAGCCATGTTGTGGCACTTCTGCACTCCCTTTGGGATGCCTTTGGCAGATGAAGTAAGCCTGGAACTCAGGGCTTCCTGGATAAAGAAATCCAAGCCCTAGGCTGAACCCTAACCCTAACCCTAGGCAGATAAATCAGCCTAGGTATAGGGATGGTGCCAAGGAAAAAGCTGTGAAAGCTGCCATGTTGTTGCACTTTTGTACTCCCCTTGGGATGCCTTGAACAGCTGCAGTGTGCCTGGAGCTAAGGGCTTCCTAGTTTTAAAAATCCTAGCCCTAGGCCTAAGCCTAACAGTAACCCTGGGAAGGCAAACCAGCCTGGTGTTAGGCTTCTTGCAAAGGAAAAAGCCGTGAAAGCAGCCATGTTGTGGCACATTTGCACTCCCTTTTGGATGCCTTTCACAGCTCCAGTGTGCCTGGAACTCAGGGCTTCCTGATTTTAAAAATCCTAGCCCTAGGCCGAACCCCAGCCCTAAGACGAGAAAGGCAAATCAGCCAGGAATTAGGCATGTCCCCAAGGAAAAAGCTGTGGAGGCAGGCATGTTGTGGTACTTTTGCGCTCTTCTTGGGTAGTCCTTCGCAGCTGCTGTGTTCTTGGAACTCAGGGCTTTCTGGTTAATAGAACCCTTACCCTAGGCGTAACTCAAACCTTAAGCCTAGGAAGGAAAATCAGCCTATGGTTCGGGATGCTCTCATGGAAATATCAGTGGTGGCAGCCAAGTTGCGTCACTTTTGCGCTCCCCTTGGGATGCCTTTCGCAGCTGCAGTGTGCCTGGAGCCCAGGGCTTCCTGGATTTAAAAGTCCTAGGCCTAAGCCTAACAGTAACCCTAGGAAGGTAAATCAGCCGGGTATTAGGGTTCCTCCTAAGGGAAAAGCCGTGAAAGCAGCCATGTTGTGGCACTTCTGCACTCCCTTTGGGATGCCTTTGGCAGATGAAGTAAGCCTGGAACTCAGGGCTTCCTGGTTAAAGAAATCCAAGCGCTAGGCTGAACCCTAACCCTAACCCTAGGCAGATAAATCAGCCTAGGTATAGGGATGGTGCCAAGGAAAAAGCTGTGAAAGCTGCCATGTTGTTGCACTTTTGTACTCCCCTTGGGATGCCTTGAACAGCTGCAGTGTGCCTGGAGCTCAGGGCTTCCTAGTTTTAAAAATCCTAGCCCTAGGCCTAAGCCTAACAGTAACCCTGGGAAGGCAAATCAGCCTGGTGTTAGGCTTCTTGCCAAGGAAAAAGCCGTGAAAGCAGCCATGTTGTGGCACTTTTGCACTCCCTTTTGGATGCCTTTCACAGCTCCAGTGTGCCTGGAACTCAGGGCTTCCTGATTTTAAAAATCCTAGCCCTAGGCCGAACCCCAGCCCTAAGACGAGAAAGGCAAATCAGCCAGGAATTAGGCATGTCCCCAAGGAAAAAGCCATTGAGGCAGGCATGTTGTGGTACTTTTGCGCTCTTCTTGGCTAGTCCTTCGCAGCTGCTGTGTTCTTGGAACTCAGGGCTTTCTGGTTAATAGAACCCTTACCCTAGGCGTAACTCAAACCTTAAGCCTAGGAAGGAAAATCAGCCTATGGTCCGGGATGGTCTCATGGAAATATCAGTGGTGGCAGCCAAGTTGCGTCACTTTTGCGCTCCCCTTGGGATGCCTTTCGCAGCTGCAGTGTGCCTGGAGCCCAGGGCTTCCTGGTTTTAAAAGTCCTAGGCCTAAGCCTAACAGTAACCCTAGGAAGGTAAATCAGCCGGGTATTAGGGTTCCTCCTAAGGGAAAAGCCGTGAAAGCAGCCATGTTGTGGCACTTCTGCACTCCCTTTGGGATGCCTTTGGCAGATGAAGTAAGCCTGGAACTCAGGGCTTCCTGGATAAAGAAATCCAAGCCCTAGGCTGAACCCTAACCCTAACCCTAGGCAGATAAATCAGCCTAGGTATAGGGATGGTGCCAAGGAAAAAGCTGTGAAAGCTGCCATGTTGTTGCACTTTTGTACTCCCCTTGGGATGCCTTGAACAGCTGCAGTGTGCCTGGAGCTAAGGGCTTCCTAGTTTTAAAAATCCTAGCCCTAGGCCTAAGCCTAACAGTAACCCTGGGAAGGCAAACCAGCCTGGTGTTAGGCTTCTTGCAAAGGAAAAAGCCGTGAAAGCAGCCATGTTGTGGCACTTCTGCACTCCCTTTGGGATGCCTTTGGCAGATGAAGTAAGCCTGGAACTCAGGGCTTCCTGGTTAAAGAAATCCAAGCCCTAGGTTGAACCCTAACCCTAGGCAGATAAATCAGCCTAGGTATAGGGATGGTGCCAAGGAAAAAGCTGTGAAAGCTGCCATGTTGTTGCACTTTTGTACTCCCCTTGGGATGCCTTGAACAGCTGCAGTGTGCCTGGAGCTAAGGGCTTCCTAGTTTTAAAAATCCTAGCCCTAGGCCTAAGCCTAACAGTAACCCTGGGAAGGCAAATCAGCCTGGTGTTAGGCTTCTTGCCAAGGAAAAAGCCGTGAAAGCAGCCATGTTGTGGCACTTTTGCACTCCCTTTTGGATGCCTTTCACAGCTCCAGTGTGCCTGGAACTCAGGGCTTCCTGATTTTAAAAATCCTAGCCCTAGGCCGAACCCCAACCCTAAGACGAGAAAGGCAAATCAGCCAGGAATTAGGCATGTCCCCAAGGAAAAAGCTGTGGAGGCAGGCATGTTGTGGTACTTTTGCGCTCTTCTTGGCTAGTCCTTCGCAGCTGCTGTGTTCTTGGAACTCAGGGCTTTCTGGTTAATACAACACTTACACTAGGCGTAACTCAAACCTTAAGCCTAGGAAGGAAAATCAGCCTATGGTTCGGGATGCTCTCATGGAAATATCAGTGGTGGCAGCCAAGTTGCGTCACTTTTGCGCTCCCCTTGGGATGCCTTTCGCAGCTGCAGTGTGCCTGGAGCCCAGGGCTTCCTGGTTTTAAAAGTCCTAGGCCTAAGCCTAACAGTAACCCTAGGAAGGTAAATCAGCCGGGTATTAGGGTTCCTCCTAAGGGAAAAGCCGTGAAAGCAGCCATGTTGTGGCACTTCTGCACTCCCTTTGGGATGCCTTTGGCAGATGAAGTAAGCCTGGAACTCAGGCCTTCCTGGTTAAAGAAATCCAAGCCCTAGGTTGAACCCTAACCCTAGGCAGATAAATCAGCCTAGGTATAGGGATGGTGCCAAGGAAAAAGCTGTGAAAGCTGCCATGTTGTTGCACTTTTGTACTCCCCTTGGGATGCCTTGAACAGCTGCAGTGTGCCTGGAGCTAAGGGCTTCCTAGTTTTAAAAACCCTAGCCCTAGGCCTAAGCCTACCAGTAACCCTGGGAAGGCAAATCAGCCTGGTGTTAGGCTTCTTGCCAAGGAAAAAGCCGTGAAAGCAGCCATGTTGTGGCACTTCTGCACTCCCTTTGGGATGCCTTTGGCAGATGAAGTAAGCCTGGAACTCAGGGCTTCCTGGTTAAAGAAATCCAAGCCCTAGGCTGAACCCTAACCCTAGGCAGATAAATCAGCCTTGGTATAGGGATGGTGCCAAGGAAAAAGCTGTGAAAGCTGCCATGTTGTTGCACTTTTGTACTCCCCTTGGGATGCCTTGAACAGCTGCAGTGTGCCTGGAGCTAAGGGCTTCCTAGTTTTAAAAATCCTAGCCCTAGGCCTAAGCCTAACAGTAACCCTGGGAAGGCAAAACAGCCTGGTGTTAGGCTTCTTGCCAAGGAAAAAGCCGTGAAAGCAGCCATGTTGTGGCACTTCTGCACTCCCTTTGGGATGCCTTTGGCAGATGAAGTAAGCCTGGAACTCAGGGCTTCCTGGTTAAAGAAATCCAAGCCCTAGGTTGAACCCTAACCCTAGGCAGATAAATCAGCCTAGGTATAGGGATGGTGCCAAGGAAAAAGCTGTGAAAGCTGCCATGTTGTTGCACTTTTGTACTCCCCTTGGGATGCCTTGAACAGCTGCAGTGTGCCTGGAGCTAAGGGCTTCCTAGTTTTAAAAATCCTAGCCCTAGGCCTAAGCCTAACAGTAACCCTGGGAAGGCAAATCAGCCTGGTGTTAGGCTTCTTGCCAAGGAAAAAGCCGTGAAAGCAGCCATGTTGTGGCACTTTTGCACTCCCTTTTGGATGCCTTTCACAGCTCCAGTGTGCCTGGAACTCAGGGCTTCCTGATTTTAAAAATCCTAGCCCTAGGCCGAACCCCAACCCTAAGACGAGAAAGGCAAATCAGCCAGGAATTAGGCATGTCCCCAAGGAAAAAGCTGTGGAGGCAGGCATGTTGTGGTACTTTTGCGCTCTTCTTGGCTAGTCCTTCGCAGCTGCTGTGTTCTTGGAACTCAGGGCTTTCTGGTTAATACAACACTTACACTAGGCGTAACTCAAACCTTAAGCCTAGGAAGGAAAATCAGCCTATGGTTCGGGATGCTCTCATGGAAATATCAGTGGTGGCAGCCAAGTTGCGTCACTTTTGCGCTCCCCTTGGGATGCCTTTCGCAGCTGCAGTGTGCCTGGAGCCCAGGGCTTCCTGGTTTTAAAAGTCCTAGGCCTAAGCCTAACAGTAACCCTAGGAAGGTAAATCAGCCGGGTATTAGGGTTCCTCCTAAGGGAAAAGCCGTGAAAGCAGCCATGTTGTGGCACTTCTGCACTCCCTTTGGGATGCCTTTGGCAGATGAAGTAAGCCTGGAACTCAGGCCTTCCTGGTTAAAGAAATCCAAGCCCTAGGTTGAACCCTAACCCTAGGCAGATAAATCAGCCTAGGTATAGGGATGGTGCCAAGGAAAAAGCTGTGAAAGCTGCCATGTTGTTGCACTTTTGTACTCCCCTTGGGATGCCTTGAACAGCTGCAGTGTGCCTGGAGCTAAGGGCTTCCTAGTTTTAAAAACCCTAGCCCTAGGCCTAAGCCTACCAGTAACCCTGGGAAGGCAAATCAGCCTGGTGTTAGGCTTCTTGCCAAGGAAAAAGCCGTGAAAGCAGCCATGTTGTGGCACTTCTGCACTCCCTTTGGGATGCCTTTGGCAGATGAAGTAAGCCTGGAACTCAGGGCTTCCTGGTTAAAGAAATCCAAGCCCTAGGCTGAACCCTAACCCTAGGCAGATAAATCAGCCTTGGTATAGGGATGGTGCCAAGGAAAAAGCTGTGAAAGCTGCCATGTTGTTGCACTTTTGTACTCCCCTTGGGATGCCTTGAACAGCTGCAGTGTGCCTGGAGCTAAGGGCTTCCTAGTTTTAAAAATCCTAGCCCTAGGCCTAAGCCTAACAGTAACCCTGGGAAGGCAAAACAGCCTGGTGTTAGGCTTCTTGCCAAGGAAAAAGCCGTGAAAGCAGCCATGTTGTGGCACTTCTGCACTCCCTTTGGGATGCCTTTGGCAGATGAAGTAAGCCTGGAACTCAGGGCTTCCTGGTTAAAGAAATCCAAGCCCTAGGTTGAACCCTAACCCTAGGCAGATAAATCAGCCTAGGTATAGGGATGGTGCCAAGGAAAAAGCTGTGAAAGCTGCCATGTTGTTGCACTTTTGTACTCCCCTTGGGATGCCTTGAACAGCTGCAGTGTGCCTGGAGCTAAGGGCTTCCTAGTTTTAAAAATCCTAGCCCTAGGCCTAAGCCTAACAGTAACCCTGGGAAGGCAAATCAGCCTGGTGTTAGGCTTCTTGCCAAGGAAAAAGCCGTGAAAGCAGCCATGTTGTGGCACTTTTGCACTCCCTTTTGGATGCCTTTCACAGCTCCAGTGTGCCTGGAACTCAGGGCTTCCTGATTTTAAAAATCCTAGCCCTAGGCCGAACCCCAGCCCTAAGACGAGAAAGGCAAATCAGCCAGGAATTAGGCATGTCCCCAAGGAAAAAGCTGTGGAGGCAGGCATGTTGTGGTACTTTTGCGCTCTTCTTGGCTAGTCCTTCGCAGCTGCTGTGTTCTTGGAACTCAGGGCTTTCTGGTTAATAGAACCCTTACCCTAGGCGTAACTCAAACCTTAAGCCTAGGAAGGAAAATCAGCCTATGGTCCGGGATGGTCTCATGGAAATATCAGTGGTGGCAGCCAAGTTGCGTCACTTTTGCGCTCCCCTTGGGATGCCTTTCGCAGCTGCAGTGTGCCTGGAGCCCAGGGCTTCCTGGATTTAAAAGTCCTAGGCCTAAGCCTAACAGTAACCCTAGGAAGGTAAATCAGCCGGGTATTAGGGTTCCTCCTAAGGGAAAAGCCGTGAAAGCAGCCATGTTGTGGCACTTCTGCACTCCCTTTGGGATGCCTTTGGCAGATGAAGTAAGCCTGGAACTCAGGGCTTCCTGGTTAAAGAAATCCAAGCCCTAGGCTGAACCCTAACCCTAACCCTAGGCAGATAAATCAGCCTAGGTATAGGGATGGTGCCAAGGAAAAAGCTGTGAAAGCTGCCATGTTGTTGCACTTTTGTACTCCCCTTGGGATGCCTTGAACAGCTGCAGTGTGCCTGGAGCTCAGGGCTTCCTAGTTTTAAAAATCCTAGATCTAGGCCTAAGCCTAACAGTAACCCTGGGAAGGCAAATCAGCCTGGTGTTAGGCTTCTTGCCAAGGAAAAAGCCGTGAAAGCAGCCATGTTGTGGCACTTTTGCACTCCCTTTTGGATGCCTTTCACAGCTCCAGTGTGCCTGGAACTCAGGGCTTCCTGATTTTAAAAATCCTAGCCCTAGGCCGAACCCCAGCCCTAAGACGAGAAAGGCAAATCAGCCAGGAATTAGGCATGTCCCCAAGGAAAAAGCTGTGGAGGCAGGCATGTTGTGGTACTTTTGCGCTCTTCTTGGCTAGTCCTTCGCAGCTGCTGTGTTCTTGGAACTCAGGGCTTTCTGGTTAATAGAACCCTTACCCTAGGCGTAACTCAAACCTTAAGCCTAGGAAGGAAAATCAGCCTATGGTCTGGGATGGTCTCATGGAAATATCAGTGGTGGCAGCCAAGTTGCGTCACTTTTGCGCTCCCCTTGGGATGCCTTTCGCAGCTGCAGTGTGCCTGGAGCCCAGGGCTTCCTGGTTTTAAAAGTCCTAGGCCTAAGCCTAACAGTAACCCTAGGAAGGTAAATCAGCCGGATATTAGGGTTCCTCCTAAGGGAAAAGCCGTGAAAGCAGCCATGTTGTGGCACTTCTGCACTCCCTTTGGGATGCCTTTGGCAGATGAAGTAAGCCTGGAACTCAGGGCTTCCTGGTTAAAGAAATCCAAGCCCTAGGTTGAACCCTAACCCTAGGCAGATAAATCAGCCTAGGTATAGGGATGGTGCCAAGGAAAAAGCTGTGAAAGCTGCCATGTTGTTGCACTTTTGTACTCCCCTTGGGATGCCTTGAACAGCTGCAGTGTGCCTGGAGCTAAGGGCTTCCTAGTTTTAAAAATCCTAGCCCTAGGCCTAAGCCTAACAGTAACCCTGGGAAGGCAAATCAGCCTGGTGTTAGGCTTCTTGCCAAGGAAAAAGCCGTGAAAGCAGCCATGTTGTTGCACTTTTGCACTCCATTTTGGATGCCTTTCACAGCTCCAGTGTGCCTGGAACTCAGGGCTTCCTGATTTTAAAAATCCTAGCCCTAGGCCGAACACACCAACCCTAAGGCGAGAAAGGCAAATCAGCCAGGAATTAGGCATGTCCCCAAGGAAAAAGCTGTGGAGGCAGGCATGTTGTGGTACTTTTGCGCTCTTCTTGGCTAGACCTTCGCAGCTGCTGTGTTCTTGGAACTCAGGGCTTTCTGGTTAATAGAACCCTTACCCTAGGCGTAACTCAAACCTTAAGCCTAGGAAGGAAAATCAGCCTATGGTTCGGGATGGTCTCATGGAAATATCAGTGGTGGCAGCCAAGTTGCGTCACTTTTGCGCTCCCCTTGGGATGCCTTTCGCAGCTGCAGTGTGCCTGGAGCCCAGGGCTTCCTGGTTTTAAAAGTCCTAGGCCTAAGCCTAACAGTAACCCTAGGAAGGTAAATCAGCCGGATATTAGGGTTCCTCCTAAGGGAAAAGCCGTGAAAGCAGCCATGTTGTGGCACTTCTGCACTCCCTTTGGGATGCCTTTGGCAGATGAAGTAAGCCTGGAACTCAGGGCTTCCTGGTTAAAGAAATCCAAGCCCTAGGCTGAACCCTAACCCTAACCCTAGGCAGATAAATCAGCCTAGGTATAGGGATGGTGCCAAGGAAAAAGCTGTGAAAGCTGCCATGTTGTTGCACTTTTGTACTCCCCTTGGGATGCCTTGAACAGCTGCAGTGTGCCTGGAGCTAAGGGCTTCCTAGTTTTAAAAATCCTAGCCCTAGGCCTAAGCCTAACAGTAACCCTGGGAAGGCAAATCAGCCTGGTGTTAGGCTTCTTGCCAAGGAAAAAGCCGTGAAAGCAGCCATGTTGTGGCACTTTTGCACTCCCTTTTGGATGCCTTTCACAGCTCCAGTGTGCCTGGAACTCAGGGCTTCCTGATTTTAAAAATCCTAGCCCTAGGCCGAACCCCAACCCTAAGACGAGAAAGGCAAATCAGCCAGGAATTAGGCATGTCCCCAAGGAAAAAGCTGTGGAGGCAGGCATGTTGTGGTACTTTTGCGCTCTTCTTGGCTAGTCCTTCGCAGCTGCTGTGTTCTTGGAACTCAGGGCTTTCTGGTTAATACAACACTTACACTAGGCGTAACTCAAACCTTAAGCCTAGGAAGGAAAATCAGCCTATGGTTCGGGATGCTCTCATGGAAATATCAGTGGTGGCAGCCAAGTTGCGTCACTTTTGCGCTCCCCTTGGGATGCCTTTCGCAGCTGCAGTGTGCCTGGAGCCCAGGGCTTCCTGGTTTTAAAAGTCCTAGGCCTAAGCCTAACAGTAACCCTAGGAAGGTAAATCAGCCGGGTATTAGGGTTCCTCCTAAGGGAAAAGCCGTGAAAGCAGCCATGTTGTGGCACTTCTGCACTCCCTTTGGGATGCCTTTGGCAGATGAAGTAAGCCTGGAACTCAGGGCTTCCTGGTTAAAGAAATCCAAGCCCTAGGTTGAACCCTAACCCTAGGCAGATAAATCAGCCTAGGTATAGGGATGGTGCCAAGGAAAAAGCTGTGAAAGCTGCCATGTTGTTGCACTTTTGTACTCCCCTTGGGATGCCTTGAACAGCTGCAGTGTGCCTGGAGCTAAGGGCTTCCTAGTTTTAAAAACCCTAGCCCTAGGCCTAAGCCTACCAGTAACCCTGGGAAGGCAAATCAGCCTGGTGTTAGGCTTCTTGCCAAGGAAAA
The DNA here is from genome assembly GCF_027887145.1 of Ammospiza caudacuta. Lineage (NCBI taxonomy): Eukaryota > Metazoa > Chordata > Aves > Passeriformes > Passerellidae > Ammospiza > Ammospiza caudacuta. Next base: position 934,514 of record NC_080619.1, read on the forward strand.
AGCCGTGAAAGCAGCCATGTTGTGGCACTTCTGCACTCCCTTTGGGATGCCTTTGGCAGATGAAGTAAGCCTGGAACTCAGGGCTTCCTGGTTAAAGAAATCCAAGCCCTAGGTTGAACCCTAACCCTAGGCAGATAAATCAGCCTAGGTATAGGGATGGTGCCAAGGAAAAAGCTGTGAAAGCTGCCATGTTGTTGCACTTTTGTACTCCCCTTGGGATGCCTTGAACAGCTGCAGTGTGCCTGGAGCTAAGGGCTTCCTAGTTTTTAAAACCCTAGCCCTAGGCCTAAGCCTACCAGTAACCCTGGGAAGGCAAATCAGCCTGGTGTTAGGCTTCTTGCCAAGGAAAAAGCCGTGAAAGCAGCCATGTTGTGGCACTTCTGCACTCCCTTTGGGATGCCTTTGGCAGATGAAGTAAGCCTGGAACTCAGGGCTTCCTGGTTAAAGAAATCCAAGCCCTAGGTTGAACCCTAACCCTAGGCAGATAAATCAGCCTAGGTATAGGGATGGTGCCAAGGAAAAAGCTGTGAAAGCTGCCATGTTGTTGCACTTTTGTACTCCCCTTGGGATGCCTTGAACAGCTGCAGTGTGCCTGGAGCTAAGGGCTTCCTAGTTTTAAAAATCCTAGCCCTAGGCCTAAGCCTAACAGTAACCCTGGGAAGGCAAATCAGCCTGGTGTTAGGCTTCTTGCCAAGGAAAAAGCCGTGAAAGCAGCCATGTTGTGGCACTTTTGCACTCCCTTTTGGATGCCTTTCACAGCTCCAGTGTGCCTGGAACTCAGGGCTTCCTGATTTTAAAAATCCTAGCCCTAGGCCGAACCCCAGCCCTAAGACGAGAAAGGCAAATCAGCCAGGAATTAGGCATGTCCCCAAGGAAAAAGCTGTGGAGGCAGGCATGTTGTGGTACTTTTGCGCTCTTCTTGGCTAGTCCTTCGCAGCTGCTGTGTTCTTGGAACTCAGGGCTTTCTGGTTAATAGAACCCTTACCCTAGGCGTAACTCAAACCTTAAGCCTAGGAAGGAAAATCAGCCTATGGTCCGGGATGGTCTCATGGAAATATCAGTGGTGGCAGCCAAGTTGCGTCACTTTTGCGCTCCCCTTGGGATGCCTTTCGCAGCTGCAGTGTGCCTGGAGCCCAGGGCTTCCTGGATTTAAAAGTCCTAGGCCTAAGCCTAACAGTAACCCTAGGAAGGTAAATCAGCCGGGTATTAGGGTTCCTCCTAAGGGAAAAGCCGTGAAAGCAGCCATGTTGTGGCACTTCTGCACTCCCTTTGGGATGCCTTTGGCAGATGAAGTAAGCCTGGAACTCAGGGCTTCCTGGTTAAAGAAATCCAAGCCCTAGGCTGAACCCTAACCCTAACCCTAGGCAGATAAATCAGCCTAGGTATAGGGATGGTGCCAAGGAAAAAGCTGTGAAAGCTGCCATGTTGTTGCACTTTTGTACTCCCCTTGGGATGCCTTGAACAGCTGCAGTGTGCCTGGAGCTCAGGGCTTCCTAGTTTTAAAAATCCTAGATCTAGGCCTAAGCCTAACAGTAACCCTGGGAAGGCAAATCAGCCTGGTGTTAGGCTTCTTGCCAAGGAAAAAGCCGTGAAAGCAGCCATGTTGTGGCACTTTTGCACTCCCTTTTGGATGCCTTTCACAGCTCCAGTGTGCCTGGAACTCAGGGCTTCCTGATTTTAAAAATCCTAGCCCTAGGCCGAACCCCAGCCCTAAGAAGAGAAAGGCAAATCAGCCAGGAATTAGGCATGTCCCCAAGGAAAAAGCTGTGGAGGCAGGCATGTTGTGCTACTTTTGCGCTCGTCTTGGCTAGTCCTTCGCAGCTGCTGTGTTCTTGGAACTCAGGGCTTTCTGGTTAATAGAACCCTTACCCTAGGCGTAACTCAAACCTTAAGCCTAGGAAGGAAAATCAGCCTATGGTCCGGGATGGTCTCATGGAAATATCAGTGGTGGCAGCCAAGTTGCGTCACTTTTGCGCTCCCCTTGGGATGCCTTTCGCAGCTGCAGTGTGCCTGGAGCCCAGGGCTTCCTGGTTTTAAAAGTCCTAGGCCTAAGCCTAACAGTAACCCTAGGAAGGTAAATCAGCCGGATATTAGGGTTCCTCCTAAGGGAAAAGCCGTGAAAGCAGCCATGTTGTGGCACTTCTGCACTCCCTTTGGGATGCCTTTGGCAGATGAAGTAAGCCTGGAACTCAGGGCTTCCTGGTTAAAGAAATCCAAGCCCTAGGTTGAACCCTAACCCTAGGCAGATAAATCAGCCTAGGTATAGGGATGGTGCCAAGGAAAAAGCTGTGAAAGCTGCCATGTTGTTGCACTTTTGTACTCCCCTTGGGATGCCTTGAACAGCTGCAGTGTGCCTGGAGCTAAGGGCTTCCTAGTTTTAAAAATCCTAGCCCTAGGCCTAAGCCTAACAGTAACCCTGGGAAGGCAAATCAGCCTGGTGTTAGGCTTCTTGCCAAGGAAAAAGCCGTGAAAGCAGCCATGTTGTGGCACTTTTGCACTCCCTTTTGGATGCCTTTCACAGCTCCAGTGTGCCTAGAACTCAGGGCTTCCTGATTTTAAAAATCCTAGCCCTAGGCCGAACCCCAACCCTAAGACGAGAAAGGCAAATCAGCCAGGAATTAGGCATGTCCCCAAGGAAAAAGCTGTGGAGGCAGGCATGTTGTGGTACTTTTGCGCTCTTCTTGGGTAGTCCTTCGCAGCTGCTGTGTTCTTGGAACTCAGGGCTTTCTGGTTAATAGAACCCTTACACTAGGCGTAACTCAAACCTTAAGCCTAGGAAGGAAAATCAGCCTATGGTTCGGGATGCTCTCATGGAAATATCAGTGGTGGCAGCCAAGTTGCGTCACTTTTGCGCTCCCCTTGGGATGCCTTTCGCAGCTGCAGTGTGCCTGGAGCCCAGGGCTTCCTGGTTTTAAAAGTCCTAGGCCTAAGCCTAACAGTAACCCTAGGAAGGTAAATCAGCCGGGTATTAGGGTTCTTCCTAAGGGAAAAGCCGTGAAAGCAGCCATGTTGTGGCACTTCTGCACTCCCTTTGGGATGCCTTTGGCAGATGAAGTAAGCCTGGAACTCAGGGCTTCCTGGTTAAAGAAATCCAAGCCCTAGGTTGAACCCTAACCCTAGACAGATAAATCAGCCTAGGTATAGGGATGGTGCCAAGGAAAAAGCTGTGAAAGCTGCCATGTTGTTGCACTTTTGTACTCCCCTTGGGATGCCTTGAACAGCTGCAGTGTGCCTGGAGCTAAGGGCTTCCTAGTTTTAAAAACCCTAGCCCTAGGCCTAAGCCTAACAGTAACCCTGGGAAGGCAAATCAGCCTGGTGTTAGGCTTCTTGCCACGGAAAAAGCCGTGAAAGCAGCCATGTTGTGGCACTTCTGCACTCCCTTTGGGATGCCTTTGGCAGATGAAGTAAGCCTGGAACTCAGGGCTTCCTGGTTAAAGAAATCCAAGCCCTAGGTTGAACCCTAACCCTAGGCAGATAAATCAGCCTAGGTATAGGGATGGTGCCAAGGAAAAAGCTGTGAAAGCTGCCATGTTGTTGCACTTTTGTACTCCCCTTGGGATGCCTTGAACAGCTGCAGTGTGCCTGGAGCTAAGGGCTTCCTAGTTTCAAAAATCCTAGCCCTAGGCCTAAGCCTAACAGTAACCCTGGGAAGGCAAATCAGCCTGGTGTTAGGCTTCTTGCCAAGGAAAAAGCCGTGAAAGCAGCCATGTTGTGGCACTTTTGCACTCCCTTTTGGATGCCTTTCACAGCTCCAGTGTGCCTGGAACTCAGGGCTTCCTGATTTTAAAAATCCTAGCCCTAGGCCGAACCTCAACCCTAAGACGAGAAAGGCAAATCAGCCAGGAATTAGGCATGTCCCCAAGGAAAAAGCTGTGGAGGCAGGCATGTTGTGGTACTTTTGCGCTCTTCTTGGGTAGTCCTTCGCAGCTGCTGTGTTCTTGGAACTCAGGGCTTTCTGGTTAATAGAACCCTTACCCTAGGCGTAACTCAAACCTTAAGCCTAGGAAGGAAAATCAGCCTATGGTTCGGGATGGTCTCATGGAAATATCAGTGGTGGCAGCCAAGTTGCGTCACTTTTGCGCTCCCCTTGGGATGCCTTTCGCAGCTGCAGTGTGCCTGGAGCCCAGGGCTTCCTGGTTTTAAAAGTCCTGGGCCTAAGCCTAACAGTAACCCTAGGAAGGTAAATCAGCCGGATATTAGGGTTCGTCCTAAGGGAAAAGCCGTGAAAGCAGCCATGTTGTGGCACTTCTGCACTCCCTTTGGGATGCCTTTGGCAGATGAAGTAAGCCTGGAACTCAGGGCTTCCTGGTTAAAAAAATCCAAGCCCTAGGTTGAACCCTAACCCTAGGCAAATAAATCAGCCTAGGTATAGGGATGGTGCCAAGGAAAAAGCTGTGAAAGCTGCCATGTTGTTGCACTTTTGTACTCCCCTTGGGATGCCTTGAACAGCTGCAGTGTGCCTGGAGCTAAGGGCTTCCTAGTTTTAAAAACCCTAGCCCTAGGCCTAAGCCTAACAGTAACCCTGGGAAGGGAAATCAGCCTGGTGTTAGGCTTCTTGCCAAGGAAAAAGCCGTGAAAGCAGCCATGTTGTGGCACTTTTGCACTCCCTTTTGGATGCCTTTCACAGCTCCAGTGTGCCTGGAACTCAGGGCTTCCTGATTTTAAAAATCCTAGCCCTAGGCCGAACACACCAACCCTAAGACGAGAAAGGCAAATCAGCCAGGAATTAGGCATGTCCCCAAGGAAAAAGCTGTGGAGGCAGGCATGTTGTGGTACTTTTGCGCTCTTCTTGGCTAGTCCTTCGCAGCTGCTGTGTTCTTGGAACTCAGGGCTTTCTGGTTAATAGAACCCTTACCCTAGGCGTAACTCAAACCTTAAGCCTAGGAAGGAAAATCAGCCTATGGTTCGGGATGGTCTCATGGAAATATCAGTGGTGGCAGCCAAGTTGCGTCACTTTTGCGCTCCCCTTGGGATGCCTTTCGCAGCTGCAGTGTGCCTGGAGCCCAGGGCTTCCTGGTTTTAAAAGTCCTAGGCCTAAGCCTAACAGTAACCCTAGGAAGGTAAATCAGCCGGATATTAGGGTTCCTCCTAAGGGAAAAGCCGTGAAAGCAGCCATGTTGTGGCACTTCTGCACTCCCTTTGGGATGCCTTTGGCAGATGAAGTAAGCCTGGAACTCAGGGCTTCCTGGTTAAAGAAATCCAAGCCCTAGGTTGAACCCTAACCCTAGGCAGATAAATCAGCCTAGGTATAGGGATGGTGCCAAGGAAAAAGCTGTGAAAGCTGCCATGTTGTTGCACTTTTGTACTCCCCTTGGGATGCCTTGAACAGCTGCAGTGTGCCTGGAGCTAAGGGCTTCCTAGTTTCAAAAATCCTAGCCCTAGGCCTAAGCCTAACAGTAACCCTGGGAAGGCAAATCAGCCTGGTGTTAGGCTTCTTGCCAAGGAAAAAGCCGTGAAAGCAGCCATGTTGTGGCACTTTTGCACTCCCTTTTGGATGCCTTTCACAGCTCCAGTGTGCCTGGAACTCAGGGCTTCCTGATTTTAAAAATCCTAGCCCTAGGCCGAACCTCAACCCTAAGACGAGAAAGGCAAATCAGCCAGGAATTAGGCATGTCCCCAAGGAAAAAGCTGTGGAGGCAGGCATGTTGTGGTACTTTTGCGCTCTTCTTGGCTAGTCCTTCGCAGCTGCTGTGTTCTTGGAACTCAGGGCTTTCTGGTTAATAGAACCCTTACCCTAGGCGTAACTCAAACCTTAAGCCTAGGAAGGAAAATCAGCCTATGGTTCGGGATGGTCTCATGGAAATATCAGTGGTGGCAGCCAAGTTGCGTCACTTTTGCGCTCCCCTTGGGATGCCTTTCGCAGCTGCAGTGTGCCTGGAGCCCAGGGCTTCCTGGTTTTAAAAGTCCTGGGCCTAAGCCTAACAGTAACCCTAGGAAGGTAAATCAGCCGGATATTAGGGTTCGTCCTAAGGGAAAAGCCGTGAAAGCAGCCATGTTGTGGCACTTCTGCACTCCCTTTGGGATGCCTTTGGCAGATGAAGTAAGCCTGGAACTCAGGGCTTCCTGGTTAAAAAAATCCAAGCCCTAGGTTGAACCCTAACCCTAGGCACATAAATCAGCCTAGGTATAGGGATGGTGCCAAGGAAAAAGCTGTGAAAGCTGCCATGTTGTTTCACTTTTGTACTCCCCTTGGGATGCCTTGAACAGCTGCAGTGTGCCTGGAGCTAAGGGCTTCCTAGTTTTAAAAACCCTAGCCCTAGGCCTAAGCCTACAAGTAACCCTGGGAAGGCAAATCAGCCTGGTGTTAGGCTTCTTGCCAAGGAAAAAGCCGTGAAAGCAGCCATGTTGTGGCACTTCTGCACTCCCTTTGGGATGCCTTTGGCAGATGAAGTAAGCCTGGAACTCAGGGCTTCCTGGTTAAAGAAATCCAAGCCCTAGGTTGAACCCTAACCCTAGGCAGATAAATCAGCCTAGGTATAGGGATGGTGCCAAGGAAAAAGCTGTGAAAGCTGCCATGTTGTTGCACTTTTGTACTCCCCTTGGGATGCCTTGAACAGCTGCAGTGTGCCTGGAGCTAAGGGCTTCCTAGTTTTAAAAATCCTAGCCCTAGGCCTAAGCCTAACAGTAACCCTGGGAAGGCAAATCAGCCTGGTGTTAGGCTTCTTGCCAAGGAAAAAGCCGTGAAAGCAGCCATGTTGTGGCACTTTTGCACTCCCTTTTGGATGCCTTTCACAGCTCCAGTGTGCCTGGAACTCAGGGCTTCCTGATTTTAAAAATCCTAGCCCTAGGCCGAACCTCAACCCTAAGACGAGAAAGGCAAATCAGCCAGGAATTAGGCATGTCCCCAAGGAAAAAGCTGTGGAGGCAGGCATGTTGTGCTACTTTTGCGCTCTTCTTGGGTAGTCCTTCGCAGCTGCTGTGTTCTTGGAACTCAGGGCTTTCTGGTTAATAGAACCCTTACCCTAGGCGTAACTCAAACCTTAAGCCTAGGAAGGAAAATCAGCCTATGGTTCGGGATGCTCTCATGGAAATATCAGTGGTGGCAGCCAAGTTGCGTCACTTTTGCGCTCCCCTTGGGATGCCTTTCGCAGCTGCAGTGTGCCTGGAGCCCAGGGCTTCCTGGTTTTAAAAGTCCTAGGCCTAAGCCTAACAGTAACCCTAGGAAGGTAAATCAGCCGGATATTAGGGTTCCTCCTAAGGGAAAAGCCGTGAAAGCAGCCATGTTGTGGCACTTCTGCACTCCCTTTGGGATGCCTTTGGCAGATGAAGTAAGCCTGGAACTCAGGGCTTCCTGGTTAAAGAAATCCAAGCCCTAGGCTGAACCCTAACCCTAACCCTAGGCAGATAAATCAGCCTAGGTATAGGGATGGTGCCAAGGAAAAAGCTGTGAAAGCTGCCATGTTGTTGCACTTTTGTACTCCCCTTGGGATGCCTTGAACAGCTGCAGTGTGCCTGGAGCTAAGGGCTTCCTAGTGTTAAAAATCCTAGCCCTAGGCCTAAGCCTAACAGTAACCCTGGGAAGGGAAATCAGCCTGGTGTTAGGCTTCTTGCCAAGGAAAAAGCCGTGAAAGCAGCCATGTTGTGGCACTTCTGCACTCCCTTTGGGATGCCTTTGGCAGATGAAGTAAGCCTGGAACTCAGGGCTTCCTGGTTAAAGAAATCCAAGCCCTAGGCTGAACCCTAACCCTAACCCTAGGCAGATAAATCAGCCTAGGTATAGGGATGGTGCCAAGGAAAAAGCTGTGAAAGCTGCCATGTTGTTGCACTTTTGTACTCCCCTTGGGATGCCTTGAACAGCTGCAGTGTGCCTGGAGCTAAGGGCTTCCTAGTGTTAAAAATCCTAGCCCTAGGCCTAAGCCTAACAGTAACCCTGGGAAGGGAAATCAGCCTGGTGTTAGGCTTCTTGCCAAGGAAAAAGCCGTGAAAGCAGCCATGTTGTGGCACTTCTGCACTCCCTTTGGGATGCCTTTGGCAGATGAAGTAAGCCTGGAACTCAGGGCTTCCTGGTTAAAGAAATCCAAGCCCTAGGCTGAACCCTAACCCTAACCCTAGGCAGATAAATCAGCCTAGGTATAGGGATGGTGCCAAGGAAAAAGCTGTGAAAGCTGCCATGTTGTTGCACTTTTGTACTCCCCTTGGGATGCCTTGAACAGCTGCAGTGTGCCTGGAGCTAAGGGCTTCCTAGTTTTAAAAATCCTAGCCCTAGGCCTAAGCCTAACAGTAACCCTGGGAAGGGACATCAACCTGGTGTTAGGCTTCTTGCCAAGGAAAAAGCCGTGAAAGCAGCCATGTTGTGGTACTTCTGCACTCCCTTTTGGATGCCTTGGGCAGATGAAGTAAGCCTGGAACTCAGGGCTTCCTGGTTAAAGAAATCCAAGCCCTAGGTTGAACCCTAACCCTAACCCTAGGCAGATAAATCAGCCTAGGTATAGGGATGGTGCCAAGGAAAAAGCTGTGAAAGCTGCCATGTTGTTGCACTTTTGTACTCCCCTTGGGATGCCTTGAACAGCTGCAGTGTGCCTGGAGCTAAGGGCTTCCTAGTTTTAAAAATCCTAGCCCTAGGCCTAAGCCTAACAGTAACCCTGGGAAGGCAAATCAGCCTGGTGTTAGGCTTCTTGCCAAGGAAAAAGCCGTGAAAGCAGCCATGTTGTGGCACTTTTGCACTCCCTTTTGGATGCCTTTCACAGCTCCAGTGTGCCTGGAACTCAGGGCTTCCTGATTTTAAAAATCCTAGCCCTAGGCCGAACCTCAACCCTAAGACGAGAAAGGCAAATCAGCCAGGAATTAGGCATGTCCCCAAGGAAAAAGCTGTGGAGGCAGGCATGTTCTGGTACTTTTGCGCTCTTCTTGGGTAGTCCTTCGCAGCTGCTGTGTTCTTGGAACTCAGGGCTTTCTGGTTAATAGAACCCTTACCCTAGGCGTAACTCAAACCTTAAGCCTAGGAAGGAAAATCAGCCTATGGTTCGGGATGGTCTCATGGAAATATCAGTGGTGGCAGCCAAGTTGCATCACTTTTGCGCTCCCCTTGGGATGCCTTTCGCAGCTGCAGTGTGCCTGGAGCCCAGGGCTTCCTGGTTTTAAAAGTCCTAGGCCTAAGCCTAACAGTAACCCTAGGAAGGTAAATCAGCCGGATATTAGGGTTCGTCCTAAGGGAAAAGCCGTGAAAGCAGCCATGTTGTGGCACTTCTGCACTCCCTTTGGGATGCCTTTGGCAGATGAAGTAAGCCTGGAACTCAGGGCTTCCTGGTTAAAGAAATCCAAGCCCTAGGCTGAACCCTAACCCTAACCCTAGGCAGATAAATCAGCCTAGGTATAGGGATGGTGCCAAGGAAAAAGCTGTGAAAGCTGCCATGTTGTTGTACTTTTGTACTCCCCTTGGGATGCCTTGAACAGCTGCAGTGTGCCTGGAGCTAAGGGCTTCCTAGTTTTAAAAATCCTAGCCCTAGGCCTAAGCCTAACAGTAACCCTGGGAAGGGAAATCAGCCTGGTGTTAGGCTTCTTGCCAAGGAAAAAGCCGTGAAAGCAGCCATGTTGTGGCACTTCTGCACTCCCTTTGGGATGCCTTTGGCAGATGAAGTAAGCCTGGAACTCAGGGCTTCCTGGTTAAAGAAATCCAAGCCCTAGGTTGAACCCTAACCCTAACCCTAGGCAAATAAATCAGCCTAGGTATAGGGATGGTGCCAAGGAAAAAGCTGTGAAAGCTGCCATGTTGTTGCACTTTTGTACTCCCCTTGGGATGCCTTGAACAGCTGCAGTGTGCCTGGAGCTCAGGGCTTCCTAGTTTTAAAAATCCTAGCCCTAGGCCTAAGCCTAACAGTAACCCTGGGAAGGCAAATCAGCCTGGTGTTAGGCTTCTTGCCAAGGAAAAAGCCGTGAAAGCAGCCATGTTGTGGCACTTTTGCACTCCCTTTTGGATGCCTTTCACAGCTCCAGTGTGCCTGGAACTCAGGGCTTCCTCATTTATAAATCCTAGCCCTAGGCCGAACCTCAACCCTAAGACGAGAAAGGCAAATCAGCCAGGAATTAGGCATGTCCCCAAAGAAAAAGCTGTGGAGGCAGGCATGTTGTGCTACTTTTGCGCTCTTCTTGGGTAGTCCTTCGCAGCTGCTGTGTTCTTGGAACTCAGGGCTTTCTGGTTAATAGAACGCTTACCCTAGGCGTAACTCAAACCTTAAGCCTAGGAAGGAAAATCAGCCTATGGTTCGGGATGGTCTCATGGAAATATCAGTGGTGGCAGCCAAGTTGCGTCACTTTTGCGCTCCCCTTGGGATGCCTTTCGCAGCTGCAGTGTGCCTGGAGCCCATGGCTTCCTGGTTTTAAAAGTCCTAGGCCTAAGCCTAACAGTAACCCTAGGAAGGTAAATCAGCCGGATATTAGGGTTCCTCCTAAGGGAAAAGCCGTGAAAGCAGCCATGTTGTGGCACTTCTGCACTCCCTTTGGGATGCCTTTGGCAGATGAAGTAAGCCTGGAACTCAGGGCTTCCTGGTTAAAGAAATCCAAGCCCTAGGTTGAACCCTAACCCTAGGCAGATAAATCAGCCTAGGTATAGGGATGGTGCCAAGGAAAAAGCTGTGAAAGCTGCCATGTTGTTGCACTTTTGTACTCCCCTTGGGATGCCTTGAACAGCTGCAGTGTGCCTGGAGCTAAGGGCTTCCTAGTTTTAAAAATCCTAGCCCTAGGCCTAAGCCTAACAGTAACCCTGGGAAGGCAAATCAGCCTGGTGTTAGGCTTCTTGCCAAGGAAAAAGCCGTGAAAGCAGCCATGTTGTGGCACTTTTGCACTCCCTTTTGGATGCCTTTCACAGCTCCAGTGTGCCTGGAACTCAGGGCTTCCTGATTTTAAAAATCCTAGCCCTAGGCCGAACACACCAACCCTAAGGCGAGAAAGGCAAATCAGCCAGGAATTAGGCATGTCCCCAAGGAAAAAGCTGTGGAGGCAGGCATGTTGTGGTACTTTTGCGCTCTTCTTGGCTAGTCCTTCGCAGCTGCTGTGTTCTTGGAACTCAGGGCTTTCTGGTTAATAGAACCCTTACCCTAGGCGTAACTCAAACCTTAAGCCTAGGAAGGAAAATCAGCCTATGGTTCGGGATGGTCTCATGGAAATATCAGTGGTGGCAGCCAAGTTGCGTCACTTTTGCGCTCCCCTTGGGATGCCTTTCGCAGCTGCAGTGTGCCTGGAGCCCAGGGCTTCCTGGTTTTAAAAGTCCTAGGCCTAAGCCTAACAGTAACCCTAGGAAGGTAAATCAGCCGGATATTAGGGTTCCTCCTAAGGGAAAAGCCGTGAAAGCAGCCATGTTGTGGCACTTCTGCACTCCCTTTGGGATGCCTTTGGCAGATGAAGTAAGCCTGGAACTCAGGGCTTCCTGGTTAAAGAAATCCAAGCCCTAGGTTGAACCCTAACCCTAGGCAGATAAATCAGCCTAGGTATAGGGATGGTGCCAAGGAAAAAGCTGTGAAAGCTGCCATGTTGTTGCACTTTTGTACTCCCCTTGGGATGCCTTGAACAGCTGCAGTGTGCCTGGAGCTAAGGGCTTCCTAGTTTCAAAAATCCTAGCCCTAGGCCTAAGCCTAACAGTAACCCTGGGAAGGCAAATCAGCCTGGTGTTAGGCTTCTTGCCAAGGAAAAAGCCGTGAAAGCAGCCATGTTGTGGCACTTTTGCACTCCCTTTTGGATGCCTTTCACAGCTCCAGTGTGCCTGGAACTCAGGGCTTCCTGATTTTAAAAATCCTAGCCCTAGGCCGAACCTCAACCCTAAGACGAGAAAGGCAAATCAGCCAGGAATTAGGCATGTCCCCAAGGAAAAAGCTGTGGAGGCAGGCATGTTGTGGTACTTTTGCGCTCTTCTTGGCTAGTCCTTCGCAGCTGCTGTGTTCTTGGAACTCAGGGCTTTCTGGTTAATAGAACCCTTACCCTAGGCGTAACTCAAACCTTAAGCCTAGGAAGGAAAATCAGCCTATGGTTCGGGATGGTCTCATGGAAATATCAGTGGTGGCAGCCAAGTTGCGTCACTTTTGCGCTCCCCTTGGGATGCCTTTCGCAGCTGCAGTGTGCCTGGAGCCCAGGGCTTCCTGGTTTTAAAAGTCCTAGGCCTAAGCCTAACAGTAACCCTAGGAAGGTAAATCAGCCGGATATTAGGGTTCGTCCTAAGGGAAAAGCCGTGAAAGCAGCCATGTTGTGGCACTTCTGCACTCCCTTTGGGATGCCTTTGGCAGATGAAGTAAGCCTGGAACTCAGGGCTTCCTGGTTAAAAAAATCCAAGCCCTAGGTTGAACCCTAACCCTAGGCAGATAAATCAGCCTAGGTATAGGGATGGTGCCAAGGAAAAAGCTGTGAAAGCTGCCATGTTGTTTCACTTTTGTACTCCCCTTGGGATGCCTTGAACAGCTGCAGTGTGCCTGGAGCTAAGGGCTTCCTAGTTTTAAAAACCCTAGCCCTAGGCCTAAGCCTACAAGTAACCCTGGGAAGGCAAATCAGCCTGGTGTTAGGCTTCTTGCCAAGGAAAAAGCCGTGAAAGCAGCCATGTTGTGGCACTTCTGCACTCCCTTTGGGATGCCTTTGGCAGATGAAGTAAGCCTGGAACTCAGGGCTTCCTGGTTAAAGAAATCCAAGCCCTAGGTTGAACCCTAACCCTAGGCAGATAAATCAGCCTAGGTATAGGGATGGTGCCAAGGAAAAAGCTGTGAAAGCTGCCATGTTGTTGCACTTTTGTACTCCCCTTGGGATGCCTTGAACAGCTGCAGTGTGCCTGGAGCTAAGGGCTTCCTAGTTTTAAAAATCCTAGCCCTAGGCCTAAGCCTAACAGTAACCCTGGGAAGGCAAATCAGCCTGGTGTTAGGCTTCTTGCCAAGGAAAAAGCCGTGAAAGCAGCCATGTTGTGGCACTTTTGCACTCCCTTTTGGATGCCTTTCACAGCTCCAGTGTGCCTGGAACTCAGGGCTTCCTGATTTTAAAAATCCTAGCCCTAGGCCGAACCTCAACCCTAAGACGAGAAAGGCAAATCAGCCAGGAATTAGGCATGTCCCCAAGGAAAAAGCTGTGGAGGCAGGCATGTTGTGCTACTTTTGCGCTCTTCTTGGGTAGTCCTTCGCAGCTGCTGTGTTCTTGGAACTCAGGGCTTTCTGGTTAATAGAACCCTTACCCTAGGCGTAACTCAAACCTTAAGCCTAGGAAGGAAAATCAGCCTATGGTTCGGGATGGTCTCATGGAAATATCAGTGGTGGCAGCCAAGTTGCGTCACTTTTGCGCTCCCCTTGGGATGCCTTTCGCAGCTGCAGTGTGCCTGGAGCCCAGGGCTTCCTGGTTTTAAAAGTCCTAGGCCTAAGCCTAACAGTAACCCTAGGAAGGTAAATCAGCCGGATATTAGGGTTCCTCCTAAGGGAAAAGCCGTGAAAGCAGCCATGTTGTGGCACTTCTGCACTCCCTTTGGGATGCCTTTGGCAGATGAAGTAAGCCTGGAACTCAGGGCTTCCTGGTTAAAGAAATCCAAGCCCTAGGCTGAACCCTAACCCTAACCCTAGGCAGATAAATCAGCCTAGGTATAGGGATGGTGCCAAGGAAAAAGCTGTGAAAGCTGCCATGTTGTTGCACTTTTGTACTCCCCTTGGGATGCCTTGAACAGCTGCAGTGTGCCTGGAGCTAAGGGCTTCCTAGTGTTAAAAATCCTAGCCCTAGGCCTAAGCCTAACAGTAACCCTGGGAAGGGACATCAACCTGGTGTTAGGCTTCTTGCCAAGGAAAAAGCCGTGAAAGCAGCCATGTTGTGGCACTTTTGCACTCCCTTTTGGATGCCTTTCACAGCTCCAGTGTGCCTGGAACTCAGGGCTTCCTGATTTTAAAAATCCTAGCCCTAGGCCGAACCTCAACCCTAAGACGAGAAAGGCAAATCAGCCAGGAATTAGGCATGTCCCCAAGGAAAAAGCTGTGGAGGCAGGCATGTTGTGGTACTTTTGCGCTCTTCTTGGGTAGTCCTTCGCAGCTGCTGTGTTCTTGGAACTCAGGGCTTTCTGGTTAATAGAACGCTTACCCTAGGCGTAATTCAAACCTTAACCCTAGGAAGGAAAATCAGCCTATGGTTCGGGATGGTCTCATGGAAATATCAGTGGTGGCAGCCAAGTTGCATCACTTTTGCGCTCCCCTTGGGATGCCTTTCGCAGCTGCAGTGTGCCTGGAGCCCAGGGCTTCCTGGTTTTAAAAGTCCTAGGCCTAAGCCTAACAGTAACCCTGGGAAGGTAAATCAGCCGGGTATTAGGGTTCTTCCTAAGGGAAAAGCCGTGAAAGCAGCCATGTTGTGGCACTTCTGCACTCCCTTTGGGATGCCTTTGGCAGATGAAGTAAGCCTGGAACTCAGGGCTTCCTGGTTAAAAAAATCCAAGCCCTAGGTTGAACCCTAACCCTAGGCAGATAAATCAGCCTAGGTATAGGGATGGTGCCAAGGAAAAAGCTGTGAAAGCTGCCATGTTGTTTCACTTTTGTACTCCCCTTGGGATGCCTTGAACAGCTGCAGTGTGCCTGGAGCTAAGGGCTTCCTAGTTTTAAAAACCCTAGCCCTCGGCCTAAGCCTACAAGAAACCCAGGGAAGGCAAATCAGCCTGGTGTTAGGCTTCTTGCCAAGAAAAAAGCCGTGAAAGCAGCCATGTTGTGGCACTTCTGCACTCCCTTTGGGATGCCTTTGGCAGATGAAGTAAGCCTGGAACTCAGGGCTTCCTGGTTAAAGAAATCCAAGCCCTAGGTTGAACCCTAACCCTAGGCAGATAAATCAGCCTAGGTATAGGGATGGTGCCAAGGAAAAAGCTGTGAAAGCTGCCATGTTGTTGCACTTTTGTACTCCCCTTGGGATGCCTTGAACAGCTGCAGTGTGCCTGGAGCTAAGGGCTTCCTAGTGTTAAAAATCCTAGCCCTAGGCCTAAGCCTAACAGTAACCCTGGGAAGGGAAATCAGCCTGGTGTTAGGCTTCTTGCCAAGGAAAAAGCCGTGAAAGCAGCCATGTTGTGGCACTTCTGCACTCCCTTTGGGATGCCTTTGGCAGATGAAGTAAGCCTGGAACTCAGGGCTTCCTGGTTAAAGAAATCCAAGCCCTAGGTTGAACCCTAACCCTAACCCTAGGCAGATAAATCAGCCTAGGTATAGGGATGGTGCCAAGGAAAAAGCTGTGAAAGCTGCCATGTTGTTGCACTTTTGTACTCCCCTTGGGATGCCTTGAACAGCTGCAGTGTGCCTGGAGCTAAGGGCTTCCTAGTTTTAAAAATCCTAGCCCTAGGCCTAAGCCTAACAGTAACCCTGGGAAGGGACATCAACCTGGTGTTAGGCTTCTTGCCAAGGAAAAAGCCGTGAAAGCAGCCATGTTGTGGTACTTCTGCACTCCCTTTTGGATGCCTTGGGCAGATGAAGTAAGCCTGGAACTCAGGGCTTCCTGGTTAAAGAAATCCAAGCCCTAGGTTGAACCCTAACCCTAACCCTAGGCAGATAAATCAGCCTAGGTATAGGGATGGTGCCAAGGAAAAAGCTGTGAAAGCTGCCATGTTGTTGCACTTTTGTACTCCCCTTGGGATGCCTTGAACAGCTGCAGTGTGCCTGGAGCTAAGGGCTTCCTAGTTTTAAAAATCCTAGCCCTAGGCCTAAGCCTAACAGTAACCCTGGGAAGGCAAATCAGCCTGGTGTTAGGCTTCTTGCCAAGGAAAAAGCCGTGAAAGCAGCCATGTTGTGGCACTTTTGCACTCCCTTTTGGATGCCTTTCACAGCTCCAGTGTGCCTGGAACTCAGGGCTTCCTGATTTTAAAAATCCTAGCCCTAGGCCGAACCTCAACCCTAAGACGAGAAAGGCAAATCAGCCAGGAATTAGGCATGTCCCCAAGGAAAAAGCTGTGGAGGCAGGCATGTTCTGGTACTTTTGCGCTCTTCTTGGGTAGTCCTTCGCAGCTGCTGTGTTCTTGGAACTCAGGGCTTTCTGGTTAATAGAACCCTTACCCTAGGCGTAACTCAAACCTTAAGCCTAGGAAGGAAAATCAGCCTATGGTTCGGGATGGTCTCATGGAAATATCAGTGGTGGCAGCCAAGTTGCGTCACTTTTGCGCTCCCCTTGGGATGCCTTTCGCAGCTGCAGTGTGCCTGGAGCCCAGGGCTTCCTGGTTTTAAAAGTCCTAGGCCTAAGCCTAACAGTAACCCTAGGAAGGTAAATCAGCCGGATATTAGGGTTCGTCCTAAGGGAAAAGCCGTGAAAGCAGCCATGTTGTGGCACTTCTGCACTCCCTTTGGGATGCCTTTGGCAGATGAAGTAAGCCTGGAACTCAGGGCTTCCTGGTTAAAGAAATCCAAGCCCTAGGCTGAACCCTAACCCTAACCCTAGGCAGATAAATCAGCCTAGGTATAGGGATGGTGCCAAGGAAAAAGCTGTGAAAGCTGCCATGTTGTTGTACTTTTGTACTCCCCTTGGGATGCCTTGAACAGCTGCAGTGTGCCTGGAGCTAAGGGCTTCCTAGTTTTAAAAATCCTAGCCCTAGGCCTAAGCCTAACAGTAACCCTGGGAAGGGAAATCAGCCTGGTGTTAGGCTTCTTGCCAAGGAAAAAGCCGTGAAAGCAGCCATGTTGTGGCACTTCTGCACTCCCTTTGGGATGCCTTTGGCAGATGAAGTAAGCCTGGAACTCAGGGCTTCCTGGTTAAAGAAATCCAAGCCCTAGGTTGAACCCTAACCCTAACCCTAGGCAAATAAATCAGCCTAGGTATAGGGATGGTGCCAAGGAAAAAGCTGTGAAAGCTGCCATGTTGTTGCACTTTTGTACTCCCCTTGGGATGCCTTGAACAGCTGCAGTGTGCCTGGAGCTCAGGGCTTCCTAGTTTTAAAAATCCTAGCCCTAGGCCTAAGCCTAACAGTAACCCTGGGAAGGCAAATCAGCCTGGTGTTAGGCTTCTTGCCAAGGAAAAAGCCGTGAAAGCAGCCATGTTGTGGCACTTTTGCACTCCCTTTTGGATGCCTTTCACAGCTCCAGTGTGCCTGGAACTCAGGGCTTCCTCATTTATAAATCCTAGCCCTAGGCCGAACCTCAACCCTAAGACGAGAAAGGCAAATCAGCCAGGAATTAGGCATGTCCCCAAAGAAAAAGCTGTGGAGGCAGGCATGTTGTGGTACTTTTGCGCTCTTCTTGGGTAGTCCTTCGCAGCTGCTGTGTTCTTGGAACTCAGGGCTTTCTGGTTAATAGAACGCTTACCCTAGGCGTAACTCAAACCTTAAGCCTAGGAAGGAAAATCAGCCTATGGTTCGGGATGGTCTCATGGAAATATCAGTGGTGGCAGCCAAGTTGCGTCACTTTTGCGCTCCCCTTGGGATGCCTTTCGCAGCTGCAGTGTGCCTGGAGCCCATGGCTTCCTGGTTTTAAAAGTCCTAGGCCTAAGCCTAACAGTAACCCTAGGAAGGTAAATCAGCCGGATATTAGGGTTCCTCCTAAGGGAAAAGCCGTGAAAGCAGCCATGTTGTGGCACTTCTGCACTCCCTTTGGGATGCCTTTGGCAGATGAAGTAAGCCTGGAACTCAGGGCTTCCTGGTTAAAGAAATCCAAGCCCTAGGTTGAACCCTAACCCTAGGCAGATAAATCAGCCTAGGTATAGGGATGGTGCCAAGGAAAAAGCTGTGAAAGCTGCCATGTTGTTGCACTTTTGTACTCCCCTTGGGATGCCTTGAACAGCTGCAGTGTGCCTGGAGCTAAGGGCTTCCTAGTTTTAAAAACCCTAGCCCTAGGCCTAAGCCTAACAGTAACCCTGGGAAGGCAAATCAGCCTGGTGTTAGGCTTCTTGCCACGGAAAAAGCCGTGAAAGCAGCCATGTTGTGGCACTTCTGCACTCCCTTTGGGATGCCTTTGGCAGATGAAGTAAGCCTGGAACTCAGGGCTTCCTGGTTAAAGAAATCCAAGCCCTAGGTTGAACCCTAACCCTAGGCAGATAAATCAGCCTAGGTATAGGGATGGTGCCAAGGAAAAAGCTGTGAAAGCTGCCATGTTGTTGCACTTTTGTACTCCCCTTGGGATGCCTTGAACAGCTGCAGTGTGCCTGGAGCTAAGGGCTTCCTAGTTTCAAAAATCCTAGCCCTAGGCCTAAGCCTAACAGTAACCCTGGGAAGGCAAATCAGCCTGGTGTTAGGCTTCTTGCCAAGGAAAAAGCCGTGAAAGCAGCCATGTTGTGGCACTTTTGCACTCCCTTTTGGATGCCTTTCACAGCTCCAGTGTGCCTGGAACTCAGGGCTTCCTGATTTTAAAAATCCTAGCCCTAGGCCGAACCTCAACCCTAAGACGAGAAAGGCAAATCAGCCAGGAATTAGGCATGTCCCCAAGGAAAAAGCTGTGGAGGCAGGCATGTTGTGGTACTTTTGCGCTCTTCTTGGGTAGTCCTTCGCAGCTGCTGTGTTCTTGGAACTCAGGGCTTTCTGGTTAATAGAACCCTTACCCTAGGCGTAACTCAAACCTTAAGCCTAGGAAGGAAAATCAGCCTATGGTTCGGGATGGTCTCATGGAAATATCAGTGGTGGCAGCCAAGTTGCGTCACTTTTGCGCTCCCCTTGGGATGCCTTTCGCAGCTGCAGTGTGCCTGGAGCCCAGGGCTTCCTGGTTTTAAAAGTCCTGGGCCTAAGCCTAACAGTAACCCTAGGAAGGTAAATCAGCCGGATATTAGGGTTCGTCCTAAGGGAAAAGCCGTGAAAGCAGCCATGTTGTGGCACTTCTGCACTCCCTTTGGGATGCCTTTGGCAGATGAAGTAAGCCTGGAACTCAGGGCTTCCTGGTTAAAAAAATCCAAGCCCTAGGTTGAACCCTAACCCTAGGCAAATAAATCAGCCTAGGTATAGGGATGGTGCCAAGGAAAAAGCTGTGAAAGCTGCCATGTTGTTTCACTTTTGTACTCCCCTTGGGATGCCTTGAACAGCTGCAGTGTGCCTGGAGCTAAGGGCTTCCTAGTTTTAAAAACCCTAGCCCTAGGCCTAAGCCTAACAGTAACCCTGGGAAGGGAAATCAGCCTGGTGTTAGGCTTCTTGCCAAGGAAAAAGCCGTGAAAGCAGCCATGTTGTGGCACTTTTGCACTCCCTTTTGGATGCCTTTCACAGCTCCAGTGTGCCTGGAACTCAGGGCTTCCTGATTTTAAAAATCCTAGCCCTAGGCCGAACACACCAACCCTAAGACGAGAAAGGCAAATCAGCCAGGAATTAGGCATGTCCCCAAGGAAAAAGCTGTGGAGGCAGGCATGTTGTGGTACTTTTGCGCTCTTCTTGGCTAGTCCTTCGCAGCTGCTGTGTTCTTGGAACTCAGGGCTTTCTGGTTAATAGAACCCTTACCCTAGGCGTAACTCAAACCTTAAGCCTAGGAAGGAAAATCAGCCTATGGTTCGGGATGGTCTCATGGAAATATCAGTGGTGGCAGCCAAGTTGCGTCACTTTTGCGCTCCCCTTGGGATGCCTTTCGCAGCTGCAGTGTGCCTGGAGCCCAGGGCTTCCTGGTTTTAAAAGTCCTAGGCCTAAGCCTAACAGTAACCCTAGGAAGGTAAATCAGCCGGATATTAGGGTTCCTCCTAAGGGAAAAGCCGTGAAAGCAGCCATGTTGTGGCACTTCTGCACTCCCTTTGGGATGCCTTTGGCAGATGAAGTAAGCCTGGAACTCAGGGCTTCCTGGTTAAAGAAATCCAAGCCCTAGGTTGAACCCTAACCCTAGGCAGATAAATCAGCCTAGGTATAGGGATGGTGCCAAGGAAAAAGCTGTGAAAGCTGCCATGTTGTTGCACTTTTGTACTCCCCTTGGGATGCCTTGAACAGCTGCAGTGTGCCTGGAGCTAAGGGCTTCCTAGTGTTAAAAATCCTAGCCCTAGGCCTAAGCCTACAAGTAACCCTGGGAAGGCAAATCAGCCTGGTGTTAGGCTTCTTGCCAAGGAAAAAGCCGTGAAAGCAGCCATGTTGTGGCACTTCTGCACTCCCTTTGGGATGCCTTTGGCAGATGAAGTAAGCCTGGAACTCAGGGCTTCCTGGTTAAAGAAATCCAAGCCCTAGGTTGAACCCTAACCCTAGGCAGATAAATCAGCCTAGGTATAGGGATGGTGCCAAGGAAAAAGCTGTGAAAGCTGCCATGTTGTTGCACTTTTGTACTCCCCTTGGGATGCCTTGAACAGCTGCAGTGTGCCTGGAGCTAAGGGCTTCCTAGTTTTAAAAATCCTAGCCCTAGGCCTAAGCCTAACAGTAACCCTGGGAAGGCAAATCAGCCTGGTGTTAGGCTTCTTGCCAAGGAAAAAGCCGTGAAAGCAGCCATGTTGTGGCACTTTTGCACTCCCTTTTGGATGCCTTTCACAGCTCCAGTGTGCCTGGAACTCAGGGCTTCCTGATTTTAAAAATCCTAGCCCTAGGCCGAACCTCAACCCTAAGACGAGAAAGGCAAATCAGCCAGGAATTAGGCATGTCCCCAAGGAAAAAGCTGTGGAGGCAGGCATGTTGTGCTACTTTTGCGCTCTTCTTGGGTAGTCCTTCGCAGCTGCTGTGTTCTTGGAACTCAGGGCTTTCTGGTTAATAGAACCCTTACCCTAGGCGTAACTCAAACCTTAAGCCTAGGAAGGAAAATCAGCCTATGGTTCGGGATGGTCTCATGGAAATATCAGTGGTGGCAGCCAAGTTGCGTCACTTTTGCGCTCCCCTTGGGATGCCTTTCGCAGCTGCAGTGTGCCTGGAGCCCAGGGCTTCCTGGTTTTAAAAGTCCTAGGCCTAAGCCTAACAGTAACCCTAGGAAGGTAAATCAGCCGGATATTAGGGTTCCTCCTAAGGGAAAAGCCGTGAAAGCAGCCATGTTGTGGCACTTCTGCACTCCCTTTGGGATGCCTTTGGCAGATGAAGTAAGCCTGGAACTCAGGGCTTCCTGGTTAAAGAAATCCAAGCCCTAGGCTGAACCCTAACCCTAACCCTAGGCAGATAAATCAGCCTAGGTATAGGGATGGTGCCAAGGAAAAAGCTGTGAAAGCTGCCATGTTGTTGCACTTTTGTACTCCCCTTGGGATGCCTTGAACAGCTGCAGTGTGCCTGGAGCTAAGGGCTTCCTAGTGTTAAAAATCCTAGCCCTAGGCCTAAGCCTAACAGTAACCCTGGGAAGGGAAATCAGCCTGGTGTTAGGCTTCTTGCCAAGGAAAAAGCCGTGAAAGCAGCCATGTTGTGGCACTTCTGCACTCCCTTTGGGATGCCTTTGGCAGATGAAGTAAGCCTGGAACTCAGGGCTTCCTGGTTAAAGAAATCCAAGCCCTAGGCTGAACCCTAACCCTAACCCTAGGCAGATAAATCAGCCTAGGTATAGGGATGGTGCCAAGGAAAAAGCTGTGAAAGCTGCCATGTTGTTGCACTTTTGTACTCCCCTTGGGATGCCTTGAACAGCTGCAGTGTGCCTGGAGCTAAGGGCTTCCTAGTGTTAAAAATCCTAGCCCTAGGCCTAAGCCTAACAGTAACCCTGGGAAGGGAAATCAGCCTGGTGTTAGGCTTCTTGCCAAGGAAAAAGCCGTGAAAGCAGCCATGTTGTGGCACTTCTGCACTCCCTTTGGGATGCCTTTGGCAGATGAAGTAAGCCTGGAACTCAGGGCTTCCTGGTTAAAGAAATCCAAGCCCTAGGCTGAACCCTAACCCTAACCCTAGGCAGATAAATCAGTCTAGGTATAGGGATGGTGCCAAGGAAAAAGCTGTGAAAGCTGCCATGTTGTTGCACTTTTGTACTCCCCTTGGGATGCCTTGAACAGCTGCAGTGTGCCTGGAGCTAAGGGCTTCCTAGTTTTAAAAATCCTAGCCCTAGGCCTAAGCCTAACAGTAACCCTGGGAAGGGACATCAACCTGGTGTTAGGCTTCTTGCCAAGGAAAAAGCCGTGAAAGCAGCCATGTTGTGGTACTTCTGCACTCCCTTTTGGATGCCTTGGGCAGATGAAGTAAGCCTGGAACTCAGGGCTTCCTCGTTAAAGAAATCCAAGCCCTAGGTTGAACCCTAACCCTAACCCTAGGCAGATAA
The DNA here is from genome assembly GCF_027887145.1 of Ammospiza caudacuta. Taxonomy (NCBI): domain Eukaryota; kingdom Metazoa; phylum Chordata; class Aves; order Passeriformes; family Passerellidae; genus Ammospiza; species Ammospiza caudacuta. The sequence continues at coordinate 956,506 of NC_080619.1, forward strand.
ATCAGCCTACGTATAGGGATGGTGCCAAGGAAAAAGCTGTGAAAGCTGCCATGTTGTTGCACTTTTGTACTCCCCTTGGGATGCCTTGAACAGCTGCAGTGTGCCTGGAGCTAAGGGCTTCCTAGTTTTAAAAATCCTAGCCCTAGGCCTAAGCCTAACAGTAACCCTGGGAAGGCAAATCAGCCTGGTGTTAGGCTTCTTGCCAAGGAAAAAGCCGTGAAAGCAGCCATGTTGTGGCACTTTTGCACTCCCTTTTGGATGCCTTTCACAGCTCCAGTGTGCCTGGAACTCAGGGCTTCCTGATTTTAAAAATCGTAGCCCTAGGCCGAACCTCAACCCTAAGACGAGAAAGGCAAATCAGCCAGGAATTAGGCATGTCCCCAAGGAAAAAGCTGTGGAGGCAGGCATGTTCTGGTACTTTTGCGCTCTTCTTGGGTAGTCCTTCGCAGCTGCTGTGTTCTTGGAACTCAGGGCTTTCTGGTTAATAGAACCCTTACCCTAGGCGTAACTCAAACCTTAAGCCTAGGAAGGAAAATCAGCCTATGGTTCGGGATGGTCTCATGGAAATATCAGTGGTGGCAGCCAAGTTGCGTCACTTTTGCGCTCCCCTTGGGATGCCTTTCGCAGCTGCAGTGTGCCTGGAGCCCAGGGCTTCCTGGTTTTAAAAGTCCTAGGCCTAAGCCTAACAGTAACCCTAGGAAGGTAAATCAGCCGGATATTAGGGTTCGTCCTAAGGGAAAAGCCGTGAAAGCAGCCATGTTGTGGCACTTCTGCACTCCCTTTGGGATGCCTTTGGCAGATGAAGTAAGCCTGGAACTCAGGGCTTCCTGGTTAAAGAAATCCAAGCCCTAGGCTGAACCCTAACCCTAACCCTAGGCAGATAAATCAGCCTAGGTATAGGGATGGTGCCAAGGAAAAAGCTGTGAAAGCTGCCATGTTGTTGTACTTTTGTACTCCCCTTGGGATGCCTTGAACAGCTGCAGTGTGCCTGGAGCTAAGGGCTTCCTAGTTTTAAAAATCCTAGCCCTAGGCCTAAGCCTAACAGTAACCCTGGGAAGGGAAATCAGCCTGGTGTTAGGCTTCTTGCCAAGGAAAAAGCCGTGAAAGCAGCCATGTTGTGGCACTTCTGCACTCCCTTTGGGATGCCTTTGGCAGATGAAGTAAGCCTGGAACTCAGGGCTTCCTGGTTAAAGAAATCCAAGCCCTAGGTTGAACCCTAACCCTAACCCTAGGCAAATAAATCAGCCTAGGTATAGGGATGGTGCCAAGGAAAAAGCTGTGAAAGCTGCCATGTTGTTGCACTTTTGTACTCCCCTTGGGATGCCTTGAACAGCTGCAGTGTGCCTGGAGCTCAGGGCTTCCTAGTTTTAAAAATCCTAGCCCTAGGCCTAAGCCTAACAGTAACCCTGGGAAGGCAAATCAGCCTGGTGTTAGGCTTCTTGCCAAGGAAAAAGCCGTGAAAGCAGCCATGTTGTGGCACTTTTGCACTCCCTTTTGGATGCCTTTCACAGCTCCAGTGTGCCTGGAACTCAGGGCTTCCTCATTTATAAATCCTAGCCCTAGGCCGAACCTCAACCCTAAGACGAGAAAGGCAAATCAGCCAGGAATTAGGCATGTCCCCAAAGAAAAAGCTGTGGAGGCAGGCATGTTGTGGTACTTTTGCACTCTTCTTGGGTAGTCCTTCGCAGCTGCTGTGTTCTTGGAACTCAGGGCTTTCTGGTTAATAGAACCCTTACCCTAGGCGTAACTCAAACCTTAAGCCTAGGAAGGAAAATCAGCCTATGGTTCGGGATGCTCTCATGGAAATATCAGTGGTGGCAGCCAAGTTGCGTCACTTTTGCGCTCCCCTTGGGATGCCTTTCGCAGCTGCAGTGTGCCTGGAGCCCAGGGCTTCCTGGATTTAAAAGTCCTAGGCCTAAGCCTAACAGTAACCCTAGGAAGGTAAATCAGCCGGGTATTAGGGTTCCTCCTAAGGGAAAAGCCGTGAAAGCAGCCATGTTGTGGCACTTCTGCACTCCCTTTGGGATGCCTTTGGCAGATGAAGTAAGCCTGGAACTCAGGGCTTCCTGGTTAAAGAAATCCAAGCGCTAGGCTGAACCCTAACCCTAACCCTAGGCAGATAAATCAGCCTAGGTATAGGGATGGTGCCAAGGAAAAAGCTGTGAAAGCTGCCATGTTGTTGCACTTTTGTACTCCCCTTGGGATGCCTTGAACAGCTGCAGTGTGCCTGGAGCTCAGGGCTTCCTAGTTTTAAAAATCCTAGCCCTAGGCCTAAGCCTAACAGTAACCCTGGGAAGGCAAATCAGCCTGGTGTTAGGCTTCTTGCCAAGGAAAAAGCCGTGAAAGCAGCCATGTTGTGGCACTTTTGCACTCCCTTTTGGATGCCTTTCACAGCTCCAGTGTGCCTGGAACTCAGGGCTTCCTGATTTTAAAAATCCTAGCCCTAGGCCGAACCCCAGCCCTAAGACGAGAAAGGCAAATCAGCCAGGAATTAGGCATGTCCCCAAGGAAAAAGCCATTGAGGCAGGCATGTTGTGGTACTTTTGCGCTCTTCTTGGCTAGTCCTTCGCAGCTGCTGTGTTCTTGGAACTCAGGGCTTTCTGGTTAATAGAACCCTTACCCTAGGCGTAACTCAAACCTTAAGCCTAGGAAGGAAAATCAGCCTATGGTCCGGGATGGTCTCATGGAAATATCAGTGGTGGCAGCCAAGTTGCGTCACTTTTGCGCTCCCCTTGGGATGCCTTTCGCAGCTGCAGTGTGCCTGGAGCCCAGGGCTTCCTGGTTTTAAAAGTCCTAGGCCTAAGCCTAACAGTAACCCTAGGAAGGTAAATCAGCCGGGTATTAGGGTTCCTCCTAAGGGAAAAGCCGTGAAAGCAGCCATGTTGTGGCACTTCTGCACTCCCTTTGGGATGCCTTTGGCAGATGAAGTAAGCCTGGAACTCAGGGCTTCCTGGATAAAGAAATCCAAGCCCTAGGCTGAACCCTAACCCTAACCCTAGGCAGATAAATCAGCCTAGGTATAGGGATGGTGCCAAGGAAAAAGCTGTGAAAGCTGCCATGTTGTTGCACTTTTGTACTCCCCTTGGGATGCCTTGAACAGCTGCAGTGTGCCTGGAGCTAAGGGCTTCCTAGTTTTAAAAATCCTAGCCCTAGGCCTAAGCCTAACAGTAACCCTGGGAAGGCAAACCAGCCTGGTGTTAGGCTTCTTGCAAAGGAAAAAGCCGTGAAAGCAGCCATGTTGTGGCACTTCTGCACTCCCTTTGGGATGCCTTTGGCAGATGAAGTAAGCCTGGAACTCAGGGCTTCCTGGTTAAAGAAATCCAAGCCCTAGGTTGAACCCTAACCCTAGGCAGATAAATCAGCCTTGGTATAGGGATGGTGCCAAGGAAAAAGCTGTGAAAGCTGCCATGTTGTTGCACTTTTGTACTCCCCTTGGGATGCCTTGAACAGCTGCAGTGTGCCTGGAGCTAAGGGCTTCCTAGTTTTAAAAATCCTAGCCCTAGGCCTAAGCCTACCAGTAACCCTGGGAAGGCAAATCAGCCTGGTGTTAGGCTTCTTGCCAAGGAAAAAGCCGTGAAAGCAGCCATGTTGTGGCACTTCTGCACTCCCTTTGGGATGCCTTTGGCAGATGAAGTAAGCCTGGAACTCAGGGCTTCCTGGTTAAAGAAATCCAAGCCCTAGGTTGAACCCTAACCCTAGGCAGATAAATCAGCCTAGGTATAGGGATGGTGCCAAGGAAAAAGCTGTGAAAGCTGCCATGTTGTTGCACTTTTGTACTCCCCTTGGGATGCCTTGAACAGCTGCAGTGTGCCTGGAGCTAAGGGCTTCCTAGTTTTAAAAATCCTAGCCCTAGGCCTAAGCCTAACAGTAACCCTGGGAAGGCAAATCAGCCTGGTGTTAGGCTTCTTGCCAAGGAAAAAGCCGTGAAAGCAGCCATGTTGTGGCACTTTTGCACTCCCTTTTGGATGCCTTTCACAGCTCCAGTGTGCCTGGAACTCAGGGCTTCCTGATTTTAAAAATCCTAGCCCTAGGCCGAACCCCAGCCCTAAGACGAGAAAGGCAAATCAGCCAGGAATTAGGCATGTCCCCAAGGAAAAAGCTGTGGAGGCAGGCATGTTGTGGTACTTTTGCGCTCTTCTTGGCTAGTCCTTCGCAGCTGCTGTGTTCTTGGAACTCAGGGCTTTCTGGTTAATAGAACCCTTACCCTAGGCGTAACTCAAACCTTAAGCCTAGGAAGGAAAATCAGCCTATGGTCCGGGATGGTCTCATGGAAATATCAGTGGTGGCAGCCAAGTTGCGTCACTTTTGCGCTCCCCTTGGGATGCCTTTCGCAGCTGCAGTGTGCCTGGAGCCCAGGGCTTCCTGGATTTAAAAGTCCTAGGCCTAAGCCTAACAGTAACCCTAGGAAGGTAAATCAGCCGGGTATTAGGGTTCCTCCTAAGGGAAAAGCCGTGAAAGCAGCCATGTTGTGGCACTTCTGCACTCCCTTTGGGATGCCTTTGGCAGATGAAGTAAGCCTGGAACTCAGGGCTTCCTGGTTAAAGAAATCCAAGCCCTAGGCTGAACCCTAACCCTAACCCTAGGCAGATAAATCAGCCTAGGTATAGGGATGGTGCCAAGGAAAAAGCTGTGAAAGCTGCCATGTTGTTGCACTTTTGTACTCCCCTTGGGATGCCTTGAACAGCTGCAGTGTGCCTGGAGCTAAGGGCTTCCTAGTTTTAAAAATCCTAGCCCTAGGCCTAAGCCTAACAGTAACCCTGGGAAGGCAAATCAGCCTGGTGTTAGGCTTCTTGCCAAGGAAAAAGCCGTGAAAGCAGCCATGTTGTGGCACTTCTGCACTCCCTTTGGGATGCCTTTGGCAGATGAAGTAAGCCTGGAACTCAGGGCTTCCTGATTTTAAAAATCCTAGCCCTAGGCCGAACCCCAGCCCTAAGACGAGAAAGGCAAATCAGCCAGGAATTAGGCATGTCCCCAAGGAAAAAGCTGTGGAGGCAGGCATGTTGTGGTACTTTTGCGCTCTTCTTGGCTAGTCCTTCGCAGCTGCTGTGTTCTTGGAACTCAGGGCTTTCTGGTTAATAGAACCCTTACCCTAGGCGTAACTCAAACCTTAAGCCTAGGAAGGAAAATCAGCCTATGGTCTGGGATGGTCTCATGGAAATATCAGTGGTGGCAGCCAAGTTGCGTCACTTTTGCGCTCCCCTTGGGATGCCTTTCGCAGCTGCAGTGTGCCTGGAGCCCAGGGCTTCCTGGTTTTAAAAGTCCTAGGCCTAAGCCTAACAGTAACCCTAGGAAGGTAAATCAGCCGGGTATTAGGGTTCCTCCTAAGGGAAAAGCCGTGAAAGCAGCCATGTTGTGGCACTTCTGCACTCCCTTTGGGATGCCTTTGGCAGATGAAGTAAGCCTGGAACTCAGGCCTTCCTGGTTAAAGAAATCCAAGCCCTAGGTTGAACCCTAACCCTAGGCAGATAAATCAGCCTAGGTATAGGGATGGTGCCAAGGAAAAAGCTGTGAAAGCTGCCATGTTGTTGCACTTTTGTACTCCCCTTGGGATGCCTTGAACAGCTGCAGTGTGCCTGGAGCTAAGGGCTTCCTAGTTTTAAAAATCCTAGCCCTAGGCCTAAGCCTACCAGTAACCCTGGGAAGGCAAATCAGCCTGGTGTTAGGCTTCTTGCCAAGGAAAAAGCCGTGAAAGCAGCCATGTTGTGGCACTTCTGCACTCCCTTTGGGATGCCTTTGGCAGATGAAGTAAGCCTGGAACTCAGGGCTTCCTGGTTAAAGAAATCCAAGCCCTAGGCTGAACCCTAACCCTAGGCAGATAAATCAGCCTTGGTATAGGGATGGTGCCAAGGAAAAAGCTGTGAAAGCTGCCATGTTGTTGCACTTTTGTACTCCCCTTGGGATGCCTTGAACAGCTGCAGTGTGCCTGGAGCTAAGGGCTTCCTAGTTTTAAAAATCCTAGCCCTAGGCCTAAGCCTACCAGTAACCCTGGGAAGGCAAATCAGCCTGGTGTTAGGCTTCTTGCCAAGGAAAAAGCCGTGAAAGCAGCCATGTTGTGGCACTTCTGCACTCCCTTTGGGATGCCTTTGGCAGATGAAGTAAGCCTGGAACTCAGGGCTTCCTGGTTAAAGAAATCCAAGCCCTAGGTTGAACCCTAACCCTAGGCAGATAAATCAGCCTAGGTATAGGGATGGTGCCAAGGAAAAAGCTGTGAAAGCTGCCATGTTGTTGCACTTTTGTACTCCCCTTGGGATGCCTTGAACAGCTGCAGTGTGCCTGGAGCTAAGGGCTTCCTAGTTTTAAAAATCCTAGCCCTAGGCCTAAGCCTAACAGTAACCCTGGGAAGGCAAATCAGCCTGGTGTTAGGCTTCTTGCCAAGGAAAAAGCCGTGAAAGCAGCCATGTTGTGGCACTTTTGCACTCCCTTTTGGATGCCTTTCACAGCTCCAGTGTGCCTGGAACTCAGGGCTTCCTGATTTTAAAAATCCTAGCCCTAGGCCGAACCCCAGCCCTAAGACGAGAAAGGCAAATCAGCCAGGAATTAGGCATGTCCCCAAGGAAAAAGCTGTGGAGGCAGGCATGTTGTGGTACTTTTGCGCTCTTCTTGGCTAGTCCTTCGCAGCTGCTGTGTTCTTGGAACTCAGGGCTTTCTGGTTAATAGAACCCTTACCCTAGGCGTAACTCAAACCTTAAGCCTAGGAAGGAAAATCAGCCTATGGTCCGGGATGGTCTCATGGAAATATCAGTGGTGGCAGCCAAGTTGCGTCACTTTTGCGCTCCCCTTGGGATGCCTTTCGCAGCTGCAGTGTGCCTGGAGCCCAGGGCTTCCTGGATTTAAAAGTCCTAGGCCTAAGCCTAACAGTAACCCTAGGAAGGTAAATCAGCCGGGTATTAGGGTTCCTCCTAAGGGAAAAGCCGTGAAAGCAGCCATGTTGTGGCACTTCTGCACTCCCTTTGGGATGCCTTTGGCAGATGAAGTAAGCCTGGAACTCAGGGCTTCCTGGTTAAAGAAATCCAAGCCCTAGGCTGAACCCTAACCCTAACCCTAGGCAGATAAATCAGCCTAGGTATAGGGATGGTGCCAAGGAAAAAGCTGTGAAAGCTGCCATGTTGTTGCACTTTTGTACTCCCCTTGGGATGCCTTGAACAGCTGCAGTGTGACTGGAGCTAAGGGCTTCCTAGTTTTAAAAATCCTAGCCCTAGGCCTAAGCCTAACAGTAACCCTGGGAAGGCAAATCAGCCTGGTGTTAGGCTTCTTGCCAAGGAAAAAGCCGTGAAAGCAGCCATGTTGTGGCACTTTTGCACTCCCTTTTGGATGCCTTTCACAGCTCCAGTGTGCCTGGAACTCAGGGCTTCCTGATTTTAAAAATCCTAGCCCTAGGCCGAACCCCAGCCCTAAGACGAGAAAGGCAAATCAGCCAGGAATTAGGCATGTCCCCAAGGAAAAAGCTGTGGAGGCAGGCATGTTGTGGTACTTTTGCGCTCTTCTTGGCTAGTCCTTCGCAGCTGCTGTGTTCTTGGAACTCAGGGCTTTCTGGTTAATAGAACCCTTACCCTAGGCGTAACTCAAACCTTAAGCCTAGGAAGGAAAATCAGCCTATGGTCTGGGATGGTCTCATGGAAATATCAGTGGTGGCAGCCAAGTTGCGTCACTTTTGCGCTCCCCTTGGGATGCCTTTCGCAGCTGCAGTGTGCCTGGAGCCCAGGGCTTCCTGGTTTTAAAAGTCCTAGGCCTAAGCCTAACAGTAACCCTAGGAAGGTAAATCAGCCGGATATTAGGGTTCCTCCTAAGGGAAAAGCCGTGAAAGCAGCCATGTTGTGGCACTTCTGCACTCCCTTTGGGATGCCTTTGGCAGATGAAGTAAGCCTGGAACTCAGGGCTTCCTGGTTAAAGAAATCCAAGCCCTAGGCTGAACCCTAACCCTAACCCTAGGCAGATAAATCAGCCTAGGTATAGGGATGGTGCCAAGGAAAAAGCTGTGAAAGCTGCCATGTTGTTGCACTTTTGTACTCCCCTTGGGATGCCTTGAACAGCTGCAGTGTGCCTGGAGCTAAGGGCTTCCTAGTTTTAAAAATCCTAGCCCTAGGCCTAAGCCTAACAGTAACCCTGGGAAGGCAAATCAGCCTGGTGTTAGGCTTCTTGCCAAGGAAAAAGCCGTGAAAGCAGCCATGTTGTGGCACTTTTGCACTCCCTTTTGGATGCCTTTCACAGCTCCAGTGTGCCTGGAACTCAGGGCTTCCTGATTTTAAAAATCCTAGCCCTAGGCCGAACCCCAACCCTAAGACGAGAAAGGCAAATCAGCCAGGAATTAGGCATGTCCCCAAGGAAAAAGCTGTGGAGGCAGGCATGTTGTGGTACTTTTGCGCTCTTCTTGGCTAGTCCTTCGCAGCTGCTGTGTTCTTGGAACTCAGGGCTTTCTGGTTAATACAACACTTACACTAGGCGTAACTCAAACCTTAAGCCTAGGAAGGAAAATCAGCCTATGGTTCGGGATGCTCTCATGGAAATATCAGTGGTGGCAGCCAAGTTGCGTCACTTTTGCGCTCCCCTTGGGATGCCTTTCGCAGCTGCAGTGTGCCTGGAGCCCAGGGCTTCCTGGTTTTAAAAGTCCTAGGCCTAAGCCTAACAGTAACCCTAGGAAGGTAAATCAGCCGGGTATTAGGGTTCCTCCTAAGGGAAAAGCCGTGAAAGCAGCCATGTTGTGGCACTTCTGCACTCCCTTTGGGATGCCTTTGGCAGATGAAGTAAGCCTGGAACTCAGGGCTTCCTGGTTAAAGAAATCCAAGCCCTAGGTTGAACCCTAACCCTAGGCAGATAAATCAGCCTAGGTATAGGGATGGTGCCAAGGAAAAAACTGTGAAAGCTGCCATGTTGTTGCACTTTTGTACTCCCCTTGGGATGCCTTGAACAGCTGCAGTGTGCCTGGAGCTAAGGGCTTCCTAGTTTTAAAAACCCTAGCCCTAGGCCTAAGCCTACCAGTAACCCTGGGAAGGCAAATCAGCCTGGTGTTAGGCTTCTTGCCAAGGAAAAAGCCGTGAAAGCAGCCATGTTGTGGCACTTCTGCACTCCCTTTGGGATGCCTTTGGCAGATGAAGTAAGCCTGGAACTCAGGGCTTCCTGGTTAAAGAAATCCAAGCCCTAGGTTGAACCCTAACCCTAGGCAGATAAATCAGCCTAGGTATAGGGATGGTGCCAAGGAAAAAGCTGTGAAAGCTGCCATGTTGTTGCACTTTTGTACTCCCCTTGGGATGCCTTGAACAGCTGCAGTGTGCCTGGAGCTAAGGGCTTCCTAGTTTTTAAAACCCTAGCCCTAGGCCTAAGCCTACCAGTAACCCTGGGAAGGCAAATCAGCCTGGTGTTAGGCTTCTTGCCAAGGAAAAAGCCGTGAAAGCAGCCATGTTGTGGCACTTCTGCACTCCCTTTGGGATGCCTTTGGCAGATGAAGTAAGCCTGGAACTCAGGGCTTCCTGGTTAAAGAAATCCAAGCCCTAGGTTGAACCCTAACCCTAGGCAGATAAATCAGCCTAGGTATAGGGATGGTGCCAAGGAAAAAGCTGTGAAAGCTGCCATGTTGTTGCACTTTTGTACTCCCCTTGGGATGCCTTGAACAGCTGCAGTGTGCCTGGAGCTAAGGGCTTCCTAGTTTTAAAAATCCTAGCCCTAGGCCTAAGCCTAACAGTAACCCTGGGAAGGCAAATCAGCCTGGTGTTAGGCTTCTTGCCAAGGAAAAAGCCGTGAAAGCAGCCATGTTGTGGCACTTTTGCACTCCCTTTTGGATGCCTTTCACAGCTCCAGTGTGCCTGGAACTCAGGGCTTCCTGATTTTAAAAATCCTAGCCCTAGGCCGAACCCCAGCCCTAAGACGAGAAAGGCAAATCAGCCAGGAATTAGGCATGTCCCCAAGGAAAAAGCTGTGGAGGCAGGCATGTTGTGGTACTTTTGCGCTCTTCATGGCTAGTCCTTCGCAGCTGCTGTGTTCTTGGAACTCAGGGCTTTCTGGTTAATAGAACCCTTACCCTAGGCGTAACTCAAACCTTAAGCCTAGGAAGGAAAATCAGCCTATGGTCCGGGATGGTCTCATGGAAATATCAGTGGTGGCAGCCAAGTTGCGTCACTTTTGCGCTCCCCTTGGGATGCCTTTCGCAGCTGCAGTGTGCCTGGAGCCCAGGGCTTCCTGGATTTAAAAGTCCTAGGCCTAAGCCTAACAGTAACCCTAGGAAGGTAAATCAGCCGGGTATTAGGGTTCCTCCTAAGGGAAAAGCCGTGAAAGCAGCCATGTTGTGGCACTTCTGCACTCCCTTTGGGATGCCTTTGGCAGATGAAGTAAGCCTGGAACTCAGGGCTTCCTGGTTAAAGAAATCCAAGCCCTAGGCTGAACCCTAACCCTAACCCTAGGCAGATAAATCAGCCTAGGTATAGGGATGGTGCCAAGGAAAAAGCTGTGAAAGCTGCCATGTTGTTGCACTTTTGTACTCCCCTTGGGATGCCTTGAACAGCTGCAGTGTGCCTGGAGCTCAGGGCTTCCTAGTTTTAAAAATCCTAGATCTAGGCCTAAGCCTAACAGTAACCCTGGGAAGGCAAATCAGCCTGGTGTTAGGCTTCTTGCCAAGGAAAAAGCCGTGAAAGCAGCCATGTTGTGGCACTTTTGCACTCCCTTTTGGATGCCTTTCACAGCTCCAGTGTGCCTGGAACTCAGGGCTTCCTGATTTTAAAAATCCTAGCCCTAGGCCGAACCCCAGCCCTAAGAAGAGAAAGGCAAATCAGCCAGGAATTAGGCATGTCCCCAAGGAAAAAGCTGTGGAGGCAGGCATGTTGTGCTACTTTTGCGCTCGTCTTGGCTAGTCCTTCGCAGCTGCTGTGTTCTTGGAACTCAGGGCTTTCTGGTTAATAGAACCCTTACCCTAGGCGTAACTCAAACCTTAAGCCTAGGAAGGAAAATCAGCCTATGGTCCGGGATGGTCTCATGGAAATATCAGTGGTGGCAGCCAAGTTGCGTCACTTTTGCGCTCCCCTTGGGATGCCTTTCGCAGCTGCAGTGTGCCTGGAGCTCAGGGCTTCCTGGTTTTAAAAGTCCTAGGCCTAAGCCTAACAGTAACCCTAGGAAGGTAAATCAGCCGGATATTAGGGTTCCTCCTAAGGGAAAAGCCGTGAAAGCAGCCATGTTGTGGCACTTCTGCACTCCCTTTGGGATGCCTTTGGCAGATGAAGTAAGCCTGGAACTCAGGGCTTCCTGGTTAAAGAAATCCAAGCCCTAGGTTGAACCCTAACCCTAGGCAGATAAATCAGCCTAGGTATAGGGATGGTGCCAAGGAAAAAGCTGTGAAAGCTGCCATGTTGTTGCACTTTTGTACTCCCCTTGGGATGCCTTGAACAGCTGCAGTGTGCCTGGAGCTAAGGGCTTCCTAGTTTTAAAAATCCTAGCCCTAGGCCTAAGCCTAACAGTAACCCTGGGAAGGCAAATCAGCCTGGTGTTAGGCTTCTTGCCAAGGAAAAAGCCGTGAAAGCAGCCATGTTGTGGCACTTTTGCACTCCCTTTTGGATGCCTTTCACAGCTCCAGTGTGCCTGGAACTCAGGGCTTCCTGATTTTAAAAATCCTAGCCCTAGGCCGAACCCCAACCCTAAGACGAGAAAGGCAAATCAGCCAGGAATTAGGCATGTCCCCAAGGAAAAAGCTGTGGAGGCAGGCATGTTGTGGTACTTTTGCGCTCTTCTTGGGTAGTCCTTCGCAGCTGCTGTGTTCTTGGAACTCAGGGCTTTCTGGTTAATAGAACCCTTACACTAGGCGTAACTCAAACCTTAAGCCTAGGAAGGAAAATCAGCCTATGGTTCGGGATGCTCTCATGGAAATATCAGTGGTGGCAGCCAAGTTGCGTCACTTTTGCGCTCCCCTTGGGATGCCTTTCGCAGCTGCAGTGTGCCTGGAGCCCAGGGCTTCCTGGTTTTAAAAGTCCTAGGCCTAAGCCTAACAGTAACCCTAGGAAGGTAAATCAGCCGGGTATTAGGGTTCTTCCTAAGGGAAAAGCCGTGAAAGCAGCCATGTTGTGGCACTTCTGCACTCCCTTTGGGATGCCTTTGGCAGATGAAGTAAGCCTGGAACTCAGGGCTTCCTGGTTAAAGAAATCCAAGCCCTAGGTTGAACCCTAACCCTAGGCAGATAAATCAGCCTAGGTATAGGGATGGTGCCAAGGAAAAAGCTGTGAAAGCTGCCATGTTGTTGCACTTTTGTACTCCCCTTGGGATGCCTTGAACAGCTGCAGTGTGCCTGGAGCTAAGGGCTTCCTAGTTTTAAAAACCCTAGCCCTAGGCCTAAGCCTAACAGTAACCCTGGGAAGGCAAATCAGCCTGGTGTTAGGCTTCTTGCCACGGAAAAAGCCGTGAAAGCAGCCATGTTGTGGCACTTCTGCACTCCCTTTGGGATGCCTTTGGCAGATGAAGTAAGCCTGGAACTCAGGGCTTCCTGGTTAAAGAAATCCAAGCCCTAGGTTGAACCCTAACCCTAACCCTAGGCAGATAAATCAGCCTAGGTATAGGGATGGTGCCAAGGAAAAAGCTGTGAAAGCTGCCATGTTGTTGCACTTTTGTACTCCCCTTGGGATGCCTTGAACAGCTGCAGTGTGCCTGGAGCTAAGGGCTTCCTAGTTTCAAAAATCCTAGCCCTAGGCCTAAGCCTAACAGTAACCCTGGGAAGGCAAATCAGCCTGGTGTTAGGCTTCTTGCCAAGGAAAAAGCCGTGAAAGCAGCCATGTTGTGGCACTTTTGCACTCCCTTTTGGATGCCTTTCACAGCTCCAGTGTGCCTGGAACTCAGGGCTTCCTGATTTTAAAAATCCTAGCCCTAGGCCGAACCTCAACCCTAAGACGAGAAAGGCAAATCAGCCAGGAATTAGGCATGTCCCCAAGGAAAAAGCTGTGGAGGCAGGCATGTTGTGGTACTTTTGCGCTCTTCTTGGGTAGTCCTTCGCAGCTGCTGTGTTCTTGGAACTCAGGGCTTTCTGGTTAATAGAACCCTTACCCTAGGCGTAACTCAAACCTTAAGCCTAGGAAGGAAAATCAGCCTATGGTTCGGGATGGTCTCATGGAAATATCAGTGGTGGCAGCCAAGTTGCGTCACTTTTGCGCTCCCCTTGGGATGCCTTTCGCAGCTGCAGTGTGCCTGGAGCCCAGGGCTTCCTGGTTTTAAAAGTCCTGGGCCTAAGCCTAACAGTAAACCTAGGAAGGTAAATCAGCCGGATATTAGGGTTCGTCCTAAGGGAAAAGCCGTGAAAGCAGCCATGTTGTGGCACTTCTGCACTCCCTTTGGGATGCCTTTGGCAGATGAAGTAAGCCTGGAACTCAGGGCTTCCTGGTTAAAAAAATCCAAGCCCTAGGTTGAACCCTAACCCTAGGCAAATAAATCAGCCTAGGTATAGGGATGGTGCCAAGGAAAAAGCTGTGAAAGCTGCCATGTTGTTTCACTTTTGTACTCCCCTTGGGATGCCTTGAACAGCTGCAGTGTGCCTGGAGCTAAGGGCTTCCTAGTTTTAAAAACCCTAGCCCTAGGCCTAAGCCTAACAGTAACCCTGGGAAGGGAAATCAGCCTGGTGTTAGGCTTCTTGCCAAGGAAAAAGCCGTGAAAGCAGCCATGTTGTGGCACTTTTGCACTCCCTTTTGGATGCCTTTCACAGCTCCAGTGTGCCTGGAACTCAGGGCTTCCTGATTTTAAAAATCCTAGCCCTAGGCCGAACACACCAACCCTAAGACGAGAAAGGCAAATCAGCCAGGAATTAGGCATGTCCCCAAGGAAAAAGCTGTGGAGGCAGGCATGTTGTGGTACTTTTGCGCTCTTCTTGGCTAGTCCTTCGCAGCTGCTGTGTTCTTGGAACTCAGGGCTTTCTGGTTAATAGAACCCTTACCCTAGGCGTAACTCAAACCTTAAGCCTAGGAAGGAAAATCAGCCTATGGTCCGGGATGGTCTCATGGAAATATCAGTGGTGGCAGCCAAGTTGCGTCACTTTTGCGCTCCCCTTGGGATGCCTTTCGCAGCTGCAGTGTGCCTGGAGCTCAGGGCTTCCTGGTTTTAAAAGTCCTAGGCCTAAGCCTAACAGTAACCCTAGGAAGGTAAATCAGCCGGATATTAGGGTTCCTCCTAAGGGAAAAGCCGTGAAAGCAGCCATGTTGTGGCACTTCTGCACTCCCTTTGGGATGCCTTTGGCAGATGAAGTAAGCCTGGAACTCAGGGCTTCCTGGTTAAAGAAATCCAAGCCCTAGGTTGAACCCTAACCCTAGGCAGATAAATCAGCCTAGGTATAGGGATGGTGCCAAGGAAAAAGCTGTGAAAGCTGCCATGTTGTTGCACTTTTGTACTCCCCTTGGGATGCCTTGAACAGCTGCAGTGTGCCTGGAGCTAAGGGCTTCCTAGTTTTAAAAATCCTAGCCCTAGGCCTAAGCCTAACAGTAACCCTGGGAAGGCAAATCAGCCTGGTGTTAGGCTTCTTGCCAAGGAAAAAGCCGTGAAAGCAGCCATGTTGTGGCACTTTTGCACTCCCTTTTGGATGCCTTTCACAGCTCCAGTGTGCCTGGAACTCAGGGCTTCCTGATTTTAAAAATCCTAGCCCTAGGCCGAACCCCAACCCTAAGACGAGAAAGGCAAATCAGCCAGGAATTAGGCATGTCCCCAAGGAAAAAGCTGTGGAGGCAGGCATGTTGTGGTACTTTTGCGCTCTTCTTGGGTAGTCCTTCGCAGCTGCTGTGTTCTTGGAACTCAGGGCTTTCTGGTTAATAGAACCCTTACACTAGGCGTAACTCAAACCTTAAGCCTAGGAAGGAAAATCAGCCTATGGTTCGGGATGCTCTCATGGAAATATCAGTGGTGGCAGCCAAGTTGCGTCACTTTTGCGCTCCCCTTGGGATGCCTTTCGCAGCTGCAGTGTGCCTGGAGCCCAGGGCTTCCTGGTTTTAAAAGTCCTAGGCCTAAGCCTAACAGTAACCCTAGGAAGGTAAATCAGCCGGGTATTAGGGTTCTTCCTAAGGGAAAAGCCGTGAAAGCAGCCATGTTGTGGCACTTCTGCACTCCCTTTGGGATGCCTTTGGCAGATGAAGTAAGCCTGGAACTCAGGGCTTCCTGGTTAAAGAAATCCAAGCCCTAGGTTGAACCCTAACCCTAGGCAGATAAATCAGCCTAGGTATAGGGATGGTGCCAAGGAAAAAGCTGTGAAAGCTGCCATGTTGTTGCACTTTTGTACTCCCCTTGGGATGCCTTGAACAGCTGCAGTGTGCCTGGAGCTAAGGGCTTCCTAGTTTTAAAAACCCTAGCCCTAGGCCTAAGCCTAACAGTAACCCTGGGAAGGCAAATCAGCCTGGTGTTAGGCTTCTTGCCACGGAAAAAGCCGTGAAAGCAGCCATGTTGTGGCACTTCTGCACTCCCTTTGGGATGCCTTTGGCAGATGAAGTAAGCCTGGAACTCAGGGCTTCCTGGTTAAAGAAATCCAAGCCCTAGGTTGAACCCTAACCCTAACCCTAGGCAGATAAATCAGCCTAGGTATAGGGATGGTGCCAAGGAAAAAGCTGTGAAAGCTGCCATGTTGTTGCACTTTTGTACTCCCCTTGGGATGCCTTGAACAGCTGCAGTGTGCCTGGAGCTAAGGGCTTCCTAGTTTCAAAAATCCTAGCCCTAGGCCTAAGCCTAACAGTAACCCTGGGAAGGCAAATCAGCCTGGTGTTAGGCTTCTTGCCAAGGAAAAAGCCGTGAAAGCAGCCATGTTGTGGCACTTTTGCACTCCCTTTTGGATGCCTTTCACAGCTCCAGTGTGCCTGGAACTCAGGGCTTCCTGATTTTAAAAATCCTAGCCCTAGGCCGAACCTCAACCCTAAGACGAGAAAGGCAAATCAGCCAGGAATTAGGCATGTCCCCAAGGAAAAAGCTGTGGAGGCAGGCATGTTGTGGTACTTTTGCGCTCTTCTTGGGTAGTCCTTCGCAGCTGCTGTGTTCTTGGAACTCAGGGCTTTCTGGTTAATAGAACCCTTACCCTAGGCGTAACTCAAACCTTAAGCCTAGGAAGGAAAATCAGCCTATGGTTCGGGATGGTCTCATGGAAATATCAGTGGTGGCAGCCAAGTTGCGTCACTTTTGCGCTCCCCTTGGGATGCCTTTCGCAGCTGCAGTGTGCCTGGAGCCCAGGGCTTCCTGGTTTTAAAAGTCCTGGGCCTAAGCCTAACAGTAACCCTAGGAAGGTAAATCAGCCGGATATTAGGGTTCGTCCTAAGGGAAA
Source organism: Ammospiza caudacuta (assembly GCF_027887145.1). NCBI lineage: Eukaryota > Metazoa > Chordata > Aves > Passeriformes > Passerellidae > Ammospiza > Ammospiza caudacuta. The sequence goes on from NC_080619.1 coordinate 972,749, forward strand.
AGCCGTGAAAGCAGCCATGTTGTGGCACTTCTGCACTCCCTTTGGGATGCCTTTGGCAGATGAAGTAAGCCTGGAACTCAGGGCTTCCTGGTTAAAAAAATCCAAGCCCTAGGTTGAACCCTAACCCTAGGCAAATAAATCAGCCTAGGTATAGGGATGGTGCCAAGGAAAAAGCTGTGAAAGCTGCCATGTTGTTTCACTTTTGTACTCCCCTTGGGATGCCTTGAACAGCTGCAGTGTGCCTGGAGCTAAGGGCTTCCTAGTTTTAAAAACCCTAGCCCTAGGCCTAAGCCTAACAGTAACCCTGGGAAGGGAAATCAGCCTGGTGTTAGGCTTCTTGCCAAGGAAAAAGCCGTGAAAGCAGCCATGTTGTGGCACTTTTGCACTCCCTTTTGGATGCCTTTCACAGCTCCAGTGTGCCTGGAACTCAGGGCTTCCTGATTTTAAAAATCCTAGCCCTAGGCCGAACACACCAACCCTAAGACGAGAAAGGCAAATCAGCCAGGAATTAGGCATGTCCCCAAGGAAAAAGCTGTGGAGGCAGGCATGTTGTGGTACTTTTGCGCTCTTCTTGGCTAGTCCTTCGCAGCTGCTGTGTTCTTGGAACTCAGGGCTTTCTGGTTAATAGAACCCTTACCCTAGGCGTAACTCAAACCTTAAGCCTAGGAAGGAAAATCAGCCTATGGTTCGGGATGGTCTCATGGAAATATCAGTGGTGGCAGCCAAGTTGCGTCACTTTTGCGCTCCCCTTGGGATGCCTTTCGCAGCTGCAGTGTGCCTGGAGCCCAGGGCTTCCTGGTTTTAAAAGTCCTAGGCCTAAGCCTAACAGTAACCCTAGGAAGGTAAATCAGCCGGATATTAGGGTTCCTCCTAAGGGAAAAGCCGTGAAAGCAGCCATGTTGTGGCACTTCTGCACTCCCTTTGGGATGCCTTTGGCAGATGAAGTAAGCCTGGAACTCAGGGCTTCCTGGTTAAAGAAATCCAAGCCCTAGGTTGAACCCTAACCCTAGGCAGATAAATCAGCCTAGGTATAGGGATGGTGCCAAGGAAAAAGCTGTGAAAGCTGCCATGTTGTTGCACTTTTGTACTCCCCTTGGGATGCCTTGAACAGCTGCAGTGTGCCTGGAGCTAAGGGCTTCCTAGTTTCAAAAATCCTAGCCCTAGGCCTAAGCCTAACAGTAACCCTGGGAAGGCAAATCAGCCTGGTGTTAGGCTTCTTGCCAAGGAAAAAGCCGTGAAAGCAGCCATGTTGTGGCACTTTTGCACTCCCTTTTGGATGCCTTTCACAGCTCCAGTGTGCCTGGAACTCAGGGCTTCCTGATTTTAAAAATCCTAGCCCTAGGCCGAACCTCAACCCTAAGACGAGAAAGGCAAATCAGCCAGGAATTAGGCATGTCCCCAAGGAAAAAGCTGTGGAGGCAGGCATGTTGTGGTACTTTTGCGCTCTTCTTGGGTAGTCCTTCGCAGCTGCTGTGTTCTTGGAACTCAGGGCTTTCTGGTTAATAGAACCCTTACCCTAGGCGTAACTCAAACCTTAAGCCTAGGAAGGAAAATCAGCCTATGGTTCGGGATGGTCTCATGGAAATATCAGTGGTGGCAGCCAAGTTGCGTCACTTTTGCGCTCCCCTTGGGATGCCTTTCGCAGCTGCAGTGTGCCTGGAGCCCAGGGCTTCCTGGTTTTAAAAGTCCTGGGCCTAAGCCTAACAGTAACCCTAGGAAGGTAAATCAGCCGGATATTAGGGTTCGTCCTAAGGGAAAAGCCGTGAAAGCAGCCATGTTGTGGCACTTCTGCACTCCCTTTGGGATGCCTTTGGCAGATGAAGTAAGCCTGGAACTCAGGGCTTCCTGGTTAAAAAAATCCAAGCCCTAGGTTGAACCCTAACCCTAGGCAAATAAATCAGCCTAGGTATAGGGATGGTGCCAAGGAAAAAGCTGTGAAAGCTGCCATGTTGTTTCACTTTTGTACTCCCCTTGGGATGCCTTGAACAGCTGCAGTGTGCCTGGAGCTAAGGGCTTCCTAGTTTTAAAAACCCTAGCCCTAGGCCTAAGCCTACAAGTAACCCTGGGAAGGCAAATCAGCCTGGTGTTAGGCTTCTTGCCAAGGAAAAAGCCGTGAAAGCAGCCATGTTGTGGCACTTCTGCACTCCCTTTGGGATGCCTTTGGCAGATGAAGTAAGCCTGGAACTCAGGGCTTCCTGGTTAAAGAAATCCAAGCCCTAGGTTGAACCCTAACCCTAGGCAGATAAATCAGCCTAGGTATAGGGATGGTGCCAAGGAAAAAGCTGTGAAAGCTGCCATGTTGTTGCACTTTTGTACTCCCCTTGGGATGCCTTGAACAGCTGCAGTGTGCCTGGAGCTAAGGGCTTCCTAGTTTTAAAAATCCTAGCCCTAGGCCTAAGCCTAACAGTAACCCTGGGAAGGCAAATCAGCCTGGTGTTAGGCTTCTTGCCAAGGAAAAAGCCGTGAAAGCAGCCATGTTGTGGCACTTTTGCACTCCCTTTTGGATGCCTTTCACAGCTCCAGTGTGCCTGGAACTCAGGGCTTCCTGATTTTAAAAATCCTAGCCCTAGGCCGAACCTCAACCCTAAGACGAGAAAGGCAAATCAGCCAGGAATTAGGCATGTCCCCAAGGAAAAAGCTGTGGAGGCAGGCATGTTGTGCTACTTTTGCGCTCTTCTTGGGTAGTCCTTCGCAGCTGCTGTGTTCTTGGAACTCAGGGCTTTCTGGTTAATAGAACCCTTACCCTAGGCATAACTCAAACCTTAAGCCTAGGAAGGAAAATCAGCCTATGGTTCGGGATGGTCTCATGGAAATATCAGTGGTGGCAGCCAAGTTGCGTCACTTTTGCGCTCCCCTTGGGATGCCTTTCGCAGCTGCAGTGTGCCTGGAGCCCAGGGCTTCCTGGTTTTAAAAGTCCTAGGCCTAAGCCTAACAGTAACCCTAGGAAGGTAAATCAGCCGGATATTAGGGTTCCTCCTAAGGGAAAAGCCGTGAAAGCAGCCATGTTGTGGCACTTCTGCACTCCCTTTGGGATGCCTTTGGCAGATGAAGTAAGCCTGGAACTCAGGGCTTCCTGGTTAAAGAAATCCAAGCCCTAGGCTGAACCCTAACCCTAACCCTAGGCAGATAAATCAGCCTAGGTATAGGGATGGTGCCAAGGAAAAAGCTGTGAAAGCTGCCATGTTGTTGCACTTTTGTACTCCCCTTGGGATGCCTTGAACAGCTGCAGTGTGCCTGGAGCTAAGGGCTTCCTAGTGTTAAAAATCCTAGCCCTAGGCCTAAGCCTAACAGTAACCCTGGGAAGGGAAATCAGCCTGGTGTTAGGCTTCTTGCCAAGGAAAAAGCCGTGAAAGCAGCCATGTTGTGGCACTTCTGCACTCCCTTTGGGATGCCTTTGGCAGATGAAGTAAGCCTGGAACTCAGGGCTTCCTGGTTAAAGAAATCCAAGCCCTAGGCTGAACCCTAACCCTAACCCTAGGCAGATAAATCAGCCTAGGTATAGGGATGGTGCCAAGGAAAAAGCTGTGAAAGCTGCCATGTTGTTGCACTTTTGTACTCCCCTTGGGATGCCTTGAACAGCTGCAGTGTGCCTGGAGCTAAGGGCTTCCTAGTGTTAAAAATCCTAGCCCTAGGCCTAAGCCTAACAGTAACCCTGGGAAGGGAAATCAGCCTGGTGTTAGGCTTCTTGCCAAGGAAAAAGCCGTGAAAGCAGCCATGTTGTGGCACTTCTGCACTCCCTTTGGGATGCCTTTGGCAGATGAAGTAAGCCTGGAACTCAGGGCTTCCTGGTTAAAGAAATCCAAGCCCTAGGCTGAACCCTAACCCTAACCCTAGGCAGATAAATCAGCCTAGGTATAGGGATGGTGCCAAGGAAAAAGCTGTGAAAGCTGCCATGTTGTTGCACTTTTGTACTCCCCTTGGGATGCCTTGAACAGCTGCAGTGTGCCTGGAGCTAAGGGCTTCCTAGTTTTAAAAATCCTAGCCCTAGGCCTAAGCCTAACAGTAACCCTGGGAAGGGACATCAACCTGGTGTTAGGCTTCTTGCCAAGGAAAAAGCCGTGAAAGCAGCCATGTTGTGGTACTTCTGCACTCCCTTTGGGATGCCTTTGGCAGATGAAGTAAGCCTGGAACTCAGGGCTTCCTGGTTAAAGAAATCCAAGCCCTAGGTTGAACCCTAACCCTAACCCTAGGCAAATAAATCAGCCTAGGTATAGGGATGGTGCCAAGGAAAAAGCTCTGAAAGCTGCCATGTTGTTGCACTTTTGTACTCCCCTTGGGATGCCTTGAACAGCTGCAGTGTGCCTGGAGCTCAGGGCTTCCTAGTTTTAAAAATCCTAGCCCTAGGCCTAAGCCTAACAGTAACCCTGGGAAGGCAAATCAGCCTGGTGTTAGGCTTCTTGCCAAGGAAAAAGCCGTGAAAGCAGCCATGTTGTGGCACTTTTGCACTCCCTTTTGGATGCCTTTCACAGCTCCAGTGTGCCTGGAACTCAGGGCTTCCTCATTTATAAATCCTAGCCCTAGGCCGAACCTCAACCCTAAGACGAGAAAGGCAAATCAGCCAGGAATTAGGCATGTCCCCAAAGAAAAAGCTGTGGAGGCAGGCATGTTGTGCTACTTTTGCGCTCTTCTTGGGTAGTCCTTCGCAGCTGCTGTGTTCTTGGAACTCAGGGCTTTCTGGTTAATAGAACGCTTACCCTAGGCGTAACTCAAACCTTAAGCCTAGGAAGGAAAATCAGCCTATGGTTCGGGATGGTCTCATGGAAATATCAGTGGTGGCAGCCAAGTTGCGTCACTTTTGCGCTCCCCTTGGGATGCCTTTCGCAGCTGCAGTGTGCCTGGAGCCCATGGCTTCCTGGTTTTAAAAGTCCTAGGCCTAAGCCTAACAGTAACCCTAGGAAGGTAAATCAGCCGGATATTAGGGTTCCTCCTAAGGGAAAAGCCGTGAAAGCAGCCATGTTGTGGCACTTCTGCACTCCCTTTGGGATGCCTTTGGCAGATGAAGTAAGCCTGGAACTCAGGGCTTCCTGGTTAAAGAAATCCAAGCCCTAGGTTGAACCCTAACCCTAGGCAGATAAATCAGCCTAGGTATAGGGATGGTGCCAAGGAAAAAGCTGTGAAAGCTGCCATGTTGTTGCACTTTTGTACTCCCCTTGGGATGCCTTGAACAGCTGCAGTGTGCCTGGAGCTAAGGGCTTCCTAGTTTCAAAAATCCTAGCCCTAGGCCTAAGCCTAACAGTAACCCTGGGAAGGCAAATCAGCCTGGTGTTAGGCTTCTTGCCAAGGAAAAAGCCGTGAAAGCAGCCATGTTGTGGCACTTTTGCACTCCCTTTTGGATGCCTTTCACAGCTCCAGTGTGCCTGGAACTCAGGGCTTCCTGATTTTAAAAATCCTAGCCCTAGGCCGAACCTCAACCCTAAGACGAGAAAGGCAAATCAGCCAGGAATTAGGCATGTCCCCAAGGAAAAAGCTGTGGAGGCAGGCATGTTGTGGTACTTTTGCGCTCTTCTTGGCTAGTCCTTCGCAGCTGCTGTGTTCTTGGAACTCAGGGCTTTCTGGTTAATAGAACGCTTACCCTAGGCGTAATTCAAACCTTAACCCTAGGAAGGAAAATCAGCCTATGGTTCGGGATGGTCTCATGGAAATATCAGTGGTGGCAGCCAAGTTGCATCACTTTTGCGCTCCCCTTGGGATGCCTTTCGCAGCTGCAGTGTGCCTGGAGCCCAGGGCTTCCTGGTTTTAAAAGTCCTAGGCCTAAGCCTAACAGTAACCCTGGGAAGGTAAATCAGCCGGGTATTAGGGTTCTTCCTAAGGGAAAAGCCGTGAAAGCAGCCATGTTGTGGCACTTCTGCACTCCCTTTGGGATGCCTTTGGCAGATGAAGTAAGCCTGGAACTCAGGGCTTCCTGGTTAAAAAAATCCAAGCCCTAGGTTGAACCCTAACCCTAGGCAGATAAATCAGCCTAGGTATAGGGATGGTGCCAAGGAAAAAGCTGTGAAAGCTGCCATGTTGTTGCACTTTTGTACTCCCCTTGGGATGCCTTGAACAGCTGCAGTGTGCCTGGAGCTAAGGGCTTCCTAGTTTTAAAAACCCTAGCCCTCGGCCTAAGCCTACAAGAAACCCAGGGAAGGCAAATCAGCCTGGTGTTAGGCTTCTTGCCAAGAAAAAAGCCGTGAAAGCAGCCATGTTGTGGCACTTCTGCACTCCCTTTGGGATGCCTTTGGCAGATGAAGTAAGCCTGGAACTCAGGGCTTCCTGGTTAAAGAAATCCAAGCCCTAGGTTGAACCCTAACCCTAGGCAGATAAATCAGCCTAGGTATAGGGATGGTGCCAAGGAAAAAGCTGTGAAAGCTGCCATGTTGTTGCACTTTTGTACTCCCCTTGGGATGCCTTGAACAGCTGCAGTGTGCCTGGAGCTAAGGGCTTCCTAGTGTTAAAAATCCTAGCCCTAGGCCTAAGCCTAACAGTAACCCTGGGAAGGGAAATCAGCCTGGTGTTAGGCTTCTTGCCAAGGAAAAAGCCGTGAAAGCAGCCATGTTGTGGCACTTCTGCACTCCCTTTGGGATGCCTTTGGCAGATGAAGTAAGCCTGGAACTCAGGGCTTCCTGGTTAAAGAAATCCAAGCCCTAGGCTGAACCCTAACCCTAACCCTAGGCAGATAAATCAGCCTAGGTATAGGGATGGTGCCAAGGAAAAAGCTGTGAAAGCTGCCATGTTGTTGCACTTTTGTACTCCCCTTGGGATGCCTTGAACAGCTGCAGTGTGCCTGGAGCTAAGGGCTTCCTAGTTTTAAAAATCCTAGCCCTAGGCCTAAGCCTAACAGTAACCCTGGGAAGGGACATCAACCTGGTGTTAGGCTTCTTGCCAAGGAAAAAGCCGTGAAAGCAGCCATGTTGTGGTACTTCTGCACTCCCTTTTGGATGCCTTGGGCAGATGAAGTAAGCCTGGAACTCAGGGCTTCCTGGTTAAAGAAATCCAAGCCCTAGGTTGAACCCTAACCCTAACCCTAGGCAGATAAATCAGCCTAGGTATAGGGATGGTGCCAAGGAAAAAGCTGTGAAAGCTGCCATGTTGTTGCACTTTTGTACTCCCCTTGGGATGCCTTGAACAGCTGCAGTGTGCCTGGAGCTAAGGGCTTCCTAGTTTTAAAAATCCTAGCCCTAGGCCTAAGCCTAACAGTAACCCTGGGAAGGCAAATCAGCCTGGTGTTAGGCTTCTTGCCAAGGAAAAAGCCGTGAAAGCAGCCATGTTGTGGCACTTTTGCACTCCCTTTTGGATGCCTTTCACAGCTCCAGTGTGCCTGGAACTCAGGGCTTCCTGATTTTAAAAATCCTAGCCCTAGGCCGAACCTCAACCCTAAGACGAGAAAGGCAAATCAGCCAGGAATTAGGCATGTCCCCAAGGAAAAAGCTGTGGAGGCAGGCATGTTCTGGTACTTTTGCGCTCTTCTTGGGTAGTCCTTCGCAGCTGCTGTGTTCTTGGAACTCAGGGCTTTCTGGTTAATAGAACCCTTACCCTAGGCGTAACTCAAACCTTAAGCCTAGGAAGGAAAATCAGCCTATGGTTCGGGATGGTCTCATGGAAATATCAGTGGTGGCAGCCAAGTTGCGTCACTTTTGCGCTCCCCTTGGGATGCCTTTCGCAGCTGCAGTGTGCCTGGAGCCCAGGGCTTCCTGGTTTTAAAAGTCCTAGGCCTAAGCCTAACAGTAACCCTAGGAAGGTAAATCAGCCGGATATTAGGGTTCGTCCTAAGGGAAAAGCCGTGAAAGCAGCCATGTTGTGGCACTTCTGCACTCCCTTTGGGATGCCTTTGGCAGATGAAGTAAGCCTGGAACTCAGGGCTTCCTGGTTAAAGAAATCCAAGCCCTAGGCTGAACCCTAACCCTAACCCTAGGCAGATAAATCAGCCTAGGTATAGGGATGGTGCCAAGGAAAAAGCTGTGAAAGCTGCCATGTTGTTGTACTTTTGTACTCCCCTTGGGATGCCTTGAACAGCTGCAGTGTGCCTGGAGCTAAGGGCTTCCTAGTTTTAAAAATCCTAGCCCTAGGCCTAAGCCTAACAGTAACCCTGGGAAGGGAAATCAGCCTGGTGTTAGGCTTCTTGCCAAGGAAAAAGCCGTGAAAGCAGCCATGTTGTGGCACTTCTGCACTCCCTTTGGGATGCCTTTGGCAGATGAAGTAAGCCTGGAACTCAGGGCTTCCTGGTTAAAGAAATCCAAGCCCTAGGCTGAACCCTAACCCTAACCCTAGGCAAATAAATCAGCCTAGGTATAGGGATGGTGCCAAGGAAAAAGCTGTGAAAGCTGCCATGTTGTTGCACTTTTGTACTCCCCTTGGGATGCCTTGAACAGCTGCAGTGTGCCTGGAGCTCAGGGCTTCCTAGTTTTAAAAATCCTAGCCCTAGGCCTAAGCCTAACAGTAACCCTGGGAAGGCAAATCAGCCTGGTGTTAGGCTTCTTGCCAAGGAAAAAGCCGTGAAAGCAGCCATGTTGTGGCACTTTTGCACTCCCTTTTGGATGCCTTTCACAGCTCCAGTGTGCCTGGAACTCAGGGCTTCCTCATTTATAAATCCTAGCCCTAGGCCGAACCTCAACCCTAAGACGAGAAAGGCAAATCAGCCAGGAATTAGGCATGTCCCCAAGGAAAAAGCTGTGGAGGCAGGCATGTTGTGGTACTTTTGCGCTCTTCTTGGGTAGTCCTTCGCAGCTGCTGTGTTCTTGGAACTCAGGGCTTTCTGGTTAATAGAACCCTTACCCTAGGCGTAACTCAAACCTTAAGCCTAGGAAGGAAAATCAGCCTATGGTTCGGGATGGTCTCATGGAAATATCAGTGGTGGCAGCCAAGTTGCGTCACTTTTGCGCTCCCCTTGGGATGCCTTTCGCAGCTGCAGTGTGCCTGGAGCCCAGGGCTTCCTGGTTTTAAAAGTCCTGGGCCTAAGCCTAACAGTAACCCTAGGAAGGTAAATCAGCCGGATATTAGGGTTCGTCCTAAGGGAAAAGCCGTGAAAGCAGCCATGTTGTGGCACTTCTGCACTCCCTTTGGGATGCCTTTGGCAGATGAAGTAAGCCTGGAACTCAGGGCTTCCTGGTTAAAAAAATCCAAGCCCTAGGTTGAACCCTAACCCTAGGCAAATAAATCAGCCTAGGTATAGGGATGGTGCCAAGGAAAAAGCTGTGAAAGCTGCCATGTTGTTTCACTTTTGTACTCCCCTTGGGATGCCTTGAACAGCTGCAGTGTGCCTGGAGCTAAGGGCTTCCTAGTTTTAAAAACCCTAGCCCTAGGCCTAAGCCTACAAGTAACCCTGGGAAGGCAAATCAGCCTGGTGTTAGGCTTCTTGCCAAGGAAAAAGCCGTGAAAGCAGCCATGTTGTGGCACTTCTGCACTCCCTTTGGGATGCCTTTGGCAGATGAAGTAAGCCTGGAACTCAGGGCTTCCTGGTTAAAGAAATCCAAGCCCTAGGTTGAACCCTAACCCTAGGCAGATAAATCAGCCTAGGTATAGGGATGGTGCCAAGGAAAAAGCTGTGAAAGCTGCCATGTTGTTGCACTTTTGTACTCCCCTTGGGATGCCTTGAACAGCTGCAGTGTGCCTGGAGCTAAGGGCTTCCTAGTTTTAAAAATCCTAGCCCTAGGCCTAAGCCTAACAGTAACCCTGGGAAGGCAAATCAGCCTGGTGTTAGGCTTCTTGCCAAGGAAAAAGCCGTGAAAGCAGCCATGTTGTGGCACTTTTGCACTCCCTTTTGGATGCCTTTCACAGCTCCAGTGTGCCTGGAACTCAGGGCTTCCTGATTTTAAAAATCCTAGCCCTAGGCCGAACCTCAACCCTAAGACGAGAAAGGCAAATCAGCCAGGAATTAGGCATGTCCCCAAGGAAAAAGCTGTGGAGGCAGGCATGTTGTGCTACTTTTGCGCTCTTCTTGGGTAGTCCTTCGCAGCTGCTGTGTTCTTGGAACTCAGGGCTTTCTGGTTAATAGAACCCTTACCCTAGGCGTAACTCAAACCTTAAGCCTAGGAAGGAAAATCAGCCTATGGTTCGGGATGGTCTCATGGAAATATCAGTGGTGGCAGCCAAGTTGCGTCACTTTTGCGCTCCCCTTGGGATGCCTTTCGCAGCTGCAGTGTGCCTGGAGCCCAGGGCTTCCTGGTTTTAAAAGTCCTAGGCCTAAGCCTAACAGTAACCCTAGGAAGGTAAATCAGCCGGATATTAGGGTTCGTCCTAAGGGAAAAGCCGTGAAAGCAGCCATGTTGTGGCACTTCTGCACTCCCTTTGGGATGCCTTTGGCAGATGAAGTAAGCCTGGAACTCAGGGCTTCCTGGTTAAAGAAATCCAAGCCCTAGGTTGAACCCTAACCCTAGGCAGATAAATCAGCCTAGGTATAGGGATGGTGCCAAGGAAAAAGCTGTGAAAGCTGCCATGTTGTTGCACTTTTGTACTCCCCTTGGGATGCCTTGAACAGCTGCAGTGTGCCTGGAGCTAAGGGCTTCCTAGTTTTAAAAACCCTAGCCCTAGGCCTAAGCCTAACAGTAACCCTGGGAAGGCAAATCAGCCTGGTGTTAGGCTTCTTGCCACGGAAAAAGCCGTGAAAGCAGCCATGTTGTGGCACTTCTGCACTCCCTTTGGGATGCCTTTGGCAGATGAAGTAAGCCTGGAACTCAGGGCTTCCTGGTTAAAGAAATCCAAGCCCTAGGTTGAACCCTAACCCTAGGCAGATAAATCAGCCTAGGTATAGGGATGGTGCCAAGGAAAAAGCTGTGAAAGCTGCCATGTTGTTGCACTTTTGTACTCCCCTTGGGATGCCTTGAACAGCTGCAGTGTGCCTGGAGCTAAGGGCTTCCTAGTTTCAAAAATCCTAGCCCTAGGCCTAAGCCTAACAGTAACCCTGGGAAGGCAAATCAGCCTGGTGTTAGGCTTCTTGCCAAGGAAAAAGCCGTGAAAGCAGCCATGTTGTGGCACTTTTGCACTCCCTTTTGGATGCCTTTCACAGCTCCAGTGTGCCTGGAACTCAGGGCTTCCTGATTTTAAAAATCCTAGCCCTAGGCCGAACCTCAACCCTAAGACGAGAAAGGCAAATCAGCCAGGAATTAGGCATGTCCCCAAGGAAAAAGCTGTGGAGGCAGGCATGTTGTGGTACTTTTGCGCTCTTCTTGGCTAGTCCTTCGCAGCTGCTGTGTTCTTGGAACTCAGGGCTTTCTGGTTAATAGAACCCTTACCCTAGGCGTAACTCAAACCTTAAGCCTAGGAAGGAAAATCAGCCTATGGTTCGGGATGGTCTCATGGAAATATCAGTGGTGGCAGCCAAGTTGCGTCACTTTTGCGCTCCCCTTGGGATGCCTTTCGCAGCTGCAGTGTGCCTGGAGCCCAGGGCTTCCTGGTTTTAAAAGTCCTGGGCCTAAGCCTAACAGTAACCCTAGGAAGGTAAATCAGCCGGATATTAGGGTTCGTCCTAAGGGAAAAGCCGTGAAAGCAGCCATGTTGTGGCACTTCTGCACTCCCTTTGGGATGTCTTTGGCAGATGAAGTAAGCCTGGAACTCAGGGCTTCCTGGTTAAAAAAATCCAAGCCCTAGGTTGAACCCTAACCCTAGGCAAATAAATCAGCCTAGGTATAGGGATGGTGCCAAGGAAAAAGCTGTGAAAGCTGCCATGTTGTTTCACTTTTGTACTCCCCTTGGGATGCCTTGAACAGCTGCAGTGTGCCTGGAGCTAAGGGCTTCCTAGTTTTAAAAACCCTAGCCCTAGGCCTAAGCCTAACAGTAACCCTGGGAAGGGAAATCAGCCTGGTGTTAGGCTTCTTGCCAAGGAAAAAGCCGTGAAAGCAGCCATGTTGTGGCACTTTTGCACTCCCTTTTGGATGCCTTTCACAGCTCCAGTGTGCCTGGAACTCAGGGCTTCCTGATTTTAAAAATCCTAGCCCTAGGCCGAACACACCAACCCTAAGACGAGAAAGGCAAATCAGCCAGGAATTAGGCATGTCCCCAAGGAAAAAGCTGTGGAGGCAGGCATGTTGTGGTACTTTTGCGCTCTTCTTGGCTAGTCCTTCGCAGCTGCTGTGTTCTTGGAACTCAGGGCTTTCTGGTTAATAGAACCCTTACCCTAGGCGTAACTCAAACCTTAAGCCTAGGAAGGAAAATCAGCCTATGGTTCGGGATGGTCTCATGGAAATATCAGTGGTGGCAGCCAAGTTGCGTCACTTTTGCGCTCCCCTTGGGATGCCTTTCGCAGCTGCAGTGTGCCTGGAGCCCAGGGCTTCCTGGTTTTAAAAGTCCTAGGCCTAAGCCTAACAGTAACCCTAGGAAGGTAAATCAGCCGGATATTAGGGTTCCTCCTAAGGGAAAAGCCGTGAAAGCAGCCATGTTGTGGCACTTCTGCACTCCCTTTGGGATGCCTTTGGCAGATGAAGTAAGCCTGGAACTCAGGGCTTCCTGGTTAAAGAAATCCAAGCCCTAGGTTGAACCCTAACCCTAGGCAGATAAATCAGCCTAGGTATAGGGATGGTGCCAAGGAAAAAGCTGTGAAAGCTGCCATGTTGTTGCACTTTTGTACTCCCCTTGGGATGCCTTGAACAGCTGCAGTGTGCCTGGAGCTAAGGGCTTCCTAGTTTCAAAAATCCTAGCCCTAGGCCTAAGCCTAACAGTAACCCTGGGAAGGCAAATCAGCCTGGTTTTAGGCTTCTTGCCAAGGAAAAAGCCGTGAAAGCAGCCATGTTGTGGCACTTTTGCACTCCCTTTTGGATGCCTTTCACAGCTCCAGTGTGCCTGGAACTCAGGGCTTCCTGATTTTAAAAATCCTAGCCCTAGGCCGAACCTCAACCCTAAGACGAGAAAGGCAAATCAGCCAGGAATTAGGCATGTCCCCAAGGAAAAAGCTGTGGAGGCAGGCATGTTGTGGTACTTTTGCGCTCTTCTTGGCTAGTCCTTCGCAGCTGCTGTGTTCTTGGAACTCAGGGCTTTCTGGTTAATAGAACCCTTACCCTAGGCGTAACTCAAACCTTAAGCCTAGGAAGGAAAATCAGCCTATGGTTCGGGATGGTCTCATGGAAATATCAGTGGTGGCAGCCAAGTTGCGTCACTTTTGCGCTCCCCTTGGGATGCCTTTCGCAGCTGCAGTGTGCCTGGAGCCCAGGGCTTCCTGGTTTTAAAAGTCCTGGGCCTAAGCCTAACAGTAACCCTAGGAAGGTAAATCAGCCGGATATTAGGGTTCGTCCTAAGGGAAAAGCCGTGAAAGCAGCCATGTTGTGGCACTTCTGCACTCCCTTTGGGATGCCTTTGGCAGATGAAGTAAGCCTGGAACTCAGGGCTTCCTGGTTAAAAAAATCCAAGCCCTAGGTTGAACCCTAACCCTAGGCAAATAAATCAGCCTAGGTATAGGGATGGTGCCAAGGAAAAAGCTGTGAAAGCTGCCATGTTGTTTCACTTTTGTACTCCCCTTGGGATGCCTTGAACAGCTGCAGTGTGCCTGGAGCTAAGGGCTTCCTAGTTTTAAAAACCCTAGCCCTAGGCCTAAGCCTACAAGTAACCCTGGGAAGGCAAATCAGCCTGGTGTTAGGCTTCTTGCCAAGGAAAAAGCCGTGAAAGCAGCCATGTTGTGGCACTTCTGCACTCCCTTTGGGATGCCTTTGGCAGATGAAGTAAGCCTGGAACTCAGGGCTTCCTGGTTAAAGAAATCCAAGCCCTAGGTTGAACCCTAACCCTAGGCAGATAAATCAGCCTAGGTATAGGGATGGTGCCAAGGAAAAAGCTGTGAAAGCTGCCATGTTGTTGCACTTTTGTACTCCCCTTGGGATGCCTTGAACAGCTGCAGTGTGCCTGGAGCTAAGGGCTTCCTAGTTTTAAAAATCCTAGCCCTAGGCCTAAGCCTAACAGTAACCCTGGGAAGGCAAATCAGCCTGGTGTTAGGCTTCTTGCCAAGGAAAAAGCCATGAAAGCAGCCATGTTGTGGCACTTTTGCACTCCCTTTTGGATGCCTTTCACAGCTCCAGTGTGCCTGGAACTCAGGGCTTCCTGATTTTAAAAATCCTAGCCCTAGGCCGAACCTCAACCCTAAGACGAGAAAGGCAAATCAGCCAGGAATTAGGCATGTCCCCAAGGAAAAAGCTGTGGAGGCAGGCATGTTGTGCTACTTTTGCGCTCTTCTTGGGTAGTCCTTCGCAGCTGCTGTGTTCTTGGAACTCAGGGCTTTCTGGTTAATAGAACCCTTACCCTAGGCGTAACTCAAACCTTAAGCCTAGGAAGGAAAATCAGCCTATGGTTCGGGATGGTCTCATGGAAATATCAGTGGTGGCAGCCAAGTTGCGTCACTTTTGCGCTCCCCTTGGGATGCCTTTCGCAGCTGCAGTGTGCCTGGAGCCCAGGGCTTCCTGGTTTTAAAAGTCCTAGGCCTAAGCCTAACAGTAACCCTAGGAAGGTAAATCAGCCGGATATTAGGGTTCCTCCTAAGGGAAAAGCCGTGAAAGCAGCCATGTTGTGGCACTTCTGCACTCCCTTTGGGATGCCTTTGGCAGATGAAGTAAGCCTGGAACTCAGGGCTTCCTGGTTAAAGAAATCCAAGCCCTAGGCTGAACCCTAACCCTAACCCTAGGCAGATAAATCAGCCTAGGTATAGGGATGGTGCCAAGGAAAAAGCTGTGAAAGCTGCCATGTTGTTGCACTTTTGTACTCCCCTTGGGATGCCTTGAACAGCTGCAGTGTGCCTGGAGCTAAGGGCTTCCTAGTGTTAAAAATCCTAGCCCTAGGCCTAAGCCTAACAGTAACCCTGGGAAGGGAAATCAGCCTGGTGTTAGGCTTCTTGCCAAGGAAAAAGCCGTGAAAGCAGCCATGTTGTGGCACTTCTGCACTCCCTTTGGGATGCCTTTGGCAGATGAAGTAAGCCTGGAACTCAGGGCTTCCTGGTTAAAGAAATCCAAGCCCTAGGCTGAACCCTAACCCTAACCCTAGGCAGATAAATCAGCCTAGGTATAGGGATGGTGCCAAGGAAAAAGCTGTGAAAGCTGCCATGTTGTTGCACTTTTGTACTCCCCTTGGGATGCCTTGAACAGCTGCAGTGTGCCTGGAGCTAAGGGCTTCCTAGTGTTAAAAATCCTAGCCCTAGGCCTAAGCCTAACAGTAACCCTGGGAAGGGAAATCAGCCTGGTGTTAGGCTTCTTGCCAAGGAAAAAGCCGTGAAAGCAGCCATGTTGTGGCACTTCTGCACTCCCTTTGGGATGCCTTTGGCAGATGAAGTAAGCCTGGAACTCAGGGCTTCCTGGTTAAAGAAATCCAAGCCCTAGGCTGAACCCTAACCCTAACCCTAGGCAGATAAATCAGCCTAGGTATAGGGATGGTGCCAAGGAAAAAGCTGTGAAAGCTGCCATGTTGTTGCACTTTTGTACTCCCCTTGGGATGCCTTGAACAGCTGCAGTGTGCCTGGAGCTAAGGGCTTCCTAGTTTTAAAAATCCTAGCCCTAGGCCTAAGCCTAACAGTAACCCTGGGAAGGGACATCAACCTGGTGTTAGGCTTCTTGCCAAGGAAAAAGCCGTGAAAGCAGCCATGTTGTGGTACTTCTGCACTCCCTTTTGGATGCCTTGGGCAGATGAAGTAAGCCTGGAACTCAGGGCTTCCTGGTTAAAGAAATCCAAGCCCTAGGTTGAACCCTAACCCTAACCCTAGGCAGATAAATCAGCCTAGGTATAGGGATGGTGCCAAGGAAAAAGCTGTGAAAGCTGCCATGTTGTTGCACTTTTGTACTCCCCTTGGGATGCCTTGAACAGCTGCAGTGTGCCTGGAGCTAAGGGCTTCCTAGTTTTAAAAATCCTAGCCCTAGGCCTAAGCCTAACAGTAACCCTGGGAAGGCAAATCAGCCTGGTGTTAGGCTTCTTGCCAAGGAAAAAGCCGTGAAAGCAGCCATGTTGTGGCACTTTTGCACTCCCTTTTGGATGCCTTTCACAGCTCCAGTGTGCCTGGAACTCAGGGCTTCCTGATTTTAAAAATCCTAGCCCTAGGCCGAACCTCAACCCTAAGACGAGAAAGGCAAATCAGCCAGGAATTAGGCATGTCCCCAAGGAAAAAGCTGTGGAGGCAGGCATGTTGTGGTACTTTTGCGCTCTTCTTGGCTAGTCCTTCGCAGCTGCTGTGTTCTTGGAACTCAGGGCTTTCTGGTTAATAGAACCCTTACCCTAGGCGTAACTCAAACCTTAAGCCTAGGAAGGAAAATCAGCCTATGGTTCGGGATGGTCTCATGGAAATATCAGTGGTGGCAGCCAAGTTGCGTCACTTTTGCGCTCCCCTTGGGATGCCTTTCGCAGCTGCAGTGTGCCTGGAGCCCAGGGCTTCCTGGTTTTAAAAGTCCTAGGCCTAAGCCTAACAGTAACCCTAGGAAGGTAAATCAGCCGGATATTAGGGTTCGTCCTAAGGGAAAAGCCGTGAAAGCAGCCATGTTGTGGCACTTCTGCACTCCCTTTGGGATGCCTTTGGCAGATGAAGTAAGCCTGGAACTCAGGGCTTCCTGGTTAAAGAAATCCAAGCCCTAGGCTGAACCCTAACCCTAACCCTAGGCAGATAAATCAGCCTAGGTATAGGGATGGTGCCAAGGAAAAAGCTGTGAAAGCTGCCATGTTGTTGTACTTTTGTACTCCCCTTGGGATGCCTTGAACAGCTGCAGTGTGCCTGGAGCTAAGGGCTTCCTAGTTTTAAAAATCCTAGCCCTAGGCCTAAGCCTAACAGTAACCCTGGGAAGGGAAATCAGCCTGGTGTTAGGCTTCTTGCAAAGGAAAAAGCCGTGAAAGCAGCCATGTTGTGGCACTTCTGCACTCCCTTTGGGATGCCTTTGGCAGATGAAGTAAGCCTGGAACTCAGGGCTTCCTGGTTAAAGAAATCCAAGCCCTAGGTTGAACCCTAACCCTAACCCTAGGCAAATAAATCAGCCTAGGTATAGGGATGGTGCCAAGGAAAAAGCTGTGAAAGCTGCCATGTTGTTGCACTTTTGTACTCCCCTTGGGATGCCTTGAACAGCTGCAGTGTGCCTGGAGCTCAGGGCTTCCTAGTTTTAAAAATCCTAGCCCTAGGCCTAAGCCTAACAGTAACCCTGGGAAGGCAAATCAGCCTGGTGTTAGGCTTCTTGCCAAGGAAAAAGCCGTGAAAGCAGCCATGTTGTGGCACTTTTGCACTCCCTTTTGGATGCCTTTCACAGCTCCAGTGTGCCTGGAACTCAGGGCTTCCTCATTTATAAATCCTAGCCCTAGGCCGAACCTCAACCCTAAGACGAGAAAGGCAAATCAGCCAGGAATTAGGCATGTCCCCAAGGAAAAAGCTGTGGAGGCAGGCATGTTGTGCTACTTTTGCGCTCTTCTTGGGTAGTCCTTCGCAGCTGCTGTGTTCTTGGAACTCAGGGCTTTCTGGTTAATAGAACGCTTACCCTAGGCGTAATTCAAACCTTAACCCTAGGAAGGAAAATCAGCCTATGGTTCGGGATGCTCTCATGGAAATATCAGTGGTGGCAGCCAAGTTGCATCACTTTTGCGCTCCCCTTGGGATGCCTTTCGCAGCTGCAGTGTGCCTGGAGCCCAGGGCTTCCTGGTTTTAAAAGTCCTAGGCCTAAGCCTAACAGTAACCCTAGGAAGGTAAATCAGCCGGATATTAGGGTTCCTCCTAAGGGAAAAGCCGTGAAAGCAGCCATGTTGTGGCACTTCTGCACTCCCTTTGGGATGCCTTTGGCAGATGAAGTAAGCCTGGAACTCAGGGCTTCCTGGTTAAAGAAATCCAAGCCCTAGGCTGAACCCTAACCCTAACCCTAGGCAGATAAATCAGCCTAGGTATAGGGATGGTGCCAAGGAAAAAGCTGTGAAAGCTGCCATGTTGTTGCACTTTTGTACTCCCCTTGGGATGCCTTGAACAGCTGCAGTGTGCCTGGAGCTAAGGGCTTCCTAGTGTTAAAAATCCTAGCCCTAGGCCTAAGCCTAACAGTAACCCTGGGAAGGTAAATCAGCCTGGTGTTAGGCTTCTTGCCAAGGAAAAAGCCGTGAAAGCAGCCATGTTGTGGCACTTCTGCACTCCCTTTGGGATGCCTTTGGCAGATGAAGTAAGCCTGGAACTCAGGGCTTCCTGGTTAAAGAAATCCAAGCCCTAGGCTGAACCCTAACCCTAACCCTAGGCAGATAAATCAGCCTAGGTATAGGGATGGTGCCAAGGAAAAAGCTGTGAAAGCTGCCATGTTGTTGCACTTTTGTACTCCCCTTGGGATGCCTTGAACAGCTGCAGTGTGCCTGGAGCTAAGGGCTTCCTAGTGTTAAAAATCCTAGCCCTAGGCCTAAGCCTAACAGTAACCCTGGGAAGGGAAATCAGCCTGGTGTTAGGCTTCTTGCCAAGGAAAAAGCCGTGAAAGCAGCCATGTTGTGGCACTTCTGCACTCCCTTTGGGATGCCTTTGGCAGATGAAGTAAGCCTGGAACTCAGGGCTTCCTGGTTAAAGAAATCCAAGCCCTAGGCTGAACCCTAACCCTAACCCTAGGCAGATAAATCAGCCTAGGTATAGGGATGGTGCCAAGGAAAAAGCTGTGAAAGCTGCCATGTTGTTGCACTTTTGTACTCCCCTTGGGATGCCTTGAACAGCTGCAGTGTGCCTGGAGCTAAGGGCTTCCTAGTTTTAAAAATCCTAGCCCTAGGCCTAAGCCTAACAGTAACCCTGGGAAGGGACATCAACCTGGTGTTAGGCTTCTTGCCAAGGAAAAAGCCGTGAAAGCAGCCATGTTGTGGTACTTCTGCACTCCCTTTTGGATGCCTTGGGCAGATGAAGTAAGCCTGGAACTCAGGGCTTCCTGGTTAAAGAAATCCAAGCCCTAGGTTGAACCCTAACCCTAACCCTAGGCAGATAAATCAGCCTAGGTATAGGGATGGTGCCAAGGAAAAAGCTGTGAAAGCTGCCATGTTGTTGCACTTTTGTACTCCCCTTGGGATGCCTTGAACAGCTGCAGTGTGCCTGGAGCTAAGGGCTTCCTAGTTTTAAAAATCCTAGCCCTAGGCCTAAGCCTAACAGTAACCCTGGGAAGGCAAATCAGCCTGGTGTTAGGCTTCTTGCCAAGGAAAAAGCCGTGAAAGCAGCCATGTTGTGGCACTTTTGCACTCCCTTTTGGATGCCTTTCACAGCTCCAGTGTGCCTGGAACTCAGGGCTTCCTGATTTTAAAAATCCTAGCCCTAGGCCGAACCTCAACCCTAAGACGAGAAAGGCAAATCAGCCAGGAATTAGGCATGTCCCCAAGGAAAAAGCTGTGGAGGCAGGCATGTTGTGGTACTTTTGCGCTCTTCTTGGCTAGTCCTTCGCAGCTGCTGTGTTCTTGGAACTCAGGGCTTTCTGGTTAATAGAACCCTTACCCTAGGCGTAACTCAAACCTTAAGCCTAGGAAGGAAAATCAGCCTATGGTTCGGGATGGTCTCATGGAAATATCAGTGGTGGCAGCCAAGTTGCGTCACTTTTGCGCTCCCCTTGGGATGCCTTTCGCAGCTGCAGTGTGCCTGGAGCCCAGGGCTTCCTGGTTTTAAAAGTCCTAGGCCTAAGCCTAACAGTAACCCTAGGAAGGTAAATCAGCCGGATATTAGGGTTCCTCCTAAGGGAAAAGCCGTGAAAGCAGCCATGTTGTGGCACTTCTGCACTCCCTTTGGGATGCCTTTGGCAGATGAAGTAAGCCTGGAACTCAGGGCTTCCTGGTTAAAGAAATCCAAGCCCTAGGCTGAACCCTAACCCTAACCCTAGGCAGATAAATCAGCCTAGGTATAGGGATGGTGCCAAGGAAAAAGCTGTGAAAGCTGCCATGTTGTTGTACTTTTGTACTCCCCTTGGGATGCCTTGAACAGCTGCAGTGTGCCTGGAGCTAAGGGCTTCCTAGTTTTAAAAATCCTAGCCCTAGGCCTAAGCCTAACAGTAACCCTGGGAAGGGAAATCAGCCTGGTGTTAGGCTTCTTGCCAAGGAAAAAGCCGTGAAAGCAGCCATGTTGTGGCACTTCTGCACTCCCTTTGGGATGCCTTTGGCAGATGAAGTAAGCCTGGAACTCAGGGCTTCCTGGTTAAAGAAATCCAAGCCCTAGGTTGAACCCTAACCCTAGGCAGATAAATCAGCCTAGGTATAGGGATGGTGCCAAGGAAAAAGCTGTGAAAGCTGCCATGTTGTTGCACTTTTGTACTCCCCTTGGGATGCCTTGAACAGCTGCAGTGTGCCTGGAGCTAAGGGCTTCCTAGTTTTAAAAATCCTAGCCCTAGGCCTAAGCCTAACAGTAACCCTGGGAAGGGAAATCAGCCTGGTGTTAGGCTTCTTGCCAAGGAAAAAGCCGTGAAAGCAGCCATGTTGTGGCACTTTTGCACTCCCTTTTGGATGCCTTTCACAGCTCCAGTGTGCCTGGAACTCAGGGCTTCCTGATTTTAAAAATCCTAGCCCTAGGCCGAACACACCAACCCTAAGGCGAGAAAGGCAAATCAGCCAGGAATTAGGCATGTCCCCAAGGAAAAAGCTGTGGAGGCAGGCATGTTGTGCTACTTTTGCGCTCTTCTTGGCTAGTCCTTCGCAGCTGCTGTGTTCTTGGAACTCAGGGCTTTCTGGTTAATAGAACCCTTACCCTAGGCGTAACTCAAACCTTAAGCCTAGGAAGGAAAATCAGCCTATGGTTCGGGATGGTCTCATGGAAATATCAGTGGTGGCAGCCAAGTTGCGTCACTTTTGCGCTCCCCTTGGGATGCCTTTCGCAGCTGCAGTGTGCCTGGAGCCCAGGGCTTCCTGGTTTTAAAAGTCCTAGGCCTAAGCCTAACAGTAACCCTAGGAAGGTAAATCAGCCGGATATTAGGGTTCCTCCTAAGGGAAAAGCCGTGAAAGCAGCCATGTTGTGGCACTTCTGCACTCCCTTTGGGATGCCTTTGGCAGATGAAGTAAGCCTGGAACTCAGGGCTTCCTGGTTAAAAAAATCCAAGCCCTAGGTTGAACCCTAACCCTAGGCAGATAAATCAGCCTAGGTATAGGGATGGTGCCAAGGAAAAAGCTGTGAAAGCTGCCATGTTGTTTCACTTTTGTACTCCCCTTGGGATGCCTTGAACAGCTGCAGTGTGCCTGGAGCTAAGGGCTTCCTAGTTTTAAAAACCCTAGCCCTAGGCCTAAGCCTACAAGTAACCCTGGGAAGGCAAATCAGCCTGGTGTTAGGCTTCTTGCCAAGGAAAAAGCCGTGAAAGCAGCCATGTTGTGGCACTTCTGCACTCCCTTTGGGATGCCTTTGGCAGATGAAGTAAGCCTGGAACTCAGGGCTTCCTGATTTTAAAAATCCTAGCCCTAGGCCGAACCTCAACCCTAAGACGAGAAAGGCAAATCAGCCAGGAATTAGGCATGTCCCCAAGGAAAAAGCTGTGGAGGCAGGCATGTTGTGGTACTTTTGCGCTCTTCTTGGCTAGTCCTTCGCAGCTGCTGTGTTCTTGGAACTCAGGGCTTTCTGGTTAATAGAACCCTTACCCTAGGCGTAACTCAAACCTTAAGCCTAGGAAGGAAAATCAGCCTATGGTTCGGGATGGTCTCATGGAAATATCAGTGGTGGCAGCCAAGTTGCGTCACTTTTGCGCTCCCCTTGGGATGCCTTTCGCAGCTGCAGTGTGCCTGGAGCCCAGGGCTTCCTGGTTTTAAAAGTCCTAGGCCTAAGCCTAACAGTAACCCTAGGAAGGTAAATCAGCCGGATATTAGGGTTCGTCCTAAGGGAAAAGCCGTGAAAGCAGCCATGTTGTGGCACTTCTGCACTCCCTTTGGGATGCCTTTGGCAGATGAAGTAAGCCTGGAACTCAGGGCTTCCTGGTTAAAAAAATCCAAGCCCTAGGTTGAACCCTAACCCTAGGCAGATAAATCAGCCTAGGTATAGGGATGGTGCCAAGGAAAAAGCTGTGAAAGCTGCCATGTTGTTTCACTTTTGTACTCCCCTTGGGATGCCTTGAACAGCTGCAGTGTGCCTGGAGCTAAGGGCTTCCTAGTTTTAAAAACCCTAGCCCTAGGCCTAAGCCTACAAGTAACCCTGGGAAGGCAAATCAGCCTGGTGTTAGGCTTCTTGCCAAGGAAAAAGCCGTGAAAGCAGCCATGTTGTGGCACTTCTGCACTCCCTTTGGGATGCCTTTGGCAGATGAAGTAAGCCTGGAACTCAGGGCTTCCTGGTTAAAGAAATCCAAGCCCTAGGTTGAACCCTAACCCTAGGCAGATAAATCAGCCTAGGTATAGGGATGGTGCCAAGGAAAAAGCTGTGAAAGCTGCCATGTTGTTGCACTTTTGTACTCCCCTTGGGATGCCTTGAACAGCTGCAGTGTGCCTGGAGCTAAGGGCTTCCTAGTTTTAAAAATCCTAGCCCTAGGCCTAAGCCTAACAGTAACCCTGGGAAGGCAAAACAGCCTGGTGTTAGGCTTCTTGCCAAGGAAAAAGCCGTGAAAGCAGCCATGTTGTGGCACTTTTGCACTCCCTTTTGGATGCCTTTCACAGCTCCAGTGTGCCTGGAACTCAGGGCTTCCTGATTTTAAAAATCCTAGCCCTAGGCCGAACCTCAACCCTAAGACGAGAAAGGCAAATCAGCCAGGAATTAGGCATGTCCCCAAGGAAAAAGCTGTGGAGGCAGGCATGTTGTGCTACTTTTGCGCTCTTCTTGGCTAGTCCTTCGCAGCTGCTGTGTTCTTGGAACTCAGGGCTTTCTGGTTAATAGAACCCTTACCCTAGGCGTAACTCAAACCTTAAGCCTAGGAAGGAAAATCAGCCTATGGTTCGGGATGGTCTCATGGAAATATCAGTGGTGGCAGCCAAGTTGCGTCACTTTTGCGCTCCCCTTGGGATGCCTTTCGCAGCTGCAGTGTGCCTGGAGCCCAGGGCTTCCTGGTTTTAAAAGTCCTAGGCCTAAGCCTAACAGTAACCCTAGGAAGGTAAATCAGCCGGATATTAGGGTTCCTCCTAAGGGAAAAGCCGTGAAAGCAGCCATGTTGTGGCACTTCTGCACTCCCTTTGGGATGCCTTTGGCAGATGAAGTAAGCCTGGAACTCAGGGCTTCCTGGTTAAAGAAATCCAAGCCCTAGGCTGAACCCTAACCCTAACCCTAGGCAGATAAATCAGCCTAGGTATAGGGATGGTGCCAAGGAAAAAGCTGTGAAAGCTGCCATGTTGTTGCACTTTTGTACTCCCCTTGGGATGCCTTGAACAGCTGCAGTGTGCCTGGAGCTAAGGGCTTCCTAGTGTTAAAAATCCTAGCCCTAGGCCTAAGCCTAACAGTAACCCTGGGAAGGGAAATCAGCCTGGTGTTAGGCTTCTTGCCAAGGAAAAAGCCGTGAAAGCAGCCATGTTGTGGCACTTTTGCACTCCCTTTTGGATGCCTTTCACAGCTCCAGTGTGCCTGGAACTCAGGGCTTCCTGATTTTAAAAATCCTAGCCCTAGGCCGAACCTCAACCCTAAGACGAGAAAGGCAAATCAGCCAGGAATTAGGCATGTCCCCAAGGAAAAAGCTGTGGAGGCAGGCATGTTGTGGTACTTTTGCGCTCTTCTTGGGTAGTCCTTCGCAGCTGCTGTGTTCTTGGAACTCAGGGCTTTCTGGTTAATAGAACGCTTACCCTAGGCGTAATTGAAACCTTAAGCCTAGGAAGGAAAATCAGCCTATGGTTCGGGATGGTCTCATGGAAATATCAGTGGTGGCAGCCAAGTTGCATCACTTTTGCGCTCCCCTTGGGATGCCTTTCGCAGCTGCAGTGTGCCTGGAGCCCAGGGCTTCCTGGTTTTAAAAGTCCTAGGCCTAAGCCTAACAGTAACCCTGGGAAGGTAAATCAGCCGGGTATTAGGGTTCTTCCTAAGGGAAAAGCCGTGAAAGCAGCCATGTTGTGGCACTTCTGCACTCCCTTTGGGATGCCTTTGGCAGATGAAGTAAGCCTGGAACTCAGGGCTTCCTGGTTAAAAAAATCCAAGCCCTAGGTTGAACCCTAACCCTAGGCAGATAAATCAGCCTAGGTATAGGGATGGTGCCAAGGAAAAAGCTGTGAAAGCTGCCATGTTGTTTCACTTTTGTACTCCCCTTGGGATGCCTTGAACAGCTGCAGTGTGCCTGGAGCTAAGGGCTTCCTAGTTTTAAAAACCCTAGCCCTCGGCCTAAGCCTACAAGAAACCCAGGGAAGGCAAATCAGCCTGGTGTTAGGCTTCTTGCCAAGAAAAAAGCCGTGAAAGCAGCCATGTTGTGGCACTTCTGCACTCCCTTTGGGATGCCTTTGGCAGATGAAGTAAGCCTGGAACTCAGGGCTTCCTGGTTAAAGAAATCCAAGCCCTAGGTTGAACCCTAACCCTAGGCAGATAAATCAGCCTAGGTATAGGGATGGTGCCAAGGAAAAAGCTGTGAAAGCTGCCATGTTGTTGCACTTTTGTACTCCCCTTGGGATGCCTTGAACAGCTGCAGTGTGCCTGGAGCTAAGGGCTTCCTAGTGTTAAAAATCCTAGCCCTAGGCCTAAGCCTAACAGTAACCCTGGGAAGGGAAATCAGCCTGGTGTTAGGCTTCTTGCCAAGGAAAAAGCCGTGAAAGCAGCCATGTTGTGGCACTTCTGCACTCCCTTTGGGATGCCTTTGGCAGATGAAGTAAGCCTGGAACTCAGGGCTTCCTGGTTAAAGAAATCCAAGCCCTAGGCTGAACCCTAACCCTAACCCTAGGCAGATAAATCAGCCTAGGTATAGGGATGGTGCCAAGGAAAAAGCTGTGAAAGCTGCCATGTTGTTGCACTTTTGTACTCCCCTTGGGATGCCTTGAACAGCTGCAGTGTGCCTGGAGCTAAGGGCTTCCTAGTTTTAAAAATCCTAGCCCTAGGCCTAAGCCTAACAGTAACCCTGGGAAGGGACATCAACCTGGTGTTAGGCTTCTTGCCAAGGAAAAAGCCGTGAAAGCAGCCATGTTGTGGTACTTCTGCACTCCCTTTTGGATGCCTTGGGCAGATGAAGTAAGCCTGGAACTCAGGGCTTCCTGGTTAAAGAAATCCAAGCCCTAGGTTGAACCCTAACCCTAACCCTAGGCAGATAAATCAGCCTAGGTATAGGGATGGTGCCAAGGAAAAAGCTGTGAAAGCTGCCATGTTGTTGCACTTTTGTACTCCCCTTGGGATGCCTTGAACAGCTGCAGTGTGCCTGGAGCTAAGGGCTTCCTAGTTTTAAAAATCCTAGCCCTAGGCCTAAGCCTAACAGTAACCCTGGGAAGGCAAATCAGCCTGGTGTTAGGCTTCTTGCCAAGGAAAAAGCCGTGAAAGCAGCCATGTTGTGGCACTTTTGCACTCCCTTTTGGATGCCTTTCACAGCTCCAGTGTGCCTGGAACTCAGGGCTTCCTGATTTTAAAAATCCTAGCCCTAGGCCGAACCTCAACCCTAAGACGAGAAAGGCAAATCAGCCAGGAATTAGGCATGTCCCCAAGGAAAAAGCTGTGGAGGCAGGCATGTTCTGGTACTTTTGCGCTCTTCTTGGGTAGTCCTTCGCAGCTGCTGTGTTCTTGGAACTCAGGGCTTTCTGGTTAATAGAACCCTTACCCTAGGCGTAACTCAAACCTTAAGCCTAGGAAGGAAAATCAGCCTATGGTTCGGGATGGTCTCATGGAAATATCAGTGGTGGCAGCCAAGTTGCGTCACTTTTGCGCTCCCCTTGGGATGCCTTTCGCAGCTGCAGTGTGCCTGGAGCCCAGGGCTTCCTGGTTTTAAAAGTCCTAGGCCTAAGCCTAACAGTAACCCTAGGAAGGTAAATCAGCCGGATATTAGGGTTCGTCCTAAGGGAAAAGCCGTGAAAGCAGCCATGTTGTGGCACTTCTGCACTCCCTTTGGGATGCCTTTGGCAGATGAAGTAAGCCTGGAACTCAGGGCTTCCTGGTTAAAGAAATCCAAGCCCTAGGCTGAATCCTAACCCTAACCCTAGGCAGATAAATCAGCCTAGGTATAGGGATGGTGCCAAGGAAAAAGCTGTGAAAGCTGCCATGTTGTTGCACTTTTGTACTCCCCTTGGGATGCCTTGAACAGCTGCAGTGTGCCTGGAGCTAAGGGCTTCCTAGTTTTAAAAATCCTAGCCCTAGGCCTAAGCCTAACAGTAACCCTGGGAAGGGAAATCAGCCTGGTGTTAGGCTTCTTGCCAAGGAAAAAGCCGTGAAAGCAGCCATGTTGTGGCACTTCTGCACTCCCTTTGGGATGCCTTTGGCAGATGAAGTAAGCCTGGAACTCAGGGCTTCCTGGTTAAAGAAATCCAAGCCCTAGGTTGAACCCTAACCCTAACCCTAGGCAAATAAATCAGCCTAGGTATAGGGATGGTGCCAAGGAAAAAGCTGTGAAAGCTGCCATGTTGTTGCACTTTTGTACTCCCCTTGGGATGCCTTGAACAGCTGCAGTGTGCCTGGAGCTCAGGGCTTCCTAGTTTTAAAAATCCTAGCCCTAGGCCTAAGCCTAACAGTAACCCTGGGAAGGCAAATCAGCCTGGTGTTAGGCTTCTTGCCAAGGAAAAAGCCGTGAAAGCAGCCATGTTGTGGCACTTTTGCACTCCCTTTTGGATGCCTTTCACAGCTCCAGTGTGCCTGGAACTCAGGGCTTCCTCATTTATAAATCCTAGCCCTAGGCCGAACCTCAACCCTAAGACGAGAAAGGCAAATCAGCCAGGAATTAGGCATGTCCCCAAAGAAAAAGCTGTGGAGGCAGGCATGTTGTGGTACTTTTGCGCTCTTCTTGGGTAGTCCTTCGCAGCTGCTGTGTTCTTGGAACTCAGGGCTTTCTGGTTAATAGAACGCTTACCCTAGGCGTAACTCAAACCTTAAGCCTAGGAAGGAAAATCAGCCTATGGTTCGGGATGGTCTCATGGAAATATCAGTGGTGGCAGCCAAGTTGCGTCACTTTTGCGCTCCCCTTGGGATGCCTTTCGCAGCTGCAGTGTGCCTGGAGCCCATGGCTTCCTGGTTTTAAAAGTCCTAGGCCTAAGCCTAACAGTAACCCTAGGAAGGTAAATCAGCCGGATATTAGGGTTCCTCCTAAGGGAAAAGCCGTGAAAGCAGCCATGTTGTGGCACTTCTGCACTCCCTTTGGGATGCCTTTGGCAGATGAAGTAAGCCTGGAACTCAGGGCTTCCTGCTTAAAGAAATCCAAGCCCTAGGTTGAACCCTAACCCTAGGCAGATAAATCAGCCTAGGTATAGGGATGGTGCCAAGGAAAAAGCTGTGAAAGCTGCCATGTTGTTGCACTTTTGTACTCCCCTTGGGATGCCTTGAACAGCTGCAGTGTGCCTGGAGCTAAGGGCTTCCTAGTTTCAAAAATCCTAGCCCTAGGCCTAAGCCTAACAGTAACCCTGGGAAGGCAAATCAGCCTGGTGTTAGGCTTCTTGCCAAGGAAAAAGCCGTGAAAGCAGCCATGTTGTGGCACTTTTGCACTCCCTTTTGGATGCCTTTCACAGCTCCAGTGTGCCTGGAACTCAGGGCTTCCTGATTTTAAAAATCCTAGCCCTAGGCCGAACCTCAACCCTAAGACGAGAAAGGCAAATCAGCCAGGAATTAGGCATGTCCCCAAGGAAAAAGCTGTGGAGGCAGGCATGTTGTGGTACTTTTGCGCTCTTCTTGGCTAGTCCTTCGCAGCTGCTGTGTTCTTGGAACTCAGGGCTTTCTGGTTAATAGAACCCTTACCCTAGGCGTAACTCAAACCTTAAGCCTAGGAAGGAAAATCAGCCTATGGTTCGGGATGGTCTCATGGAAATATCAGTGGTGGCAGCCAAGTTGCGTCACTTTTGCGCTCCCCTTGGGATGCCTTTCGCAGCTGCAGTGTGCCTGGAGCCCAGGGCTTCCTGGTTTTAAAAGTCCTAGGCCTAAGCCTAACAGTAACCCTAGGAAGGTAAATCAGCCGGATATTAGGGTTCGTCCTAAGGGAAAAGCCGTGAAAGCAGCCATGTTGTGGCACTTCTGCACTCCCTTTGGGATGCCTTTGGCAGATGAAGTAAGCCTGGAACTCAGGGCTTCCTGGTTAAAAAAATCCAAGCCCTAGGTTGAACCCTAACCCTAGGCAGATAAATCAGCCTAGGTATAGGGATGGTGCCAAGGAAAAAGCTGTGAAAGCTGCCATGTTGTTGCACTTTTGTACTCCCCTTGGGATGCCTTGAACAGCTGCAGTGTGCCTGGAGCTAAGGGCTTCCTAGTTTTAAAAACCCTAGCCCTAGGCCTAAGCCTACAAGTAACCCTGGGAAGGCAAATCAGCCTGGTGTTAGGCTTCTTGCCAAGGAAAAAGCCGTGAAAGCAGCCATGTTGTGGCACTTCTGCACTCCCTTTGGGATGCCTTTGGCAGATGAAGTAAGCCTGGAACTCAGGGCTTCCTGGTTAAAGAAATCCAAGCCCTAGGTTGAACCCTAACCCTAGGCAGATAAATCAGCCTAGGTATAGGGATGGTGCCAAGGAAAAAGCTGTGAAAGCTGCCATGTTGTTGCACTTTTGTACTCCCCTTGGGATGCCTTGAACAGCTGCAGTGTGCCTGGAGCTAAGGGCTTCCTAGTTTTAAAAATCCTAGCCCTAGGCCTAAGCCTAACAGTAACCCTGGGAAGGCAAATCAGCCTGGTGTTAGGCTTCTTGCCAAGGAAAAAGCCGTGAAAGCAGCCATGTTGTGGCACTTTTGCACTCCCTTTTGGATGCCTTTCACAGCTCCAGTGTGCCTGGAACTCAGGGCTTCCTGATTTTAAAAATCCTAGCCCTAGGCCGAACCTCAACCCTAAGACGAGAAAGGCAAATCAGCCAGGAATTAGGCATGTCCCCAAGGAAAAAGCTGTGGAGGCAGGCATGTTGTGCTACTTTTGCGCTCTTCTTGGGTAGTCCTTCGCAGCTGCTGTGTTCTTGGAACTCAGGGCTTTCTGGTTAATAGAACCCTTACCCTAGGCGTAACTCAAACCTTAAGCCTAGGAAGGAAAATCAGCCTATGGTTCGGGATGGTCTCATGGAAATATCAGTGGTGGCAGCCAAGTTGCGTCACTTTTGCGCTCCCCTTGGGATGCCTTTCGCAGCTGCAGTGTGCCTGGAGCCCAGGGCTTCCTGGTTTTAAAAGTCCTAGGCCTAAGCCTAACAGTAACCCTAGGAAGGTAAATCAGCCGGATATTAGGGTTCCTCCTAAGGGAAAAGCCGTGAAAGCAGCCATGTTGTGGCACTTCTGCACTCCCTTTGGGATGCCTTTGGCAGATGAAGTAAGCCTGGAACTCAGGGCTTCCTGGTTAAAGAAATCCAAGCCCTAGGCTGAACCCTAACCCTAACCCTAGGCAGATAAATCAGCCTAGGTATAGGGATGGTGCCAAGGAAAAAGCTGTGAAAGCTGCCATGTTGTTGCACTTTTGTACTCCCCTTGGGATGCCTTGAACAGCTGCAGTGTGCCTGGAGCTAAGGGCTTCCTAGTGTTAAAAATCCTAGCCCTAGGCCTAAGCCTAACAGTAACCCTGGGAAGGGAAATCAGCCTGGTGTTAGGCTTCTTGCCAAGGAAAAAGCCGTGAAAGCAGCCATGTTGTGGCACTTTTGCACTCCCTTTTGGATGCCTTTCACAGCTCCAGTGTGCCTGGAACTCAGGGCTTCCTGATTTTAAAAATCCTAGCCCTAGGCCGAACCTCAACCCTAAGACGAGAAAGGCAAATCAGCCAGGAATTAGGCATGTCCCCAAGGAAAAAGCTGTGGAGGCAGGCATGTTGTGGTACTTTTGCGCTCTTCTTGGGTAGTCCTTCGCAGCTGCTGTGTTCTTGGAACTCAGGGCTTTCTGGTTAATAGAACGCTTACCCTAGGCGTAATTCAAACCTTAACCCTAGGAAGGAAAATCAGCCTATGGTTCGGGATGGTCTCATGGAAATATCAGTGGTGGCAGCCAAGTTGCATCACTTTTGCGCTCCCCTTGGGATGCCTTTCGCAGCTGCAGTGTGCCTGGAGCCCAGGGCTTCCTGGTTTTAAAAGTCCTAGGCCTAAGCCTAACAGTAACCCTGGGAAGGTAAATCAGCCGGGTATTAGGGTTCTTCCTAAGGGAAAAGCCGTGAAAGCAGCCATGTTGTGGCACTTCTGCACTCCCTTTGGGATGCCTTTGGCAGATGAAGTAAGCCTGGAACTCAGGGCTTCCTGGTTAAAAAAATCCAAGCCCTAGGTTGAACCCTAACCCTAGGCAGATAAATCAGCCTAGGTATAGGGATGGTGCCAAGGAAAAAGCTGTGAAAGCTGCCATGTTGTTTCACTTTTGTACTCCCCTTGGGATGCCTTGAACAGCTGCAGTGTGCCTGGAGCTAAGGGCTTCCTAGTTTTAAAAACCCTAGCCCTCGGCCTAAGCCTACAAGAAACCCAGGGAAGGCAAATCAGCCTGGTGTTAGGCTTCTTGCCAAGAAAAAAGCCGTGAAAGCAGCCATGTTGTGGCACTTCTGCACTCCCTTTGGGATGCCTTTGGCAGATGAAGTAAGCCTGGAACTCAGGGCTTCCTGGTTAAAGAAATCCAAGCCCTAGGTTGAACCCTAACCCTAGGCAGATAAATCAGCCTAGGTATAGGGATGGTGCCAAGGAAAAAGCTGTGAAAGCTGCCATGTTGTTGCACTTTTGTACTCCCCTTGGGATGCCTTGAACAGCTGCAGTGTGCCTGGAGCTAAGGGCTTCCTAGTGTTAAAAATCCTAGCCCTAGGCCTAAGCCTAACAGTAACCCTGGGAAGGGAAATCAGCCTGGTGTTAGGCTTCTTGCCAAGGAAAAAGCCGTGAAAGCAGCCATGTTGTGGCACTTCTGCACTCCCTTTGGGATGCCTTTGGCAGATGAAGTAAGCCTGGAACTCAGGGCTTCCTGGTTAAAGAAATCCAAGCCCTAGGCTGAACCCTAACCCTAACCCTAGGCAGATAAATCAGCCTAGGTATAGGGATGGTGCCAAGGAAAAAGCTGTGAAAGCTGCCATGTTGTTGCACTTTTGTACTCCCCTTGGGATGCCTTGAACAGCTGCAGAGTGCCTGGAGCTAAGGGCTTCCTAGTTTTAAAAATCCTAGCCCTAGGCCTAAGCCTAACAGTAACCCTGGGAAGGGACATCAACCTGGTGTTAGGCTTCTTGCCAAGGAAAAAGCCGTGAAAGCAGCCATGTTGTGGTACTTCTGCACTCCCTTTTGGATGCCTTGGGCAGATGAAGTAAGCCTGGAACTCAGGGCTTCCTGGTTAAAGAAATCCAAGCCCTAGGTTGAACCCTAACCCTAACCCTAGGCAGATAAATCAGCCTAGGTATAGGGATGGTGCCAAGGAAAAAGCTGTGAAAGCTGCCATGTTGTTGCACTTTTGTACTCCCCTTGGGATGCCTTGAACAGCTGCAGTGTGCCTGGAGCTAAGGGCTTCCTAGTTTTAAAAATCCTAGCCCTAGGCCTAAGCCTAACAGTAACCCTGGGAAGGCAAATCAGCCTGGTGTTAGGCTTCTTGCCAAGGAAAAAGCCGTGAAAGCAGCCATGTTGTGGCACTTTTGCACTCCCTTTTGGATGCCTTTCACAGCTCCAGTGTGCCTGGAACTCAGGGCTTCCTGATTTTAAAAATCCTAGCCCTAGGCCGAACCTCAACCCTAAGACGAGAAAGGCAAATCAGCCAGGAATTAGGCATGTCCCCAAGGAAAAAGCTGTGGAGGCAGGCATGTTCTGGTACTTTTGCGCTCTTCTTGGGTAGTCCTTCGCAGCTGCTGTGTTCTTGGAACTCAGGGCTTTCTGGTTAATAGAACCCTTCCCCTAGGCGTAACTCAAACCTTAAGCCTAGGAAGGAAAATCAGCCTATGGTTCGGGATGGTCTCATGGAAATATCAGTGGTGGCAGCCAAGTTGCGTCACTTTTGCGCTCCCCTTGGGATGCCTTTCGCAGCTGCAGTGTGCCTGGAGCCCAGGGCTTCCTGGTTTTAAAAGTCCTAGGCCTAAGCCTAACAGTAACCCTAGGAAGGTAAATCAGCCGGATATTAGGGTTCCTCCTAAGGGAAAAGCCGTGAAAGCAGCCATGTTGTGGCACTTCTGCACTCCCTTTGGGATGCCTTTGGCAGATGAAGTAAGCCTGGAACTCAGGGCTTCCTGGTTAAAGAAATCCAAGCCCTAGGCTGAACCCTAACCCTAACCCTAGGCAGATAAATCAGCCTAGGTATAGGGATGGTGCCAAGGAAAAAGCTGTGAAAGCTGCCATGTTGTTGTACTTTTGTACTCCCCTTGGGATGCCTTGAACAGCTGCAGTGTGCCTGGAGCTAAGGGCTTCCTAGTTTTAAAAATCCTAGCCCTAGGCCTAAGCCTAACAGTAACCCTGGGAAGGGAAATCAGCCTGGTGTTAGGCTTCTTGCCAAGGAAAAAGCCGTGAAAGCAGCCATGTTGTGGCACTTCTGCACTCCCTTTGGGATGCCTTTGGCAGATGAAGTAAGCCTGGAACTCAGGGCTTCCTGGTTAAAGAAATCCAAGCCCTAGGTTGAACCCTAACCCTAACCCTAGGCAAATAAATCAGCCTAGGTATAGGGATGGTGCCAAGGAAAAAGCTCTGAAAGCTGCCATGTTGTTGCACTTTTGTACTCCCCTTGGGATGCCTTGAACAGCTGCAGTGTGCCTGGAGCTCAGGGCTTCCTAGTTTTAAAAATCCTAGCCCTAGGCCTAAGCCTAACAGTAACCCTGGGAAGGCAAATCAGCCTGGTGTTAGGCTTCTTGCCAAGGAAAAAGCCGTGAAAGCAGCCATGTTGTGGCACTTTTGCACTCCCTTTTGGATGCCTTTCACAGCTCCAGTGTGCCTGGAACTCAGGGCTTCCTCATTTATAAATCCTAGCCCTAGGCCGAACCTCAACCCTAAGACGAGAAAGGCAAATCAGCCAGGAATTAGGCATGTCCCCAAAGAAAAAGCTGTGGAGGCAGGCATGTTGTGGTACTTTTGCGCTCTTCTTGGGTAGTCCTTCGCAGCTGCTGTGTTCTTGGAACTCAGGGCTTTCTGGTTAATAGAACGCTTACCCTAGGCGTAACTCAAACCTTAAGCCTAGGAAGGAAAATCAGCCTATGGTTCGGGATGGTCTCATGGAAATATCAGTGGTGGCAGCCAAGTTGCGTCACTTTTGCGCTCCCCTTGGGATGCCTTTCGCAGCTGCAGTGTGCCTGGAGCCCATGGCTTCCTGGTTTTAAAAGTCCTAGGCCTAAGCCTAACAGTAACCCTAGGAAGGTAAATCAGCCGGATATTAGGGTTCGTCCTAAGGGAAAAGCCGTGAAAGCAGCCATGTTGTGGCACTTCTGCACTCCCTTTGGGATGCCTTTGGCAGATGAAGTAAGCCTGGAACTCAGGGCTTCCTGGTTAAAGAAATCCAAGCCCTAGGTTGAACCCTAACCCTAGGCAGATAAATCAGCCTAGGTATAGGGATGGTGCCAAGGAAAAAGCTGTGAAAGCTGCCATGTTGTTGCACTTTTGTACTCCCCTTGGGATGCCTTGAACAGCTGCAGTGTGCCTGGAGCTAAGGGCTTCCTAGTTTTAAAAATCCTAGCCCTAGGCCTAAGCCTAACAGTAACCCTGGGAAGGGAAATCAGCCTGGTGTTAGGCTTCTTGCCAAGGAAAAAGCCGTGAAAGCAGCCATGTTGTGGCACTTTTGCACTCCCTTTTGGATGCCTTTCACAGCTCCAGTGTGCCTGGAACTCAGGGCTTCCTGATTTTAAAAATCCTAGCCCTAGGCCGAACACACCAACCCTAAGGCGAGAAAGGCAAATCAGCCAGGAATTAGGCATGTCCCCAAGGAAAAAGCTGTGGAGGCAGGCATGTTGTGGTACTTTTGCGCTCTTCTTGGCTAGTCCTTCGCAGCTGCTGTGTTCTTGGAACTCAGGGCTTTCTGGTTAATAGAACCCTTACCCTAGGCGTAACTCAAACCTTAAGCCTAGGAAGGAAAATCAGCCTATGGTTCGGGATGGTCTCATGGAAATATCAGTGGTGGCAGCCAAGTTGCGTCACTTTTGCGCTCCCCTTGGGATGCCTTTCGCAGCTGCAGTGTGCCTGGAGCCCAGGGCTTCCTGGTTTTAAAAGTCCTAGGCCTAAGCCTAACAGTAACCCTAGGAAGGTAAATCAGCCGGATATTAGGGTTCCTCCTAAGGGAAAAGCCGTGAAAGCAGCCATGTTGTGGCACTTCTGCACTCCCTTTGGGATGCCTTTGGCAGATGAAGTAAGCCTGGAACTCAGGGCTTCCTGGTTAAAGAAATCCAAGCCCTAGGTTGAACCCTAACCCTAGGCAGATAAATCAGCCTAGGTATAGGGATGGTGCCAAGGAAAAAGCTGTGAAAGCTGCCATGTTGTTGCACTTTTGTACTCCCCTTGGGATGCCTTGAACAGCTGCAGTGTGCCTGGAGCTAAGGGCTTCCTAGTTTCAAAAATCCTAGCCCTAGGCCTAAGCCTAACAGTAACCCTGGGAAGGCAAATCAGCCTGGTGTTAGGCTTCTTGCCAAGGAAAAAGCCGTGAAAGCAGCCATGTTGTGGCACTTTTGCACTCCCTTTTGGATGCCTTTCACAGCTCCAGTGTGCCTGGAACTCAGGGCTTCCTGATTTTAAAAATCCTAGCCCTAGGCCGAACCTCAACCCTAAGACGAGAAAGGCAAATCAGCCAGGAATTAGGCATGTCCCCAAGGAAAAAGCTGTGGAGGCAGGCATGTTGTGGTACTTTTGCGCTCTTCTTGGCTAGTCCTTCGCAGCTGCTGTGTTCTTGGAACTCAGGGCTTTCTGGTTAATAGAACCCTTACCCTAGGCGTAACTCAAACCTTAAGCCTAGGAAGGAAAATCAGCCTATGGTTCGGGATGGTCTCATGGAAATATCAGTGGTGGCAGCCAAGTTGCGTCACTTTTGCGCTCCCCTTGGGATGCCTTTCGCAGCTGCAGTGTGCCTGGAGCCCAGGGCTTCCTGGTTTTAAAAGTCCTAGGCCTAAGCCTAACAGTAACCCTAGGAAGGTAAATCAGCCGGATATTAGGGTTCGTCCTAAGGGAAAAGCCGTGAAAGCAGCCATGTTGTGGCACTTCTGCACTCCCTTTGGGATGCCTTTGGCAGATGAAGTAAGCCTGGAACTCAGGGCTTCCTGGTTAAAAAAATCCAAGCCCTAGGTTGAACCCTAACCCTAGGCAGATAAATCAGCCTAGGTATAGGGATGGTGCCAAGGAAAAAGCTGTGAAAGCTGCCATGTTGTTTCACTTTTGTACTCCCCTTGGGATGCCTTGAACAGCTGCAGTGTGCCTGGAGCTAAGGGCTTCCTAGTTTTAAAAACCCTAGCCCTAGGCCTAAGCCTACAAGTAACCCTGGGAAGGCAAATCAGCCTGGTGTTAGGCTTCTTGCCAAGGAAAAAGCCGTGAAAGCAGCCATGTTGTGGCACTTCTGCACTCCCTTTGGGATGCCTTTGGCAGATGAAGTAAGCCTGGAACTCAGGGCTTCCTGGTTAAAGAAATCCAAGCCCTAGGTTGAACCCTAACCCTAGGCAGATAAATCAGCCTAGGTATAGGGATGGTGCCAAGGAAAAAGCTGTGAAAGCTGCCATGTTGTTGCACTTTTGTACTCCCCTTGGGATGCCTTGAACAGCTGCAGTGTGCCTGGAGCTAAGGGCTTCCTAGTTTTAAAAATCCTAGCCCTAGGCCTAAGCCTAACAGTAACCCTGGGAAGGCAAATCAGCCTGGTGTTAGGCTTCTTGCCAAGGAAAAAGCCGTGAAAGCAGCCATGTTGTGGCACTTTTGCACTCCCTTTTGGATGCCTTTCACAGCTCCAGTGTGCCTGGAACTCAGGGCTTCCTGATTTTAAAAATCCTAGCCCTAGGCCGAACCTCAACCCTAAGACGAGAAAGGCAAATCAGCCAGGAATTAGGCATGTCCCCAAGGAAAAAGCTGTGGAGGCAGGCATGTTGTGCTACTTTTGCGCTCTTCTTGGGTAGTCCTTCGCAGCTGCTGTGTTCTTGGAACTCAGGGCTTTCTGGTTAATAGAACCCTTACCCTAGGCGTAACTCAAACCTTAAGCCTAGGAAGGAAAATCAGCCTATGGTTCGGGATGGTCTCATGGAAATATCAGTGGTGGCAGCCAAGTTGCGTCACTTTTGCGCTCCCCTTGGGATGCCTTTCGCAGCTGCAGTGTGCCTGGAGCCCAGGGCTTCCTGGTTTTAAAAGTCCTAGGCCTAAGCCTAACAGTAACCCTAGGAAGGTAAATCAGCCGGATATTAGGGTTCCTCCTAAGGGAAAAGCCGTGAAAGCAGCCATGTTGTGGCACTTCTGCACTCCCTTTGGGATGCCTTTGGCAGATGAAGTAAGCCTGGAACTCAGGGCTTCCTGGTTAAAGAAATCCAAGCCCTAGGCTGAACCCTAACCCTAACCCTAGGCAGATAAATCAGCCTAGGTATAGGGATGGTGCCAAGGAAAAAGCTGTGAAAGCTGCCATGTTGTTGCACTTTTGTACTCCCCTTGGGATGCCTTGAACAGCTGCAGTGTGCCTGGAGCTAAGGGCTTCCTAGTGTTAAAAATCCTAGCCCTAGGCCTAAGCCTAACAGTAACCCTGGGAAGGGAAATCAGCCTGGTGTTAGGCTTCTTGCCAAGGAAAAAGCCGTGAAAGCAGCCATGTTGTGGCACTTTTGCACTCCCTTTTGGATGCCTTTCACAGCTCCAGTGTGCCTGGAACTCAGGGCTTCCTGATTTTAAAAATCCTAGCCCTAGGCCGAACCTCAACCCTAAGACGAGAAAGGCAAATCAGCCAGGAATTAGGCATGTCCCCAAGGAAAAAGCTGTGGAGGCAGGCATGTTGTGGTACTTTTGCGCTCTTCTTGGGTAGTCCTTCGCAGCTGCTGTGTTCTTGGAACTCAGGGCTTTCTGGTTAATAGAACGCTTACCCTAGGCGTAATTCAAACCTTAACCCTAGGAAGGAAAATCAGCCTATGGTTCGGGATGGTCTCATGGAAATATCAGTGGTGGCAGCCAAGTTGCATCACTTTTGCGCTCCCCTTGGGATGCCTTTCGCAGCTGCAGTGTGCCTGGAGCCCAGGGCTTCCTGGTTTTAAAAGTCCTAGGCCTAAGCCTAACAGTAACCCTGGGAAGGTAAATCAGCCGGGTATTAGGGTTCTTCCTAAGGGAAAAGCCGTGAAAGCAGCCATGTTGTGGCACTTCTGCACTCCCTTTGGGATGCCTTTGGCAGATGAAGTAAGCCTGGAACTCAGGGCTTCCTGGTTAAAAAAATCCAAGCCCTAGGTTGAACCCTAACCCTAGGCAGATAAATCAGCCTAGGTATAGGGATGGTGCCAAGGAAAAAGCTGTGAAAGCTGCCATGTTGTTTCACTTTTGTACTCCCCTTGGGATGCCTTGAACAGCTGCAGTGTGCCTGGAGCTAAGGGCTTCCTAGTTTTAAAAACCCTAGCCCTCGGCCTAAGCCTACAAGAAACCCAGGGAAGGCAAATCAGCCTGGTGTTAGGCTTCTTGCCAAGAAAAAAGCCGTGAAAGCAGCCATGTTGTGGCACTTCTGCACTCCCTTTGGGATGCCTTTGGCAGATGAAGTAAGCCTGGAACTCAGGGCTTCCTGGTTAAAGAAATCCAAGCCCTAGGTTGAACCCTAACCCTAGGCAGATAAATCAGCCTAGGTATAGGGATGGTGCCAAGGAAAAAGCTGTGAAAGCTGCCATGTTGTTGCACTTTTGTACTCCCCTTGGGATGCCTTGAACAGCTGCAGTGTGCCTGGAGCTAAGGGCTTCCTAGTTTTAAAAATCCTAGCCCTAGGCCTAAGCCTAACAGTAACCCTGGGAAGGCAAATCAGCCTGGTGTTAGGCTTCTTGCCAAGGAAAAAGCCGTGAAAGCAGCCATGTTGTGGCACTTTTGCACTCCCTTTTGGATGCCTTTCACAGCTCCAGTGTGCCTGGAACTCAGGGCTTCCTGATTTTAAAAATCCTAGCCCTAGGCCGAACCTCAACCCTAAGACGAGAAAGGCAAATCAGCCAGGAATTAGGCATGTCCCCAAGGAAAAAGCTGTGGAGGCAGGCATGTTCTGGTACTTTTGCGCTCTTCTTGGGTAGTCCTTCGCAGCTGCTGTGTTCTTGGAACTCAGGGCTTTCTGGTTAATAGAACCCTTACCCTAGGCGTAACTCAAACCTTAAGCCTAGGAAGGAAAATCAGCCTATGGTTCGGGATGGTCTCATGGAAATATCAGTGGTGGCAGCCAAGTTGCGTCACTTTTGCGCTCCCCTTGGGATGCCTTTCGCAGCTGCAGTGTGCCTGGAGCCCAGGGCTTCCTGGTTTTAAAAGTCCTAGGCCTAAGCCTAACAGTAACCCTAGGAAGGTAAATCAGCCGGATATTAGGGTTCGTCCTAAGGGAAAAGCCGTGAAAGCAGCCATGTTGTGGCACTTCTGCACTCCCTTTGGGATGCCTTTGGCAGATGAAGTAAGCCTGGAACTCAGGGCTTCCTGGTTAAAGAAATCCAAGCCCTAGGCTGAACCCTAACCCTAACCCTAGGCAGATAAATCAGCCTAGGTATAGGGATGGTGCCAAGGAAAAAGCTGTGAAAGCTGCCATGTTGTTGCACTTTTGTACTCCCCTTGGGATGCCTTGAACAGCTGCAGTGTGCCTGGAGCTAAGGGCTTCCTAGTGTTAAAAATCCTAGCCCTAGGCCTAAGCCTAACAGTAACCCTGGGAAGGGAAATCAACCTGGTGTTAGGCTTCTTGCCAAGGAAAAAGCCGTGAAAGCAGCCATGTTGTGGCACTTCTGCACTCCCTTTGGGATGCCTTTGGCAGATGAAGTAAGCCTGGAACTCAGGGCTTCCTGGTTAAAGAAATCCAAGCCCTAGGTTGAACCCTAACCCTAACCCTAGGCAGATAAATCAGCCTAGGTATAGGGATGGTGCCAAGGAAAAAGCTGTGAAAGCTGCCATGTTGTTGCACTTTTGTACTCCCCTTGGGATGCCTTGAACAGCTGCAGTGTGCCTGGAGCTAAGGGCTTCCTAGTTTTAAAAATCCTAGCCCTAGGCCTAAGCCTAACAGTAACCCTGGGAAGGGACATCAACCTGGTGTTAGGCTTCTTGCCAAGGAAAAAGCCGTGAAAGCAGCCATGTTGTGGTACTTCTGCACTCCCTTTTGGATGCCTTTGGCAGATGAAGTAAGCCTGGAACTCAGGGCTTCCTGGTTAAAGAAATCCAAGCCCTAGGTTGAACCCTAACCCTAACCCTAGGCAGATAAATCAGCCTAGGTATAGGGATGGTGCCAAGGAAAAAGCTGTGAAAGCTGCCATGTTGTTGCAGTTTTGTACTCCTCTTGGGATGCCTTGAACAGCTGCAGTGTGCCTGGAGCTAAGGGCTTCCTAGTTTTAAAAATCCTAGCCCTAGGCCTAAGCCTAACAGTAACCCTGGGAAGGCAAATCAGCCTGGTGTTAGGCTTCTTGCCAAGGAAAAAGCCGTGAAAGCAGCCATGTTGTGGCACTTTTGCACTCCCTTTTGGATGCCTTTCACAGCTCCAGTGTGCCTGGAACTCAGGGCTTCCTCATTTATAAATCCTAGCCCTAGGCCGAACCTCAACCCTAAGACGAGAAAGGCAAATCAGCCAGGAATTAGGCATGTCCCCAAAGAAAAAGCTGTGGAGGCAGGCATGTTGTGGTACTTTTGCGCTCTTCTTGGGTAGTCCTTCGCAGCTGCTGTGTTCTTGGAACTCAGGGCTTTCTGGTTAATAGAACGCTTACCCTAGGCGTAACTCAAACCTTAAGCCTAGGAAGGAAAATCAGCCTATGGTTCGGGATGGTCTCATGGAAATATCAGTGGTGGCAGCCAAGTTGCGTCACTTTTGCGCTCCCCTTGGGATGCCTTTCGCAGCTGCAGTGTGCCTGGAGCCCATGGCTTCCTGGTTTTAAAAGTCCTAGGCCTAAGCCTAACAGTAACCCTAGGAAGGTAAATCAGCCGGATATTAGGGTTCGTCCTAAGGGAAAAGCCGTGAAAGCAGCCATGTTGTGGCACTTCTGCACTCCCTTTGGGATGCCTTTGGCAGATGAAGTAAGCCTGGAACTCAGGGCTTCCTGGTTAAAGAAATCCAAGCCCTAGGTTGAACCCTAACCCTAGGCAGATAAATCAGCCTAGGTATAGGGATGGTGCCAAGGAAAAAGCTGTGAAAGCTGCCATGTTGTTGCACTTTTGTACTCCCCTTGGGATGCCTTGAACAGCTGCAGTGTGCCTGGAGCTAAGGGCTTCCTAGTTTTAAAAATCCTAGCCCTAGGCCTAAGCCTAACAGTAACCCTGGGAAGGCAAATCAGCCTGGTGTTAGGCTTCTTGCCAAGGAAAAAGCCGTGAAAGCAGCCATGTTGTGGCACTTTTGCACTCCCTTTTGGATGCCTTTCACAGCTCCAGTGTGCCTGGAACTCAGGGCTTCCTGATTTTAAAAATCCTAGCCCTAGGCCGAACACACCAACCCTAAGGCGAGAAAGGCAAATCAGCCAGGAATTAGGCATGTCCCCAAGGAAAAAGCTGTGGAGGCAGGCATGTTGTGGTACTTTTGCGCTCTTCTTGGCTAGTCCTTCGCAGCTGCTGTGTTCTTGGAACTCAGGGCTTTCTGGTTAATAGAACCCTTACCCTAGGCGTAACTCAAACCTTAAGCCTAGGAAGGAAAATCAGCCTATGGTTCGGGATGGTCTCATGGAAATATCAGTGGTGGCAGCCAAGTTGCGTCACTTTTGCGCTCCCCTTGGGATGCCTTTCGCAGCTGCAGTGTGCCTGGAGCCCAGGGCTTCCTGGTTTTAAAAGTCCTAGGCCTAAGCCTAACAGTAACCCTAGGAAGGTAAATCAGCCGGATATTAGGGTTCCTCCTAAGGGAAAAGCCGTGAAAGCAGCCATGTTGTGGCACTTCTGCACTCCCTTTGGGATGCCTTTGGCAGATGAAGTAAGCCTGGAACTCAGGGCTTCCTGGTTAAAGAAATCCAAGCCCTAGGTTGAACCCTAACCCTAGGCAGATAAATCAGCCTAGGTATAGGGATGGTGCCAAGGAAAAAGCTGTGAAAGCTGCCATGTTGTTGCACTTTTGTACTCCCCTTGGGATGCCTTGAACAGCTGCAGTGTGCCTGGAGCTAAGGGCTTCCTAGTTTCAAAAATCCTAGCCCTAGGCCTAAGCCTAACAGTAACCCTGGGAAGGCAAATCAGCCTGGTGTTAGGCTTCTTGCCAAGGAAAAAGCCGTGAAAGCAGCCATGTTGTGGCACTTTTGCACTCCCTTTTGGATGCCTTTCACAGCTCCAGTGTGCCTGGAACTCAGGGCTTCCTGATTTTAAAAATCCTAGCCCTAGGCCGAACCTCAACCCTAAGACGAGAAAGGCAAATCAGCCAGGAATTAGGCATGTCCCCAAGGAAAAAGCTGTGGAGGCAGGCATGTTGTGGTACTTTTGCGCTCTTCTTGGCTAGTCCTTCGCAGCTGCTGTGTTCTTGGAACTCAGGGCTTTCTGGTTAATAGAACCCTTACCCTAGGCGTAACTCAAACCTTAAGCCTAGGAAGGAAAATCAGCCTATGGTTCGGGATGGTCTCATGGAAATATCAGTGGTGGCAGCCAAGTTGCGTCACTTTTGCGCTCCCCTTGGGATGCCTTTCGCAGCTGCAGTGTGCCTGGAGCCCAGGGCTTCCTGGTTTTAAAAGTCCTAGGCCTAAGCCTAACAGTAACCCTAGGAAGGTAAATCAGCCGGATATTAGGGTTCGTCCTAAGGGAAAAGCCGTGAAAGCAGCCATGTTGTGGCACTTCTGCACTCCCTTTGGGATGCCTTTGGCAGATGAAGTAAGCCTGGAACTCAGGGCTTCCTGGTTAAAAAAATCCAAGCCCTAGGTTGAACCCTAACCCTAGGCAGATAAATCAGCCTAGGTATAGGGATGGTGCCAAGGAAAAAGCTGTGAAAGCTGCCATGTTGTTTCACTTTTGTACTCCCCTTGGGATGCCTTGAACAGCTGCAGTGTGCCTGGAGCTAAGGGCTTCCTAGTTTTAAAAACCCTAGCCCTAGGCCTAAGCCTACAAGTAACCCTGGGAAGGCAAATCAGCCTGGTGTTAGGCTTCTTGCCAAGGAAAAAGCCGTGAAAGCAGCCATGTTGTGGCACTTCTGCACTCCCTTTGGGATGCCTTTGGCAGATGAAGTAAGCCTGGAACTCAGGGCTTCCTGGTTAAAGAAATCCAAGCCCTAGGTTGAACCCTAACCCTAACCCTAGGCAGATAAATCAGCCTAGGTATAGGGATGGTGCCAAGGAAAAAGCTGTGAAAGCTGCCATGTTGTTGCAGTTTTGTACTCCTCTTGGGATGCCTTGAACAGCTGCAGTGTGCCTGGAGCTAAGGGCTTCCTAGTTTTAAAAATCCTAGCCCTAGGCCTAAGCCTAACAGTAACCCTGGGAAGGCAAATCAGCCTGGTGTTAGGCTTCTTGCCAAGGAAAAAGCCGTGAAAGCAGCCATGTTGTGGCACTTTTGCACTCCCTTTTGGATGCCTTTCACAGCTCCAGTGTGCCTGGAACTCAGGGCTTCCTCATTTATAAATCCTAGCCCTAGGCCGAACACACCAACCCTAAGACGAGAAAGGCAAATCAGCCAGGAATTAGGCATGTCCCCAAAGAAAAAGCTGTGGAGGCAGGCATGTTGTGGTACTTTTGCGCTCTTCTTGGGTAGTCCTTCGCAGCTGCTGTGTTCTTGGAACTCAGGGCTTTCTGGTTAATAGAACGCTTACCCTAGGCGTAACTCAAACCTTAAGCCTAGGAAGGAAAATCAGCCTATGGTTCGGGATGGTCTCATGGAAATATCAGTGGTGGCAGCCAAGTTGCGTCACTTTTGCGCTCCCCTTGGGATGCCTTTCGCAGCTGCAGTGTGCCTGGAGCCCATGGCTTCCTGGTTTTAAAAGTCCTAGGCCTAAGCCTAACAGTAACCCTAGGAAGGTAAATCAGCCGGATATTAGGGTTCGTCCTAAGGGAAAAGCCGTGAAAGCAGCCATGTTGTGGCACTTCTGCACTCCCTTTGGGATGCCTTTGGCAGATGAAGTAAGCCTGGAACTCAGGGCTTCCTGGTTAAAGAAATCCAAGCCCTAGGTTGAACCCTAACCCTAGGCAGATAAATCAGCCTAGGTATAGGGATGGTGCCAAGGAAAAAGCTGTGAAAGCTGCCATGTTGTTGCACTTTTGTACTCCCCTTGGGATGCCTTGAACAGCTGCAGTGTGCCTGGAGCTAAGGGCTTCCTAGTTTTAAAAATCCTAGCCCTAGGCCTAAGCCTAACAGTAACCCTGGGAAGGCAAATCAGCCTGGTGTTAGGCTTCTTGCCAAGGAAAAAGCCGTGAAAGCAGCCATGTTGTGGCACTTTTGCACTCCCTTTTGGATGCCTTTCACAGCTCCAGTGTGCCTGGAACTCAGGGCTTCCTGATTTTAAAAATCCTAGCCCTAGGCCGAACACACCAACCCTAAGGCGAGAAAGGCAAATCAGCCAGGAATTAGGCATGTCCCCAAGGAAAAAGCTGTGGAGGCAGGCATGTTGTGGTACTTTTGCGCTCTTCTTGGCTAGTCCTTCGCAGCTGCTGTGTTCTTGGAACTCAGGGCTTTCTGGTTAATAGAACCCTTACCCTAGGCGTAACTCAAACCTTAAGCCTAGGAAGGAAAATCAGCCTATGGTTCGGGATGGTCTCATGGAAATATCAGTGGTGGCAGCCAAGTTGCGTCACTTTTGCGCTCCCCTTGGGATGCCTTTCGCAGCTGCAGTGTGCCTGGAGCCCAGGGCTTCCTGGTTTTAAAAGTCCTAGGCCTAAGCCTAACAGTAACCCTAGGAAGGTAAATCAGCCGGATATTAGGGTTCGTCCTAAGGGAAAAGCCGTGAAAGCAGCCATGTTGTGGCACTTCTGCACTCCCTTTGGGATGCCTTTGGCAGATGAAGTAAGCCTGGAACTCAGGGCTTCCTGGTTAAAGAAATCCAAGCCCTAGGTTGAACCC
Source organism: Ammospiza caudacuta (assembly GCF_027887145.1). Classification (NCBI taxonomy): domain Eukaryota; kingdom Metazoa; phylum Chordata; class Aves; order Passeriformes; family Passerellidae; genus Ammospiza; species Ammospiza caudacuta. The sequence continues at coordinate 1,016,589 of NC_080619.1, forward strand.
TAACCCTAGGCAGATAAATCAGCCTAGGTATAGGGATGGTGCCAAGGAAAAAGCTGTGAAAGCTGCCATGTTGTTGCACTTTTGTACTCCCCTTGGGATGCCTTGAACAGCTGCAGTGTGCCTGGAGCTAAGGGCTTCCTAGTTTCAAAAATCCTAGCCCTAGGCCTAAGCCTAACAGTAACCCTGGGAAGGCAAATCAGCCTGGTGTTAGGCTTCTTGCCAAGGAAAAAGCCGTGAAAGCAGCCATGTTGTGGCACTTTTGCACTCCCTTTTGGATGCCTTTCACAGCTCCAGTGTGCCTGGAACTCAGGGCTTCCTGATTTTAAAAATCCTAGCCCTAGGCCGAACCTCAACCCTAAGACGAGAAAGGCAAATCAGCCAGGAATTAGGCATGTCCCCAAGGAAAAAGCTGTGGAGGCAGGCATGTTGTGGTACTTTTGCGCTCTTCTTGGCTAGTCCTTCGCAGCTGCTGTGTTCTTGGAACTCAGGGCTTTCTGGTTAATAGAACCCTTACCCTAGGCGTAACTCAAACCTTAAGCCTAGGAAGGAAAATCAGCCTATGGTTCGGGATGGTCTCATGGAAATATCAGTGGTGGCAGCCAAGTTGCGTCACTTTTGCGCTCCCCTTGGGATGCCTTTCGCAGCTGCAGTGTGCCTGGAGCCCAGGGCTTCCTGGTTTTAAAAGTCCTAGGCCTAAGCCTAACAGTAACCCTAGGAAGGTAAATCAGCCGGATATTAGGGTTCGTCCTAAGGGAAAAGCCGTGAAAGCAGCCATGTTGTGGCACTTCTGCACTCCCTTTGGGATGCCTTTGGCAGATGAAGTAAGCCTGGAACTCAGGGCTTCCTGGTTAAAAAAATCCAAGCCCTAGGTTGAACCCTAACCCTAGGCAGATAAATCAGCCTAGGTATAGGGATGGTGCCAAGGAAAAAGCTGTGAAAGCTGCCATGTTGTTTCACTTTTGTACTCCCCTTGGGATGCCTTGAACAGCTGCAGTGTGCCTGGAGCTAAGGGCTTCCTAGTTTTAAAAACCCTAGCCCTAGGCCTAAGCCTACAAGTAACCCTGGGAAGGCAAATCAGCCTGGTGTTAGGCTTCTTGCCAAGGAAAAAGCCGTGAAAGCAGCCATGTTGTGGCACTTCTGCACTCCCTTTGGGATGCCTTTGGCAGATGAAGTAAGCCTGGAACTCAGGGCTTCCTGGTTAAAGAAATCCAAGCCCTAGGTTGAACCCTAACCCTAGGCAGATAAATCAGCCTAGGTATAGGGATGGTGCCAAGGAAAAAGCTGTGAAAGCTGCCATGTTGTTGCACTTTTGTACTCCCCTTGGGATGCCTTGAACAGCTGCAGTGTGCCTGGAGCTAAGGGCTTCCTAGTTTTAAAAATCCTAGCCCTAGGCCTAAGCCTAACAGTAACCCTGGGAAGGCAAATCAGCCTGGTGTTAGGCTTCTTGCCAAGGAAAAAGCCGTGAAAGCAGCCATGTTGTGGCACTTTTGCACTCCCTTTTGGATGCCTTTCACAGCTCCAGTGTGCCTGGAACTCAGGGCTTCCTGATTTTAAAAATCCTAGCCCTAGGCCGAACCTCAACCCTAAGACGAGAAAGGCAAATCAGCCAGGAATTAGGCATGTCCCCAAGGAAAAAGCTGTGGAGGCAGGCATGTTGTGCTACTTTTGCGCTCTTCTTGGGTAGTCCTTCGCAGCTGCTGTGTTCTTGGAACTCAGGGCTTTCTGGTTAATAGAACCCTTACCCTAGGCGTAACTCAAACCTTAAGCCTAGGAAGGAAAATCAGCCTATGGTTCGGGATGGTCTCATGGAAATATCAGTGGTGGCAGCCAAGTTGCGTCACTTTTGCGCTCCCCTTGGGATGCCTTTCGCAGCTGCAGTGTGCCTGGAGCCCAGGGCTTCCTGGTTTTAAAAGTCCTAGGCCTAAGCCTAACAGTAACCCTAGGAAGGTAAATCAGCCGGATATTAGGGTTCCTCCTAAGGGAAAAGCCGTGAAAGCAGCCATGTTGTGGCACTTCTGCACTCCCTTTGGGATGCCTTTGGCAGATGAAGTAAGCCTGGAACTCAGGGCTTCCTGGTTAAAGAAATCCAAGCCCTAGGCTGAACCCTAACCCTAACCCTAGGCAGATAAATCAGCCTAGGTATAGGGATGGTGCCAAGGAAAAAGCTGTGAAAGCTGCCATGTTGTTGCACTTTTGTACTCCCCTTGGGATGCCTTGAACAGCTGCAGTGTGCCTGGAGCTAAGGGCTTCCTAGTGTTAAAAATCCTAGCCCTAGGCCTAAGCCTAACAGTAACCCTGGGAAGGGAAATCAGCCTGGTGTTAGGCTTCTTGCCAAGGAAAAAGCCGTGAAAGCAGCCATGTTGTGGCACTTTTGCACTCCCTTTTGGATGCCTTTCACAGCTCCAGTGTGCCTGGAACTCAGGGCTTCCTGATTTTAAAAATCCTAGCCCTAGGCCGAACCTCAACCCTAAGACGAGAAAGGCAAATCAGCCAGGAATTAGGCATGTCCCCAAGGAAAAAGCTGTGGAGGCAGGCATGTTGTGCTACTTTTGCGCTCTTCTTGGGTAGTCCTTCGCAGCTGCTGTGTTCTTGGAACTCAGGGCTTTCTGGTTAATAGAACGCTTACCCTAGGCGTAATTCAAACCTTAACCCTAGGAAGGAAAATCAGCCTATGGTTCGGGATGGTCTCATGGAAATATCAGTGGTGGCAGCCAAGTTGCATCACTTTTGCGCTCCCCTTGGGATGCCTTTCGCAGCTGCAGTGTGCCTGGAGCCCAGGGCTTCCTGGTTTTAAAAGTCCTAGGCCTAAGCCTAACAGTAACCCTGGGAAGGTAAATCAGCCGGGTATTAGGGTTCTTCCTAAGGGAAAAGCCGTGAAAGCAGCCATGTTGTGGCACTTCTGCACTCCCTTTGGGATGCCTTTGGCAGATGAAGTAAGCCTGGAACTCAGGGCTTCCTGGTTAAAAAAATCCAAGCCCTAGGTTGAACCCTAACCCTAGGCAGATAAATCAGCCTAGGTATAGGGATGGTGCCAAGGAAAAAGCTGTGAAAGCTGCCATGTTGTTTCACTTTTGTACTCCCCTTGGGATGCCTTGAACAGCTGCAGTGTGCCTGGAGCTAAGGGCTTCCTAGTTTTAAAAACCCTAGCCCTCGGCCTAAGCCTACAAGAAACCCAGGGAAGGCAAATCAGCCTGGTGTTAGGCTTCTTGCCAAGAAAAAAGCCGTGAAAGCAGCCATGTTGTGGCACTTCTGCACTCCCTTTGGGATGCCTTTGGCAGATGAAGTAAGCCTGGAACTCAGGGCTTCCTGGTTAAAGAAATCCAAGCCCTAGGTTGAACCCTAACCCTAGGCAGATAAATCAGCCTAGGTATAGGGATGGTGCCAAGGAAAAAGCTGTGAAAGCTGCCATGTTGTTGCACTTTTGTACTCCCCTTGGGATGCCTTGAACAGCTGCAGTGTGCCTGGAGCTAAGGGCTTCCTAGTTTTAAAAATCCTAGCCCTAGGCCTAAGCCTAACAGTAACCCTGGGAAGGCAAATCAGCCTGGTGTTAGGCTTCTTGCCAAGGAAAAAGCCGTGAAAGCAGCCATGTTGTGGCACTTTTGCACTCCCTTTTGGATGCCTTTCACAGCTCCAGTGTGCCTGGAACTCAGGGCTTCCTGATTTTAAAAATCCTAGCCCTAGGCCGAACCTCAACCCTAAGACGAGAAAGGCAAATCAGCCAGGAATTAGGCATGTCCCCAAGGAAAAAGCTGTGGAGGCAGGCATGTTCTGGTACTTTTGCGCTCTTCTTGGGTAGTCCTTCGCAGCTGCTGTGTTCTTGGAACTCAGGGCTTTCTGGTTAATAGAACCCTTCCCCTAGGCGTAACTCAAACCTTAAGCCTAGGAAGGAAAATCAGCCTATGGTTCGGGATGGTCTCATGGAAATATCAGTGGTGGCAGCCAAGTTGCGTCACTTTTGCGCTCCCCTTGGGATGCCTTTCGCAGCTGCAGTGTGCCTGGAGCCCAGGGCTTCCTGGTTTTAAAAGTCCTAGGCCTAAGCCTAACAGTAACCCTAGGAAGGTAAATCAGCCGGATATTAGGGTTCGTCCTAAGGGAAAAGCCGTGAAAGCAGCCATGTTGTGGCACTTCTGCACTCCCTTTGGGATGCCTTTGGCAGATGAAGTAAGCCTGGAACTCAGGGCTTCCTGGTTAAAGAAATCCAAGCCCTAGGCTGAACCCTAACCCTAACCCTAGGCAGATAAATCAGCCTAGGTATAGGGATGGTGCCAAGGAAAAAGCTGTGAAAGCTGCCATGTTGTTGCACTTTTGTACTCCCCTTGGGATGCCTTGAACAGCTGCAGTGTGCCTGGAGCTAAGGGCTTCCTAGTGTTAAAAATCCTAGCCCTAGGCCTAAGCCTAACAGTAACCCTGGGAAGGGAAATCAACCTGGTGTTAGGCTTCTTGCCAAGGAAAAAGCCGTGAAAGCAGCCATGTTGTGGCACTTCTGCACTCCCTTTGGGATGCCTTTGGCAGATGAAGTAAGCCTGGAACTCAGGGCTTCCTGGTTAAAGAAATCCAAGCCCTAGGTTGAACCCTAACCCTAACCCTAGGCAGATAAATCAGCCTAGGTATAGGGATGGTGCCAAGGAAAAAGCTGTGAAAGCTGCCATGTTGTTGCACTTTTGTACTCCCCTTGGGATGCCTTGAACAGCTGCAGTGTGCCTGGAGCTAAGGGCTTCCTAGTTTTAAAAATCCTAGCCCTAGGCCTAAGCCTAACAGTAACCCTGGGAAGGGACATCAACCTGGTGTTAGGCTTCTTGCCAAGGAAAAAGCCGTGAAAGCAGCCATGTTGTGGTACTTCTGCACTCCCTTTTGGATGCCTTTGGCAGATGAAGTAAGCCTGGAACTCAGGGCTTCCTGGTTAAAGAAATCCAAGCCCTAGGTTGAACCCTAACCCTAACCCTAGGCAGATAAATCAGCCTAGGTATAGGGATGGTGCCAAGGAAAAAGCTGTGAAAGCTGCCATGTTGTTGCAGTTTTGTACTCCTCTTGGGATGCCTTGAACAGCTGCAGTGTGCCTGGAGCTAAGGGCTTCCTAGTTTTAAAAATCCTAGCCCTAGGCCTAAGCCTAACAGTAACCCTGGGAAGGCAAATCAGCCTGGTGTTAGGCTTCTTGCCAAGGAAAAAGCCGTGAAAGCAGCCATGTTGTGGCACTTTTGCACTCCCTTTTGGATGCCTTTCACAGCTCCAGTGTGCCTGGAACTCAGGGCTTCCTCATTTATAAATCCTAGCCCTAGGCCGAACCTCAACCCTAAGACGAGAAAGGCAAATCAGCCAGGAATTAGGCATGTCCCCAAGGAAAAAGCTGTGGAGGCAGGCATGTTGTGCTACTTTTGCGCTCTTCTTGGGTAGTCCTTCGCAGCTGCTGTGTTCTTGGAACTCAGGGCTTTCTGGTTAATAGAACCCTTACCCTAGGCGTAACTCAAACCTTAAGCCTAGGAAGGAAAATCAGCCTATGGTTCGGGATGGTCTCATGGAAATATCAGTGGTGGCAGCCAAGTTGCGTCACTTTTGCGCTCCCCTTGGGATGCCTTTCGCAGCTGCAGTGTGCCTGGAGCCCAGGGCTTCCTGGTTTTAAAAGTCCTAGGCCTAAGCCTAACAGTAACCCTAGGAAGGTAAATCAGCCGGATATTAGGGTTCGTCCTAAGGGAAAAGCCGTGAAAGCAGCCATGTTGTGGCACTTCTGCACTCCCTTTGGGATGCCTTTGGCAGATGAAGTAAGCCTGGAACTCAGGGCTTCCTGGTTAAAGAAATCCAAGCCCTAGGTTGAACCCTAACCCTAGGCAGATAAATCAGCCTAGGTATAGGGATGGTGCCAAGGAAAAAGCTGTGAAAGCTGCCATGTTGTTGCACTTTTGTACTCCCCTTGGGATGCCTTGAACAGCTGCAGTGTGCCTGGAGCTAAGGGCTTCCTAGTTTTAAAAATCCTAGCCCTAGGCCTAAGCCTAACAGTAACCCTGGGAAGGCAAATCAGCCTGGTGTTAGGCTTCTTGCCAAGGAAAAAGCCGTGAAAGCAGCCATGTTGTGGCACTTTTGCACTCCCTTTTGGATGCCTTTCACAGCTCCAGTGTGCCTGGAACTCAGGGCTTCCTGATTTTAAAAATCCTAGCCCTAGGCCGAACCTCAACCCTAAGACGAGAAAGGCAAATCAGCCAGGAATTAGGCATGTCCCCAAGGAAAAAGCTGTGGAGGCAGGCATGTTGTGGTACTTTTGCGCTCTTCTTGGCTAGTCCTTCGCAGCTGCTGTGTTCTTGGAACTCAGGGCTTTCTGGTTAATAGAACGCTTACCCTAGGCGTAATTCAAACCTTAACCCTAGGAAGGAAAATCAGCCTATGGTTCGGGATGGTCTCATGGAAATATCAGTGGTGGCAGCCAAGTTGCATCACTTTTGCGCTCCCCTTGGGATGCCTTTCGCAGCTGCAGTGTGCCTGGAGCCCAGGGCTTCCTGGTTTTAAAAGTCCTAGGCCTAAGCCTAACAGTAACCCTAGGAAGGTAAATCAGCCGGGTATTAGGGTTCTTCCTAAGGGAAAAGCCGTGAAAGCAGCCATGTTGTGGCACTTCTGCACTCCCTTTGGGATGCCTTTGGCAGATGAAGTAAGCCTGGAACTCAGGGCTTCCTGGTTAAAAAAATCCAAGCCCTAGGTTGAACCCTAACCCTAGGCAGATAAATCAGCCTAGGTATAGGGATGGTGCAAAGGAAAAAGCTGTGAAAGCTGCCATGTTGTTTCACTTTTGTACTCCCCTTGGGATGCCTGTAACAGCTGCAGTGTGCCTGGAGCTAAGGGCTTCCTAGTTTTAAAAATCCTAGCCCTCGGCCTAAGCCTACAAGTAACCCTGGGAAGGCAAATCAGCCTGGTGTTAGGCTTCTTGCCAAGAAAAAAGCCGTGAAAGCAGCCATGTTGTGGCACTTCTGCACTCCCTTTGGGATGCCTTTGGCAGATGAAGTAAGCCTGGAACTCAGGGCTTCCTGGTTAAAGAAATCCAAGCCCTAGGTTGAACCCTAACCCTAGGCAGATAAATCAGCCTAGGTATAGGGATGGTGCCAAGGAAAAAGCTGTGAAAGCTGCCATGTTGTTGCACTTTTGTACTCCCCTTGGGATGCCTTGAACAGCTGCAGTGTGCCTGGAGCTAAGGGCTTCCTAGTTTTAAAAATCCTAGCCCTAGGCCTAAGCCTAACAGTAACCCTGGGAAGGCAAATCAGCCTGGTGTTAGGCTTGTTGCCAAGGAAAAAGCCGTGAAAGCAGCCATGTTGTGGCACTTTTGCACTCCCTTTTGGATGCCTTTCACAGCTCCAGTGTGCCTGGAACTCAGGGCTTCCTGATTTTAAAAATCCTAGCCCTAGGCCGAACCTCAACCCTAAGACGAGAAAGGCAAATCAGCCAGGAATTAGGCATGTCCCCAAGGAAAAAGCTGTGGAGGCAGGCATGTTGTGGTACTTTTGCGCTCTTCTTGGGTAGTCCTTCGCAGCTGCTGTGTTCTTGGAACTCAGGGCTTTCTGGTTAATAGAACCCTTACCCTAGGCGTAACTCAAACCTTAAGCCTAGGAAGGAAAATCAGCCTATGGTTCGGGATGGTCTCATGGAAATATCAGTGGTGGCAGCCAAGTTGCGTCACTTTTGCGCTCCCCTTGGGATGCCTTTCGCAGCTGCAGTGTGCCTGGAGCCCAGGGCTTCCTGGTTTTAAAAGTCCTAGGCCTAAGCCTAACAGTAACCCTAGGAAGGTAAATCAGCCGGATATTAGGGTTCCTCCTAAGGGAAAAGCCGTGAAAGCAGCCATGTTGTGGCACTTCTGCACTCCCTTTGGGATGCCTTTGGCAGATGAAGTAAGCCTGGAACTCAGGGCTTCCTGGTTAAAGAAATCCAAGCCCTAGGCTGAACCCTAACCCTAACCCTAGGCAGATAAATCAGCCTAGGTATAGGGATGGTGCCAAGGAAAAAGCTGTGAAAGCTGCCATGTTGTTGCACTTTTGTACTCCCCTTGGGATGCCTTGAACAGCTGCAGTGTGCCTGGAGCTAAGGGCTTCCTAGTGTTAAAAATCCTAGCCCTAGGCCTAAGCCTAACAGTAACCCTGGGAAGGCAAATCAGCCTGGTGTTAGGCTTCTTGCCAAGGAAAAAGCCGTGAAAGCAGCCATGTTGTGGCACTTTTGCACTCCCTTTTGGATGCCTTTCACAGCTCCAGTGTGCCTGGAACTCAGGGCTTCCTCATTTATAAATCCTAGCCCTAGGCCGAACCTCAACCCTAAGACGAGAAAGGCAAATCAGCCAGGAATTAGGCATGTCCCCAAGGAAAAAGCTGTGGAGGCAGGCATGTTGTGCTACTTTTGCGCTCTTCTTGGGTAGTCCTTCGCAGCTGCTGTGTTCTTGGAACTCAGGGCTTTCTGGTTAATAGAACCCTTACCCTAGGCGTAACTCAAACCTTAAGCCTAGGAAGGAAAATCAGCCTATGGTTCGGGATGGTCTCATGGAAATATCAGTGGTGGCAGCCAAGTTGCGTCACTTTTGCGCTCCCCTTGGGATGCCTTTCGCAGCTGCAGTGTGCCTGGAGCCCAGGGCTTCCTGGTTTTAAAAGTCCTAGGCCTAAGCCTAACAGTAACCCTAGGAAGGTAAATCAGCCGGATATTAGGGTTCGTCCTAAGGGAAAAGCCGTGAAAGCAGCCATGTTGTGGCACTTCTGCACTCCCTTTGGGATGCCTTTGGCAGATGAAGTAAGCCTGGAACTCAGGGCTTCCTGGTTAAAGAAATCCAAGCCCTAGGTTGAACCCTAACCCTAGGCAGATAAATCAGCCTAGGTATAGGGATGGTGCCAAGGAAAAAGCTGTGAAAGCTGCCATGTTGTTGCACTTTTGTACTCCCCTTGGGATGCCTTGAACAGCTGCAGTGTGCCTGGAGCTAAGGGCTTCCTAGTTTTAAAAATCCTAGCCCTAGGCCTAAGCCTAACAGTAACCCTGGGAAGGCAAATCAGCCTGGTGTTAGGCTTCTTGCCAAGGAAAAAGCCGTGAAAGCAGCCATGTTGTGGCACTTTTGCACTCCCTTTTGGATGCCTTTCACAGCTCCAGTGTGCCTGGAACTCAGGGCTTCCTGATTTTAAAAATCCTAGCCCTAGGCCGAACCTCAACCCTAAGACGAGAAAGGCAAATCAGCCAGGAATTAGGCATGTCCCCAAGGAAAAAGCTGTGGAGGCAGGCATGTTGTGGTACTTTTGCGCTCTTCTTGGGTAGTCCTTCGCAGCTGCTGTGTTCTTGGAACTCAGGGCTTTCTGGTTAATAGAACGCTTACCCTAGGCGTAATTCAAACCTTAACCCTAGGAAGGAAAATCAGCCTATGGTTCGGGATGGTCTCATGGAAATATCAGTGGTGGCAGCCAAGTTGCATCACTTTTGCGCTCCCCTTGGGATGCCTTTCGCAGCTGCAGTGTGCCTGGAGCCCAGGGCTTCCTGGTTTTAAAAGTCCTAGGCCTAAGCCTAACAGTAACCCTAGGAAGGTAAATCAGCCGGGTATTAGGGTTCGTCCTAAGGGAAAAGCCGTGAAAGCAGCCATGTTGTGGCACTTCTGCACTCCCTTTGGGATGCCTTTGGCAGATGAAGTAAGCCTGGAACTCAGGGCTTCCTGGTTAAAAAAATCCAAGCCCTAGGTTGAACCCTAACCCTAGGCAGATAAATCAGCCTAGGTATAGGGATGGTGCAAAGGAAAAAGCTGTGAAAGCTGCCATGTTGTTTCACTTTTGTACTCCCCTTGGGATGCCTGTAACAGCTGCAGTGTGCCTGGAGCTAAGGGCTTCCTAGTTTTAAAAATCCTAGCCCTCGGCCTAAGCCTACAAGTAACCCTGGGAAGGCAAATCAGCCTGGTGTTAGGCTTCTTGCCAAGAAAAAAGCCGTGAAAGCAGCCATGTTGTGGCACTTCTGCACTCCCTTTGGGATGCCTTTGGCAGATGAAGTAAGCCTGGAACTCAGGGCTTCCTGGTTAAAGAAATCCAAGCCCTAGGTTGAACCCTAACCCTAGGCAGATAAATCAGCCTAGGTATAGGGATGGTGCCAAGGAAAAAGCTGTGAAAGCTGCCATGTTGTTGCACTTTTGTACTCCCCTTGGGATGCCTTGAACAGCTGCAGTGTGCCTGGAGCTAAGGGCTTCCTAGTTTTAAAAATCCTAGCCCTAGGCCTAAGCCTAACAGTAACCCTGGGAAGGCAAATCAGCCTGGTGTTAGGCTTGTTGCCAAGGAAAAAGCCGTGAAAGCAGCCATGTTGTGGCACTTTTGCACTCCCTTTTGGATGCCTTTCACAGCTCCAGTGTGCCTGGAACTCAGGGCTTCCTGATTTTAAAAATCCTAGCCCTAGGCCGAACCTCAACCCTAAGACGAGAAAGGCAAATCAGCCAGGAATTAGGCATGTCCCCAAGGAAAAAGCTGTGGAGGCAGGCATGTTGTGGTACTTTTGCGCTCTTCTTGGGTAGTCCTTCGCAGCTGCTGTGTTCTTGGAACTCAGGGCTTTCTGGTTAATAGAACCCTTACCCTAGGCGTAACTCAAACCTTAAGCCTAGGAAGGAAAATCAGCCTATGGTTCGGGATGGTCTCATGGAAATATCAGTGGTGGCAGCCAAGTTGCGTCACTTTTGCGCTCCCCTTGGGATGCCTTTCGCAGCTGCAGTGTGCCTGGAGCCCAGGGCTTCCTGGTTTTAAAAGTCCTAGGCCTAAGCCTAACAGTAACCCTAGGAAGGTAAATCAGCCGGATATTAGGGTTCGTCCTAAGGGAAAAGCCGTGAAAGCAGCCATGTTGTGGCACTTCTGCACTCCCTTTGGGATGCCTTTGGCAGATGAAGTAAGCCTGGAACTCAGGGCTTCCTGGTTAAAGAAATCCAAGCCCTAGGTTGAACCCTAACCCTAGGCAGATAAATCAGCCTAGGTATAGGGATGGTGCCAAGGAAAAAGCTGTGAAAGCTGCCATGTTGTTGCACTTTTGTACTCCCCTTGGGATGCCTTGAACAGCTGCAGTGTGCCTGGAGCTAAGGGCTTCCTAGTTTTAAAAATCCTAGCCCTAGGCCTAAGCCTAACAGTAACCCTGGGAAGGCAAATCAGCCTGGTGTTAGGCTTCTTGCCAAGGAAAAAGCCGTGAAAGCAGCCATGTTGTGGCACTTTTGCACTCCCTTTTGGATGCCTTTCACAGCTCCAGTGTGCCTGGAACTCAGGGCTTCCTGATTTTAAAAATCCTAGCCCTAGGCCGAACCTCAACCCTAAGACGAGAAAGGCAAATCAGCCAGGAATTAGGCATGTCCCCAAGGAAAAAGCTGTGGAGGCAGGCATGTTGTGGTACTTTTGCGCTCTTCTTGGGTAGTCCTTCGCAGCTGCTGTGTTCTTGGAACTCAGGGCTTTCTGGTTAATAGAACCCTTACCCTAGGCGTAACTCAAACCTTAAGCCTAGGAAGGAAAATCAGCCTATGGTTCGGGATGGTCTCATGGAAATATCAGTGGTGGCAGCCAAGTTGCGTCACTTTTGCGCTCCCCTTGGGATGCCTTTCGCAGCTGCAGTGTGCCTGGAGCCCAGGGCTTCCTGGTTTTAAAAGTCCTAGGCCTAAGCCTAACAGTAACCCTAGGAAGGTAAATCAGCCGGATATTAGGGTTCGTCCTAAGGGAAAAGCCGTGAAAGCAGCCATGTTGTGGCACTTCTGCACTCCCTTTGGGATGCCTTTGGCAGATGAAGTAAGCCTGGAACTCAGGGCTTCCTGGTTAAAGAAATCCAAGCCCTAGGCTGAACCCTAACCCTAACCCTAGGCAGATAAATCAGCCTAGGTATAGGGATGGTGCCAAGGAAAAAGCTGTGAAAGCTGCCATGTTGTTGCACTTTTGTACTCCCCTTGGGATGCCTTGAACAGCTGCAGTGTGCCTGGAGCTAAGGGCTTCCTAGTGTTAAAAATCCTAGCCCTAGGCCTAAGCCTAACAGTAACCCTGGGAAGGGAAATCAGCCTGGTGTTAGGCTTCTTGCCAAGGAAAAAGCCGTGAAAGCAGCCATGTTGTGGCACTTCTGCACTCCCTTTGGGATGCCTTTGGCAGATGAAGTAAGCCTGGAACTCAGGGCTTCCTGGTTAAAGAAATCCAAGCCCTAGGTTGAACCCTAACCCTAACCCTAGGCAGATAAATCAGCCTAGGTATAGGGATGGTGCCAAGGAAAAAGCTGTGAAAGCTGCCATGTTGTTGCACTTTTGTACTCCCCTTGGGATGCCTTGAACAGCTGCAGTGTGCCTGGAGCTAAGGGCTTCCTAGTTTTAAAAATCCTAGCCCTAGGCCTAAGCCTAACAGTAACCCTGGGAAGGGACATCAACCTGGTGTTAGGCTTCTTGCCAAGGAAAAAGCCGTGAAAGCAGCCATGTTGTGGTACTTCTGCACTCCCTTTGGGATGCCTTTGGCAGATGAAGTAAGCCTGGAACTCAGGGCTTCCTGGTTAAAGAAATCCAAGCCCTAGGTTGAACCCTAACCCTAACCCTAGGCAGATAATCAGCCTAGGTATAGGGATGGTGCCAAGGAAAAAGCTGTGAAAGCTGCCATGTTGTTGCACTTTTGTACTCCTCTTGGGATGCCTTGAACAGCTGCAGTGTGCCTGGAGCTAAGGGCTTCCTAGTTTTAAAAATCCTAGCCCTAGGCCTAAGCCTAACAGTAACCCTGGGAAGGCAAATCAGCCTGGTGTTAGGCTTCTTGCCAAGGAAAAAGCCGTGAAAGCAGCCATGGTGTGGCACTTTTGCACTCCCTTTTGGATGCCTTTCACAGCTCCAGTGTGCCTGGAACTCAGGGCTTCCTCATTTATAAATCCTAGCCCTAGGCCGAACCTCAACCCTAAGACGAGAAAGGCAAATCAGCCAGGAATTAGGCATGTCCCCAAGGAAAAAGCTGTGGAGGCAGGCATGTTGTGGTACTTTTGCGCTCTTCTTGGCTAGTCCTTCGCAGCTGCTGTGTTCTTGGAACTCAGGGCTTTCTGGTTAATAGAACCCTTACCCTAGGCGTAACTCAAACCTTAAGCCTAGGAAGGAAAATCAGCCTATGGTTCGGGATGGTCTCATGGAAATATCAGTGGTGGCAGCCAAGTTGCGTCACTTTTGCGCTCCCCTTGGGATGCCTTTCGCAGCTGCAGTGTGCCTGGAGCCCAGGGCTTCCTGGTTTTAAAAGTCCTAGGCCTAAGCCTAACAGTAACCCTAGGAAGGTAAATCAGCCGGGTATTAGGGTTCCTCCTAAGGGAAAAGCCGTGAAAGCAGCCATGTTGTGGCACTTCTGCACTCCCTTTGGGATGCCTTTGGCAGATGAAGTAAGCCTGGAACTCAGGGCTTCCTGGTTAAAGAAATCCAAGCCCTAGGTTGAACCCTAACCCTAGGCAGATAAATCAGCCTAGGTATAGGGATGGTGCCAAGGAAAAAGCTGTGAAAGCTGCCATGTTGTTGCACTTTTGTACTCCTCTTGGGATGCCTTGAACAGCTGCAGTGTGCCTGGAGCTAAGGGCTTCCTAGTTTTAAAAATCCTAGCCCTAGGCCTAAGCCTAACAGTAACCCTGGGAAGGCAAATCAGCCTGGTGTTAGGCTTCTTGCCAAGGAAAAAGCCGTGAAAGCAGCCATGTTGTGGCACTTTTGCACTCCCTTTTGGATGCCTTTCACAGCTCCAGTGTGCCTGGAACTCAGGGCTTCCTCATTTATAAATCCTAGCCCTCGGCCGAACCTCAACCCTAAGACGAGAAAGGCAAATCAGCCAGGAATTAGGCATGTCCCCAAGGAAAAAGCTGTGGAGGCAGGCATGTTGTGCTACTTTTGCGCTCTTCTTGGGTAGTCCTTCGCAGCTGCTGTGTTCTTGGAACTCAGGGCTTTCTGGTTAATAGAACCCTTACCCTAGGCGTAACTCAAACCTTAAGCCTAGGAAGGAAAATCAGCCTATGGTTCGGGATGGTCTCATGGAAATATCAGTGGTGGCAGCCAAGTTGCGTCACTTTTGCGCTCCCCTTGGGATGCCTTTCGCAGCTGCAGTGTGCCTGGAGCCCAGGGCTTCCTGGTTTTAAAAGTCCTAGGCCTAAGCCTAACAGTAACCCTAGGAAGGTAAATCAGCCGGGTATTAGGGTTCCTCCTAAGGGAAAAGCCGTGAAAGCAGCCATGTTGTGGCACTTCTGCACTCCCTTTGGGATGCCTTTGGCAGATGAAGTAAGCCTGGAACTCAGGGCTTCCTGGTTAAAGAAATCCAAGCCCTAGGTTGAACCCTAACCCTAGGCAGATAAATCAGCCTAGGTATAGGGATGGTGCCAAGGAAAAAGCTGTGAAAGCTGCCATGTTGTTGCACTTTTGTACTCCCCTTGGGATGCCTTGAACAGCTGCAGTGTGCCTGGAGCTAAGGGCTTCCTAGTTTTAAAAATCCTAGCCCTAGGCCTAAGCCTAACAGTAACCCTGGGAAGGCAAATCAGCCTGGTGTTAGGCTTCTTGCCAAGGAAAAAGCCGTGAAAGCAGCCATGTTGTGGCACTTTTGCACTCCCTTTTGGATGCCTTTCACAGCTCCAGTGTGCCTGGAACTCAGGGCTTCCTGATTTTAATAATCCTAGCCCTAGGCCGAACCTCAACCCTAAGACGAGAAAGGCAAATCAGCCAGGAATTAGGCATGTCCCCAAGGAAAAAGCTGTGGAGGCAGGCATGTTGTGGTACTTTTGCGCTCTTCTTGGGTAGTCCTTCGCAGCTGCTGTGTTCTTGGAACTCAGGGCTTTCTGGTTAATAGAACGCTTACCCTAGGCGTAATTCAAACCTTAACCCTAGGAAGGAAAATCAGCCTATGGTTCGGGATGGTCTCATGGAAATATCAGTGGTGGCAGCCAAGTTGCATCACTTTTGCGCTCCCCTTGGGATGCCTTTCGCAGCTGCAGTGTGCCTGGAGCCCAGGGCTTCCTGGTTTTAAAAGTCCTAGGCCTAAGCCTAACAGTAACCCTAGGAAGGTAAATCAGCCGGGTATTAGGGTTCTTCCTAAGGGAAAAGCCGTGAAAGCAGCCATGTTGTGGCACTTCTGCACTCCCTTTGGGATGCCTTTGGCAGATGAAGTAAGCCTGGAACCCAGGGCTTCCTGGTTAAAAAAATCCAAGCCCTAGGTTGAACCCTAACCCTAGGCAGATAAATCAGCCTAGGTATAGGGATGGTGCAAAGGAAAAAGCTGTGAAAGCTGCCATGTTGTTTCACTTTTGTACTCCCCTTGGGATGCCTTGAACAGCTGCAGTGTGCCTGGAGCTAAGGGCTTCCTAGTTTTAAAAACCCTAGCCCTCGGCCTAAGCCTACAAGTAACCCTGGGAAGGCAAATCAGCCTGGTGTTAGGCTTCTTGCCAAGAAAAAAGCCGTGAAAGCAGCCATGTTGTGGCACTTCTGCACTCCCTTTGGGATGCCTTTGGCAGATGAAGTAAGCCTGGAACTCAGGGCTTCCTGGTTAAAGAAATCCTAGCCCTAGGTTGAACCCTAACCCTAGGCAGATAAATCAGCCTAGGTATAGGGATGGTGCCAAGGAAAAAGCTGTGAAAGCTGCCATGTTGTTGCACTTTTGTACTCCCCTTGGGATGCCTTGAACAGCTGCAGTGTGCCTGGAGCTAAGGGCTTCCTAGTTTTAAAAATCCTAGCCCTAGGCCTAAGCCTAACAGTAACCCTGGGAAGGCAAATCAGCCTGGTGTTAGGCTTCTTGCCAAGGAAAAAGCCGTGAAAGCAGCCATGTTGTGGCACTTTTGCACTCCCTTTTGGATGCCTTTCACAGCTCCAGTGTGCCTGGAACTCAGGGCTTCCTGATTTTAAAAATCCTAGCCCTAGGCCGAACCTCAACCCTAAGACGAGAAAGGCAAATCAGCCAGGAATTAGGCATGTCCCCAAGGAAAAAGCTGTGGAGGCAGGCATGTTGTGGTACTTTTGCGCTCTTCTTGGGTAGTCCTTCGCAGCTGCTGTGTTCTTGGAACTCAGGGCTTTCTGGTTAATAGAACCCTTACCCTAGGCGTAACTCAAACCTTAAGCCTAGGAAGGAAAATCAGCCTATGGTTCGGGATGGTGTCATGGAAATATCAGTGGTGGCAGCCAAGTTGCGTCACTTTTGCGCTCCCCTTGGGATGCCTTTCGCAGCTGCAGTGTGCCTGGAGCCCAGGGCTTCCTGGTTTTAAAAGTCCGAGGCCTAAGCCTAACAGTAACCCTAGGAAGGTAAATCAGCCGGGTATTAGGGTTCCTCCTAAGGGAAAAGCCGTGAAAGCAGCCATGTTGTGGCACTTCTGCACTCCCTTTGGGATGCCTTTGGCAGATGAAGTAAGCCTGGAACTCAGGGCTTCCTGGTTAAAGAAATCCAAGCCTTAGGCTGAACCCTAACCCTAACCCTAGGCAGATAAATCAGCCTAGGTATAGGGATGGTGCCAAGGAAAAAGCTGTGAAAGCTGCCATGTTGTTGCACTTTTGTACTCCCCTTGGGATGCCTTGAACAGCTGCAGTGTGCCTGGAGCTAAGGGCTTCCTAGTGTTAAAAATCCTAGCCCTAGGCCTAAGCCTAACAGTAACCCTGGGAAGGGAAATCAGCCTGGTGTTAGGATTCTTGCCAAGGAAAAAGCCGTGAAAGCAGCCATGTTGTGGCACTTCTGCACTCCCTTTGGGATGCCTTTGGCAGATGAAGTAAGCCTGGAACTCAGGGCTTCCTGGTTAAAGAAATCCAAGCCCTAGGTTTAACCCTAACCCTAACCCTAGGGAGATAAATCAGCCTAGGTATAGGGATGGTGCCAAGGAAAAAGCTGTGAAAGCTGCCATGTTGTTGCACTTTTGTACTCCCCTTGGGATGCCTTGAACAGCTGCAGTGTGCCTGGAGCTAAGGGCTTCCTAGTTTTAAAAATCCTAGCCCTAGGCCTAAGCCTAACAGTAACCCTGGGAAGGCAAATCAGCCTGGTGTTAGGCTTCTTGCCAAGGAAAAAGCCGTGAAAGCAGCCATGTTGTGGTACTTCTGCACTCCCTTTGGGATGCCTTTGGCAGATGAAGTAAGCCTGGAACTCAGGTCTTCCTGGTTAAAGAAATCCAAGCCCTAGGTTGTACCCTAACCCTAACCCTAGGCAGATAAATCAGCCTAGGTATAGGGATGGTGCCAAGGAAAAAGCTGTGAAAGCTGCCATGTTGTTGCACTTTTGTACTCCCCTTGGGATGCCTTGAACAGCTGCAGTGTGCCTGGAGCTAAGGGCTTCCTAGTTTTAAAAATCCTAGCCCTAGGCCTAAGCCTAACAGTAACCCTGGGAAGGCAAATCAGCCTGGTGTTAGGCTTCTTGCCAAGGAAAAAGCCGTGAAAGCAGCCATGTTGTGGCACTTTTGCACTCCCTTTTGGATGCCTTTCACAGCTCCAGTGTGCCTGGAACTCAGGGCTTCCTCATTTATAAATCCTAGCCCTAGGCCGAACCTCAACCCTAAGACGAGAAAGGCAAATCAGCCAGGAATTAGGCATGTCCCCAAGGAAAAAGCTGTGGAGGCAGGCATGTTGTGGTACTTTTGCGCTCTTCTTGGGTAGTCCTTCGCAGCTGCTGTGTTCTTGGAACTCAGGGCTTTCTGGTAAATAGAACGCTTACCCTAGGCGTAACTCAAACCTTAAGCCTAGGAAGGAAAATCAGCCTATGGTTCGGGATGGTCTCATGGAAATATCAGTGGTGGCAGCCAAGTTGCGTCACTTTTGCGCTCCCCTTGGGATGCCTTTCGCAGCTGCAGTGTGCCTGGAGCCCATGGCTTCCTGGTTTTAAAAGTCCTAGGCCTAAGCCTAACAGTAACCCTAGGAAGGTAAATCAGCCGGGTATTAGGGTTCTTCCTAAGGGAAAAGCCGTGAAAGCAGCCATGTTGTGGCACTTCTGCACTCCCTTTGGGATGCCTTTGGCAGATGAAGTAAGCCTGGAACTCAGGGCTTCCTGGTTAAAGAAATCCAAGCCCTAGGCTGAACCCTAACCCTAACCCTAGGCAGATAAATCAGCCTAGGTATAGGGATGGTGCCAAGGAAAAAGCTGTGAAAGCTGCCATGTTGTTTCACTTTTGTACTCCCCTTGGGATGCCTTGAACAGCTGCAGTGTGCCTGGAGCTAAGGGCTTCCTAGTTTTAAAAATCCTAGCCCTAGGCCTAAGCCTAACAGTAACCCTGGGAAGGGACATCAACCTGGTGTTAGGCTTCTTGACAAGGAAAAAGCCGTGAAAGCAGCCATGTTGTGGCACTTCTGCACTCCCTTTGGGATGCCTTTGGCAGATGAAGTAAGCCTGGAACTCAGGGCTTCCTGGTTAAAGAAATCCAAGCCCTAGGCTGAACCCTAACCCTAACCCTAGGCAGATAAATCAGCCTAGGTATAGGGATGGTGCCAAGGAAAAAGCTGTGAAAGCTGCCATGTTGTTGCACTTTTGTACTCCCCTTGGGATGCCTTGAACAGCTGCAGTGTGCCTGGAGCTAAGGGCTTCCTAGTGTTAAAAATCCTAGCCCTAGGCCTAAGCCTAACAGTAACCCTGGGAAGGGAAATCAGCCTGGTGTTAGGCTTCTTGCCAAGGAAAAAGCCGTGAAAGCAGCCATGTTGTGGCACTTCTGCACTCCCTTTGGGATGCCTTTGGCAGATGAAGTAAGCCTGGAACTCAGGGCTTCCTGGTTAAAGAAATCCAAGCCCTAGGTTGAACCCTAACCCTAACCCTAGGGAGATAAATCAGCCTAGGTATAGGGATGTTGCCAAGGAAAAAGCTGTGAAAGCTGCCATGTTGTTGCACTTTTGTACTCCCCTTGGGATGCCTTGAACAGCTGCAGTGTGCCTGGAGCTAAGGGCTTCCTAGTTTTAAAAATCCTAGCCCTAGGCCTAAGCCTAACAGTAACCCTGGGAAGGCAAATCAGCCTGGTGTTAGGCTTCTTGCCAAGGAAAAAGCCGTGAAAGCAGCCATGTTGTGGCACTTTTGCACTCCCTTTTGGATGCCTTTCACAGCTCCAGTGTGCCTGGAACTCAGGGCTTCCTCATTTATAAATCCTAGCCCTAGGCCGAACCTCAACCCTAAGACGAGAAAGGCAAATCAGCCAGGAATTAGGCATGTCCCCAAGGAAAAAGCTGTGGAGGCAGGCATGTTGTGCTACTCTGGCGCTCTTCTTGGGTAGTCCTTCGCAGCTGCTGTGTTCTTGGAACTCAGGGCTTTCTGGTTAATAGAACGCTTACCCTAGGCGTAACTCAAACCTTAAGCCTAGGAAGGAAAATCAGCCTATGGTTCGGGATGGTCTCATGGAAATATCAGTGGTGGCAGCCAAGTTGCGTCACTTTTGCGCTCCCCTTGGGATGCCTTTCGCAGCTGCAGTGTGCCTGGAGCCCAGGGCTTCCTGGTTTTAAAAGTCCTAGGCCTAAGCCTAACAGTAACCCTAGGATGTAAATCAGCCGGATATTAGGGTTCGTCCTAAGGGAAAAGCCGTGAAAGCAGCCATGTTGTGGCACTTCTGCACTCCCTTTGGGATGACTTTGGCAGATGAAGTAAGCCTGGAACTCAGGGCTTCCTGGTTAAAGAAATCCAAGCCCTAGGCTGAACCCTAACCCTAGGCAGATAAATCAGCCTAGGTATAGGGATGGTGCCAAGGAAAAAGCTGTGAAAGCTAGCATGTTGTTGCACTTTTGTACTCCCCTTGGGATGCCTTGAACAGCTGCAGTGTGCCTGGAGCTAAGGGCTTCCTAGTTTTAAAAATCCTAGCCCTAGGCCTAAGCCTAACAGTAACCCTGGGAAGGCAAATCAGCCTGGTGTTAGGCTTCTTGCCAAGGAAAAAGCCGTGAAAGCAGCCATGTTGTGGCACTTTTGCACTCCCTTTTGGATGCCTTTCACAGCTCCAGTGTGCCTGGAACTCAGGGCTTCCTGATTTTAAAAATCCTAGCCCTAGGCCGAACCTCAACCCTAAGACGAGAAAGGCAAATCAGCCAGGAATTAGGCATGTCCCCAAGGAAAAAGCTGTGGAGGCAGGCATGTTGTGGTACTTTTGCGCTCTTCTTGGCTAGTCCTTCGCAGCTGCTGTGTTCTTGGAACTCAGGGCTTTCTGGTTAATAGAACGCTTACCCTAGGCGTAATTCAAACCTTAACCCTAGGAAGGAAAATCAGCCTATGGTTCGGGATGGTCTCATGGAAATATCAGTGGTGGCAGCCAAGTTGCATCACTTTTGCGCTCCCCTTGGGATGCCTTTCGCAGCTGCAGTGTGCCTGGAGCCCAGGGCTTCCTGGTTTTAAAAGTCCTAGGCCTAAGCCTAACAGTAACCCTAGGAAGGTAAATCAGCCGGATATTAGGGTTCGTCCTAAGGGAAAAGCCGTGAAAGCAGCCATGTTGTGGCACTTCTGCACTCCCTTTGGGATGCCTTTGGCAGATGAAGTAAGCCTGGAACTCAGGGCTTCCTGGTTAAAAAAATCCAAGCCCTAGGTTGAACCCTAACCCTAGGCAGATAAATCAGCCTAGGTATAGGGATGGTGCCAAGGAAAAAGCTGTGAAAGCTGCCATGTTGTTTCACTTTTGTACTCCCCTTGGGATGCCTTGAACAGCTGCAGTGTGCCTGGAGCTAAGGGCTTCCTAGTTTTAAAAACCCTAGCCCTCGGCCTAAGCCTACAAGTAACCCTGGGAAGGCAAATCAGCCTGGTGTTAGGCTTCTTGCCAAGGAAAAAGCCGTGAAAGCAGCCATGTTGTGGCACTTCTGCACTCCCTTTGGGATGCCTTTGGCAGATGAAGTAAGCCTGGAACTCAGGGCTTCCTGGTTAAAGAAATCCAAGCCCTAGGTTGAACCCTAACCCTAGGCAGATAAATCAGCCTAGGTATAGGGATGGTGCCAAGGAAAAAGCTGTGAAAGCTGCCATGTTGTTGCACTTTTGTACTCCCCTTGGGATGCCTTGAACAGCTGCAGTGTGCCTGGAGCTAAGGGCTTCCTAGTTTTAAAAATCCTAGCCCTAGGCCTAAGCCTAACAGTAACCCTGGGAAGGCAAATCAGCCTGGTGTTAGGCTTCTTGCCAAGGAAAAAGCCGTGAAAGCAGCCATGTTGTGGCACTTTTGCACTCCCTTTTGGATGCCTTTCACAGCTCCAGTGTGCCTGGAACTCAGGGCTTCCTGATTTTAAAAATCCTAGCCCTAGGCCGAACCTCAACCCTAAGACGAGAAAGGCAAATCAGCCAGGAATTAGGCATGTCCCCAAGGAAAAAGCTGTGGAGGCAGGCATGTTCTGGTACTTTTGCGCTCTTCTTGGGTAGTCCTTCGCAGCTGCTGTGTTCTTGGAACTCAGGGCTTTCTGGTTAATAGAACCCTTACCCTAGGCGTAACTCAAACCTTAACCCTAGGAAGGAAAATCAGCCTATGGTTCGGGATGGTCTCATGGAAATATCAGTGGTGGCAGCCAAGTTGCGTCACTTTTGCGCTCCCCTTGGGATGCCTTTCGCAGCTGCAGTGTGCCTGGAGCCCAGGGCTTCCTGGTTTTAAAAGTCCTAGGCCTAAGCCTAACAGTAACCCTAGGAAGGTAAATCAGCCGGATATTAGGGTTCCTCCTAAGGGAAAAGCCGTGAAAGCAGCCATGTTGTGGCACTTCTGCACTCCCTTTGGGATGCCTTTGGCAGATGAAGTAAGCCTGGAACTCAGGGCTTCCTGGTTAAAGAAATCCAAGCCCTAGGCTGAACCCTAACCCTAACCCTAGGCAGATAAATCAGCCTAGGTATAGGGATGGTGCCAAGGAAAAAGCTGTGAAAGCTGCCATGTTGTTGCACTTTTGTACTCCCCTTGGGATGCCTTGAACAGCTGCAGTGTGCCTGGAGCTAAGGGCTTCCTAGTTTTAAAAATCCTAGCCCTAGGCCTAAGCCTAACAGTAACCCTGGGAAGGCAAATCAGCCTGGTGTTAGGCTTCTTGCCAAGGAAAAAGCCGTGAAAGCAGCCATGTTGTGGCACTTTTGCACTCCCTTTTGGATGCCTTTCACAGCTCCAGTGTGCCTGGAACTCAGGGCTTCCTGATTTTAAAAATCCTAGCCCTAGGCCGAACCTCAACCCTAAGACGAGAAAGGCAAATCAGCCAGGAATTAGGCATGTCCCCAAGGAAAAAGCTGTGGAGGCAGGCATGTTCTGGTACTTTTGCGCTCTTCTTGGGTAGTCCTTCGCAGCTGCTGTGTTCTTGGAACTCAGGGCTTTCTGGTTAATAGAACCCTTACCCTAGGCGTAACTCAAACCTTAACCCTAGGAAGGAAAATCAGCCTATGGTTCGGGATGGTCTCATGGAAATATCAGTGGTGGCAGCCAAGTTGCGTCACTTTTGCGCTCCCCTTGGGATGCCTTTCGCAGCTGCAGTGTGCCTGGAGCCCAGGGCTTCCTGGTTTTAAAAGTCCTAGGCCTAAGCCTAACAGTAACCCTAGGAAGGTAAATCAGCCGGATATTAGGGTTCCTCCTAAGGGAAAAGCCGTGAAAGCAGCCATGTTGTGGCACTTCTGCACTCCCTTTGGGATGCCTTTGGCAGATGAAGTAAGCCTGGAACTCAGGGCTTCCTGGTTAAAGAAATCCAAGCCCTAGGCTGAACCCTAACCCTAACCCTAGGCAGATAAATCAGCCTAGGTATAGGGATGGTGCCAAGGAAAAAGCTGTGAAAGCTGCCATGTTGTTGCACTTTTGTACTCCCCTTGGGATGCCTTGAACAGCTGCAGTGTGCCTGGAGCTAAGGGCTTCCTAGTGTTAAAAATCCTAGCCCTAGGCCTAAGCCTAACAGTAACCCTGGGAAGGGAAATCAGCCTGGTGTTAGGCTTCTTGCCAAGGAAAAAGCCGTGAAAGCAGCCATGTTGTGGCACTTCTGCACTCCCTTTGGGATGCCTTTGGCAGATGAAGTAAGCCTGGAACTCAGGGCTTCCTGGTTAAAGAAATCCAAGCCCTAGGTTGAACCCTAACCCTAACCCTAGGGAGATAAATCAGCCTAGGTATAGGGATGGTGCCAAGGAAAAAGCTGTGAAAGCTGCCATGTTGTTGCACTTTTGTACTCCCCTTGGGATGCCTTGAACAGCTGCAGTGTGCCTGGAGCTAAGGGCTTCCTAGTTTTAAAAATCCTAGCCCTAGGCCTAAGCCTAACAGTAACCCTGGGAAGGCAAATCAGCCTGGTGTTAGGCTTCTTGCCAAGGAAAAAGCCGTGAAAGCAGCCATGTTGTGGTACTTCTGCACTCCCTTTTGGATGCCTTTGGCAGATGAAGTAAGCCTGGAACTCAGGGCTTCCTGGTTAAAGAAATCCAAGCCCTAGGTTGAACCCTAACCCTAACCCTAGGCAGATAAATCAGCCTAGGTATAGGGATGGTGCCAAGGAAAAAGCTGTGAAAGCTGCCATGTTGTTGCACTTTTGTACTCCCCTTGGGATGCCTTGAACAGCTGCAGTGTGCCTGGAGCTAAGGGCTTCCTAGTTTTAAAAATCCTAGCCCTAGGCCTAAGCCTAACAGTAACCCTGGGAAGGCAAATCAGCCTGGTGTTAGGCTTCTTGCCAAGGAAAAAGCCGTGAAAGCAGCCATGTTGTGGCACTTTTGCACTCCCTTTTGGATGCCTTTCACAGCTCCAGTGTGCCTGGAACTCAGGGCTTCCTCATTTATAAATCCTAGCCCTAGGCCGAACCTCAACCCTAAGACGAGAAAGGCAAATCAGCCAGGAATTAGGCATGTCCCCAAGGAAAAAGCTGTGGAGGCAGGCATGTTGTGGTACTTTTGTGCTCTTCTTGGGTAGTCCTTCGCAGCTGCTGTGTTCTTGGAACTCAGGGCTTTCTGGTTAATAGAACGCTTACCCTAGGCGTAACTCAAACCTTAAGCCTAGGAAGGAAAATCAGCCTATGGTTCGGGATGGTCTCATGGAAATATCAGTGGTGGCAGCCAAGTTGCGTCACTTTTGCGCTCCCCTTGGGATGCCTTTCGCAGCTGCAGTGTGCCTGGAGCCCATGGCTTCCTGGTTTTAAAAGTCCTAGGCCTAAGCCTAACAGTAACCCTAGGAAGGTAAATCAGCCGGGTATTAGGGTTCTTCCTAAGGGAAAAGCCGTGAAAGCAGCCATGTTGTGGCACTTCTGCACTCCCTTTGGGATGCCTTTGGCAGATGAAGTAAGCCTGGAACTCAGGGCTTCCTGGTTAAAGAAATCCAAGCCCTAGGCTGAACCCTAACCCTAACCCTAGGCAGATAAATCAGCCTAGGTATAGGGATGGTGCCAAGGAAAAAGCTGTGAAAGCTGCCATGTTGTTGCACTTTTGTACTCCCCTTGGGATGCCTTGAACAGCTGCAGTGTGCCTGGAGCTAAGGGCTTCCTAGTTTTAAAAATCCTAGCCCTAGGCCTAAGCCTAACAGTAACCCTGGGAAGGGACATCAACCTGGTGTTAGGCTTCTTGCCAAGGAAAAAGCCGTGAAAGCAGCCATGTTGTGGCACTTCTGCACTCCCTTTTGGATGCCTTTGGCAGATGAAGTAAGCCTGGAACTCAGGGCTTCCTGGTTAAAGAAATCCAAGCCCTAGGCTGAACCCTAACCCTAACCCTAGGCAGATAAATCAGCCTAGGTATAGGGATGGTGCCAAGGAAAAAGCTGTGAAAGCTGCCATGTTGTTGCACTTTTGTACTCCCCTTGGGATGCCTTGAACAGCTGCAGTGTGCCTGGAGCTCAGGGCTTCCTAGTTTTAAAAATCCTAGCCCTAGGCCTAAGCCTAACAGTAACCCTGGGAAGGCAAATCAGCCTGGTGTTAGGCTTCTTGCCAAGGAAAAAGCCGTGAAAGCAGCCATGTTGTGGCACTTTTGCACTCCCTTTTGGATGCCTTTCACAGCTCCAGTGTGCCTGGAACTCAGGGCTTCCTGATTTTAAAAATCCTAGCCCTAGGCCGAACACACCAACCCTAAGACGAGAAAGGCAAATCAGCCAGGAATTAGGCATGTCCCCAAGGAAAAAGCTGTGGAGGCAGGCATGTTGTGGTACTTTTGCGCTCTTCTTGGGTAGTCCTTCGCAGCTGCTGTGTTCTTGGAACTCAGGGCTTTCTGGTTAATAGAACGCTTACCCTAGGCGTAATTCAAACCTTAAGCCTAGGAAGGAAAATCAGCCTATGGTTCGGGATGCTCTCATGGAAATATCAGTGGTGGCAGCCAAGTTGCGTCACTTTTGCGCTCCCCTTGGGATGCCTTTCGCAGCTGCAGTGTGCCTGGAGCCCAGGGCTTCCTGGTTTTAAAAGTCCTAGGCCTAAGCCTAACAGTAACCCTAGGAAGGTAAATCAGCCGGGTATTAGGGTTCCTCCTAAGGGAAAAGCCGTGAAAGCAGCCATGTTGTGGCACTTCTGCACTCCCTTTGGGATGCCTTTGGCAGATGAAGTAAGCCTGGAACTCAGGGCTTCCTGGTTAAAGAAATCCAAGCCCTAGGCTGAACCCTAACCCAAGGCAGATAAATCAGCCTAGGTATAGGGATGGTGCCAAGGAAAAAGCTGTGAAAGCTGCCATGTTGTTGCACTTTTGTACTCCCCTTGGGATGCCTTGAACAGCTGCAGTGTGCCTGGAGCTAAGGGCTTCCTAGTTTTAAAAATCCTAGCCCTAGGCCTAAGCCTAACAGTAACCCTGGGAAGGCAAATCAGCCTGGTGTTAGGCTTCTTGCCAAGGAAAAATCCGTGAAAGCAGCCATGTTGTGGCACTTTTGCACTCCCTTTTGGATGCCTTTCACAGCTCCAGTGTGCCTGGAACTCAGGGCTTCCTGATTTTAAAAATCCTAGCCCTAGGCCGAACCTCAACCCTAAGACGAGAAAGGCAAATCAGCCAGGAATTAGGCATGTCCCCAAGGAAAAAGCTGTGGAGGCAGGCATGTTGTGGTACTTTTGCGCTCTTCTTGGCTAGTCCTTCGCAGCTGCTGTGTTCTTGGAACTCAGGGCTTTCTGGTTAATAGAACGCTTACCCTAGGCGTAACTCAAACCTTAAGCCTAGGAAGGAAAATCAGCCTATGGTTCGGGATGGTCTCATGGAAATATCAGTGGTGGCAGCCAAGTTGCGTCACTTTTGCGCTCCCCTTGGGATGCCTTTCGCAGCTGCAGTGTGCCTGGAGCCCAGGGCTTCCTGGTTTTAAAAGTCCTAGGCCTAAGCCTAACAGTAACCCTAGGAAGGTAAATCAGCCGGATATTAGGGTTCGTCCTAAGGGAAAAGCCGTGAAAGCAGCCATGTTGTGGCACTTCTGCACTCCCTTTGGGATGCCTTTGGCAGATGAAGTAAGCCTGGAACTCAGGGCTTCCTGGTTAAAGAAATCCAAGCCCTAGGTTGAACCCTAACCCTAGGCAGATAAATCAGCCTAGGTATAGGGATGGTGCCAAGGAAAAAGCTGTGAAAGATGCCATGTTGTTGCACTTTTGTACTCCCCTTGGGATGCCTTGAACAGCTGCAGTGTGCCTGGAGCTAAGGGCTTCCTAGTTTTAAAAACCCTAGCCCTCGGCCTAAGCCTACAAGTAACCCTGGGAAGGCAAATCAGCCTGGTGTTAGGCTTCTTGCCAAGGAAAAAGCCGTGAAAGCAGCCATGTTGTGGCACTTCTGCACTCCCTTTGGGATGCCTTTGGCAGATGAAGTAAGCCTGGAACTCAGGGCTTCCTGGTTAAAGAAATCCAAGCCCTAGGTTGAACCCTAACCCTAGGCAGATAAATCAGCCTAGGTATAGGGATGGTGCCAAGGAAAAAGCTGTGAAAGCTGCCATGTTGTTGCACTTTTGTACTCCCCTTGGGATGCCTTGAACAGCTGCAGTGTGCCTGGAGCTAAGGGCTTCCTAGTTTTAAAAATCCTAGCCCTAGGCCTAAGCCTAACAGTAACCCTGGGAAGGCAAATCAGCCTGGTGTTAGGCTTCTTGCCAAGGAAAAAGCCGTGAAAGCAGCCATGTTGTGGCACTTTTGCACTCCCTTTTGGATGCCTTTCACAGCTCCAGTGTGCCTGGAACTCAGGGCTTCCTGATTTTAAAAATCCTAGCCCTAGGCCGAACACACCAACCCTAAGACGAGAAAGGCAAATCAGCCAGGAATTAGGCATGTCCCCAAGGAAAAAGCTGTGGAGGCAGGCATGTTGTGGTACTTTTGCGCTCTTCTTGGGTAGTCCTTCGCAGCTGCTGTGTTCTTGGAACTCAGGGCTTTCTGGTTAATAGAACGCTTACCCTAGGCGTAATTCAAACCTTAAGCCTAGGAAGGAAAATCAGCCTATGGTTCGGGATGGTCTCATGGAAATATCAGTGGTGGCAGCCAAGTTGCGTCACTTTTGCGCTCCCCTTGGGATGCCTTTCGCAGCTGCAGTGTGCCTGGAGCCCAGGGCTTCCTGGTTTTAAAAGTCCTAGGCCTAAGCCTAACAGTAACCCTAGGAAGGTAAATCAGCCGGATATTAGGGTTCGTCCTAAGGGAAAAGCCGTGAAAGCAACCATGTTGTGGCACTTCTGCACTCCCTTTGGGATGCCTTTGGCAGATGAAGTAAGCCTGGAACTCAGGGCTTCCTGGTTAAAGAAATCCAAGCCCTAGGCTGAACCCTAACCCAAGGCAGATAAATCAGCCTAGGTATAGGGATGGTGCCAAGGAAAAAGCTGTGAAAGCTGCCATGTTGTTGCACTTTTGTACTCCCCTTGGGATGCCTTGAACAGCTGCAGTGTGCCTGGAGCTAAGGGCTTCCTAGTTTTAAAAATCCTAGCCCTAGGCCTAAGCCTAACAGTAACCCTGGGAAGGGACATCAACCTGGTGTTAGGCTTCTTGCCAAGGAAAAAGCCGTGAAAGCAGCCATGTTGTGGCACTTCTGCACTCCCTTTGGGATGCCTTTGGCAGATGAAGTAAGCCTGGAACTCAGGGCTTCCTGGTTAAAGAAATCCAAGCCCTAGGCTGAACCCTAACCCTAACCCTAGGCAGATAAATCAGCCTAGGTATAGGGATGGTGCCAAGGAAAAAGCTGTGAAAGCTGCCATGTTGTTGCACTTTTGTACTCCCCTTGGGATGCCTTGAACAGCTGCAGTGTGCCTGGAGCTAAGGGCTTCCTAGTTTTAAAAATCCTAGCCCTAGGCCTAAGCCTAACAGTAACCCTGGGAAGGCAAATCAGCCTGGTGTTAGGCTTCTTGCCAAGGAAAAAGCCGTGAAAGCAGCCATGTTGTGGCACTTTTGCACTCCCTTTTGGATGCCTTTCACAGCTCCAGTGTGCCTGGAAGTCAGGGCTTCCTGATTTTAAAAATCCTAGCCCTAGGCCGAACCTCAACCCTAAGACGAGAAAGGCAAATCAGCCAGGAATTAGGCATGTCCCCAAGGAAAAAGCTGTGGAGGCAGGCATGTTGTGCTACTTTTGCGCTCTTCTTGGGTAGTCCTTCGCAGCTGCTGTGTTCTTGGAACTCAGGGCTTTCTGGTTAATAGAACGCTTACCCTAGGCGTAACTCAAACCTTAAGCCTAGGAAGGAAAATCAGCCTATGGTTCGGGATGGTCTCATGGAAATATCAGTGGTGGCAGCCAAGTTGCGTCACTTTTGCGCTCCCCTTGGGATGCCTTTCGCAGCTGCAGTGTGCCTGGAGCCCAGGGCTTCCTGGTTTTAAAAGTCCTAGGCCTAAGCCTAACAGTAACCCTAGGAAGGTAAATCAGCCGGATATTAGGGTTCGTCCTAAGGGAAAAGCCGTGAAAGCAGCCATGTTGTGGCACTTCTGCACTCCCTTTGGGATGCCTTTGGCAGATGAAGTAAGCCTGGAACTCAGGGCTTCCTGGTTAAAGAAATCCAAGCCCTAGGTTGAACCCTAACCCTAGGCAGATAAATCAGCCTAGGTATAGGGATGGTGCCAAGGAAAAAGCTGTGAAAGATGCCATGTTGTTGCACTTTTGTACTCCCCTTGGGATGCCTTGAACAGCTGCAGTGTGCCTGGAGCTAAGGGCTTCCTAGTTTTAAAAACCCTAGCCCTCGGCCTAAGCCTACAAGTAACCCTGGGAAGGCAAATCAGCCTGGTGTTAGGCTTCTTGCCAAGGAAAAAGCCGTGAAAGCAGCCATGTTGTGGCACTTCTGCACTCCCTTTGGGATGCCTTTGGCAGATGAAGTAAGCCTGGAACTCAGGGCTTCCTGGTTAAAGAAATCCAAGCCCTAGGTTGAACCCTAACCCTAGGCAGATAAATCAGCCTAGGTATAGGGATGGTGCCAAGGAAAAAGCTGTGAAAGCTGCCATGTTGTTGCACTTTTGTACTCCCCTTGGGATGCCTTGAACAGCTGCAGTGTGCCTGGAGCTAAGGGCTTCCTAGTTTTAAAAATCCTAGCCCTAGGCCTAAGCCTAACAGTAACCCTGGGAAGGCAAATCAGCCTGGTGTTAGGCTTCTTGCCAAGGAAAAAGCCGTGAAAGCAGCCATGTTGTGGCACTTTTGCACTCCCTTTTGGATGCCTTTCACAGCTCCAGTGTGCCTGGAAGTCAGGGCTTCCTGATTTTAAAAATCCTAGCCCTAGGCCGAACCTCAACCCTAAGACGAGAAAGGCAAATCAGCCAGGAATTAGGCATGTCCCCAAGGAAAAAGCTGTGGAGGCAGGCATGTTGTGCTACTTTTGCGCTCTTCTTGGGTAGTCCTTCGCAGCTGCTGTGTTCTTGGAACTCAGGGCTTTCTGGTTAATAGAACGCTTACCCTAGGCGTAACTCAAACCTTAAGCCTAGGAAGGAAAATCAGCCTATGGTTCGGGATGGTCTCATGGAAATATCAGTGGTGGCAGCCAAGTTGCGTCACTTTTGCGCTCCCCTTGGGATGCCTTTCGCAGCTGCAGTGTGCCTGGAGCCCAGGGCTTCCTGGTTTTAAAAGTCCTAGGCCTAAGCCTAACAGTAACCCTAGGAAGGTAAATCAGCCGGATATTAGGGTTCGTCCTAAGGGAAAAGCCGTGAAAGCAGCCATGTTGTGGCACTTCTGCACTCCCTTTGGGATGCCTTTGGCAGATGAAGTAAGCCTGGAACTCAGGGCTTCCTGGTTAAAGAAATCCAAGCCCTAGGCTGAACCCTAACCCTAGGCAGATAAATCAGCCTAGGTATAGGGATGGTGCCAAGGAAAAAGCTGTGAAAGATGCCATGTTGTTGCACTTTTGTACTCCCCTTGGGATGCCTTGAACAGCTGCAGTGTGCCTGGAGCTAAGGGCTTCCTAGTTTTAAAAACCCTAGCCCTCGGCCTAAGCCTACAAGTAACCCTGGGAAGGCAAATCAGCCTGGTGTTAGGCTTCTTGCCAAGGAAAAAGCCGTGAAAGCAGCCATGTTGTGGCACTTCTGCACTCCCTTTGGGATGCCTTTGGCAGATGAAGTAAGCCTGGAACTCAGGGCTTCCTGGTTAAAGAAATCCAAGCCCTAGGTTGAACCCTAACCCTAGGCAGATAAATCAGCCTAGGTATAGGGATGGTGCCAAGGAAAAAGCTGTGAAAGCTGCCATGTTGTTGCACTTTTGTACTCCCCTTGGGATGCCTTGAACAGCTGCAGTGTGCCTGGAGCTAAGGGCTTCCTAGTTTTAAAAATCCTAGCCCTAGGCCTAAGCCTAACAGTAACCCTGGGAAGGCAAATCAGCCTGGTGTTAGGCTTCTTGCCAAGGAAAAAGCCGTGAAAGCAGCCATGTTGTGGCACTTTTGCACTCCCTTTTGGATGCCTTTCACAGCTCCAGTGTGCCTGGAACTCAGGGCTTCCTGATTTTAAAATCCTAGCCCTAGGCCGAACACACCAACCCTAAGACGAGAAAGGAAAATCAGCCAGGAATTAGGCATGTCCCCAAGGAAAAAGCTGTGGAGGCAGGCATGTTGTGGTACTTTTGCGCTCTTCTTGGCTAGTCCTTCGCAGCTGCTGTGTTCTTGGAACTCAGGGCTTTCTGGTTAATAGAACCCTTACCCTAGGCGTAACTCAAACCTTAAGCCTAGGAAGGAAAATCAGCCTATGGTTCGGGATGGTCTCATGGAAATATCAGTGGTGGCAGCCAAGTTGCATCACTTTTGCGCTCCCCTTGGGATGCCTTTCGCAGCTGCAGTGTGCCTGGAGCCCAGGGCTTCCTGGTTTTAAAAGTCCTAGGCCTAAGCCTAACAGTAACCCTAGGAAGGTAAATCAGCCGGATATTAGGGTTCGTCCTAAGGGAAAAGCCGTGAAAGCAGCCATGTTGTGGCACTTCTGCACTCCCTTTGGGATGCCTTTGGCAGATGAAGTAAGCCTGGAACTCAGGGCTTCCTGGTTAAAGAAATCCAAGCCCTAGGTTGAACCCTAACCCTAGGCAGATAAATCAGCCTAGGTATAGGGATGGTGCCAAGGAAAAAGCTGTGAAAGCTGCCATGTTGTTGCACTTTTGTACTCCCCTTGGGATGCCTTGAACAGCTGCAGTGTGCCTGGAGCTAAGGGCTTCCTAGTTTTAAAAACCCTAGCCCTCGGCCTAAGCCTAACAGTAACCCTGGGAAGGCAAATCAGCCTGGTGTTAGGCTTCTTGCCAAGGAAAAAGCCGTGAAAGCAGCCATGTTGTGGCACTTCTGCACTCCCTTTGGGATGCCTTTGGCAGATGAAGTAAGCCTGGAACTCAGGGCTTCCTGGTTAAAGAAATCCAAGCCCTAGGTTGAACCCTAACCCTAGGCAGATAAATCAGCCTAGGTATAGGGATGGTGCCAAGGAAAAAGCTGTGAAAGCTGCCATGTTGTTGCACTTTTGTACTCCCCTTGGGATGCCTTGAACAGCTGCAGTGTGCCTGGAGCTAAGGGCTTCCTAGTTTTAAAAATCCTAGCCCTAGGCCGAAGCCTAACTGTAACCCTGGGAAGGCAAATCAGCCTGGTGTTAGGCTTCTTGCCAAGGAAAAAGCCGTGAAAGCAGCCATGTTGTGGCACTTTTGCACTCCCTTTTGGATGCCTTTCACAGCTCCAGTGTGCCTGGAAGTCAGGGCTTCCTGATTTTAAAAATCCTAGCCCTAGGCCGAACCTCAACCCTAAGACGAGAAAGGCAAATCAGCCAGGAATTAGGCATGTCCCCAAGGAAAAAGCTGTGGAGGCAGGCATGTTGTGCTACTTTTGCGCTCTTCTTGGGTAGTCCTTCGCAGCTGCTGTGTTCTTGGAACTCAGGGCTTTCTGGTTAATAGAACCCTTACCCTAGGCGTAACTCAAACCTTAAGCCTAGGAAGGAAAATCAGCCTATGGTTCGGGATGGTCTCATGGAAATATCAGTGGTGGCAGCCAAGTTGCGTCACTTTTGCGCTCCCCTTGGGATGCCTTTCGCAGCTGCAGTGTGCCTGGAGCCCAGGGCTTCCTGGTTTTAAAAGTCCTAGGCCTAAGCCTAACAGTAACCCTAGGAAGGTAAATCAGCCGGATATTAGGGTTCCTCCTAAGGGAAAAGCCGTGAAAGCAGCCATGTTGTGGCACTTCTGCACTCCCTTTGGGATGCCTTTGGCAGATGAAGTAAGCCTGGAACTCAGGGCTTCCTGGTTAAAGAAATCCAAGCCCTAGGCTGAACCCTAACCCTAACCCTAGGCAGATAAATCAGCCTAGGTATAGGGATGGTGCCAAGGAAAAAGCTGTGAAAGCTGCCATGTTGTTGCACTTTTGTACTCCCCTTGGGATGCCTTGAACAGCTGCAGTGTGCCTGGAGCTAAGGGCTTCCTAGTGTTAAAAATCCTAGCCCTAGGCCTAAGCCTAACAGTAACCCTGGGAAGGGAAATCAGCCTGGTGTTAGGCTTCTTGCCAAGGAAAAAGCCGTGAAAGCAGCCATGTTGTGGCACTTCTGCACTCCCTTTGGGATGCCTTTGGCAGATGAAGTAAGCCTGGAACTCAGGGCTTCCTGGTTAAAGAAATCCAAGCCCTAGGTTGAACCCTAACCCTAACCCTAGGCAGATAAATCAGCCTAGGTATAGGGATGGTGCCAAGGAAAAAGCTGTGAAAGCTGCCATGTTGTTGCACTTTTGTACTCCCCTTGGGATGCCTTGAACAGCTGCAGTGTGCCTGGAGCTAAGGGCTTCCTAGTTTTAAAAATCCTAGCCCTAGGCCTAAGCCTAACAGTAACCCTGGGAAGGCAAATCAGCCTGGTGTTAGGCTTCTTGCCAAGGAAAAAGCCGTGAAAGCAGCCATGTTGTGGCACTTTTGCACTCCCTTTTGGATGCCTTTCACAGCTCCAGTGTGCCTGGAACTCAGGGCTTCCTCATTTATAAATCCTAGCCCTAGGCCGAACCTCAACCCTAAGACGAGAAAGGCAAATCAGCCAGGAATTAGGCATGTCCCCAAGGAAAAAGCTGTGGAGGCAGGCATGTTGTGGTACTTTTGTGCTCTTCTTGGGTAGTCCTTCGCAGCTGCTGTGTTCTTGGAACTCAGGGCTTTCTGGTAAATAGAACGCTTACCCTAGGCGTAACTCAAACCTTAAGCCTAGGAAGGAAAATCAGCCTATGGTTCGGGATGCTCTCATGGAAATATCAGTGGTGGCAGCCAAGTTGCGTCACTTTTGCGCTCCCCTTGGGATGCCTTTCGCAGCTGCAGTGTGCCTGGAGCCCATGGCTTCCTGGTTTTAAAAGTCCTAGGCCTAAGCCTAACAGTAACCCTAGGAAGGTAAATCAGCCGGGTATTAGGGTTCTTCCTAAGGGAAAAGCCGTGAAAGCAGCCATGTTGTGGCACTTCTGCACTCCCTTTGGGATGCCTTTGGCAGATGAAGTAAGCCTGGAACTCAGGGCTTCCTGGTTAAAGAAATCCAAGCCCTAGGCTGAACCCTAACCCTAACCCTAGGCAGATAAATCAGCCTAGGTATAGGGATGGTGCCAAGGAAAAAGCTGTGAAAGCTGCCATGTTGTTTCACTTTTGTACTCCCCTTGGGATGCCTTGAACAGCTGCAGTGTGCCTGGAGCTAAGGGCTTCCTAGTTTTAAAAATCCTAGCCCTAGGCCTAAGCCTACAAGTAACCCTGGGAAGGGACATCAACCTGGTGTTAGGCTTCTTGCCAAGGAAAAAGCCGTGAAAGCAGCCATGTTGTGGCACTTCTGCACTCCCTTTTGGATGCCTTTGGCAGATGAAGTAAGCCTGGAACTCAGGGCTTCCTGGTTAAAGAAATCCAAGCCCTAGGCTGAACCCTAACCCTAACCCTAGGCAGATAAATCAGCCTAGGTATAGGGATGGTGCCAAGGAAAAAGCTGTGAAAGCTGCCATGTTGTTGCACTTTTGTACTCCCCTTGGGATGCCTTGAACAGCTGCAGTGTGCCTGGAGCTCAGGGCTTCCTAGTTTTAAAAATCCTAGCCCTAGGCCTAAGCCTAACAGTAACCCTGGGAAGGCAAATCAGCCTGGTGTTAGGCTTCTTGCCAAGGAAAAAGCCGTGAAAGCAGCCATGTTGTGGCACTTTTGCACTCCCTTTTGGATGCCTTTCACAGCTCCAGTGTGCCTGGAACTCAGGGCTTCCTGATTTTAAAAATCCTAGCCCTAGGCCGAACACACCAACCCTAAGACGAGAAAGGCAAATCAGCCAGGAATTAGGCATGTCCCCAAGGAAAAAGCTGTGGAGGCAGGCATGTTGTGGTACTTTTGCGCTCTTCTTGGGTAGTCCTTCGCAGCTGCTGTGTTCTTGGAACTCAGGGCTTTCTGGTTAATAGAACACTTACCCTAGGCGTAATTCAAACCTTAAGCCTAGGAAGGAAAATCAGCCTATGGTTCGGGATGGTCTCATGGAAATATCAGTGGTGGCAGCCAAGTTGCGTCACTTTTGCGCTCCCCTTGGGATGCCTTTCGCAGCTGCAGTGTGCCTGGAGCCCAGGGCTTCCTGGTTTTAAAAGTCCTAGGCCTAAGCCTAACAGTAACCCTAGGAAGGTAAATCAGCCGGATATTAGGGTTCGTCCTAAGGGAAAAGCCGTGAAAGCAGCCATGTTGTGGCACTTCTGCACTCCCTTTGGGATGCCTTTGGCAGATGAAGTAAGCCTGGAACTCAGGGCTTCCTGGTTAAAGAAATCCAAGCCCTAGGCTGAACCCTAACCCAAGGCAGATAAATCAGCCTAGGTATAGGGATGGTGCCAAGGAAAAAGCTGTGAAAGCTGCCATGTTGTTGCACTTTTGTACTCCCCTTGGGATGCCTTGAACAGCTGCAGTGTGCCTGGAGCTAAGGGCTTCCTAGTTTTAAAAATCCTAGCCCTAGGCCTAAGCCTAACAGTAACCCTGGGAAGGGACATCAACCTGGTGTTAGGCTTCTTGACAAGGAAAAAGCCGTGAAAGCAGCCATGTTGTGGCACTTCTGCACTCCCTTTGGGATGCCTTTGGCAGATGAAGTAAGCCTGGAACTCAGGGCTTCCTGGTTAAAGAAATCCAAGCCCTAGGCTGAACCCTAACCCTAACCCTAGGCAGATAAATCAGCCTAGGTATAGGGATGGTGCCAAGGAAAAAGCTGTGAAAGCTGCCATGTTGTTGCACTTTTGTACTCCCCTTGGGATGCCTTGAACAGCTGCAGTGTGCCTGGAGCTAAGGGCTTCCTAGTTTTAAAAATCCTAGCCCTAGGCCTAAGCCTAACAATAACCCTGGGAAGGCAAATCAGCGTGGTGTTAGGCTTCTTGCCAAGGAAAAAGCCGTGAAAGCAGCCATGTTGTGGCACTTTTGCACTCCCTTTTGGATGCCTTTCACAGCTCCAGTGTGCCTGGAACTCAGGGCTTCCTGATTTTAAAAATCCTAGCCCTAGGCCGAACACACCAACCCTAAGACGAGAAAGGAAAATCAGCCAGGAATTAGGCATGTCCCCAAGGAAAAAGCTGTGGAGGCAGGCATGTTGTGGTACTTTTGCGCTCTTCTTGGCTAGTCCTTCGCAGCTGCTGTGTTCTTGGAACTCAGGGCTTTCTGGTTAATAGAACCCTTACCCTAGGCGTAACTCAAACCTTAAGCCTAGGAAGGAAAATCAGCCTATGGTTCGGGATGGTCTCATGGAAATATCAGTGGTGGCAGCCAAGTTGCGTCACTTTTGCGCTCCCCTTGGGATGCCTTTCGCAGCTGCAGTGTGCCTGGAGCCCAGGGCTTCCTGGTTTTAAAAGTCCTAGGCCTAAGCCTAACAGTAACCCTAGGAAGTTAAATCAGCCGGGTATTAGGGTTCCTCCTAAGGGAAAAGCCGTGAAAGCAGCCATGTTGTGGCACTTCTGCACTCCCTTTGGGATGCCTTTGGCAGATGAAGTAAGCCTGGAACTCAGGGCTTCCTGGTTAAAGAAATCCAAGCCCTAGGTTGAACCCTAACCCTAGGGAGATAAATCAGCCTAGGTATAGGGATGGTGCCAAGGAAAAAGATGTGAAAGCTGCCATGTTGTTGCACTTTTGTACTCCCCTTGGGATGCCTTGAACAGCTGCAGTGTGCCTGGAGCTAAGGGCTTCCTAGTTTTAAAAATCCTAGCCCTAGGCCTAAGCCTAACAGTAACCCTGGGAAGGCAAATCAGCCTGGTGTTAGGCTTCTTGCCAAGGAAAAAGCCGTGAAAGCAGCCATGTTGTGGCACTTTTGCACTCCCTTTTGGATGCCTTTCACAGCTCCAGTGTGCCTGGAAGTCAGGGCTTCCTGATTTTAAAAATCCTAGCCCTAGGCCGAACCTCAACCCTAAGACGAGAAAGGCAAATCAGCCAGGTATTAGGCATGTCCCCAAGGAAAAAGCTGTGGAGGCAGGCATGTTGTGGTACTTTTGCGCTCTTCTTGGGTAGTCCTTCGCAGCTGCTGTGTTCTTGGAACTCAGGGCTTTCTGGTTAATAGAACGCTTACCCTAGGCGTAACTCAAACCTTAAGCCTAGGAAGGAAAATCAGCCTATGGTTCGGGATGGTCTCATGGAAATATCAGTGGTGGCAGCCAAGTTGCGTCACTTTTGCGCTCCCCTTGGGATGCCTTTCGCAGCTGCAGTGTGCCTGGAGCCCAGGGCTTCCTGGTTTTAAAAGTCCTAGGCCTAAGCCTAACAGTAACCCTAGGAAGGTAAATCAGCCGGATATTAGGGTTCGTCCTAAGGGAAAAGCCGTGAAAGCAGCCATGTTGTGGCACTTCTGCACTCCCTTTGGGATGCCTTTGGCAGATGAAGTAAGCCTGGAACTCAGGGCTTCCTGGTTAAAGAAATCCAAGCCCTAGGCTGAACCCTAACCCTAACCCTAGGCAGATAAATCAGCCTAGGTATAGGGATGGTGCCAAGGAAAAAGCTGTGAAAGCTGCCATGTTGTTGCACTTTTGTACTCCCCTTGGGATGCCTTGAACAGCTGCAGTGTGCCTGGAGCTAAGGGCTTCCTAGTGTTAAAAATCCTAGCCCTAGGCCTAAGCCTAACAGTAACCCTGGGAAGGGAAATCAGCCTGGTGTTAGGCTTCTTGCCAAGGAAAAAGCCGTGAAAGCAGCCATGTTGTGGCACTTCTGCACTCCCTTTGGGATGCCTTTGGCAGATGAAGTAAGCCTGGAACTCAGGGCTTCCTGGTTAAAGAAATCCAAGCCCTAGGTTGAACCCTAACCCTAGGCAGATAAATCAGCCTAGGTATAGGGATGGTGCCAAGGAAAAAGCTGTGAAAGCTGCCATGTTGTTGCACTTTTGTACTCCCCTTGGGATGCCTTGAACAGCTGCAGTGTGCCTGGAGCCCAGGGCTTCCTAGTTTTAAAAATCCTAGCCCTAGGCCTAAGCCTAACAGTAACCCTGGGAAGGGAAATCAACCTGGTTTTAGGCTTCTTGACAAGGAAAAAGCCGTGAAAGCAGCCATGTTGTGGTACTTCTGCACTCCCTTTGGGATGCCTTTGGCAGATGAAGTAAGCCTGGAACTCAGGGCTTCCTGGTTAAAGAAATCCAAGCCCTAGGTTGAACCCTAACCCTAACCCTAGGCAGATAATCAGCCTAGGTATAGGGATGGTGCCAAGGAAAAAGCTGTGAAAGCTGCCATGTTGTTGCACTTTTGTACTCCTCTTGGGATGCCTTGAACAGCTGCAGTGTGCCTGGAGCTAAGGGCTTCCTAGTTTTAAAAATCCTAGCCCTAGGCCTAAGCCTAACAGTAACCCTGGGAAGGCAAATCAGCCTGGTGTTAGGCTTCTTGCCAAGGAAAAAGCCGTGAAAGCAGCCATGTTGTGGCACTTTTGCACTCCCTTTTGGATGCCTTTCACAGCTCCAGTGTGCCTGGAACTCAGGGCTTCCTCATTTATAAATCCTAGCCCTCGGCCGAACCTCAACCCTAAGACGAGAAAGGCAAATCAGCCAGGAATTAGGCATGTCCCCAAGGAAAAAGCCATTGAGGCAGGCATGTTGTGGTACTTTTGCGCTCTTCTTGGCTAGTCCTTCGCAGCTGCTGTGTTCTTGGAACTCAGGGCTTTCTGGTTAATAGAACCCTTACCCTAGGCGTAACTCAAACCTTAAGCCTAGGAAGGAAAATCAGCCTATGGTTCGGGATGGTCTCATGGAAATATCAGTGGTGGCAGCCAAGTTGCGTCACTTTTGCGCTCCCCTTGGGATGCCTTTCGCAGCTGCAGTGTGCCTGGAGCCCAGGGCTTCCTGGTTTTAAAAGTCCTAGGCCTAAGCCTAACAGTAACCCTAGGAAGGTAAATCAGCCGGGTATTAGGGTTCCTCCTAAGGGAAAAGCCGTGAAAGCAGCCATGTTGTGGCACTTCTGCACTCCCTTTGGGATGCCTTTGGCAGATGAAGTAAGCCTGGAACTCAGGGCTTCCTGGTTAAAGAAATCCAAGCCCTAGGTTGAACCCTAACCCTAGGCAGATAAATCAGCCTAGGTATAGGGATGGTGCCAAGGAAAAAGCTGTGAAAGCTGCCATGTTGTTGCACTTTTGTACTCCTCTTGGGATGCCTTGAACAGCTGCAGTGTGCCTGGAGCTAAGGGCTTCCTAGTTTTAAAAATCCTAGCCCTAGGCCTAAGCCTAACAGTAACCCTGGGAAGGCAAATCAGCCTGGTGTTAGGCTTCTTGCCAAGGAAAAAGCCGTGAAAGCAGCCATGTTGTGGCACTTTTGCACTCCCTTTTGGATGCCTTTCACAGCTCCAGTGTGCCTGGAACTCAGGGCTTCCTCATTTATAAATCCTAGCCCTCGGCCGAACCTCAACCCTAAGACGAGAAAGGCAAATCAGCCAGGAATTAGGCATGTCCCCAAGGAAAAAGCTGTGGAGGCAGGCATGTTGTGCTACTTTTGCGCTCTTCTTGGGTAGTCCTTCGCAGCTGCTGTGTTCTTGGAACTCAGGGCTTTCTGGTTAATAGAACACTTACCCTAGGCGTAATTCAAACCTTAAGCCTAGGAAGGAAAATCAGCCTATGGTTCGGGATGGTCTCATGGAAATATCAGTGGTGGCAGCCAAGTTGCGTCACTTTTGCGCTCCCCTTGGGATGCCTTTCGCAGCTGCAGTGTGCCTGGAGCCCAGGGCTTCCTGGTTTTAAAAGTCCTAGGCCTAAGCCTAACAGTAACCCTAGGAAGGTAAATCAGCCGGATATTAGGGTTCGTCCTAAGGGAAAAGCCGTGAAAGCAGCCATGTTGTGGCACTTCTGCACTCCCTTTGGGATGCCTTTGGCAGATGAAGTAAGCCTGGAACTCAGGGCTTCCTGGTTAAAGAAATCCAAGCCCTAGGCTGAACCCTAACCCAAGGCAGATAAATCAGCCTAGGTATAGGGATGGTGCCAAGGAAAAAGCTGTGAAAGCTGCCATGTTGTTGCACTTTTGTACTCCCCTTGGGATGCCTTGAACAGCTGCAGTGTGCCTGGAGCTAAGGGCTTCCTAGTTTTAAAAATCCTAGCCCTAGGCCTAAGCCTAACAGTAACCCTGGGAAGGGACATCAACCTGGTGTTAGGCTTCTTGACAAGGAAAAAGCCGTGAAAGCAGCCATGTTGTGGCACTTCTGCACTCCCTTTGGGATGCCTTTGGCAGATGAAGTAAGCCTGGAACTCAGGGCTTCCTGGTTAAAGAAATCCAAGCCCTAGGCTGAACCCTAACCCTAACCCTAGGCAGATAAATCAGCCTAGGTATAGGGATGGTGCCAAGGAAAAAGCTGTGAAAGCTGCCATGTTGTTGCACTTTTGTACTCCCCTTGGGATGCCTTGAACAGCTGCAGTGTGCCTGGAGCTAAGGGCTTCCTAGTTTTAAAAATCCTAGCCCTAGGCCTAAGCCTAACAATAACCCTGGGAAGGCAAATCAGCGTGGTGTTAGGCTTCTTGCCAAGGAAAAAGCCGTGAAAGCAGCCATGTTGTGGCACTTTTGCACTCCCTTTTGGATGCCTTTCACAGCTCCAGTGTGCCTGGAACTCAGGGCTTCCTGATTTTAAAAATCCTAGCCCTAGGCCGAACACACCAACCCTAAGACGAGAAAGGAAAATCAGCCAGGAATTAGGCATGTCCCCAAGGAAAAAGCTGTGGAGGCAGGCATGTTGTGGTACTTTTGCGCTCTTCTTGGCTAGTCCTTCGCAGCTGCTGTGTTCTTGGAACTCAGGGCTTTCTGGTTAATAGAACCCTTACCCTAGGCGTAACTCAAACCTTAAGCCTAGGAAGGAAAATCAGCCTATGGTTCGGGATGGTCTCATGGAAATATCAGTGGTGGCAGCCAAGTTGCGTCACTTTTGCGCTCCCCTTGGGATGCCTTTCGCAGCTGCAGTGTGCCTGGAGCCCAGGGCTTCCTGGTTTTAAAAGTCCTAGGCCTAAGCCTAACAGTAACCCTAGGAAGTTAAATCAGCCGGGTATTAGGGTTCCTCCTAAGGGAAAAGCCGTGAAAGCAGCCATGTTGTGGCACTTCTGCACTCCCTTTGGGATGCCTTTGGCAGATGAAGTAAGCCTGGAACTCAGGGCTTCCTGGTTAAAGAAATCCAAGCCCTAGGTTGAACCCTAACCCTAGGGAGATAAATCAGCCTAGGTATAGGGATGGTGCCAAGGAAAAAGATGTGAAAGCTGCCATGTTGTTGCACTTTTGTACTCCCCTTGGGATGCCTTGAACAGCTGCAGTGTGCCTGGAGCTAAGGGCTTCCTAGTTTTAAAAATCCTAGCCCTAGGCCTAAGCCTAACAGTAACCCTGGGAAGGCAAATCAGCCTGGTGTTAGGCTTCTTGCCAAGGAAAAAGCCGTGAAAGCAGCCATGTTGTGGCACTTTTGCACTCCCTTTTGGATGCCTTTCACAGCTCCAGTGTGCCTGGAAGTCAGGGCTTCCTGATTTTAAAAATCCTAGCCCTAGGCCGAACCTCAACCCTAAGACGAGAAAGGCAAATCAGCCAGGTATTAGGCATGTCCCCAAGGAAAAAGCTGTGGAGGCAGGCATGTTGTGGTACTTTTGCGCTCTTCTTGGGTAGTCCTTCGCAGCTGCTGTGTTCTTGGAACTCAGGGCTTTCTGGTTAATAGAACGCTTACCCTAGGCGTAACTCAAACCTTAAGCCTAGGAAGGAAAATCAGCCTATGGTTCGGGATGGTCTCATGGAAATATCAGTGGTGGCAGCCAAGTTGCGTCACTTTTGCGCTCCCCTTGGGATGCCTTTCGCAGCTGCAGTGTGCCTGGAGCCCAGGGCTTCCTGGTTTTAAAAGTCCTAGGCCTAAGCCTAACAGTAACCCTAGGAAGGTAAATCAGCCGGATATTAGGGTTCGTCCTAAGGGAAAAGCCGTGAAAGCAGCCATGTTGTGGCACTTCTGCACTCCCTTTGGGATGCCTTTGGCAGATGAAGTAAGCCTGGAACTCAGGGCTTCCTGGTTAAAGAAATCCAAGCCCTAGGCTGAACCCTAACCCTAACCCTAGGCAGATAAATCAGCCTAGGTATAGGGATGGTGCCAAGGAAAAAGCTGTGAAAGCTGCCATGTTGTTGCACTTTTGTACTCCCCTTGGGATGCCTTGAACAGCTGCAGTGTGCCTGGAGCTAAGGGCTTCCTAGTGTTAAAAATCCTAGCCCTAGGCCTAAGCCTAACAGTAACCCTGGGAAGGGAAATCAGCCTGGTGTTAGGCTTCTTGCCAAGGAAAAAGCCGTGAAAGCAGCCATGTTGTGGCACTTCTGCACTCCCTTTGGGATGCCTTTGGCAGATGAAGTAAGCCTGGAACTCAGGGCTTCCTGGTTAAAGAAATCCAAGCCCTAGGTTGAACCCTAACCCTAGGCAGATAAATCAGCCTAGGTATAGGGATGGTGCCAAGGAAAAAGCTGTGAAAGCTGCCATGTTGTTGCACTTTTGTACTCCCCTTGGGATGCCTTGAACAGCTGCAGTGTGCCTGGAGCCCAGGGCTTCCTAGTTTTAAAAATCCTAGCCCTAGGCCTAAGCCTAACAGTAACCCTGGGAAGGGAAATCAACCTGGTTTTAGGCTTCTTGACAAGGAAAAAGCCGTGAAAGCAGCCATGTTGTGGTACTTCTGCACTCCCTTTGGGATGCCTTTGGCAGATGAAGTAAGCCTGGAACTCAGGGCTTCCTGGTTAAAGAAATCCAAGCCCTAGGTTGAACCCTAACCCTAACCCTAGGCAGATAATCAGCCTAGGTATAGGGATGGTGCCAAGGAAAAAGCTGTGAAAGCTGCCATGTTGTTGCACTTTTGTACTCCTCTTGGGATGCCTTGAACAGCTGCAGTGTGCCTGGAGCTAAGGGCTTCCTAGTTTTAAAAATCCTAGCCCTAGGCCTAAGCCTAACAGTAACCCTGGGAAGGCAAATCAGCCTGGTGTTAGGCTTCTTGCCAAGGAAAAAGCCGTGAAAGCAGCCATGTTGTGGCACTTTTGCACTCCCTTTTGGATGCCTTTCACAGCTCCAGTGTGCCTGGAACTCAGGGCTTCCTCATT
Source organism: Ammospiza caudacuta (assembly GCF_027887145.1). Taxonomy (NCBI): domain Eukaryota; kingdom Metazoa; phylum Chordata; class Aves; order Passeriformes; family Passerellidae; genus Ammospiza; species Ammospiza caudacuta. The sequence goes on from NC_080619.1 coordinate 1,059,202, forward strand.
TATAAATCCTAGCCCTCGGCCGAACCTCAACCCTAAGACGAGAAAGGCAAATCAGCCAGGAATTAGGCATGTCCCCAAGGAAAAAGCCATTGAGGCAGGCATGTTGTGGTACTTTTGCGCTCTTCTTGGCTAGTCCTTCGCAGCTGCTGTGTTCTTGGAACTCAGGGCTTTCTGGTTAATAGAACCCTTACCCTAGGCGTAACTCAAACCTTAAGCCTAGGAAGGAAAATCAGCCTATGGTTCGGGATGGTCTCATGGAAATATCAGTGGTGGCAGCCAAGTTGCGTCACTTTTGCGCTCCCCTTGGGATGCCTTTCGCAGCTGCAGTGTGCCTGGAGCCCAGGGCTTCCTGGTTTTAAAAGTCCTAGGCCTAAGCCTAACAGTAACCCTAGGAAGGTAAATCAGCCGGGTATTAGGGTTCCTCCTAAGGGAAAAGCCGTGAAAGCAGCCATGTTGTGGCACTTCTGCACTCCCTTTGGGATGCCTTTGGCAGATGAAGTAAGCCTGGAACTCAGGGCTTCCTGGTTAAAGAAATCCAAGCCCTAGGTTGAACCCTAACCCTAGGCAGATAAATCAGCCTAGGTATAGGGATGGTGCCAAGGAAAAAGCTGTGAAAGCTGCCATGTTGTTGCACTTTTGTACTCCTCTTGGGATGCCTTGAACAGCTGCAGTGTGCCTGGAGCTAAGGGCTTCCTAGTTTTAAAAATCCTAGCCCTAGGCCTAAGCCTAACAGTAACCCTGGGAAGGCAAATCAGCCTGGTGTTAGGCTTCTTGCCAAGGAAAAAGCCGTGAAAGCAGCCATGTTGTGGCACTTTTGCACTCCCTTTTGGATGCCTTTCACAGCTCCAGTGTGCCTGGAACTCAGGGCTTCCTCATTTATAAATCCTAGCCCTCGGCCGAACCTCAACCCTAAGACGAGAAAGGCAAATCAGCCAGGAATTAGGCATGTCCCCAAGGAAAAAGCTGTGGAGGCAGGCATGTTGTGCTACTTTTGCGCTCTTCTTGGGTAGTCCTTCGCAGCTGCTGTGTTCTTGGAACTCAGGGCTTTCTGGTTAATAGAACCCTTACCCTAGGCGTAACTCAAACCTTAAGCCTAGGAAGGAAAATCAGCCTATGGTTCGGGATGGTCTCATGGAAATATCAGTGGTGGCAGCCAAGTTGCGTCACTTTTGCGCTCCCCTTGGGATGCCTTTCGCAGCTGCAGTGTGCCTGGAGCCCAGGGCTTCCTGGTTTTAAAAGTCCTAGGCCTAAGCCTAACAGTAACCCTAGGAAGGTAAATCAGCCGGGTATTAGGGTTCCTCCTAAGGGAAAAGCCGTGAAAGCAGCCATGTTGTGGCACTTCTGCACTCCCTTTGGGATGCCTTTGGCAGATGAAGTAAGCCTGGAACTCAGGGCTTCCTGGTTAAAGAAATCCAAGCCCTAGGTTGAACCCTAACCCTAGGCAGATAAATCAGCCTAGGTATAGGGATGGTGCCAAGGAAAAAGCTGTGAAAGCTGCCATGTTGTTGCACTTTTGTACTCCCCTTGGGATGCCTTGAACAGCTGCAGTGTGCCTGGAGCTAAGGGCTTCCTAGTTTTAAAAATCCTAGCCCTAGGCCTAAGCCTAACAGTAACCCTGGGAAGGCAAATCAGCCTGGTGTTAGGCTTCTTGCCAAGGAAAAAGCCGTGAAAGCAGCCATGTTGTGGCACTTTTGCACTCCCTTTTGGATGCCTTTCACAGCTCCAGTGTGCCTGGAACTCAGGGCTTCCTGATTTTAATAATCCTAGCCCTAGGCCGAACCTCAACCCTAAGACGAGAAAGGCAAATCAGCCAGGAATTAGGCATGTCCCCAAGGAAAAAGCTGTGGAGGCAGGCATGTTGTGGTACTTTTGCGCTCTTCTTGGGTAGTCCTTCGCAGCTGCTGTGTTCTTGGAACTCAGGGCTTTCTGGTTAATAGAACGCTTACCCTAGGCGTAATTCAAACCTTAACCCTAGGAAGGAAAATCAGCCTATGGTTCGGGATGGTCTCATGGAAATATCAGTGGTGGCAGCCAAGTTGCATCACTTTTGCGCTCCCCTTGGGATGCCTTTCGCAGCTGCAGTGTGCCTGGAGCCCAGGGCTTCCTGGTTTTAAAAGTCCTAGGCCTAAGCCTAACAGTAACCCTAGGAAGGTAAATCAGCCGGGTATTAGGGTTCTTCCTAAGGGAAAAGCCGTGAAAGCAGCCATGTTGTGGCACTTCTGCACTCCCTTTGGGATGCCTTTGGCAGATGAAGTAAGCCTGGAACTCAGGGCTTCCTGGTTAAAAAAATCCAAGCCCTAGGTTGAACCCTAACCCTAGGCAGATAAATCAGCCTAGGTATAGGGATGGTGCAAAGGAAAAAGCTGTGAAAGCTGCCATGTTGTTTCACTTTTGTACTCCCCTTGGGATGCCTTGAACAGCTGCAGTGTGCCTGGAGCTAAGGGCTTCCTAGTTTTAAAAACCCTAGCCCTCGGCCTAAGCCTACAAGTAACCCTGGGAAGGCAAATCAGCCTGGTGTTAGGCTTCTTGCCAAGGAAAAAGCCGTGAAAGCAGCCATGTTGTGGCACTTCTGCACTCCCTTTGGGATGCCTTTGGCAGATGAAGTAAGCCTGGAACTCAGGGCTTCCTGGTTAAAGAAATCCAAGCCCTAGGTTGAACCCTAACCCTAGGCAGATAAATCAGCCTAGGTATAGGGATGGTGCCAAGGAAAAAGCTGTGAAAGCTGCCATGTTGTTGCACTTTTGTACTCCCCTTGGGATGCCTTGAACAGCTGCAGTGTGCCTGGAGCTAAGGGCTTCCTAGTTTTAAAAATCCTAGCCCTAGGCCTAAGCCTAACAGTAACCCTGGGAAGGCAAATCAGCCTGGTGTTAGGCTTCTTGCCAAGGAAAAAGCCGTGAAAGCAGCCATGTTGTGGCACTTTTGCACTCCCTTTTGGATGCCTTTCACAGCTCCAGTGTGCCTGGAACTCAGGGCTTCCTGATTTTAAAAATCCTAGCCCTAGGCCGAACCTCAACCCTAAGACGAGAAAGGCAAATCAGCCAGGAATTAGGCATGTCCCCAAGGAAAAAGCTGTGGAGGCAGGCATGTTCTGGTACTTTTGCGCTCTTCTTGGGTAGTCCTTCGCAGCTGCTGTGTTCTTGGAACTCAGGGCTTTCTGGTTAATAGAACCCTTACCCTAGGCGTAACTCAAACCTTAAGCCTAGGAAGGAAAATCAGCCTATGGTTCGGGATGGTCTCATGGAAATATCAGTGGTGGCAGCCAAGTTGCGTCACTTTTGCGCTCCCCTTGGGATGCCTTTCGCAGCTGCAGTGTGCCTGGAGCCCAGGGCTTCCTGGTTTTAAAAGTCCGAGGCCTAAGCCTAACAGTAACCCTGGGAAGGTAAATCAGCCGGGTATTAGGGTTCCTCCTAAGGGAAAAGCCGTGAAAGCAGCCATGTTGTGGCACTTCTGCACTCCCTTTGGGATGCCTTTGGCAGATGAAGTAAGCCTGGAACTCAGGGCTTCCTGGTTAAAGAAATCCAAGCCTTAGGCTGAACCCTAACCCTAACCCTAGGCAGATAAATCAGCCTAGGTATAGGGATGGTGCCAAGGAAAAAGCTGTGAAAGCTGCCATGTTGTTGCACTTTTGTACTCCCCTTGGGATGCCTTGAACAGCTGCAGTGTGCCTGGAGCTAAGGGCTTCCTAGTGTTAAAAATCCTAGCCCTAGGCCTAAGCCTAACAGTAACCCTGGGAAGGGAAATCAGCCTGGTGTTAGGATTCTTGCCAAGGAAAAAGCCGTGAAAGCAGCCATGTTGTGGCACTTCTGCACTCCCTTTGGGATGCCTTTGGCAGATGAAGTAAGCCTGGAACTCAGGGCTTCCTGGTTAAAGAAATCCAAGCCCTAGGTTGAACCCTAACCCTAACCCTAGGGAGATAAATCAGCCTAGGTATAGGGATGGTGCCAAGGAAAAAGCTGTGAAAGCTGCCATGTTGTTGCACTTTTGTACTCCCCTTGGGATGCCTTGAACAGCTGCAGTGTGCCTGGAGCTAAGGGCTTCCTAGTTTTAAAAATCCTAGCCCTAGGCCTAAGCCTAACAGTAACCCTGGGAAGGGACATCAGCCTGGTGTTAGGCTTCTTGCCAAGGAAAAAGCCGTGAAAGCAGCCATGTTGTGGTACTTCTGCACTCCCTTTGGGATGCCTTTGGCAGATGAAGTAAGCCTGGAACTCAGGGCTTCCTGGTTAAAGAAATCCAAGCCCTAGGTTGAACCCTAACCCTAACCCTAGGCAGATAAATCAGCCTAGGTATAGGGATGGTGCCAAGGAAAAAGCTGTGAAAGCTGCCATGTTGTTGCACTTTTGTACTCCCCTTGGGATGCCTTGAACAGCTGCAGTGTGCCTGGAGCTAAGGGCTTCCTAGTTTTAAAAATCCTAGCCCTAGGCCTAAGCCTAACAGTAACCCTGGGAAGGCAAATCAGCCTGGTGTTAGGCTTCTTGCCAAGGAAAAAGCCGTGAAAGCAGCCATGTTGTGGCACTTTTGCACTCCCTTTTGGATGCCTTTCACAGCTCCAGTGTGCCTGGAACTCAGGGCTTCCTCATTTATAAATCCTAGCCCTAGGCCGAACCTCAACCCTAAGACGAGAAAGGCAAATCAGCCAGGAATTAGGCATGTCCCCAAGGAAAAAGCTGTGGAGGCAGGCATGTTGTGGTACTTTTGCGCTCTTCTTGGCTAGTCCTTCGCAGCTGCTGTGTTCTTGGAACTCAGGGCTTTCTGGTAAATAGAACGCTTACCCTAGGCGTAACTCAAACCTTAAGCCTAGGAAGGAAAATCAGCCTATGGTTCGGGATGGTCTCATGGAAATATCAGTGGTGGCAGCCAAGTTGCGTCACTTTTGCGCTCCCCTTGGGATGCCTTTCGCAGCTGCAGTGTGCCTGGAGCCCATGGCTTCCTGGTTTTAAAAGTCCTAGGCCTAAGCCTAACAGTAACCCTAGGAAGGTAAATCAGCCGGGTATTAGGGTTCTTCCTAAGGGAAAAGCCGTGAAAGCAGCCATGTTGTGGCACTTCTGCACTCCCTTTGGGATGCCTTTGGCAGATGAAGTAAGCCTGGAACTCAGGGCTTCCTGGTTAAAGAAATCCAAGCCCTAGGCTGAACCCTAACCCTAACCCTAGGCAGATAAATCAGCCTAGGTATAGGGATGGTGCCAAGGAAAAAGCTGTGAAAGCTGCCATGTTGTTGCACTTTTGTACTCCCCTTGGGATGCCTTGAACAGCTGCAGTGTGCCTGGAGCTAAGGGCTTCCTAGTTTTAAAAATCCTAGCCCTAGGCCTAAGCCTAACAGTAACCCTGGGAAGGGACATCAACCTGGTGTTAGGCTTCTTGACAAGGAAAAAGCCGTGAAAGCAGCCATGTTGTGGCACTTCTGCACTCCCTTTGGGATGCCTTTGGCAGATGAAGTAAGCCTGGAACTCAGGGCTTCCTGGTTAAAGAAATCCAAGCCCTAGGCTGAACCCTAACCCTAACCCTAGGCAGATAAATCAGCCTAGGTATAGGGATGGTGCCAAGGAAAAAGCTGTGAAAGCTGCCATGTTGTTGCACTTTTGTACTCCCCTTGGGATGCCTTGAACAGCTGCAGTGTGCCTGGAGCTAAGGGCTTCCTAGTGTTAAAAATCCTAGCCCTAGGCCTAAGCCTAACAGTAACCCTGGGAAGGGAAATCAGCCTGGTGTTAGGATTCTTGCCAAGGAAAAAGCCGTGAAAGCAGCCATGTTGTGGCACTTCTGCACTCCCTTTGGGATGCCTTTGGCAGATGAAGTAAGCCTGGAACTCAGGGCTTCCTGGTTAAAGAAATCCAAGCCCTAGGTTGAACCCTAACCCTAACCCTAGGGAGATAAATCAGCCTAGGTATAGGGATGGTGCCAAGGAAAAAGCTGTGAAAGCTGCCATGTTGTTGCACTTTTGTACTCCCCTTGGGATGCCTTGAACAGCTGCAGTGTGCCTGGAGCTAAGGGCTTCCTAGTTTTAAAAATCCTAGCCCTAGGCCTAAGCCTAACAGTAACCCTGGGAAGGCAAATCAGCCTGGTGTTAGGCTTCTTGCCAAGGAAAAAGCCGTGAAAGCAGCCATGTTGTGGCACTTTTGCACTCCCTTTTGGATGCCTTTCACAGCTCCAGTGTGCCTGGAACTCAGGGCTTCCTCATTTATAAATCCTAGCCCTAGGCCGAACCTCAACCCTAAGACGAGAAAGGCAAATCAGCCAGGAATTAGGCATGTCCCCAAGGAAAAAGCTGTGGAGGCAGGCATGTTGTGCTACTCTGGCGCTCTTCTTGGGTAGTCCTTCGCAGCTGCTGTGTTCTTGGAACTCAGGGCTTTCTGGTTAATAGAACGCTTACCCTAGGCGTAACTCAAACCTTAAGCCTAGGAAGGAAAATCAGCCTATGGTTCGGGATGGTCTCATGGAAATATCAGTGGTGGCAGCCAAGTTGCGTCACTTTTGCGCTCCCCTTGGGATGCCTTTCGCAGCTGCAGTGTGCCTGGAGCCCAGGGCTTCCTGGTTTTAAAAGTCCTAGGCCTAAGCCTAACAGTAACCCTAGGAAGGTAAATCAGCCGGATATTAGGGTTCGTCCTAAGGGAAAAGCCGTGAAAGCAGCCATGTTGTGGCACTTCTGCACTCCCTTTGGGATGACTTTGGCAGATGAAGTAAGCCTGGAACTCAGGGCTTCCTGGTTAAAGAAATCCAAGCCCTAGGCTGAACCCTAACCCTAGGCAGATAAATCAGCCTAGGTATAGGGATGGTGCCAAGGAAAAAGCTGTGAAAGCTAGCATGTTGTTGCACTTTTGTACTCCCCTTGGGATGCCTTGAACAGCTGCAGTGTGCCTGGAGCTAAGGGCTTCCTAGTTTTAAAAATCCTAGCCCTAGGCCTAAGCCTAACAGTAACCCTGGGAAGGCAAATCAGCCTGGTGTTAGGCTTCTTGCCAAGGAAAAAGCCGTGAAAGCAGCCATGTTGTGGCACTTTTGCACTCCCTTTTGGATGCCTTTCACAGCTCCAGTGTGCCTGGAACTCAGGGCTTCCTGATTTTAAAAATCCTAGCCCTAGGCCGAACCTCAACCCTAAGACGAGAAAGGCAAATCAGCCAGGAATTAGGCATGTCCCCAAGGAAAAAGCTGTGGAGGCAGGCATGTTGTGGTACTTTTGCGCTCTTCTTGGCTAGTCCTTCGCAGCTGCTGTGTTCTTGGAACTCAGGGCTTTCTGGTTAATAGAACGCTTACCCTAGGCGTAATTCAAACCTTAACCCTAGGAAGGAAAATCAGCCTATGGTTCGGGATGGTCTCATGGAAATATCAGTGGTGGCAGCCAAGTTGCATCACTTTTGCGCTCCCCTTGGGATGCCTTTCGCAGCTGCAGTGTGCCTGGAGCCCAGGGCTTCCTGGTTTTAAAAGTCCTAGGCCTAAGCCTAACAGTAACCCTAGGAAGGTAAATCAGCCGGATATTAGGGTTCCTCCTAAGGGAAAAGCCGTGAAAGCAGCCATGTTGTGGCACTTCTGCACTCCCTTTGGGATGCCTTTGGCAGATGAAGTAAGCCTGGAACTCAGGGCTTCCTGGTTAAAGAAATCCAAGCCCTAGGCTGAACCCTAACCCTAACCCTAGGCAGATAAATCAGCCTAGGTATAGGGATGGTGCCAAGGAAAAAGCTGTGAAAGCTGCCATGTTGTTGCACTTTTGTACTCCCCTTGGGATGCCTTGAACAGCTGCAGTGTGCCTGGAGCTAAGGGCTTCCTAGTGTTAAAAATCCTAGCCCTAGGCCTAAGCCTAACAGTAACCCTGGGAAGGGAAATCAGCCTGGTGTTAGGCTTCTTGCCAAGGAAAAAGCCGTGAAAGCAGCCATGTTGTGGCACTTCTGCACTCCCTTTGGGACGCCTTTGGCAGATGAAGTAAGCCTGGAACTCAGGGCTTCCTGGTTAAAGAAATCCAAGCCCTAGGTTGAACCCTAACCCTAACCCTAGGGAGATAAATCAGCCTAGGTATAGGGATGGTGCCAAGGAAAAAGCTGTGAAAGCTGCCATGTTGTTGCACTTTTGTACTCCCCTTGGGATGCCTTGAACAGCTGCAGTGTGCCTGGAGCTAAGGGCTTCCTAGTTTTAAAAATCCTAGCCCTAGGCCTAAGCCTAACAGTAACCCTGGGAAGGCAAATCAGCCTGATGTTAGGCTTCTTGCCAAGGAAAAAGCCGTGAAAGCAGCCATGTTGTGGTACTTCTGCACTCCCTTTTGGATGCCTTTGGCAGATGAAGTAAGCCTGGAACTCAGGGCTTCCTGGTTAAAGAAATCCAAGCCCTAGGTTGAACCCTAACCCTAACCCTAGGCAGATAAATCAGCCTAGGTATAGGGATGGTGCCAAGGAAAAAGCTGTGAAAGCTGCCATGTTGTTGCACTTTTGTACTCCCCTTGGGATGCCTTGAACAGCTGCAGTGTGCCTGGAGCTAAGGGCTTCCTAGTTTTAAAAATCCTAGCCCTAGGCCTAAGCCTAACAGTAACCCTGGGAAGGCAAATCAGCCTGGTGTTAGGCTTCTTGCCAAGGAAAAAGCCGTGAAAGCAGCCATGTTGTGGCACTTTTGCACTCCCTTTTGGATGCCTTTCACAGCTCCAGTGTGCCTGGAACTCAGGGCTTCCTCATTTATAAATCCTAGCCCTAGTCCGAACCTCAACCCTAAGACGAGAAAGGCAAATCAGCCAGGAATTAGGCATGTCCCCAAGGAAAAAGCTGTGGAGGCAGGCATGTTGTGCTACTCTGGCGCTCTTCTTGGGTAGTCCTTCGCAGCTGCTGTGTTCTTGGAACTCAGGGCTTTCTGGTTAATAGAACGCTTACCCTAGGCGTAACTCAAACCTTAAGCCTAGGAAGGAAAATCAGCCTATGGTTCGGGATGGTCTCATGGAAATATCAGTGGTGGCAGCCAAGTTGCGTCACTTTTGCGCTCCCCTTGGGATGCCTTTCGCAGCTGCAGTGTGCCTGGAGCCCAGGGCTTCCTGGTTTTAAAAGTCCTAGGCCTAAGCCTAACAGTAACCCTAGGAAGGTAAATCAGCCGGATATTAGGGTTCGTCCTAAGGGAAAAGCCGTGAAAGCAGCCATGTTGTGGCACTTCTGCACTCCCTTTGGGATGACTTTGGCAGATGAAGTAAGCCTGGAACTCAGGGCTTCCTGGTTAAAGAAATCCAAGCCCTAGGTTGAACCCTAACCCTAGGCAGATAAATCAGCCTAGGTATAGGGATGGTGCCAAGGAAAAAGCTGTGAAAGCTAGCATGTTGTTGCACTTTTGTACTCCCCTTGGGATGCCTTGAACAGCTGCAGTGTGCCTGGAGCTAAGGGCTTCCTAGTTTTAAAAATCCTAGCCCTAGGCCTAAGCCTAACAGTAACCCTGGGAAGGCAAATCAGCCTGGTGTTAGGCTTCTTGCCAAGGAAAAAGCCGTGAAAGCAGCCATGTTGTGGCACTTTTGCACTCCCTTTTGGATGCCTTTCACAGCTCCAGTGTGCCTGGAACTCAGGGCTTCCTGATTTTAAAAATCCTAGCCCTAGGCCGAACCTCAACCCTAAGACGAGAAAGGCAAATCAGCCAGGAATTAGGCATGTCCCCAAGGAAAAAGCTGTGGAGGCAGGCATGTTGTGGTACTTTTGCGCTCTTCTTGGCTAGTCCTTCGCAGCTGCTGTGTTCTTGGAACTCAGGGCTTTCTGGTTAATAGAACGCTTACCCTAGGCGTAATTCAAACCTTAACCCTAGGAAGGAAAATCAGCCTATGGTTCGGGATGGTCTCATGGAAATATCAGTGGTGGCAGCCAAGTTGCATCACTTTTGCGCTCCCCTTGGGATGCCTTTCGCAGCTGCAGTGTGCCTGGAGCCCAGGGCTTCCTGGTTTTAAAAGTCCTAGGCCTAAGCCTAACAGTAACCCTAGGAAGGTAAATCAGCCGGATATTAGGGTTCGTCCTAAGGGAAAAGCCGTGAAAGCAGCCATGTTGTGGCACTTCTGCACTCCCTTTGGGATGCCTTTGGCAGATGAAGTAAGCCTGGAACTCAGGGCTTCCTGGTTAAAAAAATCCAAGCCCTAGGTTGAACCCTAACCCTAGGCAGATAAATCAGCCTAGGTATAGGGATGGTGCAAAGGAAAAAGCTGTGAAAGCTGCCATGTTGTTTCACTTTTGTACTCCCCTTGGGATGCCTTGAACAGCTGCAGTGTGCCTGGAGCTAAGGGCTTCCTAGTTTTAAAAACCCTAGCCCTCGGCCTAAGCCTACAAGTAACCCTGGGAAGGCAAATCAGCCTGGTGTTAGGCTTCTTGCCAAGAAAAAAGCCGTGAAAGCAGCCATGTTGTGGCACTTCTGCACTCCCTTTGGGATGCCTTTGGCAGATGAAGTAAGCCTGGAACTCAGGGCTTCCTGGTTAAAGAAATCCAAGCCCTAGGTTGAACCCTAACCCTAGGCAGATAAATCAGCCTAGGTATAGGGATGGTGCCAAGGAAAAAGCTGTGAAAGCTGCCATGTTGTTGCACTTTTGTACTCCCCTTGGGATGCCTTGAACAGCTGCAGTGTGCCTGGAGCTAAGGGCTTCCTAGTTTTAAAAATCCTAGCCCTAGGCCTAAGCCTAACAGTAACCCTGGGAAGGCAAATCAGCCTGGTGTTAGGCTTCTTGCCAAGGAAAAAGCCGTGAAAGCAGCCATGTTGTGGCACTTTTGCACTCCCTTTTGGATGCCTTTCACAGCTCCAGTGTGCCTGGAACTCAGGGCTTCCTGATTTTAAAAATCCTAGCCCTAGGCCGAACCTCAACCCTAAGACGAGAAAGGCAAATCAGCCAGGAATTAGGCATGTCCCCAAGGAAAAAGCTGTGGAGGCAGGCATGTTCTGGTACTTTTGCGCTCTTCTTGGGTAGTCCTTCGCAGCTGCTGTGTTCTTGGAACTCAGGGCTTTCTGGTTAATAGAACCCTTACCCTAGGCGTAACTCAAACCTTAACCCTAGGAAGGAAAATCAGCCTATGGTTCGGGATGGTCTCATGGAAATATCAGTGGTGGCAGCCAAGTTGCGTCACTTTTGCGCTCCCCTTGGGATGCCTTTCGCAGCTGCAGTGTGCCTGGAGCCCAGGGCTTCCTGGTTTTAAAAGTCCTAGGCCTAAGCCTAACAGTAACCCTAGGAAGGTAAATCAGCCGGATATTAGGGTTCCTCCTAAGGGAAAAGCCGTGAAAGCAGCCATGTTGTGGCACTTCTGCACTCCCTTTGGGATGCCTTTGGCAGATGAAGTAAGCCTGGAACTCAGGGCTTCCTGGTTAAAGAAATCCAAGCCCTAGGCTGAACCCTAACCCTAACCCTAGGCAGATAAATCAGCCTAGGTATAGGGATGGTGCCAAGGAAAAAGCTGTGAAAGCTGCCATGTTGTTGCACTTTTGTACTCCCCTTGGGATGCCTTGAACAGCTGCAGTGTGCCTGGAGCTAAGGGCTTCCTAGTGTTAAAAATCCTAGCCCTAGGCCTAAGCCTAACAGTAACCCTGGGAAGGGAAATCAGCCTGGTGTTAGGCTTCTTGCCAAGGAAAAAGCCGTGAAAGCAGCCATGTTGTGGCACTTCTGCACTCCCTTTGGGACGCCTTTGGCAGATGAAGTAAGCCTGGAACTCAGGGCTTCCTGGTTAAAGAAATCCAAGCCCTAGGTTGAACCCTAACCCTAACCCTAGGGAGATAAATCAGCCTAGGTATAGGGATGGTGCCAAGGAAAAAGCTGTGAAAGCTGCCATGTTGTTGCACTTTTGTACTCCCCTTGGGATGCCTTGAACAGCTGCAGTGTGCCTGGAGCTAAGGGCTTCCTAGTTTTAAAAATCCTAGCCCTAGGCCTAAGCCTAACAGTAACCCTGGGAAGGCAAATCAGCCTGATGTTAGGCTTCTTGCCAAGGAAAAAGCCGTGAAAGCAGCCATGTTGTGGTACTTCTGCACTCCCTTTTGGATGCCTTTGGCAGATGAAGTAAGCCTGGAACTCAGGGCTTCCTGGTTAAAGAAATCCAAGCCCTAGGTTGAACCCTAACCCTAACCCTAGGCAGATAAATCAGCCTAGGTATAGGGATGGTGCCAAGGAAAAAGCTGTGAAAGCTGCCATGTTGTTGCACTTTTGTACTCCCCTTGGGATGCCTTGAACAGCTGCAGTGTGCCTGGAGCTAAGGGCTTCCTAGTTTTAAAAATCCTAGCCCTAGGCCTAAGCCTAACAGTAACCCTGGGAAGGCAAATCAGCCTGGTGTTAGGCTTCTTGCCAAGGAAAAAGCCGTGAAAGCAGCCATGTTGTGGCACTTTTGCACTCCCTTTTGGATGCCTTTCACAGCTCCAGTGTGCCTGGAACTCAGGGCTTCCTCATTTATAAATCCTAGCCCTAGTCCGAACCTCAACCCTAAGACGAGAAAGGCAAATCAGCCAGGAATTAGGCATGTCCCCAAGGAAAAAGCTGTGGAGGCAGGCATGTTGTGGTACTTTTGTGCTCTTCTTGGGTAGTCCTTCGCAGCTGCTGTGTTCTTGGAACTCAGGGCTTTCTGGTTAATAGAACCCTTACCCTAGGCGTAACTCAAACCTTAAGCCTAGGAAGGAAAATCAGCCTATGGTTCGGGATGGTCTCATGGAAATATCAGTGGTGGCAGCCAAGTTGCGTCACTTTTGCGCTCCCCTTGGGATGCCTTTCGCAGCTGCAGTGTGCCTGGAGCCCATGGCTTCCTGGTTTTAAAAGTCCTAGGCCTAAGCCTAACAGTAACCCTAGGAAGGTAAATCAGCCGGGTATTAGGGTTCTTCCTAAGGGAAAAGCCGTGAAAGCAGCCATGTTGTGGCACTTCTGCACTCCCTTTGGGATGCCTTTGGCAGATGAAGTAAGCCTGGAACTCAGGGCTTCCTGGTTAAAGAAATCCAAGCCCTAGGCTGAACCCTAACCCTAACCCTAGGCAGATAAATCAGCCTAGGTATAGGGATGGTGCCAAGGAAAAAGCTGTGAAAGCTGCCATGTTGTTGCACTTTTGTACTCCCCTTGGGATGCCTTGAACAGCTGCAGTGTGCCTGGAGCTAAGGGCTTCCTAGTTTTAAAAATCCTAGCCCTAGGCCTAAGCCTAACAGTAACCCTGGGAAGGGACATCAACCTGGTGTTAGGCTTCTTGCCAAGGAAAAAGCCGTGAAAGCAGCCATGTTGTGGCACTTCTGCACTCCCTTTTGGATGCCTTTGGCAGATGAAGTAAGCCTGGAACTCAGGGCTTCCTGGTTAAAGAAATCCAAGCCCTAGGCTGAACCCTAACCCTAACCCTAGGCAGATAAATCAGCCTAGGTATAGGGATGGTGCCAAGGAAAAAGCTGTGAAAGCTGCCATGTTGTTGCACTTTTGTACTCCCCTTGGGATGCCTTGAACAGCTGCAGTGTGCCTGGAGCTCAGGGCTTCCTAGTTTTAAAAATCCTAGCCCTAGGCCTAAGCCTAACAGTAACCCTGGGAAGGCAAATCAGCCTGGTGTTAGGCTTCTTGCCAAGGAAAAAGCCGTGAAAGCAGCCATGTTGTGGCACTTTTGCACTCCCTTTTGGATGCCTTTCACAGCTCCAGTGTGCCTGGAACTCAGGGCTTCCTGATTTTAAAAATCCTAGCCCTAGGCCGAACACACCAACCCTAAGACGAGAAAGGCAAATCAGCCAGGAATTAGGCATGTCCCCAAGGAAAAAGCTGTGGAGGCAGGCATGTTGTGGTACTTTTGCGCTCTTCTTGGGTAGTCCTTCGCAGCTGCTGTGTTCTTGGAACTCAGGGCTTTCTGGTTAATAGAACGCTTACCCTAGGCGTAATTCAAACCTTAAGCCTAGGAAGGAAAATCAGCCTATGGTTCGGGATGCTCTCATGGAAATATCAGTGGTGGCAGCCAAGTTGCGTCACTTTTGCGCTCCCCTTGGGATGCCTTTCGCAGCTGCAGTGTGCCTGGAGCCCATGGCTTCCTGGTTTTAAAAGTCCTAGGCCTAAGCCTAACAGTAACCCTAGGAAGGTAAATCAGCCGGGTATTAGGGTTCCTCCTAAGGGAAAAGCCGTGAAAGCAGCCATGTTGTGGCACTTCTGCACTCCCTTTGGGATGCCTTTGGCAGATGAAGTAAGCCTGGAACTCAGGGCTTCCTGGTTAAAGAAATCCAAGCCCTAGGCTGAACCCTAACCCAAGGCAGATAAATCAGCCTAGGTATAGGGATGGTGCCAAGGAAAAAGCTGTGAAAGCTGCCATGTTGTTGCACTTTTGTACTCCCCTTGGGATGCCTTGAACAGCTGCAGTGTGCCTGGAGCTAAGGGCTTCCTAGTTTTAAAAATCCTAGCCCTAGGCCTAAGCCTAACAGTAACCCTGGGAAGGGACATCAACCTGGTGTTAGGCTTCTTGCCAAGGAAAAAGCCGTGAAAGCAGCCATGTTGTGGCACTTCTGCACTCCCTTTGGGATGCCTTTGGCAGATGAAGTAAGCCTGGAACTCAGGGCTTCCTGGTTAAAGAAATCCAAGCCCGAGGCTGAACCCTAACCCTAACCCTAGGCAGATAAATCAGCCTAGGTATAGGGATGGTGCCAAGGAAAAAGCTGTGAAAGCTGCCATGTTGTTGCACTTTTGTACTCCCCTTGGGATGCCTTGAACAGCTGCAGTGTGCCTGGAGCTAAGGGCTTCCTAGTTTTAAAAATCCTAGCCCTAGGCCTAAGCCTAACAGTAACCCTGGGAAGGCAAATCAGCCTGGTGTTAGGCTTCTTGCCAAGGAAAAAGCCGTGAAAGCAGCCATGTTGTGGCACTTTTGCACTCCCTTTTGGATGCCTTTCACAGCTCCAGTGTGCCTGGAACTCAGGGCTTCCTGATTTTAAAAATCCTAGCCCTAGGCCGAACACACCAACCCTAAGACGAGAAAGGCAAATCAGCCAGGAATTAGGCATGTCCCCAAGGAAAAAGCTGTGGAGGCAGGCATGTTGTGGTACTTTTGCGCTCTTCTTGGGTAGTCCTTCGCAGCTGCTGTGTTCTTGGAACTCAGGGCTTTCTGGTTAATAGAACGCTTACCCTAGGCGTAATTCAAACCTTAAGCCTAGGAAGGAAAATCAGCCTATGGTTCGGGATGGTCTCATGGAAATATCAGTGGTGGCAGCCAAGTTGCGTCACTTTTGCGCTCCCCTTGGGATGCCTTTCGCAGCTGCAGTGTGCCTGGAGCCCAGGGCTTCCTGGTTTTAAAAGTCCTAGGCCTAAGCCTAACAGTAACCCTAGGAAGGTAAATCAGCCGGATATTAGGGTTCGTCCTAAGGGAAAAGCCGTGAAAGCAGCCATGTTGTGGCACTTCTGCACTCCCTTTGGGATGCCTTTGGCAGATGAAGTAAGCCTGGAACTCAGGGCTTCCTGGTTAAAGAAATCCAAGCCCTAGGCTGAACCCTAACCCAAGGCAGATAAATCAGCCTAGGTATAGGGATGGTGCCAAGGAAAAAGCTGTGAAAGCTGCCATGTTGTTGCACTTTTGTACTCCCCTTGGGATGCCTTGAACAGCTGCAGTGTGCCTGGAGCTAAGGGCTTCCTAGTTTTAAAAATCCTAGCCCTAGGCCTAAGCCTAACAGTAACCCTGGGAAGGGACATCAACCTGGTGTTAGGCTTCTTGCCAAGGAAAAAGCCGTGAAAGCAGCCATGTTGTGGCACTTCTGCACTCCCTTTGGGATGCCTTTGGCAGATGAAGTAAGCCTGGAACTCAGGGCTTCCTGGTTAAAGAAATCCAAGCCCTAGGCTGAACCCTAACCCTAACCCTAGGCAGATAAATCAGCCTAGGTATAGGGATGGTGCCAAGGAAAAAGCTGTGAAAGCTGCCATGTTGTTGCACTTTTGTACTCCCCTTGGGATGCCTTGAACAGCTGCAGTGTGCCTGGAGCTCAGGGCTTCCTAGTTTTAAAAATCCTAGCCCTAGGCCTAAGCCTAACAGTAACCCTGGGAAGGCAAATCAGCCTGGTGTTAGGCTTCTTGCCAAGGAAAAAGCCGTGAAAGCAGCCATGTTGTGGCACTTTTGCACTCCCTTTTGGATGCCTTTCACAGCTCCAGTGTGCCTGGAACTCAGGGCTTCCTGATTTTAAAAATCCTAGCCCTAGGCCGAACACACCAACCCTAAGACGAGAAAGGCAAATCAGCCAGGAATTAGGCATGTCCCCAAGGAAAAAGCTGTGGAGGCAGGCATGTTGTGGTACTTTTGCGCTCTTCTTGGGTAGTCCTTCGCAGCTGCTGTGTTCTTGGAACTCAGGGCTTTCTGGTTAATAGAACGCTTACCCTAGGCGTAATTCAAACCTTAAGCCTAGGAAGGAAAATCAGCCTATGGTTCGGGATGCTCTCATGGAAATATCAGTGGTGGCAGCCAAGTTGCGTCACTTTTGCGCTCCCCTTGGGATGCC
Organism: Ammospiza caudacuta; assembly: GCF_027887145.1. Classification (NCBI taxonomy): domain Eukaryota; kingdom Metazoa; phylum Chordata; class Aves; order Passeriformes; family Passerellidae; genus Ammospiza; species Ammospiza caudacuta. The sequence continues at coordinate 1,075,576 of NC_080619.1, forward strand.
TTTCGCAGCTGCAGTGTGCCTGGAGCCCATGGCTTCCTGGTTTTAAAAGTCCTAGGCCTAAGCCTAACAGTAACCCTAGGAAGGTAAATCAGCCGGGTATTAGGGTTCCTCCTAAGGGAAAAGCCGTGAAAGCAGCCATGTTGTGGCACTTCTGCACTCCCTTTGGGATGCCTTTGGCAGATGAAGTAAGCCTGGAACTCAGGGCTTCCTGGTTAAAGAAATCCAAGCCCTAGGCTGAACCCTAACCCAAGGCAGATAAATCAGCCTAGGTATAGGGATGGTGCCAAGGAAAAAGCTGTGAAAGCTGCCATGTTGTTGCACTTTTGTACTCCCCTTGGGATGCCTTGAACAGCTGCAGTGTGCCTGGAGCTAAGGGCTTCCTAGTTTTAAAAATCCTAGCCCTAGGCCTAAGCCTAACAGTAACCCTGGGAAGGGACATCAACCTGGTGTTAGGCTTCTTGCCAAGGAAAAAGCCGTGAAAGCAGCCATGTTGTGGCACTTCTGCACTCCCTTTGGGATGCCTTTGGCAGATGAAGTAAGCCTGGAACTCAGGGCTTCCTGGTTAAAGAAATCCAAGCCCGAGGCTGAACCCTAACCCTAACCCTAGGCAGATAAATCAGCCTAGGTATAGGGATGGTGCCAAGGAAAAAGCTGTGAAAGCTGCCATGTTGTTGCACTTTTGTACTCCCCTTGGGATGCCTTGAACAGCTGCAGTGTGCCTGGAGCTAAGGGCTTCCTAGTTTTAAAAATCCTAGCCCTAGGCCTAAGCCTAACAGTAACCCTGGGAAGGCAAATCAGCCTGGTGTTAGGCTTCTTGCCAAGGAAAAAGCCGTGAAAGCAGCCATGTTGTGGCACTTTTGCACTCCCTTTTGGATGCCTTTCACAGCTCCAGTGTGCCTGGAACTCAGGGCTTCCTGATTTTAAAAATCCTAGCCCTAGGCCGAACACACCAACCCTAAGACGAGAAAGGCAAATCAGCCAGGAATTAGGCATGTCCCCAAGGAAAAAGCTGTGGAGGCAGGCATGTTGTGGTACTTTTGCGCTCTTCTTGGCTAGTCCTTCGCAGCTGCTGTGTTCTTGGAACTCAGGGCTTTCTGGTTAATAGAACGCTTACCCTAGGCGTAATTCAAACCTTAAGCCTAGGAAGGAAAATCAGCCTATGGTTCGGGATGGTCTCATGGAAATATCAGTGGTGGCAGCCAAGTTGCGTCACTTTTGCGCTCCCCTTGGGATGCCTTTCGCAGCTGCAGTGTGCCTGGAGCCCAGGGCTTCCTGGTTTTAAAAGTCCTAGGCCTAAGCCTAACAGTAACCCTAGGAAGGTAAATCAGCCGGATATTAGGGTTCGTCCTAAGGGAAAAGCCGTGAAAGCAGCCATGTTGTGGCACTTCTGCACTCCCTTTGGGATGCCTTTGGCAGATGAAGTAAGCCTGGAACTCAGGGCTTCCTGGTTAAAGAAATCCAAGCCCTAGGTTGAACCCTAACCCTAGGCAGATAAATCAGCCTAGGTATAGGGATGGTGCCAAGGAAAAAGCTGTGAAAGATGCCATGTTGTTGCACTTTTGTACTCCCCTTGGGATGCCTTGAACAGCTGCAGTGTGCCTGGAGCTAAGGGCTTCCTAGTTTTAAAAACCCTAGCCCTCGGCCTAAGCCTACAAGTAACCCTGGGAAGGCAAATCAGCCTGGTGTTAGGCTTCTTGCCAAGGAAAAAGCCGTGAAAGCAGCCATGTTGTGGCACTTCTGCACTCCCTTTGGGATGCCTTTGGCAGATGAAGTAAGCCTGGAACTCAGGGCTTCCTGGTTAAAGAAATCCAAGCCCTAGGTTGAACCCTAACCCTAGGCAGATAAATCAGCCTAGGTATAGGGATGGTGCCAAGGAAAAAGCTGTGAAAGCTGCCATGTTGTTGCACTTTTGTACTCCCCTTGGGATGCCTTGAACAGCTGCAGTGTGCCTGGAGCTAAGGGCTTCCTAGTTTTAAAAATCCTAGCCCTAGGCCTAAGCCTAACAGTAACCCTGGGAAGGCAAATCAGCCTGGTGTTAGGCTTCTTGCCAAGGAAAAAGCCGTGAAAGCAGCCATGTTGTGGCACTTTTGCACTCCCTTTTGGATGCCTTTCACAGCTCCAGTGTGCCTGGAACTCAGGGCTTCCTGATTTTAAAAATCCTAGCCCTAGGCCGAACACACCAACCCTAAGACGAGAAAGGCAAATCAGCCAGGAATTAGGCATGTCCCCAAGGAAAAAGCTGTGGAGGCAGGCATGTTGTGGTACTTTTGCGCTCTTCTTGGGTAGTCCTTCGCAGCTGCTGTGTTCTTGGAACTCAGGGCTTTCTGGTTAATAGAACGCTTACCCTAGGCGTAATTCAAACCTTAAGCCTAGGAAGGAAAATCAGCCTATGGTTCGGGATGGTCTCATGGAAATATCAGTGGTGGCAGCCAAGTTGCGTCACTTTTGCGCTCCCCTTGGGATGCCTTTCGCAGCTGCAGTGTGCCTGGAGCCCAGGGCTTCCTGGTTTTAAAAGTCCTAGGCCTAAGCCTAACAGTAACCCTAGGAAGGTAAATCAGCCGGATATTAGGGTTCGTCCTAAGGGAAAAGCCGTGAAAGCAGCCATGTTGTGGCACTTCTGCACTCCCTTTGGGATGCCTTTGGCAGATGAAGTAAGCCTGGAACTCAGGGCTTCCTGGTTAAAGAAATCCAAGCCCTAGGCTGAACCCTAACCCAAGGCAGATAAATCAGCCTAGGTATAGGGATGGTGCCAAGGAAAAAGCTGTGAAAGCTGCCATGTTGTTGCACTTTTGTACTCCCCTTGGGATGCCTTGAACAGCTGCAGTGTGCCTGGAGCTAAGGGCTTCCTAGTTTTAAAAATCCTAGCCCTAGGCCTAAGCCTAACAGTAACCCTGGGAAGGGACATCAACCTGGTGTTAGGCTTCTTGCCAAGGAAAAAGCCGTGAAAGCAGCCATGTTGTGGCACTTCTGCACTCCCTTTGGGATGCCTTTGGCAGATGAAGTAAGCCTGGAACTCAGGGCTTCCTGGTTAAAGAAATCCAAGCCCTAGGCTGAACCCTAACCCTAACCCTAGGCAGATAAATCAGCCTAGGTATAGGGATGGTGCCAAGGAAAAAGCTGTGAAAGCTGCCATGTTGTTGCACTTTTGTACTCCCCTTGGGATGCCTTGAACAGCTGCAGTGTGCCTGGAGCTAAGGGCTTCCTAGTTTTAAAAATCCTAGCCCTAGGCCTAAGCCTAACAGTAACCCTGGGAAGGCAAATCAGCCTGGTGTTAGGCTTCTTGCCAAGGAAAAAGCCGTGAAAGCAGCCATGTTGTGGCACTTTTGCACTCCCTTTTGGATGCCTTTCACAGCTCCAGTGTGCCTGGAAGTCAGGGCTTCCTGATTTTAAAAATCCTAGCCCTAGGCCGAACCTCAACCCTAAGACGAGAAAGGCAAATCAGCCAGGAATTAGGCATGTCCCCAAGGAAAAAGCTGTGGAGGCAGGCATGTTGTGCTACTTTTGCGCTCTTCTTGGGTAGTCCTTCGCAGCTGCTGTGTTCTTGGAACTCAGGGCTTTCTGGTTAATAGAACGCTTACCCTAGGCGTAACTCAAACCTTAAGCCTAGGAAGGAAAATCAGCCTATGGTTCGGGATGGTCTCATGGAAATATCAGTGGTGGCAGCCAAGTTGCGTCACTTTTGCGCTCCCCTTGGGATGCCTTTCGCAGCTGCAGTGTGCCTGGAGCCCAGGGCTTCCTGGTTTTAAAAGTCCTAGGCCTAAGCCTAACAGTAACCCTAGGAAGGTAAATCAGCCGGATATTAGGGTTCGTCCTAAGGGAAAAGCCGTGAAAGCAGCCATGTTGTGGCACTTCTGCACTCCCTTTGGGATGCCTTTGGCAGATGAAGTAAGCCTGGAACTCAGGGCTTCCTGGTTAAAGAAATCCAAGCCCTAGGTTGAACCCTAACCCTAGGCAGATAAATCAGCCTAGGTATAGGGATGGTGCCAAGGAAAAAGCTGTGAAAGATGCCATGTTGTTGCACTTTTGTACTCCCCTTGGGATGCCTTGAACAGCTGCAGTGTGCCTGGAGCTAAGGGCTTCCTAGTTTTAAAAACCCTAGCCCTCGGCCTAAGCCTACAAGTAACCCTGGGAAGGCAAATCAGCCTGGTGTTAGGCTTCTTGCCAAGGAAAAAGCCGTGAAAGCAGCCATGTTGTGGCACTTCTGCACTCCCTTTGGGATGCCTTTGGCAGATGAAGTAAGCCTGGAACTCAGGGCTTCCTGGTTAAAGAAATCCAAGCCCTAGGTTGAACCCTAACCCTAGGCAGATAAATCAGCCTAGGTATAGGGATGGTGCCAAGGAAAAAGCTGTGAAAGCTGCCATGTTGTTGCACTTTTGTACTCCCCTTGGGATGCCTTGAACAGCTGCAGTGTGCCTGGAGCTAAGGGCTTCCTAGTTTTAAAAATCCTAGCCCTAGGCCTAAGCCTAACAGTAACCCTGGGAAGGCAAATCAGCCTGGTGTTAGGCTTCTTGCCAAGGAAAAAGCCGTGAAAGCAGCCATGTTGTGGCACTTTTGCACTCCCTTTTGGATGCCTTTCACAGCTCCAGTGTGCCTGGAAGTCAGGGCTTCCTGATTTTAAAAATCCTAGCCCTAGGCCGAACCTCAACCCTAAGACGAGAAAGGCAAATCAGCCAGGAATTAGGCATGTCCCCAAGGAAAAAGCCATTGAGGCAGGCATGTTGTGCTACTTTTGCGCTCTTCTTGGGTAGTCCTTCGCAGCTGCTGTGTTCTTGGAACTCAGGGCTTTCTGGTTAATAGAACGCTTACCCTAGGCGTAACTCAAACCTTAAGCCTAGGAAGGAAAATCAGCCTATGGTTCGGGATGGTCTCATGGAAATATCAGTGGTGGCAGCCAAGTTGCGTCACTTTTGCGCTCCCCTTGGGATGCCTTTCGCAGCTGCAGTGTGCCTGGAGCCCAGGGCTTCCTGGTTTTAAAAGTCCTAGGCCTAAGCCTAACAGTAACCCTAGGAAGGTAAATCAGCCGGATATTAGGGTTCCTCCTAAGGGAAAAGCCGTGAAAGCAGCCATGTTGTGGCACTTCTGCACTCCCTTTGGGATGCCTTTGGCAGATGAAGTAAGCCTGGAACTCAGGGCTTCCTGGTTAAAGAAATCCAAGCCCTAGGCTGAACCCTAACCCTAACCCTAGGCAGATAAATCAGCCTAGGTATAGGGATGGTGCCAAGGAAAAAGCTGTGAAAGCTGCCATGTTGTTGCACTTTTGTACTCCCCTTGGGATGCCTTGAACAGCTGCAGTGTGCCTGGAGCTAAGGGCTTCCTAGTGTTAAAAATCCTAGCCCTAGGCCTAAGCCTAACAGTAACCCTGGGAAGGGAAATCAGCCTGGTGTTAGGCTTCTTGCCAAGGAAAAAGCCGTGAAAGCAGCCATGTTGTGGCACTTCTGCACTCCCTTTGGGACGCCTTTGGCAGATGAAGTAAGCCTGGAACTCAGGGCTTCCTGGTTAAAGAAATCCAAGCCCTAGGTTGAACCCTAACCCTAACCCTAGGGAGATAAATCAGCCTAGGTATAGGGATGGTGCCAAGGAAAAAGCTGTGAAAGCTGCCATGTTGTTGCACTTTTGTACTCCCCTTGGGATGCCTTGAACAGCTGCAGTGTGCCTGGAGCTAAGGGCTTCCTAGTTTTAAAAATCCTAGCCCTAGGCCTAAGCCTAACAGTAACCCTGGGAAGGCAAATCAGCCTGATGTTAGGCTTCTTGCCAAGGAAAAAGCCGTGAAAGCAGCCATGTTGTGGTACTTCTGCACTCCCTTTTGGATGCCTTTGGCAGATGAAGTAAGCCTGGAACTCAGGGCTTCCTGGTTAAAGAAATCCAAGCCCTAGGTTGAACCCTAACCCTAACCCTAGGCAGATAAATCAGCCTAGGTATAGGGATGGTGCCAAGGAAAAAGCTGTGAAAGCTGCCATGTTGTTGCACTTTTGTACTCCCCTTGGGATGCCTTGAACAGCTGCAGTGTGCCTGGAGCTAAGGGCTTCCTAGTTTTAAAAATCCTAGCCCTAGGCCTAAGCCTAACAGTAACCCTGGGAAGGCAAATCAGCCTGGTGTTAGGCTTCTTGCCAAGGAAAAAGCCGTGAAAGCAGCCATGTTGTGGCACTTTTGCACTCCCTTTTGGATGCCTTTCACAGCTCCAGTGTGCCTGGAACTCAGGGCTTCCTCATTTATAAATCCTAGCCCTAGTCCGAACCTCAACCCTAAGACGAGAAAGGCAAATCAGCCAGGAATTAGGCATGTCCCCAAGGAAAAAGCTGTGGAGGCAGGCATGTTGTGGTACTTTTGTGCTCTTCTTGGGTAGTCCTTCGCAGCTGCTGTGTTCTTGGAACTCAGGGCTTTCTGGTTAATAGAACCCTTACCCTAGGCGTAACTCAAACCTTAAGCCTAGGAAGGAAAATCAGCCTATGGTTCGGGATGGTCTCATGGAAATATCAGTGGTGGCAGCCAAGTTGCGTCACTTTTGCGCTCCCCTTGGGATGCCTTTCGCAGCTGCAGTGTGCCTGGAGCCCATGGCTTCCTGGTTTTAAAAGTCCTAGGCCTAAGCCTAACAGTAACCCTAGGAAGGTAAATCAGCCGGGTATTAGGGTTCTTCCTAAGGGAAAAGCCGTGAAAGCAGCCATGTTGTGGCACTTCTGCACTCCCTTTGGGATGCCTTTGGCAGATGAAGTAAGCCTGGAACTCAGGGCTTCCTGGTTAAAGAAATCCAAGCCCTAGGCTGAACCCTAACCCTAACCCTAGGCAGATAAATCAGCCTAGGTATAGGGATGGTGCCAAGGAAAAAGCTGTGAAAGCTGCCATGTTGTTGCACTTTTGTACTCCCCTTGGGATGCCTTGAACAGCTGCAGTGTGCCTGGAGCTAAGGGCTTCCTAGTTTTAAAAATCCTAGCCCTAGGCCTAAGCCTAACAGTAACCCTGGGAAGGGACATCAACCTGGTGTTAGGCTTCTTGCCAAGGAAAAAGCCGTGAAAGCAGCCATGTTGTGGCACTTCTGCACTCCCTTTTGGATGCCTTTGGCAGATGAAGTAAGCCTGGAACTCAGGGCTTCCTGGTTAAAGAAATCCAAGCCCTAGGCTGAACCCTAACCCTAACCCTAGGCAGATAAATCAGCCTAGGTATAGGGATGGTGCCAAGGAAAAAGCTGTGAAAGCTGCCATGTTGTTGCACTTTTGTACTCCCCTTGGGATGCCTTGAACAGCTGCAGTGTGCCTGGAGCTCAGGGCTTCCTAGTTTTAAAAATCCTAGCCCTAGGCCTAAGCCTAACAGTAACCCTGGGAAGGCAAATCAGCCTGGTGTTAGGCTTCTTGCCAAGGAAAAAGCCGTGAAAGCAGCCATGTTGTGGCACTTTTGCACTCCCTTTTGGATGCCTTTCACAGCTCCAGTGTGCCTGGAACTCAGGGCTTCCTGATTTTAAAAATCCTAGCCCTAGGCCGAACACACCAACCCTAAGACGAGAAAGGCAAATCAGCCAGGAATTAGGCATGTCCCCAAGGAAAAAGCTGTGGAGGCAGGCATGTTGTGGTACTTTTGCGCTCTTCTTGGGTAGTCCTTCGCAGCTGCTGTGTTCTTGGAACTCAGGGCTTTCTGGTTAATAGAACGCTTACCCTAGGCGTAATTCAAACCTTAAGCCTAGGAAGGAAAATCAGCCTATGGTTCGGGATGCTCTCATGGAAATATCAGTGGTGGCAGCCAAGTTGCGTCACTTTTGCGCTCCCCTTGGGATGCCTTTCGCAGCTGCAGTGTGCCTGGAGCCCATGGCTTCCTGGTTTTAAAAGTCCTAGGCCTAAGCCTAACAGTAACCCTAGGAAGGTAAATCAGCCGGGTATTAGGGTTCCTCCTAAGGGAAAAGCCGTGAAAGCAGCCATGTTGTGGCACTTCTGCACTCCCTTTGGGATGCCTTTGGCAGATGAAGTAAGCCTGGAACTCAGGGCTTCCTGGTTAAAGAAATCCAAGCCCTAGGCTGAACCCTAACCCAAGGCAGATAAATCAGCCTAGGTATAGGGATGGTGCCAAGGAAAAAGCTGTGAAAGCTGCCATGTTGTTGCACTTTTGTACTCCCCTTGGGATGCCTTGAACAGCTGCAGTGTGCCTGGAGCTAAGGGCTTCCTAGTTTTAAAAATCCTAGCCCTAGGCCTAAGCCTAACAGTAACCCTGGGAAGGGACATCAACCTGGTGTTAGGCTTCTTGCCAAGGAAAAAGCCGTGAAAGCAGCCATGTTGTGGCACTTCTGCACTCCCTTTGGGATGCCTTTGGCAGATGAAGTAAGCCTGGAACTCAGGGCTTCCTGGTTAAAGAAATCCAAGCCCGAGGCTGAACCCTAACCCTAACCCTAGGCAGATAAATCAGCCTAGGTATAGGGATGGTGCCAAGGAAAAAGCTGTGAAAGCTGCCATGTTGTTGCACTTTTGTACTCCCCTTGGGATGCCTTGAACAGCTGCAGTGTGCCTGGAGCTAAGGGCTTCCTAGTTTTAAAAATCCTAGCCCTAGGCCTAAGCCTAACAGTAACCCTGGGAAGGCAAATCAGCCTGGTGTTAGGCTTCTTGCCAAGGAAAAAGCCGTGAAAGCAGCCATGTTGTGGCACTTTTGCACTCCCTTTTGGATGCCTTTCACAGCTCCAGTGTGCCTGGAACTCAGGGCTTCCTGATTTTAAAAATCCTAGCCCTAGGCCGAACACACCAACCCTAAGACGAGAAAGGCAAATCAGCCAGGAATTAGGCATGTCCCCAAGGAAAAAGCTGTGGAGGCAGGCATGTTGTGGTACTTTTGCGCTCTTCTTGGGTAGTCCTTCGCAGCTGCTGTGTTCTTGGAACTCAGGGCTTTCTGGTTAATAGAACGCTTACCCTAGGCGTAATTCAAACCTTAAGCCTAGGAAGGAAAATCAGCCTATGGTTCGGGATGGTCTCATGGAAATATCAGTGGTGGCAGCCAAGTTGCGTCACTTTTGCGCTCCCCTTGGGATGCCTTTCGCAGCTGCAGTGTGCCTGGAGCCCAGGGCTTCCTGGTTTTAAAAGTCCTAGGCCTAAGCCTAACAGTAACCCTAGGAAGGTAAATCAGCCGGATATTAGGGTTCGTCCTAAGGGAAAAGCCGTGAAAGCAGCCATGTTGTGGCACTTCTGCACTCCCTTTGGGATGCCTTTGGCAGATGAAGTAAGCCTGGAACTCAGGGCTTCCTGGTTAAAGAAATCCAAGCCCTAGGCTGAACCCTAACCCAAGGCAGATAAATCAGCCTAGGTATAGGGATGGTGCCAAGGAAAAAGCTGTGAAAGCTGCCATGTTGTTGCACTTTTGTACTCCCCTTGGGATGCCTTGAACAGCTGCAGTGTGCCTGGAGCTAAGGGCTTCCTAGTTTTAAAAATCCTAGCCCTAGGCCTAAGCCTAACAGTAACCCTGGGAAGGGACATCAACCTGGTGTTAGGCTTCTTGCCAAGGAAAAAGCCGTGAAAGCAGCCATGTTGTGGCACTTCTGCACTCCCTTTGGGATGCCTTTGGCAGATGAAGTAAGCCTGGAACTCAGGGCTTCCTGGTTAAAGAAATCCAAGCCCTAGGCTGAACCCTAACCCTAACCCTAGGCAGATAAATCAGCCTAGGTATAGGGATGGTGCCAAGGAAAAAGCTGTGAAAGCTGCCATGTTGTTGCACTTTTGTACTCCCCTTGGGATGCCTTGAACAGCTGCAGTGTGCCTGGAGCTCAGGGCTTCCTAGTTTTAAAAATCCTAGCCCTAGGCCTAAGCCTAACAGTAACCCTGGGAAGGCAAATCAGCCTGGTGTTAGGCTTCTTGCCAAGGAAAAAGCCGTGAAAGCAGCCATGTTGTGGCACTTTTGCACTCCCTTTTGGATGCCTTTCACAGCTCCAGTGTGCCTGGAACTCAGGGCTTCCTGATTTTAAAAATCCTAGCCCTAGGCCGAACACACCAACCCTAAGACGAGAAAGGCAAATCAGCCAGGAATTAGGCATGTCCCCAAGGAAAAAGCTGTGGAGGCAGGCATGTTGTGGTACTTTTGCGCTCTTCTTGGGTAGTCCTTCGCAGCTGCTGTGTTCTTGGAACTCAGGGCTTTCTGGTTAATAGAACGCTTACCCTAGGCGTAATTCAAACCTTAAGCCTAGGAAGGAAAATCAGCCTATGGTTCGGGATGCTCTCATGGAAATATCAGTGGTGGCAGCCAAGTTGCGTCACTTTTGCGCTCCCCTTGGGATGCCTTTCGCAGCTGCAGTGTGCCTGGAGCCCATGGCTTCCTGGTTTTAAAAGTCCTAGGCCTAAGCCTAACAGTAACCCTAGGAAGGTAAATCAGCCGGGTATTAGGGTTCCTCCTAAGGGAAAAGCCGTGAAAGCAGCCATGTTGTGGCACTTCTGCACTCCCTTTGGGATGCCTTTGGCAGATGAAGTAAGCCTGGAACTCAGGGCTTCCTGGTTAAAGAAATCCAAGCCCTAGGCTGAACCCTAACCCAAGGCAGATAAATCAGCCTAGGTATAGGGATGGTGCCAAGGAAAAAGCTGTGAAAGCTGCCATGTTGTTGCACTTTTGTACTCCCCTTGGGATGCCTTGAACAGCTGCAGTGTGCCTGGAGCTAAGGGCTTCCTAGTTTTAAAAATCCTAGCCCTAGGCCTAAGCCTAACAGTAACCCTGGGAAGGGACATCAACCTGGTGTTAGGCTTCTTGCCAAGGAAAAAGCCGTGAAAGCAGCCATGTTGTGGCACTTCTGCACTCCCTTTGGGATGCCTTTGGCAGATGAAGTAAGCCTGGAACTCAGGGCTTCCTGGTTAAAGAAATCCAAGCCCGAGGCTGAACCCTAACCCTAACCCTAGGCAGATAAATCAGCCTAGGTATAGGGATGGTGCCAAGGAAAAAGCTGTGAAAGCTGCCATGTTGTTGCACTTTTGTACTCCCCTTGGGATGCCTTGAACAGCTGCAGTGTGCCTGGAGCTAAGGGCTTCCTAGTTTTAAAAATCCTAGCCCTAGGCCTAAGCCTAACAGTAACCCTGGGAAGGCAAATCAGCCTGGTGTTAGGCTTCTTGCCAAGGAAAAATCCGTGAAAGCAGCCATGTTGTGGCACTTTTGCACTCCCTTTTGGATGCCTTTCACAGCTCCAGTGTGCCTGGAACTCAGGGCTTCCTGATTTTAAAAATCCTAGCCCTAGGCCGAACCTCAACCCTAAGACGAGAAAGGCAAATCAGCCAGGAATTAGGCATGTCCCCAAGGAAAAAGCTGTGGAGGCAGGCATGTTGTGGTACTTTTGCGCTCTTCTTGGCTAGTCCTTCGCAGCTGCTGTGTTCTTGGAACTCAGGGCTTTCTGGTTAATAGAACGCTTACCCTAGGCGTAACTCAAACCTTAAGCCTAGGAAGGAAAATCAGCCTATGGTTCGGGATGGTCTCATGGAAATATCAGTGGTGGCAGCCAAGTTGCGTCACTTTTGCGCTCCCCTTGGGATGCCTTTCGCAGCTGCAGTGTGCCTGGAGCCCAGGGCTTCCTGGTTTTAAAAGTCCTAGGCCTAAGCCTAACAGTAACCCTAGGAAGGTAAATCAGCCGGATATTAGGGTTCGTCCTAAGGGAAAAGCCGTGAAAGCAGCCATGTTGTGGCACTTCTGCACTCCCTTTGGGATGCCTTTGGCAGATGAAGTAAGCCTGGAACTCAGGGCTTCCTGGTTAAAGAAATCCAAGCCCTAGGTTGAACCCTAACCCTAGGCAGATAAATCAGCCTAGGTATAGGGATGGTGCCAAGGAAAAAGCTGTGAAAGATGCCATGTTGTTGCACTTTTGTACTCCCCTTGGGATGCCTTGAACAGCTGCAGTGTGCCTGGAGCTAAGGGCTTCCTAGTTTTAAAAACCCTAGCCCTCGGCCTAAGCCTACAAGTAACCCTGGGAAGGCAAATCAGCCTGGTGTTAGGCTTCTTGCCAAGGAAAAAGCCGTGAAAGCAGCCATGTTGTGGCACTTCTGCACTCCCTTTGGGATGCCTTTGGCAGATGAAGTAAGCCTGGAACTCAGGGCTTCCTGGTTAAAGAAATCCAAGCCCTAGGTTGAACCCTAACCCTAGGCAGATAAATCAGCCTAGGTATAGGGATGGTGCCAAGGAAAAAGCTGTGAAAGCTGCCATGTTGTTGCACTTTTGTACTCCCCTTGGGATGCCTTGAACAGCTGCAGTGTGCCTGGAGCTAAGGGCTTCCTAGTTTTAAAAATCCTAGCCCTAGGCCTAAGCCTAACAGTAACCCTGGGAAGGCAAATCAGCCTGGTGTTAGGCTTCTTGCCAAGGAAAAAGCCGTGAAAGCAGCCATGTTGTGGCACTTTTGCACTCCCTTTTGGATGCCTTTCACAGCTCCAGTGTGCCTGGAACTCAGGGCTTCCTGATTTTAAAAATCCTAGCCCTAGGCCGAACACACCAACCCTAAGACGAGAAAGGCAAATCAGCCAGGAATTAGGCATGTCCCCAAGGAAAAAGCTGTGGAGGCAGGCATGTTGTGGTACTTTTGCGCTCTTCTTGGGTAGTCCTTCGCAGCTGCTGTGTTCTTGGAACTCAGGGCTTTCTGGTTAATAGAACGCTTACCCTAGGCGTAATTCAAACCTTAAGCCTAGGAAGGAAAATCAGCCTATGGTTCGGGATGGTCTCATGGAAATATCAGTGGTGGCAGCCAAGTTGCGTCACTTTTGCGCTCCCCTTGGGATGCCTTTCGCAGCTGCAGTGTGCCTGGAGCCCAGGGCTTCCTGGTTTTAAAAGTCCTAGGCCTAAGCCTAACAGTAACCCTAGGAAGGTAAATCAGCCGGATATTAGGGTTCGTCCTAAGGGAAAAGCCGTGAAAGCAGCCATGTTGTGGCACTTCTGCACTCCCTTTGGGATGCCTTTGGCAGATGAAGTAAGCCTGGAACTCAGGGCTTCCTGGTTAAAGAAATCCAAGCCCTAGGCTGAACCCTAACCCAAGGCAGATAAATCAGCCTAGGTATAGGGATGGTGCCAAGGAAAAAGCTGTGAAAGCTGCCATGTTGTTGCACTTTTGTACTCCCCTTGGGATGCCTTGAACAGCTGCAGTGTGCCTGGAGCTAAGGGCTTCCTAGTTTTAAAAATCCTAGCCCTAGGCCTAAGCCTAACAGTAACCCTGGGAAGGGACATCAACCTGGTGTTAGGCTTCTTGCCAAGGAAAAAGCCGTGAAAGCAGCCATGTTGTGGCACTTCTGCACTCCCTTTGGGATGCCTTTGGCAGATGAAGTAAGCCTGGAACTCAGGGCTTCCTGGTTAAAGAAATCCAAGCCCTAGGCTGAACCCTAACCCTAACCCTAGGCAGATAAATCAGCCTAGGTATAGGGATGGTGCCAAGGAAAAAGCTGTGAAAGCTGCCATGTTGTTGCACTTTTGTACTCCCCTTGGGATGCCTTGAACAGCTGCAGTGTGCCTGGAGCTAAGGGCTTCCTAGTTTTAAAAATCCTAGCCCTAGGCCTAAGCCTAACAGTAACCCTGGGAAGGCAAATCAGCCTGGTGTTAGGCTTCTTGCCAAGGAAAAAGCCGTGAAAGCAGCCATGTTGTGGCACTTTTGCACTCCCTTTTGGATGCCTTTCACAGCTCCAGTGTGCCTGGAAGTCAGGGCTTCCTGATTTTAAAAATCCTAGCCCTAGGCCGAACCTCAACCCTAAGACGAGAAAGGCAAATCAGCCAGGAATTAGGCATGTCCCCAAGGAAAAAGCTGTGGAGGCAGGCATGTTGTGCTACTTTTGCGCTCTTCTTGGGTAGTCCTTCGCAGCTGCTGTGTTCTTGGAACTCAGGGCTTTCTGGTTAATAGAACGCTTACCCTAGGCGTAACTCAAACCTTAAGCCTAGGAAGGAAAATCAGCCTATGGTTCGGGATGGTCTCATGGAAATATCAGTGGTGGCAGCCAAGTTGCGTCACTTTTGCGCTCCCCTTGGGATGCCTTTCGCAGCTGCAGTGTGCCTGGAGCCCAGGGCTTCCTGGTTTTAAAAGTCCTAGGCCTAAGCCTAACAGTAACCCTAGGAAGGTAAATCAGCCGGATATTAGGGTTCGTCCTAAGGGAAAAGCCGTGAAAGCAGCCATGTTGTGGCACTTCTGCACTCCCTTTGGGATGCCTTTGGCAGATGAAGTAAGCCTGGAACTCAGGGCTTCCTGGTTAAAGAAATCCAAGCCCTAGGTTGAACCCTAACCCTAGGCAGATAAATCAGCCTAGGTATAGGGATGGTGCCAAGGAAAAAGCTGTGAAAGATGCCATGTTGTTGCACTTTTGTACTCCCCTTGGGATGCCTTGAACAGCTGCAGTGTGCCTGGAGCTAAGGGCTTCCTAGTTTTAAAAACCCTAGCCCTCGGCCTAAGCCTACAAGTAACCCTGGGAAGGCAAATCAGCCTGGTGTTAGGCTTCTTGCCAAGGAAAAAGCCGTGAAAGCAGCCATGTTGTGGCACTTCTGCACTCCCTTTGGGATGCCTTTGGCAGATGAAGTAAGCCTGGAACTCAGGGCTTCCTGGTTAAAGAAATCCAAGCCCTAGGTTGAACCCTAACCCTAGGCAGATAAATCAGCCTAGGTATAGGGATGGTGCCAAGGAAAAAGCTGTGAAAGCTGCCATGTTGTTGCACTTTTGTACTCCCCTTGGGATGCCTTGAACAGCTGCAGTGTGCCTGGAGCTAAGGGCTTCCTAGTTTTAAAAATCCTAGCCCTAGGCCTAAGCCTAACAGTAACCCTGGGAAGGCAAATCAGCCTGGTGTTAGGCTTCTTGCCAAGGAAAAAGCCGTGAAAGCAGCCATGTTGTGGCACTTTTGCACTCCCTTTTGGATGCCTTTCACAGCTCCAGTGTGCCTGGAAGTCAGGGCTTCCTGATTTTAAAAATCCTAGCCCTAGGCCGAACCTCAACCCTAAGACGAGAAAGGCAAATCAGCCAGGAATTAGGCATGTCCCCAAGGAAAAAGCCATTGAGGCAGGCATGTTGTGCTACTTTTGCGCTCTTCTTGGGTAGTCCTTCGCAGCTGCTGTGTTCTTGGAACTCAGGGCTTTCTGGTTAATAGAACGCTTACCCTAGGCGTAACTCAAACCTTAAGCCTAGGAAGGAAAATCAGCCTATGGTTCGGGATGGTCTCATGGAAATATCAGTGGTGGCAGCCAAGTTGCGTCACTTTTGCGCTCCCCTTGGGATGCCTTTCGCAGCTGCAGTGTGCCTGGAGCCCAGGGCTTCCTGGTTTTAAAAGTCCTAGGCCTAAGCCTAACAGTAACCCTAGGAAGGTAAATCAGCCGGATATTAGGGTTCGTCCTAAGGGAAAAGCCGTGAAAGCAGCCATGTTGTGGCACTTCTGCACTCCCTTTGGGATGCCTTTGGCAGATGAAGTAAGCCTGGAACTCAGGGCTTCCTGGTTAAAGAAATCCAAGCCCTAGGTTGAACCCTAACCCTAGGCAGATAAATCAGCCTAGGTATAGGGATGGTGCCAAGGAAAAAGCTGTGAAAGATGCCATGTTGTTGCACTTTTGTACTCCCCTTGGGATGCCTTGAACAGCTGCAGTGTGCCTGGAGCTAAGGGCTTCCTAGTTTTAAAAACCCTAGCCCTCGGCCTAAGCCTACAAGTAACCCTGGGAAGGCAAATCAGCCTGGTGTTAGGCTTCTTGCCAAGGAAAAAGCCGTGAAAGCAGCCATGTTGTGGCACTTCTGC
The DNA here is from genome assembly GCF_027887145.1 of Ammospiza caudacuta. Taxonomy (NCBI): domain Eukaryota; kingdom Metazoa; phylum Chordata; class Aves; order Passeriformes; family Passerellidae; genus Ammospiza; species Ammospiza caudacuta. Next base: position 1,091,244 of record NC_080619.1, read on the forward strand.
ACTCCCTTTGGGATGCCTTTGGCAGATGAAGTAAGCCTGGAACTCAGGGCTTCCTGGTTAAAGAAATCCAAGCCCTAGGTTGAACCCTAACCCTAGGCAGATAAATCAGCCTAGGTATAGGGATGGTGCCAAGGAAAAAGCTGTGAAAGCTGCCATGTTGTTGCACTTTTGTACTCCCCTTGGGATGCCTTGAACAGCTGCAGTGTGCCTGGAGCTAAGGGCTTCCTAGTTTTAAAAATCCTAGCCCTAGGCCTAAGCCTAACTGTAACCCTGGGAAGGCAAATCAGCCTGGTGTTAGGCTTCTTGCCAAGGAAAAAGCCGTGAAAGCAGCCATGTTGTGGCACTTTTGCACTCCCTTTTGGATGCCTTTCACAGCTCCAGTGTGCCTGGAACTCAGGGCTTCCTGATTTTAAAATCCTAGCCCTAGGCCGAACACACCAACCCTAAGACGAGAAAGGAAAATCAGCCAGGAATTAGGCATGTCCCCAAGGAAAAAGCTGTGGAGGCAGGCATGTTGTGGTACTTTTGCGCTCTTCTTGGCTAGTCCTTCGCAGCTGCTGTGTTCTTGGAACTCAGGGCTTTCTGGTTAATAGAACCCTTACCCTAGGCGTAACTCAAACCTTAAGCCTAGGAAGGAAAATCAGCCTATGGTTCGGGATGGTCTCATGGAAATATCAGTGGTGGCAGCCAAGTTGCATCACTTTTGCGCTCCCCTTGGGATGCCTTTCGCAGCTGCAGTGTGCCTGGAGCCCAGGGCTTCCTGGTTTTAAAAGTCCTAGGCCTAAGCCTAACAGTAACCCTAGGAAGGTAAATCAGCCGGATATTAGGGTTCGTCCTAAGGGAAAAGCCGTGAAAGCAGCCATGTTGTGGCACTTCTGCACTCCCTTTGGGATGCCTTTGGCAGATGAAGTAAGCCTGGAACTCAGGGCTTCCTGGTTAAAGAAATCCAAGCCCTAGGTTGAACCCTAACCCTAGGCAGATAAATCAGCCTAGGTATAGGGATGGTGCCAAGGAAAAAGCTGTGAAAGCTGCCATGTTGTTGCACTTTTGTACTCCCCTTGGGATGCCTTGAACAGCTGCAGTGTGCCTGGAGCTAAGGGCTTCCTAGTGTTAAAAATCCTAGCCCTAGGCCTAAGCCTAACAGTAACCCTGGGAAGGGAAATCAGCCTGGTGTTAGGCTTCTTGCCAAGGAAAAAGCCGTGAAAGCAGCCATGTTGTGGCACTTCTGCACTCCCTTTGGGATGCCTTTGGCAGATGAAGTAAGCCTGGAACTCAGGGCTTCCTGGTTAAAGAAATCCAAGCCCTAGGTTGAACCCTAACCCTAACCCTAGGCAGATAAATCAGCCTAGGTATAGGGATGGTGCCAAGGAAAAAGCTGTGAAAGCTGCCATGTTGTTGCACTTTTGTACTCCCCTTGGGATGCCTTGAACAGCTGCAGTGTGCCTGGAGCTAAGGGCTTCCTAGTTTTAAAAATCCTAGCCCTAGGCCTAAGCCTAACAGTAACCCTGGGAAGGCAAATCAGCCTGGTGTTAGGCTTCTTGCCAAGGAAAAAGCCGTGAAAGCAGCCATGTTGTGGCACTTTTGCACTCCCTTTTGGATGCCTTTCACAGCTCCAGTGTGCCTGGAACTCAGGGCTTCCTCATTTATAAATCCTAGCCCTAGGCCGAACCTCAACCCTAAGACGAGAAAGGCAAATCAGCCAGGAATTAGGCATGTCCCCAAGGAAAAAGCTGTGGAGGCAGGCATGTTGTGGTACTTTTGTGCTCTTCTTGGGTAGTCCTTCGCAGCTGCTGTGTTCTTGGAACTCAGGGCTTTCTGGTAAATAGAACGCTTACCCTAGGCGTAACTCAAACCTTAAGCCTAGGAAGGAAAATCAGCCTATGGTTCGGGATGCTCTCATGGAAATATCAGTGGTGGCAGCCAAGTTGCGTCACTTTTGCGCTCCCCTTGGGATGCCTTTCGCAGCTGCAGTGTGCCTGGAGCCCATGGCTTCCTGGTTTTAAAAGTCCTAGGCCTAAGCCTAACAGTAACCCTAGGAAGGTAAATCAGCCGGGTATTAGGGTTCTTCCTAAGGGAAAAGCCGTGAAAGCAGCCATGTTGTGGCACTTCTGCACTCCCTTTGGGATGCCTTTGGCAGATGAAGTAAGCCTGGAACTCAGGGCTTCCTGGTTAAAGAAATCCAAGCCCTAGGTTGAACCCTAACCCTAGGCAGATAAATCAGCCTAGGTATAGGGATGGTGCCAAGGAAAAAGCTGTGAAAGCTGCCATGTTGTTGCACTTTTGTACTCCCCTTGGGATGCCTTGAACAGCTGCAGTGTGCCTGGAGCTAAGGGCTTCCTAGTTTTAAAAATCCTAGCCCTAGGCCTAAGCCTAACAGTAACCCTGGGAAGGGACATCAACCTGGTGTTAGGCTTCTTGCCAAGGAAAAAGCCGTGAAAGCAGCCATGTTGTGGCACTTCTGCACTCCCTTTTGGATGCCTTTGGCAGATGAAGTAAGCCTGGAACTCAGGGCTTCCTGGTTAAAGAAATCCAAGCCCTAGGTTGAACCCTAACCCTAACCCTAGGCAGATAAATCAGCCTAGGTATAGGGATGGTGCCAAGGAAAAAGCTGTGAAAGCTGCCATGTTGTTGCACTTTTGTACTCCCCTTGGGATGCCTTGAACAGCTGCAGTGTGCCTGGAGCTAAGGGCTTCCTAGTTTTAAAAATCCTAGCCCTAGGCCTAAGCCTAACAGTAACCCTGGGAAGGCAAATCAGCCTGGTGTTAGGCTTCTTGCCAAGGAAAAAGCCGTGAAAGCAGCCATGTTGTGGCACTTTTGCACTCCCTTTTGGATGCCTTTCACAGCTCCAGTGTGCCTGGAACTCAGGGCTTCCTGATTTTAAAAATCCTAGCCCTAGGCCGAACACACCAACCCTAAGACGAGAAAGGCAAATCAGCCAGGAATTAGGCATGTCCCCAAGGAAAAAGCTGTGGAGGCAGGCATGTTGTGGTACTTTTGCGCTCTTCTTGGGTAGTCCTTCGCAGCTGCTGTGTTCTTGGAACTCAGGGCTTTCTGGTTAATAGAACCCTTACCCTAGGCGTAACTCAAACCTTAAGCCTAGGAAGGAAAATCAGCCTATGGTTCGGGATGGTCTCATGGAAATATCAGTGGTGGCAGCCAAGTTGCGTCACTTTTGCGCTCCCCTTGGGATGCCTTTCGCAGCTGCAGTGTGCCTGGAGCCCAGGGCTTCCTGGTTTTAAAAGTCCTAGGCCTAAGCCTAACAGTAACCCTAGGAAGGTAAATCAGCCGGATATTAGGGTTCCTCCTAAGGGAAAAGCCGTGAAAGCAGCCATGTTGTGGCACTTCTGCACTCCCTTTGGGATGCCTTTGGCAGATGAAGTAAGCCTGGAACTCAGGGCTTCCTGGTTAAAGAAATCCAAGCCCTAGGTTGAACCCTAACCCTAGGCAGATAAATCAGCCTAGGTATAGGGATGGTGCCAAGGAAAAAGCTGTGAAAGCTGCCATGTTGTTGCACTTTTGTACTCCCCTTGGGATGCCTTGAACAGCTGCAGTGTGCCTGGAGCTAAGGGCTTCCTAGTTTTAAAAATCCTAGCCCTAGGCCTAAGCCTAACAGTAACCCTGGGAAGGGAAATCAGCCTGGTGTTAGGCTTCTTGCCAAGGAAAAAGCCGTGAAAGCAGCCATGTTGTGGCACTTTTGCACTCCCTTTTGGATGCCTTTCACAGCTCCAGTGTGCCTGGAACTCAGGGCTTCCTGATTTTAAAATTCCTAGCCCTAGGCCGAACCTCAACCCTAAGACGAGAAAGGCAAATCAGCCAGGAATTAGGCATGTCCCCAGGGAAAAAGCTGTGGAGGCAGGCATGTTGTGGTACTTTTGCGCTCTTCTTGGGTAGTCCTTCGCAGCTGCTGTGTTCTTGGAACTCAGGGCTTTCTGGTTAATAGAACGCTTACCCTAGGCGTAATTCAAACCTTAACCCTAGGAAGGAAAATCAGCCTATGGTTCGGGATGGTCTCATGGAAATATCAGTGGTGGCAGCCAAGTTGCATCACTTTTGCGCTCCCCTTGGGATGCCTTTCGCAGCTGCAGTGTGCCTGGAGCCCAGGGCTTCCTGGTTTTAAAAGTCCTAGGCCTAAGCCTAACAGTAACCCTAGGAAGGTAAATCAGCCGGGTATTAGGGTTCTTCCTAAGGGAAAAGCCGTGAAAGCAGCCATGTTGTGGCACTTCTGCACTCCCTTTGGGATGCCTTTGGCAGATGAAGTAAGCCTGGAACTCAGGGCTTCCTGGTTAAAAAAATCCAAGCCTTAGGTTGAACCCTAACCCTAGGCAGATAAATCAGCCTAGGTATAGGGATGGTGCAAAGGAAAAAGCTGTGAAAGCTGCCATGTTGTTTCACTTTTGTACTCCCCTTGGGATGCCTTGAACAGCTGCAGTGTGCCTGGAGCTAAGGGCTTCCTAGTTTTAAAAACCCTAGCCCTAGGCCTAAGCCTACCAGTAACCATGGGAAGGCAAATCAGCCTGGTGTTAGGCTTCTTGCCAAGGAAAAAGCCGTGAAAGCAGCCATGTTGTGGCACTTCTGCACTCCCTTTGGGATGCCTTTGGCAGATGAAGTAAGCCTGGAACTCAGGGCTTCCTGGTTAAAGAAATCCAAGCCCTAGGTTGAACCCTAACCCTAGGCAGATAAATCAGCCTAGGTATAGGGATGGTGCCAAGGAAAAAGCTGTGAAAGATGCCATGTTGTTGCACTTTTGTACTCCCCTTGGGATGCCTTGAACAGCTGCAGTGTGCCTGGAGCTAAGGGCTTCCTAGTTTTAAAAATCCTAGCCCTAGGCCTAAGCCTAACAGTAACCCTGGGAAGGCAAATCAGCCTGGTGTTAGGCTTCTTGCCAAGGAAAAAGCCGTGAAAGCAGCCATGTTGTGGCACTTTTGCACTCCCTTTTGGATGCCTTTCACAGCTCCAGTGTGCCTGGAACTCAGGGCTTCCTGATTTTAAAAATCCTAGCCCTAGGCCGAACCCCAGCCCTAAGACGAGAAAGGCAAATCAGCCAGGAATTAGGCATGTCCCCAAGGAAAAAGCTGTGGAGGCAGGCATGTTCTGGTACTTTTGCGCTCTTCTTGGGTAGTCCTTCGCAGCTGCTGTGTTCTTGGAACTCAGGACTTTCTGGTTAATAGAACCCTTACCCTAGGCGTAACTCAAACCTTAAGCCTAGGAAGGAAAATCAGCCTATGGTTCGGGATGCTCTCATGGAAATATCAGTGGTGGCAGCCAAGTTGCGTCACTTTTGCGCTCCCCTTGGGATGCCTTTCGCAGCTGCAGTGTGCCTGGAGCCCAGGGCTTCCTGGTTTTAAAAGTCCTAGGCCTAAGCCTAACAGTAACCCTAGGAAGGTAAATCAGCCGGATATTAGGGTTCGTCCTAAGGGAAAAGCCGTGAAAGCAGCCATGTTGTGGCACTTCTGCACTCCCTTTGGGATGCCTTTGGCAGATGAAGTAAGCCTGGAACTCAGGGCTTCCTGGTTAAAGAAATCCAAGCCCTAGGCTGAACCCTAACCCTAACCCTAGGCAGATAAATCAGCCTAGGTATAGGGATGGTGCCAAGGAAAAAGCTGTGAAAGCTGCCATGTTGTTGCACTTTTGTACTCCCCTTTGGATGCCTTGAACAGCTGCAGTGTGCCTGGTGCTAAGGGCTTCTTAGTTTTAAAAATCCTAGCCCTAGGCCTAAGCCTAACAGTAACCCTGGGAAGGGACATCAACCTGGTGTTAGGCTTCTTGCCAAGGAAAAAGCCGTGAAAGCAGCCATGTTGTGGCACTTCTGCACTCCCTTTGGGATGCCTTTGGCAGATGAAGTAAGCCTGGAACTCAGGGCTTCCTGGTTAAAGAAATCCAAGCCCTAGGTTGAACCCTAACCCTAACCCTAGGCAGATAAATCAGCCTAGGTATAGGGATGGTGCCAAGGAAAAAGCTGTGAAAGCTGCCATGTTGTTGCACTTTTGTACTCCCCTTGGGATGCCTTGAACAGCTGCAGTGTGCCTGGAGCTAAGGGCTTCCTAGTTTTAAAAATCCTAGCCCCAGGCCTAAGCCTAACAGTAACCCTGGGAAGGCAAATCAGCCTGGTGTTAGGCTTCTTGCCAAGGAAAAAGCCGTGAAAGCAGCCATGTTGTGGCACTTTTGCACTCCCTTTTGGATGCCTTTCACAGCTCCAGTGTGCCTGGAACTCAGGGCTTCCTGATTTTAAAAATCCTAGCCCTAGGCCGAACACACCAACCCTAAGACGAGAAAGGAAAATCAGCCAGGAATTAGGCATGTCCCCAAGGAAAAAGCTGTGGAGGCAGGCATGTTGTGGTACTTTTGCGCTCTTCTTGGCTAGTCCTTCGCAGCTGCTGTGTTCTTGGAACTCAGGGCTTTCTGGTTAATAGAACCCTTACCCTAGGCGTAACTCAAACCTTAAGCCTAGGAAGGAAAATCAGCCTATGGTTCGGGATGCTCTCATGGAAATATCAGTGGTGGCAGCCAAGTTGCATCACTTTTGCGCTCCCCTTGGGATGCCTTTCGCAGCTGCAGTGTGCCTGGAGCCCAGGGCTTCCTGGTTTTAAAAGTCCTAGGCCTAAGCCTAACAGTAACCCTAGGAAGGTAAATCAGCCGGATATTAGGGTTCGTCCTAAGGGAAAAGCCGTGAAAGCAGCCATGTTGTGGCACTTCTGCACTCCCTTTGGGATGCCTTTGGCAGATGAAGTAAGCCTGGAACTCAGGGCTTCCTGGTTAAAGAAATCCAAGCCCTAGGCTGAACCCTAACCCTAACCCTAGGCAGATAAATCAGCCTAGGTATAGGGATGGTGCCAAGGAAAAAGCTGTGAAAGCTGCCATGTTGTTGCACTTTTGTACTCCCCTTGGGATGCCTTGAACAGCTGCAGTGTGCCTGGAGCTAAGGGCTTCCTAGTTTTAAAAATCCTAGCCCTAGGCCTAAGCCTAACAGTAACCCTGGGAAGGCAAATCAGCCTGGTGTTAGGCTTCTTGCCAAGGAAAAATCCGTGAAAGCAGCCATGTTGTGGCACTTTTGCACTCCCTTTTGGATGCCTTTCACAGCTCCAGTGTGCCTGGAACTCAGGGCTTCCTGATTTTAAAAATCCTAGCCCTAGGCCGAACCTCAACCCTAAGACGAGAAAGGCAAATCAGCCAGGAATTAGGCATGTCCCCAAGGAAAAAGCTGTGGAGGCAGGCATGTTGTGGTACTTTTGCGCTCTTCTTGGCTAGTCCTTCGCAGCTGCTGTGTTCTTGGAACTCAGGGCTTTCTGGTTAATAGAACGCTTACCCTAGGCGTAACTCAAACCTTAAGCCTAGGAAGGAAAATCAGCCTATGGTTCGGGATGGTCTCATGGAAATATCAGTGGTGGCAGCCAAGTTGCGTCACTTTTGCGCTCCCCTTGGGATGCCTTTCGCAGCTGCAGTGTGCCTGGAGCCCAGGGCTTCCTGGTTTTAAAAGTCCTAGGCCTAAGCCTAACAGTAACCCTAGGAAGGTAAATCAGCCGGATATTAGGGTTCGTCCTAAGGGAAAAGCCGTGAAAGCAGCCATGTTGTGGCACTTCTGCACTCCCTTTGGGATGCCTTTGGCAGATGAAGTAAGCCTGGAACTCAGGGCTTCCTGGTTAAAGAAATCCAAGCCCTAGGTTGAACCCTAACCCTAGGCAGATAAATCAGCCTAGGTATAGGGATGGTGCCAAGGAAAAAGCTGTGAAAGATGCCATGTTGTTGCACTTTTGTACTCCCCTTGGGATGCCTTGAACAGCTGCAGTGTGCCTGGAGCTAAGGGCTTCCTAGTTTTAAAAACCCTAGCCCTCGGCCTAAGCCTACAAGTAACCCTGGGAAGGCAAATCAGCCTGGTGTTAGGCTTCTTGCCAAGGAAAAAGCCGTGAAAGCAGCCATGTTGTGGCACTTCTGCACTCCCTTTGGGATGCCTTTGGCAGATGAAGTAAGCCTGGAACTCAGGGCTTCCTGGTTAAAGAAATCCAAGCCCTAGGTTGAACCCTAACCCTAGGCAGATAAATCAGCCTAGGTATAGGGATGGTGCCAAGGAAAAAGCTGTGAAAGCTGCCATGTTGTTGCACTTTTGTACTCCCCTTGGGATGCCTTGAACAGCTGCAGTGTGCCTGGAGCTAAGGGCTTCCTAGTTTTAAAAATCCTAGCCCTAGGCCTAAGCCTAACAGTAACCCTGGGAAGGCAAATCAGCCTGGTGTTAGGCTTCTTGCCAAGGAAAAAGCCGTGAAAGCAGCCATGTTGTGGCACTTTTGCACTCCCTTTTGGATGCCTTTCACAGCTCCAGTGTGCCTGGAACTCAGGGCTTCCTGATTTTAAAAATCCTAGCCCTAGGCCGAACACACCAACCCTAAGACGAGAAAGGCAAATCAGCCAGGAATTAGGCATGTCCCCAAGGAAAAAGCTGTGGAGGCAGGCATGTTGTGGTACTTTTGCGCTCTTCTTGGGTAGTCCTTCGCAGCTGCTGTGTTCTTGGAACTCAGGGCTTTCTGGTTAATAGAACGCTTACCCTAGGCGTAATTCAAACCTTAAGCCTAGGAAGGAAAATCAGCCTATGGTTCGGGATGGTCTCATGGAAATATCAGTGGTGGCAGCCAAGTTGCGTCACTTTTGCGCTCCCCTTGGGATGCCTTTCGCAGCTGCAGTGTGCCTGGAGCCCAGGGCTTCCTGGTTTTAAAAGTCCTAGGCCTAAGCCTAACAGTAACCCTAGGAAGGTAAATCAGCCGGATATTAGGGTTCGTCCTAAGGGAAAAGCCGTGAAAGCAGCCATGTTGTGGCACTTCTGCACTCCCTTTGGGATGCCTTTGGCAGATGAAGTAAGCCTGGAACTCAGGGCTTCCTGGTTAAAGAAATCCAAGCCCTAGGCTGAACCCTAACCCAAGGCAGATAAATCAGCCTAGGTATAGGGATGGTGCCAAGGAAAAAGCTGTGAAAGCTGCCATGTTGTTGCACTTTTGTACTCCCCTTGGGATGCCTTGAACAGCTGCAGTGTGCCTGGAGCTAAGGGCTTCCTAGTTTTAAAAATCCTAGCCCTAGGCCTAAGCCTAACAGTAACCCTGGGAAGGGACATCAACCTGGTGTTAGGCTTCTTGCCAAGGAAAAAGCCGTGAAAGCAGCCATGTTGTGGCACTTCTGCACTCCCTTTGGGATGCCTTTGGCAGATGAAGTAAGCCTGGAACTCAGGGCTTCCTGGTTAAAGAAATCCAAGCCCTAGGCTGAACCCTAACCCTAACCCTAGGCAGATAAATCAGCCTAGGTATAGGGATGGTGCCAAGGAAAAAGCTGTGAAAGCTGCCATGTTGTTGCACTTTTGTACTCCCCTTGGGATGCCTTGAACAGCTGCAGTGTGCCTGGAGCTAAGGGCTTCCTAGTTTTAAAAATCCTAGCCCTAGGCCTAAGCCTAACAGTAACCCTGGGAAGGCAAATCAGCCTGGTGTTAGGCTTCTTGCCAAGGAAAAAGCCGTGAAAGCAGCCATGTTGTGGCACTTTTGCACTCCCTTTTGGATGCCTTTCACAGCTCCAGTGTGCCTGGAAGTCAGGGCTTCCTGATTTTAAAAATCCTAGCCCTAGGCCGAACCTCAACCCTAAGACGAGAAAGGCAAATCAGCCAGGAATTAGGCATGTCCCCAAGGAAAAAGCTGTGGAGGCAGGCATGTTGTGCTACTTTTGCGCTCTTCTTGGGTAGTCCTTCGCAGCTGCTGTGTTCTTGGAACTCAGGGCTTTCTGGTTAATAGAACGCTTACCCTAGGCGTAACTCAAACCTTAAGCCTAGGAAGGAAAATCAGCCTATGGTTCGGGATGGTCTCATGGAAATATCAGTGGTGGCAGCCAAGTTGCGTCACTTTTGCGCTCCCCTTGGGATGCCTTTCGCAGCTGCAGTGTGCCTGGAGCCCAGGGCTTCCTGGTTTTAAAAGTCCTAGGCCTAAGCCTAACAGTAACCCTAGGAAGGTAAATCAGCCGGATATTAGGGTTCGTCCTAAGGGAAAAGCCGTGAAAGCAGCCATGTTGTGGCACTTCTGCACTCCCTTTGGGATGCCTTTGGCAGATGAAGTAAGCCTGGAACTCAGGGCTTCCTGGTTAAAGAAATCCAAGCCCTAGGTTGAACCCTAACCCTAGGCAGATAAATCAGCCTAGGTATAGGGATGGTGCCAAGGAAAAAGCTGTGAAAGATGCCATGTTGTTGCACTTTTGTACTCCCCTTGGGATGCCTTGAACAGCTGCAGTGTGCCTGGAGCTAAGGGCTTCCTAGTTTTAAAAACCCTAGCCCTCGGCCTAAGCCTACAAGTAACCCTGGGAAGGCAAATCAGCCTGGTGTTAGGCTTCTTGCCAAGGAAAAAGCCGTGAAAGCAGCCATGTTGTGGCACTTCTGCACTCCCTTTGGGATGCCTTTGGCAGATGAAGTAAGCCTGGAACTCAGGGCTTCCTGGTTAAAGAAATCCAAGCCCTAGGTTGAACCCTAACCCTAGGCAGATAAATCAGCCTAGGTATAGGGATGGTGCCAAGGAAAAAGCTGTGAAAGCTGCCATGTTGTTGCACTTTTGTACTCCCCTTGGGATGCCTTGAACAGCTGCAGTGTGCCTGGAGCTAAGGGCTTCCTAGTTTTAAAAATCCTAGCCCTAGGCCTAAGCCTAACAGTAACCCTGGGAAGGCAAATCAGCCTGGTGTTAGGCTTCTTGCCAAGGAAAAAGCCGTGAAAGCAGCCATGTTGTGGCACTTTTGCACTCCCTTTTGGATGCCTTTCACAGCTCCAGTGTGCCTGGAAGTCAGGGCTTCCTGATTTTAAAAATCCTAGCCCTAGGCCGAACCTCAACCCTAAGACGAGAAAGGCAAATCAGCCAGGAATTAGGCATGTCCCCAAGGAAAAAGCCATTGAGGCAGGCATGTTGTGCTACTTTTGCGCTCTTCTTGGGTAGTCCTTCGCAGCTGCTGTGTTCTTGGAACTCAGGGCTTTCTGGTTAATAGAACGCTTACCCTAGGCGTAACTCAAACCTTAAGCCTAGGAAGGAAAATCAGCCTATGGTTCGGGATGGTCTCATGGAAATATCAGTGGTGGCAGCCAAGTTGCGTCACTTTTGCGCTCCCCTTGGGATGCCTTTCGCAGCTGCAGTGTGCCTGGAGCCCAGGGCTTCCTGGTTTTAAAAGTCCTAGGCCTAAGCCTAACAGTAACCCTAGGAAGGTAAATCAGCCGGATATTAGGGTTCGTCCTAAGGGAAAAGCCGTGAAAGCAGCCATGTTGTGGCACTTCTGCACTCCCTTTGGGATGCCTTTGGCAGATGAAGTAAGCCTGGAACTCAGGGCTTCCTGGTTAAAGAAATCCAAGCCCTAGGTTGAACCCTAACCCTAGGCAGATAAATCAGCCTAGGTATAGGGATGGTGCCAAGGAAAAAGCTGTGAAAGATGCCATGTTGTTGCACTTTTGTACTCCCCTTGGGATGCCTTGAACAGCTGCAGTGTGCCTGGAGCTAAGGGCTTCCTAGTTTTAAAAACCCTAGCCCTCGGCCTAAGCCTACAAGTAACCCTGGGAAGGCAAATCAGCCTGGTGTTAGGCTTCTTGCCAAGGAAAAAGCCGTGAAAGCAGCCATGTTGTGGCACTTCTGCACTCCCTTTGGGATGCCTTTGGCAGATGAAGTAAGCCTGGAACTCAGGGCTTCCTGGTTAAAGAAATCCAAGCCCTAGGTTGAACCCTAACCCTAGGCAGATAAATCAGCCTAGGTATAGGGATGGTGCCAAGGAAAAAGCTGTGAAAGCTGCCATGTTGTTGCACTTTTGTACTCCCCTTGGGATGCCTTGAACAGCTGCAGTGTGCCTGGAGCTAAGGGCTTCCTAGTTTTAAAAATCCTAGCCCTAGGCCTAAGCCTAACTGTAACCCTGGGAAGGCAAATCAGCCTGGTGTTAGGCTTCTTGCCAAGGAAAAAGCCGTGAAAGCAGCCATGTTGTGGCACTTTTGCACTCCCTTTTGGATGCCTTTCACAGCTCCAGTGTGCCTGGAACTCAGGGCTTCCTGATTTTAAAATCCTAGCCCTAGGCCGAACACACCAACCCTAAGACGAGAAAGGAAAATCAGCCAGGAATTAGGCATGTCCCCAAGGAAAAAGCTGTGGAGGCAGGCATGTTGTGGTACTTTTGCGCTCTTCTTGGCTAGTCCTTCGCAGCTGCTGTGTTCTTGGAACTCAGGGCTTTCTGGTTAATAGAACCCTTACCCTAGGCGTAACTCAAACCTTAAGCCTAGGAAGGAAAATCAGCCTATGGTTCGGGATGGTCTCATGGAAATATCAGTGGTGGCAGCCAAGTTGCATCACTTTTGCGCTCCCCTTGGGATGCCTTTCGCAGCTGCAGTGTGCCTGGAGCCCAGGGCTTCCTGGTTTTAAAAGTCCTAGGCCTAAGCCTAACAGTAACCCTAGGAAGGTAAATCAGCCGGATATTAGGGTTCGTCCTAAGGGAAAAGCCGTGAAAGCAGCCATGTTGTGGCACTTCTGCACTCCCTTTGGGATGCCTTTGGCAGATGAAGTAAGCCTGGAACTCAGGGCTTCCTGGTTAAAGAAATCCAAGCCCTAGGTTGAACCCTAACCCTAGGCAGATAAATCAGCCTAGGTATAGGGATGGTGCCAAGGAAAAAGCTGTGAAAGCTGCCATGTTGTTGCACTTTTGTACTCCCCTTGGGATGCCTTGAACAGCTGCAGTGTGCCTGGAGCTAAGGGCTTCCTAGTGTTAAAAATCCTAGCCCTAGGCCTAAGCCTAACAGTAACCCTGGGAAGGGAAATCAGCCTGGTGTTAGGCTTCTTGCCAAGGAAAAAGCCGTGAAAGCAGCCATGTTGTGGCACTTCTGCACTCCCTTTGGGATGCCTTTGGCAGATGAAGTAAGCCTGGAACTCAGGGCTTCCTGGTTAAAGAAATCCAAGCCCTAGGTTGAACCCTAACCCTAACCCTAGGCAGATAAATCAGCCTAGGTATAGGGATGGTGCCAAGGAAAAAGCTGTGAAAGCTGCCATGTTGTTGCACTTTTGTACTCCCCTTGGGATGCCTTGAACAGCTGCAGTGTGCCTGGAGCTAAGGGCTTCCTAGTTTTAAAAATCCTAGCCCTAGGCCTAAGCCTAACAGTAACCCTGGGAAGGCAAATCAGCCTGGTGTTAGGCTTCTTGCCAAGGAAAAAGCCGTGAAAGCAGCCATGTTGTGGCACTTTTGCACTCCCTTTTGGATGCCTTTCACAGCTCCAGTGTGCCTGGAACTCAGGGCTTCCTCATTTATAAATCCTAGCCCTAGGCCGAACCTCAACCCTAAGACGAGAAAGGCAAATCAGCCAGGAATTAGGCATGTCCCCAAGGAAAAAGCTGTGGAGGCAGGCATGTTGTGGTACTTTTGTGCTCTTCTTGGGTAGTCCTTCGCAGCTGCTGTGTTCTTGGAACTCAGGGCTTTCTGGTAAATAGAACGCTTACCCTAGGCGTAACTCAAACCTTAAGCCTAGGAAGGAAAATCAGCCTATGGTTCGGGATGCTCTCATGGAAATATCAGTGGTGGCAGCCAAGTTGCGTCACTTTTGCGCTCCCCTTGGGATGCCTTTCGCAGCTGCAGTGTGCCTGGAGCCCATGGCTTCCTGGTTTTAAAAGTCCTAGGCCTAAGCCTAACAGTAACCCTAGGAAGGTAAATCAGCCGGGTATTAGGGTTCTTCCTAAGGGAAAAGCCGTGAAAGCAGCCATGTTGTGGCACTTCTGCACTCCCTTTGGGATGCCTTTGGCAGATGAAGTAAGCCTGGAACTCAGGGCTTCCTGGTTAAAGAAATCCAAGCCCTAGGTTGAACCCTAACCCTAGGCAGATAAATCAGCCTAGGTATAGGGATGGTGCCAAGGAAAAAGCTGTGAAAGCTGCCATGTTGTTGCACTTTTGTACTCCCCTTGGGATGCCTTGAACAGCTGCAGTGTGCCTGGAGCTAAGGGCTTCCTAGTTTTAAAAATCCTAGCCCTAGGCCTAAGCCTAACAGTAACCCTGGGAAGGGACATCAACCTGGTGTTAGGCTTCTTGCCAAGGAAAAAGCCGTGAAAGCAGCCATGTTGTGGCACTTCTGCACTCCCTTTTGGATGCCTTTGGCAGATGAAGTAAGCCTGGAACTCAGGGCTTCCTGGTTAAAGAAATCCAAGCCCTAGGTTGAACCCTAACCCTAACCCTAGGCAGATAAATCAGCCTAGGTATAGGGATGGTGCCAAGGAAAAAGCTGTGAAAGCTGCCATGTTGTTGCACTTTTGTACTCCCCTTGGGATGCCTTGAACAGCTGCAGTGTGCCTGGAGCTAAGGGCTTCCTAGTTTTAAAAATCCTAGCCCTAGGCCTAAGCCTAACAGTAACCCTGGGAAGGCAAATCAGCCTGGTGTTAGGCTTCTTGCCAAGGAAAAAGCCGTGAAAGCAGCCATGTTGTGGCACTTTTGCACTCCCTTTTGGATGCCTTTCACAGCTCCAGTGTGCCTGGAACTCAGGGCTTCCTGATTTTAAAAATCCTAGCCCTAGGCCGAACACACCAACCCTAAGACGAGAAAGGCAAATCAGCCAGGAATTAGGCATGTCCCCAAGGAAAAAGCTGTGGAGGCAGGCATGTTGTGGTACTTTTGCGCTCTTCTTGGGTAGTCCTTCGCAGCTGCTGTGTTCTTGGAACTCAGGGCTTTCTGGTTAATAGAACCCTTACCCTAGGCGTAACTCAAACCTTAAGCCTAGGAAGGAAAATCAGCCTATGGTTCGGGATGGTCTCATGGAAATATCAGTGGTGGCAGCCAAGTTGCGTCACTTTTGCGCTCCCCTTGGGATGCCTTTCGCAGCTGCAGTGTGCCTGGAGCCCAGGGCTTCCTGGTTTTAAAAGTCCTAGGCCTAAGCCTAACAGTAACCCTAGGAAGGTAAATCAGCCGGATATTAGGGTTCCTCCTAAGGGAAAAGCCGTGAAAGCAGCCATGTTGTGGCACTTCTGCACTCCCTTTGGGATGCCTTTGGCAGATGAAGTAAGCCTGGAACTCAGGGCTTCCTGGTTAAAGAAATCCAAGCCCTAGGTTGAACCCTAACCCTAGGCAGATAAATCAGCCTAGGTATAGGGATGGTGCCAAGGAAAAAGCTGTGAAAGCTGCCATGTTGTTGCACTTTTGTACTCCCCTTGGGATGCCTTGAACAGCTGCAGTGTGCCTGGAGCTAAGGGCTTCCTAGTTTTAAAAATCCTAGCCCTAGGCCTAAGCCTAACAGTAACCCTGGGAAGGGAAATCAGCCTGGTGTTAGGCTTCTTGCCAAGGAAAAAGCCGTGAAAGCAGCCATGTTGTGGCACTTTTGCACTCCCTTTTGGATGCCTTTCACAGCTCCAGTGTGCCTGGAACTCAGGGCTTCCTGATTTTAAAATTCCTAGCCCTAGGCCGAACCTCAACCCTAAGACGAGAAAGGCAAATCAGCCAGGAATTAGGCATGTCCCCAGGGAAAAAGCTGTGGAGGCAGGCATGTTGTGGTACTTTTGCGCTCTTCTTGGGTAGTCCTTCGCAGCTGCTGTGTTCTTGGAACTCAGGGCTTTCTGGTTAATAGAACGCTTACCCTAGGCGTAATTCAAACCTTAACCCTAGGAAGGAAAATCAGCCTATGGTTCGGGATGGTCTCATGGAAATATCAGTGGTGGCAGCCAAGTTGCATCACTTTTGCGCTCCCCTTGGGATGCCTTTCGCAGCTGCAGTGTGCCTGGAGCCCAGGGCTTCCTGGTTTTAAAAGTCCTAGGCCTAAGCCTAACAGTAACCCTAGGAAGGTAAATCAGCCGGGTATTAGGGTTCTTCCTAAGGGAAAAGCCGTGAAAGCAGCCATGTTGTGGCACTTCTGCACTCCCTTTGGGATGCCTTTGGCAGATGAAGTAAGCCTGGAACTCAGGGCTTCCTGGTTAAAAAAATCCAAGCCTTAGGTTGAACCCTAACCCTAGGCAGATAAATCAGCCTAGGTATAGGGATGGTGCAAAGGAAAAAGCTGTGAAAGCTGCCATGTTGTTTCACTTTTGTACTCCCCTTGGGATGCCTTGAACAGCTGCAGTGTGCCTGGAGCTAAGGGCTTCCTAGTTTTAAAAACCCTAGCCCTAGGCCTAAGCCTACCAGTAACCATGGGAAGGCAAATCAGCCTGGTGTTAGGCTTCTTGCCAAGGAAAAAGCCGTGAAAGCAGCCATGTTGTGGCACTTCTGCACTCCCTTTGGGATGCCTTTGGCAGATGAAGTAAGCCTGGAACTCAGGGCTTCCTGGTTAAAGAAATCCAAGCCCTAGGTTGAACCCTAACCCTAGGCAGATAAATCAGCCTAGGTATAGGGATGGTGCCAAGGAAAAAGCTGTGAAAGATGCCATGTTGTTGCACTTTTGTACTCCCCTTGGGATGCCTTGAACAGCTGCAGTGTGCCTGGAGCTAAGGGCTTCCTAGTTTTAAAAATCCTAGCCCTAGGCCTAAGCCTAACAGTAACCCTGGGAAGGCAAATCAGCCTGGTGTTAGGCTTCTTGCCAAGGAAAAAGCCGTGAAAGCAGCCATGTTGTGGCACTTTTGCACTCCCTTTTGGATGCCTTTCACAGCTCCAGTGTGCCTGGAACTCAGGGCTTCCTGATTTTAAAAATCCTAGCCCTAGGCCGAACCCCAGCCCTAAGACGAGAAAGGCAAATCAGCCAGGAATTAGGCATGTCCCCAAGGAAAAAGCTGTGGAGGCAGGCATGTTCTGGTACTTTTGCGCTCTTCTTGGGTAGTCCTTCGCAGCTGCTGTGTTCTTGGAACTCAGGACTTTCTGGTTAATAGAACCCTTACCCTAGGCGTAACTCAAACCTTAAGCCTAGGAAGGAAAATCAGCCTATGGTTCGGGATGCTCTCATGGAAATATCAGTGGTGGCAGCCAAGTTGCGTCACTTTTGCGCTCCCCTTGGGATGCCTTTCGCAGCTGCAGTGTGCCTGGAGCCCAGGGCTTCCTGGTTTTAAAAGTCCTAGGCCTAAGCCTAACAGTAACCCTAGGAAGGTAAATCAGCCGGATATTAGGGTTCGTCCTAAGGGAAAAGCCGTGAAAGCAGCCATGTTGTGGCACTTCTGCACTCCCTTTGGGATGCCTTTGGCAGATGAAGTAAGCCTGGAACTCAGGGCTTCCTGGTTAAAGAAATCCAAGCCCTAGGCTGAACCCTAACCCTAACCCTAGGCAGATAAATCAGCCTAGGTATAGGGATGGTGCCAAGGAAAAAGCTGTGAAAGCTGCCATGTTGTTGCACTTTTGTACTCCCCTTTGGATGCCTTGAACAGCTGCAGTGTGCCTGGTGCTAAGGGCTTCTTAGTTTTAAAAATCCTAGCCCTAGGCCTAAGCCTAACAGTAACCCTGGGAAGGGACATCAACCTGGTGTTAGGCTTCTTGCCAAGGAAAAAGCCGTGAAAGCAGCCATGTTGTGGCACTTCTGCACTCCCTTTGGGATGCCTTTGGCAGATGAAGTAAGCCTGGAACTCAGGGCTTCCTGGTTAAAGAAATCCAAGCCCTAGGTTGAACCCTAACCCTAACCCTAGGCAGATAAATCAGCCTAGGTATAGGGATGGTGCCAAGGAAAAAGCTGTGAAAGCTGCCATGTTGTTGCACTTTTGTACTCCCCTTGGGATGCCTTGAACAGCTGCAGTGTGCCTGGAGCTAAGGGCTTCCTAGTTTTAAAAATCCTAGCCCCAGGCCTAAGCCTAACAGTAACCCTGGGAAGGCAAATCAGCCTGGTGTTAGGCTTCTTGCCAAGGAAAAAGCCGTGAAAGCAGCCATGTTGTGGCACTTTTGCACTCCCTTTTGGATGCCTTTCACAGCTCCAGTGTGCCTGGAACTCAGGGCTTCCTGATTTTAAAAATCCTAGCCCTAGGCCGAACACACCAACCCTAAGACGAGAAAGGAAAATCAGCCAGGAATTAGGCATGTCCCCAAGGAAAAAGCTGTGGAGGCAGGCATGTTGTGGTACTTTTGCGCTCTTCTTGGCTAGTCCTTCGCAGCTGCTGTGTTCTTGGAACTCAGGGCTTTCTGGTTAATAGAACCCTTACCCTAGGCGTAACTCAAACCTTAAGCCTAGGAAGGAAAATCAGCCTATGGTTCGGGATGCTCTCATGGAAATATCAGTGGTGGCAGCCAAGTTGCATCACTTTTGCGCTCCCCTTGGGATGCCTTTCGCAGCTGCAGTGTGCCTGGAGCCCAGGGCTTCCTGGTTTTAAAAGTCCTAGGCCTAAGCCTAACAGTAACCCTAGGAAGGTAAATCAGCCGGATATTAGGGTTCGTCCTAAGGGAAAAGCCGTGAAAGCAGCCATGTTGTGGCACTTCTGCACTCCCTTTGGGATGCCTTTGGCAGATGAAGTAAGCCTGGAACTCAGGGCTTCCTGGTTAAAGAAATCCAAGCCCTAGGCTGAACCCTAACCCTAACCCTAGGCAGATAAATCAGCCTAGGTATAGGGATGGTGCCAAGGAAAAAGCTGTGAAAGCTGCCATGTTGTTGCACTTTTGTACTCCCCTTGGGATGCCTTGAACAGCTGCAGTGTGCCTGGAGCTAAGGGCTTCCTAGTTTTAAAAATCCTAGCCCTAGGCCTAAGCCTAACAGTAACCCTGGGAAGGGAAATCAGCCTGGTGTTAGGCTTCTTGCCAAGGAAAAAGCCGTGAAAGCAGCCATGTTGTGGCACTTCTGCACTCCCTTTGGGATGCCTTTGGCAGATGAAGTAAGCCTGGAACTCAGGGCTTCCTGGTTAAAGAAATCCAAGCCCTAGGTTGAACCCTAACCCTAACCCTAGGCAGATAAATCAGCCTAGGTATAGGGATGGTGCCAAGGAAAAAGCTGTGAAAGCTGCCATGTTGTTGCACTTTTGTACTCCCCTTTGGATGCCTTGAACAGCTGCAGTGTGCCTGGTGCTAAGGGCTTCTTAGTTTTAAAAATCCTAGCCCTAGGCCTAAGCCTAACAGTAACCCTGGGAAGGGACATCATCCTGGTGTTAGGCTTCTTGCCAAGGAAAAAGCCGTGAAAGCAGCCATGTTGTGGCACTTCTGCACTCCCTTTGGGATGCCTTTGGCAGATGAAGTAAGCCTGGAACTCAGGGCTTCCTGGTTAAAGAAATCCAAGCCCTAGGTTGAACCCTAACCCTAGGCAGATAAATCAGCCTAGGTATAGGGATGGTGCCAAGGAAAAAGCTGTGAAAGCTGCCATGTTGTTGCACTTTTGTACTCCCCTTGGGATGCCTTGAACAGCTGCAGTGTGCCTGGAGCTAAGGGCTTCCTAGTTTTAAAAATCCTAGCCCTAGGCCTAAGCCTAACAGTAACCCTGGGAAGGCAAATCAGCCTGGTGTTAGGCTTCTTGCCAAGGAAAAAGCCGTGAAAGCAGCCATGTTGTGGCACTTTTGCACTCCCTTTTGGATGCCTTTCACAGCTCCAGTGTGCCTGGAACTCAGGGCTTCCTGATTTTAAAAATCCTAGCCCTAGGCCGAACCTCAACCCTAAGACGAGAAAGGCAAATCAGCCAGGAATTAGGCATGTCCCCAAGGAAAAAGCTGTGGAGGCAGGCATGTTGTGGTACTTTTGCGCTCTTCTTGGCTAGTCCTTCGCAGCTGCTGTGTTCTTGGAACTCAGGGCTTTCTGGTTAATAGAACGCTTACCCTAGGCGTAATTCAAACCTTAAGCCTAGGAAGGAAAATCAGCCTATGGTTCGGGATGCTCTCATGGAAATATCAGTGGTGGCAGCCAAGTTGCGTCACTTTTGCGCTCCCCTTGGGATGCCTTTCGCAGCTGCAGTGTGCCTGGAGCCCAGGGCTTCCTGGTTTTAAAAGTCCTAGGCCTAAGCCTAACAGTAACCCTAGGAAGGTAAATCAGCCGGATATTAGGGTTCGTCCTAAGGGAAAAGCCGTGAAAGCAGCCATGTTGTGGCACTTCTGCACTCCCTTTGGGATGCCTTTGGCAGATGAAGTAAGCCTGGAACTCAGGGCTTCCTGGTTAAAGAAATCCAAGCCCTAGGCTGAACCCTAACCCTAGGCAGATAAATCAGCCTAGGTAAAGGGATGGTGCCAAGGAAAAAGCTGTGAAAGCTGCCATGTTGTTGCACTTTTGTACTCCCCTTGGGATGCCTTGAACAGCTGCAGTGTGCCTGGAGCTAAGGGCTTCCTAGTTTTAAAAATCCTAGCCCTAGGCCTAAGCCTAACAGTAACCCTGGGAAGGGAAATCAACCTGGTGTTAGGCTTCTTGCCAAGGAAAAAGCCGTGAAAGCAGCCATGTTGTGGCACTTTTGCACTCCCTTTTGGATGCCTTTCACAGCTCCAGTGTGCCTGGAACTCAGGGCTTCCTGATTTTAAAAATCCTAGCCCTAGGCCGAACCTCAACCCTAAGACGAGAAAGGCAAATCAGCCAGGAATTAGGCATGTCCCCAAGGAAAAAGCTGTGGAGGCAGGCATGTTGTGGTACTTTTGCGCTCTTCTTGGGTAGTCCTTCGCAGCTGCTGTGTTCTTGGAACTCAGGGCTTTCTGGTTAATAGAACCCTTACCCTAGGTGTAATTCAAACCTTAACCCTAGGAAGGAAAATCAGCCTATGGTTCGGGATGGTGTCATGGAAATATCAGTGGTGGCAGCCAAGTTGCGTCACTTTTGCGCTCCCCTTGGGATGCCTTTCGCAGCTGCAGTGTGCCTGGAGCCCAGGGCTTCCTGGTTTTAAAAGTCCTAGGCCTAAGCCTAACAGTAACCCTAGGAAGGTAAATCAGCCGGGTATTAGGGTTCTTCCTAAGGGAAAAGCCGTGAATGCAGCCATGTTGTGGCACTTCTGCACTCCCTTTGGGATGCCTTTGGCAGATGAAGTAAGCCTGGAACTCAGGGCTTCCTGGTTAAAGAAATCCAAGCCCTAGGTTGAACCCTAACCCTAGGCAGACAAATCAGCCTAGGTATAGGGATGGTGCCAAGGAAAAAGCTGTGAAAGCTGCCATGTTGTTGCACTTTTGTACTCCCCTTGGGATGCCTTGAACAGCTGCAGTGTGCCTGGAGCTAAGGGCTTCCTAGTTTTAAAAATCCTAGCCCTAGGCCTAAGCCTAACAGTAACCCTGGGAAGGCAAATCAGCCTGGTGTTAGGCTTCTTGCCAAGGAAAAAGCCGTGAAAGCAGTCAGGTTGTGGCACTTTTGCACTCCCTTTTGGATGCCTTTCACAGCTCCATTGTGCCTGGAACTCAGGGCTTCCTGATTTTAAAAATCCTAGCCCTAGGCCGAACCTCAACCCTAAGACGAGAAAGGCAAATCAGCCAGGAATTAGGCATGTCCCCAAGGAAAAAGCTGTGGAGGCAGGCATGTTGTGGTACTTTTGCGCTCTTCTTGGCTAGTCCTTCGCAGCTGCTGTGTTCTTGGAACTCAGGGCTTTCTGGTTAATAGAACCCTTACCCTAGGCGTAATTCAAACCTTAACCCTAGGAAGGAAAATCAGCCTATGGTTCGGGATGGTCTCATGGAAATATCAGTGGTGGTAGCCAAGTTGCGTCACTTTTGCGCTCCCCTTGGGATGCCTTTCGCAGCTGCAGTGTGCCTGGAGCCCAGGGCTTCCTGGTTTTAAAAGTCCTAGGCCTAAGCCTAACAGTAACCCTAGGAAGGTAAATCAGCCGGGTATTAGGGTTCTTCCTAAGGGAAAAGCCGTGAATGCAGCCATGTTGTGGCACTTCTGCACTCCCTTTGGGATGCCTTTGGCAGATGAAGTAAGCCTGGAACTCAGGGCTTCCTGGTTAAAGAAATCCAAGCCCTAGGCTGAACCCTAACCCTAGGCAGATAAATCAGCCTAGGTATAGGGATGGTGCCAAGGAAAAAGCTGTGAAAGCTGCCATGTTGTTGCACTTTTGTACTCCCCTTGGGATGCCTTGAACAGCTGCAGTGTGCCTGGAGCTAAGGGCTTCCTAGTTTTAAAAATCCTAGCCCTAGGCCTAAGCCTAACAGTAACCCTGGGAAGGGACATCAACCTGGTGTTAGGCTTCTTGCCAAGGAAAAAGCCGTGAAAGCAGCCATGTTGTGGCACTTCTGCACTCCCTTTGGGATGCCTTTGGCAGATGAAGTAAGCCTGGAACTCAGGGCTTCCTCATTTATAAATCCTAGCCCTAGGCCGAACACACCAACCCTAAGACGAGAAAGGCAAATCAGCCAGGAATTAGGCATGTCCCCAAGGAAAAAGCTGTGGAGGCAGGCATGTTGTGGTACTTTTGCGCTCTTCTTGGCTAGTCCTTCGCAGCTGCTGTGTTCTTGGAACTCAGGGCTTTCTGGTTAATAGAAGCCTTACCCTAGGCGTAACTCAAACCTTAAGCCTAGGAAGGAAAATCAGCCTATGGTTCGGGATGCTCTCATGGAAATATCAGTGGTGGTAGCCAAGTTGCGTCACTTTTGCGCTCCCCTTGGGATGCCTTTCGCAGCTGCAGTGTGCCTGGAGCCCAGGGCTTCCTGGTTTTAAAAGTCCTAGGCCTAAGCCTAACAGTAACCCTAGGAAGGTAAACCAGCCGGGTATTAGGGTTCCTCCTAAGGGAAAAGCCGTGAAAGCAGCCATGTTGTGGCACTTCTGCACTCCCTTTGGGATGCCTTTGGCAGATGAAGTAAGCCTGGAACTCAGGGCTTCCTGGTTAAAGAAATCTAAGCCCTAGGTTGAACCCTAACCCTAGGCAGATAAATCAGCCTAGGTATAGGGATGGTGCCAAGGAAAAAGCTGTGAAAGCTGCCATGTTGTTGCACTTTTGTACTCGCCTTGGGATGCCTTGAACAGCTGCAGTGTGCCTGGAGCTAAGGGCTTCCTAGTTTTAAAAATCCTAGCCCTAGGCCTAAGCCTAACAGAAACCCTGGGAAGGTAAATCAGCCTGGTGTTAGGCTTCTTGCCAAGGAAAAAGCCGTGAAAGCAGCCATGTTGTGGCACATTTGCACTCCCTTTTGGATGCCTTTCACAGCTCCAGTGTGCCTGGAACTCAGGGCTTCCTGATTTTAAAAATCCTAGCCCTAGGCCGAACCTCAACCCTAAGACGAGAAAGGCAAATCAGCCAGGAATTAGGCATGTCCCCAAGGAAAAACCCGTTGAGGCAGGCATGTTGTGGTACTTTTGCGCTCTTCTTGGCTAGTCCTTCGCAGCTGCTGTGTTCTTGGAACTCAGGGCTTTCTGGTTAATAGAACCCTTACCCTAGGCGTAACTCAAACCTTAAGCCTAGGAAGGAAAATTAGACTATGGTTCGGGATGGTCTCATGGAAATATCAGTGGTGGCAGCCAAGTTGCGTCACTTTTGCGCTCCCCTTGGGATGCCTTTCGCAGCTGCAGTGTGCCTGGAGCCCAGGGCTTCCTGGTTTTAACAGTCCTAGGCCTAAGCCTAACAGTAACCCTAGGAAGGTAAATCAGCCGGATATTAGGGCTCCTCCTAAGGGAAAAGCCGTGAAAGCAGCCATGTTGTGGCACTTCTGCACTCCCTTTGGGATGCCTTTGGCAGATGAAGTAAGCCTGGAACTCAGGGCTTCCTGGTTAAAGAAATCCAAGCCCTAGGTTGAACCCTAACCCTAACCCTAGGCAGATAAATCAGCCTAGGTATAGGGATGGTGCCAAGGAAAAAGCTGTGAAAGCTGCCATGTTGTTGCACTTTTGTACTCCCCTTGGGATGCCTTGAACAGCTGCAGTGTGCCTGGAGCTAAGGGCTTCCTAGTTTTAAAAATCCTAGCCCTAGGCCTAAGCCTAACAGAAACCCTGGGAAGGTAAATCAGCCTGGTGTTAGGCTTCTTGCCAAGGAAAAAGCCGTGAAAGCAGCCATGTTGTGGCACATTTGCACTCCCTTTTGGATGCCTTTCACAGCTCCAGTGTGCCTGGAAGTCAGGGCTTCCTGATTTTAAAAACCCTAGCCCTAGGCCGAACCTCAACCCTAAGACGAGAAAGGCAAATCAGCCAGGAATTAGGCATGTCCCCAAGGAAAAAGCTGTGGAGGCAGGCATGTTCTGGTACTTTTACGCTCTTCTTGGGTAGTCCTTCGCAGCTGCTGTGTTCTTGGAACTCAGGGCTTTCTGGTTAATAGAACGCTTACCCTAGGCGTAATTCAAACCTTAGCCCTAGGAAGGGAAATCAGCCTATGGTTCGGGATGGTCTCATGGAAATATCAGTGGTGGCAGCCAAGTTGCGTCACTTTTGCGCTCCCCTTGGGATGCCTTTCGCAGCTGCAGTGTGCCTGGAGCCCAGGGCTTCCTGGTTTTTAAAAGTCCTAGGCCTAAGCCTAACAGTAACCCTAGGAAGGTAAATCAGCCGGGTATTAGGGTTCTTCCTAAGGGAAAAGCCGTGAAAGCAGCCATGTTGTGGCACTTCTGCACTCCCTTTGGGATGCCTTTGGCAGATGAAGTAAGCCTGGAACTCAGGGCTTCCTGGTTAAAGAAATCCAAGCCCTAGGTTGAACCCTAACCCTAGGCAGATAAATCAGCCTAGGTATAGGGATGGTGCCAAGGAAAAAGCTGTGAAAGCTGCCATGTTGTTGCACTTTTGTACACCCCTTGGGATGCCTTGAACAGCTGCAGTGTGCCTGGAGCTAAGGGCTTCCTAGTTTTAAAAATCCTAGCCCTAGGCCTAAGCCTAACAGTAACCCTGGGAAGGCAAATCAGCCTGGTGTTAGGCTTCTTGCCAAGGAAAAAGCCGTGAAAGCAGCCATGTTGTGGCACATTTGCACTCCCTTTTGGATGCCTTTCACAGCTCCAGTGTGCCTGGAACTCAGGGCTTCCTGATTTTAAAAATCCTAGCCCTAGGCCGAACCCCAGCCCTAAGGCGAGAAAGGCAAATCAGCCAGGAATTAGGCATGTCCCCAAGGAAAAAGCTGTGGAGGCAGGCATGTTGTGGTACTTTTGCGCTCTTCTTGGCTAGTCCTTCGCAGCTGCTGTGTTCTTGGAACTCAGGGCTTTCTGGTTAATAGAACGCTTACCCTAGGCGTAACTCAAACCTTAACCCTAGGAAGGAAAATCAGCCTATGGTTCGGGATGGTCTCATGGAAATATCAGTGGTGGTAGCCAAGTTGCGTCACTTTTGCGCTCCCCTTGGGATGCCTTTCGCAGCTGCAGTGTGCCTGGAGCCCAGGGCTTCCTGGTTTTAAAAGTCCTAGGCCTAAGCCTAACAGTAACCCTAGGAAGGTAAATCAGCCGGATATTGGGGTTCCTCCTAAGGGAAAAACCGTGACAGCAGCCATGTTGTGGCACTTCTGCACTCCCTTTGGGATGCCTTTGGCAGATGAAGTAAGCCTGGAACTCAGGGCTTCCTGGTTAAAGAAATCTAAGCCCTAGGTTGAACCCTAACCCTAGGCAGATAAATCAGCCTAGGTATAGGGATGGTGCCAAGGAAAAAGCTGTGAAAGCTGCCATGTTGTTGCACTTTTGTACTTGCCTTGGGATGCCTTGAACAGCTGCAGTGTGCCTGGAGCTAAGGGCTTCCTAGTTTTAAAAATCCTAGCCCTAGGCCTAAGCCTAACAGAAACCCTGGGAAGGTAAATCAGCCTGGTGTTAGGCTTCTTGCCAAGGAAAAAGCCGTGAAAGCAGCCATGTTGTGGCACATTTGCACTCCCTTTTGGATGCCTTTCACAGCTCCAGTGTGCCTGGAACTCAGGGCTTCCGGATTTTAAAAATCCTAGCCCTAGGCCGAACCCCAGCCCTAAGACGAGAAAGGCAAATCAGCCAGGAATTAGGCATGTCCCCAAGGAAAAAGCCGTTGAGGCAGGCATGTTGTGGTCCTTTTGCGCTCTTCTTGGGTAGTCCTTCGCAGCTGCTGTGTTCTTGGAACTCAGGGCTTTCTGGTAATAGAACCCTTACCCTAGGCGTAACTCAAACCTTAAGCCTAGGAAGGAAAATCAGCCTATGGTTCGGGATGGTCTCATGGAAATATCAGTGGTGGCAGCCAAGTTGCGTCACTTTTGCGCTCCCCTTGGGATGCCTTTCGCAGCTGCAGTGTGCCTGGAGCCCAGGGCTTCCTGGTTTTAAAAGTCCTAGGCCTAAGCCTAACAGTAACCCTAGGAAGGTAAACCAGCCGGGTATTAGGGTTCCTCCTAAGGGAAAAGCCGTGAAAGCAGCCATGTTGTGGCACTTCTGCACTCCCTTTGGGATGCCTTTGGCAGATGAAGTAAGCCTGGAACTCAGGGCTTCCTGGTTAAAGAAATCCAAGCCCTAGGTTGAACCCTAACCCTAGGCAGATAAATCAGCCTAGGTATAGGGATGGTGCCAAGGAAAAAGCTGTGAAAGCTGCCATGTTGTTGCACTTTTGTACTCCCCTTGGGATGCCTTGAACAGCTGCAGTGTGCCTGGAGCTAAGGGCTTCCTAGTTTTAAAAATCCTAGCCCTAGGCCTAAGCCTAACAGAAACCCTGGGAAGGTAAATCAGCCTGGTGTTAGGCTTCTTGCCAAGGAAAAAGCCGTGAAAGCAGCCATGTTGTGGCACATTTGCACTCCCTTTTGGATGCCTTTCACAGCTCCAGTGTGCCTGGAAGTCAGGGCTTCCTGATTTTAAAAATCCTAGCCCTAGGCCGAACCTCAACCCTAAGACGAGAAAGGCAAATCAGCCAGGAATTAGGCATGTCCCCAAGGAAAAAGCCGTTGAGGCAGGCATGTTGTGGTACTTTTGCGCTCTTCTTGGCTAGTCCTTCGCAGCTGCTGTGTTCTTGGAACTCAGGGCTTTCTGGTTAATAGAAGCCTTACCCTAGGCGTAACTCAAACCTTAAGCCTAGGAAGGAAAATCAGCCTATGGTTCGGGATGCTCTCATGGAAATATCAGTGGTGGTAGCCAAGTTGCGTCACTTTTGCGCTCCCCTTGGGATGCCTTTCGCAGCTGCAGTGTGCCTGGAGCCCAGGGCTTCCTGGTTTTAAAAGTCCTAGGCCTAAGCCTAACAGTAACCCTAGGAAGGTAAATCAGCCGGGTATTAGGGTTCCTCCTAAGGGAAAAGCCGTGAAAGCAGCCATGTTGTGGCACTTCTGCACTCCCTTTGGGATGCCTTTGGCAGATGAAGTAAGCCTGGAACTCAGGGCTTCCTGGTTAAAGAAATCTAAGCCCTAGGTTGAACCCTAACCCTAGGCAGATAAATCAGCCTAGGTATAGGGATGGTGCCAAGGAAAAACCTGTGAAAGCTGCCATGTTGTTGCACTTTTGTACACCCCTTGGGATGCCTTGAACAGCTGCAGTGTGCCTGGAGCTAAGGGCTTCCTAGTTTTAAAAATCCTAGCCCTAGGCCTAAGCCTAACAGAAACCCTGGGAAGGGAAATCAGCCTGGTGTTAGGCTTCTTGCCAAGGAAAAAGCCGTGGAAGCAGCCATGTTGTGGCACTTTTGCACTCCCTTTTGGATGCCTTTCACAGCTCCAGTGTGCCTGGAACTCAGGGCTTCCTGATTTTAAAAATCCTAGCCCTAGGCCGAACCCCAGCCCTAAGGCGAGAAAGGCAAATCAGCCAGGAATTAGGCATGTCCCCAAGGAAAAAGCTGTGGAGGCAGGCATGTTCTGGTACTTTTACGCTCTTCTTGGGTAGTCCTTCGCAGCTGCTGTGTTCTTGGAACTCAGGGCTTTCTGGTTAATAGAACGCTTACCCTAGGCGTAACTCAAACCTTAGCCCTAGGAAGGGAAATCAGCCTATGGTTCGGGATGGTCTCATGGAAATATCAGTGGTGGCAGCCAAGTTGCGTCACTTTTGCGCTCCCCTTGGGATGCCTTTCGCAGCTGCAGTGTGCCTGGAGCCCAGGGCTTCCTGGTTTTTAAAAGTCCTAGGCCTAAGCCTAACAGTAACCCTAGGAAGGTAAATCAGCCGGGTATTAGGGTTCTTCCTAAGGGAAAAGCCGTGAAAGCAGCCATGTTGTGGCACTTCTGCACTCCCTTTGGGATGCCTTTGGCAGATGAAGTAAGCCTGGAACTCAGGGCTTCCTGGTTAAAGAAATCCAAGCCCTAGGTTGAACCCTAACCCTAGGCAGATAAATCAGCCTAGGTATAGGGATGGTGCCAAGGAAAAAGCTGTGAAAGCTGCCATGTTGTTGCACTTTTGTACTTGCCTTGGGATGCCTTGAACAGCTGCAGTGTGCCTGGAGCTAAGGGCTTCCTAGTTTTAAAAATCCTAGCCCTAGGCCTAAGCCTAACAGTAACCCTGGGAAGGGAAATCAGCCTGGTGTTAGGCTTCTTGCCAAGGAAAAAGCCGTGAAAGCAGCCATGTTGTGGCACATTTGCACTCCCTTTTGGATGCCTTTCACAGCTCCAGTGTGCCTGGAACTCAGGGCTTCCTGATTTTAAAAATCCTAGCCCTAGGCCGAACCCCAGCCCTAAGGCGAGAAAGGCAAATCAGCCAGGAATTAGGCATGTCCCCAAGGAAAAAGCTGTGGAGGCAGGCATGTTGTGGTACTTTTGCGCTCTTCTTGGGTAGTCCTTCGCAGCTGCTGTGTTCTTGGAACTCAGGGCTTTCTGGTTAATAGAACGCTTACCCTAGGCGTAACTCAAACCTTAACCCTAGGAAGGAAAATCAGCCTATGGTTCGGGATGGTCTCATGGAAATATCAGTGGTGGTAGCCAAGTTGCGTCACTTTTGCGCTCCCCTTGGGATGCCTTTCGCAGCTGCAGTGTGCCTGGAGCCCAGGGCTTCCTGGTTTTAAAAGTCCTAGGCCTAAGCCTAACAGTAACCCTAGGAAGGTAAATCAGCCGGATATTGGGGTTCCTCCTAAGGGAAAAACCGTGACAGCAGCCATGTTGTGGCACTTCTGCACTCCCTTTGGGATGCCTTTGGCAGATGAAGTAAGCCTGGAACTCAGGGCTTCCTGGTTAAAGAAATCTAAGCCCTAGGTTGAACCCTAACCCTAGGCAGATAAATCAGCCTAGGTATAGGGATGGTGCCAAGGAAAAAGCTGTGAAAGCTGCCATGTTGTTGCACTTTTGTACTTGCCTTGGGATGCCTTGAACAGCTGCAGTGTGCCTGGAGCTAAGGGCTTCCTAGTTTTAAAAATCCTAGCCCTAGGCCTAAGCCTAACAGTAACCCTGGGAAGGTAAATCAGCCTGGTGTTAGGCTTCTTGCCAAGGAAAAAGCCGTGAAAGCAGCCATGTTGTGGCACATTTGCACTCCCTTTTGGATGCCTTTCACAGCTCCAGTGTGCCTGGAACTCAGGGCTTCCGGATTTTAAAAATCCTAGCCCTAGGCCGAACCCCAGCCCTAAGACGAGAAAGGCAAATCAGCCAGGAATTAGGCATGTCCCCAAGGAAAAAGCCGTTGAGGCAGGCATGTTGTGGTACTTTTGCGCTCTTCTTGGGTAGTCCTTCGCAGCTGCTGTGTTCTTGGAACTCAGGGCTTTCTGGTTAATAGAACCCTTACCCTAGGCGTAACTCAAACCTTAACCCTAGGAAGGAAAATCAGCCTATGGTTCGGGATGGTCTCATGGAAATATCAGTGGTGGTAGCCAAGTTGCGTCACTTTTGCGCTCCCCTTGGGATGCCTTTCGCAGCTGCAGTGTGCCTGGAGCCCAGGGCTTCCTGGTTTTAAAAGTCCTAGGCCTAAGCCTAACAGTAACCCTAGGAAGGTAAATCAGCCGGATATTAGGGCTCCTCCTAAGGGAAAAGCCGTGAAAGCAGCCATGTTGTGGCACTTCTGCACTCCCTTTGGGATGCCTTTGGCAGATGAAGTAAGCCTGGAACTCAGGGCTTCCTGGTTAAAGAAATCCAAGCCCTAGGCTGAACCCTAACCCTAACCCTAGGCAGATAAATCAGCCTAGGTATAGGGATGGTGCCAAGGAAAAAGCTGTGAAAGCTGCCATGTTGTTGCACTTTTGTACTCCCCTTGGGATGCCTTGAACAGCTGCAGTGTGCCTGGAGCTAAGGGCTTCCTAGTTTTAAAAATCCTAGCCCTAGGCCTAAGCCTAACAGTAACCCTGGGAAGGCAAATCAGCCTGGTGTTAGGCTTCTTGCCAAGGAAAAAGCCGTGAAAGCAGCCATGTTGTGGCACTTTTGCACTCCCTTTTGGATGCCTTTCACAGCTCCAGTGTGCCTGGAACTCAGGGCTTCCTGATTTTAAAAATCCTAGCCCTAGGCCGAACCCCAGCCCTAAGACGAGAAAGGCAAATCAGCCAGGAATTAGGCATGTCCCCAAGGAAAAAGCTGTGGAGGCAGGCATGTTGTGGTACTTTTGCGCTCTTCTTGGCTAGTCCTTCGCAGCTGCTGTGTTCTTGGAACTCAGGGCTTTCTGGTTAATAGAACGCTTACCCTAGGCGTAACTCAAACCTTAAGCCTAGGAAGGAAAATCAGCCTATGGTTCGGGATGCTCTCATGGAAATATCAGTGGTGGCAGCCAAGTTGCGTCACTTTTGCGCTCCCCTTGGGATGCCTTTCGCAGCTGCAGTGTACCTGGAGCCCAGGGCTTCCTGGTTTTAAAAGTCCTAGGCCTAAGCCTAACAGTAACCCTGGGAAGGTAAATCAGCCGGGTATTAGGGTTCTTCCTAAGGGAAAAGCCGTGAAAGCAGCCATGTTGTGGCACTTCTGCACTCCCTTTGGGATGCCTTTGGCAGATGAAGTAAGCCTGGAACTCAGGGCTTCCTGGTTAAAGAAATCCAAGCCCTAGGTTGAACCCTAACCCTAGGCAGATAAATCAGCCTAGGTATAGGGATGGTGCCAAGGAAAAAGCTGTGAAAGCTGCCATGTTGTTGCACTTTTGTACTCCCCTTGGGATGCCTTGAACAGCTGCAGTGTGCCTGGAGCCAAGGGCTTCCTAGTTTTAAAAATCCTAGCCCTAGGCCTAAGCCTAACAGTAACCCTGGGAAGGCAAATCAGCCTGGTGTTAGGCTTCTTGCCAAGGAAAAAGCCGTGAAAGCAGCCATGTTGTGGCACTTTTGCACTCCCTTTTGGATGCCTTTCACAGCTCCAGTGTGCCTGGAACTCAGGGCTTCCTCATTTATAAATCCCAGCCCTAGGCCGAACACACCAACCCTAAGACGAGAAAGGCAAATCAGCCAGGAATTAGGCATGTCCCCAAGGAAAAAGCTGTGGAGGCAGGCATGTTGTGGTACTTTTGCGCTCTTCTTGGGTAGTCCTTTGCAGCTGCTGTGTTCTTGGAACTCAGGGCTTTCTGGTTAATAGAACCCTTACCCTAGGCGTAACTCAAACCTTAACCCTAGGAAGGAAAATCAGCCTATGGTTCGGGATGCTCTCATGGAAATATCAGTGGTGGCAGCCAAGTTGCGTCACTTTTGCGCTCCCCTTGGGATGCCTTTCGCAGCTGCAGTGTGCCTGGAGCCCAGGGCTTCCTGGTTTTAAAAGTCCTAGGCCTAAGCCTAACAGTAACCCTAGGAAGGTAAATCAGCCGGGTATTAGGGTTCTTCCTAAGGGAAAAGCCGTGAAAGCAGCCATGTTGTGGCACTTCTGCACTCCCTTTGGGATGCCTTTGGCAGATGAAGTAAGCCTGGAACTCAGGGCTTCCTGGTTAAAGAAATCCAAGCCCTAGGCTGAACCCTAACCCTAACCCTAGGCAGATAAATCAGCCTAGGTATAGGGATGGTGCCAAGGAAAAAGCTGTGAAAGCTGCCATGTTGTTGCACTTTTGTACTCCCCTTGGGATGCCTTGAACAGCTGCAGTGTGCCTGGAGCTAAGGGCTTCCTAGTTTTAAAAATCCTAGCCCTAGGCCTAAGCCTAACAGTAACCCTGGGAAGGCAAATCAGCCTGGTGTTAGGCTTCTTGCCAAGGAAAAAGCCGTGAAAGCAGCCATGTTGTGGCACTTTTGCACTCCCTTTTGGATGCCTTTCACAGCTCCAGTGTGCCTGGAACTCAGGGCTTCCTGATTTTAAAAATCCTAGCCCTAGGCCGAACCCCAGCCCTAAGACGAGAAAGGCAAATCAGCCAGGAATTAGGCATGTCCCCAAGGAAAAAGCTGTGGAGGCAGGCATGTTCTGGTACTTTTGCGCTCTTCTTGGGTAGTCCTTCGCAGCTGCTGTGTTCTTGGAACTCAGGGCTTTCTGGTTAATAGAACGCTTACCCTAGGCGTAACTCAAACCTTAAGCCTAGGAAGGAAAATCAGCCTATGGTTCGGGATGCTCTCATGGAAATATCAGTGGTGGCAGCCAAGTTGCGTCACTTTTGCGCTCCCCTTGGGATGCCTTTCGCAGCTGCAGTGTGCCTGGAGCCCAGGGCTTCCTGGTTTTAAAAGTCCTAGGCCTAAGCCTAACAGTAACCCTAGGAAGGTAAATCAGCCGGGTATTAGGGTTCCTCCTAAGGGAAAAGCCGTGAAAGCAGCCATGTTGTGGCACTTCTGCACTCCCTTTGGGATGCCTTTGGCAGATGAAGTAAGCCTGGAACTCAGGGCTTCCTGGTTAAAGAAATCCAAGCCCTAGGCTGAACCCTAACCCTAGGCAGATAAATCAGCCTAGGTATAGGGATGGTGCCAAGGAAAAAGCTGTGAAAGCTGCCATGTTGTTGCACTTTTGTACTCCCCTTGGGATGCCTTGAACAGCTGCAGTGTGCCTGGAGCTCAGGGCTTCTAGTTTTAAAAATCCTAGCCCTAGGCCTAAGCCTAACAGTAACCCTGGGAAGGGAAATCAACCTGGTGTTAGGCTTCTTGCCAAGGAAAAAGCCGTGAAAGCAGCCATGTTGTGGCACTTTTGCACTCCCTTTTGGATGCCTTTCACAGCTCCAGTGTGCCTGGAACTCAGGGCTTCCTGATTTTAAAAATCCTAGCCCTAGGCCGAACCCCAGCCCTAAGACGAGAAAGGCAAATCAGCCAGGAATTAGGCATGTCCCCAAGGAAAAAGCCATTGAGGCAGGCATGTTGTGGTACTTTTGCGCTCTTCTTGGCTAGTCCTTCGCAGCTGCTGTGTTCTTGGAACTCAGGGCTTTCTGGTTAATAGAACCCTTACCCTAGGCGTAACTCAAACCTTAAGCCTAGGAAGGAAAATCAGCCTATGGTTCGGGATGGTCTCATGGAAATATCAGTGGTGGTAGCCAAGTTGCGTCACTTTTGCGCTCCCCTTGGGATGCCGTTCGCAGCTGCAGTGTGCCTGGAGCCCAGAGCTTCCTGGTTTTAAAAGTCCTAGGCCTAAGCCTAACAGTAACCCTAGGAAGGTAAATCAGCCGGGTATTAGGGTTCTTCCTAAGGGAAAAGCCATGAAAGCAGCCATGTTGTGGCACTTCTGCACTCCCTTTGGGATGCCTTTGGCAGATGAAGTAAGCCTGGAACTCAGGGCTTCCTGGTTAAAGAAATCCAAGCCCTAGGTTGAACCCTAACCCTAGGCAGATAAATCAGCCTAGGTATAGGGATGGTGCCAAGGAAAAAGCTGTGAAAGCTGCCATGTTGTTGCACTTTTGTACTCCCCTTGGGATGCCTTGAACAGCTGCAGGGTGCCTGGAGCTAAGGGCTTCCTACTTTTAAAAATCCTAGCCCTAGGCCTAAGCCTAACAGTAACCCTTGGAAGGGAAATCAACCTGGTGTTAGGCTTCTTGACAAGGAAAAAGCCGTGAAAGCAGCCATGTTGTGGCACTTTTGCACTCCCTTTTGGATGCCTTTCACAGCTCCAGTGTGCCTGGAACTCAGGGCCTCCTCATTTATAAATCCCAGCCCTAGGCCGAACACACCAACCCTAAGACGAGAAAGGCAAATCAGCCAGGAATTAGGCATGTCCCCAAGGAAAAAGCTGTGGAGGCAGGCATGTTGTGCTACTTTTGCGCTCTTCTTGGCTAGTCCTTCGCAGCTGCTGTGTTCTTGGAACTCAGGGCTTTCTGGTTAATAGAACCCTTACCCTAGGCGTAACTCAAACCTTAAGCCTAGGAAGGAAAATCAGCCTATGGTTCGGGATGGTCTCATGGAAATATCAGTGGTGGCAGCCAAGTTGCGTCACTTTTGCGCTCCCCTTGGGATGCCTTTCGCAGCTGCAGTGTGCCTGGAGCCCAGGGCTTCCTGGTTTTAAAAGTCCTAGGCCTAAGCCTAACAGTAACCCTAGGAAGGTAAATCATCCGGGTATTAGGGTTCCTCCTAAGGGAAAAGCCGTGAAAGCAGCCATGTTGTGGCACTTCTGCACTCCCTTTGGGATGCCTTTGGCAGATGAAGTAAGCCTGGAACTCAGGGCTTCCTGGTTAAAGAAATCCAAGCCCTAGGCTGAACCCTAACCCTAGGCAGATAAATCAGCCTAGGTATAGGGATGGTGCCAAGGAAAAAGCTGTGAAAGCTGCCATGTTGTTGCACTTTTGTACTCCCCTTGGGATGCCTTGAACAGCTGCAGTGTGCCTGGAGCTAAGGGCTTCCTAGTTTTAAAAATCCTAGCCCTAGGCCTAAGCCTAACAGTAACCCTGGGAAGGCAAATCAGCCTGGTGTTAGGCTTCTTGCCAAGGAAAAAGCCGTGAAAGCAGCCATGTTGTGGCACTTTTGCACTCCCTTTTGGATGCCTTTCACAGCTCCAGTGTGCCTGGAACTCAGGGCTTCCTGATTTTAAAAATCCTAGCCCTAGGCCTAACCTCAACCCTAAGACGAGAAAGGCAAATCAGCCAGGAATTAGGCATGTCCCCAAGGAAAAAGCTGTGGAGGCAGGCATGTTGTGCTACTTTTGCGCTCTTCTTGGCTAGTCCTTCGCAGCTGCTGTGTTCTTGGAACTCAGGGCTTTCTGGTTAATAGAACCCTTACCCTAGGCGTAACTCAAACCTTAAGCCTAGGAAGGAAAATCAGCCTATGGTTCGGGATGGTCTCATGGAAATATCAGTGGTGGCAGCCAAGTTGCGTCACTTTTGCGCTCCCCTTGGGATGCCTTTCGCAGCTGCAGTGTGCCTGGAGCCCAGGGCTTCCTGGTTTTAAAAGTCCTAGGCCTAAGCCTAACAGTAACCCTGGGAAGGTAAATCAGCCGGGTATTAGGGTTCTTCCTAAGGGAAAAGCCGTGAAAGCAGCCATGTTGTGGCACTTCTGCACTCCCTTTGGGATGCCTTTGGCAGATGAAGTAAGCCTGGAACTCAGGGCTTCCTGGTTAAAGAAATCCAAGCCCTAGGTTGAACCCTAACCCTAGGCAGATAAATCAGCCTAGGTATAGGGATGGTGCCAAGGAAAAAGCTGTGAAAGCTGCCATGTTGTTGCACTTTTGTACTCCCCTTGGGATGCCTTGAACAGCTGCAGTGTGCCTGGAGCTAAGGGCTTCCTAGTTTTAAAAATCCTAGCCCTAGGCCTAAGCCTAACAGTAACCCTGGGAAGGCAAATCAGCCTGGTGTTAGGCTTCTTGCCAAGGAAAAAGCCGTGAAAGCAGCCATGTTGTGGCACTTTTGCACTCCCTTTTGGATGCCTTTCACAGCTCCAGTGTGCCTGGAACTCAGGGCTTCCTGATTTTAAAAATCCTAGCCCTAGGCCGAACCTCAACCCTAAGACGAGAAAGGCAAATCAGCCAGGAATTAGGCATGTCCCCAAGGAAAAAGCCATTGAGGCAGGCATGTTGTGGTACTTTTGCGCTCTTCTTGGGTAGTCCTTCGCAGCTGCTGTGTTCTTGGAACTCAGGGCTTTCTGGTTAATAGAACCCTTACCCTAGGCGTAACTCAAACCTTAAGCCTAGGAAGGAAAATCAGCCTATGGTTCGGGATGGTCTCATGGAAATATCAGTGGTGGCAGCCAAGTTGCGTCACTTTTGCGCTCCCCTTGGGATGCCTTTCGCAGCTGCAGTGTGCCTGGAGCCCAGGGCTTCCTGGTTTTAAAAGTCCTAGGCCTAAGCCTAACAGTAACCCTGGGAAGGTAAATCAGCCGGGTATTAGGGTTCTTCCTAAGGGAAAAGCCGTGAAAGCAGCCATGTTGTGGCACTTCTGCACTCCCTTTGGGATGCCTTTGGCAGATGAAGTAAGCCTGGAACTCAGGGCTTCCTGGTTAAAGAAATCCAAGCCCTAGGTTGAACCCTAACCCTAGGCAGATAAGTCAGCCTAGGTATAGGGATGGTGCCAAGGAAAAAGCTGTGAAAGCTGCCATGTTGTTGCACTTTTGTACTCCCCTTGGGATGCCTTGAACAGCTGCAGTGTGCCTGGAGCCCAGGGCTTCCTAGTTTTAAAAATCCTAGCCCTAGGCCTAAGCCTAACAGTAACCCTGGGAAGGGAAATCAACCTGGTTTTAGGCTTCTTGACAAGGAAAAAGCCGTGAAAGCAGCCATGTTGTGGCACTTCTGCACTCCCTTTGGGATGCCTTTGGCAGATGAAGTAAGCCTGGAACTCAGGGCTTCCTGGTTAAAGAAATCCAAGCCCTAGGCTGAACCCTAACCCTAGGCAGATAAATCAGCCTAGGTATAGGGATGGTGCCAAGGAAAAACCTGTGAAAGCTGCCATGTTGTTGCACTTTTGTACTCCCCTTGGGATGCCTTGAACAGCTGCAGTGTGCCTGGAGCTAAGGGCTTCCTAGTTTTAAAAATCCTAGCCCTAGGCCTAAGCCTAACAGTAACCCTGGGAAGGCAAATCAGCCTGGTGTTAGGCTTCTTGCCAAGGAAAAAGCCGTGAAAGCAGCCATGTTGTGGCACTTTTGCACTCCCTTTTGGATGCCTTTCACAGCTCCAGTGTGCCTGGAACTCAGGGCTTCCTCATTTATAAATCCTAGCCCTAGGCCGAACACACCAACCCTAAGACGAGAAAGGCAAATCAGCCAGGAATTAGGCATGTCCCCAAGGAAAAAGCTGTGGAGGCAGGCATGTTGTGGTACTTTTGCGCTCTTCTTGGGTAGTCCTTTGCAGCTGCTGTGTTCTTGGAACTCAGGGCTTTCTGGTTAATAGAACCCTTACCCTAGGCGTAACTCAAACCTTAACCCTAGGAAGGGAAATCAGCCTATGGTTCGGGATGGTCTCATGGAAATATCAGTGGTGGCAGCCAAGTTGCGTCACTTTTGCGCTCCCCTTGGGATGCCTTTCGCAGCTGCAGTGTGCCTGGAGCCCAGGGCTTCCTGGTTTTAAAAGTCCTAGGCCTAAGCCTAACAGTAACCCTAGGAAGGTAAATCAGCCGGATATTAGGGTTCCTCCTAAGGGAAAAGCCGTGAAAGCAGCCATGTTGTGGCACTTCTGCACTCCCTTTGGGATGCCTTTGGCAGATGAAGTAAGCCTGGAACTCAGGGCTTCCTGGTTAAAGAAATCTAAGCCCTAGGTTGAACCCTAACCCTAGGCAGATAAATCAGCCTAGGTATAGGGATGGTGCCAAGGAAAAAGCTGTGAAAGCTGCCATGTTGTTGCACTTTTGTACTCCCCTTGGGATGCCTTGAACAGCTGCAGTGTGCCTGGAGCTAAGGGCTTCCTAGTTTTAAAAATCCTAGCCCTAGGCCTAAGCCTAACAGTAACCCTGGGAAGGGAAATCAACCTGGTGTTAGGCTTCTTGACAAGGAAAAAGCCGTGAAAGCAGCCATGTTGTGGCACTTCTGCACTCCCTTTGGGATGCCTTTGGCAGATGAAGTAAGCCTGGAACTCAGGGCTTCCTGGTTAAAGAAATCCAAGCCCTAGGCTGAACCCTAACCCTAGGCAGATAAATCAGCCTAGGTATAGGGATGGTGCCAAGGAAAAAGCTGTGAAAGCTGCCATGTTGTTGCACTTTTGTACTCCCCTTGGGATGCCTTGAACAGCTGCAGTGTGCCTGGAGCTAAGGGCTTCCTAGTTTTAAAAATCCTAGCCCTAGGCCTAAGCCTAACAGTAACCCTGGGAAGGCAAATCAGCCTGCTGTTAGGCTTCTTGCCAAGGAAAAAGCCGTGAAAGCAGCCATGTTGTGGCACTTTTGCACTCCCTTTTGGATGCCTTTCACAGCTCCAGTGTGCCTGGAACTCAGGGCTTCCTGATTTTAAAATTCCTAACCCTAGGCCTAACCTCAACCCTAAGACGAGAAAGGCAAATCAGCCAGGAATTAGGCATGTCCCCAAGGAAAAAGCTGTGGAGGCAGGCATGTTGTGGTACTTTTGCGCTCTTCTTGGCTAGTCCTTCGCAGCTGCTGTGTTCTTGGAACTCAGGGCTTTCTGGTTAATAGAACGCTTACCCTAGGCGTAACTCAAACCTTACCCCTAG
Source organism: Ammospiza caudacuta (assembly GCF_027887145.1). Lineage (NCBI taxonomy): Eukaryota > Metazoa > Chordata > Aves > Passeriformes > Passerellidae > Ammospiza > Ammospiza caudacuta. Next base: position 1,129,186 of record NC_080619.1, read on the forward strand.
GAAGGAAAATCAGCCTATGGTTCGGGATGGTCTCATGGAAATATCAGTGGTGGCAGCCAAGTTGCGTCACTTTTGCGCTCCCCTTGGGATGCCTTTCGCAGCTGCAGTGTGCCTGGAGCCCAGGGCTTCCTGGTTTTAAAAGTCCTAGGCCTAAGCCTAACAGTAACCCTGGGAAGGTAAATCAGCCGGGTATTAGGGTTCTTCCTAAGGGAAAAGCCGTGAAAGCAGCCATGTTGTGGCACTTCTGCACTCCCTTTGGGATGCCTTTGGCAGATGAAGTAAGCCTGGAACTCAGGGCTTCCTGGTTAAAGAAATCCAAGCCCTAGGTTGAACCCTAACCCTAGGCAGATAAATCAGCCTAGGTATAGGGATGGTGCCAAGGAAAAAGCTGTGAAAGCTGCCATGTTGTTGCACTTTTGTACTCCCCTTGGGATGCCTTGAACAGCTGCAGTGTGCCTGGAGCCCAGGGCTTCCTAGTTTTAAAAATCCTAGCCCTAGGCCTAAGCCTAACAGTAACCCTGGGAAGGGAAATCAACCTGGTTTTAGGCTTCTTGACAAGGAAAAAGCCGTGAAAGCAGCCATGTTGTGGCACTTCTGCACTCCCTTTGGGATGCCTTTGGCAGATGAAGTAAGCCTGGAACTCAGGGCTTCCTGGTTAAAGAAATCCAAGCCCTAGGCTGAACCCTAACCCTAGGCAGATAAATCAGCCTAGGTATAGGGATGGTGCCAAGGAAAAAGCTGTGAAAGCTGCCATGTTGTTGCACTTTTGTACTCCCCTTGGGATGCCTTGAACAGCTGCAGTGTGCCTGGAGCTAAGGGCTTCCTAGTTTTAAAAATCCTAGCCCTAGGCCTAAGCCTAACAGTAACCCTGGGAAGGCAAATCAGCCTGGTGTTAGGCTTCTTGCCAAGGAAAAAGCCGTGAAAGCAGCCATGTTGTGGCACTTTTGCACTCCCTTTTGGATGCCTTTCACAGCTCCAGTGTGCCTGGAACTCAGGGCTTCCTGATTTTAAAAATCCTAGCCCTAGGCCGAACCTCAACCCTAAGACGAGAAAGGCAAATCAGCCAGGAATTAGGCATGTCCCCAAGGAAAAAGCTGTGGAGGCAGGCATGTTGTGGTACTTTTGCGCTCTTCTTGGGTAGTCCTTCGCAGCTGCTGTGTTCTTGGAACTCAGGGCTTTCTGGTTAATAGAACCCTTACCCTAGGCGTAACTCAAACCTTAAGCCTAGGAAGGAAAATCAGCCTATGGTTCGGGATGGTCTCATGGAAATATCAGTGGTGGCAGCCAAGTTGCGTCACTTTTGCGCTCCCCTTGGGATGCCTTTCGCAGCTGCAGTGTGCCTGGAGCCCAGGGCTTCCTGGTTTTAAAAGTCCTAGGCCTAAGCCTAACAGTAACCCTAGGAAGGTAAATCAGCCGGGTATTAGGGTTCCTCCTAAGGGAAAAGCCGTGAAAGCAGCCATGTTGTGGCACTTCTGCACTCCCTTTGGGATGCCTTTGGCAGATGAAGTAAGCCTGGAACTCAGGGCTTCCTGGTTAAAGAAATCCAAGCCCTAGGCTGAACCCTAACCCTAGGCAGATAAATCAGCCTAGGTATAGGGATGGTGCCAAGGAAAAAGCTGTGAAAGCTGCCATGTTGTTGCACTTTTGTACTCCCCTTGGGATGCCTTGAACAGCTGCAGTGTGCCTGGAGCTAAGGGCTTCCTAGTTTTAAAAATCCTAGCCCTAGGCCTAAGCCTAACAGTAACCCTGGGAAGGCAAATCAGCCTGGTGTTAGGCTTCTTGCCAAGGAAAAAGCCGTGAAAGCAGCCATGTTGTGGCACTTTTGCACTCCCTTTTGGATGCCTTTCACAGCTCCAGTGTGCCTGGAACTCAGGGCTTCCTCATTTATAAATCCTAGCCCTAGGCCGAACACACCAACCCTAAGACGAGAAAGGCAAATCAGCCAGGAATTAGGCATGTCCCCAAGGAAAAAGCTGTGGAGGCAGGCATGTTGTGGTACTTTTGCGCTCTTCTTGGGTAGTCCTTTGCAGCTGCTGTGTTCTTGGAACTCAGGGCTTTCTGGTTAATAGAACCCTTACCCTAGGCCTAACTCAAACCTTAACCCTAGGAAGGGAAATCAGCCTATGGTTCGGGATGGTCTCATGGAAATATCAGTGGTGGCAGCCAAGTTGCGTCACTTTTGCGCTCCCCTTGGGATGCCTTTCGCAGCTGCAGTGTGCCTGGAGCCCAGGGCTTCCTGGTTTTAAAAGTCCTAGGCCTAAGCCTAACAGTAACCCTAGGAAGGTAAATCAGCCGGATATTAGGGTTCCTCCTAAGGGAAAAGCCGTGAAAGCAGCCATGTTGTGGCACTTCTGCACTCCCTTTGGGATGCCTTTGGCAGATGAAGTAAGCCTGGAACTCAGGGCTTCCTGGTTAAAGAAATCTAAGCCCTAGGTTGAACCCTAACCCTAGGCAGATAAATCAGCCTAGGTATAGGGATGGTGCCAAGGAAAAACCTGTGAAAGCTGCCATGTTGTTGCACTTTTGTACTCCCCTTGGGATGCCTTGAACAGCTGCAGTGTGCCTGGAGCTAAGGGCTTCCTAGTTTTAAAAATCCTAGCCCTAGGCCTAAGCCTAACAGTAACCCTGGGAAGGGAAATCAACCTGGTTTTAGGCTTCTTGACAAGGAAAAAGCCGTGAAAGCAGCCATGTTGTGGCACTTCTGCACTCCCTTTGGGATGCCTTTGGCAGATGAAGTAAGCCTGGAACTCAGGGCTTCCTGGTTAAAGAAATCCAAGCCCTAGGTTGAACCCTAACCCTAACCCTAGGCAGATAAATCAGCCTAGGTATAGGGATGGTGCCAAGGAAAAAGCTGTGAAAGCTGCCATGTTGTTGCACTTTTGTACTCCCCTTGGGATGCCTTGAACAGCTGCAGTGTGCCTGGAGCTAAGGGCTTCCTAGTTTTAAAAATCCTAGCCCTAGGCCTAAGCCTAACAGTAACCCTGGGAAGGCAAATCAGCCTGGTGTTAGGCTTCTTGCCAAGGAAAAAGCCGTGAAAGCAGCCATGTTGTGGCACTTTTGCACTCCCTTTTGGATGCCTTTCACAGCTCCAGTGTGCCTGGAACTCAGGGCTTCCTGATTTTAAAAATCCTAGCCCTAGGCCTAACCTCAACCCTAAGACGAGAAAGGCAAATCAGCCAGGAATTAGGCATGTCCCCAAGGAAAAAGCTGTGGAGGCAGGCATGTTGTGGTACTTTTGCGCTCTTCTTGGGTAGTCCTTCGCAGCTGCTGTGTTCTTGGAACTCAGGGCTTTCTGGTTAATAGAACGCTTACCCTAGGCGTAACTCAAACCTTAAGCCTAGGAAGGAAAATCAGCCTATGGTTCGGGATGGTCTCATGGAAATATCAGTGGTGGCAGCCAAGTTGCGTCACTTTTGCGCTCCCCTTGGGATGCCTTTCGCAGCTGCAGTGTGCCTGGAGCCCAGGGCTTCCTGGTTTTAAAAGTCCTAGGCCTAAGCCTAACAGTAACCCTGGGAAGGTAAATCAGCCGGGTATTAGGGTTCTTCCTAAGGGAAAAGCCGTGAAAGCAGCCATGTTGTGGCACTTCTGCACTCCCTTTGGGATGCCTTTGGCAGATGAAGTAAGCCTGGAACTCAGGGCTTCCTGGTTAAAGAAATCCAAGCCCTAGGTTGAACCCTAACCCTAGGCAGATAAATCAGCCTAGGTATAGGGATGGTGCCAAGGAAAAAGCTGTGAAAGCTGCCATGTTGTTGCACTTTTGTACTCCCCTTGGGATGCCTTGAACAGCTGCAGTGTGCCTGGAGCCCAGGGCTTCCTAGTTTTAAAAATCCTAGCCCTAGGCCTAAGCCTAACAGTAACCCTGGGAAGGGAAATCAACCTGGTTTTAGGCTTCTTGACAAGGAAAAAGCCGTGAAAGCAGCCATGTTGTGGCACTTCTGCACTCCCTTTGGGATGCCTTTGGCAGATGAAGTAAGCCTGGAACTCAGGGCTTCCTGGTTAAAGAAATCCAAGCCCTAGGCTGAACCCTAACCCTAGGCAGATAAATCAGCCTAGGTATAGGGATGGTGCCAAGGAAAAAGCTGTGAAAGCTGCCATGTTGTTGCACTTTTGTACTCCCCTTGGGATGCCTTGAACAGCTGCAGTGTGCCTGGAGCTAAGGGCTTCCTAGTTTTAAAAATCCTAGCCCTAGGCCTAAGCCTAACAGTAACCCTGGGAAGGCAAATCAGCCTGGTGTTAGGCTTCTTGCCAAGGAAAAAGCCGTGAAAGCAGCCATGTTGTGGCACTTTTGCACTCCCTTTTGGATGCCTTTCACAGCTCCAGTGTGCCTGGAACTCAGGGCTTCCTGATTTTAAAAATCCTAGCCCTAGGCCGAACCTCAACCCTAAGACGAGAAAGGCAAATCAGCCAGGAATTAGGCATGTCCCCAAGGAAAAAGCTGTGGAGGCAGGCATGTTGTGGTACTTTTGCGCTCTTCTTGGGTAGTCCTTCGCAGCTGCTGTGTTCTTGGAACTCAGGGCTTTCTGGTTAATAGAACCCTTACCCTAGGCGTAACTCAAACCTTAAGCCTAGGAAGGAAAATCAGCCTATGGTTCGGGATGGTCTCATGGAAATATCAGTGGTGGCAGCCAAGTTGCGTCACTTTTGCGCTCCCCTTGGGATGCCTTTCGCAGCTGCAGTGTGCCTGGAGCCCAGGGCTTCCTGGTTTTAAAAGTCCTAGGCCTAAGCCTAACAGTAACCCTAGGAAGGTAAATCAGCCGGGTATTAGGGTTCCTCCTAAGGGAAAAGCCGTGAAAGCAGCCATGTTGTGGCACTTCTGCACTCCCTTTGGGATGCCTTTGGCAGATGAAGTAAGCCTGGAACTCAGGGCTTCCTGGTTAAAGAAATCCAAGCCCTAGGCTGAACCCTAACCCTAGGCAGATAAATCAGCCTAGGTATAGGGATGGTGCCAAGGAAAAACCTGTGAAAGCTGCCATGTTGTTGCACTTTTGTACTCCCCTTGGGATGCCTTGAACAGCTGCAGTGTGCCTGGAGCTAAGGGCTTCCTAGTTTTAAAAATCCTAGCCCTAGGCCTAAGCCTAACAGTAACCCTGGGAAGGCAAATCAGCCTGGTGTTAGGCTTCTTGCCAAGGAAAAAGCCGTGAAAGCAGCCATGTTGTGGCACTTTTGCACTCCCTTTTGGATGCCTTTCACAGCTCCAGTGTGCCTGGAACTCAGGGCTTCCTCATTTATAAATCCTAGCCCTAGGCCGAACACACCAACCCTAAGACGAGAAAGGCAAATCAGCCAGGAATTAGGCATGTCCCCAAGGAAAAAGCTGTGGAGGCAGGCATGTTGTGGTACTTTTGCGCTCTTCTTGGGTAGTCCTTTGCAGCTGCTGTGTTCTTGGAACTCAGGGCTTTCTGGTTGATAGAACCCTTACCCTAGGCATAACTCAAACCTTAAGCCTAGGAAGGGAAATCAGCCTATGGTTCGGGATGGTCTCATGGAAATATCAGTGGTGGCAGCCAAGTTGCGTCACTTTTGCGCTCCCCTTGGGATGCCTTTCGCAGCTGCAGTGTGCCTGGAGCCCAGGGCTTCCTGGTTTTAAAAGTCCTAGGCCTAAGCCTAACAGTAACCCTGGGAAGGTAAATCAGCCGGATATTAGGGTTCCTCCTAAGGGAAAAGCCGTGAAAGCAGCCATGTTGTGGCACTTCTGCACTCCCTTTGGGATGCCTTTGGCAGATGAAGTAAGCCTGGAACTCAGGGCTTCCTGGTTAAAGAAATCTAAGCCCTAGGTTGAACCCTAACCCTAGGCAGATAAATCAGCCTAGGTATAGGGATGGTGCCAAGGAAAAAGCTGTGAAAGCTGCCATGTTGTTGCACTTTTGTACTCCCCTTGGGATGCCTTGAACAGCTGCAGTGTGCCTGGAGCTAAGGGCTTCCTAGTTTTAAAAATCCTAGCCCTAGGCCTAAGCCTAACAGTAACCCTGGGAAGGGAAATCAACCTGGTTTTAGGCTTCTTGACAAGGAAAAAGCCGTGAAAGCAGCCATGTTGTGGCACTTCTGCACTCCCTTTGGGATGCCTTTGGCAGATGAAGTAAGCCTGGAACTCAGGGCTTCCTGGTTAAAGAAATCCAAGCCCTAGGCTGAACCCTAACCCTAACCCTAGGCAGATAAATCAGCCTAGGTATAGGGATGGTGCCAAGGAAAAAGCTGTGAAAGCTGCCATGTTGTTGCACTTTTGTACTCCCCTTGGGATGCCTTGAACAGCTGCAGTGTGCCTGGAGCTAAGGGCTTCCTAGTTTTAAAAATCCTAGCCCTAGGCCTAAGCCTAACAGTAACCCTGGGAAGGCAAATCAGCCTGGTGTTAGGCTTCTTGCCAAGGAAAAAGCCGTGAAAGCAGCCATGTTGTGGCACTTTTGCACTCCCTTTTGGATGCCTTTCACAGCTCCAGTGTGCCTGGAACTCAGGGCTTCCTGATTTTAAAAATCCTAGCCCTAGGCCTAACCTCAACCCTAAGACGAGAAAGGCAAATCAGCCAGGAATTAGGCATGTCCCCAAGGAAAAAGCTGTGGAGGCAGGCATGTTGTGGTACTTTTGCGCTCTTCTTGGGTAGTCCTTCGCAGCTGCTGTGTTCTTGGAACTCAGGGCTTTCTGGTTAATAGAACCCTTACCCTAGGCGTAACTCAAACCTTAAGCCTAGGAAGGAAAATCAGCCTATGGTTCGGGATGGTCTCATGGAAATATCAGTGGTGGCAGCCAAGTTGCGTCACTTTTGCGCTCCCCTTGGGATGCCTTTCGCAGCTGCAGTGTGCCTGGAGCCCAGGGCTTCCTGGTTTTAAAAGTCCTAGGCCTAAGCCTAACAGTAAACCTAGGAAGGTAAATCAGCCGGGTATTAGGGTTCCTCCTAAGGGAAAAGCCGTGAAAGCAGCCATGTTGTGGCACTTCTGCACTCCCTTTGGGATGCCTTTGGCAGATGAAGTAAGCCTGGAACTCAGGGCTTCCTGGTTAAAGAAATCCAAGCCCTAGGCTGAACCCTAACCCTAGGCAGATAAATCAGCCTAGGTATAGGGATGGTGCCAAGGAAAAACCTGTGAAAGCTGCCATGTTGTAGCACTTTTGTACTCCCCTTGGGATGCCTTGAACAGCTGCAGTGTGCCTGGAGCTAAGGGCTTCCTAGTTTTAAAAATCCTAGCCCTAGGCCTAAGCCTAACAGTAACCCTGGGAAGGCAAATCAGCCTGGTGTTAGGCTTCTTGCCAAGGAAAAAGCCGTGAAAGCAGCCATGTTGTGGCACTTTTGCACTCCCTTTTGGATGCCTTTCACAGCTCCAGTGTGCCTGGAACTCAGGGCTTCCTCATTTATAAATCCTAGCCCTAGGCCGAACACACCAACCCTAAGACGAGAAAGGCAAATCAGCCAGGAATTAGGCATGTCCCCAAGGAAAAAGCTGTGGAGGCAGGCATGTTGTGGTACTTTTGCGCTCTTCTTGGGTAGTCCTTTGCAGCTGCTGTGTTCTTGGAACTCAGGGCTTTCTGGTTAATAGAACCCTTACCCTAGGCGTAACTCAAACCTTAACCCTAGGAAGGGAAATCAGCCTATGGTTCGGGATGGTCTCATGGAAATATCAGTGGTGGCAGCCAAGTTGCGTCACTTTTGCGCTCCCCTTGGGATGCCTTTCGCAGCTGCAGTGTGCCTGGAGCCCAGGGCTTCCTGGTTTTAAAAGTCCTAGGCCTAAGCCTAACAGTAACCCTAGGAAGGTAAATCAGCCGGATATTAGGGTTCCTCCTAAGGGAAAAGCCGTGAAAGCAGCCATGTTGTGGCACTTCTGCACTCCCTTTGGGATGCCTTTGGCAGATGAAGTAAGCCTGGAACTCAGGGCTTCCTGGTTAAAGAAATCTAAGCCCTAGGTTGAACCCTAACCCTAGGCAGATAAATCAGCCTAGGTATAGGGATGGTGCCAAGGAAAAAGCTGTGAAAGCTGCCATGTTGTTGCACTTTTGTACTCCCCTTGGGATGCCTTGAACAGCTGCAGTGTGCCTGGAGCTAAGGGCTTCCTAGTTTTAAAAATCCTAGCCCTAGGCCTAAGCCTAACAGTAACCCTGGGAAGGGAAATCAGCCTGGTGTTAGGCTTCTTGCCAAGGAAAAAGCCGTGAAAGCAGCCATGTTGTGGCACTTTTGCACTCCCTTTTGGATGCCTTTCACAGCTCCAGTGTGCCTGGAACTCAGGGCTTCCTGATTTTAAAAATCCTAGCCCTAGGCCTAACCTCAACCCTAAGACGAGAAAGGCAAATCAGCCAGGAATTAGGCATGTCCCCAAGGAAAAAGCTGTGGAGGCAGGCATGTTGTGGTACTTTTGCGCTCTTCTTGGCTAGTCCTTCGCAGCTGCTGTGTTCTTGGAACTCAGGGCTTTCTGGTTAATAGAACGCTTACCCTAGGCGTAACTCAAACCTTAACCCTAGGAAGGAAAATCAGCCTATGGTTCGGGATGGTCTCATGGAAATATCAGTGGTGGCAGCCAAGTTGCGTCACTTTTGCGCTCCCCTTGGGATGCCTTTCGCAGCTGCAGTGTGCCTGGAGCCCAGGGCTTCCTGGTTTTAAAAGTCCTAGGCCTAAGCCTAACAGTAACCCTGGGAAGGTAAATCAGCCGGGTATTAGGGTTCTTCCTAAGGGAAAAGCCGTGAAAGCAGCCATGTTGTGGCACTTCTGCACTCCCTTTGGGATGCCTTTGGCAGATGAAGTAAGCCTGGAACTCAGGGCTTCCTGGTTAAAGTAATCCAAGCCCTAGGTTGAACCCTAACCCTAGGCAGATAAATCAGCCTAGGTATAGGGATGGTGCCAAGGAAAAACCTGTGAAAGCTGCCATGTTGTTGCACTTTTGTACTCCCCTTGGGATGCCTTGAACAGCTGCAGTGTGCCTGGAGCTAAGGGCTTCCTAGTTTTAAAAATCCTAGCCCTAGGCCTAAGCCTAACAGTAACCCTGGGAAGGGAAATCAACCTGGTTTTAGGCTTCTTGACAAGGAAAAAGCCGTGAAAGCAGCCATGTTGTGGCACTTCTGCACTCCCTTTGGGATGCCTTTGGCAGATGAAGTAAGCCTGGAACTCAGGGCTTCCTGGTTAAAGAAATCCAAGCCCTAGGCTGAACCCTAACCCTAGGCAGATAAATCAGCCTAGGTATAGGGATGGTGCCAAGGAAAAAGCTGTGAAAGCTGCCATGTTGTTGCACTTTTGTACTCCCCTTGGGATGCCTTGAACAGCTGCAGTGTGCCTGGAGCTAAGGGCTTCCTAGTTTTAAAAATCCTAGCCCTAGGCCTAAGCCTAACAGTAACCCTGGGAAGGCAAATCAGCCTGGTGTTAGGCTTCTTGCCAAGGAAAAAGCCGTGAAAGCAGCCATGTTGTGGCACTTTTGCACTCCCTTTTGGATGCCTTTCACAGCTCCATTGTGCCTGGAACTCAGGGCTTCCTGATTTTAAAAATCCTAGCCCTAGGCCGAACCTCAACCCTAAGACGAGAAAGGCAAATCAGCCAGGAATTAGGCATGTCCCCAAGGAAAAAGCTGTGGAGGCAGGCATGTTGTGGTACTTTTGCGCTCTTCTTGGGTAGTCCTTCGCAGCTGCTGTGTTCTTAGAACTCAGGGCTTTCTGGTTAATAGAACCCTTACCCTAGGCGTAACTCAAACCTTAAGCCTAGGAAGGAAAATCAGCCTATGGTTCGGGATGGTCTCATGGAAATATCAGTGGTGGCAGCCAAGTTGCGTCACTTTTGCGCTCCCCTTGGGATGCCTTTCGCAGCTGCAGTGTGCCTGGAGCCCAGGGCTTCCTGGTTTTAAAAGTCCTAGGCCTAAGCCTAACAGTAAACCTAGGAAGGTAAATCAGCCGGATATTAGGGTTCCTCCTAAGGGAAAAGCCGTGAAAGCAGCCATGTTGTGGCACTTCTGCACTCCCTTTGGGATGCCTTTGGCAGATGAAGTAAGCCTGGAACTCAGGGCTTCCTGGTTAAAGAAATCCAAGCCCTAGGTTGAACCCTAACCCTAGGCAGATAAATCAGCCTAGGTATAGGGATGGTGCCAAGGAAAAAGCTGTGAAAGCTGCCATGTTGTTGCACTTTTGTACTCCCCTTGGGATGCCTTGAACAGCTGCAGTGTGCCTGGAGCTAAGGGCTTCCTAGTTTTAAAAATCCTAGCCCTAGGCCTAAGCCTAACAGTAACCCTGGGAAGGGAAATCAACCTGGTGTTAGGCTTCTTGACAAGGAAAAAGCCGTGAAAGCAGCCATGTTGTGGCACTTCTGCACTCCCTTTGGGATGCCTTTGGCAGATGAAGTAAGCCTGGAACTCAGGGCTTCCTGGTTAAAGAAATCCAAGCCCTAGGCTGAACCCTAACCCTAGGCAGATAAATCAGCCTAGGTATAGGGATGGTGCCAAGGAAAAAGCTGTGAAAGCTGCCATGTTGTTGCACTTTTGTACTCCCCTTGGGATGCCTTGAACAGCTGCAGTGTGCCTGGAGCTAAGGGCTTCCTAGTTTTAAAAATCCTAGCCCTAGGCCTAAGCCTAACAGTAACCCTGGGAAGGCAAATCAGCCTGGTGTTAGGCTTCTTGCCAAGGAAAAAGCCGTGAAAGCAGCCATGTTGTGGCACTTTTGCACTCCCTTTTGGATGCCTTTCACAGCTCCAGTGTGCCTGGAACTCAGGGCTTCCTGATTTTAAAATTCCTAGCCCTAGGCCTAACCTCAACCCTAAGACGAGAAAGGCAAATCAGCCAGGAATTAGGCATGTCCCCAAGGAAAAAGCTGTGGAGGCAGGCATGTTGTGGTACTTTTGCGCTCTTCTTGGCTAGTCCTTCGCAGCTGCTGTGTTCTTGGAACTCAGGGCTTTCTGGTTAATAGAACCCTTACCCTAGGCGTAACTCAAACCTTAACCCTAGGAAGGAAAATCAGCCTATGGTTCGGGATGCTCTCATGGAAATATCAGTGGTGGCAGCCAAGTTGCGTCACTTTTGCGCTCCCCTTGGGATGCCTTTCGCAGCTGCAGTGTGCCTGGAGCCCAGGGCTTCCTGGTTTTAAAAGTCCTAGGCCTAAGCCTAACAGTAACCCTGGGAAGGTAAATCAGCCGGGTATTAGGGTTCTTCCTAAGGGAAAAGCCGTGAAAGCAGCCATGTTGTGGCACTTCTGCACTCCCTTTGGGATGCCTTTGGCAGATGAAGTAAGCCTGGAACTCAGGGCTTCCTGGTTAAAGAAATCCAAGCCCTAGGTTGAACCCTAACCCTAGGCAGATAAATCAGCCTAGGTATAGGGATGGTGCCAAGGAAAAAGCTGTGAAAGCTGCCATGTTGTTGCACTTTTGTACTCCCCTTGGGATGCCTTGAACAGCTGCAGTGTGCCTGGAGCCCAGGGCTTCCTAGTTTTAAAAATCCTAGCCCTAGGCCTAAGCCTAACAGTAACCCTGGGAAGGGAAATCAACCTGGTTTTAGGCTTCTTGACAAGGAAAAAGCCGTGAAAGCAGCCATGTTGTGGCACTTCTGCACTCCCTTTGGGATGCCTTTGGCAGATGAAGTAAGCCTGGAACTCAGGGCTTCCTGGTTAAAGAAATCCAAGCCCTAGGCTGAACCCTAACCCTAGGCAGATAAATCAGCCTAGGTATAGGGATGGTGCCAAGGAAAAAGCTGTGAAAGCTGCCATGTTGTTGCACTTTTGTACTCCCCTTGGGATGCCTTGAACAGCTGCAGTGTGCCTGGAGCTAAGGGCTTCCTAGTTTTAAAAATCCTAGCCCTAGGCCTAAGCCTAACAGTAACCCTGGGAAGGCAAATCAGCCTGGTGTTAGGCTTCTTGCCAAGGAAAAAGCCGTGAAAGCAGCCATGTTGTGGCACTTTTGCACTCCCTTTTGGATGCCTTTCACAGCTCCAGTGTGCCTGGAACTCAGGGCTTCCTGATTTTAAAAATCCTAGCCCTAGGCCGAACCCCAACCCTAAGACGAGAAAGGCAAATCAGCCAGGAATTAGGCATGTCCCCAAGGAAAAAGCTGTGGAGGCAGGCATGTTGTGGTACTTTTGCGCTCTTCTTGGGTAGTCCTTCGCAGCTGCTGTGTTCTTGGAACTCAGGGCTTTCTGGTTAATAGAACCCTTACCCTAGGCGTAACTCAAACCTTAAGCCTAGGAAGGAAAATCAGCCTATGGTTCGGGATGGTCTCATGGAAATATCAGTGGTGGCAGCCAAGTTGCGTCACTTTTGCGCTCCCCTTGGGATGCCTTTCGCAGCTGCAGTGTGCCTGGAGCCCAGGGCTTCCTGGTTTTAAAAGTCCTAGGCCTAAGCCTAACAGTAAACCTAGGAAGGTAAATCAGCCGGGTATTAGGGTTCCTCCTAAGGGAAAAGCCGTGAAAGCAGCCATGTTGTGGCACTTCTGCACTCCCTTTGGGATGCCTTTGGCAGATGAAGTAAGCCTGGAACTCAGGGCTTCCTGGTTAAAGAAATCCAAGCCCTAGGCTGAACCCTAACCCTAGGCAGATAAATCAGCCTAGGTATAGGGATGGTGCCAAGGAAAAAGCTGTGAAAGCTGCCATGTTGTTGCACTTTTGTACTCCCCTTGGGATGCCTTGAACAGCTGCAGTGTGCCTGGAGCTAAGGGCTTCCTAGTTTTAAAAATCCTAGCCCTAGGCCTAAGCCTAACAGTAACCCTGGGAAGGGAAATCAACCTGGTGTTAGGCTTCTTGCCAAGGAAAAAGCCGTGAAAGCAGCCATGTTGTGGCACTTTTGCACTCCCTTTTGGATGCCTTTCACAGCTCCAGTGTGCCTGGAACTCAGGGCTTCCTGATTTTAAAAATCCTAGCCCTAGGCCGAACCCCAGCCCTAAGACGAGAAAGGCAAATCAGCCAGGAATTAGGCATGTCCCCAAGGAAAAAGCCATTGAGGCAGGCATGTTGTGGTACTTTTGCGCTCTTCTTGGCTAGTCCTTCGCAGCTGCTGTGTTCTTGGAACTCAGGGCTTTCTGGTTAATAGAACCCTTACCCTAGGCGTAACTCAAACCTTAAGCCTAGGAAGGAAAATCAGCCTATGGTTCGGGATGGTCTCATGGAAATATCAGTGGTGGTAGCCAAGTTGCGTCACTTTTGCGCTCCCCTTGGGATGCCGTTTGCAGCTGCAGTGTGCCTGGAGCCCAGGGCTTCCTGGTTTTAAAAGTCCTAGGCCTAAGCCTAACAGTAACCCTAGGAAGGTAAATCAGCCGGGTATTAGGGTTCTTCCTAAGGGAAAAGCCGTGAAAGCAGCCATGTTGTGGCACTTCTGCACTCCCTTTGGGATGCCTTTGGCAGATGAAGTAAGCCTGGAACTCAGGGCTTCCTGGTTAATAGAACCCTTACCCTAGGCGTAACTCAAACCTTAACCCTAGGAAGGAAAATCAGCCTATGGTTCGGGATGGTCTCATGGAAATATCAGTGGTGGTAGCCAAGTTGCGTCACTTTTGCGCTCCCCTTGGGATGCCTTTCGCAGCTGCAGTGTGCCTGGAGCCCAGGGCTTCCTGGTTTTAAAAGTCCTAGGCCTAAGCCTAACAGTAACCCTAGGAAGGTAAATCAGCCGGGTATTAGGGTTCTTCCTAAGGGAAAAGCCGTGAATGCAGCCATGTTGTGGCACTTCTGCACTCCCTTTGGGATGCCTTTGGCAGATGAAGTAAGCCTGGAACTCAGGGCTTCCTGGTTAAAGAAATCCAAGCCCTAGGCTGAACCCTAACCCTAGGCAGATAAATCAGCCTAGGTATAGGGATGGTGCCAAGGAAAAAGCTGTGAAAGCTGCCATGTTGTTGCACTTTTGTACTCCCCTTGGGATGCCTTGAACAGCTGCAGTGTGCCTGGAGCTAAGGGCTTCCTAGTTTTAAAAATCCTAGCCCTAGGCCTAAGCCTAACAGTAACCCTGGGAAGGGAAATCAGCCTGGTGTTAGGCTTCTTGCCAAGGAAAAAGCCGTGAAAGCAGCCATGTTGTGGCACTTTTGCACTCCCTTTTGGATGCCTTTCACAGCTCCAGTGTGCCTGGAACTCAGGGCTTCCTGATTTTAAAAATCCTAGCCCTAGGCCTAACCTCAACCCTAAGACGAGAAAGGCAAATCAGCCAGGAATTAGGCATGTCCCCAAGGAAAAAGCTGTGGAGGCAGGCATGTTGTGGTACTTTTGCGCTCTTCTTGGCTAGTCCTTCGCAGCTGCTGTGTTCTTGGAACTCAGGGCTTTCTGGTTAATAGAACGCTTACCCTAGGCGTAACTCAAACCTTAACCCTAGGAAGGAAAATCAGCCTATGGTTCGGGATGGTCTCATGGAAATATCAGTGGTGGCAGCCAAGTTGCGTCACTTTTGCGCTCCCCTTGGGATGCCTTTCGCAGCTGCAGTGTGCCTGGAGCCCAGGGCTTCCTGGTTTTAAAAGTCCTAGGCCTAAGCCTAACAGTAACCCTAGGAAGGTAAATCAGCCGGGTATTAGGGTTCCTCCTAAGGGAAAAGCCGTGAAAGCAGCCATGTTGTGGCACTTCTGCACTCCCTTTGGGATGCCTTTGGCAGATGAAGTAAGCCTGGAACTCAGGGCTTCCTGGTTAAAGAAATCCAAGCCCTAGGCTGAACCCTAACCCTAGGCAGATAAATCAGCCTAGGTATAGGGATGGTGCCAAGGAAAAAGCTGTGAAAGCTGCCATGTTGTTGCACTTTTGTACTCCCCTTGGGATGCCTTGAACAGCTGCAGTGTGCCTGGAGCTAAGGGCTTCCTAGTTTTAAAAATCCTAGCCCTAGGCCTAAGCCTAACAGTAACCCTGGGAAGGCAAATCAGCCTGGTGTTAGGCTTCTTGCCAAGGAAAAAGCCGTGAAAGCAGCCATGTTGTGGCACTTTTGCACTCCCTTTTGGATGCCTTTCACAGCTCCATTGTGCCTGGAACTCAGGGCTTCCTGATTTTAAAAATCCTAGCCCTAGGCCGAACCTCAACCCTAAGACGAGAAAGGCAAATCAGCCAGGAATTAGGCATGTCCCCAAGGAAAAAGCTGTGGAGGCAGGCATGTTGTGGTACTTTTGCGCTCTTCTTGGGTAGTCCTTCGCAGCTGCTGTGTTCTTGGAACTCAGGGCTTTCTGGTTAATAGAACGCTTACCCTAGGCGTAACTCAAACCTTAAGCCTAGGAAGGAAAATCAGCCTATGGTTCGGGATGCTCTCATGGAAATATCAGTGGTGGCAGCCAAGTTGCGTCACTTTTGCGCTCCCCTTGGGATGCCTTTCGCAGCTGCAGTGTGCCTGGAGCCCAGGGCTTCCTGGTTTTAAAAGTCCTAGGCCTAAGCCTAACAGTAAACCTAGGATGGTAAATCAGCCGGGTATTAGGGTTCCTCCTAAGGGAAAAGCCGTGAAAGCAGCCATGTTGTGGCACTTCTGCACTCCCTTTGGGATGCCTTTGGCAGATGAAGTAAGCCTGGAACTCAGGGCTTCCTGGTTAAAGAAATCCAAGCCCTAGGCTGAACCCTAACCCTAGGCAGATAAATCAGCCTAGGTATAGGGATGGTGCCAAGGAAAAAGCTGTGAAAGCTGCCATGTTGTTGCACTTTTGTACTCCCCTTGGGATGCCTTGAACAGCTGCAGTGTGCCTGGAGCTAAGGGCTTCCTAGTTTTAAAAATCCTAGCCCTAGGCCTAAGCCTAACAGTAACCCTGGGAAGGCAAATCAGCCTGGTGTTAGGCTTCTTGCCAAGGAAAAAGCCGTGAAAGCAGCCATGTTGTGGCACTTTTGCACTCCCTTTTGGATGCCTTTCACAGCTCCAGTGTGCCTGGAACTCAGGGCTTCCTGATTTTAAAAATCCTAGCCCTAGGCCGAACCCCAGCCCTAAGACGAGAAAGGCAAATCAGCCAGGAATTAGGCATGTCCCCAAGGAAAAAGCCATTGAGGCAGGCATGTTGTGGTACTTTTGCGCTCTTCTTGGCTAGTCCTTCGCAGCTGATGTGTTCTTGGAACTCAGGGCTTTCTGGTTAATAGAACGCTTACCCTAGGCGTAACTCAAACCTTAAGCCGAGGAAGGAAAATCAGCCTATGGTTCGGGATGGTCTCATGGAAATATCAGTGGTGGTAGCCAAGTTGCGTCACTTTTGCGCTCCCCTTGGGATGCCTTTCGCAGCTGCAGTGTGCCTGGAGCCAAGGGCTTCCTGGTTTTAAAAGTCCTAGGCCTAAGCCTAACAGTAACCCAAGGAAGGTAAATCAGCCGGGTATTAGGGTTCTTCCTAAGGGAAAAGCCGTGAAAGCTGCCATGTTGTTGCACTTTTGTACTCCCCTTGGGATGCCTTGAACAGCTGCAGTGTGCCTGGAGCTAAGGGCTTCCTAGTTTTAAAAATCCTAGCCCTAGGCCTAAGCCTAACAGTAACCCTGGGAAGGGAAATCAACCTGGTGTTAGGCTTCTTGACAAGGAAAAAGCCGTGAAAGCAGCCATGTTGTGGCACTTCTGCACTCCCTTTGGGATGCCTTTGGCAGATGAAGTAAGCCTGGAACTCAGGGCTTCCTGGTTAAAGAAATCCAAGCCCTAGGCTGAACCCCAACCCTAGGCAGATAAATCAGCCTAGGTATAGGGATGGTGCCAAGGAAAAAGCTGTGAAAGCTGCCATGTTGTTGCACTTTTGTACTCCCCTTGGGATGCCTTGAACAGCTGCAGTGTGCCTGGAGCTAAGGGCTTCCTAGTTTTAAAAATCCTAGCCCTAGGCCTAAGCCTAACAGTAACCCTGGGAAGGCAAATCAGCCTGGTGTTAGGCTTCTTGCCAAGGAAAAAGCCGTGAAAGCAGCCATGTTGTGGCACTTTTGCACTCCCTTTTGGATGCCTTTCACAGCTCCAGTGTGCCTGGAACTCAGGGCTTCCTGATTTTAAAAATCCTAGCCCTAGGCCGAACCTCAACCCTAAGACGAGAAAGGCAAATCAGCCAGGAATTAGGCATGTCCCCAAGGAAAAAGCTGTGGAGGCAGGCATGTTGTGGTACTTTTGCGCTCTTCTTGGCTAGTCCTTCGCAGCTGCTGTGTTCTTGGAACTCAGGGCTTTCTGGTTAATAGAACCCTTACCCTAGGCGTAACTCAAACCTTAAGCCTAGGAAGGAAAATCAGCCTATGGTTCGGGATGGTCTCATGGAAATATCAGTGGTGGCAGCCAAGTTGCGTCACTTTTGCGCTCCCCTTGGGATGCCTTTCGCAGCTGCAGTGTGCCTGGAGCCCAGGGCTTCCTGGTTTTAAAAGTCCTAGGCCTAAGCCTAACAGTAAACCTAGGAAGGTAAATCAGCCGGGTATTAGGGTTCCTCCTAAGGGAAAAGCCGTGAAAGCAGCCATGTTGTGGCACTTCTGCACTCCCTTTGGGATGCCTTTGGCAGATGAAGTAAGCCTGGAACTCAGGGCTTCCTGGTTAAAGAAATCCAAGCCCTAGGCTGAACCCTAACCCTAGGCAGATAAATCAGCCTAGGTATAGGGATGGTGCCAAGGAAAAAGCTGTGAAAGCTGCCATGTTGTTGCACTTTTGTACTCCCCTTGGGATGCCTTGAACAGCTGCAGTGTGCCTGGAGCTAAGGGCTTCCTAGTTTTAAAAATCCTAGCCCTAGGCCTAAGCCTAACAGTAACCCTGGGAAGGGAAATCAACCTGGTGTTAGGCTTCTTTCCAAGGAAAAAGCCGTGAAAGCAGCCATGTTGTGGCACTTTTGCACTCCCTTTTGGATGCCTTTCACAGCTCCAGTGTGCCTGGAACTCAGGGCTTCCTGATTTTAAAAATCCTAGCCCTAGGCCGAACCCCAGCCCTAAGACGAGAAAGGCAAATCAGCCAGGAATTAGGCATGTCCCCAAGGAAAAAGCTGTGGAGGCAGGCATGTTGTGGTACTTTTGCGCTCTTCTTGGCTAGTCCTTCGCAGCTGCTGTGTTCTTGGAACTCAGGGCTTTCTGGTTAATAGAACCCTTACCCTAGGCGTAACTCAAACCTTAAGCCTAGGAAGGAAAATCAGCCTATGGTTCGGGATGGTCTCATGGAAATATCAGTGGTGGTAGCCAAGTTGCGTCACTTTTGCGCTCCCCTTGGGATGCCGTTCGCAGCTGCAGTGTGCCTGGAGCCCAGGGCTTCCTGGTTTTAAAAGTCCTAGGCCTAAGCCTAACAGTAACCCTAGGAAGGTAAATCAGCCGGGTATTAGGGTTCTTCCTAAGGGAAAAGCCGTGAAAGCAGCCATGTTGTGGCACTTCTGCACTCCCTTTGGGATGCCTTTGGCAGATGAAGTAAGCCTGGAACTCAGGGCTTCCTGGTTCAAGAAATCCAAGCCCTAGGTTGAACCCTAACCCTAGGCAGATAAATCAGCCTAGGTATAGGGATGGTGCCAAGGAAAAAGCTGTGAAAGCTGCCATGTTGTTGCACTTTTGTACTCCCCTTGGGATGCATTGAACAGCTGCAGTGTGCCTGGAGCTAAGGGCTTCCTAGTTTTAAAAATCCTAGCCCTAGGCCTAAGCCTAACAGTAACCATGGGAAGGGAAATCAACCTGGTGTTAGACTTCTTGACAAGGAAAAAGCCGTGAAAGCAGCCATGTTGTGGCACTTCTGCACTCCCTTTGGGATGCCTTTGGCAGATGAAGTAAGCCTGGAACTCAGGGCTTCCTGGTTAAAGAAATCCAAGCCCTAGGCTGAACCCTAACCCTAGGCAGATAAATCAGCCTAGGTATAGGGATGGTGCCAAGGAAAAAGCTGTGAAAGCTGCCATGTTGTTGCACTTTTGTACTCCCCTTGGGATGCCTTGAACAGCTGCAGTGTGCCTGGAGCTAAGGGCTTCCTAGTTTTAAAAATCCTAGCCCTAGGCCTAAGCCTAACAGTAACCCTGGGAAGGCAAATCAGCCTGGTGTTAGGCTTCTTGCCAAGGAAAAAGCCGTGAAAGCAGCCATGTTGTGGCACTTTTGCACTCCCTTTTGGATGCCTTTCACAGCTCCAGTGTGCCTGGAACTCAGGGCTTCCTGATTTTAAAAATCCTAGCCCTAGGCCGAACCTCAACCCTAAGACGAGAAAGGCAAATCAGCCAGGAATTAGGCATGTCCCCAAGGAAAAAGCTGTGGAGGCAGGCATGTTGTGGTACTTTTGCGCTCTTCTTGGCTAGTCCTTCGCAGCTGCTGTGTTCTTGGAACTCAGGGCTTTCTGGTTAATAGAACGCTTACCCTAGGCGTAACTCAAACCTTACCCCTAGGAAGGAAAATCAGCCTATGGTTCGGGATGGTCTCATGGAAATATCAGTGGTGGCAGCCAAGTTGCGTCACTTTTGCGCTCCCCTTGGGATGCCTTTCGCAGCTGCAGTGTGCCTGGAGCCCAGGGCTTCCTGGTTTTAAAAGTCCTAGGCCTAAGCCTAACAGTAACCCTAGGAAGGTAAATCAGCCGGGTATTAGGGTTCCTCCTAAGGGAAAAGCCGTGAAAGCAGCCATGTTGTGGCACTTCTGCACTCCCTTTGGGATGCCTTTGGCAGATGAAGTAAGCCTGGAACTCAGGGCTTCCTGGTTAAAGAAATCCAAGCCCTAGGCTGAACCCTAACCCTAGGCAGATAAATCAGCCTAGGTATAGGGATGGTGCCAAGGAAAAAGCTGTGAAAGCTGCCATGTTGTTGCACTTTTGTACTCCCCTTGGGATGCCTTGAACAGCTGCAGTGTGCCTGGAGCTAAGGGCTTCCTAGTTTTAAAAATCCTAGCCCTAGGCCTAAGCCTAACAGTAACCCTGGGAAGGCAAATCAGCCTGGTGTTAGGCTTCTTGCCAAGGAAAAAGCCGTGAAAGCAGCCATGTTGTGGCACTTTTGCACTCCCTTTTGGATGCCTTTCACAGCTCCAGTGTGCCTGGAACTCAGGGCTTCCTGATTTTAAAAATCCTAGCCCTAGGCCGAACCCCAGCCCTAAGACGAGAAAGGCAAATCAGCCAGGAATTAGGCATGTCCCCAAGGAAAAAGCCATTGAGGCAGGCATGTTGTGGTACTTTTGCGCTCTTCTTGGGTAGTCCTTCGCAGCTGCTGTGTTCTTGGAACTCAGGGCTTTCTGGTTAATAGAACGCTTACCCTAGGCGTAACTCAAACCTTAAGCCTAGGAAGGAAAATCAGCCTATGGTTCGGGATGGTCTCATGGAAATATCAGTGGTGGTAGCCAAGTTGCGTCACTTTTGCGCTCCCCTTGGGATGCCTTTCGCAGCTGCAGTGTGCCTGGAGCCAAGGGCTTCCTGGTTTTAAAAGTCCTAGGCCTAAGCCTAACAGTAACCCAAGGAAGGTAAATCAGCCGGGTATTAGGGTTCTTCCTAAGGGAAAAGCCGTGAAAGCTGCCATGTTGTTGCACTTTTGTACTCCCCTTGGGATGCCTTGAACAGCTGCAGTGTGCCTGGAGCTAAGGGCTTCCTAGTTTTAAAAATCCTAGCCCTAGGCCTAAGCCTAACAGTAACCCTGGGAAGGGAAATCAACCTGGTGTTAGGCTTCTTGACAAGGAAAAAGCCGTGAAAGCAGCCATGTTGTGGCACTTCTGCACTCCCTTTGGGATGCCTTTGGCAGATGAAGTAAGCCTGGAACTCAGGGCTTCCTGGTTAAAGAAATCCAAGCCCTAGGCTGAACCCCAACCCTAGGCAGATAAATCAGCCTAGGTATAGGGATGGTGCCAAGGAAAAAGCTGTGAAAGCTGCCATGTTGTTGCACTTTTGTACTCCCCTTGGGATGCCTTGAACAGCTGCAGTGTGCCTGGAGCTAAGGGCTTCCTAGTTTTAAAAATCCTAGCCCTAGGCCTAAGCCTAACAGTAACCCTGGGAAGGCAAATCAGCCTGGTGTTAGGCTTCTTGCCAAGGAAAAAGCCGTGAAAGCAGCCATGTTGTGGCACTTTTGCACTCCCTTTTGGATGCCTTTCACAGCTCCAGTGTGCCTGGAACTCAGGGCTTCCTGATTTTAAAAATCCTAGCCCTAGGCCGAACCTCAACCCTAAGACGAGAAAGGCAAATCAGCCAGGAATTAGGCATGTCCCCAAGGAAAAAGCTGTGGAGGCAGGCATGTTGTGGTACTTTTGCGCTCTTCTTGGCTAGTCCTTCGCAGCTGCTGTGTTCTTGGAACTCAGGGCTTTCTGGTTAATAGAACGCTTACCCTAGGCGTAATTCAAACCTTAGCCCTAGGAAGGGAAATCAGCCTATGGTTCGGGATGCTCTCATGGAAATATCAGTGGTGGCAGCCAAGTTGCGTCACTTTTGCGCTCCCCTTGGGATGCCTTTCGCAGCTGCAGTGTGCCTGGAGCCCAGGGCTTCCTGGTTTTAAAAGTCCTAGGACTAAGCCTAACAGTAACCCTAGGAAGGTAAATCAGCCGGGTATTAGGGTTCCTCCTAAGGGAAAAGCCGTGAAAGCAGCCATGTTGTGGCACTTCTGCACTCACTTTGGGATGCCTTTGGCAGATGAAGTAAGCCTGGAACTCAGGGCTTCCTGGTTAAAGAAATCCAAGCCCTAGGTTGAACCCTAACCCTAGGCAGATAAATCAGCCTAGGTATAGGGATGGTGCCAAGGAAAAAGCTGTGAAAGCTGCCATGTTGTTGCACTTTTGTACTCCCTTGGGATGCCTTGAACAGCTGCAGTGTGCCTGGAGCTAAGGGCTTCCTAGTTTTAAAAATCCTAGCCCTCTGCCTAAGCCTAACAATAACCCTGGGAAGGGAAATCAACCTGGTGTTAGGCTCCTTGACAAGGAAAAAGCCGTGAAAGCAGCCATGTTGTGGCACTTCTGCACTCCCTTTGGGATGCCTTTGGCAGATGAAGTAAGCCTGGAACTCAGGGCTTCCTGGTTAAAGAAATCCAAGCCCTAGGCTGAACCCTAACCCTAGGCAGATAAATCAGCCTAGGTATAGGGATGGTGCCAAGGAAAAAGCTGTGAAAGCTGCCATGTTGTTGCACTTTTGTACTCCCCTTGGGATGCCTTGAACAGCTGCAGTGTGCCTGGAGCTCAGGGCTTCCTAGTTTTAAAAATCCTAGCCCTAGGCCTAAGCCTAACAGTAACCCTGGGAAGGGAAATCAGCCTGGTGTTAGGCTTCTTGCCAAGGAAAAAGCCGTGAAAGCAGCCATGTTGTGGCACTTTTGCACTCCCTTTTGGATGCCTTTCACAGCTCCAGTGTGCCTGGAACTCAGGGCTTCCTGATTTTAAAAATCCTAGCCCTAGGCCGAACCTCAACCCTAAGACAAGAAAGGCAAATCAGCCAGGAATTAGGCATGTCCCCAAGGAAAAAGCCATTGAGGCAGGCATGTTGTGGTACTTTTGCGCTCTTCTTGGCTAGTCCTTCGCAGCTGCTGTGTTCTTGGAACTCAGGGCTTTCTGGTTAATAGAACCCTTACCCTAGGCGTAACTCAAACCTTAAGCCTAGGAAGGAAAATCAGCCTATGGTTCGGGATGGTCTCATGGAAATATCAGTGGTGGTAGCCAAGTTGCGTCACTTTTGCACTCCCCTTGGGATGCCGTTCGCAGCTGCAGTGTGCCTGGAGCCCAGGGCTTCCTGGTTTTAAAAGTCCTAGGCCTAAGCCTAACAGTAACCCTAGGAAGGTAAATCAGCCGGGTATTAGGGTTCTTCCTAAGGGAAAAGCCGTGAAAGCAGCCATGTTGTGGCACTTCTGCACTCCCTTTGGGATGCCTTTGGCAGATGAAGTAAGCCTGGAACTCAGGGCTTCCTGGTTAAAGAAATCCAAGCCCTAGGTTGAACCCTAACCCTAGGCAGATAAATCAGCCTAGGTATAGGGATGGTGCCAAGGAAAAAGCTGTGAAAGCTGCCATGTTGTTGCACTTTTGTACTCCCCTTGGGATGCATTGAACAGCTGCAGTGTGCCTGGAGCTAAGGGCTTCCTAGTTTTAAAAATCCTAGCCCTAGGGCTAAGCCTAACAGTAACCATGGGAAGGGAAATCAACCTGGTGTTAGACTTCTTGACAAGGAAAAAGCCGTGAAAGCAGCCATGTTGTGGCACTTCTGCACTCCCTTTGGGATGCCTTTGGCAGATGAAGTAAGCCTGGAACTCAGGGCTTCCTGGTTAAAGAAATCCAAGCCCTAGGCTGAACCCTAACCCTAGGCAGATAAATCAGCCTAGGTATAGGGATGGTGCCAAGGAAAAAGCTGTGAAAGCTGCCATGTTGTTGCACTTTTGTACTCCCCTTGGGATGCCTTGAACAGCTGCAGTGTGCCTGGAGCTAAGGGCTTCCTAGTTTTAAAAATCCTAGCCCTAGGCCTAAGCCTAACAGTAACCCTGGGAAGGCAAATCAGCCTGGTGTTAGGCTTCTTGCCAAGGAAAAAGCCGTGAAAGCAGCCATGTTGTGGCACTTTTGCACTCCCTTTTGGATGCCTTTCACAGCTCCAGTGTGCCTGGAACTCAGGGCTTCCTGATTTTAAAAATCCTAGCCCTAGGCCGAACCCCAGCCCTAAGACGAGAAAGGCAAATCAGCCAGGAATTAGGCATGTCCCCAAGGAAAAAGCCATTGAGGCAGGCATGTTGTGGTACTTTTGCGCTCTTCTTGGCTAGTCCTTCGCAGCTGATGTGTTCTTGGAACTCAGGGCTTTCTGGTTAATAGAACGCTTACCCTAGGCGTAACTCAAACCTTAACCCTAGGAAGGAAAATCAGCCTATGGTTCGGGATGGTCTCATGGAAATATCAGTGGTGGTAGCCAAGTTGCGTCACTTTTGCGCTCCCCTTGGGATGCCTTTCGCAGCTGCAGTGTGCCTGGAGCCCAGGGCTTCCTGGTTTTAAAAGTCCTAGGCCTAAGCCTAACAGTAACCCTAGGAATGTAAATCAGCCGGGTATTAGGGTTCCTCCTAAGGGAAAAGCCGTGAAAGCAGCCATGTTGTGGCACTTCTGCACTCCCTTTGGGATGCCTTTGGCAGATGAAGTAAGCCTGGAACTCAGGGCTTCCTGGTTAAAGAAATCCAAGCCCTAGGCTGAACCCTAACCCTAGGCAGATAAATCAGCCTAGGTATAGGGATGGTGCCAAGGAAAAAGCTGTGACAGCTGCCATGTTGTTGCACTTTTGTACTCCCCTTGGGATGCCTTGAACAGCTGCAGTGTGCCTGGAGCTAAGGGCTTCCTAGTTTTAAAAATCCTAGCCCTAGGCCTAAGCCTAACAGTAACCCTGGGAAGGGAAATCAACCTGGTGTTAGGCTTCTTGACAAGGAAAAAGCCGTGAAAGCAGCCATATTGTGGCACTTCTGCACTCCCTTTGGGATGCCTTTGGCAGATGAAGTAAGCCTGGAACTCAGGGCTTCCTGGTTAAAGAAATCCAAGCCCTAGGCTGAACCCTAACCCTAGGCAGATAAATCAGCCTAGGTATAGGGATGGTGCCAAGGAAAAAGCTGTGAAAGCTGCCATGTTGTTGCACTTTTGTACTCCCCTTGGGATGCCTTGAACAGCTGCAGTGTGCCTGGAGCTAAGGGCTTCCTAGTTTTAAAAATCCTAGCCCTAGGCCTAAGCCTAACAGTAACCCTGGGAAGGTAAATCAGCCTGGTGTTAGGCTTCTTGCCAAGGAAAAAGCCGTGAAAGCAGCCATGTTGTGGCACTTTTGCACTCCCTTTTGGATGCCTTTCACAGCTCCAGTGTGCCTGGAACTCAGGGCTTCCTGATTTTAAAAATCCTAGCCCTAGGCCGAACCTCAACCCTAAGACGAGAAAGGCAAATCAGCCAGGAATTAGGCATGTCCCCAAGGAAAATGCTGTGGAGGCAGGCATGTTGTGGTACTTTTGCGCTCTTCTTGGGTAGTCCTTCGCAGCTGCTGTGTTCTTGGAACTCAGGGCTTTCTGGTTAATAGAACGCTTACCCTAGGCGTAACTCAAACCTTAACCCTAGGAAGGAAAATCAGCCTATGGTTCGGGATGGTCTCATGGAAATATCAGTGGTGGCAGCCAAGTTGCGTCACTTTTGCGCTCCCCTTGGGATGCCTTTCGCAGCTGCAGTGTGCCTGGAGCCCAGGGCTTCCTGGTTTTAAAAGTCCTAGGCCTAAGCCTAACAGTAACCCTAGGAAGGTAAATCAGCCGGGTATTAGGGTTCCTCCTAAGGGAAAAGCCGTGAAAGCAGCCATGTTGTGGCACTTCTGCACTCCCTTTGGGATGCCTTTGGCAGATGAAGTAAGCCTGGAACTCAGGGCATCCTGGTTAAAGAAATCTAAGCCCTAGGTTGAACCCTAACCCTAGGCAGATAAATCAGCCTAGGTATAGGGATGGTGCCAAGGAAAAAGCTGTGAAAGCTGCCATGTTGTTGCACTTTTGTACTCCCCTTGGGATGCCTTGAACAGCTGCAGTGTGCCTGGAGCTCAGGGCTTCCTAGTTTTAAAAATCCTAGCCCTAGGCCTAAGCCTAACAGTAACCCTGGGAAGGGAAATCAACTTGGTGTTAGGCTTCTTGACAAGGAAAAAGCCATGAAAGCAGCCATGTTGTGGCACTTCTGCACTCCCTTTGGGATGCCTTTGGCAGATGAAGTAAGCCTGGAACTCAGGGCTTCCTGGTTAAAGAAATCCAAGCCCTAGGCTGAACCCTAACCCTAGGCAGATAAATCAGCCTAGGTATAGGGATGGTGCCAAGGAAAAAGCTGTGACAGCTGCCATGTTGTTGCACTTTTGTACTCCCCTTGGGATGCCTTGAACAGCTGCAGTGTGCCTGGAGCTAAGGGCTTCCTAGTTTTAAAAATCCTAGCCCTAGGCCTAAGCCTAACAGTAACCCTGGGAAGGTCAATCAGCCTGGTGTTAGGCTTCTTGCCAAGGAAAAAGCCGTGAAAGCAGCCATGTTGTGGCACTTTTGCACTCCCTTTTGGATGCCTTTCACAGCTCCAGTGTGCCTGGAACTCAGGGCTTCCTGATTTTAAAAATCCTAGCCCTAGGCCGAACCCCAGCCCTAAGGCGAGAAAGGCAAATCAGCCAGGAATTAGGCATGTTCCCAAGGAAAATGCTGTGGAGGCAGGCATGTTGTGGTACTTTTGCGCTCTTCTTGGGTAGTCCTTCGCAGCTGCTGTGTTCTTGGAACTCAGGGCTTTCTGGTTAATAGAACGCTTACCCTAGGCGTAACTCAAACCTTAACCCTAGGAAGGAAAATCAGCCTATGGTTTGGGATGGTCTCATGGAAATATCAGTGGTGGCAGCCAAGTTGCGTCACTTTTGCGCTCCCCTTGGGATGCCTTTCGCAGCTGCAGTGTGCCTGGAGCCCAGGGCTTCCTGGTTTTAAAAGTCCTAGGCCTAAGCCTAACAGTAACCCTAGGAAGGTAAATCAGCCGGATATTAGGGTTCCTCCTAAGGGAAAAGCCGTGAAAGCAGCCATGTTGTGGCACTTCTGCACTCCCTTTGGGATGCCTTTGGCAGATGAAGTAAGCCTGGAACTCAGGGCTTCCTGGTTAAAGAAATCCAAGCCCTAGGTTGAACCCTAACCCTAGGCAGATAAATCAGCCTAGGTATAGGGATGGTGCCAAGGAAAAAGCTGTGAAAGCTGCCATGTTGTTGCACTTTTGTACTCCCCTTGGGATGCCTTGAACAGCTGCAGTGTGCCTGGAGCTAAGGGCTTCCTAGTTTTAAAAATCCTAGCCCTAGGCCTAAGCCTAACAGTAACCCTGGGAAGGTAAATCAGCCGGGTATTAGGGTTC
This sequence comes from Ammospiza caudacuta, assembly GCF_027887145.1. Classification (NCBI taxonomy): domain Eukaryota; kingdom Metazoa; phylum Chordata; class Aves; order Passeriformes; family Passerellidae; genus Ammospiza; species Ammospiza caudacuta. The sequence goes on from NC_080619.1 coordinate 1,155,729, forward strand.
CTCCTAAGGGAAAAGCCGTGAAAGCAGCCATGTTGTGGCACTTCTGCACTCCCTTTGGGATGCCTTTGGCAGATGAAGTAAGCCTGGAACTCAGGGCTTCCTGGTTAAAGAAATCCAAGCCCTAGGCTGAACCCTAACCCTAGGCAGATAAATCAGCCTATGTATAGGGATGGTGCCAAGGAAAAAGCTGTGAAAGCTGCCATGTTGTTGCACTTTTGTACTCCCCTTGGGATGCCTTGAACAGCTGCAGTGTGCCTGGAGCTAAGGGCTTCCTAGTTTTAAAAATCCTAGCCCTAGGCCTAAGCCTAACAGTAACCCTGGGAAGGCAAATCAGCCTGGTGTTAGGCTTCTTGCCAAGGAAAAAGCCGTGAAAGCAGCCATGTTGTGGCACTTTTGCACTCCCTTTTGGATGCCTTTCACAGCTCCGGTGTGCCTGGAACTCAGGGCTTCCTGATTTTAAAAATCCTAGCCCTAGGCCGAACCTCAACCCTAAGACGAGAAAGGCAAATCAGCCAGGAATTAGGCATGTCCCCAAGGAAAAAGCTGTGGAGGCAGGCATGTTGTGGTACTTTTGCGCTCTTCTTGGGTAGTCCTTCGCAGCTGCTGTGTTCTTGGAACTCAGGGCTTTCTGGTTAATAGAACCCTTACCCTAGGCGTAACTCAAACCTTAAGCCTAGGAAGGAAAATCAACCTATGGTTCGGGATGGTCTCATGGAAATATCAGTGGTGGCAGCCAAGTTGCGTCACTTTTGCGCTCCCCTTGGGATGCCTTTCGCAGCTGCAGTGTGCCTGGAGCCCAGGGCTTCCTGGTTTTAAAAGTCCTAGGCCTAAGCCTAACAGTAACCCTAGGAAGGTAAATCAGCTGGGTATTAGGGTTCTTCCTAAGGGAAAAGCCGTGAAAGCAGCCATGTTGTGGCACTTCTGCACTCCCTTTGGGATGCCTTTGGCAGATGAAGTAAGCCTGGAACTCAGGGCTTCCTGGTTAAAGAAATCCAAGCCCTAGGTTGAACCCTAACCTTAGGCAGATAAATCAGCCTAGGTATAGGGATGGTGCCAAGGAAAAAGCTGTGAAAGCTGCCATGTTGTTGCACTTTTGTACTCCCCTTGGGATGCCTTGAACAGCTGCAGTGTGCCTGGAGCTAAGGGCTTCCTAGTTTTAAAAATCCTAGCCCTAGGCCTAAGCCTAACAGTAACCCTGGGAAGGCAAATCAGCCAGGAATTAGGCTTCTTGCCAAGGAAAAAGCCGTGAAAGCAGCCATGTTGTGGCACTTTTGCACTCCCTTTTGGATGCCTTTCACAGCTCCAGTGTGCCTGGAAGTCAGGGCTTCCTGATTTATAAATCCTAGCCCTAGGCCGAACACACCAACCCTAAGACGAGAAAGGCAAATCAGCCAGGAATTAGGCATGTCCCCAAGGAAAAAGCTGTGGAGGCAGGCATGTTGTGGTACTTTTGCGCTCTTCTTGGCTAGTCCTTCGCAGCTGCTGTGTTCTTGGAACTCAGGGCTTTCTGGTTAATAGAACCCTTACCCTAGGCGTAACTCAAACCTTAAGCCTAGGAAAGAAAATCAACCTATGATTCAGGATGCTCTCATGGAAATATCAGTGGTGGCAGCCAAGTTGGGTCACTTTTGCGCTCCCCTTGGGATGCCTTTCGCAGCTGCAGTGTGCCTGGAGCCCAGGGCTTCCTGGTTTTAAAAGTCCTAGGCCTAAGCCTAACAGTAACCCTAGGAAGGTAAATCAGCCGGGTATTAGGGTTCCTCCTAAGGGAAAAGCCATGAAAGCAGCCATGTTGTGGCACTTCTGCACTCCCTTTGGGATGCCTTTGGCAGATGAAGTAAGCCTGGAACTCAGGGCTTCCTGGTTAAAGAAATCTAAGCCCTAGGTTGAACCCTAACCCTAGGCAGATAAATCAGCCTAGGTATAGGGATGGTGCCAAGGAAAAAGCTGTGAAAGCTGCCATGTTGTTGCACTTTTGTACTCCCCTTGGGATGCCTTGAACAGCTGCAGTGTGCCTGGAGCTAAGGGCTTCCTAGTTTTAAAAATCCTAGCCCTAGGCCTAAGCCTAACAGTAACCCTGGGAAGGGAAATCAGCTGGGTATTAGGGTTCCTCCTAAGGGAAAAGCCGTGAAAGCAGCCATGTTGTGGCACTTCTGCACTCCCTTTGGGATGCCTTTGGCAGATGAAGTAAGCCTGGAACTCAGGGCTTCCTGGTTAAAGAAATCCAAGCCCTAGGTTGAACCCTAACCCTAGGCAGATAAATCAGCCTAGGTATAGGGATGGTGCCAAGGAAAAAGCTGTGAAAGCTGCCATGTTGTTGCACTTTTGTACTCCCCTTGGGATGCCTTGAACAGCTGCAGTGTGCCTGGAGCTAAGGGCTTCCTAGTTTTAAAAATCCTAGCCCTAGGCCTAAGCCTAACAGTAACCCTGGGAAGGCAAATCAGCCTGGTGTTAGGCTTCTTGCCAAGGAAAAAGCCGTGAAAGCAGCCATGTTGTGGCACTTTTGCACTCCCTTTTGGATGCCTTTCACAGCTCCGGTGTGCCTGGAACTCAGGGCTTCCTGATTTTAAAAATCCTAGCCCTAGGCCGAACACACCAACCCTAAGACGAGAAAGGCAAATCAGCCAGGAATTAGGCATGTCCCCAAGGAAAAAGCTGTGGAGGCAGGCATGTTGTGGTACTTTTGCGCTCTTCTTGGGTAGTCCTTCGCAGCTGCTGTGTTCTTGGAACTCAGGGCTTTCTGGTTAATAGAACGCTTACCCTAGGCGTAACTCAAACCTTAAGCCTAGGAAGGAAAATCAGCCTATGGTTCGGGATGGTCTCATGGAAATATCAGTGGTGGCAGCCAAGTTGCGTCACTTTTGCGCTCCCCTTGGGATGCCTTTCGCAGCTGCAGTGTGCCTGGAGCCCAGGGCTTCCTGGTTTTAAAAGTCCTAGGCCTAAGCCTAACAGTAACCCTAGGAAGGTAAATCAGCTGTGTATTAGGGTTCTTCCTAAGGGAAAAGCCGTGAAAGCAGCCATGTTGTGGCACTTCTGCACTCCCTTTGGGATGCCTTTGGCAGATGAAGTAAGCCTGGAACTCAGGGCTTCCTGGTTAAAGAAATCTAAGCCCTAGGTTGAACCCTAACCCTAGGCAGATAAATCAGCCTAGGTATAGGGATGGTGCCAAGGAAAAAGCTGTGAAAGCTCCCATGTTGTTGCACTTTTGTACTCCCCTTGGGATGCCTTGAACAGCTGCAGTGTGCCTGGAGCTAAGGGCTTCCTAGTTTTAAAAATCCTAGCCCTAGGCCTAGTCCTAACAGTAAGCCTGGGAAGGGAAATCAACCTGGTGTTAGGCTTCTTGACAAGGAAAAAGCCGTGAAAGCAGCCATGTTGTGGCACTTCTGCACTCCCTTTGGGATGCCTTTGGCAGATGAAGTAAGCCTGGAACTCAGGGCTTCCTGGTTAAAGAAGTCCAAGCCCTAGGCTGAACCCTAACCCTAGGCAGATAAATCAGCCTAGGTATAGGGATGGTGCCAAGGAAAAAGCTGTGAAAGCTGCCATGTTGTTGCACTTTTGTACTCCCCTTGGGATGCCTTGAACAGCTGCAGTGTGCCTGGAGCTAAGGGCTTCCTAGTTTTAAAAATCCTAGCCCTAGGCCTAAGCCTAACAGTAACCCTGGGAAGGGAAATCAACCTGGTGTTAGGCTTCTTGCCAAGGAAAAAGCGGTGAAAGCAGCCATGTTGTGGCACTTTTGCACTCCCTTTTGGATGCCTTTCACAGCTCCAGTGTGCCTGGAACTCAGGGCTTCCTGATTTTAAAAATCCTAGCCCTAGGCCGAACCCCAGCCCTAAGACGAGAAAGGCAAATCAGCCAGGAATTAGGCATGTCCCCAAGGAAAAAGCCATTGAGGCAGGCATGTTGTGGTACTTTTGCGCTCTTCTTGGCTAGTCCTTCGCAGCTGCTGTGTTCTTGGAACTCAGGGCTTTCTGGTTAATAGAACCCTTACCCTAGGCGTAACTCAAACCTTAAGCCTAGGAAGGAAAATCAGCCTATGGTTCGGGATGGTCTCATGGAAATATCAGTGGTGGCAGCCAAGTTGCGTCACTTTTGCGCTCCCCTTGGGATGCCTTTCGCAGCTGCAGTGTGCATGGAGCCCAGGGCTTCCTGGTTTTAAAAGTCCTAGGCCTAAGCCTAACAGTAACCCTAGGAAGGTAAATCAGCCGGGTATTAGGGTTCTTCCTAAGGGAAAAGCCGTGAAAGCTGCCATGTTGTTGCACTTTTGTACTCCCCTTGGGATGCCTTGAACAGCTGCAGTGTGCCTGGAGCTAAGGGCTTCCTAGTTTTAAAAATCCTAGCCCTAGGCCTAAGCCTAACAGTAACCCTGGGAAGGTCAATCAGCCTGGTGTTAGGCTTCTTGCCAAGGAAAAAGCCGTGAAAGCAGCCATGTTGTGGCACTTCTGCACTCCCTTTGGGATGCCTTTGGCAGATGAAGTAAGCCTGGAACTCAGGGCTTCCTGTTTAAAGAAATCCAAGCCCTAGGCTGAACCCTAACCCTAGGCAGATAAATCAGCCTAGGTATAGGGATGGTGCCAAGGAAAAAGCTGTGACAGCTGCCATGTTGTTGCACTTTTGTACTCCCCTTGGGATGCCTTGAACAGCTGCAGTGTGCCTGGAGCTAAGGGCTTCCTAGTTTTAAAAATCCTAGCCCTAGGCCTAAGCCTAACAGTAACCCTGGGAAGGTCAATCAGCCTGGTGTTAGGCTTCTTGCCAAGGAAAAAGCCGTGAAAGCAGCCATGTTGTGGCACTTTTGCACTCCCTTTTGGATGCCTTTCACAGCTCCAGTGTGCCTGGAACTCAGGGCTTCCTGATTTTAAAAATCCTAGCCCTAGGCCGAACCCCAGCCCTAAGGCGAGAAAGGCAAATCAGCCAGGAATTAGGCATGTTCCCAAGGAAAATGCTGTGGAGGCAGGCATGTTGTGGTACTTTTGCACTCTTCTTGGGTAGTCCTTCGCAGCTGCTGTGTTCTTGGAACTCAGGGCTTTCTGGTTAATAGAACGCTTACCCTAGGCGTAACTCAAACCTTAACCCTAGGAAGGGAAATCAGCCTATGGTTTGGGATGGTCTCATGGAAATATCAGTGGTGGCAGCCAAGTTGCGTCACTTTTGCGCTCCCCTTGGGATGCCTTTCGCAGCTGCAGTGTGCCTGGAGCCCAGGGCTTCCTGGTTTTAAAAGTCCTAGGCCTAAGCCTAACAGTAACCCTAGGAAGGTAAATCAGCTGTGTATTAGGGTTCTTCCTAAGGGAAAAGCCGTGAAAGCAGCCATGTTGTGGCACTTCTGCACTCCCTTTGGGATGCCTTTGGCAGATGAAGTAAGCCTGGAACTCAGGGCTTCCTGGTTAAAGAAATCCAAGCCCTAGGTTGAACCCTAACCTTAGGCAGATAAATCAGCCTAGGTATAGGGATGGTGCCAAGGAAAAAGCTGTGAAAGCTGCCATGTTGTTGCACTTTTGTACTCCCCTTGGGATGCCTTGAACAGCTGCAGTGTGCCTGGAGCTAAGGGCTTCCTAGTTTTAAAAATCCTAGCCCTAGGCCTAAGCCTAACAGTAACCCTGGGAAGGGAAATCAGCCTGGTGTTAGGCTTCTTGCCAAGGAAAAAGCCGTGAAAGCAGCCATGTTGTGGCACTTTTGCACTCCCTTATGGATGCCTTTCACAGCTCCAGTGTGCCTGGAACTCAGGGCTTCCTCATTTATAAATCCTAGCCCTAGGCCGAACACACCAACCCTAAGACGAGAAAGGCAAATCAGCCAGGAATTAGGCATGTCCCCAAGGAAAAAGCTGTGGAGGCAGGCATGTTGTGGTACTTTTGCGCTCTTCTTGGGTAGTCCTTCGCAGCTGCTGTGTTCTTGGAACTCAGGGCTTTCTGGTTAATAGAACACTTACCCTAGGCGTAACTCAAACCTTAAGCCTAGGAAGGAAAATCAACCTATGATTCAGGATGCTCTCATGGAAATATCAGTGGTGGCAGCCAAGTTGCGTCACTTTTGCGCTCCCCTTGGGATGCCTTTCGCAGCTGCAGTGTGCCTGGAGCCCAGGGCTTCCTGGTTTTAAAAGTCCTAGGCCTAAGCCTAACAGTAACCCTAGGAAGGTAAATCAGCCGGGTATTAGGGTTCTTCCTAAGGGAAAAGCCGTGAAAGCTGCCATGTTGTTGCACTTTTGTACTCCCCTTGGGATGCCTTGAACAGCTGCAGTGTGCCTGGAGCTAAGGGCTTCCTAGTTTGAAAAATCCTAGCCCTAGGCCTAAGCCTAACAGTAAGCCTGGGAAGGGAAATCAACCTGGTGTTAGGCTTCTTGCCAAGGAAAAAGCCGTGAAAGCAGCCATGTTGTGGCACTTCTGCACTCCCTTTGGGATGCCTTTGGCACATGAAGTAAGCCTGGAACTCAGGGCTTCCTGGTTAAAGAAATCCAAGCCCTAGGCTGAACCCTAACCCTAGGCAGATAAATCAGCCTAGGTATAGGGATGGTGCCAAGGAAAAAGCTGTGAAAGCTGCCATGTTGTTGCACTTTTGTACTCCCCTTGGGATGCCTTGAACAGCTGCAGTGTGCCTGGAGCTAAGGGCTTCCTAGTTTTAAAAATCCTAGCCCTAGGCCTAATCCTAACAGTAACCCTGGGAAGGTCAATCAGCCTGGTGTTAGGCTTCTTGCCAAGGAAAAAGCCGTGAAAGCAGCCATGTTGTGGCACTTTTGCACTCCCTTTTGGATGCCTTTCACAGCTCCAGTGTGCCTGGAACTCAGGGCTTCCTGATTTTAAAAATCCTAGCCCTAGGCCGAACCTCAGCCCTAAGGCGAGAAAGGCAAATCAGCCAGGAATTAGGCATGTCCCCAAGGAAAATGCTGTGGATGCAGGCATGTTGTGCTACTTTTGCGCTCTTCTTGGCTAGTCCTTCGCAGCTGCTGTGTTCTTGGAACTCAGGGCTTTCTGGTAAATAGAACGCTTACCCTAGGCGTAACTCAAACCTTAACCCTAGGAAGGGAAATCAGCCTATGGTTTGGGATGGTCTCATGGAAATATCAGTGGTGGCAGCCAAGTTGTGTCACTTTTGCGCTCCCCTTGGGATGCCTTTCGCAGCTGCAGTGTGCCTGGAGCCCAGGGCTTCCTGGTTTTAAAAGTCCTAGGCCTAAGCCTAACAGTAACCCTAGGAAGGTAAATCAGCCGGATATTAGGGTTCCTCCTAAGGGAAAAGCCGTGAAAGCAGCCATGTTGTGGCACTTCTGCACTCCCTTTGGGATGCCTTTGGCAGATGAAGTAAGCCTGGAACTCAGGGCTTCCTGGTTAAAGAAATCCAAGCCCTAGTTTGAACCCTAACCCTAGGCAGATAAATCAGCCTAGGTATAGGGATGGTGCCAAGGAAAAAGCTGTGAAAGCTGCCATGTTGTTGCACTTTTGTACTCTCCTTGGGATGCCTTGAACAGCTGCAGTGTGCCTGGAGCTAAGGGCTTCCTAGTTTTAAAAATCCTAGCCCTAGGCCTAAGCCTAACAGTAACCCTGGGAAGGCAAATCAGCCTGGTGTTAGGCTTCTTGCCAAGGAAAAAGCCGTGAAAGCAGCCATGTTGTGGCACTTTTGCACTCCCTTTTGGATGCCTTTCACAGCTCCGGTGTGCCTGGAACTCAGGGCTTCCTGATTTTAAAAATCCTAGCCCTAGGCCGAACACACCAACCCTAAGACGAGAAAGGGAAATCAGCCAGGAATTAGGCATGTCCCCAAGGAAAAAGCTGTGGAGGCAGGCATGTTGTGGTACTTTTGCGCTCTTCTTGGGTAGTCCTTCGCAGCTGCTGTGTTCTTGGAACTCAGGGCTTTCTGGTTAATAGAACGCTTACCCTAGGCGTAACTCAAAACTTAAGCCTAGGAAGGAAAATCAACCTATGGTTCGGGATGCTCTCATGGAAATATCAGTGGTGGCAGCGAAGTTGCGTCACTTTTGCGCTCCCCTTGGGATGCCTTTCGCAGCTGCAGTGTGCCTGGAGCCCAGGGCTTCCTGGTTTTAAAAGTCCTAGGCCTAAGCCTAACAGTAACCCTAGGAAGGTAAATCAGCTGGGTATTAGGGTTCTTCCTAAGGGATAAGCCGTGAAAGCAGCCATGTTGTGGCACTTCTGCACTCCCTTTGGGATGCCTTTGGCAGATGAAGTAAGCCTGGAACTCAGGGCTTCCTGGTTAAAGAAATCCAAGCCCTAGGTTGAACCCTAACCCTAGGCAGATAAATCAGCCTAGGTATAGGGATGGTGCCAAGGAAAAAGCTGTGAAAGCTGCCATGTTGTTGCACTTTTGTACTCCCCTTGGGATGCCTTGAACAGCTGCAGTGTGCCTGGAGCTAAGGGCTTCCTAGTTTTAAAAATCCTAGCCCTAGGCCTAAGCCTAACAGTAACCCTGGGAAGGTCAACCAGCCTGGTGTTAGGCTTCTTGCCAAGGAAAAAGCCGTGAAAGCAGCCATGTTGTGGCACTTTTGCACTCCCTTTTGGATGCCTTTCACAGCTCCAGTGTGCCTGGAACTAGGGGCTTCCTGATTTTAAAAATTCTAGCCCTAGGCCGAACCTCAACCCTAAGACGAGAAAGGCAAATCAGCCAGGAATTAGGCATGTCCCCAAGGAAAAAGCTGTGGAGGCAGGCATGTTGTGGTACTTTTGCGCTCTTCTTGGCTAGTCCTTCGCAGCTGCTGTGTTCTTGGAACTCAGGGCTTTCTGGTTAATAGAACCCTTACCCTAGGCGTAACTCAAACCTTAAGCCTAGGAAGGAAAATCAGCCTATGGTTCGGGATGGTCTCATGGAAATATCAGTGGTGGCAGCCAAGTTGCGTCACTTTTGCGCTCCCCTTGGGATGCCTTTCGCAGCTGCAGTGTGCCTGGAGCCCAGGGCTTCCTGGTTTTAAAAGTCCTAGGCCTAAGCCTAACAGTAACCCTAGGAAGGTAAATCAGCCGGGTATTAGGGTTCCTCCTAAGGGAAAAGCCGTGAAAGCAGCCATGTTGTGGCACTTCTGCACTCCCTTTGGGATGCCTTTGGCAGATGAAGTAAGCCTGGAACTCAGGGCTTCCTGGTTAAAGAAATCTAAGCCCTAGGTTGAACCCTAACCCTAGGCAGATAAATCAGCCTAGGTATAGGGATGGTGCCAAGGAAAAAGCTGTGAAAGCTGCCATGTTGTTGCACTTTTGTACTCGCCTTGGGATGCCTTGAACAGCTGCAGTGTGCCTGGAGCTAAGGGCTTCCTAGTTTTAAAAATCCTAGCCCTAGGCCTAAGCCTAACAGTAAGCCTGGGAAGGGAAATCAACCTGGTGTTAGGCTTCTTGCCAAGGAAAAAGCCGTGAAAGCAGCCATGTTGTGGCACTTCTGCACTCCCTTTGGGATGCCTTTGGCAGATGAAGTAAGCCTGGAACTCAGGGCTTCCTGGTTAAAGAAATCCAAGCCCTAGGTTGAACCCTAACCCTAGGCAGATAAATCAGCCTAGGTATAGGGCTGGTGCCAAGGAAAAAGCTGTGAAAGCTGCCATGTTGTTGCACTTTTGTACTCCCCTTGGGATGCCTTGAACAGCTGCAGTGTGCCTGGAGCTAAGGGCTTCCTAGTTTTAAAAATCCTAGCCCTAGGCCTAAGCCTAACAGTAACCCTGGGAAGGTCAATCAGCCTGGTGTTAGGCTTCTTGCCAAGGAAAAAGCCGTGAAAGCAGCCATGTTGTGGCACTTTTGCACTCCCTTTTGGATGCCTTTCACAGCTCCAGTGTGCCTGGAACTCAGGGCTTCCTGATTTTAAAAATCCTAGCCCTAGGCCGAACCTCAACCCTAAGACGAGAAAGGCAAATCAGCCAGGAATTAGGCATGTCCCCAAGGAAAAAGCTGTGGAGGCAGGCATGTTGTGGTACTTTTGCGCTCTTCTTGGCTAGTCCTTCGCAGCTGCTGTGTTCTTGGAACTCAGGGCTTTCTGGTTAATAGAACCCTTACCCTAGGCGTAACTCAAACCTTAAGCCTAGGAAGGAAAATCAGCCTATGGTTCGGGATGCTCTCATGGAAATATCAGTGGTGGCAGCCAAGTTGCGTCACTTTTGCGCTCCCCTTGGGATGCCTTTCGCAGCTGCAGTGTGCCTGGAGCCCAGGGCTTCCTGGTTTTAAAAGTCCTAGGCCTAAGCCTAACAGTAACCCTGGGAAGGTAAATCAGCCGGGTATTAGGGTTCTTCCTAAGGGAAAAGCCGTGAAAGCAGCCATGTTGTGGCACTTTTACACTCCTCTTGGGATGCCTTTCACAGCTGCAGTGTGCTTGGAGCACAGGGCTTCCTGGTTAAAAAAATCCACTACTTTAGCCCTAACTGGAGGCTTCTAAATCAGCCTTCGTTTCGGGATGGTCCGAAGGAAAAAGCTCTGGACACAGCCAAGTTGTGGCACATTTGCTTTCCCCTTGGGATGCCTTTGGCAGCTGCAGTGCCCCTGCAACTCAGGGCTTCCTGTTTGAAAACATCCTATCCCTAGGCTGAACCCTAACCCTAACCCTAGGCAGATAAATCAGCCTAGGTATAGGGATGTTCCCAAGGAAAAAAGCGCTGGAGGGAGCATGTTGAGGCAATTTTTGGCTGCCCTTGGAAAGCCTTTCGCAGCTGCACTGGGTCTGGAGCTCAGGGTTTACTGATTTAAAATCCCTATCCCTTGGCGTGACCATAGCTGCAACTTTAGGCAAGTAAATCAGCCTAGGGTCCATGATGGTCCCAAGGAAAAAGCGCTGGAGGCAGCCATGTTGTGGCACTTTTGCGCTCCTCTTGGGTAGTCCTTCGCAGCTGCTGTGTTCTTGGAACTCAGGGCTTTCTGGTTAAAAAAACACTAACCCAAGGCGTAACTCTAACCCTAACCCTAGGAAGGAAAATCAGCCTATGCTTCGGGATGGACTCATGAGACGACGAGCAGAGGCAGCCAAGTTGTGTCACTTTTGCGGCCCTCTTGGGATGCCTTGAACAGCTGCAGTGTTCCTGGAGCTAAGGGCTTCCTAGTTTTAAAAATCCTAGCCCTAGGCCTAAGCCTAACAGTAACCCTGGGAAGGCAAATCAGCCTGGTGTTAGGCTTCTTGCCAAGGAAAAAGCCGTGAAAGCAGCCATGTTGTGGCACTTTTGCACTCCCTTTTGGATGCCTTTCACAGCTCCAGTGTGCCTGGAACTCAGGGCTTCCTGATTTTAAAAACTCCTAGCCCTAGGCCGAACCCCAACCCTAAGACGAGAAAGGCAAATCAGCCAGGAATTAGGCATGTCCCCAAGGAAAAAGCTGTGGAGGCAGGCATGTTGTGGTACTTTTGCGCTCTTCTTGGGTAGTCCTTCGCAGCTGCTGTGTTCTTGGAACTCAGGGCTTTCTGGTTAATAGAACGCTTACCCTAGGCGTAACTCAAACCTTAACCCTAGGAAGGAAAATCAGCCTATGGTTCGGGATGGTCTCATGGAAATATCAGTGGTGGCAGCCAAGTTGCGTCACTTTTGCGCTCCCCTTGGGATGCCTTTCGCAGCTGCAGTGTGCCTGGAGCCCAGGGCTTCCTGGTTTTAAAAGTCCTAGGCCTAAGCCTAACAGTAACCCTAGGAAGGTAAATCAGCCGGGTATTAGGGTTCCTCCTAAGGGAAAAGCCGTGAAAGCAGCCATGTTGTGGCACTTCTGCACTCCCTTTGGGATGCCTTTGGCAGATGAAGTAAGCCTGGAACTCAGGGCATCCTGGTTAAAGAAATCTAAGCCCTAGGTTGAACCCTAACCCTAGGCAGATAAATCAGCCTAGGTATAGGGATGGTGCCAAGGAAAAAGCTGTGAAAGCTGCCATGTTGTTGCACTTTTGTACTCCCCTTGGGATGCCTTGAACAGCTGCAGTGTGCCTGCAGCTAAGGGCTTCCTAGTTTTAAAAATCCTAGCCCTAGGCCTAAGCCTAACATTAAGCCTGGGAAGGGAAATCAACCTGGTGTTAGGCTTCTTGCCAAGGAAAAAGCCGTGAAAGCAGCCATGTTGTGGCACTTCTGCACTCCCTTTGGGATGCCTTTGGCAGATGAAGTAAGCCTGGAACTCAGGGCTTCCTGGTTAAAGAAATCCAAGCCCTAGGTTGAACCCTAACCCTAGGCAGATAAATCAGCCTAGGTATAGGGCTGGTGCCAAGGAAAAAGCTGTGAAAGCTGCCATGTTGTTGCACTTTTGTACTCCCCTTGAGATGCCTTGAACAGCTGCAGTGTGCCTGGAGCTAAGGGCTTCCTAGTTTTAAAAATCCTAGCCCTAGGCCTAAGCCTAACAGTAACCCTGGGAAGGTCAATCAGCCTGGTGTTAGGCTTCTTGCCAAGGAAAAAGCCGTGAAAGCAGCCATGTTGTGGCACTTTTGCACTCCCTTTTGGATGCCTTTCACAGCTCCAGTGTGCCTGGAACTCAGGGCTTCCTGATTTTAAAAATCCTAGCCCTAGGCCGAACCTCAACCCTAAGACGAGAAAGGCAAATCAGCCAGGAATTAGGCATGTCCCCAAGGAAAAAGCTGTGGAGGCAGGCATGTTGTGGTACTTTTGCGCTCTTCTTGGCTAGTCCTTCGCAGCTGCTGTGTTCTTGGAACTCAGAACTCAGGGCTTTCTGGTAAATAGACCCCTTACCCTAGGCGTAACTTAAACCTTAACCCTAGGAAGGAAAATCAGCCTATGGTTCGGGATGGTCTCATGGAAATATCAGTGGTGGCAGCCAAGTTGCGTCACTTTTGCGCTCCCCTTGGGATGCCTTTCGCAGCTGCAGTGTGCCTGGAGCCCAGGGCTTCCTGGTTTTAAAAGTCCTAGGCCTAAGCCTAACAGTAACCCTGGGAAGGTAAATCAGCCGGGTATTAGGGTTCTTCCTAAGGGAAAAGCCGTGAAAGCAGCCATGTTGTGGCACTTTTACACTCCTCTTGGGATGCCTTTCACAGCTGCAGTGTGCTTGGAGCACAGGGCTTCCTGGTTAAAAAAATCCACTACTTTAGCCCTAACTGGAGGCTTCTAAATCAGCCTTCGTTTCGGGATGGTCCGAAGGAAAAAGCTCTGGACACAGCCAAGTTGTGGCACATTTGCTTTCCCCTTGGGATGCCTTTGGCAGCTGCAGTGCCCCTGCAACTCAGGGCTTCCTGTTTGAAAACATCCTATCCCTAGGCTGAACCCTAACCCTAACCCTAGGCAGATAAATCAGCCTAGGTATAGGGATGTTCCCAAGGAAAAAAGCGCTGGAGGGAGCATGTTGAGGCAATTTTTGGCTGCCCTTGGAAAGCCTTTCGCAGCTGCACTGGGTCTGGAGATCAGGGTTTACTGATTTAAAATCCCTATCCCTTGGCGTGACCATAGCTGCAACTGGAGGCAAGTAAATCAGCCTAGGGTCCATGATGGTCCCAAGGAAAAAGCGCTGGAGGCAGCCATGTTGTGGCACTTTTGCGCTCCTCTTGGGTAGTCCTTCGCAGCTGCTGTGTTCTTGGAACTCAGGGCTTTCTGGTTAAAAAAACACTAACCCTAGGCGTAACTCTAACCCTAACCCTAGGAAGGAAAATCAGCCTATGGTTCGGGATGGACTCATGAGACGACGAGCAGAGGCAGCCAAGTTGTGTCACTTTTGCGGCCCTCTTGGGATGCCTTGAACAGCTGCAGTGTTCCTGGAGCTAAGGGCTTCCTAGTTTTAAAAATCCTAGCCCTAGGCCTAAGCCTAACAGTAACCCTAGGAAGGTAAATCAGCCTGGTGTTAGGCTTCTTGCCAAGGAAAAAGCCGTGAAAGCAGCCATGTTGTGGCACTTCTGCACTCCCTTTGGGATGCCTTTCACAGATCCAGTGTGCCTGGAACTCAGGGCTTCCTGATTTTAAAAACTCCTAGCCCTAGGCCGAACCCCAACCCTAAGACGAGAAAGGCAAATCAGCCAGGAATTAGGCATGTCCCCAAGGAAAAAGCTGTGGAGGCAGGCATGTTGTGGTACTTTTGCGCTCTTCTTGGCTAGTCCTTCGCAGCTGCTGTGTTCTTGGAACTCAGGGCTTTCTGGTTAATAGAACGCTTACCCTAGGCGTAACTCAAACCTTAAGCCTAGGAAGGAAAATCAGCCTATGGTTCGGGATGGTCTCATGGAAATATCAGTGGTGGCAGCCAAGTTGCGTCACTTTTGCGCTCCCCTTGGGATGCCTTTCGCAGCTGCAGTGTGCCTGGAGCCCAGGGCTTCCTGGTTTTAAAAGTCCTAGGCCTAAGCCTAACAGTAACCCTAGGAAGGTAAATCAGCCGGGTATTAGGGTTCCTCCTAAGGGAAAAGCCGTGAAATCAGCCATGTTGTGGCACTTCTGCACTCCCTTTGGGATGCCTTTGGCAGATGAAGTAAGCCTGGAACTCAGGGCTTCCTGGTTAAAGAAATCTAAGCCCTAGGTTGAACCCTAACCCTAGGCAGATAAATCAGCCTAGGTATAGGGATGGTGCCAAGGAAAAAGCTGTGAAAGCTGCCATGTTGTTGCACTTTTGTACTCGCCTTGGGATGCCTTGAACAGCTGCAGTGTGCCTGGAGCTAAGGGCTTCCTAGTTTTAAAAATCCTAGCCCTAGGCCTAAGCCTAACAGTAACCCTGGGAAGGTAAATCAGCCTGGTGTTAGGCTTCTTGCCAAGGAAAAAGCCGTGAAAGCAGCCATGTTGTGGCACTTTTGCACTCCCTTTTGGATGCCTTTCACAGCTGCAGTGTGCCTGGAACTCAGGGCTTCCTGATTTTAAAAATCCTAGCCTTAGGCCGAACCCCAACCCTAAGACGAGAAAGGCAAATCAGCCAGGAATTAGGCATGTCCCCAAGGAAAAAGCTGTGGAGGCAGGCATGTTGTGGTACTTTTGCGCGCTTCTTGGCTAGTCCTTCGCAGCTGCTGTGTTCTTGGAACTCAGGGCTTTCTGGTTAATAGAACGCTTACCCTAGGCGTAACTCAAACCTTAACCCTAGGAAGGAAAATCAGCCTATGGTTCGGGATGGTCTCATGGAAATATCAGTGGTGGCAGCCAAGTTGCGTCACTTTTGCGCTCCCCTTGGGATGCCTTTCGCAGCTGCAGTGTGCCTGGAGCCCAGGGCTTCCTGGTTTTAAAAGTCCTAGGCCTAAGCCTAACAGTAACCCTAGGAAGGTAAATCAGCCGGGTATTAGGGTTCCTCCTAAGGGAAAAGCCGTGAAAGCAGCCATGTTGTGGCACTTCTGCACTCCCTTTGGGATGCCTTTGGCAGATGAAGTAAGCCTGGAACTCAGGGCTTCCTGGTTAAAGAAATCTAAGCCCTAGGTTGAACCCTAACCCTAGGCAGATAAATCAGCCTAGGTATAGGGATGGTGCCAAGGAAAAAGCTGTGAAAGCTGCCATGTTGTTGCACTTTTGTACTCGCCTTGGGATGCCTTGAACAGCTGCAGTGTGCCTGGAGCTAAGGGCTTCCTAGTTTTAAAAATCCTAGCCCTAGGCCTAAGCCTAACAGTAAGCCTGGGAAGGGAAATCAACCTGGTGTTAGGCTTCTTGCCAAGGAAAAAGCCGTGAAAGCAGCCATGTTGTGGCACTTCTGCACTCCCTTTGGGATGCCTTTGGCACATGAAGTAAGCCTGGAACTCAGGGCTTCCTGGTTAAAGAAATCCAAGCCCTAGGTTGAACCCTAACCCTAGGCAGATAAATCAGCCTAGGTATAGGGCTGGTGCCAAGGAAAAAGCTGTGAAAGCTGCCATGTTGTTGCACTTTTGTACTCCCCTTGAGATGCCTTGAACAGCTGCAGTGTGCCTGGAGCTAAGGGCTTCCTAGTTTTAAAAATCCTAGCCCTAGGCCTAAGCCTAACAGTAACCCTGGGAAGGTCAATCAGCCTGGTGTTAGGCTTCTTGCCAAGGAAAAAGCCGTGAAAGCAGCCATGTTGTGGCACTTTTGCACTCCCTTTTGGATGCCTTTCACAGCTCCAGTGTGCCTGGAACTCAGGGCTTCCTGATTTTAAAAATCCTAGCCCTAGGCCGAACCTCAACCCTAAGACGAGAAAGGCAAATCAGCCAGGAATTAGGCATGTCCCCAAGGAAAAAGCTGTGGAGGCAGGCATGTTGTGGTACTTTTGCGCTCTTCTTGGGTAGTCCTTCGCAGCTGCTGTGTTCTTGGAACTCAGGGCTTTCTGGTTAATAGAACCCTTACCCTAGGCGTAACTCAAACCTTAAGCCTAGGAAGGAAAATCAGCCTATGGTTCGGGATGGTCTCATGGAAATATCAGTGGTGGCAGCCAAGTTGCGTCACTTTTGCGCTCCCCTTGGGATGCCTTTCGCAGCTGCAGTGTGCCTGGAGCCCAGGGCTTCCTGGTTTTAAAAGTCCTAGGCCTAAGCCTAACAGTAACCCTAGGAAGGTAAATCAGTCGGGTATTAGGGTTCCTCCTGAGGGAAAAGCCGTGAAAGCAGCCATGTTGTGGCACTTCTGCACTCCCTTTGGGATGCCTTTGGCAGATGAAGTAAGCCTGGAACTCAGGGCTTCCTGGTTAAAGAAATCCAAGCCCTAGCCTGAACCCTAACCCTAACCCTAGGCAGATAAATCAGCCTAGGTATAGGGATGGTGCCAAGGAAAAAGCTGTGAAAGCTGCCATGTTGTTGCACTTTTGTACTCCCCTTGGGGATGCCTTTCACAGCTCCAGTGTGCCTGGAACTCACGGCTTCCTGATTTTAAAAATCCTAACCCTAGGCTGAACCCCAACCCTAAGACGAGAAAGGCAAATCAGCCAGGAATTAGGGATGTCCCCAAGGAAAAAGCTGTGGAGGCAGGCATGTTGTGGTACTTTTGCGCTCTTCTTGGGTAGTCCTTCGCAGCTGCTGTGTTCTTGGAACTCAGGGCTTTCTGGTAAATAGACCCCTTACCCTAGGCGTAACTTAAACCTTAACCCTAGGAAGGAAAATCAGCCTATGGTTCGGGATGGTCTCATGGAAATATCAGTGGTGGCAGCCAAGTTGCGTCACTTTTGCGCTCCCCTTGGGATGCCTTTCGCAGCTGCAGTGTGCCTGGAGCCCAGGGCTTCCTGGTTTTAAAAGTCCTAGGCCTAAGCCTAACAGTAACCCTGGGAAGGTAAATCAGCCGGGTATTAGGGTTCTTCCTAAGGGAAAAGCCGTGAAAGCAGCCATGTTGTGGCACTTTTACACTCCTCTTGGGATGCCTTTCACAGCTCCAGTGTGCTTGGAGCACAGGGCTTCCTGGTTAAAAAAATCCACTACTTTAGCCCTAACTGGAGGCTTCTAAATCAGCCTTCGTTTCGGGATGGTCCGAAGGAAAAAGCTCTGGACACAGCCAAGTTGTGGCACATTTGCTTTCCCCTTGGGATGCCTTTGGCAGCTGCAGTGCCCCTGCAACTCAGGGATTCCTGTTTGAAAACATCCTATCCCTAGGCTGAACCCTAACCCTAACCCTAGGCAGATAAATCAGCCTAGGTATAGGGATGTTCCCAAGGAAAAAAGCGCTGGAGGGAGCATGTTGAGGCAATTTTTGGCTGCCCTTGGGAAGCCTTTCGCAGCTGCACTGGGTCTGGAGCTCAGGGTTTACTGATTTAAAATCCCTATCCCTTGGCGTGACCATAGCTGCAACTGGAGGCAAGTAAATCAGCCTAGGGTCCATGATGGTCCCAAGGAAAAAGCGCTGGAGGCAGCCATGTTGTGGCACTTTTGCGCTCCTCTTGGGTAGTCCTTCGCAGCTGCTGTGTTCTTGGAACTCAGGGCTTTCTGGTTAAAAAAACACTAACCCTAGGCGTAACTCTAACCCTAACCCTAGGAAGGAAAATCAGCCTATGGTTCGGGATGGACTCATGAGACGACGAGCAGAGGCAGCCAAGTTGTGTCACTTTTGCGGCCCTCTTGGGATGCCTTGAACAGCTGCAGTGTGCCTGGAGCTAAGGGCTTCCTAGTTTTAAAAATCCTAGCCCTAGGCCTAAGCCTAACAGTAACCCTAGGAAGGTAAATCAGCCTGGTGTTAGGCTTCTTGCCAAGGAAAAAGCCGTGAAAGCAGCCATGTTGTGGCACTTCTGCACTCCCTTTGGGATGCCTTTCACAGATCCAGTGTGCCTGGAACTCAGGGCTTCCTGATTTTAAAAATCCTAGCCCTAGGCCGAACCCCAACCCTAAGACGAGAAAGGCAAATCAGCCAGGAATTAGGCATGTCCCCAAGGAAAAAGCTGTGGAGGCAGGCATGTTGTGGTACTTTTGCGCTCTTCTTGGCTAGTCCTTCGCAGCTGCTGTGTTCTTGGAACTCAGGGCTTTCTGGTTAATAGAACGCTTACCCTAGGCGTAACTCAAACCTTAAGCCTAGGAAGGAAAATCAGCCTATGGTTCGGGATGGTCTCATGGAAATATCAGTGGTGGCAGCCAAGTTGCGTCACTTTTGCGCTCCCCTTGGGATGCCTTTCGCAGCTGCAGTGTGCCTGGAGCCCAGGGCTTCCTGGTTTTAAAAGTCCTAGGCCTAAGCCTAACAGTAACCCTAGGAAGGTAAATCAGCCGGGTATTAGGGTTCCTCCTAAGGGAAAAGCCGTGAAATCAGCCATGTTGTGGCACTTCTGCACTCCCTTTGGGATGCCTTTGGCAGATGAAGTAAGCCTGGAACTCAGGGCTTCCTGGTTAAAGAAATCTAAGCCCTAGGTTGAACCCTAACCCTAGGCAGATAAATCAGCCTAGGTATAGGGATGGTGCCAAGGAAAAAGCTGTGAAAGCTGCCATGTTGTTGCACTTTTGTACTCGCCTTGGGATGCCTTGAAGAGCTGCAGTGTGCCTGGAGCTAAGGGCTTCCTAGTTTTAAAAATCCTAGCCCTAGGCCTAATCCTAACAGTAACCCTGGGAAGGGAAATCAACCTGGTGTTAGGCTTCTTGCCAAGGAAAAAGCCGTGAAAGCAGCCATGTTGTGGCACTTCTGCACTCCCTTTGGGATGCCTTTGGCAGATGAAGTAAGCCTGGAACTCAGGGCTTCCTGGTTAAAGAAATCCAAGCCCTAGTTTGAACCCTAACCCTAGGCAGATAAATCAGCCTAGGTATAGGGATGGTGCCAAGGAAAAAGCTGTGAAAGCTGCCATGTTGTTGCACTTTTGTACTCTCCTTGGGATGCCTTGAACAGCTGCAGTGTGCCTGGAGCTAAGGGCTTCCTAGTTTTAAAAATCCTAGCCCTAGGCCTAAGCCTAACAGTAACCCTGGGAAGGCAAATCAGCCTGGTGTTAGGCTTCTTGCCAAGGAAAAAGCCGTGAAAGCAGCCATGTTGTGGCACTTTTGCACTCCCTTTTGGATGCCTTTCACAGCTCCGGTGTGCCTGGAACTCAGGGCTTCCTGATTTTAAAAATCCTAGCCCTAGGCCGAACACACCAACCCTAAGACGAGAAAGGGAAATCAGCCAGGAATTAGGCATGTCCCCAAGGAAAAAGCTGTGGAGGCAGGCATGTTGTGGTACTTTTGCGCTCTTCTTGGGTAGTCCTTCGCAGCTGCTGTGTTCTTGGAACTCAGGGCTTTCTGGTTAATAGAACGCTTACCCTAGGCGTAACTCAAAACTTAAGCCTAGGAAGGAAAATCAACCTATGGTTCGGGATGCTCTCATGGAAATATCAGTGGTGGCAGCCAAGTTGCGTCACTTTTGCGCTCCCCTTGGGATGCCTTTCGCAGCTGCAGTGTGCCTGGAGCCCAGGGCTTCCTGGTTTTAAAAGTCCTAGGCCTAAGCCTAACAGTAACCCTAGGAAGGTAAATCAGCTGGGTATTAGGGTTCTTCCTAAGGGAAAAGCCGTGAAAGCAGCCATGTTGTGGCACTTCTGCACTCCCTTTGGGATGCCTTTGGCAGATGAAGTAAGCCTGGAACTCAGGGCTTCCTGGTTAAAGAAATCCAAGCCCTAGGTTGAACCCTAACCCTAGGCAGATAAATCAGCCTAGGTATAGGGATGGTGCCAAGGAAAAAGCTGTGAAAGCTGCCATGTTGTTGCACTTTTGTACTCCCCTTGGGATGCCTTGAACAGCTGCAGTGTGCCTGGAGCTAAGGGCTTCCTAGTTTTAAAAATCCTAGCCCTAGGCCTAAGCCTAACAGTAACCCTGGGAAGGTCAACCAGCCTGGTGTTAGGCTTCTTGCCAAGGAAAAAGCCGTGAAAGCAGCCATGTTGTGGCACTTTTGCACTCCCTTTTGGATGCCTTTCACAGCTCCAGTGTGCCTGGAACTAGGGGCTTCCTGATTTTAAAAATTCTAGCCCTAGGCCGAACCTCAACCCTAAGACGAGAAAGGCAAATCAGCCAGGAATTAGGCATGTCCCCAAGGAAAAAGCTGTGGAGGCAGGCATGTTGTGGTACTTTTGCGCTCTTCTTGGCTAGTCCTTCGCAGCTGCTGTGTTCTTGGAACTCAGGGCTTTCTGGTTAATAGAACCCTTACCCTAGGCGTAACTCAAACCTTAAGCCTAGGAAGGAAAATCAGCCTATGGTTCGGGATGGTCTCATGGAAATATCAGTGGTGGCAGCCAAGTTGCGTCACTTTTGCGCTCCCCTTGGGATGCCTTTCGCAGCTGCAGTGTGCCTGGAGCCCAGGGCTTCCTGGTTTTAAAAGTCCTAGGCCTAAGCCTAACAGTAACCCTAGGAAGGTAAATCAGCCGGGTATTAGGGTTCCTCCTAAGGGAAAAGCCGTGAAAGCAGCCATGTTGTGGCACTTCTGCACTCCCTTTGGGATGCCTTTGGCAGATGAAGTAAGCCTGGAACTCAGGGCTTCCTGGTTAAAGAAATCTAAGCCCTAGGTTGAACCCTAACCCTAGGCAGATAAATCAGCCTAGGTATAGGGATGGTGCCAAGGAAAAAGCTGTGAAAGCTGCCATGTTGTTGCACTTTTGTACTCGCCTTGGGATGCCTTGAACAGCTGCAGTGTGCCTGGAGCTAAGGGCTTCCTAGTTTTAAAAATCCTAGCCCTAGGCCTAAGCCTAACAGTAAGCCTGGGAAGGGAAATCAACCTGGTGTTAGGCTTCTTGCCAAGGAAAAAGCCGTGAAAGCAGCCATGTTGTGGCACTTCTGCACTCCCTTTGGGATGCCTTTGGCAGATGAAGTAAGCCTGGAACTCAGGGCTTCCTGGTTAAAGAAATCCAAGCCCTAGGTTGAACCCTAACCCTAGGCAGATAAATCAGCCTAGGTATAGGGCTGGTGCCAAGGAAAAAGCTGTGAAAGCTGCCATGTTGTTGCACTTTTGTACTCCCCTTGGGATGCCTTGAACAGCTGCAGTGTGCCTGGAGCTAAGGGCTTCCTAGTTTTAAAAATCCTAGCCCTAGGCCTAAGCCTAACAGTAACCCTGGGAAGGTCAATCAGCCTGGTGTTAGGCTTCTTGCCAAGGAAAAAGCCGTGAAAGCAGCCATGTTGTGGCACTTTTGCACTCCCTTTTGGATGCCTTTCACAGCTCCAGTGTGCCTGGAACTCAGGGCTTCCTGATTTTAAAAATCCTAGCCCTAGGCCGAACCTCAACCCTAAGACGAGAAAGGCAAATCAGCCAGGAATTAGGCATGTCCCCAAGGAAAAAGCTGTGGAGGCAGGCATGTTGTGGTACTTTTGCGCTCTTCTTGGCTAGTCCTTCGCAGCTGCTGTGTTCTTGGAACTCAGAACTCAGGGCTTTCTGGTAAATAGACCCCTTACCCTAGGCGTAACTTAAACCTTAACCCTAGGAAGGAAAATCAGCCTATGGTTCGGGATGGTCTCATGGAAATATCAGTGGTGGCAGCCAAGTTGCGTCACTTTTGCGCTCCCCTTGGGATGCCTTTCGCAGCTGCAGTGTGCCTGGAGCCCAGGGCTTCCTGGTTTTAAAAGTCCTAGGCCTAAGCCTAACAGTAACCCTGGGAAGGTAAATCAGCCGGGTATTAGGGTTCTTCCTAAGGGAAAAGCCGTGAAAGCAGCCATGTTGTGGCACTTTTACACTCCTCTTGGGATGCCTTTCACAGCTGCAGTGTGCTTGGAGCACAGGGCTTCCTGGTTAAAAAAATCCACTACTTTAGCCCTAACTGGAGGCTTCTAAATCAGCCTTCGTTTCGGGATGGTCCGAAGGAAAAAGCTCTGGACACAGCCAAGTTGTGGCACATTTGCTTTCCCCTTGGGATGCCTTTGGCAGCTGCAGTGCCCCTGCAACTCAGGGCTTCCTGTTTGAAAACATCCTATCCCTAGGCTGAACCCTAACCCTAACCCTAGGCAGATAAATCAGCCTAGGTATAGGGATGTTCCCAAGGAAAAAAGCGCTGGAGGGAGCATGTTGAGGCAATTTTTGGCTGCCCTTGGAAAGCCTTTCGCAGCTGCACTGGGTCTGGAGCTCAGGGTTTACTGATTTAAAATCCCTATCCCTTGGCGTGACCATAGCTGCAACTTTAGGCAAGTAAATCAGCCTAGGGTCCATGATGGTCCCAAGGAAAAAGCGCTGGAGGCAGCCATGTTGTGGCACTTTTGCGCTCCTCTTGGGTAGTCCTTCGCAGCTGCTGTGTTCTTGGAACTCAGGGCTTTCTGGTTAAAAAAACACTAACCCTAGGCGTAACTCTAACCCTAACCCTAGGAAGGAAAATCAGCCTATGCTTCGGGATGGACTCATGAGACGACGAGCAGAGGCAGCCAAGTTGTGTCACTTTTGCGGCCCTCTTGGGATGCCTTGAACAGCTGCAGTGTTCCTGGAGCTAAGGGCTTCCTAGTTTTAAAAATCCTAGCCCTAGGCCTAAGCCTAACAGTAACCCTGGGAAGGTCAATCAGCCTGGTGTTAGGCTTCTTGCCAAGGAAAAAGCCGTGAAAGCAGCCATGTTGTGGCACTTTTGCACTCCCTTTTGGATGCCTTTCACAGCTCCAGTGTGCCTGGAACTCAGGGCTTCCTGATTTTAAAAACTCCTAGCCCTAGGCCGAACCCCAACCCTAAGACGAGAAAGGCAAATCAGCCAGGAATTAGGCATGTCCCCAAGGAAAAAGCTGTGGAGGCAGGCATGTTGTGGTACTTTTGCGCTCTTCTTGGGTAGTCCTTCGCAGCTGCTGTGTTCTTGGAACTCAGGGCTTTCTGGTTAATAGAACGCTTACCCTAGGCGTAACTCAAACCTTAACCCTAGGAAGGAAAATCAGCCTATGGTTCGGGATGGTCTCATGGAAATATCAGTGGTGGCAGCCAAGTTGCGTCACTTTTGCGCTCCCCTTGGGATGCCTTTCGCAGCTGCAGTGTGCCTGGAGCCCAGGGCTTCCTGGTTTTAAAAGTCCTAGGCCTAAGCCTAACAGTAACCCTAGGAAGGTAAATCAGCCGGGTATTAGGGTTCCTCCTAAGGGAAAAGCCGTGAAAGCAGCCATGTTGTGGCACTTCTGCACTCCCTTTGGGATGCCTTTGGCAGATGAAGTAAGCCTGGAACTCAGGGCATCCTGGTTAAAGAAATCTAAGCCCTAGGTTGAACCCTAACCCTAGGCAGATAAATCAGCCTAGGTATAGGGATGGTGCCAAGGAAAAAGCTGTGAAAGCTGCCATGTTGTTGCACTTTTGTACTCCCCTTGGGATGCCTTGAACAGCTGCAGTGTGCCTGCAGCTAAGGGCTTCCTAGTTTTAAAAATCCTAGCCCTAGGCCTAAGCCTAACATTAAGCCTGGGAAGGGAAATCAACCTGGTGTTAGGCTTCTTGCCAAGGAAAAAGCCGTGAAAGCAGCCATGTTGTGGCACTTCTGCACTCCCTTTGGGATGCCTTTGGCAGATGAAGTAAGCCTGGAACTCAGGGCTTCCTGGTTAAAGAAATCCAAGCCCTAGGTTGAACCCTAACCCTAGGCAGATAAATCAGCCTAGGTATAGGGCTGGTGCCAAGGAAAAAGCTGTGAAAGCTGCCATGTTGTTGCACTTTTGTACTCCCCTTGAGATGCCTTGAACAGCTGCAGTGTGCCTGGAGCTAAGGGCTTCCTAGTTTTAAAAATCCTAGCCCTAGGCCTAAGCCTAACAGTAACCCTGGGAAGGTCAATCAGCCTGGTGTTAGGCTTCTTGCCAAGGAAAAAGCCGTGAAAGCAGCCATGTTGTGGCACTTTTGCACTCCCTTTTGGATGCCTTTCACAGCTCCAGTGTGCCTGGAACTCAGGGCTTCCTGATTTTAAAAATCCTAGCCCTAGGCCGAACCTCAACCCTAAGACGAGAAAGGCAAATCAGCCAGGAATTAGGCATGTCCCCAAGGAAAAAGCTGTGGAGGCAGGCATGTTGTGGTACTTTTGCGCTCTTCTTGGCTAGTCCTTCGCAGCTGCTGTGTTCTTGGAACTCAGAACTCAGGGCTTTCTGGTAAATAGACCCCTTACCCTAGGCGTAACTTAAACCTTAACCCTAGGAAGGAAAATCAGCCTATGGTTCGGGATGGTCTCATGGAAATATCAGTGGTGGCAGCCAAGTTGCGTCACTTTTGCGCTCCCCTTGGGATGCCTTTCGCAGCTGCAGTGTGCCTGGAGCCCAGGGCTTCCTGGTTTTAAAAGTCCTAGGCCTAAGCCTAACAGTAACCCTGGGAAGGTAAATCAGCCGGGTATTAGGGTTCTTCCTAAGGGAAAAGCCGTGAAAGCAGCCATGTTGTGGCACTTTTACACTCCTCTTGGGATGCCTTTCACAGCTGCAGTGTGCTTGGAGCACAGGGCTTCCTGGTTAAAAAAATCCACTACTTTAGCCCTAACTGGAGGCTTCTAAATCAGCCTTCGTTTCGGGATGGTCCGAAGGAAAAAGCTCTGGACACAGCCAAGTTGTGGCACATTTGCTTTCCCCTTGGGATGCCTTTGGCAGCTGCAGTGCCCCTGCAACTCAGGGCTTCCTGTTTGAAAACATCCTATCCCTAGGCTGAACCCTAACCCTAACCCTAGGCAGATAAATCAGCCTAGGTATAGGGATGTTCCCAAGGAAAAAAGCGCTGGAGGGAGCATGTTGAGGCAATTTTTGGCTGCCCTTGGAAAGCCTTTCGCAGCTGCACTGGGTCTGGAGATCAGGGTTTACTGATTTAAAATCCCTATCCCTTGGCGTGACCATAGCTGCAACTGGAGGCAAGTAAATCAGCCTAGGGTCCATGATGGTCCCAAGGAAAAAGCGCTGGAGGCAGCCATGTTGTGGCACTTTTGCGCTCCTCTTGGGTAGTCCTTCGCAGCTGCTGTGTTCTTGGAACTCAGGGCTTTCTGGTTAAAAAAACACTAACCCTAGGCGTAACTCTAACCCTAACCCTAGGAAGGAAAATCAGCCTATGGTTCGGGATGGACTCATGAGACGACGAGCAGAGGCAGCCAAGTTGTGTCACTTTTGCGGCCCTCTTGGGATGCCTTGAACAGCTGCAGTGTTCCTGGAGCTAAGGGCTTCCTAGTTTTAAAAATCCTAGCCCTAGGCCTAAGCCTAACAGTAACCCTAGGAAGGTAAATCAGCCTGGTGTTAGGCTTCTTGCCAAGGAAAAAGCCGTGAAAGCAGCCATGTTGTGGCACTTCTGCACTCCCTTTGGGATGCCTTTCACAGATCCAGTGTGCCTGGAACTCAGGGCTTCCTGATTTTAAAAACTCCTAGCCCTAGGCCGAACCCCAACCCTAAGACGAGAAAGGCAAATCAGCCAGGAATTAGGCATGTCCCCAAGGAAAAAGCTGTGGAGGCAGGCATGTTGTGGTACTTTTGCGCTCTTCTTGGCTAGTCCTTCGCAGCTGCTGTGTTCTTGGAACTCAGGGCTTTCTGGTTAATAGAACGCTTACCCTAGGCGTAACTCAAACCTTAAGCCTAGGAAGGAAAATCAGCCTATGGTTCGGGATGGTCTCATGGAAATATCAGTGGTGGCAGCCAAGTTGCGTCACTTTTGCGCTCCCCTTGGGATGCCTTTCGCAGCTGCAGTGTGCCTGGAGCCCAGGGCTTCCTGGTTTTAAAAGTCCTAGGCCTAAGCCTAACAGTAACCCTAGGAAGGTAAATCAGCCGGGTATTAGGGTTCCTCCTAAGGGAAAAGCCGTGAAATCAGCCATGTTGTGGCACTTCTGCACTCCCTTTGGGATGCCTTTGGCAGATGAAGTAAGCCTGGAACTCAGGGCTTCCTGGTTAAAGAAATCTAAGCCCTAGGTTGAACCCTAACCCTAGGCAGATAAATCAGCCTAGGTATAGGGATGGTGCCAAGGAAAAAGCTGTGAAAGCTGCCATGTTGTTGCACTTTTGTACTCGCCTTGGGATGCCTTGAACAGCTGCAGTGTGCCTGGAGCTAAGGGCTTCCTAGTTTTAAAAATCCTAGCCCTAGGCCTAAGCCTAACAGTAACCCTGGGAAGGTAAATCAGCCTGGTGTTAGGCTTCTTGCCAAGGAAAAAGCCGTGAAAGCAGCCATGTTGTGGCACTTTTGCACTCCCTTTTGGATGCCTTTCACAGCTGCAGTGTGCCTGGAACTCAGGGCTTCCTGATTTTAAAAATCCTAGCCTTAGGCCGAACCCCAACCCTAAGACGAGAAAGGCAAATCAGCCAGGAATTAGGCATGTCCCCAAGGAAAAAGCTGTGGAGGCAGGCATGTTGTGGTACTTTTGCGCTCTTCTTGGCTAGTCCTTCGCAGCTGCTGTGTTCTTGGAACTCAGGGCTTTCTGGTTAATAGAACGCTTACCCTAGGCGTAACTCAAACCTTAACCCTAGGAAGGAAAATCAGCCTATGGTTCGGGATGGTCTCATGGAAATATCAGTGGTGGCAGCCAAGTTGCGTCACTTTTGCGCTCCCCTTGGGATGCCTTTCGCAGCTGCAGTGTGCCTGGAGCCCAGGGCTTCCTGGTTTTAAAAGTCCTAGGCCTAAGCCTAACAGTAACCCTAGGAAGGTAAATCAGCCGGGTATTAGGGTTCCTCCTAAGGGAAAAGCCGTGAAAGCAGCCATGTTGTGGCACTTCTGCACTCCCTTTGGGATGCCTTTGGCACATGAAGTAAGCCTGGAACTCAGGGCTTCCTGGTTAAAGAAATCTAAGCCCTAGGTTGAACCCTAACCCTAGGCAGATAAATCAGCCTAGGTATAGGGATGGTGCCAAGGAAAAAGCTGTGAAAGCTGCCATGTTGTTGCACTTTTGTACTCGCCTTGGGATGCCTTGAACAGCTGCAGTGTGCCTGGAGCTAAGGGCTTCCTAGTTTTAAAAATCCTAGCCCTAGGCCTAAGCCTAACAGTAAGCCTGGGAAGGGAAATCAACCTGGTGTTAGGCTTCTTGCCAAGGAAAAAGCCGTGAAAGCAGCCATGTTGTGGCACTTCTGCACTCCCTTTGGGATGCCTTTGGCAGATGAAGTAAGCCTGGAACTCAGGGCTTCCTGGTTAAAGAAATCCAAGCCCTAGGTTGAACCCTAACCCTAGGCAGATAAATCAGCCTAGGTATAGGGCTGGTGCCAAGGAAAAAGCTGTGAAAGCTGCCATGTTGTTGCACTTTTGTACTCCCCTTGAGATGCCTTGAACAGCTGCAGTGTGCCTGGAGCTAAGGGCTTCCTAGTTTTAAAAATCCTAGCCCTAGGCCTAAGCCTAACAGTAACCCTGGGAAGGTCAATCAGCCTGGTGTTAGGCTTCTTGCCAAGGAAAAAGCCGTGAAAGCAGCCATGTTGTGGCACTTTTGCACTCCCTTTTGGATGCCTTTCACAGCTCCAGTGTGCCTGGAACTCAGGGCTTCCTGATTTTAAAAATCCTAGCCCTAGGCCGAACCTCAACCCTAAGACGAGAAAGGCAAATCAGCCAGGAATTAGGCATGTCCCCAAGGAAAAAGCTGTGGAGGCAGGCATGTTGTGGTACTTTTGCGCTCTTCTTGGCTAGTCCTTCGCAGCTGCTGTGTTCTTGGAACTCAGGGCTTTCTGGTTAATAGAACCCTTACCCTAGGCGTAACTCAAACCTTAAGCCTAGGAAGGAAAATCAGCCTATGGTTCGGGATGGTCTCATGGAAATATCAGTGGTGGCAGCCAAGTTGCGTCACTTTTGCGCTCCCCTTGGGATGCCTTTCGCAGCTGCAGTGTGCCTGGAGCCCAGGGCTTCCTGGTTTTAAAAGTCCTAGGCCTAAGCCTAACAGTAACCCTAGGAAGGTAAATCAGTCGGGTATTAGGGTTCCTCCTGAGGGAAAAGCCGTGAAAGCAGCCATGTTGTGGCACTTCTGCACTCCCTTTGGGATGCCTTTGGCAGATGAAGTAAGCCTGGAACTCAGGGCTTCCTGGTTAAAGAAATCCAAGCCCTAGCCTGAACCCTAACCCTAACCCTAGGCAGATAAATCAGCCTAGGTATAGGGATGGTGCCAAGGAAAAAGCTGTGAAAGCTGCCATGTTGTTGCACTTTTGTACTCCCCTTGGGGATGCCTTTCACAGCTCCAGTGTGCCTGGAACTCACGGCTTCCTGATTTTAAAAATCCTAACCCTAGGCTGAACCCCAACCCTAAGACGAGAAAGGCAAATCAGCCAGGAATTAGGGATGTCCCCAAGGAAAAAGCTGTGGAGGCAGGCATGTTGTGGTACTTTTGCGCTCTTCTTGGGTAGTCCTTCGCAGCTGCTGTGTTCTTGGAACTCAGGGCTTTCTGGTAAATAGACCCCTTACCCTAGGCGTAACTTAAACCTTAACCCTAGGAAGGAAAATCAGCCTATGGTTCGGGATGGTCTCATGGAAATATCAGTGGTGGCAGCCAAGTTGCGTCACTTTTGCGCTCCCCTTGGGATGCCTTTCGCAGCTGCAGTGTGCCTGGAGCCCAGGGCTTCCTGGTTTTAAAAGTCCTAGGCCTAAGCCTAACAGTAACCCTGGGAAGGTAAATCAGCCGGGTATTAGGGTTCTTCCTAAGGGAAAAGCCGTGAAAGCAGCCATGTTGTGGCACTTTTACACTCCTCTTGGGATGCCTTTCACAGCTCCAGTGTGCTTGGAGCACAGGGCTTCCTGGTTAAAAAAATCCACTACTTTAGCCCTAACTGGAGGCTTCTAAATCAGCCTTCGTTTCGGGATGGTCCGAAGGAAAAAGCTCTGGACACAGCCAAGTTGTGGCACATTTGCTTTCCCCTTGGGATGCCTTTGGCAGCTGCAGTGCCCCTGCAACTCAGGGATTCCTGTTTGAAAACATCCTATCCCTAGGCTGAACCCTAACCCTAACCCTAGGCAGATAAATCAGCCTAGGTATAGGGATGTTCCCAAGGAAAAAAGCGCTGGAGGGAGCATGTTGAGGCAATTTTTGGCTGCCCTTGGGAAGCCTTTCGCAGCTGCACTGGGTCTGGAGCTCAGGGTTTACTGATTTAAAATCCCTATCCCTTGGCGTGACCATAGCTGCAACTGGAGGCAAGTAAATCAGCCTAGGGTCCATGATGGTCCCAAGGAAAAAGCGCTGGAGGCAGCCATGTTGTGGCACTTTTGCGCTCCTCTTGGGTAGTCCTTCGCAGCTGCTGTGTTCTTGGAACTCAGGGCTTTCTGGTTAAAAAAACACTAACCCTAGGCGTAACTCTAACCCTAACCCTAGGAAGGAAAATCAGCCTATGGTTCGGGATGGACTCATGAGACGACGAGCAGAGGCAGCCAAGTTGTGTCACTTTTGCGGCCCTCTTGGGATGCCTTGAACAGCTGCAGTGTGCCTGGAGCTAAGGGCTTCCTAGTTTTAAAAATCCTAGCCCTAGGCCTAAGCCTAACAGTAACCCTAGGAAGGTAAATCAGCCTGGTGTTAGGCTTCTTGCCAAGGAAAAAGCCGTGAAAGCAGCCATGTTGTGGCACTTCTGCACTCCCTTTGGGATGCCTTTCACAGATCCAGTGTGCCTGGAACTCAGGGCTTCCTGATTTTAAAAATCCTAGCCCTAGGCCGAACCCCAACCCTAAGACGAGAAAGGCAAATCAGCCAGGAATTAGGCATGTCCCCAAGGAAAAAGCTGTGGAGGCAGGCATGTTGTGGTACTTTTGCGCTCTTCTTGGCTAGTCCTTCGCAGCTGCTGTGTTCTTGGAACTCAGGGCTTTCTGGTTAATAGAACGCTTACCCTAGGCGTAACTCAAACCTTAAGCCTAGGAAGGAAAATCAGCCTATGGTTCGGGATGGTCTCATGGAAATATCAGTGGTGGCAGCCAAGTTGCGTCACTTTTGCGCTCCCCTTGGGATGCCTTTCGCAGCTGCAGTGTGCCTGGAGCCCAGGGCTTCCTGGTTTTAAAAGTCCTAGGCCTAAGCCTAACAGTAACCCTAGGAAGGTAAATCAGCCGGGTATTAGGGTTCCTCCTAAGGGAAAAGCCGTGAAATCAGCCATGTTGTGGCACTTCTGCACTCCCTTTGGGATGCCTTTGGCAGATGAAGTAAGCCTGGAACTCAGGGCTTCCTGGTTAAAGAAATCTAAGCCCTAGGTTGAACCCTAACCCTAGGCAGATAAATCAGCCTAGGTATAGGGATGGTGCCAAGGAAAAAGCTGTGAAAGCTGCCATGTTGTTGCACTTTTGTACTCGCCTTGGGATGCCTTGAAGAGCTGCAGTGTGCCTGGAGCTAAGGGCTTCCTAGTTTTAAAAATCCTAGCCCTAGGCCTAATCCTAACAGTAACCCTGGGAAGGGAAATCAACCTGGTGTTAGGCTTCTTGACAAGGAAAAAGCCGTGAAAGCAGCCATGTTGTGGCACTTCTGCACTCCCTTTGGGATGCCTTTGGCAGATGAAGTAAGCCTGGAACTCAGGGCTTCCTGGTTAAAGAAATCTAAGCCCTAGGTTGAACCCTAACCCTAGGCAGATAAATCAGCCTAGGTATAGGGATGGTGCCAAGGAAAAAGCTGTGAAAGCTGCCATGTTGTTGCACTTTTGTACTCGCCTTGGGATGCCTTGAACAGCTGCAGTGTGCCTGGAGCTAAGGGCTTCCTAGTTTTAAAAATCCTAGCCCTAGGCCTAAGCCTAACAGTAACCCTGGGAAGGTAAATCAGCCTGGTGTTAGGCTTCTTGCCAAGGAAAAAGCCGTGAAAGCAGCCATGTTGTGGCACTTTTGCACTCCCTTTTGGATGCCTTTCACAGCTGCAGTGTGCCTGGAACTCAGGGCTTCCTGATTTTAAAAATCCTAGCCTTAGGCCGAACCCCAACCCTAAGACGAGAAAGGCAAATCAGCCAGGAATTAGGCATGTCCCCAAGGAAAAAGCTGTGGAGGCAGGCATGTTGTGGTACTTTTGCGCGCTTCTTGGCTAGTCCTTCGCAGCTGCTGTGTTCTTGGAACTCAGGGCTTTCTGGTTAATAGAACGCTTACCCTAGGCGTAACTCAAACCTTAACCCTAGGAAGGAAAATCAGCCTATGGTTCGGGATGGTCTCATGGAAATATCAGTGGTGGCAGCCAAGTTGCGTCACTTTTGCGCTCCCCTTGGGATGCCTTTCGCAGCTGCAGTGTGCCTGGAGCCCAGGGCTTCCTGGTTTTAAAAGTCCTAGGCCTAAGCCTAACAGTAACCCTAGGAAGGTAAATCAGCCGGGTATTAGGGTTCCTCCTAAGGGAAAAGCCGTGAAAGCAGCCATGTTGTGGCACTTCTGCACTCCCTTTGGGATGCCTTTGGCACATGAAGTAAGCCTGGAACTCAGGGCTTCCTGGTTAAAGAAATCTAAGCCCTAGGTTGAACCCTAACCCTAGGCAGATAAATCAGCCTAGGTATAGGGATGGTGCCAAGGAAAAAGCTGTGAAAGCTGCCATGTTGTTGCACTTTTGTACTCGCCTTGGGATGCCTTGAACAGCTGCAGTGTGCCTGGAGCTAAGGGCTTCCTAGTTTTAAAAATCCTAGCCCTAGGCCTAATCCTAACAGTAACCCTGGGAAGGGAAATCAACCTGGTGTTAGGCTTCTTGCCAAGGAAAAAGCCGTGAAAGCAGCCATGTTGTGGCACTTCTGCACTCCCTTTGGGATGCCTTTGGCAGATGAAGTAAGCCTGGAACTCAGGGCTTCCTGGTTAAAGAAATCCAAGCCCTAGGTTGAACCCTAACCCTAGGCAGATAAATCAGCCTAGGTATAGGGCTGGTGCCAAGGAAAAAGCTGTGAAAGCTGCCATGTTGTTGCACTTTTGTACTCCCCTTGAGATGCCTTGAACAGCTGCAGTGTGCCTGGAGCTAAGGGCTTCCTAGTTTTAAAAATCCTAGCCCTAGGCCTAAGCCTAACAGTAACCCTGGGAAGGTCAATCAGCCTGGTGTTAGGCTTCTTGCCAAGGAAAAAGCCGTGAAAGCAGCCATGTTGTGGCACTTTTGCACTCCCTTTTGGATGCCTTTCACAGCTCCAGTGTGCCTGGAACTCAGGGCTTCCTGATTTTAAAAATCCTAGCCCTAGGCCGAACCTCAACCCTAAGACGAGAAAGGCAAATCAGCCAGGAATTAGGCATGTCCCCAAGGAAAAAGCTGTGGAGGCAGGCATGTTGTGGTACTTTTGCGCTCTTCTTGGGTAGTCCTTCGCAGCTGCTGTGTTCTTGGAACTCAGGGCTTTCTGGTTAATAGAACCCTTACCCTAGGCGTAACTCAAACCTTAAGCCTAGGAAGGAAAATCAGCCTATGGTTCGGGATGGTCTCATGGAAATATCAGTGGTGGCAGCCAAGTTGCGTCACTTTTGCGCTCCCCTTGGGATGCCTTTCGCAGCTGCAGTGTGCCTGGAGCCCAGGGCTTCCTGGTTTTAAAAGTCCTAGGCCTAAGCCTAACAGTAACCCTAGGAAGGTAAATCAGTCGGGTATTAGGGTTCCTCCTGAGGGAAAAGCCGTGAAAGCAGCCATGTTGTGGCACTTCTGCACTCCCTTTGGGATGCCTTTGGCAGATGAAGTAAGCCTGGAACTCAGGGCTTCCTGGTTAAAGAAATCCAAGCCCTAGCCTGAACCCTAACCCTAACCCTAGGCAGATAAATCAGCCTAGGTATAGGGATGGTGCCAAGGAAAAAGCTGTGAAAGCTGCCATGTTGTTGCACTTTTGTACTCCCCTTGGGGATGCCTTTCACAGCTCCAGTGTGCCTGGAACTCACGGCTTCCTGATTTTAAAAATCCTAACCCTAGGCTGAACCCCAACCCTAAGACGAGAAAGGCAAATCAGCCAGGAATTAGGGATGTCCCCAAGGAAAAAGCTGTGGAGGCAGGCATGTTGTGGTACTTTTGCGCTCTTCTTGGCTAGTCCTTCGCAGCTGCTGTGTTCTTGGAACTCAGGGCTTTCTGGTAAATAGACCCCTTACCCTAGGCGTAACTTAAACCTTAACCCTAGGAAGGAAAATCAGCCTATGGTTCGGGATGGTCTCATGGAAATATCAGTGGTGGCAGCCAAGTTGCGTCACTTTTGCGCTCCCCTTGGGATGCCTTTCGCAGCTGCAGTGTGCCTGGAGCCCAGGGCTTCCTGGTTTTAAAAGTCCTAGGCCTAAGCCTAACAGTAACCCTGGGAAGGTAAATCAGCCGGGTATTAGGGTTCTTCCTAAGGGAAAAGCCGTGAAAGCAGCCATGTTGTGGCACTTTTACACTCCTCTTGGGATGCCTTTCACAGCTCCAGTGTGCTTGGAGCACAGGGCTTCCTGGTTAAAAAAATCCACTACTTTAGCCCTAACTGGAGGCTTCTAAATCAGCCTTCGTTTCGGGATGGTCCGAAGGAAAAAGCTCTGGACACAGCCAAGTTGTGGCACATTTGCTTTCCCCTTGGGATGCCTTTGGCAGCTGCAGTGCCCCTGCAACTCAGGGATTCCTGTTTGAAAACATCCTATCCCTAGGCTGAACCCTAACCCTAACCCTAGGCAGATAAATCAGCCTAGGTATAGGGATGTTCCCAAGGAAAAAAGCGCTGGAGGGAGCATGTTGAGGCAATTTTTGGCTGCCCTTGGGAAGCCTTTCGCAGCTGCACTGGGTCTGGAGCTCAGGGTTTACTGATTTAAAATCCCTATCCCTTGGCGTGACCATAGCTGCAACTGGAGGCAAGTAAATCAGCCTAGGGTCCATGATGGTCCCAAGGAAAAAGCGCTGGAGGCAGCCATGTTGTGGCACTTTTGCGCTCCTCTTGGGTAGTCCTTCGCAGCTGCTGTGTTCTTGGAACTCAGGGCTTTCTGGTTAAAAAAACACTAACCCTAGGCGTAACTCTAACCCTAACCCTAGGAAGGAAAATCAGCCTATGGTTCGGGATGGACTCATGAGACGACGAGCAGAGGCAGCCAAGTTGTGTCACTTTTGCGGCCCTCTTGGGATGCCTTGAACAGCTGCAGTGTGCCTGGAGCTAAGGGCTTCCTAGTTTTAAAAATCCTAGCCCTAGGCCTAAGCCTAACAGTAACCCTAGGAAGGTAAATCAGCCTGGTGTTAGGCTTCTTGCCAAGGAAAAAGCCGTGAAAGCAGCCATGTTGTGGCACTTCTGCACTCCCTTTGGGATGCCTTTCACAGATCCAGTGTGCCTGGAACTCAGGGCTTCCTGATTTTAAAAATCCTAGCCCTAGGCCGAACCCCAACCCTAAGACGAGAAAGGCAAATCAGCCAGGAATTAGGCATGTCCCCAAGGAAAAAGCTGTGGAGGCAGGCATGTTGTGGTACTTTTGCGCTCTTCTTGGCTAGTCCTTCGCAGCTGCTGTGTTCTTGGAACTCAGGGCTTTCTGGTTAATAGAACGCTTACCCTAGGCGTAACTCAAACCTTAAGCCTAGGAAGGAAAATCAGCCTATGGTTCGGGATGGTCTCATGGAAATATCAGTGGTGGCAGCCAAGTTGCGTCACTTTTGCGCTCCCCTTGGGATGCCTTTCGCAGCTGCAGTGTGCCTGGAGCCCAGGGCTTCCTGGTTTTAAAAGTCCTAGGCCTAAGCCTAACAGTAACCCTAGGAAGGTAAATCAGCCGGGTATTAGGGTTCCTCCTAAGGGAAAAGCCGTGAAATCAGCCATGTTGTGGCACTTCTGCACTCCCTTTGGGATGCCTTTGGCAGATGAAGTAAGCCTGGAACTCAGGGCTTCCTGGTTAAAGAAATCTAAGCCCTAGGTTGAACCCTAACCCTAGGCAGATAAATCAGCCTAGGTATAGGGATGGTGCCAAGGAAAAAGCTGTGAAAGCTGCCATGTTGTTGCACTTTTGTACTCGCCTTGGGATGCCTTGAAGAGCTGCAGTGTGCCTGGAGCTAAGGGCTTCCTAGTTTTAAAAATCCTAGCCCTAGGCCTAATCCTAACAGTAACCCTGGGAAGGGAAATCAACCTGGTGTTAGGCTTCTTGACAAGGAAAAAGCCGTGAAAGCAGCCATGTTGTGGCACTTCTGCACTCCCTTTGGGATGCCTTTGGCAGATGAAGTAAGCCTGGAACTCAGGGCTTCCTGGTTAAAGAAATCTAAGCCCTAGGTTGAACCCTAACCCTAGGCAGATAAATCAGCCTAGGTATAGGGATGGTGCCAAGGAAAAAGCTGTGAAAGCTGCCATGTTGTTGCACTTTTGTACTCGCCTTGGGATGCCTTGAACAGCTGCAGTGTGCCTGGAGCTAAGGGCTTCCTAGTTTTAAAAATCCTAGCCCTAGGCCTAAGCCTAACAGTAACCCTGGGAAGGTAAATCAGCCTGGTGTTAGGCTTCTTGCCAAGGAAAAAGCCGTGAAAGCAGCCATGTTGTGGCACTTTTGCACTCCCTTTTGGATGCCTTTCACAGCTGCAGTGTGCCTGGAACTCAGGGCTTCCTGATTTTAAAAATCCTAGCCTTAGGCCGAACCCCAACCCTAAGACGAGAAAGGCAAATCAGCCAGGAATTAGGCATGTCCCCAAGGAAAAAGCTGTGGAGGCAGGCATGTTGTGGTACTTTTGCGCGCTTCTTGGCTAGTCCTTCGCAGCTGCTGTGTTCTTGGAACTCAGGGCTTTCTGGTTAATAGAACGCTTACCCTAGGCGTAACTCAAACCTTAACCCTAGGAAGGAAAATCAGCCTATGGTTCGGGATGGTCTCATGGAAATATCAGTGGTGGCAGCCAAGTTGCGTCACTTTTGCGCTCCCCTTGGGATGCCTTTCGCAGCTGCAGTGTGCCTGGAGCCCAGGGCTTCCTGGTTTTAAAAGTCCTAGGCCTAAGCCTAACAGTAACCCTAGGAAGGTAAATCAGCCGGGTATTAGGGTTCCTCCTAAGGGAAAAGCCGTGAAAGCAGCCATGTTGTGGCACTTCTGCACTCCCTTTGGGATGCCTTTGGCACATGAAGTAAGCCTGGAACTCAGGGCTTCCTGGTTAAAGAAATCTAAGCCCTAGGTTGAACCCTAACCCTAGGCAGATAAATCAGCCTAGGTATAGGGATGGTGCCAAGGAAAAAGCTGTGAAAGCTGCCATGTTGTTGCACTTTTGTACTCGCCTTGGGATGCCTTGAACAGCTGCAGTGTGCCTGGAGCTAAGGGCTTCCTAGTTTTAAAAATCCTAGCCCTAGGCCTAATCCTAACAGTAACCCTGGGAAGGGAAATCAACCTGGTGTTAGGCTTCTTGCCAAGGAAAAAGCCGTGAAAGCAGCCATGTTGTGGCACTTCTGCACTCCCTTTGGGATGCCTTTGGCAGATGAAGTAAGCCTGGAACTCAGGGCTTCCTGGTTAAAGAAATCCAAGCCCTAGGTTGAACCCTAACCCTAGGCAGATAAATCAGCCTAGGTATAGGGCTGGTGCCAAGGAAAAAGCTGTGAAAGCTGCCATGTTGTTGCACTTTTGTACTCCCCTTGAGATGCCTTGAACAGCTGCAGTGTGCCTGGAGCTAAGGGCTTCCTAGTTTTAAAAATCCTAGCCCTAGGCCTAAGCCTAACAGTAACCCTGGGAAGGTCAATCAGCCTGGTGTTAGGCTTCTTGCCAAGGAAAAAGCCGTGAAAGCAGCCATGTTGTGGCACTTTTGCACTCCCTTTTGGATGCCTTTCACAGCTCCAGTGTGCCTGGAACTCAGGGCTTCCTGATTTTAAAAATCCTAGCCCTAGGCCGAACCTCAACCCTAAGACGAGAAAGGCAAATCAGCCAGGAATTAGGCATGTCCCCAAGGAAAAAGCTGTGGAGGCAGGCATGTTGTGGTACTTTTGCGCTCTTCTTGGGTAGTCCTTCGCAGCTGCTGTGTTCTTGGAACTCAGGGCTTTCTGGTTAATAGAACCCTTACCCTAGGCGTAACTCAAACCTTAAGCCTAGGAAGGAAAATCAGCCTATGGTTCGGGATGGTCTCATGGAAATATCAGTGGTGGCAGCCAAGTTGCGTCACTTTTGCGCTCCCCTTGGGATGCCTTTCGCAGCTGCAGTGTGCCTGGAGCCCAGGGCTTCCTGGTTTTAAAAGTCCTAGGCCTAAGCCTAACAGTAACCCTAGGAAGGTAAATCAGTCGGGTATTAGGGTTCCTCCTGAGGGAAAAGCCGTGAAAGCAGCCATGTTGTGGCACTTCTGCACTCCCTTTGGGATGCCTTTGGCAGATGAAGTAAGCCTGGAACTCAGGGCTTCCTGGTTAAAGAAATCCAAGCCCTAGCCTGAACCCTAACCCTAACCCTAGGCAGATAAATCAGCCTAGGTATAGGGATGGTGCCAAGGAAAAAGCTGTGAAAGCTGCCATGTTGTTGCACTTTTGTACTCCCCTTGGGGATGCCTTTCACAGCTCCAGTGTGCCTGGAACTCACGGCTTCCTGATTTTAAAAATCCTAACCCTAGGCTGAACCCCAACCCTAAGACGAGAAAGGCAAATCAGCCAGGAATTAGGGATGTCCCCAAGGAAAAAGCTGTGGAGGCAGGCATGTTGTGGTACTTTTGCGCTCTTCTTGGGTAGTCCTTCGCAGCTGCTGTGTTCTTGGAACTCAGGGCTTTCTGGTAAATAGACCCCTTACCCTAGGCGTAACTTAAACCTTAACCCTAGGAAGGAAAATCAGCCTATGGTTCGGGATGGTCTCATGGAAATATCAGTGGTGGCAGCCAAGTTGCGTCACTTTTGCGCTCCCCTTGGGATGCCTTTCGCAGCTGCAGTGTGCCTGGAGCCCAGGGCTTCCTGGTTTTAAAAGTCCTAGGCCTAAGCCTAACAGTAACCCTGGGAAGGTAAATCAGCCGGGTATTAGGGTTCTTCCTAAGGGAAAAGCCGTGAAAGCAGCCATGTTGTGGCACTTTTACACTCCTCTTGGGATGCCTTTCACAGCTCCAGTGTGCTTGGAGCACAGGGCTTCCTGGTTAAAAAAATCCACTACTTTAGCCCTAACTGGAGGCTTCTAAATCAGCCTTCGTTTCGGGATGGTCCGAAGGAAAAAGCTCTGGACACAGCCAAGTTGTGGCACATTTGCTTTCCCCTTGGGATGCCTTTGGCAGCTGCAGTGCCCCTGCAACTCAGGGATTCCTGTTTGAAAACATCCTATCCCTAGGCTGAACCCTAACCCTAACCCTAGGCAGATAAATCAGCCTAGGTATAGGGATGTTCCCAAGGAAAAAAGCGCTGGAGGGAGCATGTTGAGGCAATTTTTGGCTGCCCTTGGGAAGCCTTTCGCAGCTGCACTGGGTCTGGAGCTCAGGGTTTACTGATTTAAAATCCCTATCCCTTGGCGTGACCATAGCTGCAACTGGAGGCAAGTAAATCAGCCTAGGGTCCATGATGGTCCCAAGGAAAAAGCGCTGGAGGCAGCCATGTTGTGGCACTTTTGCGCTCCTCTTGGGTAGTCCTTCGCAGCTGCTGTGTTCTTGGAACTCAGGGCTTTCTGGTTAAAAAAACACTAACCCTAGGCGTAACTCTAACCCTAACCCTAGGAAGGAAAATCAGCCTATGGTTCGGGATGGACTCATGAGACGACGAGCAGAGGCAGCCAAGTTGTGTCACTTTTGCGGCCCTCTTGGGATGCCTTGAACAGCTGCAGTGTGCCTGGAGCTAAGGGCTTCCTAGTTTTAAAAATCCTAGCCCTAGGCCTAAGCCTAACAGTAACCCTAGGAAGGTAAATCAGCCTGGTGTTAGGCTTCTTGCCAAGGAAAAAGCCGTGAAAGCAGCCATGTTGTGGCACTTCTGCACTCCCTTTGGGATGCCTTTCACAGATCCAGTGTGCCTGGAACTCAGGGCTTCCTGATTTTAAAAATCCTAGCCCTAGGCCGAACCCCAACCCTAAGACGAGAAAGGCAAATCAGCCAGGAATTAGGCATGTCCCCAAGGAAAAAGCTGTGGAGGCAGGCATGTTGTGGTACTTTTGCGCTCTTCTTGGCTAGTCCTTCGCAGCTGCTGTGTTCTTGGAACTCAGGGCTTTCTGGTTAATAGAACGCTTACCCTAGGCGTAACTCAAACCTTAAGCCTAGGAAGGAAAATCAGCCTATGGTTCGGGATGGTCTCATGGAAATATCAGTGGTGGCAGCCAAGTTGCGTCACTTTTGCGCTCCCCTTGGGATGCCTTTCGCAGCTGCAGTGTGCCTGGAGCCCAGGGCTTCCTGGTTTTAAAAGTCCTAGGCCTAAGCCTAACAGTAACCCTAGGAAGGTAAATCAGCCGGGTATTAGGGTTCCTCCTAAGGGAAAAGCCGTGAAATCAGCCATGTTGTGGCACTTCTGCACTCCCTTTGGGATGCCTTTGGCAGATGAAGTAAGCCTGGAACTCAGGGCTTC
Organism: Ammospiza caudacuta; assembly: GCF_027887145.1. Classification (NCBI taxonomy): domain Eukaryota; kingdom Metazoa; phylum Chordata; class Aves; order Passeriformes; family Passerellidae; genus Ammospiza; species Ammospiza caudacuta. Next base: position 1,195,038 of record NC_080619.1, read on the forward strand.
CTGGTTAAAGAAATCTAAGCCCTAGGTTGAACCCTAACCCTAGGCAGATAAATCAGCCTAGGTATAGGGATGGTGCCAAGGAAAAAGCTGTGAAAGCTGCCATGTTGTTGCACTTTTGTACTCGCCTTGGGATGCCTTGAAGAGCTGCAGTGTGCCTGGAGCTAAGGGCTTCCTAGTTTTAAAAATCCTAGCCCTAGGCCTAATCCTAACAGTAACCCTGGGAAGGGAAATCAACCTGGTGTTAGGCTTCTTGACAAGGAAAAAGCCGTGAAAGCAGCCATGTTGTGGCACTTCTGCACTCCCTTTGGGATGCCTTTGGCAGATGAAGTAAGCCTGGAACTCAGGGCTTCCTGGTTAAAGAAATCCAAGCCCTAGGCTGAACCCTAACCCTAGGCAGATAAATCAGCCTAGGTATAGGGATGGTGCCAAGGAAAAAGCTGTGAAAGCTGCCATGTTGTTGCACTTTTGTACTCCCCTTGGGATGCCTTGAACAGCTGCAGTGTGCCTGGAGCTAAGGGCTTCCTAGTTTTAAAAATCCTAGCCCTAGGCCTAAGCCTAACAGTAACCCTGGGAAGGCAAATCAGCCTGCTGTTAGGCTTCTTGCCAAGGAAAAAGCCGTGAAAGCAGCCATGTTGTGGCACTTTTGCACTCCCTTTTGGATGCCTTTCACAGCTCCAGTGTGCCTGGAACTCAGGGCTTCCTGATTTTAAAAATCCTAGCCCTAGGCCGAACCCCAACCCTAAGACGAGAAAGGCAAATCAGCCAGGAATTAGGCATGTCCCCAAGGAAAAAGCTGTGGAGGCAGGCATGTTGTGGTACTTTTGCGCTCTTCTTGGGTAGTCCTTCGCAGCTGCTGTGTTCTTGGAACTCAGGGCTTTCTGGTTAATAGAACCCTTACCCTAGGCGTAACTCAAACCTTAACCCTAGGAAGGAAAATCAGCCTATGGTTCGGGATGGTCTCATGGAAATATCAGTGGTGGCAGCCAAGTTGCGTCACTTTTGCGCTCCCCTTGGGATGCCTTTCGCAGCTGCAGTGTGCCTGGAGCCCAGGGCTTCCTGGTTTTAAAAGTCCTAGGCCTAAGCCTAACAGTAACCCTAGGAAGGTAAATCAGCCGGGTATTAGGGTTCCTCCTAAGGGAAAAGCCGTGAAAGCAGCCATGTTGTGGCACTTCTGCACTCCCTTTGGGATGCCTTTGGCAGATGAAGTAAGCCTGGAACTCAGGGCTTCCTGGTTAAAGAAATCTAAGCCCTAGGTTGAACCCTAACCCTAGGCAGATAAATCAGCCTAGGTATAGGGATGGTGCCAAGGAAAAAGCTGTGAAAGCTGCCATGTTGTTGCACTTTTGTACTCCCCTTGGGATGCCTTGAACAGCTGCAGTGTGCCTGGAGCTAAGGGCTTCCTAGTTTTAAAAATCCTAGCCCTCTGCCTAAGCCTCACAGTAAGCCTGGGAAGGGAAATCAACCTGGTGTTAGGCTTCTTGCCAAGGAAAAAGCCGTGAAAGCAGCCATGTTGTGGCACTTCTGCACTCCCTTTGGGATGCCTTTGGCAGATGAAGTAAGCCTGGAACTCAGGGCTTCCTGGTTAAAGAAATCCAAGCCCTAGGTTGAACCCTAACCCTAGGCAGATAAATCAGCCTAGGTATAGGGCTGGTGCCAAGGTAAAAGCTGTGAAAGCTGCCATGTTGTTGCACTTTTGTACTCCCCTTGGGATGCCTTGAACAGCTGCAGTGTGCCTGGAGCTAAGGGCTTCCTAGTTTTAAAAATCCTAGCCCTAGGCCTAAGCCTAACAGTAACCCTGGGAAGGTCAATCAGCCTGGTGTTAGGCTTCTTGCCAAGGAAAAAGCCGTGAAAGCAGCCATGTTGTGGCACTTTTGCACTCCCTTTTGGATGCCTTTCACAGCTCCAGTGTGCCTGGAACTCAGGGCTTCCTGATTTTAAAAATCCTAGCCCTAGGCCGAACCTCAACCCTAAGACGAGAAAGGCAAATCAGCCAGGAATTAGGCATGTCCCCAAGGAAAAAGCTGTGGAGGCAGGCATGTTGTGGTACTTTTGCGCTCTTCTTGGCTAGTCCTTCGCAGCTGCTGTGTTCTTGGAACTCAGGGCTTTCTGGTTAATAGAACCCTTACCCTAGGCGTAACTCAAACCTTAAGCCTAGGAAGGAAAATCAGCCTATGGTTCGGGATGCTCTCATGGAAATATCAGTGGTGGCAGCCAAGTTGCGTCACTTTTGCGCTCCCCTTGGGATGCCTTTCGCAGCTGCAGTGTGCCTGGAGCCCAGGGCTTCCTGGTTTTAAAAGTCCTAGGCCTAAGCCTAACAGTAACCCTGGGAAGGTAAATCAGCCGGGTATTAGGGTTCTTCCTAAGGGAAAAGCCGTGAAAGCAGCCATGTTGTGGCACTTTTACACTCCTCTTGGGATGCCTTTCACAGCTGCAGTGTGCTTGGAGCACAGGGCTTCCTGGTTAAAAAAATCCACTACTTTAGCCCTAACTGGAGGCTTCTAAATCAGCCTTCGTTTCGGGATGGTCCGAAGGAAAAAGCTCTGGACACAGCCAAGTTGTGGCACATTTGCTTTCCCCTTGGGATGCCTTTGGCAGCTGCAGTGCCCCTGCAACTCAGGGCTTCCTGTTTGAAAACATCCTATCCCTAGGCTGAACCCTAACCCTAACCCTAGGCAGATAAATCAGCCTAGGTATAGGGATGTTCCCAAGGAAAAAAGCGCTGGAGGGAGCATGTTGAGGCAATTTTTGGCTGCCCTTGGGAAGCCTTTCGCAGCTGCACTGGGTCTGGAGCTCAGGGTTTACTGATTTAAAATCCCTATCCCTTGGCGTGACCATAGCTGCAACTGGAGGCAAGTAAATCAGCCTAGGGTCCATGATGGTCCCAAGGAAAAAGCGCTGGAGGCAGCCATGTTGTGGCACTTTTGCGCTCCTCTTGGGTAGTCCTTCGCAGCTGCTGTGTTCTTGGAACTCAGGGCTTTCTGGTTAAAAAAACACTAACCCTAGGCGTAACTCTAACCCTAACCCTAGGAAGGAAAATCAGCCTATGGTTCGGGATGGACTCATGAGACGACGAGCAGAGGCAGCCAAGTTGTGTCACTTTTGCGGCCCTCTTGGGATGCCTTGAACAGCTGCAGTGTTCCTGGAGCTAAGGGCTTCCTAGTTTTAAAAATCCTAGCCCTAGGCCTAAGCCTAACAGTAACCCTAGGAAGGTAAATCAGCCTGGTGTTAGGCTTCTTGCCAAGGAAAAAGCCGTGAAAGCAGCCATGTTGTGGCACTTCTGCACTCCCTTTGGGATGCCTTTCACAGATCCAGTGTGCCTGGAACTCAGGGCTTCCTGATTTTAAAAATCCTAGCCCTAGGCTGAACCCCAACCCTAAGACGAGAAAGGCAAATCAGCCAGGAATTAGGCATGTCCCCAAAGAAAAAGCTGTGGAGGCAGGCATGTTGTGGTACTTTTGCGCTCTTCTTGGGTAGTCCTTCGCAGCTGCTGTGTTCTTGGAACTCAGGGCTTTCTGGTAAATAGAACCCTTACCCTAGGCGTAACTCAAACCTTAAGCCTAGGAAGGAAAATCAGCCTATGGTTCGGGATGGTCTCATGGAAATATCAGTGGTGGCAGCCAAGTTGCGTCACTTTTGCGCTCCCCTTGCGATGCCTTTCGCAGCTGCAGTGTGCCTGCAGCCCAGGGCTTCCTGGTTTTAAAAGTCCTAGGCCTTAGCCTAACAGTAACCCTAGGAAGGTAAATCAGCCGGGTATTAGGGTTCTTCAAAGGGAAAAGCCGTGAAAGCAGCCATGTTGTGGCACTTCTGCACTCCCTTTGGGATGCCTTTGGCAGATGAAGTAAGACTGGAAGTCAGGGCTTCCTGGTTAAAGAAATCCAAGCCCTACGCTGAACCCTAACCCTAACCCTAGGCAGATAAATCAGCCTAGGTATAGGGATGGTGCCAAGGAAAAAGCTGTGAAAGCTGCCAAATGTTGCACTTTTGTACTCCCCTAGGGGATGCCTTTCACAGCTCCAGTGTGCCTGGAACTCACGGATTCCTGATTTTAAAAATCCTAACCTTAGGCTGAACCCCAACCCTAAGACGAGAAAGGCAAATCAGCCAGGAATTAGGGATGTCCCCAAGGAAAAAGCTGTGGAGGCAGGCATGTTGTGGTACTTTTGCGCTCTTCTTGGGTAGTCCTTCGCAGCTGCTGTGTTCTTGGAACTCAGGGCTTTCTGGTAAATAGAACCCTTACCCTAGGCGTAACTCAAACCTTAACCCTAGGAAGGAAAATCAGCCTATGGTTCGGGATGGTCTCATGAAAATATCAGTGGTGGCAGCCAAGTTGCGTCACTTTTGCGCTCCCCTTGGGATGCCTTTCGCAGCTGCAGTGTGCCTGGAGCCCAGGGCTTCCTGGTTTTAAAAGTCCTAGGCCTAAGCCTAACAGTAACCCTGGGAAGGTAAATCAGCCGGGTATTAGGGTTCTTCCTAAGGGAAAAGCCGTGAAAGCAGCCATGTTGTGGCACTTTTACACTCCTCTTGGGATGCCTTTCACAGCTGCAGTGTGCTTGGAGCACAGGGCTTCCTGGTTAAAAAAATCCACTACTTTAGCCCTAACTGGAGGCTTCTAAATCAGCCTTCGTTTCGGGATGGTCCGAAGGAAAAAGCTCTGGACACAGCCAAGTTGTGGCACATTTGCTTTCCCCTTGGGATGCCTTTGGCAGCTGCAGTGCCCCTGCAACTCAGGGCTTCCTGTTTGAAAACATCCTATCCCTAGGCTGAACCCTAACCCTAACCCTAGGCAGATAAATCAGCCTAGGTATAGGGATGTTCCCAAGGAAAAAAGCGCTGGAGGGAGCATGTTGAGGCAATTTTTGGCTGCCCTTGGAAAGCCTTTCGCAGCTGCACTGGGTCTGGAGCTCAGGGTTTACTGATTTAAAATCCCTATCCCTTGGCGTGACCATAGCTGCAACTGGAGGCA